>NC_073241.2:79296666-80635000 GCF_029281585.2 Gorilla gorilla gorilla
CTATCAATTTCAATAAGTGGGATCTGAGTCAGACAGAACAGAGGGCAGAAAGAACATACTCTACATCAGATAGAAACACTTCTGTAGTTATCCCTTTAAAACAGGTAGTAGGAAGACAGACAAGCAATGGAAAGAACAGCTCAGTGGGTCTCCAAGGAACATGGATGTCCCTAGCAAGCCATAGAAGCTGGTGGAAGGAGGGCCACGCTGGTGCCAAGAGACCCAGGTTCTAAACCTGTCTTCATCTGGAAAAGAAGGGGGTTAGATTAGATGGATGTTCAAAGCAGGGAGTGAGGACAAATGTTTGGATCGCAGTTTCGGGAAACGGTTTGTAAGTGCTGTATTCCACCACCTACCTCCCATTCACAAACCCACTGTCAAGAGGGCAGGCACTCTGCTTTCACTCCCCAGTGTCGGTAACTGCGCCTGGCACAAAGTACAAACTCAATATATATCACTAAACTGGAAGCAACTTAGCTCTCAACTAATCTAACTCCCTTCTTTTCCATATGAAGACAGGTTTAGAACTCGGGTCCCCTGTCACCAGCCTGGCCCTCTTTACCTCAGCTCCCATTGCTTCCTAGGGCAGAGTGGGTTAGAAAAGAACAGAGAAGCACCACAGGGGCTTGCCCTGCCTTGCTAACTGTCAACATCAGTAGGCCGTAGCTTATCAGCACAGGGGAATGAATGTCAGCCTCTCTTCTGATCAAGGCTAACAGCTGGAAACATGGTGCGATGATACAAGGGAATGGTCCAGTTAGAGACGGCCTAGACAGAAAAGAAGCAGGCTGGAGGTGGGAGCCGAAGGCAGAGTCATGAGGTAGCTGAGATGAAAAAATCCTTCACTATGAGCTGCTCTTCAAGGTCAGCAAGAAGTGTCCCAGCTCACACAAACGGTTAGCAATGGGGATGGACCTGAGTGGATGTGGGTGGCTAGTAGACACTGTTGAGAAGACAAAACCGAAAAAAATGTATATTTCAAATTTGATACACAACGAACTACTTGAAAATGTATGTTGAATCCTACCCAGTATTTGGGGGATAGAATTACCAGTGTCTCTCTGAGATCCCTTGTAGTTCTAAGACATCATTGTAGTCAGAGCATCTGCTTCTCTCTCCTTGCTGCTGTGAAATCTCAACATTGAAAGGTAGCCTCTAAAGCAGCCTGGGGATGTTTGTATCGCCTCTTCTCATTTAATTTTATTATATATCCCTAAACCTAGAGGATAATGACAGGTGTCACCTCTAATCCTAACATCTTCATTATCAAGTCCTTAGAGAACTGCACAGAGCACAACCATCCCAGGCAACTAAGAACATCACAAGTTTGGCATTGTACCTCTGAAACAGACAAGTTTGATACCATCTTTAAAACTTCCTGGGTATCTACAATAAGGAGAACTAGATTATAGCAGCGACACCCAAAAGTATAGAGTTATGTCCCAAATTTGTGTGTTCAGCCCCAGATAAATGGATAAGTTTAGAATGTATCTAAGCCTTGATCCTCATCAAAGAACCAGTTAGAATGCAGAAGTATATACTATCCCAAGTACTTAATAAGGATCCCGGGGAAGCAACACACAGATGTCAGGAGGGAATGAATCCCATCAGTGGAGGAGGGGAGATGGGTAAGTGCTGCCAGGCTCCTGCGTCAACACAGCACACACAGGATGCTGGACTACAAGGAGACCCAGTTGACAGGTTACACTCGGCAAAGACAAATGAGGCACACACCAGTGATGCTTGTCACTGTTCACCTACGGCATCAATAAGGGAATTCCCCTGCATATCACTGGGGAGTGACTGGAAAGTCATGCCCTTTTCAGGAAAGAGAGCAACTCATACAAGATGTGGAGAAAAAGTGGGCTCTTCTGAGGGGGTAAGTGGCCAGGAATCAAAAAGGGGGGTAGGTCACGTGACAAGTGTCAAGAATTCAAAAAGAAGGAATCAAGGCAATGGAACAGTAAAACTGGCAGGATGCAAAAGGCAAATTTTGGTGTTCTGATAAAAGTGGACATACATGGCTAAGAAATTATCAAGAGTTATAAAAAGAAATAACCACAAGTTTAAAAAATCTTTACACTTGAGGCTCTTTTGGGGAACAAGTCTTGGAAATCACCAGTAGTGCTAATTCTGCCTAACTTCATGGATGTTAGATCTGATGCTGATATGTAGGCTACAGTCAGATAAATTCACTTCTTAGACCAACAAGCACTATTCAACAGCTTCCCTAATTCAGAGATAAAATGTCTGGAAAAATGGATGATTTTTACTTAGCTTTATTGCACTTCTTTTGCACATAGTAGGCACTTCCCTCCCTAGCCTAGGGTAGGGCTGGGCATGTGCCTGTAGTCCCAGGTACTCAGAGGAGGCTGAGGCAGGAGGATCGCAAGAGCCCATGAGTCCAAAGGCTATGATAAGCTATGATCACACCACTGGGCAACAGAGCAAGATCTCAACTCTTAAAAAAAATAGAGGAGGGGTAGGTGCTCATTAGGCACGTACGCACTATTCTGTAACAGCCTACAAAGTGCAGCGTGCAGCAGCTCTCCCACTGTGTTCTATGTACATATCCACTTTCCTGGAGCTGGAACCCCAGAAATGGACATTAAAGACAGACTTGAATTTGAACCTCGGCCGCACCACTGATAAGCTGTCTGACTTTGGACAAAGTAGTTAACTTATTCGACCTTCAGATCATCTCAGTTCAGTCTGTTAGAACTCTGATCCCTGAAGCCCAAGCTCTTCTAAGTAGTCACCATGATTAAGATACCTAGGTCTCTAATTCATTTTAATACTCCAGCCAGATTAAATTGCTAAAGCACAGTCCTAATCGTATTTTTCCCACTCAAAAAAGTTAAATAACTACTCATTGCTTATCAAATCAACTCTAAGCTTTTTAGTTGAGCATGTAAACCCTTCTACGATGCATACTCCTAATGCTAAAACCCTTGATAAGTATGGGGTTTTGTGAAAAGGACACTGGGGTTGTAATCTAAAGGATCTGCCCTGAGTCCTGGTTCTGCTGCCAACAAATTCTTGGTAAGCCACGTACCCACATTATAGAGAATACCTCCTCATCTTATATATTTGCTGCAAGATTGTGAGATGATCTCTACATGTTTTTGTTTTTTGATACAGGATCTCACTCTGTCACCCAGGCTGGAGTACAGTGGCACAATCACAGCTCACTGCAGCCTCAACCTCCTGGGCTCAGGCGATCCCCCAACCACAGCTTCCCAAGTAGCTGGTATTATAGGCATAGGCATAGGCCACCACGTCTGGCTAATTTTTCTATTTTTTTTAGAGATGGGGTTTTGCCATGTTGCCCAGGCTGGTCTTGAACTCCTGAGCTCAAGCAATCTGCCCACCCTGGCCTCCCAAAGTGCTAGAATTACAGGCATGAGCCACTGCCTGGCCTATATTTCTTATAAGATGATGGTATCGAGGTTCAACCCAACAGGACTACTTGTCTTTGATGACCACACACTTTCCCACCACTGCGGTTTCTGGTATTCCCTCTACCTGAGGTAACCTTCAATATATATGCTTCTATGCAGTCCTGTCCATGTCCAATGCCTGGACAGTCTGCCCTGACTCTCCACCCAGGCATCCTAGAAGGCAATTATTTCACCAGCTTGTAAAGTCCCCCATTACTTGCTTTGTCCTCCTTTTAAGACCTTGTCATATTTCGCCTTCTTTTGAAGTCAGTCCCAGTGAGGTCATTTCACCTGCCGTGTGACTTTGGGTTGCTTCTGTTTTCTGGCCCTCCATCTTTTCATCTCTAAAGTAAAAGGCTGTGACTTGGACTTCCCAAGTGATACTGCCTACCTTTGACATTTGATGATCCTCTGACTAAAATCCTAATAGGAAGTAGGGGTAGGGAAAAGCTTAGTTTCAAACTGTGGCTATTTAGGGCTCGTTAAGGGGGAGACGTTTATAAGTACAGAATCTGACCCAATGTCCTTCAAAAATATAACCAATGTGTGGCTTCATCCATTCACCCCAATGACTTGGCTGGCAACTTGCATCAATCTGCTTTTCAATAAAGCCACCTCTCCTGAGCCCAATGAAATTCCTTTCATTTAGAGGAAGTAAACCATTGGCAAGGAATTTAGTACTCAGCCATGATTCAGGTCCACATGGTCTTCAGAAAGTCAAACAGCAAAAGGCTCTTGAAGGACTCAGACAAGAGTACAGGAGCCTGAGGTAAGGAACTTAGCCATTCTGCAGCTTCCAGGCAAAAGACCTGACAACCAACACATCCACACACACGCTACCTCCCCAGTTCACACTGCCCCCCCCCGCCCGGCTTCCGTGACACCTGAGAGGCAGGACTTAGCTTCTGCGAAACTACTCTAACTCCTCCTAGAAGTTTCCCACAAAACCACAGCAGTGCTTTAGGCTGATGAGCAAGATCAAGCCCTTCCTCCTCATTTCTGGGTGGTGCCACCAAGAGAGAGAGTGATGCAGGTGGCTGGCAGGGCACCTGAGGTCACTCTGCTCAAAGGAGAGGCCTGCTGATCAGCCAGGGAGCTCTGTTTTGAGAAATCCCACTAAGTGTTATCTTGTTTGGGTTTCCTGAGGAGCATAATTTGTCACCTGTGGTCTCCAAACCAGCTATATGTACACAGAACCCACACGGCAGCACTACTCAAAGCATCTCAGAGATGACAAAGCATCCCCAGGAAAGCTCCAGAGGCTTCACTCCCCAGCAACCAGCTTGGCTGTGACCAGTGAGGCCAAGTGTCCAGCTGCAGACTTGGGTGGCACCCGTGGTATCCTCCCTCCCCAAACACCAGGTTCTATCAGCCACACTCAGTTCGCACATCACTAAATGAGGGCTCGCTGTTGGCAGGCTCTGTGCTTTCACCTCGAATTCCCAGGGCTCCTGGCATCCAAGCCTATCCCTGGCACCTCCTCTATGTAAGTGGCACCAGTATCTACTCATTCACTCCAGCAAGAAACCTAAGAGGCACTGGGGATTTCTCCCTTTCCCTCAAGCCCTACATTAGCACAGCCTATTGAACTTCTCTCCAGGGTGTAGTCTGTTTCCTTCTCTGTACCTTTTAGTCCACACCATCATCATCTCTGGCATACATTACAATAGCAGCTTTCCAGCCTGTACTCTCCTCCTCCTCTAACATGTCCTTCTTATGAAACTTTCTGAAAATGAACATCGGACCATACTTCTCCCTTGCTTTAAGCCTTCCAATGGCATCCCTCTGTCCTCTAAATAAGACCCACATCCACTGTGTTCAAGGCCCTGGGGGACCGAGCACCTCTCTCCAGCTTCAGTGCATGCCACTCCTCTACTGGATATGTTCAAGCCACACAGAGCTTCTTGCTTTATTCTCTCCCACGCT
Source organism: Gorilla gorilla gorilla (assembly GCF_029281585.2). NCBI lineage: Eukaryota > Metazoa > Chordata > Mammalia > Primates > Hominidae > Gorilla > Gorilla gorilla. The sequence continues at coordinate 79,302,033 of NC_073241.2, forward strand.
GCAGTGGCCTGAAGCTGTCCCAGTTCAAACTGATAATCCCCTTCTTTGATCTCACAGCTCTTAATGCCTGGTACTCAATCACATCCTGCCTTATGGCAGCTCATCGATAACTGCTGTTTAATGTAATTGACTAACCATTTATTTACGTCATGCTCAAATGGTTTATGAGACTCTTAGTATATAGACTTTGCTTAAGATTCATAAGATCACTGGATGCCATTCTTCCCATTTTAAATAAGAGAAAATAGAAGTTTGGAAAGGTCAAATGATGCACCCAGAATTCCTTAGCTAGTGAGACACTGAGCCCGGATTCAAACTCAGGCTTCCATCTCCTTGCACAATTTTCCACCAGGTTATGCTGCATTATCATTATACTCCTGTATCTCTGTATTACCATTACACTCCTTCCTGTATAATAAAGCAGCCTTTAACAAATCCCTCCATAATAAACTTAGCCTCAGTATAAGTTTAAATATGTATTGGGGTCATCAGTGCTGGCTGGCTTGACATCACTTCTCTAGAAGGCCCCCACCACTCACCTTTAACCATCCTACCTTCATAGCACTCACTATACAGCGTACTAACATTTTCCTCATCTACTTAGTGTTCCTCCCACCCTGGTCTCCCCACTAGAACCTAAATCCTATGATGGTCAATCTCACATACAAGGACTTGGATGAGTGGTCTGGCACCTGGATTTTAAGAGGAAGTCCTCAGCAAGGGCTGTTATGTATAGCAGTACAGGCTGAGCCCACCATCTGGAGCCCCCTTCGAGTTGTACAAGTTACTGCCTGCAAACTTTGTCATCCCTGCCCTATGCTCAGCCTTCCATGATTCACCCACAGGAAGGGGACTGACTTGTGTGTGGGGGGAATGGGAGGGAGTTGAGCCTCAGACAGGTACAACTCTATTTACCTGAATTGCAAACTCCCTGAGAGGATGAAGAGGTGGGAACAACACTCACTTAGGCCCAACACACACTATGGTTGCAAAACAGGAAGAAGAGGAAGCCTGGCTTGCCAAGCCACCACAGAAAGGACATCCCATCTCCAAACCGGTCATGAAGACCCTCTATATCATTTCATCCTCTGTGACAAATCGTCTGAAGATTTAGGTGTGTCAACAGAATATATTCTGTTCACTAATGGGATAATCAATCTACTGCTTCTTGTCTGTGTCTACACGCTCTAATCATATAGTCAACACCATCACCAAAACACAGATCACCGACAATAGTTTTTAAAAAGAAGGACTATGCCAGAGAATACATAGAATTTTAAAATAATTTCTGTCCAACAAAGATACTTGTATAAGTACCATGAAGAGTATTAATACTTGGAAGACAGGGTAGAAAAATACAGTGCCAATGAATCTCGGAAACAATGGTGACTTAAAATGATAATAGTATATATGGGCCAAGCGCAGTGGCTCATGTCTGTAATCACAGCACTTTGGGAGGCTGAGGCAGGCGGATCACTTGAGGTCAGGAGTTTGAGACCAGCCTGGCCAACATGGTGAAACCCCATCTCTACTAAAAATACAAAAATTAGCTGAGTGTGGTGGTGGGTGCTTGTAATCCCAGCTACTTGGGAGGCTGAGGCAGGAGAATCGCTTGAGCCCGGGAGGCGGAGGTTGCAGTGAGCCGAGATTGCACCACTGCACTCCAGCCTGGGCAATAGAGCAAGACTGTCTCAAACAACAACAACAACAACAACTAAATATGGTATATTTTCATGATAAATTCAAACAAGCAAAATGAAACAACAGAATACTAAGAGATACAAACATACAAAACTATATTAATATAAAAAACCTATTATAGTGAGGAAAGTTAGACAGGAGGAAGAGTCCAGTGGAAAGAAAAATCAGATTCGGGGAACGAAAGGTTTTGTGGGGAGAGAAAAGTAAGGTTGGGGAACAGAGGTAGGTTAAGATAGCGGTCAAGTCAGGTGAGAAGGTATATGGAAAATTACCATAAGTCAGATTTGGGCTCAAAACAGAGCCATATAATTACAATTATTCTAACATTCAAGGGCTTCCTCCCAAGGTTGGGAACACTATAAATAACATTTCTGCTGCAAGAAGGGGCTGGGCCGGAATGCTCCAAGCAAGAGAGTCTACAAACCCTTCCAACAAGACACCCAGGCCTGAAAGTGGGAAGGAGATGTGTCTCAGGCACCTGGAGGCAGGGCACTTGTGTGAGGGGTTCTCCAGGCCCAAGGACTGAGCAGGTCCTGGGTTCCTGGGGTGAAAATGGCAGAGGGATGTCCTCATGCAGTCTGCCACCAGGTGGTGACATTTTACTCTACCATACCCTCCCTACCAGGGCAGGGCACCACTCAGCCACAGCCCAGAACTGAAGCCAAGCCATTCAGGAAGGCTGTCATGAATATTCACTGGAAACTGTGTAATTGGCATTTGGCAGGTAGAGTCCCAAGTGCCTACTTGGTAAGATGAAAATAAACCTTCTGATAGTGTAAGAGATAAGTACTTAGTACATTTAATATCCAATATCATTTTCCCACTTCAGTTAAACAGTGGCCCTTGGAGTGCTAAGCACTATTTATAAGCCTCTCAGGTGTAGTGTGATATAGGCAGCAGCGAAATGAATCTGTCCCTTCCTCTTGCTGGCTATTCCCAAGCGGGGCTGTCTCCATCTCAGATGAGATACCATCACAGAAAGAACCCGGGGAGTGCCACCCAGCCCACCCCATCGTGGGCAGACAGGCCAGACAGAGGGAGACAGAGCACTAGTTAGGGCACTCCTCGGTGTAAATGGGAATGTGCCAATTCCCTTGCTCTTAAAATAAGGGTCTGGAAGATTATCCCTAGGATCTCCTGCTACTCCTATATTCTGTGATTCCAGATCCAGGTTATATGGGAGCTGTGTGATACATTCTATATCAACTGAAGTTTATAGAACTGCTAATGTCCAAAATACACTGGAATTCAGAAAGCTGCAGGTTTAGATGAAAGTGAGCAACAGAGGCACGTGTTTCCTGTGATTTTATGCTTTACAGACTTATTCTAATGTTGTCATTAGCTAGGGGTGAACTATGATATACACATATAGAATGCGTAGCCTGTCAGACCAAATAAACATCACTTTTCAAACTCACTTATTTCACTTGTTCTTGGAAACTATTTTGCAGCAAGGGAGTATATTCAAGTATATTCAAATAAAATGATTTTTCCTTGGCCAGTAGTACAGCTGGCATTTCAGCCAGGTGCATGTGAGTCCCTCATTCCAAAACCCATCCTCTTTCTCTATATACCACACTGTCTCTTTGGCATGCCACCAGTAAGATACAAGTCTTGTATTTTTCCTTTGATAGATACTGCTTCATCCATACATTTTTTAAAATTTAGGGCATCATGGTGGCCAGGTGCAGTGGCTCACGTCTGTAATCCCAGCACTTTGGGAGGCCGAGGCAGGTGGATCACGAGGTCAGGAGATCGAGACCATCCTGGCTAACATGGAGAAACCCTGACTCTACTAAAAATACCAAAAATTAGCCGGGCGTGGTGGCGGGTGCCTGTAGTCCCAGCTACTCGGGAGGCTGAGGTGGGAGAACGGTGTGAGCCCGGGAGGTGGAGGTTGCAGTGAGCCAAGATCGTGCCACTGTACTCCAGCCTGGGCGACAGATCGTTCCTCACTTCTCCAGGTGGCCTCTGAGGTGATCTCCTCTTCCTTTGTGATTATAACTGCTGCCCACAAGTTGTCCACACTGGTATTTCCCCAACCCAGATACTTCCTCTGAGAGTCAAACACATATGCGCAACTGCCCACTGGACAACTACACGCGGAAGGTGCACAGGCGCTCCAAGGCCTGCACGTCCAAAACAGTGCTCTTTAGCTCCCCACCAATCTGTTCCTCATCCTGCCTTCCCGAGGGAGGGCTCAGCAATGAGCAGGGAATCTGGGAACTGCCCATGACACCTTTCTCTCCTTTACTGCTTGAGGCCAAGCTGGCTGTACTGCTTTGAATTTTTTTCTAATCCACCCCACGAAGCCGTTCCTCCTCCTTTCCCTCCTAGATGCTACCACAGCAGAACTGGTCTTCCCATGACAATTCTATGCCCTACTCAATCCATTCCCCCTCACTGCTGCTGGAAACATATTTCCGAAACACTCATCTGAATGTGTCCAGGCCCTGCTTAGCACCCTTGCACCAGACCCTGTAGTACAGTGGGTATAGTTAGGGCCTCCGGCACTCCAGGCCCTGCACGAGCTGTTCCCAGAGACCATTCCAAGCAGAGGTGCCAGGCTGTGTAAAGAGTGGGACAGCATAGGTAGTGTTCAGGGAAGAGGCAACGCTGACTGCAGAACCATTATTTGCTCACCATAGAGTGGCTTCAACCCTGGCTGTACATTAAGAAGTGCTCGTGGAGCTTAGGAAACTACGTCTGCTGGATCCCACACCAGACCAATTAGATCAAAATCTCTGGGGGGTGAGGCCCAGATATTTGTTTTTAAAATTCCACAAGTGCTTCTAATATTCTACTAGAACATGAGTTCTGCTAGGGTTAAGAAGCACTGCTACAGACTCAGCTTTAAGAAATGGGTCACTACATAAACATGTTCAGGAACTGGCGGCAATTCAAATACCTTGTAACTTGTTCATGGTCAACATTAGCCTAATACAATGTACCACTGAAGTGAAAGATGAGCTTGAAAAAACTAAACAGCCTTTAATTTATGAATGTATTAACTGCTCTTCCTGGCTGAAGACCACAGAAACCTTTATTAATTCCAAGTTCTAGCTATTCGCTTATGATAAATCACCTAGAAATACAGACAGCTTCCTCATTAACTGGACTTACATTGTTGACAGCCATACAATTGAAATAATGATGTAGACTGGTCAGCTTTGGATGTCCGAGGTACATAGATGCACAAGCATTAAGTTTCAAGTGCAAATCCTGTTTATCGCCCAGGCCCAATGCAAAGGCCATCCTAGAAAACCTGCCCTGAAAATTCACCAGAAAGAAAGTGCTTCCCCTTCCAGGGAACTATTGCTCAGCACCTGGGTGCTCCTTCTGTGGCTGCTACCTTCTCTTCTCCTGGGTGACACTGACTGCACCGCAGCTGAATGGTTTGTTGAAAGCCATGCTGTAAATTCAGAACCCAAAGTAGACAAAGGTTAGCATTCCTTCCTCCTCCCATGCAAGGACCCTTCAAACACATCATGGGTCCAACCACAGGAGAGGCTGCTCCATAAACAATCTGCTTCAGACTGAAGGCATTCTAGCAAAGACATAATCAACCTCCCGGCTTAGCAGATAATTCATGTAACTGTGGAACTCAGAGCAAGCACACAGTGAGCGCTGGCTGTACTTATCTAAAGCACTCTTTTATTCATGAGTCTCTTTAGTACAATGTCCCAAAGTCTGTGGATCCTGGGATACAAATGAATTACATCCATAAGGTTGCTAAACACATCTGAGTCCTTGAAAGACAGACTTGCTTTAGGGGGCCAGAAAAGACCCAATAATGAAAAACAAATCAATCATTCATTAGGCTGGCAGGAAAACTTGCTGACCTCAGAAACATCTCTAACAAAACTAAAATTGAAGAATACTACCCACTTCTTTCAGCCACACCAGTCTTGGAGTGGTAACATCTGGGAAATCCTGGCCTACAGTTCTGAGTATGCCAACTCCATGCCTCCACCCAGCACCTTAGGCTTCTGAGGCATCCCTCCCAACTGCACCTACACCCTGAGATTTTAAGATGACAAATGACACCATTTCAATAGATGAGAAAACGACACTTACGTCAAGCACTGAGCTTCTGCAATAGCAGCCTCAGGCCAAAAACAGCCAGCCCTCTTGAGAGAATTACAGATTCCCTCACTAACTTGGGTTCAGTGAGACAGTAACCCAAGATCTTGCTTGTAGTAATTCCAATGGATTACTCACCTCCCTGCCCTCTCTCGAGTGTCCTTTTATACAGCACAGATGTAAGTGGCCAAGAGTTAGCAATAAAATAGTAGACTTAGGTAACACAGACAACCAAAACTCACAATCATTATCCGTTCTACCCGACTTCAAGATCACATGCGAAACCTCAGTTTTCCCTTCCGACAACGTGAGGCAGGTCAGAAAACACTCACTCACTTCACAGAGACGGTAACAGTACAGAGCCAAAGAGATTTATCCAAAGGTTGGGTTTCCCTGGCAGGACCCAGTGCTGCTCCTTCCCCCTCCACTGCCTAGCCCAGCAGAGGGGCTGGCAGGGAGAACTTCCCACAGGTTACAGCCTCAGGTGCCCCTGGGTATGCTTGCTGAGTCACCATGGACAAGAATCCAAGACACAGAACTCTACTTCCAAGTCAGGAATCTTTGACCCCCTCAATTGTGGTCAATTTCTCTAGCTTCTTCCTTCAAACTCTTTACTTAAAAAGGTAGTAAAACCAGGTTGTATCATAAAAATGACATTGAGGTGGGCAGTGTTAGGAAGAGAAACCCGGGGCCCAAAGGGCTCACAGTTAAGAGAAGCAGTAGCAGAAAAACTGATTAAGTAGTAAATACTTTGTTTTACAAATGTCTACATAAAAAAGTCCCAAAATTATGGAGAAAATGGAGAAAGGAAAAAAAAAAACACAAAAACAACTACGGGTATGGTTAACTTACAACAGAAGCTATACAGTGTTATTTATTAATGATAATGCAGTGGTCTTCTTTAAAAAGACTTTGAAAGGGCAATTCCACCTCAGGCAAGTTATTTCATTTCTGTAAAACTTGGTTTCCTCATTTGTAAGAGAAAGTATTAATGATCCCTTAACTCTCTCATTATGGGTTGTGGTGAGGTGTGTAAGGTGCCATCAGATTGGGCGAGATACAGCCTACAATTTGATGACATTAGTTCACTGTAATGCGGCACCTACCGCCCTATCTCCCGCAGTAAATGAAGCCCAGACTCTCCTTACAGATCTGTCAGAGCTTTTTAAGTGTCCCCACTGTACCATTCTGGCTGGATGAGGAGCCCAAAGGGGACAGCTGCTATTTTACATGGAGTGTTTTCTCTCCCTGTAGGATGGGAAGGATGTCTGTTCTTCCCAAGTACCTACAAACATCTCGGCCCCAAGGGAATGAAGGTGGGGTTCAGCTGTTCCATCCATCAGGCAATTTTTTACTGCACAGCTCCCTTGCGTAAAATTTTAAGCTGTGTAACTAAATGTAAGAAAAGTGCTCCCTTGAGGGGCTGATGCTCAAGTAAGGGACCATGCCTAGCACGTCTAAGACAAAGGAAGCATCTGTGTCAAAATAGACTGTCAACAATCTGAGGGCTCAGAGAAGACCCTGGGGGAAGTCTCCTGGAATTGGGGGTCTTGTTAGATTTCAAAATGTTAACAGCCCTAAGGTTGACCTTGACCAAGAATTAGAAGTTTGTACAGACAGAAGGGAAGCTGAAAGATAGGAATTCCCTCTGCAGTGGGTTCATGGGACAGGGATCAGGGGGCTGAACCAAAGACAGAAATGTGTGGGCTTTTTCTCTGGGAGGACAATTTTGGGTACAAACAAGTTCTTAACTATCTTGTGCATTGGAGGGAAATGAACCCCTCTGACCTAGTGAACTTCATTTTTGATCAAAAATTAAACTACGGCTTTCCCCATGAGTAGGGGAACTGTTTTATTTGACCACTCCTTTGGCTGGGTAACGTAATTAGAGCAATCTTCAAATATTTCCAGGATCAGAATTTGCTTGTTTTGCTTAAATTTTTTCTTAAACTATTCTGGGTGTTCCTTTAATAATTTTAATTCTTGAAATCTGACTATTTTCAGTAATAGTTATAAGAAGTCCCTTAACATTTGTAAAATCCCAAAAGGTGAAATTTTTTAAGTGTTCTTTAGCATTTTATTAGTGTCATCTGTCAAAATCTACAGGCATTTTCAGTTTTAAGTTAAATATTCTGTTGGCGCAGCAGGTGTGCCCAGGGCAAGGGAAGCTGGCTTCCTGGTAGTTGACAATTATCTTCTTTGGGGACACATGAAGTCACGCCACATTATCTCATCCCAATACAGCTTCCAAGGCCCCAACCTTCTGCGCCATCGAGGTGAGCAAGCACCTCCTCCAGGTGCTTGCAGTAACCTCTGCTGAATAAACAGCTCCTGTTGTAAGCAGCATGTCCTGCCTGTTAGGAGCTCTCTGGTATGAGCACTGTGATAGTGCTCCATGGGATATTTGGTAAGGGCTGATCTGGAACATATTAAGATTCTTGCTGGAACCAGAGTCACCTCCAGTCCTGGTCATCTTGAGCACTATGGGCTCTAAGACCAGGCTGGAAAGCCTACCTCGAAAACCTGTTCAGCAATCACAATTTGGTGATACATTTTGCAGAGCCATCTTACAGATTCCCAACTGGTAGAGAAGTGACACAGGGAAAGGGCCAAAGACGGGAGGTATCAGACAGTAGGCAAGGCCTTCAGATCCCAGGAAAGCACAATCAGAGTGCCATGCAACCCAGAACTTGAGGGATCTGCTGGCCAGTTGATTGTTTCATTAATCTCATTCTTTTTCTTTTTCTTTTGTTTGCCTTACTGTGCCTGACTCTCAATTCCATCAAAATATATATTAACCCATGATCCAATCCTGTGTGAACCCAATTCCTAAGGGTTTAAGCATTCATTTTATATTTAATAAAACTTAGAGTTTAAAGGCTGGCATCTAATTTGGAGAAACCCCTTTTAAAATAAAAAGGTAGATTTATTTCCATATTGGTTAGCATGTGCAGTAACTGAATTCTTTAACATAATGTGTATCTATGAAATACAAACCAAACTTCTTGGACAGGATTCTTTACAATGTGTATTATTCACACCTACCTCTGCCCTTGTCCCACCTGTCGCAATCTCACTTTATCCAATCTAGGCTCAAATGATACCATCTAAGAGACATTTTTCTTGTCCACCTTCTCTAAAATATCTTCTCCAAATCTGTCACTTTGCCTTATTTATGGTGACATCTGAGATGTAATTCATATATCATACAATTCACCCATTTAAAATATACAATTCAAAGGTGCTTACAGAGTTGTGCAACCATCACAATAGAACATTTTCATCACCCCCAAGAGAAACCCCACACACATTACCAGTTGCTTCTCATTGCCTGCCAATCCCCACACCTTGCCCTAAACCAACCCCCGACCCCCAGCTTGTGTCTACCCCTATATCAAATCTGTCCTTCTTCCTACACTACCCCATCCCTAACTCCTAACCCCTAAAGCTACCCCCACCCCAAATTTGACCCTACCCCCTTCACCCCATCTCTACCCCTATCTTAAATCTACTCCACCAATCTACCCTACCATCCCCTACATTAATCTACTTTCTGTACCTACAGATTTTCCTCTTTGGGACATTTCACATAAATGGAATGAATAGAATATGTGGTCTTTTGTGAGTAACTTATTTACCTTAGCATAATTTTTCATTTTGTTTTTGTTTTTTTGAGACAGGGTCTCACTCTGTCACCCAGACTGGAGTGCAGCGGCATGATCTCAGCTCACTGCAACCTCCACCTCCTGGGCTCAAGTGATTCTCCTGCCTCAGCCTCCTGAGTGGCTGGGATTACAGGCACGTGCCACTACTGTCCCGCTAAATTTTTTTTTGTATTTTTAGTAGAGACGGGGTTTCACCATGTTAGCCAGGCTAATCTCGAACTCCTGAACTCAAATGATCCACCCGCCTTGGCCTCCCAAAGTGCTGGGATTACAGGCATGGGCCACCGCGCCCAGCTACCTTAGCATAATTTTTCAAGGGTTCATCATGTTGTAGGATGTATCCATACTTCGTTCCTTTTTATAGCCAAACAATATAATATCCCATTGTAAGGAGAGATTATATTTTAATTTTTTAGCTGATAGACATTTGGGTTGTTTTCACTTTTTGACCGTTACGAATAATGCTACTATAAATATTCATGAAGAAGCATTTCTGTGAGCATGTGTTTTCATTTCTCTTGGGTTAAATGTTTTATAGGTACAATAGTAGCTTTGTGAATTTTCTTGAAGGACAGTTGTTGAAAATTTCATACTTTGAGCCCATCAAAATCTAATTGTTAAATCAACAGATGAGACACAGCATACTGTTCAGAAATCATTCCAATCACTATCCCCTAAATAAGCTGTGATACCATGTAATACCATTCATCATTAGACTGGTTTAATGTTCTTCACTCCCAGAAACGCCAGTTAACATTAAATTGTAATTAGTTGCCTCTAGAAATTTTCAAGTATTCAAGTGTACTTTAAACACAGAAACAAATTTAGGGATTTAAATATGATTATTTGGGTAGTTGTTTCTGTTTCTTGCATGTGACTCAAATATGAGTTAAATGGGTCTCTTTTAAGTGTTTTTTTTCTCCAGTCACTCAGCCCTTTCAAAAGAAATATTTTTAATACATATTTTTAAGAGACAGGGTCTGGCTGTCTTGTCCAGGCTGGATGGCTATTCACAGTTGTGGTCATAGCTCACCACAGCCTAGCACTCCTGGCTTCAAGCAATCTCCTGCTACCTTAGCCTCCTGAGTAGTTGGGGTTACAGGTACATGCCACCATGCCCAGCTAGTCACTCATCCTTTTGCTTGCTCATACATATACCCATTTTTTTTTTTGCTTGATGATACAGTCTAACTTATGTTATAAAGAACTTTGCATTTGCATGTATATTTTCTGCATGTCTCCACCTCTTTTTAAAGATATGTTAAGATCTTAACTTCTTAAATTGTTCTTTCCTTATATGCTATAACTGTCTAGAGAAGCCTTTGCAATCTTTAAAATGTCAACATGAGGACTTTTAAACTGGATTAATATGGTCAAGGCAAGCTTTATGAAAATAATAATAGCTAACTCTCATATAGCACCTTCTGGGTAGGCACTTTCTGTATATCAATTGATCATCAGAACAACCCTAGGAATAAAGTCCTATTATCATCCCCATGCTACAGATGAGGAAACAGAGAGCTGGTATCACTTGCCTGAGGTCACACAGCTGGTTACTGGGCCAGCTAGCTCTGGCATCCAGGCTCTAAGCTATCACATCACACTGCTTCTTACGATGATAAAGGGGGATGCTAGCATCACATCTTAACACACGGTTTTAGTGGGCAGCCATTTCAACTACCACTCTCAAGCTAAGAAAGGTGGATTTAATAAGCATTTTTAAGAATCACAGGAAAGAAGGGAGGAGGGGAAAAAAAAAAGTAGGTAGAGATAGACATCCCAAGCTAACTAAAGAGGTAGCACTTTTCTCTGACCAGCTGGGATGAAGATCTATTCCCCAGTCTACATGATTGCCCACTTACACTATTGGACTTCACTTTTTGAAGGAAGAATAATGTGAAACCATGTTACACTCCAGAGCCATTTATTATCCACCCGGGAGGCAAGACAGCAAATCTCACACAGCACAGTCACAACTGACCACTAAATGAAACCTCATTGACATTTGAAAAGAGAAAAAGTTCATAAACGTGCTTTAAAGATACACCATAATCACGTAGCTAGTAGAGAAACCATAAGCTATTATGTAATATAAACCTATAGAAGTCACAGTTCCATCCTTATTATTTTCCTTGCAGTTTTTATGAGATGGGTAACGACTAAGCCACAGAGTCGGCCCCTGCTACCCTCCCCACTTCCCTCCCAGATCATCTTGGGATCCAATCACACCTGTGCTTCTCATGCTGGCTACTCTATGCTATTCTACAAACACAATCCTCTATTTCGGATCTATCTCACCCAGCAAACTCTTTCATTCGGTGGTCCAGCCTCCAGAGCCCAGCATTCTGCTAGCTATTTCTTTGAAAAACAGTCACTCACACAAAACTAAATTGCCATAATGGCTTGATGTGATGTCCATCTTGGCCAAGGCCATGAGGAGGTTAGGATTCAAGGTCTTTCTCAGTTCATGTCAAGACAACAGTGAGCAGAACTGGGGTCTAATACTGGCCCAGGGATTTTGCCATTTTACTGAAGATTAGAATGAGCGCAAGACTGGGAGTCTCGTACCTGGTGGCCTCAACACAAATTCAAGGCAGGGCCCAGGAGGAAGTCCCTTTTCCTCCCTGGTACTCAATTTTGTCTGCTTTAAAATAAAAGAATTGGACCAAAAAATATCTAAGGATCCTTCCAGCTGTCAAGGTCTCTGTCTGTGTCCCTCTTTCTCTTGCATGATCTGTCTACCCTACCTATGACAAGTTCAAGCTAACCTGGGTGAGAGGGTCTGTGGTCACAGACCAGGGCATGGTTGATGAGTCCACAAGCATTACACACTGATGGCTGTGTCTTCAACATCACACTCCAGCTCACCAAGCTCATCTACCCTAGGCTACTTAGCAAAGCCTGCAGCTCCACACCCTACCCTCAGTCACCTGTCTCATGAGAGACACAATCATTTCATCCAGCCACCCACCCACCTTTGCATCGACTATGCATCAGCTCACAGCATACATTGCAGGCTCAGGTTCACACTTTCTTCTCCAAGTGACTTGATCCTATCTCCACTCCCCAGGGATTTGCCAGGGACATCAACATCATCAGAAACATAAAATCCACTCATTATGCATCCAACATTTCAGTATCTACTGTGTGTTAAGATGACAAGAAAAGGCCTGGAACAGTCCCTCAACTTCCCACCACCACATGCACCAACCTTCCTGCAGCAGCTCCTAGCTTTCCTCCTCCCCTTAAGACGGGAAGAACTCTGCCTTCTTATGGATCAAAATTCCACCATCTGAGCTCTGGATCCTACCTGAATGTCAGGACTTCAATCTAATAGTGACCCCCTTTCTCTGCCTCCCATTCTCCCAGCTTCAACCTCCCTGCCTACAGGTTCCTTCTCAACAGCATGTTCAATGCTGAAATCATTTACCTAAAATGACCACAACAGTGAGGGGGATGGACCCAGGAGTCAGAAGATACGCAGCAAGGATGTGGCTCATGCCAAGGTGGCAGCAGCAACCAGGTGGAGGAGACGGCCCTGAACTCAGGCAGCAGAGGTAGAAATCGAAGGCAACAGACCCAAGTCACATTTGAGAGGTGTGGCTTAGATGACTTTCTCTATCAGAAAATATATGTTTTAATAGTTTCTGACTCAGCTAAACAAAGTGCTAGGCCAGGGAGATGGATGTTTTTAGGTAGGAGAATCTGTGGACAGTCATCTAACTTGCATTACATAATTACATACCTACTCAGAATTTTAAAAGCTGCTCTGTTTCTAGGGCAGAAATTGATACACAGGGCATTCCTGTAGCTCAAACTGTATGTCTACCCAGCAGCTGCCCACATGGAGCACACAGAGTGTGCAGAGGTACACTAAGAACATGGTGTAGCAAACCTATGAAATCCACACTGGTTCTGCACTCCCAGTGCACACAGAGGAACATATATGCACACACAAGCATAATTACCTGCACTGCCATCCTCCTCTGAGGAGCCATCGAGTGTCAAACAGGTGAGCTCACACAGGGCCTCTGAGGAGATCCTGCCATGCCACAGCTGTGAAGACCTCCCACTGGATGGAGCAAATTATTTAGTGCAAGCCTGGCAACACTTTGGAGGACAGCTAGAAACGCAGGTTCTCCAGATTCAATCCATGGAGAGAGACACAAGAATTGAACAGCAAGAACCCTGGAGTAAGAGGCGGGAGAACCAGGTTCCAGCACTAGTTCTGCCACTCATGAACTCGGTGCCTTTGGCCATCACTCTACCTCTCAGGGCCTCAGCTCTCAAGAGGGGATATAATAAAGGCTGCCCTTCCACAATCCTGGAGTTACGGCAAGAGCCATGAGGCAAGGGAGAGAAAAGAGGTCTGAAAATTAAAAGGCAGTATAATGTGAGTTATAAGAAGTGTTAAAGATCAGTTTGGGTGTCACGCTCTGTCTGATGGGAGGCCATTCTTAGATGCCCAGGACTGTCCCTCACGTTGCAGGTTCTTCTGCATCCTAACCAATGCCCAATCGATGTGGTCCTTCTCCACAACACCCCATCCCATCTGCGTAAAAAAAAAAAAAAAAAAAATCTTACAAGCATTTCAAATTGCCCTAAGGAGGAAGCACCATTCCCAGCTGAGATTCACTCTCTAGACCAGATTTCTTACTTGTACATTCCTCCTTCTCTACCAGTTCTATGTTAACATTCCTTTTGGGGGTTAGATCTGGGAAGTTCTCTCCTCCCTAACAATCTCTCCTTGATTGACATCATCCATTCCCAAGGCTTAAAGTACCATCTACAGGTCAAGACCTGTTTTACCTGCATTGTACAGCGACTAGACAGCTGTACTTGGATGTCAGAAGCAGGGTAGGAAATTCTTAGACATAACAGGTTCCAGATTAACTCTTTGATTTTCACCCCAGGAGTGTCTCTTCCCTCCCTTCCTCCCCACCATTTTCTCAGAGTCAGCAAATAGAACTTCCATCTACCTAGTTTCCCAAGCCAAAAACCCAGAAGTGCACCAAGCCAGTTAACAGCATACAGTCTAGAGTTAGGGTGCCCAAGTTCACATCATGTTTGCCAACTGCCAGCAATGTGCCTTAGGGAAGATGTATAACTCCGCTGTGATTCCATTGCCAAATCTATAAAATTGAGATACTCTTGTAATGGCAATTAAATAACATTCATATATCACTTATGATACTAAGAAACATTCCCTCTTATTACACATATCAAAGCAGGGAAATATTTTTGAAATACATTAATACACTTTTCTCTTCCACATTTCCTTTATTATGACATTCTCCTTCCTCAATTCAAGGCATTAATTTGTCTCAAGTGGATTAGGATTATTATAGTAAGAAGGCAAAGACGAGGGACAAATGCCACAGAGTTCAACTTCTGACGATCAAAACAGGATTTTTGGTTCTCATCATGATAATTGTCTTGAAATCCTGCCTGCTGCCGTGGAGAAAGGAACATTCAAAAGTTTGTTAGATTCCTACTCAGATATCAAGAGTGAGGTTTAAGGAATATGAACTTTGCACCACGGTCAGAGAGAATTCAGGATGTAAAGTGACAGAAGTCCCGCTTGCCACAGGGGACTGGGAGGGAAGTCTGAAGGAAGGGTCACAGAGGAACCAAGGGAAGCATCCAGTGTCCTCACTCCCCACACAGGCCCTTTACCCCCACCTCCTGGTTCTAGGACAGGTTTAAGGGAATCCCCGGACCAGACTAAGGAAGAAGCCCAGCCTAAAGTGGGAAGCTAAGTTCAGCTTTAGTATGCTGCTGTTTAAGATAACAGCTGACCAGCAGTGTTGGAAGAGGCAACTGACGAACCCATAGATGGGACTAGGGGCAGGATGGGAGGTGGAATTTGCTGCTTTGTCAAAGTTACAAAGGGTCTTCTAGGCATCTTCTTTAAGAATAAACCATCTATTCTTACAGATTTCCTATGTGAGAAATCCTACAATGTCTTACAAAAAAAAAAAAAAAAGTCACTTTAGTGATTTACTACCATGACAGTAAAGACATCTTTCATTAGTTCTAAGAACACTGCATCATCAGCCCACCTCAGTTCTAGAGGAAGAGCTCTAGAGAATGGGAGCACCTGGATTCTAAATGGACACTGCCACTTAGCCTACATGACCTGGACAAGTTTTTGAACTACAGTGGGCCCACAACACACCTCACAAGGGTATTATACCGAACCAAGCTGTGGCGTGACCACAGTTCAGATGGAAAGCACTGGAGTATTTTGGTTATTATCAACCATCATAGTATGAAGCTATTAGTAAGCTTCTATTAATGCGGCTCCAGAGTATCTAGATACCAGGAGAATGGGAGAGGGCCATGATCCTCTTCTCTGGCCAGTTGAGTTCGAATCCTGGCTCAATTATGGAAGCCACATTTTGTGAGATACTTAGAAAAACTGAAATATATTCTGAGAAAGTCAATCAGAATAGTAAACTATCACATGAAGAATGCTAATGAGATGAGGAAGAGTTTAGCTTAGAGAAAAAAGACTAAAAGACCATTCCCAGAATAGTCTGTTCTAGCAGCTGCTCCAGAAAAGAGGCAGGCCCTGGGGCTGTGGTAGGTGGCAGGGCGGCTGGTATCTCTTCACCTCTAAGAGCTTTCAAAAGTGGAATGGCTCCCTCCTGGAGACACTAGAAGTTTCCAGCCTAGACCAGGTACCATGTGTTGAAGATGCTGAAAGATGAAACCCTGTCCTATGCTGTTTGACCTGAAGAGCCTTCCAACTTCAGAAAGAAAAAAAATCTTCACTCTATGCACTACATCAACACATACTCCACAAAATAAAATATAAGGGGCTCTATAAATATAAGGAAGTAAAATGGACAAAATTGTAGAAGTGACAACCCCACACAGGCAGGAAGAAAAATCTCTGCTTTAGATTGCTGAGCTGGAGTTCATACACATCAGGTAATTATGATGGATCAATATGTGCAATGACAAATGGAATAAAACTCTAGGAGCCCAATGACCCAGTGGGGAAGCAGAAAAAACCCGAATGAGCATATATTGATCCCCAGTATCATAACTGAAGATCAGTACCATACATTTAAACTAAATGTGGCTAGAGAGACTCTAAATAGTTCAAACACTTATATTAACATTCTCAGGAACACAAGGTCAGGGGTGCAGTCATTCTTAGCTAGGAAGGGTGACTAAGCAGAGAAGTCCTGGGTGCTGGGATTCCACCTCTCTCCTTCTCTCTGCTACCAGGTGCAAGACATTTTCTCAAAAGACATCCCATAATTCTAAGTATTCTTGGTACTTGCTTACTTGTAGAGAAGGTTTAATTCCCTTTTTAACCAAAAAGGACATCTTTTTAAAAGCAAGTCATCAATCATGAATCATTTTATTCTCTAGTTCTGGGAATACAGAGGACCAAATTAATTTCCATCATCTTTTGGCTGTAAGTACACCCCTCCCTCTGGCTTCCAACATTATCGATCTGTAATAGGGGCAGGAGCCAGGAAGGTTCAAAGGCATTTGCTTTTAAGCCTGTCCACTGTGGTTCTAAAGGATATAGACATGGGGCTTTCTCCTGGCCGTGCTGCATTGCCTGCAGACCTTTCTGCAGTATTCCTCACCCAGAGAGGTTCCCTGACTTCCCGAGTATCTGCTGTGGACAAAGACCAGGTAGACTAGCCATACACTGGGACTTAAAATCATGGAGATAGTTAAAATTAAGAGCTTTGGGGAATTCCTTTAAGTCAAAACACTGTTCATTATCATACTGAAACTGTCCTTACGAACTGTATAAAATTAATCAGGGAAGAAGGGAGTGGGAAAATGAAAATAAACCAAGCTTGCAGCACATTCAGTGTTCATGAGGTCGGCTTGCTTTCTGACTCTCTTCCTCATAGTTGTGTGGTGCCTACTGTCCTAGAATTACAGAGACCCTGTTACAAGACTATAGCTCCCTTTCACTGCTCTATAGGTAACAACTTAAACATTAAAAAACATTTTCCATTTAAGATTTTCTTTCAGAGATCTGGGAAGTTCTCACTTCCCTAACAATCTCTCCTTGATTGACATCATCCATTCCCAAGGATTTAAGTACCATCTACAGGTCAAGACCTGCATATCAGTCATACTAACATAGCTGGTCTGAAGGACCTCAGGAGAAACTAACTCAAAGAACGCAGTTTCCACATCCTGATGATTTCATCATCCTTCCTCCAACCAGTTCACAACCCCAGTTGTCTAGCCCCTTGCCCTCTGTGATCCCCTTAAAAACTCCAGCCCGGAACTCCTCAAGGAAGTGGATTTAAGGATCTCCTCCCATCTCCTCTCTTGGTGCCCTGTGATCATTAAACTCTTTCTCTGCTGAAAACCCTGCTGTCTCAGTGTAACTGGTCTGTTACTGTGCAGTGGGCATATGAACCTGTTGGTCCTGTAACAGTATATGTTTATTATATCCTAATAGAATCAAAGAGCTACTAGACAGTGCAGTGCTCTTTAACCCAGCCTAGACAGATGACACTAATAGAGGGACAATGGCCTGCACTCTCAGTTATATTTCCTATGATGGAATGGCCACCTTCTCTCATCTTCACCCCACTGTAAAGGTACAATCACAAGGACCCCAGCAGGGGCCCGTGGGACAGCTTTTTCCTCTGAAATACGAACCAGTCCACAAAGATCATTCCATATGTGGCTTTAGACACTTCCCTAGACATTAAACTCGTTATCTTACTTTTGACATGCATCCCTATCAATAAAGAAAACTGTGAGCAAGCTTACAGTTTATAAATTGTTTTCTGTGACACTGTACTATATTATGCATAGTATAAAACATATACAAATGATATTTTAAGTTTTAAAAAGATGTAAAAAAAATAAGGTTTTAATATTTTCTTCACATACTCTAGTGAATCATCTTCCAAAAACTAGTACACCCCAGCAGTTTGAAGACTGCTGCTCTAACCAACTGATTCACTACTGCAAGCACCAGAAGGGACTATCACTTCCAGCCACTTAAGAAAAGCTGCTTTCTGGCATCCACCACATGATCAGTGGTGTCTGGCTAGCCATCTTTCAAAAAACTGGCTATATACAATCAAATAACTATATTTGGTTCCTGCAATGGAATATATTATTTTCTGTTTAAGTTTACAGTGTCACCTTTTGGGCAGTAAAGTCCACATTTAAACGCTATTCTGGGGCTGCTCAGCCACTAACAGTGCAATTTCACTCTAACTGTAGAACTGAAAGTGGCTTGTTTTCCATATATAATAAATGCATAAGCATAGTGTAATTTATGCTGTATTTCCTCTAGACAAATTGAAATTAGAATTATAGAAGTTATAATTGGTTGCCAAGCACAAACCTATTAAAAAGTCCAAAAGAATTTCACTGAGCACATAGAACTGGCTATCCTTATACTGTTCACTTGGCCCTGAAAGTAAAATCTGTTCTGAGGACAACCTATAAATGGAATCTTACTCAACTATGAATTCTTCCATCGTTTCCTTCTTTTGGATACTGTGACATGATGAGGGATATGACATCTATGATGTGCCATCAGTACTATCACCACCACTGTGCCTGACATTCAGCAAACCCTCACTCTATGCCAGAAATCATACTAAGCATTTTCATTTATCAACTGATTTAATTCTAACAATTTAGTGAGTTAGACATGACATTTATGCCTATCTTAGAGACACAAACCCTGGTGCAAATTGAGGTGAACTTGAGGAACTTGCTCAGGGTCACACAGCTACTGTGTTTTAAGAACTTAAGCCAGTCTCGTTACTGTCCCTGGACACTCAACTCTTAGCCGCCTCGCTTCCCAGCATGTTCCTTTGCTGCAAAACTCAGGCCCATTGTCAGACTAGGTTTTCAGCTGCTCTGTCTTCTGGGATATAAATGTGAAAATACACAGTTGAAAAAGAAAGAGTGGTTAACACAGCATGAACAGCATTACTACGATGTAACCAGCAATGCCATTTCATCCTGCTAGGCTTCACATTCTATTAGCTTTTTTTTAATGAAAATTATTTTGGACACACCTTGAAAAACTAAATCCTACTCACATGTCAGCACCACTATTAATTCCAAAAGAAATCCATGTAGGGTGACAAGTTTGACTTTGACATCAGGAAAACGCTGTGTAACTAGAACGGCATGTAGGAGCCACAGAAGCCCACACCCAGGAGGGTTCTGCCTGCACAGGGCTCCGTGCTCAGTGCTCCAATACTTGAGCCCATTTATGCCTTACAGTGACCTGAGGAAACAAGTGCACACACACATGCCCTTGCTCCAATAAAGAAATGGCACACCTTAAGTGAAGGAGCTTGACCCGGGTGAAGCTAGGATGCTAACTGGGGTCTGTGCTAGTCCACCTCACACACAACCAAGAGTGCTCCAAGAACAAGTCATGATTGACCAACCCAGTGTGTGCAGGTTTTAGCAAGACTTAATACACATGAACACTTGACTCAATGTTTAGTTCTACCAGATTAAGTGACTAGTACCTGGAGAAAAAACTGCTCCATGCACATTACAGCAATCTATGCACATTACAGGAATCTATCCAGATTACCACTTCTAGATAAGAACGACACAACAGACTCGTTACATCTGCAATGCATCAAGCTAGGGAGACCTGATCTATTAGATGCAAAAATCAGAATTCAAAAAGATAACATTCACAAAATAACAGAACACAAGTACAAGGGTGAAATTTAATATGGATAGAATCCTGCTCAGCATACCAAAGGGAAAAAACAATCAATTGAGCAAGTGCAGGATGAAGGCAACATACCTTAAGAGCAGTCTGAATTTACACTGACAGAAAGCAAATTAGAGGTTACCTGGGGATGGAGGGAGACTTTGAAAAAAGAAAAAACACAAGAAAACTTTCAGGAGTTAAGGAAATGTTTGCTATCTTGATTGTGGTGATGGTTTCAGGGACGTATACTATACAATGTCTAATTGTATGTGCAATTTAATGTGTGTGACTTCACTTTAAATATGTGTAGTTTATTGCTAGTTATTTACATCCCATTAAAGCTGTGATTAAAAACAGTTCTTGAGTGTGCATGTGGGTGGGGCAGGGAAAGGGATGGAAATTTAGTGGCCTGTAAACTTATAATAAGTCAACAACATGAAACACCTGCCAAAAATAAATGCATTTTCAGGCTCCATTAGAAATTCTGCACGAGTACCTCATCACCTCACATTCTGCAGACCACATCCAGCGACCATCAACATCAGACAGAAAGACCAGGTGACATCTCAGGGTGGCCAGATAGGAGGGTGTCTGAAAAGCCATGCTCATAAGGAATGGCAGTGGGAGCCAGGAGGCTTGGGCCAGAGTTGGGGGCAAGGACAGAAGGGGCTGCCATATAAGAAAATGATCATTATCCTGGACAGCTGCACAGGAAGAGCTCAGATCCATGGGTGAAGGCAAATAGAGACTCAGTAAAGTGCTGTGTGATACAGAAACTCCTGATATGAAAGCTGTTAAAAATGTAACACATTTGAGAAAGCATCCTATACTGGGAATGGTAGGGCAGCATCCAAAAGACCACTTGCCAGAACACAGTATCCTGCACAACTAATTTCCACCAGGTGACGCAGGCTCTCTCCTTTCTAACATGCTGTGCTTCTCCAGGTAAAATAGTAAATATTAAGAAACTAAAATATCTCTTAGCTTTGTGATTTCAAGTTGAGATTTAACCTCACAAATCATGTTGGGTATACTGCAGATATGCAACTGTTAATAATATTTATGACCTCTGCAGGGTCACAGAAGGCAGGCAAAGGAAACTGCCTCTCCTATTCTTTCCTAAATGCATAATTTTAAAAGGAGATGGCAATATCCATTTACTAACAGTTTCTTTTAAAATAGGGATGTCATCATTAGCCATATTCACTGCACACTTAAATAACTTTCCCCTACTCAGAAATTTTAACAATAAAACTAGCAATTTGAATATGATAGGTAGACACAAACAATAATACCATCTAAGAGATTGGAAAGGATCAAAACAATTTCACAAAACCTTAGTGCTGTAGCATCCCTAGGGGAGGGAGATAGGTGTGCACTGGCATGGCTGTGCAGGTCACAGAACGAGAGACCCAGGT
The DNA here is from genome assembly GCF_029281585.2 of Gorilla gorilla gorilla. Taxonomy (NCBI): domain Eukaryota; kingdom Metazoa; phylum Chordata; class Mammalia; order Primates; family Hominidae; genus Gorilla; species Gorilla gorilla. The sequence goes on from NC_073241.2 coordinate 79,323,599, forward strand.
GAGCAGGGAAGAACAGGGACAAGTGAACAGCCCAGAGCATCCCAGGAAGGAATCTGAATGTGGAATGCTCAGGGCATGTTCAAGAAATAAGAGACGGGGCCGGAGAAGAGATTAAAAACCATTCCTGTGTTCAGACATTTTAAGCATCTCTTATACCTTGTCCTAAAGCAATTCTGACTAACCCTGACTTGAAATTATAATCAAAGGAAAGAAAAGTTCATCCAAAATTCAGGGCTGACTGAAGTCCTGGTTTCAGACTTTACTATAAAATTCACCCAGTCATTGCTCCCTACTCACTGACCTCCCCAAGGACTCCACCATTCACTGTACTCAACCATAGCCCATGAATCTGTCAGCTGTAACAACTGTGCCCAAAGTCTTACAGCACTCAAGAGCTTTCAAAAGTTCCTCATGACTTCTCACCGGATCCAAGTTCCTCTCAGAAGCAAGGCCAATGTTCCCCTCAAAGTGTGAAGATGCTGAGAACCACAGAGGTCAGAGAGTCTACCCCTGGACACATGGCAGGTTGGGAGAGAAGAGGTTACCGGGGGCAGACCCTTGCATACTCCTGCATAGCATACCACTTACAGGAAAAACCTGGCTCCACACTCATATCAGCATGATGACATTCTCTCACTGAAAACCTGAGGCTCAACTAGGAAGCACTCCACATCCCCAACCTCCCCAAACAATGTAACAGCCCAGAATAACAAACCACCTCATGCCAAAACTGAAGGAAGAAACCGACATTATTTTATTTAAAACTTGATCTCAAAGCAACATGAAGATTTAGGTCACCTCTGTATAATTCTTTTATGAAAGATGTATTTCCGAAGATCCAAGTTCAACAGAATCTGCAGCCTGGAGTTGATTGCAAAAGTCCTGAGTCCATTCTCATGCATCCCAGAGCATTCCATCCCCATCATTAGGAAGATAAAGTTGTCAATTCTATTTTTAATTGTCATTTTGACCTCCAAAAATGGAAAATGCATAGCTTCCTCCTCACTCCCTTTCCCTTCTGCAATGTATTTCCACAATCAGGAATTTCTCTCATTGCCCTGAGGAGTCAATGTGCTCACTAAGGGTTGTCCCGGCAACAGAGGACAGCCTGTCACTTCCACTCATACTATCAGCCTTGCAACCTCTTCCCTCCTGTTTACCAAGAGGGACACTTTTGGCTTTTTCACGATGGACACTCATTTCCATACTGCTTCCCTGGAAGACCATCAAATTCTCTACACGCTCTTCACACTTATGGGGATCCAAATCAAGCAAGAGACCCTCCTCCAAGAGCCCAACCAGGACCACTAACTAGAATCCCTATCCTTGCCGAGCACAGGCTCTCACCCTCATGGGCTCCAGATCCCATTTCCAGGATGGCTCCCACTCTAGCAAGGGTGCATTTCATTCCTCACCAGCCCCACCCCTCCACAGGCCTCCAAGCTGCACACCCCTCCCGGGACCCCAGGCAACAGCAATCTCATCTTTCATTATTAGTCACAGCTGGCAACACAGCAGAGACAGATGGGAATGTGGGTGCTCTATTACCTTGGCTACCTGAGCAAATAAATTTGCTCTGCAACATCCCCACTCCCTTTCAGGAAAAAAAAAAAAAAAAAAAAAAGCACAAATAAAACACATGGCTCAAAAAAGCAATCAGACACCGCCAGCCAAATAAGATGGCACACTCCCACCAACAAGGCTGGAAAACACACCAAAACTGTAAGGACAAAGATCTATCCCTTTTGCCCCTTAGTGCTACTTGGGGGACCAGAATCTGCTCTGTTCTGACAAGACTGGGGCTGAGCAGACAAAATTTAGAGAGGCAGTAGGGCTTCTTTGCTAATGCAGGAAGCTCTGGGGCAAACAGATTGGGTCTAAATTCCATTGCTACCCATTAAGGGAAGTAGAACAGCTTCTTGGCTAATGCAGGAAGCATTGGGCAATCAGATTGGGTCTGGGTTCCATCTCTGCCCATCTAGGGAGGTAGTATCATTTTTCTCAGGTAATGGAGGAAGCTGTGCAGCAAAGAGGCTTGGGTCTGAACTCCATCTGTACCCAGTTACTGTCTTCATGACCTTGGAGAACTATACAGCATCCAAAAGTCTCTATCCTCATCTGTATTGTGGGGATAACTAATCTCAGACAGCAACTCTGAGAATTAGATGCATAAATGAGAATAATTCCTATTCTTTCTTGAGCACCAATCACATGCCCTGGGGTAAAGCATGGAAGACAAAAGAAATAGAACATAAAACTGTGCCACAAAGTCTCACACTTTATAATTCCCTGCCTTTCACCCATACTATACACAGATAAGTTCTTTCCACAACAAGCTAAGTTTCTGATGAGAAGGTATTCTTATCCTTGGAAATGTACAGGAATATGGAGAAGAAAACATCATTAAGAAATAGGACCCAACAGAGAAAAATTTTTCTTTGAACATCTCTTGTATCATATTATTTCCTTATCCAAGACACTAAAATTTCTCCATTGCCCTATGCATTTCTCAAACAGTGTTGCACAGAACATTAGTCCCTTGAAATAATCTTTGAAAACAGTTTTGTGTCTAAATATGATTTGCAAACCCAGCATAATGGATCCCTATCTTGGAAACTCAGAAGGCGTGTCAACATAAGGGCTCTGGGAAGCTCTGCCTTAAAGGAAGACGTTTAACTTGGTTAACCCACGGTTTCCCAAACTCATTTGGCCAACTTTGTACTGTGTTAATAGAATACACTTCTTCCCCAAAGTTCACCCCAGCCTGCAAAGGCCTCCACAGTCTGGCTTCACCTTGTTTCTAACTTTATAGCCCAGAACACCCCTGCAGATCCATTCACCATGTAAGTTAAACTTGCCTAGGTACAGTCTCCTGGCCATGTCTTTTTGTTTATAATAGCTTTATTAAGATATCATTCACAGAACACACAATTCACTCATTTACTGTGTCTAATTCTATGATTTTTAGTACATCTGCCAAATTGTGCATCCAGCAGCACAACCAATTTTTAGAACACTTCATTACCTGCCACAACCACCCCCCAAAAAAACATAACTCTCAGAAATCATGCTCCATTTTGCCTCAACCTCCAGCCCTAGGCAGCTGTAAATCTACTTTCTGTCTCTATAGATTTGCCTATTCTGGACATTTTATAGAAATGGAATCAGACAACACGTGGTCTTTTGTATCTGGCTTCTTTGATTTAGCATATTTTCAAGGTTTATCAATGTGGTAGCATGTATCAGTTCTCTGTTCCCTTTTATGGCCAATAATATTCCATTGTATGGATATTCCTCATTTGGTTTATCCATTCATCAGGTGATGAACATATAAGTTGTTTTCACCTTTTGGCTATTGTGAATAACACTGCTAAAAACATGTGTAAGCTTTTGTGTAAATATGTGTTCTCAGGCCGGGCACGGAGGCTCATGCCTATAATCCCAGCACTTTGGGAGGCCAAGGCGGGTGGATCACCTGAGGTCAGGAGTTTGAGACCAGCCTGGTCAACAAGGCAAAACCCTGTCTCTACTAAAAATACAAAAATTAGCTGGGTGTGGTGGCAGGTGCCTTTAATCCTAGTTACTCGGGAGGCTGAGGCAGGAGAACTGTTTGAACGTGGGAGGTGGAGGTTGCAGTAAGCCAAGATTGCACCATTGCACTCCAGCCTGGGCAACAAGAGTGAAACTCATCTCAAAAAAAAAAAAAAAAAATGTGTTTTCATTTCTCTTGGGTGCATACCTAAGAATGGAATTGCTGGGTCATAGGGGGATTTTTGTTTTACTTTTCAAAAAAACCATCAGACTATTTGCCACAGCAGTTGCACCAATTGACATTCCCACTAGCAGGGTGTAAGAATTCGAATTTCTCCACATCCTTGCCAACACTCATTATCATATCTTTGATTGTAGACATCCTAGTGAGTGCAAGGCAGTATCTTGTGGTTTCGTGGTGCCTTTTGACGCCCCACTTCTGAGGTCATGGTCCACTACTCCACCCACCTAGAGGCCCTCTTCTCACTCTGTGCATCCTACCAATTCATCAAGACCCAGCTAAAATCCTAGTTTTCGTGGACGATCTGTGACATTAGGTCTCCAAGCGCAATTTAAATGACACCGTGGCACAGTTTCTATTTATACTTCCTGCAATTATAGGCTTCTTGGCCTACGTACGTCTTTTCTCTCCCACCAGGCAGTGAGCCCCTTAAGAAGCAGGGTGAGGTCTTACATTTCCTAGTGGCCAGTATTGAGCCTATCAAATAACTGATACTTTATAAACATCTGCTGATAATGATTTGATGGAGGACCTGAGGTTGGAGCGAGTGGGCCTTCTGGGTCTCAGACGGGGAAGGAGGAGTAGAAAGCACACAGCTAAGAAGTGGAGGTAAGCCCCTTCCTCACAGGATTCTCATGCAGTGGACAGAATTCACTAAAATGATGTTTCATAGGATTTTAACACCCCCTTTTTCTTCACTGTGAATCTGCATTCACCCTCAAGCCCAGACTTGGTGAATATGACAGAGACAGGGACAGTGAACAAATCCTCTTCTCTTACTGCTATCTCCTCTAACTTTCCTCCAGCACTAGCAGTTCTCTCCTGGAACTCTTGGGGGGTGGGTATTGGGGGGAATAAAGATCTATACTTAGTCCCTCATGCTCTCACAGAGTCTCCCCACCCACTCAAAGCATCAAGAGTTCCTGTGTGAGCCACTTCAAGAAAGAAAATCCAGTCCCCAGTGAATCAAGAGAATCACTGAGTCCAAGGCCACCTGAGTTGTAGTCTCCAAAGACTGAAAACTATTAATGTTAGTTTCTTACACCTTTCATTTCACCCAGCTGTTAGGCAGGCTCAAATTCAAAGTACACTGTGCTAGCCTATGGCTACTTGAACCACATAATTATTTCAATGACTACTGATGAGTCAGAAAAAGCACAACAGACAGTTGACAAGTGCTGCTGAATGAATGTGTTCTAGTATCTAAAACTGATAGAGAAGACCCATACAGGAAATACAGCAAAAACTTGTCCTGCATCTAACCAATGGGTCACCCTTCTTTCTTGGCTCAACAGATTCTGCTGAGGCTTCCAATGTACATCTCAGATCAGTAACAGAAACCCTGAGCTGCTGACAACAGAAGTAATTCAAAAATAGCTCTCAGTCGTGCGTGGTGGCTCACGTCTGTAATCCTAACATTTTGAGAGGCTGAGGCGGGTGGATTATCTGAGGTCAGAAGTTCAAGGCCAGCCTGGCCAACATGGTGAAACCCCGTCTCTACTAAAAATACAAATATTAGCCAGGCATGGTGGCAGGCACCTATAATCCCAGTTACTCAGGAGGCTGAGGCAGGAGAATCACTTGAACCCGGGGGGCGGAGGTTGCAGTGAGCTGATATCGCAGGACTTCACTCCAGCCTGAGCGAAAGAGCGAAACTCCATCTCAAAAACAAAACAAAACAAAACAAAAAAATCAAAAAAACAAAAAAGCTCTCCCCTGTGGCCACATGTGCTGGTCTTCCTACTTCTAATGCATGTTCATAAGCAAAAATTGCACAAGAACTTCAGCAAAATTAGGGACCCAGTGGTAAAACAAGTATAAACCTTAAAACCTTAAAGAAAATCCTTAAGGAAGCAATCCCAGTTCAGCTTTAACATCCGAACTCTCTCCTGACAAATTCATTACCCTAGGGCAAGACAGTATCACACCCATCACCCCAGACTCCCACACGTCCTCTTCCCCATAATGGGTGCAAAGGTCCCAAGCAAGTGAAATAACCCAATTGTAGGATAACCATGGACTCAGCTTCAGGCACGGCAGAGAAGAACAGAGGAATCTTGTCAAGAGGGTCTACAGGGTGGATAAAGCTAGAAGACTCCACAGCGTGGAAAGCTAGAAGACTCTCAAGCCTACAGGAGTCCACAAGCAGCTTTGATGAAGAATGGAAACGTCTGACACACCTAAGTGCAATGGCCAAGAGAATGGGATGAAAGCATCCAGCCATGACAGGACAAGTCTTAGAGCGCTGTCAGAGCTGTTGGCATGGTATAACATGGTAAGAACCAAGCTACATCTACCTTCTCTTTCAGAACCATAAAGAAACCATCTTCTAAAGGAGAAAACAGTGTTGCTGTTCTCACATGAAGTGCATGTAGACTCAGGTGAATTGATTCTTCCAAAGCACAGAATCCGTTCAGTCCCAAGGCCTCCCTCCTCTGTGCCATACCCGCGGCCTCCAACAGAAACTCATGCGCAGGCTGCATACTGTGCAACATGCTAATGCTCATTCTTCTCTCCACACAATCTTCTGAACCACACACCATTGGGTAGGAGGTACACATCAATGAGTTGCCAAGCTAAGGGACTCCTAGTTGAGCCCTGATAGCAGGTTAATATAGTGTATGGTCTTTCTTTTGGCATTAGAGAAAAGTGAAAGATTGCAATAATTTTAGCTCCACTCTTTGGAGAAATAAAATAGTTACAGATCATTCTGTTTATTAGATTTTTCAGCTCTCCAATCAGTGCTTATTTTGAATATATCACTGAGTATCTATAATGAAGCAGACCTTTTATATACTGATCTCTACAGACAGCAATAAAGCACTATAAATCTGCAAGGATGCCCATAAAACAGTCTTCCCTCATGGAAATTTTCACTGGGATGAAAATGGTACCCTGAAATCCACTGAAGCACAGACCACCTAGAATGGGATTCTCCCCCTACAAAAATCACTAACTCCTTTTACTAAATTAATCTAAATAGCTTTCCTTCTCCAAAAAGACTTTGCTATATGTTGCCAGCTCCAAAAAGTGTTCTCTAGAGGTGACAAGAAAAACTTGGCTGAAAGGATCTAGCATTTTAGCATTAACTGAGACCTGCATTTCCCCCAAAACATTGATAAAGCTATCTTTCCCTACTTTATGCTGAAGTTACAGCCCATCACCCAACCCATTTTCTGAAGAAACAGATGTGCTATTTTTCAGAGTGAAAAGAATAACAGCAATAAGGAGGAGATCTACTTAAATGCCTAAACAGAGCTCCACTTCCAGGCTAAAAACCCCAAACCACTATGCACAGCGGCCAGTTTGAAACTTCAATTTCTGCCCTTAAGTGCTTGGCATCTCAAGAAGTTGTGGAAGAGTCCTGGTTTCTTCAAAAGGGAGTCTTCAGTGAGACTATCTGTAGATCAGGCTGGGGTAAGTGAATGGAGATGCTAGCAAATGAATTATATTATACCATGAAGGGAGGAAAAGGGGCCAAAAGGAAGTCAAAGAGAGATGAAATGCAAGGAATTTATTCCATTGCTCAAAAAAATGAAATAAGTCTAAAGAGCCACTGCTCTCCAAGTCTAGGTTCCAGTTCACAAGAATAAGATAAAGGCATGAAGAAATGAGGTAGGCAGTAGAACTTGGGCTGCTTTGTTTCCAAGATGTTTCCTCAGTCCCAATCTCACCACCTCACTGTGAGCATCAGTTGCAGAGGAAGGTAAAAACTCCCCTTCCTGCCCACTGACTACTCAGGAGGACTTCTGGGCTGAGGACATTCTCACCTGGCCATCTGCTTGTAGGCTTCTTCTGCCACAGCAAAGATGTGGGGGTCCATGTCTCCCATGTTTTGGCCACTGTAGGCATAGATGACATCTTGTCCATAGATTGGCAACTGTTCATAAGGATTAATGGCAACAAGTACGATACCTGCAAACAGACAAGGTGGTCAGATTCCGACAGCACAGCAGACACCTGGCATTATTAGCTCAAGGCACCCATCCATTCATACACACGCCAAAAACCAAAGAATGAGAGAGCAGCAGAACCAGTCTTAACCAATCAATCAGCTCAATCAAGGCTCATCTGTGCGCTTCAGATCTCCAAATACCCTACAGCCTGGAATAAGCATACGCACATACACACACACAAACACACACACACACACACTCATTCACAAATGCTAAAAAAAAATTGAGTTAATAAAATAGACATGTGCAAGGTGTTCCAGGATCAGAGAGAAGAAGATATTAAATTCTACCAGTATATATTAGAGAGACTTAAAAATCCATCTCAGAACTAAAATCTGGGAAAGGATTATACATTTTCTTATTTGTATATTGGTTATCTTAACTAAAATACAAATAACATGTGGACAGAGAATACAATTTACATATCTTGAGATCTAATCTTGGCTCAGCCAACTATGTCATTTTTGGCAATTACTTCTCAGTACTTCAGTTTCCTCAACTGTTATATAAAATGGAGATAACAACTGCATTTATCTGGGACATCCTAAGGAAAAATGACGAATTGTGCGAGGGAAAATGCCAGGCATGGTGGCTCATGCCTGTAATCCCAGCACTTTGGGATGCTGAGGCAGGAGAATCGCTTAAGGCCAGGAGTTTGAGACCAGCCTGGTTAACACAGTGAGACCTCTTCTCTACAAAAAAGTATTAGCTGGGCATGGTGGCATGGACCTGTAGTCCCAGCTGCTCGAGGAGGCTGAGAGGAATGCTTGAGCCCAAGAGTTCAAGGCTGCAGTGAGCTACGATGGCACCATTGTACTCCAGCCTGGGCGACAGAGTGAGGCCCTGTCTTAAAAAAAAAAAGAGAACACTTAAGACCAGTGCCTTGTATAGTAAGCACTGCATGTTTGCTATTTTTTATTACACCACATCTCAACTTTTTTCCCTTACACCTTGTGTCCCCTAAAGAATGCATTGCAATGATGGACTCAGTAAATACATGTTGATTGAGCAACCAGGAAATGCTATAAAGTTCAGATAATCTTTTATGGATGATGTGAGGCAGGTTGATATTTGAGCCTGTAGAAGGAAAAAATTGTGAATTTGATCTTTCAGACAAAACAGAGATATGCCTTTTTCTTTCCCATAAGATCACATTCTGGATGTCAGAAGACCCACTGACTGAGGTACAAAAACCAGAAGCTTTTCCAGTCACTTGGGAAGGAGAAGGCAACGAAAGGGCGACTGCTAAGATGGGAAGTCTCCGACATTGTGTTCCCTTCTGGTGTCTGAAAAGAGACACTGGGAACGCGAAGTGTAATAAACCAGATTATTCCACATAAAGGGGAAAGGGCCAGGGGGTAAAAAAGACACTCAAGTCCTCTTGAAAGAAGTATGCCTGAAAAGACCAAAATATAAGGCCCAGAACCCTAACAAATTCCACTAATGTGGCTAATCACTTGGAGAATCCTCTTAGGAACAGCCTCACATGTTCTGCTTGTTATTAGAGTTCTATAAGATTCTAATTCACGTAGCAGGCAATTCACATTTCCATATCATACTCCGAGGTCACGTGTTTTCCTTAAACATCCTGGCCCCTCCAGAGCAGCATCTAGTGCTTCCTGGATGACTCAGACTTCTGTGCCATTCAGTCACTCTGAACAGCTTGAACTGGAGGAGTCAAGATGCATTTGGATAAATATGCACAGACACTGGGACATCTTAGAGGGTATTCCTTTAAAAACAGAACCTGATGGTCACTTATCTTTTTCTCCTAAAATAGGAGTCAAATTTTAAAAGTCTCCTTTTTGAAGCAAATATCTTATTAAAGGCTCTGATAATTGACAGTTTGTTTCAAATAAAACTCCCACCAGCAGTTGGAGTGAAGGAGCTTTTGGGAAATCACAGCTCTCAAGCACTGGAATCAACTTGCTATCGACAGCTCCTGAAATCTGGAAGAAAAACTCACCCTAACTTAGCAGCTAAAACTATCAATTCCAAACCAAAGTGGAATATAAAAGTGAAAAACCCCTGAGCGCCTGAGGTGTCGCTTATGACAATGAGCAAGACCACAGGGCACATGCCAGGCGTTCCCTCCCGGGACAAGACCACAAAGGAACGACTCCCACAAAGGAGCCCAGCAGCCGGAATCCCCAACAAGATCCTCAATTTGCCTCTCAAACAACGGTTTATAGGGTTCTATTTTTGCTATGCCACTTAGCAATACTCTTTAAAAAGAGAGAGAGAGATCAGAATTTGTGATACAGGAAAGGAGAAGTTTATTTTGTTGTTTTGTTTTGTTTTGTTTTTTTTGAGACATAGTCTCACTTTGTCACCCAGGCTGGAGTGCAGTGGCGCGATCTCGGCTCACTGCAAGCTCCGACTCCCCGGTTCAAGCGATTCTCCTGCCTCAGCCTCCCGAGTAGCTGGGACTACAGGCGCCCGCCACCACACCCGGCTAATTTTTTGTATTTTTAGTAGAGATGGGGTTTCACCATGTTAGCGAGGATGGTCTCAATCTCCTGACCTCGTGATCCGCCCGCCTCGGCCTCCCAAAGTGCTGGGATTACAGGCGTGAGCCACTGCGCCCGGCGGAAAGGAGAAGTTTTAAGAAAATCAAATATAATTTCATGACTTTTAAAATATGTTATGAATTTTGCTCACTATTTTGACAAATACTCATTGGGTATTATGTCAGTACAAACAGAGGCAAGTGAGAAGATCACAGAAAAGCAGGCTTTTCAAGCAGAAAATAAAACAAGGCAAAACAAAACAAGGGTTCGGTGCTGAGAGCAGGCTCCCAGCTCAGACACGATGCTGTACTTACTCCTCTCCCAGGACTCCAAGGACTGAGCTAAGCCAGTCGCACCACATGGTGTGACCCATTTCTTCCCTGGTTGATCCATGATTAACACCAATCATCCCACAGAGACTGGGGCAGCCTAATTAAGCCACATTCACTGACTGCAAACCTTTCAAGGGTCTCAGTGGAGAGATACTTACAAATGAGAGAGTGAAATGAGGACTCCTAAGCATTTGAGTTGAGCAAGTCTAAAGCTGGTAAGCACTTTCCAACGCATGCAGCCAACAGATGCCCCCCACTTACCACAGTAAGTGTAGATATGGTTGGACTCCAGGAAACGGACCTTCAAATTATGCAAAACTGCAGGCTCATGAAGATAGCTAAGGGCAGTCAGGTCATTTTCTCCCACCAAGATATCTGGATTCCGTAAGAAGGGCAGCTGGTTGCGTTGTACATCAATTGGGTATTCCAGAATCTAAAGACATGCAAGTAGCAGACACAAAAAGGTTGTTATGAAGCGTTAAGTCTGTATTCAATGTCCTGTCTTCTTAGCTGGAATCACCATCTTAACATGATAATAAGTAATGAAGATAATGTTTTAAAGAAAGACAAGCTGAACAAAATACCTGTGTTGCCATGAGAGACCAGTCCAGATGGAAAATTTGCTGATAACATAACCCACAGAGCTCAGGAAACACAACCAGGTCTAAGAGAGTGTTCTATTGCTTCTTAAGGGAAAAATACTGAGTCTTTAATTTCAGTTGCAATTGGAATGCTGTTCTTTCTTCCATCTAGAAAAAGTTCCTTGATTGGCCCCATTTATTGCTGGTACTTCATACACTCTCCCCCATTAACCAACACACTCCATTTTTATCTGGATCATCTTGTATCTGATGAACTGCCCTCTATAAGCGGCCTCAAGTTGAACCATTTGTGCATATATTTCTCCCCAACTAACTGCACGTTCTTCTAGGGCAGTAATTTTGCTTTCACCTAAAATATATTAGGAGTTTGAGATATATGTGCATAATCAGGGAGTAGGATTACACATTTTAAGGTCAAATCTCAGATGCGAGGTGTTATCCTTGTATTCTTAGCACTTGGACAACATTAAGCACTCAAAAATGTTCATTGACAGGATACATTTGTAACCCTTGGTACATGTATGCACACATGTACATCTAACACAGGTAGTTTATAAGAAGGTAGTGGGGATGTTTTTAAACATTTAAACAGGAGGAACTTGGCTGCTGCTCACCATGTTTTATCTGAGTGCTAAGATTCTTATGGTGTTCTTAAAAATCTTCTGAGACGCTTATAAAGTTTCCTGAGCCCAACCTACTTATCAGGAATTCTGAGGCAGGATTCAGGAAACTGAAATTTAAAATACACTCCCAAGTAATTCTGATACAGGTGGCTTTTAGATCATATTTTAAGAATTTCTGTTTTACAAAAACCTTTTAGGAAATTCTATGGACACAGACTCAATTTACTGGGGTAACAGTCAATTTTCAAGATAATATAAATATCAATGTTCCTCTCACCCCATCTTTAGAGGGACTCGGTTATCAAATGTTAAGGTATATTAACAAACCCAGCAATGAAAGGGCTGAGATAGGTAGATAAATCAAGTGTAGTAGATACAGAAAGAAACACTAGCACATAGAGAAAATTTGTATGTTATAGTGTTAAATTGCAAATAAAAGTTTAAAAGGATCTTTTCAAGTAGTATTGGTAAGTAAATTAGCTAGCCATTTAGAGAAAAAAAAAATTAGACCAGTATTCTTATTCTTATTCTCTCTTACCAAAATAAGTTTAGATAGAACAAACATTGAAAAAATTTTTTTAACTGGGCAAGTATTTGTGTAAGTTTTGGAAGTAAGAACTTTTGAAGAATTACGCAAAAGCCAAAACCATGTAGGAAAATATTTATAAATTTGACTATAATTTAAAACTTTAAACCTATCATAAAACCTACCATTTGCAAAGTCAAATGGGAAAAGGGAAAAGGGGACAGGGATTCTTCATCATATGATGGAATTCCTAATCTTAATATACAAAGAGTTATAAGAAATTAAAAAGAAAACCAACACCCCAACAGAAAATCATACCTAGAATACAAATCACAAAATAGCACATGAACAGATGAAAAACTATTCAACTTCATAAGCAACCAAAGAGATTCAAGTAAAAGATTATCAGCACTATTATCAGACTGACATGACCCTAACAAGGAAGAGGGCAGACAAACAGTTACACCACTTGTGGGGACAGACTGGTTTATCTCTGGAGGGCAGCAGGCAATACCTAAATCAGAATTTTTCATTGATGAACTCTTCCTTCCTTCGTCTCATGAAATAATTTCACAAGTGAGCCAAGATATGGACTCATTGAAGCTATAGATAGTGAAAGAAAAACTACAGGGACAGTCAGGCAGCTGCCCACAGCATTCTTCTGAATTAAAAAAAAAAAAGTATCCTATAGGAATAAAGTTTGTAAGAGGATTCCCTTTATTTAAAACTGTATTAAAGCCTAGATGGATGACCGTGCAAAACATCATTGGTTATCTTTGTTAGTGGGATTTCCTTTATACAGTTTCCTGTTTTTTTCTTTAAATTAATGAAGGCTCTTTTTTTGTGAAAAGCTTTTTTATTTATATTAAACTTTGTCTATACAGGAAACTAGTGAACAATTAACTATCATGTAGACGATGCAGAAAAATTTCCAAAAGGTGGGAACAGGGGGAAATGGAGAATGTCCGAGGGCTGATTTTTATTTCATTCAATTCTAGAGTTGCAGGCTTCTTCATCCACTGTTACTGGTATTAGCAGGATTCTAATCAGACCTCCCTCCCCACAAAGCATCCCAACCACACCTTGGTGGAGATGTCCCCGGACCTGAGGGAGCACAGCTGCCCTCCTCTCCCGGGCTCTGCACCCAGCTCAGAAGGCAGCACAGGGACCGCCAGGTGCAGAGCCACAGAGCTCATCTCTTTCAGATGAGAAAGCCAGGACCTGAGCCCAACGGCTTCAACTCCTGAGGCAGAAATGCTGGCCTCCTCTAGATTCTCAGATGAACCTCTTCAACTCTTCCCCCCAAGGATGTAAACTAATACAACCACTATGGAAAATAGTGTGTAGATTCCTTAAAGAACTAAAAGTAGAACTACCATTTGATCTCGCAATCCCACTACTGTGTATCTACCCAGAGGAAAAGAAGTCATTACATGAAAAAGATAGTTGCTCATGCATGTTTATAGCAGCACAATTCACAATTCCAAAATTTGGAACCAACCCAAATGCCCATCAGACAGTGAGTGGATAAAGAAATTGTGGTGTGTGTGTGTGTGTGTATATATATTTATATATTTATATTATATATTATATAATATATATTATATAATATATTATATATTTATATTTATATAATATAAATATTTATATATATAAATTATAAATATAAATATTTATATATATTTATATATATAAATTATATATATAAATATATATATAAATATTTATAAATATAATATAAATATAAATATAAATATATAATATATATTTATTATATAATATATATAATATATAATAAATATATATTATATAATATATAATATAAATATATAATATAATATATAATATAAATATATATTATATAATATATAATATATTAAATATATTTACATATATTTATAAATATATAAATATAAATACATTTATAAATATATACATTTATAAATATATAAATGCATTTATAAATATATAAATGCATTTATAAATATATAAATATATTAATATTTAATATATATATTTTTATATATTTATATATAAAATGGAATTATTACTCAGCCATAAAAAGGAATGAATGGCATTAGCAGCAACCTGGATGGGACTGGAGATTCTAAGTAACTCAGGAATAGAAAACCAAACATTGTATGTTCTCACTCATAAGCAGGAGCTAAGCTATGAGGATGCAAAGGCATAAGAATGATACAATGGACTTTGGGGACTTAGGGGAAAAGGAGTGAGGGATAAAAGACTACAAATTGGGTTCAGTGTACACTGCTTGGGAGATGGGTGCACCAAAATCTCAGAAATCAGCACTAAAGAACTTACTCATCTAACCAAATACCACCTGTTCCCCAAAAACATATGGCAATAAAAACATTTTTTAAAAAAGCACGTGGAGGCAAACACACATGCAGTTTTGTGAAAACTGCATCAGCAAATAAACAAGTGGTACTGGTTTCAGTAAAACTGATAAGGAGTAAAAATGCCCAGAGCAGCAGAAAAGAGGTGGGGGCTGCAAGCTCAGCAGCCAAAGGTGCAGATTCTTGGGTGTGTGGACATCCAGAGGGAAGGCAGGAGTGAGAGACTTGAGAACAGATTTTTTTTCTGTAACAGTAATTTGATTCTAATATTGCTGCTAGTGTCTGGCATTTACAGCTAATATGGTTTTATTTGACATCTAAGTGTTTATGACTTAGTGATCGCGGCCATGAACTTTCTGGCACAAAAGATTCCATCCACTCCATAATAACTGGGCCTTTAGAGGTGAAAAGGAGGCTAAATGTTAACAATTATCACAAAATTAATACTTAGTCACCACTCAAGAGTGGACCTTGCCTCCTTTCTGCAACTAGGAGCTGGGAATCAGGAACAGATGGAGGTCCCCAATTGGTCCCTGCCTGACAACAGGACTAGATGAGTGAGAGTGGCAGGAGGCCTAGAGTAGGAACTGGTCTATACCTGAGCTCTCCAGTAGGGTAGCCCCTAGCCCCATGTGGCTATTTCAGTGAAATTAATAAAATTAAATTCAACTGAAACCTCAGTTTCTCAGTCACACTAGCCACTGTTAATACAAAGTGACTGAGGTAGGTCTCGATCAACAGAGGTTTGTCTACACAAGGCTGAGGATGCAGGCAGGGAAAAATATAAGATGCAGGAGATCTGCAGCCTATGCTTTGTCCAAGGGGGTTTGGGAGCTTCAGTATTTAAAGGAGAAAGAGCAAGCAGGAGGGGGAAAAAAGGAGGGAGAGGGAGGGTAGGCAGTGAGACAAATGGTTACATTCTTGTGAGGCTCTAATTAGCCTCAGTAAATCCATATTTTACATGTGAAAACAGGGAGAAAATGAAAAAGTCCATTGTGCATTTGTCTCAGAGTAGGCAGAGGGATGATTTCTGTTCTTGTCCTTGTGCTGTACCTGTGAAGATAAGCTGGTAATTGACATTGTCACGGTAAGAGTCAACAGAACTCAATTTTGTAGGCCTAGTTTATAGGAGTGACATGTACCCTGGAAGATTTAGGGACTCAAGATATTTCATTGTAAGCAATTTTTGAGGAAAGCCACCTGGGGAGATAATGTGGTCTTCTATCACTGTGGGAACACGGCTTACAGATAAGGCTATGACACACGGCTGCAAAATTACAGCTGTTTGCAAACAGAAGGAAAGTAGTATTGTGTGACTCAGTTCCCAAGCTTAAATTTCCCTTTGGCACAGTGAGTTTGGAGTCCTGAGAGTTTTTCTTTTTGAGACAGAGTCTTGCTCTATTGCCCAGCCTGGAGTGCAATGAGGCAATCTTGACTCATTGCAATCTCCGCCTCCTGAGCTCAAGTGATCCTCCTGCCTCGGCCTCCCAAGTAGCTCAGACTACAGTTATATGCCACCACACTTGGCTAATTTTTGTATTTTTGGTAGAGACAGGGTTTCGCCATGTTGCCCAGGCTGGCCTAGAACTGCCCAGGTGATCCACCCACCTCAGCCTCCCAAAGTGTGAGATTACAGGTGTGAGCCGCCACGATCCTGGCCTCCAAGAGTTAATATATTTTCTTTCACATCACATTTTAAGGGTCCAATAACTACATGTAGCTAGTGACTGACACATTAGACAACTGAGATACAGAACATTCCACCACAGCCAACGTTCTATTGGTAGCGCTGGCCTAGACTGTTCTAAGCCCTGTGGGCCTATGATCCTATACTACCTTAGTAGGTGCTCGAAAAATATTAGTTGAGTGAAATGTCTGATTCACTGATAACTTCTCCCATACCCCAATCTATGTCTGTGTTACATAGTACAACAGCAAGATGGTATAATCATAAAAACATCTTTGAATGACACTCCCAAAGATTTGGAACTAATAATAATCATACAGTGGACAGAAGAGGAGAAAGAATTGGCTTTTATTATCTACCCATGGAACCAGAAGATCTAGAAAAAAAGATATGCTAGTAAAAATAGGGTTACCAGCTGGCAAGAAGTTGGTGTTGACCCAGAGGTGGAAATCGCACCGAATAGGAGTCAACCCCTGTATTCAAGTCCTGGTCCATCAAAGCAGTGGCTCTCAACCCTCCTTGCATGCCAGAATCCCTGGGAGAGCTCTTAAGAAAGATAACCTACATCCCATCCCAAGATTGTTTAATTAGTCTGCCTGAAACCTAGGCTTTGCCTTTTAAGTTCTCCAGGGGTTTGTAATGCACAACCAAAGTTGAGAAAAACTGAACCCAAGTTCTGTAAGGCCTTGAGCCCATCACTTGACTTCCAGGAAACTCAGTTTCCCTAATTGTAAGATGGGAAGCCTAGTTTCAGCAATCTTCAAGGGTCATTCCAACTTCATTGGCTGAAGGTTTTTAACTTAGGTCCATGGATGCAGGGGTTTTCTCCTTTGTCAAATTACAACAGCTATCCTAAGAAGAAAAACAGTGTTATGGAAACTCTATTCCCAGGTAAGAGGAGGCCTCAAAGCTTCAGTCCACTTACCCTGACTACAGTAGCAAGCATGTGGCTCTAGGTTCATTTAATATGCATTAAAAGGTTGTTTTGTGCTACGTCCTAGACAAGCACAAAAAAACACAAACAAGATATAGACCAACGGAACAGAACAGAACCCTTAGAAATAACGCCGCATATCTACAACTATCCAATCTTTGACAAACCTGACAAAAACAAGCAATGGGGAAAGGATTCCCTATTTAATAAATGGTGCTGGGAAAACTGGCTAGCCATATGTAGAAAGCTAAAACTGGATCCCTTCCTTACATCTTATACAAAAATTAACTCAAGATGGATTAAAGACTTACATGTTAGACCTAAAACCATAAAAACCCTAGAAGAAAATCTAGGCAATACCATTCAGGACATAGGCATGGGCAAGGACTTCATGTCTAAAACACCAAAAGCAATGGCAACAAAAGACAAAATTGACAAATGGGATCCAATTAAACTAAAGAGCTTCTGCACAGCAAAAGAAACTACCACCAGAGTGAACAGGCAACCTACAGAATGGGAGAAAATTTTTGCAACCTACTCATCTGACAAACGGCTAATATCCAGAATCTACAATGAACTCAAACAAATTTACAAGAAAAAAGCAAACAACCCCATCAAAAAGTGGGTGAAGGATATGAACAGACACTTCTCAAGAGAAGACATTTATGCAACCAAAAAACACATAAAAAGATGCTCATCATCACTGGCCATCAGAGAAATGCAAATCAAAACCACAATGAGATACCATCTCACACCAGTTAGAATGGCGATCATTAAAAAGTCAGGAAACAACAGGTGCTGGAGAAGATGTGGAGAAATAGGAACACTTTTACACTGTTGGTGGGACTGTAAACTAGTTCAACCATTGTGGAAGTCAGTGTGGCGATTCCTCAGGGATCTAGAACTAGAAATACCACTTGATACAGCCATCCCATTACTGGGTATATACCCAAAGGATTATAAATCATGCTGCTATAAAGACACATGCACACGTATGTTTATTGCAGCACTATTCACAATAGCAAAGACTTGGAACCAACCCAAATGTCCGACAACGATAGACTGGATTAAGAAAATATGGCACATATACATCATGGAATACTGTGCAGCCATAAAAATGACGAGTTCATGTCCTTTGTAGGGACATGGATGAAACTGGAAACCATCATTCTCAGCAAACTATCACAAGGACAAAAAACCAAACACCGAATGTTCTCACTGATAGGTGGGAATTGAACAATGAGAACACTTGGACACAGGAAGGGGAACATCACACACCGGGGACTGTTGTGGGGTGGGGGGAGGGGGGAGGGATAGCATTAGGAGATATACCTAATGTAAATGACCAGTTAATGGGTGCAGCACACCAGCATGGCACATGTATACATATGTAACAAACCTGCACATTGTGCACATGTACCCTAAAACTTAAAGTATAATAATAACAATAAAAAAGTTTACAAAAAAAACCCACAAACATTTAATGACTGTTCTGCTGTGTCTCATTCTCTAATAGTCCTGTGTTTAAGTCTTATCGCCATCTTCTCCAGTCCCCAGAAAGCTTATTCTCCTTAAAGAGAACCTTCTTATTCTTCCTCTTGCACCATGAAGCACAGCACAGGCACTCAATTACTTGAAAAATAAAATACTCTGATTTATGTAACCTTCCCAGTTAGGAAATTCAGTTAAGTTATGAGGAAGTAGCAAATTAACCCTGAAGCTTCTGTGGCTTAATACTGCAAAGGTTTATTTCTCATTTATGCTAGGTGCACAAGGCTGGCTGGTACTGAGGCTCTGCTCTCTAAGGTCACACTGACACCAACATGCTGCCTGACAGTCACCAGGCAGAGGAAGAGAAGGGCACAGCAAACTGCTGTGGGTTCTTCTCCCCTTCCACCTGAAGTGATCAACATCAGTTCTACTTAGCACCCACTCGACAAAAGTAATCACAGGGTCCCACTGAACTGCAAGGGGGCTAGGAACCACGGCGAAGCATGAAGGTATCATCTCTGCCACCCTAAGTGTTCCTGCTCTGAGAAGTCAGCAGGAAATCCAAGTAGTATCCAAAAGGGTTTCAAAAAGAGTGTGGGCCAGTCATGGTGGCTCACGCCTGTAATCCCAGCACTTTGGGAGGCAGAGGCTGGCAGATCACCTGAGCTCAGGAGTTCGAGATCAGCCTGGCCAACATGGTGAAACTCCGTCTCTACTTAAAATACAAAAATTAGCTGGCATGGTGGCATACGCTTGTAATCCCAGCTACTCAGGAGGCTGAGGCACAAGAATTACTTGAACCCAGGAGGCAGAGGTTGAAGTGTGCCGAGATTGCACCACTGCACCCCAGCCTGGGCGACAAAGTGAGACTCCATCTCAGGAAAAAAAAAAAAAAAAAAAAGTGTGAAGTTGGAAGACTCAGAGACTCAGATACGAGGGTGGGTGGAGTAGCATCAAATATCCTGCCATGGCCACCACTGTTTTAGAAAGACTTCTACAGATTCTTGAAATTGAGTTTTTCATATTCTAAACCCTATATTGTATATTTTCATCATAAGTTGGATGGAAAACTTCACAAAGGTACAGATATGTCATTTTTACTGCTGTATAATCAGACTCTGGCATATAATTGCTCAATAATAATTTTTAATGAATGAATGATAAATCAACAGTGATGCAAGTAATTAGAAGAAAAGTCTATAAATGAAAAGCTACTGATAAACTGCCTGGTCAACACAATTAAGAGTTTTGAATTATAAACAAGAATACAGCAGCATAAAAATATGGAGTCAAAGTTCATCTTTTGACTTCAATTTATTCCACTGCTTACACATTCTGTCAGAACCATAGAGCCACAGTTTAACTCCTAACTTGGTGTACTCCAGCAATGGACAGACCAGACCACTTTCCTTATGGGCTTAAACCTGAGTTTCCCAGCCTTGTCACTGTTAACATCTGGGGCTGGATAGTTCTCTGTTGTGGGGGTGCCACCTTGTGCATTACAGAGCACTGAGAAGCATCCCACTAGATGCCAGTAGCAAATCCTCCTCATGACAGTTGTGACAACCAAAACTGTGCCCAGACATGGCCAAATGTTCGGGGCAGGGGTGCAAATTGCTGCCCCACTCATCTCTAATCTGAAGCAGCTGGGCAAAGCATCCTAATCTATGGGAAAAAAATTAGCAGGAAAAATAGGTCAAAGACAATAAATTAGAAAGAGCTTCAAGGGTACTCAGCTGCAGACAGACGGTGGTGATGGTCACACAACATTGTGAATATACTTAATGCCACTGAACTGTACACTTAAACATAGTGAAAATGTTGAATCATTATGTGTATTTTACCACAATTTTTTTTTACACTTTGACTCTTTAGACAAGATGACTAATTAGTGGTAGCAATATTACCAGTAGATAATTATATGCATTATACTTTATGCTGAAACATTTTGTGTGTGTACAATATAACCATAACTGAGCAACTGAAAGCAAGATAAAGATAAAAATAAAAAATTTTTAGGAGACCCAAAAACCAGCATTATAAGAACTAAAATGGCCAGCTAAAAGAAGAAGTAATCAAACTCTACCTCTACTAAGAAGCTTTGGTGGCTCCAGAAGGGTATCCTCAGACACTCTTAGCTCTCTGGTTTTGCCAGATGTGTGCACAGCAGGCATTTAAGTTGCACTGAGTACACAAGGGCTCTGCATTCTCAAGGTGAATGAGTCTGAGTGCACCAATATGCAAGGACAATAGTCCTAGTGGTTCTATGAGACTATAGCTTCTTGACATGAGGAACCATATTTGATTAGGACCTTGCTATACTGTCTTCATATGTTCAGTACCATCCTTAGACCTGAGCAAGAGGGATCCCTTCCCTGACACTGTGTTACAGAGGGCATTAAATATCACAAAATATAAATTATTAAAGAATACATGGTGTGCCTCCGTCCTTGGGATCAACATTCAGTGCTGTCACAGCATGACCTGAAATGCTCAACGCCGCTCTGGTGACTAACACCTTCAGGCCTCAGAGAAACGCTTCTCCACACCTTGTCCTGTGTTTTTGAAATAAGACAACAGTGCCCAGCTGCCTTGAGGTTCATGGGTTGTAACATTGCCAGCACTGGAGAAATGATGCTTTGGAGTGTGGGGAAGAATCAGACAGCAAGGAGGCTTAGGTAAAAGGGAGGACAAACTCATTATCCTTCCTTTCAGATAGCACATGCAAAAGATTCTTACATAATGGATTATCATTTTCCAATAGGCCAAGCGTCCAAGTCCTTGCTTCTCCACGTGCTCTTGTCGTGGTTCCAGGGGTACTAAGTATTTGCAACCTCTGCAACATGACAGAGGAGGAATGCTTTGCAATACTGAACAATTCATACTACTCTTATGTGTTTACACATATGTGCAGGTATAACATGCCCAAACCAAGATAGTGATTCCATATATTGGCAGCTGGATAGAAATTGAATAGAATTGCAACTATCTTTATTTTTAAAATAGTAAATGTTTAAAAATGTTTTTAATTAAAAATATGAGATTTAAATAATTTGATAAAATATACTTTAAACAGATGTAGGGTTACATTCTCTTGCCCTGGCCCTCCAAATGTCAGGGTGGGCTTGGAAATACTGAGACGGTAGAATGTGTTACTCTTTGAAAAGCTCACATGCTCCCCTGTCTTCCTCTCACTCATGAATGCTAAGTCAGGGCCTTGCCCAGAGGGAGTACTCATCATCAAGGTGGGTGATATATAGTAGATACAAACTCAGTTGGAAAATGAAATTTAAATTAAAAACCATGGAAACAAGGAGAGTTTTCCCTTACACTAGAGGGCAGGAGTCAAGCAGTCAAAAAGGGAGGTGGGGCCAGGACAGAGAAGGCCTGGCCTGCACAGAGGTGCTCCAGGCAGAGCATGCAGAAGCTACCTCATCACCAAGTTTTGCATCCCCTGAAAGCCTGATCCACTCTAAAAACAGTCTTGTGCTAAGAGTTGGCACACCTAGATACCTTGTACCCATCATGGCTCTGGGGAGAAAAAGGTATAAGATGTTATTCCCCCAAGAAGTTTATCATCTTGTTGACTTCAATATGAAACATCTTACATTATGCCAGGTGAAATAAGCCAGACACAAAAGGACAAATACCGTATGATTCCACTTCTATGAGGTACCTGGGATCGTCAAACTCAGAGACAGAAAGTAGAATGGAGGTTTCCAGGTGCTGTGGGGAGAGAAGAGATTGGGAAGTTGGTGTTTAATGCGGACCAAGTTTCAGTTGTAAAAGAGGAAGAGTTCTGAAGGATAGTGGTGATGGTTACACAATGTAAATACCACTGAGTTGCTGCTGACTGCCACACAGTGAGATACCATCTCACACCAGTTAGAATGGCGATCATTAAAAAGTCAGGAAACAACAGGTGCTGGAGAAGATGTGGAGAAATAGGAACACTTTTACACTGTTGGTGGGACTGTAAACTAGTTCAACCATTGTGGAAGTCAGTGTGGCGATTCCTCAGGGATCTAGAACTAGAAATACCTTTTGACCCAGCCATCCCATTACTGGGTATATACCCAAAGGATTATAAATCATGCTGCTATAAAGACACATGCACACGTATGTTTACTGCGGCACTATTCACAATAGCAAAGACTTGGAACCAACCCAAATGTCCAACAATGATAGACTGGATTAAGAAAATGTGGCACATATACACCATGGAATACTATGCAGCCATAAAAAATGATGAGTTCATGTCCTTTGTAGGGACATGGATGAAACTGGAAATCATCATTCTCAGTAAACTATCACAAGGACAAAAAACCAAACACCTCATGTTCTCACTCATAGATGGGAATTGAACAATGAGAACACATGGACACAGGAAGGTGAACATCACACTCTGGGGACTGTTGTGGGGTGGGGGGAGGGGGGAGGGATAGCATTAGGAGATATACCTAATGCTAAATGACGAGTTAATGGGTGCAGCACACCAGCATGGCACATGTATACATATGTAATTAACCTGCACATTGTGCACATGTACCCTAAAACTTAAAGTATAATAAAAAAAAAAACTAAAAAAAAAAAAAAGGTTAGCATGGTAAATTTTACCCTACATATATTTTACCACAATAGAAATGAATGAATGAATGAATGAAAGCAAGAGTGAAAAACCTTTTAGCGGCACAAAGAGAAGCTTGACTGTCTTAAAGAGGGGACAAGTTAGCAAGCAGGTGGAAGGTCCTATCATAAGTCAGAGGTTAGGAATATCATTGTCTTCCTGGAAGATAATCTAACTGATGTTAATCCTTTGCTGATGCAGTGAAACCCACACTACTGAACTTCAGGGGGAGGGAGGATGCACGAGGTTGGTTGGAAGAGGCTGCTGGGGCAGATTTTCCAGCCAGCATAGTACACCATGGATAATTTCAGCTTCAGAGGAGACTCTCTGCATTCAAAGTGTGGCCACGTAATTTCTGTGCTCCTGCCTCTAGTCCACAGCTCTGCCAAGTCACGCGTAATGATAGCTCAGAGACAGCCATGGACAAGCCACTGCCCATGAGCAACCTGGACAGACTCAGATGTTCAGAGCCCATTATTTCTCGAGAGCTGCTAATCTCTAGAGCCAGGCTTCCCTTCCAATTACATGCTGCCTGGCCTTGTAGCAGGGGAAGGAGGAGATGGGGTCTGGGCAGCTGCCACAATTAGTCATGCAGGGCCAAATTCATTTTCAGCAGGGTGGGCGAGCATCTGTTCTGTTTTAGCAACATGGCAGATCATTCCTCACTACCTCCGTGCAACTTTTTAAAAACACCCACCCACTAGAAAAGATCAACTGAAACGAAATCTGCTGGAGTAGAGTAGAAGATACACCATTCAAGTGGGTGGACTAATTTCATTTTTTTTTCCTGGGCGTGGGGTGGGAAGTTACTCAACATGGTAAACATAATCCCATCTGTTGGGAGTTGTGCTTCTCATCTCAAAAGCAAGAGGTGGCTAGCGAAAGCTGCCTACTAGGAAGAGGAATGTGAGGGGTGCACACCTCAGTACAGACGTTTTCTAATAAGCTCATGTTCTGGGTTTACCAAGTGATATGCTTAAGTTGATACAAAACAGAAGTTAGTGGTAGGATGTTCAATCAACAAGTTAATCACCAACCATCTAGAAAAGGAGACAAGACCAAGAATAGGCAGGAAATGATCAACGGACAGAGGATATGGTACACACTTTTAGTACTGTTGCCATTCAGAGAGGAAACAGTCTCTCCAACCCGAACCTTTTCTCCAAGCAATGTCTGTTCTGCAGCCCAAACTCAATCCATCCCAAAGCCAACTCTTAATTTGTTACCAACCATTTTGTTCCAAACCTATTTTTCTCCCAGTCGTCTCCCCCACTGTAAAGCCTGCATGAACTACCTCTGCCTGCATCCTCAGTCTGAAGCCACCCAACGGTCCCCTTCCCCGACAGCTCCCAGATGCACTGGCCTCCTTCCCTTTCCTGGAACACAAGAAGGTCTCAGGGCTTTGGCACACACAGTTCCTGCCTGGGACACCCTACTCTTGGTCACCGCACCCTGAATCTTCCATGGCCAGCTCCTTCCCAAAACCCCCTCTCCTCAAGAGGAGTCCCAGCTACTCCAGGGGCTGAGGCAGGAAGAGGATCACTTGAACCCAGGAGTTTCAGGCCCGCCTGGGCAACACAGCAAGATCCTATCTCTTTAAAAATAAAAAGAGTGGGTTCCTTTTCTCTCCTATACCTCATGCACTCACTTCCATGCCTACTGCCATTTATCATAATACTTTGTCTCACTTTTGTGTTCATGTTCACTGCCCCCCTTTAGCACTGAGCTATCTGAAACAGCAGGGCCACAACCATTTACCCATCTGCCCCCTGGGACCTGGCACAGCATACAGGGTGAGCATCCATTATTTGTGAAATGCACCAGTTGCAGAGGCAGTGGTCACAAAAGGCTCATGAGAAGGTAAACTAAATCAGACATATTAGGAGGAATAGAACTTCATAGTTACTACCTTGTCTTCCACTTGAAAGAAACAGCCTCAAGGTCAAAAAATAAAAAATGCTCACTACAGTAGCTAACACATAGGGAGCACTTATGTGCCAGGCACTGTTTTAAGTACTTGCCACATATTAACCCATCTTATTCTCAAAACAGCCCTAGATAAACTAGCACTCCCATTTTATAGATGAAGTAACAAGCACAGAAAGATTGCGAACTGATATAAGGTCACAAAACTAGTGATGGCTGAGCCAGGATCCCAACCCAGGCAGGCTGGCTCCAACCACTGTGCCCTGCAGGGACCCTTGTAGCAGCTCCTCTCCCTCACTTCCCAGTGAGGTCTCAACCTCCTGTTCCCTCCACTCCACTGAAGATTCCTGCCTTGACCACCAATGATCTCTCAGCTGCTAACCCCAATAAACACTTATTTTTTGTGTGACATCCATAGAGCAGCTTCCTGGCTTAGCACTTTCACATACATCAATAGCAACAAGAAAGAATCCAAGGGCTCAAGAGCTCCAATGCCCAGGGAAAACTCCAGCCCACAATGTACTATCTACTCCTGTTCCTCGCACACCTGAGCTCCCTGCCCCACCTCACCCCCGCCCCGCCCCCCGCCCCCCACCCCGGACTCACTCTTACCGTTTCATCCTCCAGTCTGAGCTGTAGGCTCTTGTCTCCTTCTTTGTAGTCCTTGGTTAACTCAGCCGAGCGCCATACCTCATCAGGGTCAGGGATCCAGACCCTTGTGCACTGAAAGATTAAAACAGAAGAAACTTAGATACAGAACAAAGCTCTCAGATTTCTAAATGTGTGTCACTACCTAGAAAGTGCCCATCAGGAGAACTTCTAAAGCTATCTGCACACATCTCCCCACCTTCTCATTTCAGGACACAACGTGATCCGATATCATGATAACGGGAACAACTCACAGGACTGGTAGCAGAGGGCACCTTTTAGATGTTAAAAGAACGTTGCAGATCAATGAAATTAAAATTCTACCCAAGAGACTGTTGAGCCTGCATTTGTTTATATACACTAGATATTGCACCATTATCTCAAAGGGTGTTACAAAATAGCAATGTCAGAGGGAGTTATTTAGCAGGCTACAAACAAAACAGCACAGGGAAAAGCCAAGACAGTATAGCAAATGTTCAAAGCTTGGGAATCTCTGCTGATATTCTGCATTCAGAGAAAAAGTCATTTTCCTGCAGAAGTGAAAGAAAGTGGTCAGCAAATGGAAAGTGTATTTAAGTATCCTCAAGTTGTCAGCCACCTCAATTTATCCGTCCACTCTTTTTCTTTTTTCAGATGGGGTCTCACTCTGTTACCCAGGCTAGCATGCAGTGGTGTGATCACAGGTCACTGCAGCCTCCAACTCCTGTGATCCTCCCGTCTCAGCCTCCCAAAGTGTTGGGATGACAGACAGGAACCACTATGCCGGGCCTATTTGTCCATTCTTTAAGCCATAAACCCAAAACTTTCACTCACCTTCCCCAAGTAGCTATCCTGATTTGCAGACAAAGTCACTGAATGGGGCCAAGTTCTGGCAGGAAAGAACACAGCCCTTGGTAAAGTAGTGATACAGGATTAACTGTCTGACTTGCCCAGCACATTCTCAACATAACTAGGAGGTTCCCAGCCCTACTTGCAGTCAGAATCACCTGGGGAGCCTGGAAAATATCAATTCTTGGCTGTACCTCAGACCAGCTCAGTCAGGATCTGAGGTGACATAAAAGCTCCCAGAGACATTAATGAGTGCTGAATGGCAGCATCTGGATCTCCTGGGATCCTACTGCACAGCTGTCAGAACAATTTCTGCATTTTCATCTCATAGGTAGGCAACTTCCACAGGGCCTATTTTCTGTAGAAGCCATCAGTACACACACATACATCTGGCTTCTTGGCCATAGAATATTATCAGGAAACCTGAAACAACTGGTTCTTTCGACCAAAAGCTCAACCAGAACATGTGCTTGGGTCAGCATCATCCACTTCACTCCTGGAGTGACAGCTGAGCACAGACCCTGGGCCAGTCTGTCACCTGTGCACATGCGTCCAGCTGGCTTTACTTTGGTCCTGACTTTTTTTTTCAAAGCAGTGTATTCCTCCAGGTAATCAGAGGCTTTTTTTTTTTTTTTAAGCAAGATCCTGACTCCTCCTACACTTGTCTCTAATATACTATGGAACAGTGAAAGTTGTAAGGCAACAGAATCAGAATACCAGTCAATGAGAAAGCAAACATCAACCACTTTGCATCCTTGACATCCCAACTCAGGGTACAAGCCAAAGTCATCTGTTTCATTACTAAGAAACAAATTCACAGAATCTTAACCTTCTCCCTGCTTCTTAAGCCTGCTGCCTTATGGCAAGATATTATCATATCTGTATAGTAAAATAATATAGAGCTTTAAAATAACAAAGAGCTTTATTGCATCTGAGAGCTCCAGAGTAAAATATAAGGAATGTTCTGAGGTACCTCCAGAGAAAACCTTCTGAGCATTTGCTGACCTTAACTGTCAACATTTCTTCTACCCCCAGGTGTCCTCACTTTCTCCACTATCGTTTAAGTTCACCATCCATCCAGCTGTGATGACCTTTAAAGCTGCTGTCTCTAAGCTTCAGGTGAGTGTCTGTCCTTCAGCCTCACCACAGCTCTCTCTTGTCACTGAGTTCCACTCCTGGGACTCCCCCTTCAGCCAGCATACCCAAGAAATTTTTACCTAAAGCAAAGTCTCCACTCCATGTAAATCATGCCAGGAATGGCTCAAGATAGCAGAATGAGGAATAACCAGAAAGGAACAGGAAAATCCCAACAGGAACCGAACGGAGGTGATGTTGTGTAGATCCTGGAAGCCAGGGAGCCTAGTCCCAGCTCAGCCAAGGACTCTGCTGGCCATCACCCTGTGGCCCATATGCCACTCATGGGGTGGTTAGTTGCATCCAGCACTGAAGAATCTCGTTGCCTGGCTCGATCTCAACTTTTATTCTAGGGGAGTTCATGTACCTTTCTAGTTATATAAATCTCTCCTCTCTAAAGAGACTGAGAGCACCTGGTAGGCATACAATTGGTTTCTCATACTGTCCCATACCCACAAAACCTATCACAACATAAGGGGCACAGTGGGACCCCAATGGTACTTTAGCTCCTTGCTCCTCCAGGTGAGGACCTCAGCATCGTCGTCACCTAGGAGCAGGTTAGAAGCATAGAATTTCAGCTTCCCCCAGACTCACCGCATCAGAATCCTCATACTAACTACTTACTCTTCCATTCCTGCAACATCATCTCACTCTCCCCTGCCTTTGAGAATATGTCAGCAAACTACAGCTATGGGACAAATCTAGGACACTGCCTGTGTTGCCTGTTTTTCTATAGCCCATGAGTTAAGAATGGTTGAAAAAAGCTCAGAAGAAGGATATTCACATAACATGAAAAAAATCACATGAAAGTCAAATACTGATGTCCATAAATCAAGTTTCCCGGGAACGAAGCCATATTCATTCATTCATTGATGTATTATCTATTTAATACTTTCACATTTTAATGCTAGAATTGAAGGCCAGGTGCAGTGGCTCATGCCTATCATTCCAGCACTTTGGGAGCCAAGGCAGGAAGATCATCTGAGGATAGGAGTTTGAGACTGGCCTGGGCAATATAGCAAGACCCTGTCTCTACAAAACTTAAAAAAGAAAATTAGCCAGATGTGGTGGTACATGCTTGTAGTCCTAGCTATTCAGGAGGCTGAGGCATGAGGGTCCCTGGAGCCCAGAAGCTCAAGGTTACAGTGAGCTACAATTGCCAGCTGCCAGCTGCCACCTCCCCGCTCTGCCTCCTCACTTTTATCTTACTTTATGGATTCTCAGTTTAAAGTGTCTATAAATTACTGAGCAGGGCTGTTTACCCAATGTCATCCATACTGCATATAATGAGAAATTTATAGATCTTCCAAGGATAATTTTAACCATAATCAAATTTTGCCTCACATGCTGGCTTTGCGAGATGCATTGCTTCTGTAATCAAGTACAAAGCAGTATATGATGAGTACAAAATATATGGCCAAGAAACAGACACATGAACTAAGAAGGGAGAGACAAGACCACAGTACCTGGGAAAGACTTGAGGAAGGCAGACATGATCTGAGGTTTGGAGACGGAAAGGATTCGGAGGGGAAGGGTTTCTTTTTGGAGCGATGAAAGTGTTTTGGTAACCAGACAGAGATGGTGGTTGCAAACACTGAATGTACTAAAAGCCAAATTGTTCACTTTAAAGTGGTTAGTTTTATATTATGTAAATTTTGTCTCAGTTTAAACACACACACACACTGTTCTGGTTGTAGAGATTGCAAACAGTATCTTGTACATGCTCTCTCCTGGCATCGGTTCACATTACTAGTCTATGAAAAAGCAGTAAAATATTTTCACAGAAAGCCATTATTTTATGAGCCAGACAAACTCTCTAGAACCAAGGATCTGTGTTGCCTCTTAATTTTTTCTCACCTTCAAGGAATGTCTTCAAACAAATCTGACCACTACCAGATTTACTATAAGCCAACAGACTATAAGACAAACTCACTCATACAACCCAATTACCATACCACTCAAT
Organism: Gorilla gorilla gorilla; assembly: GCF_029281585.2. Lineage (NCBI taxonomy): Eukaryota > Metazoa > Chordata > Mammalia > Primates > Hominidae > Gorilla > Gorilla gorilla. The sequence continues at coordinate 79,353,515 of NC_073241.2, forward strand.
TTGTCACTATCCTATTTTAACAACACTTAATTCCTTCATATCAAAGTAAATAAAATAGCAAGTCTGACCCAATTATCAAAGAAAAGCTTGTGATTTTTGGAAAGTTCTTTTGAAAAGAGCCCCACATATTTCCTAGAGAAGGCAGATGCCTACATCAAATGTAAATGCATTAGTACCAAGCTATTCTCCAACAACCTGTTCCTTTATTCCACTGCAGGGCCAGCTCCAGCAGCTGTTCTCCTACATACACAGCTGGAGGGGGTGGCCAACTATGACAAAAGCCTGAATCCTGACTACATATTAGAACCACCTAGGGAGCTTTCACAAATTCCCATTGCCAGGCAACACCCCATCCTACTTTTATCAACCTCTAGGGGTGGGAACCAGGTAGTGTTTTCTGAAGCTCCCCAGATGAATTCAATATGCAAGCAAGTTTGAAAATGTAATTCCATGTGGCTGACTGGGTAACAGATATGAAGGGTATCACAGACCCTCATGTGCTACAGGCCTCTCCCCACCAGTCTGTGGTTAAACATTAAACTCCAGCCTGCAGATTATTTCCCCAGAGCTAAAGAACTCTTTCCCAAAGAGCCCCAGCTAAAATGTAAATACAATGTCCAGAAGAGCACAGCATTTATCCATATATATGAATTATCAGGCTGTAGCACTGTGGTCAAGTGTGCAGGCTCTAGAGTCAAACAGCTTTGGAGAGGAATTCTAACCACCATTTATTAGCTTGTGTAAGTTGATGAATGGGTCTGAGCCCCAGTTTCCTTAGCTGAACAACAGGTAAAAGTTCTATCTACCTCGTGAAGTGTTCTAAGAATTAAATGAGAACCCACTATCACAGCACATAAGTATTAGGCAATGATGATGATGATGGTGATATTACTATACAGTTTTGTCGAGAAATCCTGATGGGATTTTGGATAGAATTAGAAAAATGAGAAAAGGAAAATAAGAAACCTAAGGTGGTCCATGTTACTGGGATCCTTTAGATGTCCTGTAGGTCATAATACATAGGTAGCCACATCTTACCTTAAAAATCAATACCTACTTCTAGCCTACTTCTACTCCAAAAACCTGAGAGAAGTGATTCTCAATGCTGGCTGGCATGTAAGAATTATCTGCAGATCTTCAGATCTTTAAAAAACAAAACCACTAACACCCATATCCCACACTTGAATAGTTAAATCTTTGGGGGTAGGGCCCAAACACTGTATTTTTTAAAAACTTCCCAAGTGATGAAGGCACTGTCAGAATTAAAACTCCTATCTCAGAGTGAACCTCAGGAGCCAAGGTGGACCTTCAGGGAGAAGAGAACAGGGACATTTGAAACCTGCACTCCCTGGAATTAATAATAATGATACTTCCATCCCCTCCTACTAACATAAGTAATCTTAAGTATTTGAGTCATTTCAACTTAGTTTCAAAACTGAATTAGGATGAGCAGAGTTATCAATCCTCTTTTATACAGGAGAAACCTGAGGGTTAAAAGTACTGAACAATTTGCCCAAGTTGCCAAGAGCTTAGTCAAAAGCAGGCCTGGAGAAAAGATCTCAGTCTCTAAGTCCTCCACTGTCTACCCCACTCCTGGAGAAATATTGATTTGTTTACAGCAGCCCAGAGTCCTGCTGAGTATGTATTTTATACAGGTAAAGTGCTTTGTAATTACACATGAAAAAAATGTACAAATGCCAATTAACAACGACACGCCAAGTTAAGCCACAGGTAGTTTCAGCATTAAGCATCAGACAGGCTGAAGTTTCAGTTGCAACAAAGCCTTGACCGGAAGCAGGGCAGTCTGGGCAGAGTTCCCTGGGAATGGACAAGGGATCCCACAGCCTAACTTGATAGCTGGCAGTATAAACTCCCTGTCCATTCCTGTGATTAGGGGACCGAGAACAGGAACACTGGTCTGTTCAGAAGAAAGAAGGAAGAAAAAACATTTCTAAACTAATAGTTTCATTTAACACCAGCAAAACAGCAGTTTCCCAAGCGGCTTGGTACCTGGAAGGATACTGCTGTGTTGTAGGAACTATGAAAACCCCTTACCTAACTGTGCTTGCACGAAGTGGGTCACACTCCACTCTTTTGCAAGGTAAGAATTTAGAAGATAAAGACTAGCCCTGCACCCCCTCCCAGTAGAACTCACAATCATTTCTACAGGTACCGCTGTCTGAAGGAGTGTTCATGGGCCCAGACACCGCATCCTGAACCCAGTGGTGATGATTAGTCCTGCAAATTTGGGGAGCCCAAATCAAGAACATTCCCATTGGTGTGCTGTTGGTCATCTTCCCTTCACATTTATTGGGCTGGGCTCCCACTATGGGAGACAGAAGAGCAAGGAGGTGAAGATTCAGATATAGGGTGCTGGTCCCCACTCCCATCATCAGGTAAGGGTCTACACTTCTGAGGCTCGGCTTCCTCAGAAGGTATTTCATCATCTGGTGGAAATGTCTTCTGCACCAGGGTTGTTGTTAGGATTAAATAATGTATATGAAATATTTGGCCCAGTATCTGGCACATTTTAAGTGCTTGGTAGTTCTTACTATGGCAGGACTTAGGCCCTGGGAGTGAATAAAACCAGAGAGGACTCCCTCTAGGAGAGCACAGCCAGCCAAAGAATCCCAACAGAACCATGTGGGTATAAAGTGTCATGGGAACAGAGAAGCTCAGCGCTTCCAGATTATTTCCCGAGTTAACTCCTCCTCCCCCAGCGGCGAGCCATGCTTCTGAGTTTCCGTTCACTCATTTCCATTAAAGGCTTCCTGAACCAGTAATAATCTTCCCCTTTCCCCAAATGCTTTCCACTGGAAAGCTCCCTGTAATTTAGAGCCACAAGGAATTACATGTAAATATCCCGTTTGCCCAGAGCCACCTAAGTAACTAAAAATTCAGGTATGATTTCTGAGCCAATTAGGTAGACTCCCAAGTCCCACCCAGATGCCTCCCTATCTTGCTGCTGTTTTCTCTTAAATGACAGAGAACTAGGGTATGCAGAGCACCAGGAGAAAGAACTATAACATAATATACACAGACGGGGACAACAGAGAGCCACTGAGCAACCTGGGGGGAGAGGAGAAAAAAGCAGAGAAGAAAGAGTCGCTCTGATGCGGTAACTGCATAGTCACATAGCACAATTATAATAACATTCAACATTTCCTACCATTTAAATGAAACAAAAGTCAATTATAACCAAAAGGCAAATCCACATGCTATGGTATCGTATGTATCGTATCATCTCAACCCAGTCTCTTCAGAAGAGAGTCAACTTTCTGTGATATCTCATTGTGTCAGTCAAAATTCCATTTATCACACATTCTATATCTGTATTTGAAGCTAATAAGGAATCGAGTCTCCATGTGGCTGATGAAGGCAAAATTTACCTGTTTACTGCCCTACAAATGTAGTTAACAGAGTAACCAGTGTGTCCTCAAGTGATGAACTGACAAGCTGGGAAGCGTTTGGTGTACAAGGAACACTGCTGAGTCATTTTATCCAGCTGGTTTATACCAGTAGTATACTTGTTGGTGAGGGAAGCAGTGATAGCAGAGGCTTAGAAATACCTATCAAGCAATGCGGTGATGCTCTCACTTCAAGACTTCCCACAATCTACTTGGACAACAGACATATCAGTTTAGTACCTTCTGCATGTCCACTTTCAATGAACTTGGATTGTAAATCCCCAAGTCTGAATTGAGCACAAGGGAACATTCTTTGGAGACTGTGAATGACCTAATGGCCTAAGTGGAAAGATCACTGAAAGCTCCCATTTAAAAAGGGATGTGTCCACAGTAAGTCAGCTTTTTAAGGCTGCAATGCTGAATCCATTAACCTGCTTGCCAAAAAAGCTAAAAAAGATTTCCTCAAAGCTAGTGCATATCACGCAGCTAAAGGATATGTCCAGATCCAATCAAGTAGCTAAAACTGTTAAAATCCTACTTCCATAATTCAGCTCCTAGACTGTCAAACCTCCCTAAACAGAGCAATCAAGTATATGAATTAAGCAATCTACTATCATATTAAAAATCTTTAAGTCACTTAAGATAGTTTTCCAGAGCATACCACCTTCATTTTCAAAGCTCACTGACATAATCCAACTTTTAAAATCCATTTCTGATTCTATCACAGGATAGTTGTTTTCCTCTTCATCCAGTGGATTTACATTCTCATCTCTATAAAAGACCAGTATATGGCTTTCCCCAGAGAAACAACCTTAACAGTTTATGATCACCATAACACTTATTGAAAGGTCATAGCCCTATAAATATTTATCCAGTCTAAGTTTGCTTCCTTTTTCTTTTTAAAAACCTGTTCCATTACTTGACCTCTCTAAACAACCAAAGCAAGCACTGACTGAAGTTATTCTAGGCTAAGTTCTCTTCTGCAAACCACTTCACTGACCAAAATAATTAAGAGAAAGCATAGGAGCACCACTCTTTCTTAAGAAATAACCTGGCGGAAACTGCACCTTGTATTTGGGTGCATGAGTTGGTTTGTCCTTACTCTGTCTTCAAGAGATGACCTATCTCAGAACTTACACACCTCACATACTTGCATCTGGGACTCAAGCGAGCTCTCAATTTTCCTTCCACAGGAGCATGTCAGTCTCCCCCATCTCCAATTAGTCAAACACCTATCTTTGAAGCTGTTCAATAAACATTCAACTCCTATATGTCCCTAATAGGTTACCAAGGCTTACAGACTGGAGCATGGACTCCAGTTCACCTACTCCTCTACAAGTATTTACTGAAGACCTCTACACAACAGCCAGGCACTGTGCGAGGTGCTGGGCACAGTGAAGAGGAGACATGATGTCTTAGTCTGTTTTCACACTGCTATAAAGAAATACCAGAGCCTGGGTAACTTATAAAGGAAAGAGGTTTCATTCACTCAGTTCTGCATGGCTGGGGAGGCCTCAGGAAACTTACAATCATGGCAGAAGGCGAAGCAGCAGCAAGCACCTTCTTCACAAGGTGGCAGGAAAAGAAAAAGTGCAGGGGAAACTGCCACTTATACAACCATCAGATCTCATGATAACTCACTCACTGTAGGCAAAGCAGCATGGGGAAAACTGCCCCCATGATCCAATCATCTCCTACCAGGTCCCTCCCTTGACATATGGGGATTACAGTTCAAGATGAGATTTGGGTTGGGGGACAGAGCCAAACCATATCACAGGGCCCTTCAAGGATCCCGGACCACATGCGGCTAATCTCCTGCAATGGTCATAAATGCATCAACAGCACCGACATTCACAGCATGTGACAAGGGACCCAACCCACTGTGGGTCATCGGGAAAGGCCTCACTGGAGATGATTCAAGCTGAATCCTAGATGGATAAGGAGGTAGCTGGGCAAGATGTGGAAGGAGGTGGTTTCCAGGCTGAGAGGATACCTGTGTGACAAGTCTGGGGCATGAAGGAGGAGGGCTCGCTAAGGAATTGAAAGAGGGCCAGTGTGGGTGGGAGACAGAGGACAGTGGTGAAAGGGGCTCAAAATGACACTGGCAAGAGATGCAGAAGCCAGATCCAGTAGGTTCTTGGGGGTCACATTACAGATTTTTTTAAAGTATTCTATAGCCAGTGGAAAACTACACATGGATTTCAAACATGGGAAAGGACATGGTCAAAACTGCATGATAAATATATCAGATTTACAGATGGAGTGTATACGGAGAAGAATTATTATCAGTAAGATAGTTCAGTCTTGCAATGTGCATAACCCCAGTCCCTTCTCTTTGTCCTCATACGAGCACTAACAATGATACGAAATCACAGACATCATTTGTCCTACCACTATCCCCATATAAACTGTCTTTGAAACTCTGCCCCTGAATATTCCTTTTTTATTTGGTACTTGTATCACGCCCAATTGCTAAACTGCCATTCCCACCACACTTCTGTAGAAATACTTATACAGTTTTGAAACCTCCTTATTCATGTATTATTTCATGTCATCATCAACCAGGTCTACCAACTTTTTTCATTGCATAAGGCAATATGGAGCTAATTTGTTGTTTCAGAGGGTTGAATGGAAAAGTTTAATGCTAAGAATAGAGAAGAAATGTTCAACCTGGGTACATTAGCAAAACGGCACAATAATACCATCTAAAATTCTAGGATACCAGAAGAAAGGAAAAAATGTTCCCGAATCAACACACACACTGAGTAGCAGCCATGAAACCAGTTGTGACTTTCGAGCTAGGAAAGTTAAGTGGGTATCTGCTGCTTAAATTACTATTACCCTAAGACCTTAAAAAGCTGCCTCCGATTTCCATCCTGCTTCTGAGATGAATTACTGAGCAGACACTATCAATAATACAGCCTGCCTATTTGGAACCGAATCATTCTCTGGAGAGCTCTATCTAGTGTTAATATCAAACAAATTGAGCTGTCAGATAACCATAGATCCCCTAGGATGACCACAGCTACCTCAAACTCCTCTAGGCCAAATGAACATGTTTTAGAGAGATTCAGGTGCAGCTTTATCCTGAAATGTCCTTTCATGTCCAGTTGAAAACTGTGTCTGCAACTTTAAAGATAACTGGCCTGACACTCTGTGTTCCTCATAAGAAAAGACTTAGTAGAGTTTAGGAAGAGAGAACGAGAGATGAGATTGCATGAAATGCACCCTTTATCCACTCTACTATGAAGATGGAAGGGGGAATTCATCTTAATGAGAAAAGGTAAAATGAGAGATGTGCCCCATCTTCTCAATCTAAAACTTTGCACAAAAAGAGAGGTGTCACTGTGAAAACCATTTGAGGAGTTATGAAGTAAATGGGAAGATCGGTTATATTTCCTGTTCTATCTGTACATGGATGAGCTATGGCTGGACCCAAGGATTACAAGGAGAAGCCTTTGCCTGCTGCCTTCCTTCAACCCAAACCTGAGCAGCATGTACACACCCATCAGATGAGCGGTGCTGCCCTCAGATGCTGTTGTTCAGAGTCCCAGTTACCATTGCTACTGCTATAGTTTGGATCTTTGTCCCCTCCAAATCTTATGTTGAAATTCAATCCCCAATATTGGAGATGGGGCCTAATGGGGGATGTTTGGTCATGTGTGCAGACCCCTGATGAATAGATTAATGCCCTCCAGGGTGGAAGGCAGTGAGTTCTCACTCTTAGTTTCCACGAGAGCCCGTTGTTAAAAAGAGCCTGGCACCTCCCTGCTTCTCTTGCTTCCTCTCTTGCCATGTGATCGCCACAAATGCTGGCTCCCCTTTGTCTCCTGCCATGAGTGGAAGCAGCCTGGGGCCCTCTCCGGAAGCATTTACTGGCACCATGCTTCTTGTACAGTCTGCAGAACCATGAGCCAAATACACCTCTTCTATCAACTACCCAGCCTCAGGTATTCCTTTATAGCAACTAAAAACGGACTAAGACAATTACTATTAAGAACAGTGACCCATGGGGACAGGTAACACAAAAGCACTCCAGTCTTGCTGGCGCTGTTTTCCTTACCAAGTATACACCACAGACATGTTCTAGAACACATATACATACATACATATATACACACACGTACATACATATATATATACACACATATACACACACGCACACAACACTTTTAGAGTGGAAATATTTTAAATCCAAAGGAGCTCAGAATCTCTGGGACAACATAAGCAAACCCTATTCCTCAATAAAATTCTCACTTTCTTATAGATGCCTTACGTACTAGGTAGCCAATAAAGCTTTTGTCAAATATGTGAGATTAATGGTAGATACTGAAATATGTGCACATCCCTATTTTAACAAGTATACATCTAGTTCTTAAAATAGAAACCCACACCAGGTGTTAAATCATCCAGGTTCTGAATACAGCCTGAGTCATACTGTATTCTTTCCAGTACCACTTAGGTGTCAAAATAGGGACACATCCCAGATCTACAGCATTAGCCTTCCCCAGGGGCCCCTGCCATTGCCCCGGCTCCAAGGCCTTCCTGGGGTCCAAGCCCCCATAGATCAGAGTCTGGGAGAACATCACAAAGGACTGACCAAAACTCCTCCAACAAAGTTAAGTGATCCAAGCAGTCCCACCTTAAGTAAACTGGAAATGCATAGAAGGAAACAGAATGAAAGAAAAGGAAGCACGCTGGTTCTGGACACAGGCCACGTCACATTTATTCTTTCCAGGATGACTGAGAATATGGAGCTGAAGATGTCAAGCAAAAGGCAACTGGGTCTTGGTGTGAAAGAAGAAATGTGGCTCTGGTCAATAAGTTACCAAGGCACACAGACCTCCCTCAGCATCCAAATAGCAAAACGGCATTGGACAAATCATTCACATTCTCCTGACCTTGGTTTTCCCAATCAGTAGGTTAACTAAATTAAGCTCTCAACACTCCATTTGCACTTATCATTTAACCACCTTCCTGCTTCCCAGTAAGATGGTTGCCCAGGGCAACATCTTTAATGTCCACCTTTAATATATCCATGGAAAGGTCAAAGTTTGTGGCTCAACAGATAGGCCTCTCTCTAATCAGAGAGACCATAGAAGTCAATCAGTTTAGTGCTTTGTTTTCAGAATAAGAGGGTTCTATCATTATTTAGCAGGTAAGGGAAACAAGGCTCCCAAGAGGATCAGTGCCTAGCCCAAGAACACTCATCTATGGAGTCCAAAAACTGTCCTGGGTGCAAGTAGGAAATGGGTAAAAGGGCAATGTTCCCCAGTTTAAAAAAAAAAGCAATAATAATAACCATTGGATGTTTAAAACATACCCCTTATTGGCCATTCCCTCTCCTGCTGTTATCTACTATCTGTCTGTGTTTAACAGAGAACCTTCTTATTTGGGTTAACGCTGAGCTCTGGAGTCTGTTTTCACTGCTGACGTAAGGATGAAGAACAGCATCATGTCAGGACAGAGTTCCACCACTCACGGCAGGGACGTTAAGCACCACAACATTGGCAAAATTTTCCCTTCCAAGTCCCAACATCCCATCCCCCGAGTCTTCAGTATTGTCCAGCCTCACCGTCCATTAATCTACAGCTAGATGTGACACACTGTCCACTGTCTATTCACAGCATCTCTCTCTCACACTCATGTCTGAGCATGCTCGTCCCCGTTGCCCTCACTCCTCAGCCTGGTACCACTAGAAGAGCACTGTTTAGAGAGTAATTGCAGTTTTCAAAGGGCTTATGCAAATAGTAATTCCTAGAATTCCATGAGACAGGAAGCACAGGGATTCTTAGATACAGTTTACAGATGAAAGACCCTGAGATCCAGGAAGTTAAGGAAGCTAGCTATGCTCAGATCCCTAAAAAAAACTGAATCCAGAAATAGACCTTGACTCCCCAGCCAAAGCTCCTTCTACTTCTCCAAGCCCAACCCAATATTCAAGTTTAATTGAAGAGTTCCAAACAATCACCAAGACCTGTTTGTTCATCCCCATTTATTCAGGCACCTAGAACATGCCAGATAATGTCAACATCGAACTCAAATTCAGGATCCACTCTCAACTTCCACTCTGCTGCCTTAGTTCTGGACTTCATCTCTTACCTGAAATACTGCAATTTAGTCTTTTTTTTTTTTTTTTGAGACAGGGTCTTACTCTGTCACCCAGGCTGGAGTGCAGGGGTGTGATCTCGGTTCACTGCAACCTCTGCCTCCCAAGTTCAAGCAATTCTCCTGCCTCAGCCTCCCGAGTAGCTGGGATTACAGGCACCCACCACTACATCTGCCTAATTTTTTTGTATTTTTAGTAGAGACAAGGTTTCACCATGTTTACCAGGCTAGTCTTGAACTCCTGATCTCAGGTGATCCGCCCGCCTCAGCCTCCCAAAGTGCTGGGACTACAGGCGTGAGGAACTCCTGATCTCAGGTGATCCGCCCGCCTCAGCCTCCCAAAGTGCTGGGACTACAGGCGTGAGCTATCACACCCAGCTGCAATTTACTCTTAATTGGTCTTCCTGCAACCAATTTGTTCCCACTCCAACTGATTTTCTAGACTGCTTGCTTCTAGAGCAGTTCTCAACTGGGGTGGGGGACAAAATTGTCCCCAGAGGACACGTGGCAATGTCTTCAGACATTTTTGATTATCACAAGGGTCGGGGAGAGGGTCCTACTGGCATCTAGTAGGTAGAGCTCAGGGATGCCGCTATAACAACATACCACAACACGCAGGATAGCCCTTGACAACAAAAAATTATCTAGTCCAAATACCATTAATGCCACAGTTGAGAAATTCTGTTCTAGAATCATCTCAAAAACAAAAACACCTCATCCTGCACGATACCATTCCCCTGCTTAAAAATGTCCATGTCATTTACAGGATAAGTTCATACAAGACTGTTCGCAACTGGCCCAAATGATTTTTCTGGCCACATCCCCATCCTACCTGCACCCCCCGGCCCCCGCACACCCCCACTGCCCCCTGCCTGCATACCATCTCATCCCACACTCCAGCCACATTAACCTGTTTTGAGACAGGATCTCATTCTGTCACCCAGGTGGGAGTGCAGTGGTGAGATCACTACTCATTGCAGCCTCCTCTGGCCTCAGCCTCCTGGGTAGCTGGGACATTTGGGCCAACTGCAAACAGTCTTGTATGAACTTTTGTATTGTTTGTAGAGATGAAGTCCCGCTATGTTGCCTAGGCTGATATCAAACTCCTGGGCTCAAGCCATCCTCCCGCCTTGGCCTCCCCAAATACTGAGATTACAGGTGTGGGCCACCATGCCCAGCACTAACTTATTTTAAATCCTTCCTGAGCTTTCCTGCCAGTGGGCCTTGCTCATGCTGGTTCCTCTGCTGAAGATATCTTCCTCCCTTCCTCCACCTCCTCCACTGTTATTCACCCTTTAAGGACCAGCATAAACATTACTCCCTTTGTCAAGACTGTTTGTTCATGCTTGCCCCAGGGGTCTCTCTGTGTTTTTACTATAAAAGCCTTGAATTCTACTATATTCACTTGTACAGATGTTTCTCTTTCCTCAAGGGTAGCAATAAAATGTTCATCATGATGCCCCATGCATACAGGACAGGGCCTGCAAAGCACTGAAGTAGATGCTGAATGGACGGACGCGTGCACACACACTCTAGCACTGTAGATTCTTGCTTCTCATAGCAAGAAGCTATGGCCTCTCTCCCACCAGAAAGGCTAAAAATAGTACTATCTAAATAACTCATCAGCACAGGGCTGTCACCAGCTCGAGAACATCTGGGCACAAGGAAGAGCAGCTCTGTCTTCAAACTCCAGCATGGAGTCTGATGACACTGCACTTCTCTCTGCAGAGTTAGCACAGCCATAGCTCCTGTAACTTCTAGGTCTTATCTGTCACTACTCCTGGTTCTGTGGGAATTTCTGGGTCCTACAGATTTAGAAAGCTCTGAAGAAATGGGTGTGTTAAATGAATAGTGTTTTGTGTTTCTCTAAAACTAAATGGAAGAATGCCAAGAACAGGATCCTTAGCGCAGGCTTAAGAGCTATAGGGGAGCATCTGAGAGGAATTTCACTGAGTCCCATGCTCCAGCCCCATTTCTGTTAACAGGAGACAAATCAACAGCTGACTTCTACAATGTGCTGCATAACACAGACCATCTAGCTTCCATCACTGGGGACAAGCAACCCTCTAAGACTTGGGCTAAAGGGAAGTAGGAGCTAGAAGTCATCAAGGTCTCCTTGGTACCACTAGGCCCTGTTAATTCTCTAGGTACTCCCTTTGGAAGTTCTCCATGGACTTCAGAAAACACTGATCTCAGTCCTGTGGGAACTGATGTTATGGAGGAGGGACACTCTGTGGTTGCCCAGGCAAAAAGTGATTAGAGTATATTTGCAACTTACATAACCAGGAACCATTTTTAAAAAGAGAAAAAAAAAAAAACCTAACATTTAGCCTCTGACCTGTGAGGACACAGACAATAGGCCACAGTCTAGCTGAGGCTCTTCCAAGCTTCAGGGATCCAGTCCAAAATCTGTGGAGCAGCTGGTGAAAAAGCAGCCCCATTTATGTGGGAGAGAGACAAGAGTGAATAGGGAAGGACATCACATTCAGGGAGTGTAGCCTGGGGGGAAATCAGAAATGAGGGTTGGTGGTGTGAACCCTGGCGCCAAACCTAACTGCTCTGTGTCCTGGGATAAACTGCTGGCCCACGTCCTTCCTCAGTTTCCTCATTTGTAGGAGCTATCTTACCTCACAAGGGCATCAAAAGAGAATAATTCCAATCAGATACTCAACACCTCATGTGGGCATGAGATAACAGCACCAGGCACTATGGTGCATTCTAAGGTTTTTGCTAACAGTGTAGTTAAGCAGGCAAAGCATAAAAACAGAAAACATTAATCATCAATGGAAAGTAAGCAACAGGACACACAGTTATTGGAAATCAGCACAGGATTGCATCTAGTGAGTGGAACCAGCTCACCGAGATGCCAATGGGGAGCTCCCACTGGAGGAAGGAAGAGTCCAGGAGGAAGTCCCAGAAGAGAACTTGGCCTGCAAGACCAGAAGCAGGAGAGCAACCAGGGCTCACATTCCAGGCTGGAGTGTGCAAGGAAAGGGCCCAACTAGGCCATCAGCTGAGTTGAAGCCAGGGATTTGTGGAAAGATATGGTGGGAGGCAAGTTCCAAAAGGCAGGTTGGAGTCACATCGTAGCCAAAGATTTACTCCTAGCCAAGGGACTCTCACCTAATCCTTCACACAGGAGAAGCCAGAAGTTGACTGAGTAGTTTAGCGATCTGGATAAAAGAAAGTATACTTATAACAATCAAGTATTATACAAATGCTAATTGTTATCATTGCTATTCTTGGTACCTACTACTGAAGCCGGGACCTTGTCAAGGGTCCCCAGATGACAGAATAAAAACATTATAAACCACCATGAGGCATACCAGCAAATAATTTATATCAATTTTATCACTCAACAAAACTCTGCACCCAGATGGAACTGGCAAAATAAGAAAAGCCAAGGAAGCTAAGCAAATGAACTCAAACCCAGGTGAACTGGGAAGGACAAGCCCTCCTCTACATGCAAGCATCGTGAGAAGCCAGATTCCCAAAACAACTTGGCTTTCTTGACCACACTCCTGGCCTTCCTCCTTCCACTCTGGCCACCTGTTTGCTGGGTAGCTCCCTGGCTCCCCTCCTCCATGCACCTGTTACGTAGCCCTGTCCCTTCTTCTGTGCATGTAACATAATCCTGCTGGGATCTTGTCCAGCCACATGGCTGCTACCTCTCATGTATGCAGCTGAGCCCCCACTTTCCCACTGAGATTTCAACCCTCATATCCAACTTAGTGCCCTTATTTGGGTATGTAATATGTAGATTGAAAGTTTTAAAAGCCAAAATTGAGCCCCTGAATCCTTTCCTACCCCTCACCTGTTTATTTCCTAGTCTTTTCCACCTCAGAAAATGATACCTCCATCTACTTTGGGGTTCAAGCAAAAGCCTGGAGATGTCATCATCCTGGCTTCCTATCTTTTTACCCTATTATCCACATGCAATCCATTGGCAAGGCCCATTCACTCTACTACCAACAGGTATCTTGCGTCTGATCCTTCTCCATTCACCCTGCCAACCCCCTCCTCTCCTAGACTGCTCCTTCTCCTTCTTACCTGATCTCTGCTTCTGCTCTCAACCTCCACAAACCATGTGTATTAGTCCATTTTCACGTTGCTGATAAAGACATACCCGAGACTGGGAAAAAGAGGTTTAATTGGACTCACAGTTCCACATGGCTGGGGAGGCTCAGAATCATGGCAAAAGGCACTTCTTACATGGCAGCAGCAAGAGAAAAATGAGGAAGCAAAAGCAGAAAACCTTGATACGCCCATCAGATCTCATGAGACTTATTCACTATCATGAGAATAGCACGGGAAAGACCAGCCCCCATGCTCAATTACCTCCCCCTGGGTCCCTCCCACAACACATGGGAATTCTGGGAGATACAATTCAAGGTGAGATTTGGGTGAGGACACAGCCAAACCTATCACCATGCGTTTCCTAAACAGCAGTCAGAGCATCATTTTGAAAGGGCCCATCGGATGTCACTTCCCTGCTTAAAATCTTCCACTGCATTAATAGAACCTGAACTCCTCAATGAGGCTCTTGAATACTGCATGTCCTCTCTACCAACCTAATCTCTTTCCATCCAGCACACTGCAATTCTAGCTCCATAGGTCTTTTCTTTTCTTGGGCCTTTGAATCTGCATCCTGATCTTCTGCTCAGGGAGTCTCACAAGGCTCTTGTCATGTAAATCTCAGTTGAAACATCGCCTTCCTTGAAGAGCTTTTCCTGACCAACTAATGTAAAAACAGGTCTGTTAATCACTTTCCACCATCCCCACTATCAGATTTTCTTATCTGAAACAATCAGGTTCATCTCTTGCCTGTCTCATGCCCATAAATGTAAGTTCCAGGAGACTGGAGACCCATGGTTTTTTGGGGGGTTTTTTTGTTTGTCTTGAGACGGAGTCTCACTCTGTTACCCAGGCTGGAGTGCAGTGGCATGATCTCAGCTCACTGCAGCCTCTGCCTCCCAGGTTCAAGTGATTCTCCTGCCTCAGCCTCCCGAGTATCTGGGATTACAGGCGCACCCCATCACCCTGTAGAGACAGGGCTTCACTATTGGTCAGGCTGGTCTCGAACTCCTGACCTCATGATCTGCCTGCCTTGGCCTCCCAAAGTGCTGGGATTACAGGTGTGAGCCACCATGCCTGGCCTGGAGACCTGTTTTTCTCAGTTACATCTCTAGTGCCAAGTGTACTCAGATATTTGTAGGGGACACCATTTGAGCTAGAACAGACCATGGGAGTGCATTCCAGTTGTCCTTGCCCCAGTGCTAAGATTCAGGGGAGAGAGGGGTCTCTTGGGATTCCATGGGTCTGGAAGACTGGAGAGACTTCACAGAAAAGAGGCAGGATGGAGAAGGAAGGAAGACATCTCAGGTGTGTGCCAAGACATGAAGAATCCAAGTTTTAAACACCTACATATACACAGGAGTATACCATGAATTCCATGGTGAAATTAGCCTATCATTGCCCTTCTTCATAGCAGGGTAAAGAAGGCAGCAGGTATTTTCTATCCTTTGTCATCTAATCCTTATAACTCTTCTGGTAAAACATTAATGCCCTCATTTCTGTGACTACCGGGGACTGCAGCCCATAGAAGGTGCCTCCCTCTCAGCCCAAGGCCATGCAGCGATGACAGAGCAAGCCTAGATCCTAGTGTGAGGTCCTACACTTTCCACCAGTGCTACACTGTGTTCCCCAAGACAGACTACAGGCTTTAGGCTTCTAGATTCAAAGAAGTGGATGCCAAAAGGGGAAAGAAGAACACAGGGCAGGAAGCCCAAGTCCCCTGAAAACAAGCTGTGGCACTCAGTTTGGATCCAGGAGAGACGAGTTTTCATTCTAACAGGAGCATGGAGCCAGAAACCTAGGCCAACAGCTTCCAGCTCTTGGCATTCCTTCCTGCCACCACCAGCCCATTTCAAAAGAAGTATCAAAAGAAGCAATGTACAGCTCTACCAGTAAATGCACATCAGAGGCCAGGCCATGACATGCTGCAGAATGATCAGAAGGGCTGGACTTTGATTCAGAAAGTCTGACTGCAAACTGCAATTTGAATCCAGGAAGGCCTCAAAGAAAACCCCTGTTAACCCTCCACTGACATCTCCTGGATGATCTCATTATCTGAAAAATAGTCTCAAAAGAAGCCACAGCTGGGAGGTCAACAAGAAAGAAGGGTTGGCAAGATATTTCCTTTTTCTTCTTTTTAATTGCAAAAGGCGTGCCAGAGAGCAACCTGCAGCCAGAGGCAGAGCTCACTCACTGCTAAACTAAGGGAAAACACTCAGGAGGCCATCAAGATCCTTCCCCTGGCTGCAGAACTGAACGGAAAGTGAGCTGAACTGTGAGCTGACAAGGTTGAGGAGGCGGCAGTGGACGATCATACCATGTTCCATCCATACCCAAACACCCTGAGAGTAAGGGGCACCAGCCACCAAAGACACATGACTTGCCTCAGTAGCATGAGGGTGAAACAGGAAGGAAGGAAAGGCGTGGCAGGAGGAGGGGAAGCAAAGATCACACAGCCATGGCAGCCACCTGGTTAGGCCTCCCAAGCGCTTTTCAGAGCACGGAATATGTCAGGACACACCAGCATCCATTCCTGTCCTTCCTGTCCCTGTCATGACATAGCCTTGGACTTGTCAAATTCCTAGAAATGAGCAAAGGGGATCTGGCAGTTGGTCTAAATAAGACAATTCCAAAAGGTGGTCATGTGATTCCTCTCCTATCAACTAACCACGAGCAGGCATGACTTCCACACCTGGCCCACTGCCCCCGCTGCCTTCCTGCTCCTTCCGGAAAAGCCAGACATGCAGTCAGAAGCTCCCTGTGTGTGTCTCTCAATTGTTCAGAATATTCCCAATCGGGTGAAGTAATGTCCAGCGAGTGGCTTGACAATGATTGTGATGAAAACCAGTTGGGACATTCACACTTCACTTTCTGTTACACTGAACAATAAAGAAGCCCAGACTAAAAAACTGATGTTTCAAAAAAAAAAAAATACAATAGTATAAAATAAAATTTGGCAATGTTTCCTCATTATAAATATTTTTTTAAATATATTTCCTTTTTATGCCTGCAAAGATGTCATCAGTCTTTACATGTAACAGACTACTCTTTATGCTGTGAGGATGCCCTTGTTAAAATGTCTTCGTTTTTAAGAAACAGAATGGGGATAGTAAATGGCAGTTGTTGTTTTTGTTTAGGGTTAATTTATTGTGGCAAAGTAAAAAAAAAAAAAGAAGACAACTTACATCAGTGACTTGAATTCTTATTGTCGGTCTTTTACTATTTTTTCTAGTTAATGAAACCTAACGTCTGCTCTATGCGTTCAAGTTTGTATAACACACTATAGCTTTGCACACAAACAGGGTTACAGAAACCATAGATGCCTGCTACTTCACAGCATGTTAGATTACAACTCGGAAGTCCCTTTCTAAGAGAAATTAGGCTGTAACTCAGAGTGGCCCTGCATCCGGATGCTTAAACCTCACGACTACCATGAGATGCTAAGGTGATCAGTGATCAAGGCAAAACACACACACACACACACACACACACACACAGTAAAGGACTTCAATGGTCCAGCCCATTTCAGGAATGTTGCATCTCCCACTCATCTCCTATAGATTCATAATGCTTAACTACATAGTTTTTAAAATCTGTTTAATCAGAATTTCTTAATTACACCTGACAAGTTTTATCTTAAAACAACGCAACTTCAAGAGAGACACTTGTGTTCCATTAAATGCACTTTGGGAAACAAAGGCACAGAGGAAAGAACAGTTGAACAGCAGTCAGGAGGGCTCTCTGCTGCTCACTTGCTCTGTAACCCAGGGACAAGACACCCTCTTCACCCTAAGGCCCACTGCAAGTTTCCGGTTCCTACATACTACAATAACACATCCATTGACCTTTATTCAGCACACTCCCAGAACTGGAAATTCCACACGAGAACCACATATCCTATATTGAGGAAAAGACATATATTAGCACAAAAGGCATCATAGCCTGGACTTACTTCCTTGGAGGCAGGGGAAGTTGAGGAATCAAGATGACAACACAGAAGCTAGGTCAATACTGGAATCCTAGGGAAAGTGGGAATATTCCCTTTACCCTAAGTGAATCCATCTAGCTTGAGATCACATAAAGCCTATAGCAGAGTTTCCAAACTCAAAGATCTGGTTTCTTTAAACTAAATCCTTCCACAGGAGGTCCTACAGGGAAAGGAAATTGATCAGCACTTGGTACCTTCTCATAAATAAGCTTCAGATCCCTGAGCATCCTGGGAGTAGATTAGGTGCCTTTCGATCACGCTTGATTTACATCACTATATGCCATTTAGTATTATGACACAGCACAGACAAAGGCAAGAAAGCACATTTTGGTGGACTTCAAGGCAAATTTTTCTATGCAAGTCCCCTAATGGCAGGAGGGAGTAGATGCATACTCTCCACCCACTAAAATCTGGATTGACACATTTCACCTTTATAATGAACATGAATTTGTAAAAGCCCTGAACTTTAGTCATCAAGGAAATGCAAATTAAAAACATGAGATACCATTACACACACCACCACTTTACACTCAACATAATGCCTAAAAGAAAAGAAAACAAGCATTGGCAAGGATGTGGAACAAGCCTTTATTTTTATGAACGTATAAACAGGTAAAACCATTTTGGAAAACTCTTCAGCAGTATCTGCTAAAGCTGAGCATAAGACCTACCACATCTATGACATAGCAATTCTACTCCTAGATATATGCCCAAAAGAAATGCATACGTATGTTTACCAAAAGACAAGTACAAGACTATGCCCAGCAGCTTTTTTTGTAAATGCCAAGAGCTAGAAAAAAACCCAATGTTCATTAACAGTAGGATGGACAAATACATCCCAGTATATTCACACAGCAGCATACTATACAGCAATGAGAAGGAAGAAGCCACCACTACATGCGACAGCAAGCACACATCTCAGTTATAATGTGGACATAAGAATACATATTCAACTATTCCATTTGCAGAAACTTCAAAAACAGGCAAAGGTAAACAATGGTGTTAGAAGTCAGGACAAGTGACTCTGGGGAAGGGCATAGTGACTGCAAGGGCACACAAAGGAAACTTCTGGGATGCTGGTAAGTTCTGTCTCTTGATCAGGTTCTAGTTACATCGGTGGGTTCAGTATGTGACAATACATTAAGTTAGATATACACTTATGTGTTTTTCTGGATATAAATCTTACTTCAATAAAAAGTTCAAGAAAGTTAAGAGAATTTTCCGTCTTGCTTTACACCCTCACCACATGTGTGTCTATATTGTCTCCCCCAGAATCTTTCATAACTCATATTCTAGGAAAATGTACCACACTTAACTTGTAATATCTCTTCCTCCACAGAATGCTGTCCCACACTCTCCAGGTATCAGAAGATGGGGATGAGAGCATCCACCCCTTGGTCCTCGGACCAATCACTGCCTCCCTCTCACACTTCGACTTAAAAGACAGAGTGCTCCAAAATAAAACTCCTCAAATTCTCCCCCCTTGAGGCAGAGCCCTTCCCTCAAACCCTGGGATACAGAAATCACATTCCCTTTCAAATACCTGTTGGTCTCACTGGCATCGGAGAATATGAATGGATGACTATGAATGGCTGACTCCTCTTCTGCACAGCCACCTGCCACTCTCCAGCTCCTGGAAGAAGCCCAGGTCTCAAGGGAGCTGGCAGCAAAAGGTGGCATGGGATGGACGGGAGCCTCTGTAGCAGCAGAATCAGACTGTCCAAGTCCAGGGCAAAGCATCTGCTATGTAACCCCTGGGCAACAGCCCAGCTGGGCAGTCTCCAGTGGAATGCCTGACTGCCTGCCCTCCTTAATTCTGCCAGCGTAGTCTATCCTAGGGCAGAGGGGTTTTGTTGCCACAGGAGCACAATGGTGCTGTTCAGTCACAACTCAGATGCCTGAGATGACAAGTATGGGGAGGGGCTGCTCCTGCTACCAGTGCCATTTTCACAATTTTAGTTCAATTGTGGTAAATATAAAGTTTACAATTTAGCCACTTTTAAATGTGCAACTTAGTGGCCCTGAATACAATCACATTATTGTGCAACCAACACCACTGTCCATGTCCAGAATTTTCATCATCCCAAACAAGCTCTGGACTCATGAAACAACCCACCAACCAGTACCGCTTTTTTTTTTTTTTTTTTTTTTGAGACGGAGTCTCGCTCTGTCGCCCAGGCTGGAGTGCAGTGGTGCAATCTCGGCTCACTGCAAGCTCCGCCTCCCGGGTTCACGCCATTCTCCTGCCTCAGCCTCCCAAGTAGCTGGGACTACAGGCGCCCGCCACTGCGCCCGGCTAATTTTTTGTATTTTTAGTAGAGATGGGGTTTCACTGTGGTCTCGATCTCCTGACCTCGTGATCCGCCCACCTCGGCCTCCCAAAGTGCTGGGATTACAGGCATGAGCCACCGCGCCCGGCCCAGTACCGCTTTAAAAAGACACGAGAGAAGGAACTATGAGTAAATATCTCAGCAAGCCCTTGGGAGCAGACTGACACTACAGCAACTTGGTATTAGTGACAAGGTCGAGTTAACGACACAGTTTCTTAAAGGATCTGCATCTAGGCTCAAGGAAGACATCTGTGGGGTGGGGGGAGGTGCTGCCCTCACTTCCAGGGCAGCCAATCAAAGCAACTACCTCCCCGAGAGCAAATCTACAGGTGAGCCTCTCCTCACTCTACACCAATTTCTCTCCCTGCATCCTTTCAATGCTCTTGACATATGTTATTCCAAGGGCAGACATTTTTATACAGCATGTGGGGGAAACCAATGGTGACTTGCCCTACAGCTGCCCCCAAGAGTCACAGTTTGGCAAGAGGTCACATGCCACTTGTAGGCCATCCACAGTCACCAGAAGCCTCCTCAAGTATTAGCTGTTTGAGTTAGATGATGACAACAGGAAGGGGGACAAACTGAAAAAGCCTATTGAATCAAGAGCCTCAATGGAGTTATACTAAACAATTAACATTTACACAACACTTGCTATGTACAAAGGATGGTGCCAGGTTCCCATGCTGGGATGGGATAAGCTGGGATGAAGCAAGTTCCCATAAGAGAACTTCAAAATAAGCACAGGGGCACGGCCCTTCCATCCAGGTTGCTGAGGTGTTCATGCAGCAGGGAAGAAGGCATAGGAGGGGTCTTTCATCATTAAGTCACTTGCCAGCCCGTCCCACTCTGTGGGAGGTTCCACATTTCATGTTGGGTGTTTCTTTAAAATACTGAATTTGATCATTAAGCCAAAATATGACTAGGAGGTGGAATCTAAAAATATATATATTTTCATGCCGCTAGTAGCAAGCTAAACTTGGAATAAAGTTATGAGTCACCAGAGACTCAAACACACCTTCCAAGAAAGCATCTGCTGTTTTCTCAGGTGACTTCACCAGCTTTCCCTTCCTCCTCCTTCACCTCTCCTAAGGTTGACAAAGCCTGGATTTAGGTCAACCTCTTCAGTGGGTCCTTCTGTTGTGGCCAGCAGCCCTCACAATGAATTATCTCCTAAAGTCACCAGAGGATTGGCTGACCAAAGATGACCTGTTCCCAGAGGCAAAAGGACCCTCCAAGCCCATGCTCCCAATGGGAGGCTGCCCAACCCTTAGGAAAAACAAAGACCTACTATTTTTAAATAACCAGCTAACAGCCAACAAAAGCTAACTGCGGGCTCGGGATTCTTTCAGCTGATTCATACACTCTACACACAGGTGATTCATCCACCAGCTACTGTAAAGGTGGTGGGGAAAGGGAGGAAAACACTATGAGAGAGAAACATCTTCATTGTGAAGGTACACAATCCCTGCACTGTAATACAATTTAAAAGCTCTCTCCCAAATAAAGGGTTGCCATACTTTGGGGCTGATTTCAGTGTTTTGTGTTTGGTTTTGGTCATAGTAAATAAATCAGGTGTCCTGGGACAAAAAGGCTTATATGAGGACAAGAGTATTATTTCTGGGAAAATTTTTTCAGTCCAAGTAACATTTAACATTCTGATTCACACATGCAACCTTTTCTATTCCACCCCTCTGCTCTGTAATCTTTGTTAAAAAAAAAAAATAAAGCCCACAATTGAGGAATTCACAACCGTATACAAAAAGACAACTGTGGATGGGGAGAAGGGTTTGAGGCTAGCCTGATGGTCTTTCTTGCCTCATCAATTCATATTCCACACTTCCCAAATTCTTGGTTATGGAACCTGAAATTTTACCAAGAAGTAATTTGTTTGGTTTAACAAAATTCTTTTCTAAAAGTGAAAATACACCTCTAAAAGAAATATGATATATTAGTATTTATATCCATAAAAGTCAGTTCAGTGCCATCTGCAGAAAAACAGTTGAGATTGGCAGCTAAGAGGAAATGTCTTTTTATCATAGATTAAGGTAGCCTCAAGTGTGATGGGGCTTAAGGCCCACAATGGTACCAAGGGCTGGAGGAGAGTTGGAGAGAGGGTTAAATATAACAGGACGCAGGCAAAGTGCCAGACATAAGTCCTCACTAAACCATGGACCAAATCCTATTCCCTGTGGTTACTGGATTCCAGGATCCAGGCCTCAGCCTTATACTGTGAATATTATAAGCTCTAGTGTGTTATGGACCAACAGGTTGACCTCGAAACAGTGACCTGCAAAAAGATTGTTTCTAGTGGAAAAATGCATCTTAAAACTCCAAATATGTGAACAGACAAAAATTTAGAAGGATACTCCATATTATTAGGAGCTATCAACATGTAGAAGTCATTGTTTAAAACCAATTCAGGTCAAGAACCTAAGTGTTTCCTCTGCTTAAAGCAAAGGCTATCTGCGGATTGATAAAATATACTAATGTCATGCAACATACTGTGAGACCCAATCCTTCCTACCTCAAGGGAATGTGCAGCCTAATACTAAGTGTAGGATTAGGACCTCAATTCTATTCATGGATATCCTTTCCAACTTCTGTTCCTCCTAGGAGCTAAGACCATTAGACAACACATGCTTATTTTACTTCAGTTAAAAAATGAATGGTACCACCTTAACACAAGGGAAAGACTTGCAAATTTGAGGAAGAAAACAGCCAGTTTAGGCAAAGAACTGTTTTTACTCACAACACGTCTGACACCAGATATGTGGACTTCTAACACCAGGTATGTGGGCTTCTTCCACCCAAGAACCAATTCTCCAGACATCAACTGGGTGTTCCTCCTAAAATTCAATTCTAACACTAACCACCTGGAGACCCCACAGATTAAGAGCCCAGTTCCACAAGATCATACCCACTGCCAGTGCCAAGTCTAAGGTTCCCACCTGTATTCTGGGAGTTCCCATGACCCTTTTCTTCAGGCTCAGTAATTTACTAGAACAGCTTGTAGAGCTTAGGAAAGTGCTTTACTTACTACTATCAGTTTATCATAAAGAATATAATTCAGGAACAGCCAAATAGAAGAGGTGCATCAGGCAAGGTATGGGGGAAGGCACACAGTCTCTGTGAGCTCTCTGGGTGTACCACCCTCCCAGCACTTCAATGTGTTTACCAACCTGGAAGCTTGCCAAACCCCACCATTTAGAGTTTTTTAAAGTTTCATGACATGGACAAGACAGATTAGCCATTGATGATTGACTCAATCTCCGGCCCCTTTCCTCTCCCAGAGGTCAAGCAGTGGGACAATTCCAACCCTCTGATCATGCCTTGGTCTCTCCGACATTCAGCCCGAATCCTGAAACTATTGTAATATCTAGGGGCCACCAGCCATCTCAGTAGCATACAAAAGACACTTTTATCACTCCAGAGATTCCCAGGGTTTTAGGAGCTGTGTGCCAAGAACTGAGGACAAAGACCCAAATATACACATTTATCACAGGCATGCATGCTGCATGTGACATGTGGGCATCACAGCACTGAGCACACAAAGGCAAGCCAGAATTAAATCCTTGTTCAGGAGCAGTTAACCTTAATTCAGAGCCTCAGAGGGTTTCCCCTTATCTGTTCAACCATTCTGCAACTACATGAGCTCAGTTACAAGGTGGATCACCAAGG
The DNA here is from genome assembly GCF_029281585.2 of Gorilla gorilla gorilla. Classification (NCBI taxonomy): domain Eukaryota; kingdom Metazoa; phylum Chordata; class Mammalia; order Primates; family Hominidae; genus Gorilla; species Gorilla gorilla. Next base: position 79,377,100 of record NC_073241.2, read on the forward strand.
CCACCTACAGCTGGAGTTGGGAGGAGGTAAAACCTCTAGTGGGTGTCACCAACCTGATACCCAAGATAACCAGGGATCTCAAACTCATTCACCCCCAGGCACGCCATCCCAGTCCACCCCAAGGCAGGTTTACAGTTAAATGCAAATTACAGAAGATTACATCATCATTTACCCGAACTGCCACAGAAGTTTCATAGTAAGACCCTAGCGTCAGAATGGCACTACTGCCACTTAAGAGCTATGTGACTCAGGCAAGTCATATCATCTCCCTGTGCCTCAGTTTATCATGGAACCTCTTCTAAAAGGTATATGAGAGAATTCCATGGCGTAATAACGTTTTCAGAACAATATCTGGCACCTAGTTGCTAACATTTAGCAGCACATGTTGCCAATTAGAGTTTCAGTTTTCCATCTGTAAAATGAAAAGAAGATTCTGTGCTCCTTTAACCCTTTATTCAGGATGAATCGAGTATTAATTTTGACCCAGAATTCATTCGTCCTCCCTTAGCTTTCTCTTTCTGGGTTATACTCAGTTTTGTTTTTCTAAAACTCTGATTTAACCATTTTTACTACTCTCTCTAGAGTTAGAGAGGAACTGCCTACTTAATTTTCAAATCCCTTCTTCTGAATCTCTGGCACAAAAATGGTTATCCAGTTTGGGCCTCAATACTCTCAGGGCAGGGAAACTCATCGCTGAGGCAGCAATTGTTTCCCTTACTGAAGGCCTGCAAAGTTCTTTATGTTTCTCCTGCCTTCTGGGAACTTTCTAACCAAATCTATATGGCCAAATCTCGACATTTGCTCTGATGGTAGTGACAACAATTTGTTTCTAGTTGGGAAGAGCCCACATCGCCATGTCAATCGTAAGCCAAAAGAACAAAGCCAGAGGCATCACGCTACCTGACTTCAAACTATGCTACAAGGCTACAGTAACCAAAACAGCATGGTACTGGTACCAAAACAGAGACATAGATCAATGGAACAGAACACAGCCCTCAGAAATAATGCTGCATATCTACAACCATCTGATCTTTGACAAACCTGACAAAAACAAGCAATGGGGAAAGGATTCCCTATTTAATAAATGGTGCTGGGAAAACTGGCTAGCCATATGTAGAAAGCTGAAACTGGATCCCTTCCTTATATCTTATACAAAAATTAATTCAAGATGGATTAAAGACTTACATGTTAGACCTAAAACCATAAAAACCCTAGAAGAAAACCTAGGCAATACCATTCAGGACATAGGCATGGGCAAGGACTTCATGTCTAAAACACCAAAAGCAATGGCAACAAAAGCAAAAATTGACAAATGGGATCCAATTAAACTAAAGAGCTTCTGCACAGCAAAAGAAACTACCATCAGAGTGAACAGGCAACCTACAGAATGGGAGAAAATTTTTGCAACCTACTCATCTGACAAAGGGCTAATATCCAGAATCTACAATGAACTCAAACAAATTTACAAGAAAAAAAACAAACAACCCCATCAAAAAGTGGGCGAAGGATATGAACAGACACTTCTCAAGAGAAGACATTTATGCAACCAAAAAACACATGAAAAAATGCTCATCATCACTGGCCATCAGAGAAATGCAAATCAAAACCACAATGAGATACCATCTCACACCAGTTAGAATGGCGATCATTAAAAAGTCAGGAAACAACAGGTGCTGGAGAGGATGTGGAGAAATAGGAACACTTTTACACTGTTGGTGGGACTGTAAACTAGTTCAACCATTGTGGAAGACAGTGTGGCAATTCCTCAGGGATCTTGAACTAGAAATACCACTTGACCCAGCCATCCCATTACTGGGTATATACCCAAAGGTTATAAATCATGCTGCTATAAAGACACATGCACACGTATGTTTACTGCGGCACTATTCACAATAGCAAAGACTTGGAACCAACCCAAATGTCCGACAACGATAGACTGGATTAAGAAAATGTGGCACATATACACCATGGAATACTGTGCAGCCATAAAAAATGATGAGTTCATGTCCTTTGTAGGGACATGGATGAAACTGGAAACCATCATTCTCAGCAAACTATCACAAGGACAAAAAACCAAACACCGCATGTTCTCACTTATAGGTGGGAATTGAACAATGAGAACACATGGACACAGGAAGGGGAACATCACACTCTGGGGACTGTTGTGGGGTGGGGGGAGGGGGGAGGGATAGCATTAGGAGATATACCTAATGCTAAATGAGGAGTTAATGGGTGCAGCACACCAACGTGGCACAAGTATACATATGTAACAAACCTGCACATTGTGCACATGTACCCTAAAACTTAAAGTATAATAATAATAAAATTTTAAAAAAAGATTTTAATTTTAAAATATGGCAGACTTTTTGAAGTACAGGGTTAAAGCAGACATCCATATCCTCAACACCCTGTTTAACGTATTTATGGCCTATTTCTACTCACTCCAGATTTTTAAAAATAAACTTATTACTGTTGAGAGTTCCTTCCCTCTTCCGTTGCCTTTTCTCTGTCCCAAAAGACAGCCATTATCTTGACAGTGGAGTGATTCCCTCATATCTACGTCTGTGTACCATGACTAGATACACCTGTAAATATGTAATATTGTTTGGTTGTATACTTAAGAAAAATGGTAGCATATACTACATATTCTACATTTGTTTCCAGTCACCATCAATTTTTTCCTTATTAATACACATAGATCTGGCTTACTCATTTCAGTATTCCATTGTGGTGTGTGCACGTGTGTGTATCACAATTGACATATCTAGCACCCACTGGTGGACCTTGACAAGTGTTCTTTACTCACTGATTCAAATATTGCTCAGAACCTATTATGTGTATCATACACTGTGCAGGCACTGGAGACACGGAGAAATTATATAACCCTTGCATTTGGAACCAAAGATAATTTCCACATTTGTGGAAATGCCAAGGCTGGGGCATTCCACTGACTATGCCAGCAGTCGGTTGGATCTTCATGTCTGGAGCTCAGAAGAGAGTAAAGACTTAAGAAATAGGCTTAGAAGTCTTCTGCTTACAGGCAGAGGGTGACGCCAGTAGAGGAGATGAGCAGGCCACAGGAACACACACAATTGGTCAACTCACAGAAATGCAAAAGACAAACTGTTCTTGTGCCACTACATATAGTGGAGTGGTCTGTATGCAGCCACATAGAACCAAAAAGGATACCACTCTACCAATATCCCCAAATCGGACTGACTGGGAATAGTAAACCTCTACAGTAAATTGTGAAAGAGACTCACAATAATAGCACACCTGAAACTGCTAAGTGAGTCTCACAGCTGTGAACAAGGTAACCACCATGCCATGGACACTCCTCAATACCAGAACATGCAGCCATGGACATGTCCTATTTCAGCTCTCTCTCAGTATTCTGCAAGATAATTCCTTAAAGCCACAGCCAGGTAGGACTTCGATGTTTGCCAAGTGTCTCTAATGATTGCCTGTTTACTCCTCCAGCTGCTCTGAGGATTCTACCCTGGATAAAACATCTTAGAGACTGTTAAAAAGCAGAGTGTTGGCAGGGCATGGTGGCTCATGCCTGTAATCCCAGCATTTTGGGAGGCCGAGGCGGGTAGATCACGAAGCAGGAGATTGAGACCATCCTGGCTAACACGGTGAAACCCCGTCTCTACTAAAAATACAAAAAAAAGTTTTCCAGGTGTGGGATTACACACGCCTGTAATCCCAGCTACTAGGGAGGGTGAGGCAGGAGAATTGCTTGAACCTGGGAAGTGGAGGTTGCAGTGAGGTGAGATCGTGCCACTGCACTCTAGCCTGGGTGACAGAGCAAGACTCCATCTCAAAAAAAAAAAAAAAAAAGAATAAAAATAAATAAAATGAATGTTTTAAGAATCACACTATGTTTAACTGCCTGTGTCTGTCGTCTATGCAGACATCAGTAAAAACCTCCAAATAAACATGCAGAGGTAGCAACAAGAGGCCCAGGTGTCTCCTAGGTAGGGCCGTGTCATGAAGCCCAGAGCGTTCACTGGAGGTTGCCAGTTTTGATTGATGAGGCACCCTTCTCAAAGAGGTCAGGTCTCCAAGGTGATGCTAGGTGCAAGAAAACCAAGATGAGAAAGGCCTGGGGACTCAGACCTCATGCTAATGGGGAAGCACAGTAACTAACAGTGTGAGGAAGAGAGTATTAAGAGCCACAAGAGCAGCAGGGGTTGGGTACCACAGAAACTCTGAGATGGCAGAGATTCTTTTGGCTGGAAGGTTAGAAAAGGTTTCGTGGAAGCAGGGACTTTGAGCAAAGCTTTGAAGGATGTAGAAGATTTGAAGATGCAGAGACAGAATTCATAGACCAGGGAAAGAAGCCAGCACCTGTGACACACAGCGGCAGGGCCGGTGTGGGGTGACCTGCTGTTGACTGTGGGTTTGGTGTCCAAAGGAGGGTAGAAGGAAATAAACGTGTCAAGTCAGGATTATAGGTGGACCATGGAGGACCCCAAACACCCTGCTTGGAGAGAGGACTTCATGCTGTAAGCTACTGGAGGCTACTGAAAGTTTCCGAAACAGACAAAGGTGAGATTGGAACTGAGCCTCAGGAAACTCCACATGACAGGCATCTATAGGAACACCTACCACACACAGGAAAAATAGGTCATGTGCTATCCATTTATTACCACCCTAGACACAGCTTAAATACAAGTGGAGCACTGGTAAAACCACCAATGTGAAATATTTCTCAGGTGACTTTAAAATCTTTAAAACAATAATTGTGTTCCTCTTTATTTAACTCCAGGTTTGTTAGGAATAAAATTGAAGGAGCAATATTTTTAAAATCTATATTTTGACATATCCTTTTGCACAACCCATAGCCTCACCCTCTTTCAAGGACTAGCTCAAGCCTGCACTTTCAGAAATTATCAATTTTCACTAATTGTCTAGATTATGTATAAGCACATGGCCATTTAAAATGTATGCATTCACACATGTATAATTTATATCCTCCATCTTCCAAAAGTGATTTATAGCACAGCAATTCATTTCATACTGTCTTTTCCAGTCATTGTTTTGCATATCTATCTTATCTATCCATCGACACACTTCTTTTGAAGAAAGCCTGCATATTACACCTTTTTGGTTCTTCCAAAAGACTTGGCCCAACAGAAGGCATATGTTAGTGCTTGACAGATCTTTGCTAGCTGACGTTTTTTGCTCCTAGACTTGTGAATATCATCTAAGGGGAGAAAAGTCTCCCTAAAATGCTCATTTTTCCTGGTTAGTAACCTGGCAAAAGTAACCTTCTGGAAAGCAAGTCAGCTTCCTTTAAGTACCATTTTTTAAAAGTTTATCTGGAGCTCAAGTTATAGGAACCTGGCCAGGCACAGTGGCTCACACCTGTAAGCCCAGCACTTTGGGAGACCAAGGTGGGCGGATCATGAGGTCAGGAGTTCGAGACCAGCCTGGCCAATATGGTGAAACCCCGTCTCTACTAAAAATACAAAAATTAGCTGGAAGTGGTGGCACATGCCTGTAGTCCCAGCTACTCAAGAGGCTGAGGCAGGAGAATTGCTTGAACCCAGAAGGCGGAGGTTGCAGTGAGCCAAGATCGCACCACTGCACTCTGGCCTGGGCGACAGAGCAAGACTCCGTCTCAAAAAAGGAAAAAAAAAAGTTATAGGAACCTTTTATCAAGGGTGAGAGACACAAAAAGCAAACCAAAGATTCCCTCTGAAGCCAAGTTTAGTGGCTCATGCCTGTAATCCCAGCACACTGGGAGGCCAAAGTGAGAGATTTGCTTGAGCCCAAGAGTTTGAGACCAGCCTGAGCAATAAAGTGAGACCTCATCTCTACCAAAAAAAAAAAAAATCAAATAATTAGCCAGGTGTGGTAGTACCTGCCTGTGTCCCAGTGTCGTAGGAGTTATTAATAAATTATTTTAGGCAGATGGAAAGGAAAAGGGGTCCTTGGGAAGTTTCTGTTTTTAACGCTGCTCTGCAAACACAAACGTTTCTTGTAAAGTCCTGGTCCTTAGAGCCAGGTCGGCAACCTTTGATACCCACCCAACAAGGCGATTCCCTGGGCCTTTGTGCCCTTGCCCCATGTATTCCTGGCAACATGGCCACCCCCGCATAACCCCACATGTGTAGAACATCATGGCACCCTGCATTTGCATATTAAAAGGCTAGGGTGGGAGGGCCAGCTTTTTCGAAGGCTACATGAATGACATACCTGGTCAAACCAATCCCCTGAGACCTATGCAAATCAAACACCACCTCCTCCAGCCTCTCTCTATATATCTGTCTGGTTTCCGCCCCCACTGGGGTTCCCTCTCTCGGCTTTGGAGCCCCACTCCCTCTGTCTCTGTAAGAGGGAGCTTCCTCCTTGCCTATTAAATTATTCACTCCTTAAAACTACTCCACATATGTCCATGTTGTTTTATCTAAACCAGCATGAGGACAAAGAACCCTGGTGTTCCTCCACTCCAGGAGGAATCAAATCACCATCTACAGGGGAAGCTGAGGCAGAAGGATCATTTGAGCCCAGGAGGTTGAGGTTGCAGTGAACCAAGATCATGCCACCACACTCCAGCCTAGGTTACAGAGCAAGACCCTCAAAAAAAAAAAAAAAATTTCCCTCTGAGGGAAATTAACAAATGATGTCCATGTAAGACACACTTTGTGTCTGCTCATAAAAATGCAACCATTGCTGACAGGGACTCCAGGAAATGATAGCCATAGAATATTAGGTATTATCCCTCCTTGAGTTGTCACCACACTCATCAACTAACACCCATGTGCTCCACAGTCAGAATTTACACTCAACTGGGAAACCACCGCCAAAATCAAACCACCTCGCCTTTCTGCTCCTATTTCTACTGTGGCTGTCTCTACCCTTTTTAGGCTTCTTGGGGATTTTCTGTAAGCCAAGGTTTACAAAATGTGGTTTTAAAAATCAAAGCAGAAGAGTTCCCTAGCACTTTTGCACCAAAGTCTGCCTACAACTGACCTGCTCTGCGTTATAATGCAGCACAGGGGAGCTGCTGCCCCTTGGATCCATCCAGAAATAGCCTCATTGTATCACCACTTTCCCTACAACAGCATCCCCCATCCTCCTATAGCATTAAGTGAGGGCTTCCTGTTCAAACAAGCTGTGTTCAAAGTTCTGAGTCTGGAATTCAGAATTCACTTTTTCAGCAGAAACAATTCTAGCCATGCTAGGTTCCCAGGACAGCCTGCACAGCCTGTATTCCTAAAATATAGTGACATGTTTCTATGAAGAAGTTCATTTTAAGTTGCTTACCGGCAGGTATGTGCCTGGGTGTCCAGGTACCACCAGCATGAGAGAATTGCCCCAGTTAGTGGAGGCCCCACCTGAAGACAGGGAAGGGCAACAGCCCCACCTGTGCATATAGATGCATTGCAGCCACTTGCCGCCAGGTCAAAGGAGACTAAAACAAAGTCCTCTACTATCATTCAGACGCACTGGAAGTTTATAAAGGGAGTGGAGGCCCATCTCATAGCAGCTTTGATCAACTACTGAGTATTTACTAACATCATTGCTATGCATTCCCCTCCAATACCCAGACTGACAGAAGCTTTCTCCTCTCAAGTTCTTTGGCACTGTATCTGCAAAGTCTCTGAGAGCATTTATAAATTTTACTCGTATTCAAGCTTATTTGCATACCCATCCTTGCATTCTTGGAAATTTAATCACCTATTATTACTATGTATAGATGGCACTTCATAGTAATTAACATACACAATCTCATCCCTGAATCCTTACAACCATCCTATGGGGTAGGTATACTCAGAGAACCTAACGGATGTATGTACAACAAAAAGCAACTGGTAGCCCCGAAACTTCAACCCAAATCTGGCAACTGTCTGCCTTCTTCCCATTGCTGGAGGCTGTTTCTGTCTTTGTAGGAGTCTCACAGGGCACTAGGCAGCCATTTGTTTATCAGCTGAGCCACCTGACACCACCACACCCTGTTACATGTATCTCAGCACCCCTGACTTCTGTTCAGTGTCTGCTTGCAGCTTCTACAGATTTAAATGCCTATTTGTAATATATAGGCTTGCACTGAAAATTTCCCAAAGTTTTCAATGCTAATATACTAAAAGGGAAAGAGGAGAAATGGCACTAGAAAAGCCAAGGGTTTTGGCTAAGGGGATGACAATGCACTGGGACCATCCTCAAAAGTTTGTGAGAAACAGGGACAAATGTGATTAGTCAGGGCAGCCCCATTGTGAGCTTTCACTAGAATTATGGCCAAATCCTGTGCCAGTAGACTTGGGCTATTTCAGGGCTGTTACTTCATGAGATTCTAGCATCTGTTATGCTTTTGCAGGTTTCTAATTTCAGCTTCAAAGACAGAGACCAGGAAATGAAGCAGACACATACAAGGGCCAGCAGAAACAAAGAAGAATCCAAATGAATAACTGCCTGCCTTAAAGGGATTTCAAATAAGAGGCTCAAAGATGGGAAGAAAAGATTAGAAGAGAAAAATGATAAGCCAAAAAACTGTAGTAGCAGATGCAGCCCCAAGCTGAAATTCAGAAGAATCATTAAACCAAGAAACAGTGATGGGAGCAGCATTAAAAGGAAGACTGGGTCTTGCATTTGAAAAGTGAGCACAGGGGACTACAAAAGGTTGAGGGACAGGCCCAAGGTCACATGGCATAATGGAGAAGGAAGATTATAGCCATCCTGCTGCTGCTGCTGCTGCGTTCTAACACACCTCACTAAAGCAGGGTGTGTCTAAAGCCCTTGACTTTGGTTAACAATCAGTTTTTTGTTTTTTTTTTTAAACACAAGAGCACCCAGTCTGCTCAAAGAACTGTAAAAGGGTTATAAAGACCAGAAACCACGGGGGTTCCTGGAAGAGGTTGGTCAGCTGCTTGGCTAGACCATAACTTTCAGGCTTTTCAACAGGGTGATATTCAATTTCCTAAAAAGCTGCAATCATGAATGAATGCCAGTAACATACTAGTGCCCAAAATGGAACTGAAGGGGAAGAGGAAATGATATGGTAATTAGTAGGAACAGAACACATTAAGTAGATATTCTAATATTGAATTATTGAATCACTGAATAAATGTCAAGAGTGTTAGACTCCAAAAATACTTTTTTCAAAAATTTAAAACCTTAAGCATGCTATAAAATTCAGAATCCATAAAGGAAAATGACTGACAGATTTGACAGCATGCATTTTCTTTTAAAAGACTCTGCAAACAAAAGCAAATGGCAGAAGAAACCTTAACAAACATGCAGAGAAACTTTCAATATCTATTATTCTCAAAGCTATCAAATCAGTAAGAAACTATGAACAATTTGTAAATAGACTCAAAAAATACAAAGAGCCAATAAACATGAAAAGATGCTCAACTTCCCTCATGATTCAAGAAATGACCATTAAATGGTGAAATACTACTAACCTATGAGCTTTGTGCGCACACGCACACACACACACACACACACACAGACACACACACACACAAAAGAAGATTAGTAATACCAAGATACGAAACTAAGCATGCTCATGTTGTTGACAAAACTGCAGAATGGATGAACCCTGGAGAGCAACTTGATCCAGTCATGCCAAGTCTAGAAGACTCTCCTACAGTAACACTAGCTTGAGGATGGGAAGAGTAAATAATATGGATGTTAACTGTAGTGTCGTTACAAGGGCAAAAATTGAAAATTGCCTCATGTTCAGTGGGATGTTAACAAATCATCATGCAGTTGTTGGAGGTGTTTAAACCAGAGCAACTCCATCTGGAAGAGGGGCTGGGTAAAATGAGGCTGAGACCTGCTGGGCTGCATTCCCAGGAAGTTAGGCATCCAAGTCACAGGATGAGATAGGAGGTCAGCACCAGATACAGGTCACAAAGACCTTGCTGATAAAGCAGGTTGTGGTAAAGAAGCCAGCCAAAACCCACCAAAAACAAGATGGAAATTAAAGTGACCTCTGGTCGTCCTCAGCGCTCATTAAACACTAATTATACTGCGTTAATATGCTAAAAAAAAAAAAAAAGAAAGACACTCCCACCAGTGCCATGACAATTTACAAATGCCATGGCAACTTCAGGGAGTTACCCTATATGGTCTAAAAAGGGGAGGAACCCTCAGTTCTGGGAATTGCCCACCCCTTTCCCGGAAAACTCATGAATAATCCACCCCTTGTTTAGCATGTAATCAAGAAATAACCATAAAAATGGCCAACCAGCAGCCCTTGGGGCTTCTCTGCCTTCGGAGTAACCACTCTTAATTCATTTACTTTAATAAACTTCCTTTCATTTTACTCTAGGTTGGCCTCGAATTCTTTGTGTGAGATCCAAGAACCTTCTCTTGGGGTCTGTATCAGGACCCCTTTCCAGTAAAACAGTCGTCCATGGGAATCCTGTAGCCACTAATATGTAGTAGACTAACGGGTTGATTTGGAAAGATAATCATGGTATATTAACCAAAAATCACAAGTTACAAAATGTTATAGTATAATCCTTGTGTTTAAAAAACAATCTATAGATACATTGTTTAAGTAAGCAAAAGGCTAGACTAGACAGGTTCACATCAAAATTGAGCAGTGTAACTCTGAGCAGGTGGGCTTAGAAACAGGGAGGGAAAAATGTGGTTTAAAAAAAATGCTAGAATTATGGACGACACTTCTTTTTGGTGTTCTCCCAGTTTTCTTAAGTACTGAGTTTTTTTTGTAGTTGGAAAGAATTTAAAACCTCAAGATTTCATAATGAAACACAGAAAGGAGTAGTTCATTCTCAAAGAGAAGAAATAAGCCATTGAGGAGAAAAATGCAGAAAATGCAGAAATGACCCTTGAGCTACACTGCTGCCCCATGAGAACATTTACCAAACAAGGGAAAAAACCTATATGGAGACCAGTGTTGCTTTTATCAAAGACAACAGAGACTTGGGTAACTCTGGTGTTTGTAGATCTCCTCATCCATAAACCTGGTACATAACACACTGATGTGGTACTGACTCTTTCTGTAGCCATTAGGCCACTAAAAACTGAAACCGGGATCTATTGCCTGTGGACTTGCTCAGTAATATAAACCTGTACATTTTTTTTAAAACAGTCTTGCTCTGTCACTCAGCCTTGAGTGCAGTGATGTGATCTTAGCTCACTGCAACCTCCACTTCCTAGGCTCAAGTGATTGTCATGCCTCAGCCTCCTGAGTAGCTGGGACTACAGGCGTGCACCACTGCACCTGGCTAATTTTTTTGTATTTTTAGTAGAGACAAGGTTTTGCCATGTTGGCCAGGCTGGTCTCGAACTCCTGGCCTCAAGTAATCCACTGACCTCAACCCCACAAAGTGCTGGGATTACAGGTGTGAGCCACCACAACTGGCCGAAATCTGTCAACATTCCCTGCACAACCTTTCTCACAGAGTATCCCCTCACCAACGATCTTGAGTGCAACCATTTCAGAAAAATGTGTTTCCACTGAAGTATCTTCTATCGTCATAGTTGGCCTGACAAAGCCATTTATTTATCCTTAGGAACTGATGCTTTGGTATAGCTAGTAATTCAACCCATGAAATAGAAGTGGGTGTAATTCCCTGCATTTCCCTCCTCTACACAGCAAGCCCTGCAGTTAACCTGTGCATTCAAGGGACTGAAGCAAGATCTCATAAAACTAAAAAGTTTAATCACCGTGACATTTCTGCTTCTCCACTAGATACCTGGTACTTGCTTAAATCATGAAGCAGGCACACGTGCTGGGGTTCAGAATGAGAGTGGTTCTGCTGGGCACTCTTTGTGGGATGCACACATGGGTGGGTGGGTCTGCACTGAGCCCTTAGACACACCTAAGCCCAGCCCCACTGTGAATAAGGATGAGCATGTGTGAGCCTAGCTGTCTTTCAGGAAAGAGTCAGAAATCAGTTAATGGATACAGTTAAGTGAACGAGACCCATGCACCTTGGGATGGCCAGCCACCTACTCTAACCACCCATGTGAGAAATGACTACAGTGCAGGGAGCCTCACTCATGAACACATCCACCAGAACTTAGACACTCCCATACGGGTCATGCCACTGAAAGCAATCTTTCAAGAGCTTCTACAGGAACCACCTTCAGAGCTTCTTTGCTTCCAATATCCTTAGAGATGAAAGCGTTACATCTTTGGAGAGGGAACAGAATTATCTGAAAGTCAAATGTGAGTCGGTCTCAAGTTTGGTGAGCAGGTAGGTCAATATCACCCACCTCCCAATCCCAATTCACTTCTGGTACCAGGGCATTCTCCCAGTCACCAAGCTCAGAACTTCGAAGAAAACTGTTCTGCCATATCTCACCATGTCTAACTAGGGGGACCAAATCATTTACTGTCCAAACCAGGACACTTCCCATATATGAAAAGGAGGCACATTTAACCTTATGTTGAACTACATTAAATAGCCACATTTGGCCATTTTTGACCTAAAGAAAGGCAGTTCCATGATTCACTTATGCTGAGACACTGGGCTTAAACTAGGCATTTTGGGGAAAACAAGGATTGTGTGCTCACCCAACATCCAAGCCATCCCCAAATCCTTTCAACATCTGCCTCTCACACCAAATTCCCCCCTTTTCCCATCTGAAGCATCCTGACTCAAGTGTTTGCTCTTTACTTTTTAAATTAGGCTGTGAAGGCCAAGGTTGTCTTGCCTTCAGCCTCTCCCCCCTCCAATCCATCCCACCAAGAGCTAGAAGATCCCTCTTTCTAAAACTTAGGTCTGGCTATGTCTCTCCGTGTTCAAGAAGGATCATTGTGGCTCCCAGAGCCTCCTGGATCAAGGTCACACTTCTTAGTCTGTATTGAAGGCCACTGAGGCTGATCTCCACTGGTCACCATTTCCATCTCTCTTTCATCCTAACTTCTATGATGTACCCACTTGCCCCAGCACCAGTCTGTCCACTGTAAATAAGCACAAGTCCTTTCCCACTTTGTTCACAATACATACTCTTAAAAAATCATCATCACCGTCATCATCAAACCCCCTTTGCCCTGCCTTGCATTTCTATTTCCTCTTCTCAATGTCTCTCCCCAGTGTCTTCCTGCTGGAGCTCCCTAGGTCTAACACTGGCTTCTATGCTGGCTCCTCAGCATGGCTACAATATACCCCTACCTTCAGACAACGTCTGCTCCCAGCTCCTGCGGGAGACAACACCTGGGCCAGCAGACCTGCCAGCCTCACCTGGCATCCATCCACAGGGCCAGTGCTTATGCTGGGCCTGGCTCCACCTATGAAGGGAAACCAACACTGCAGCATGCATTGTCAGTCCAATGAAATGACTTCATTTCCCAGGCAAGTCCCCAGATTTTCAACACTGCTGTTGATATGGTTCCCTTGTCCTTCCTCCCCTATCTTTCTTCTCAAATCCTCCCAATCTTTCATTGCTGGTGTCTTCCTTGACTTTCCTCCCATCCCCATTCCCCACAGATGTCATCACTCCCACCTCCGCATCCCTAGAATTGATCTCACCTCTCTTGTGACAGACCAGTGCATGCTGGCTTGTGCCAGTGTGGCTCACATGTGCATCTCAGCCAGACTGCAGGCACAGTGAAGGCAGACACCCTGCCTTACCATTCTTTTGATTCCCAGTCCAAGTTCACTATGTGGTCCATCAAAAGTCCTCAATAAAGATTTAATTGTACTAATAAAACTTGTTTGGGCCACATATAACATAAAATGGCTTTGAACTCAACCATAAGAGAAGTTCCAAACTTCTTGAGAAATTGCGGTGTTATTTAAATCATCATCCTAAGGTGACTTCACTCAACAACAACACTCATTTAGACATGTAAGTTCTGGTCTGTTAAAAATCATCACTCTGCAGCAGCAGCAGAATGTAGGGCTTCCTCTCCAGGCAATAAGCATGATGGGTATGTCGACCTCACAGGCAGAAAGTTCCAGGTTCTGAATAAGTAGTCATCAAATGACACAAGCCAGTGCTTAGGGAAGGATGGTAAACTTCTGTTGCAAGTCCCAAGCCTCTAGGGGCCTACAGGCAAACCCTGACTACCCATGAAGCAGCTGCAGGTGCCAAAGGACCCACTGCCAACAAGGAAATGAGGGCAGTGGATCACACACCCTGGTGAAACTGAGGAGGAGCAGAGAATGAAACAGAGGAAACTGGAGACAGCATGACTTCAGACCAGCAAAGAAAAGTCACCACCCTGGAAACTAATGCTCTACCCTAAACAAAGAAACTACACACTGCTTTTTGCCAAAGAGGCTAGTGGTATGAGTCAGGAAAGGACAAGAATGACCAACTTCTCACACCCTGAACCACATTCAAAGTCTAAGCCAAGAGAGCACCTCTGGAAGTCAGAGTAAAGAATTCCCTTCAAAATAAAATATTTACTTCAACATTTACTCCACAATATAACTTGCTTATATCCAACATCCTCCATCAAGCAGGTCCGTTTGTCTATTTACTTAGGGGTATACTTCAACAACAGTTAATACCAACAGATTCGTGGAAACACTATGTTACTTAAAATCAGTTTTTTTTAATCTTATAGGTGTATTTTTCCAATTGTTTAAGGGGCAAGGTGTAAACTAGCAATTGTTGCTTTGGAGTTACAGGCTCCAAACTTAGTTGCCACGTTCTATGGATTCCAATGAAGTTATAACATTCATATTAGATGTCCTAAAGAGTCCCATCAAAATCAATACCAAAATATCTACTGGTTACTAGGCTGGCTGTGAGGAAGCAAATACACAACAAGGAAATAGACTGCCTTTACTTCAAGTAGCTTACAAGCTACAACTTAGCTTTGAAAAGGTAAATGTCGAACTGTGTGGTACAGATTGGAAGCACAGTGGCATGGGGACTGGATTAACTGGGAAAGGCTTGCAGAGATGGTAGGATTTATGCAGAAGAAAAAGAAAGTCTTAGAAACAGAAATGAAATAACATAGATAACATGGACAATGTAGTAAGCTCCTCTGTATCATCAATGTGATGACTCCAATACATGCTCTTGGAGCATAAGCAATCCAGGTACCAACAGTGGTCAACTGAGCAGCTGGGAAAGAAACCTTCACCAAAGGACAGCAGTTCAGATGATGGAACCTCTGATCCTTGCAGTCCAGCTCCTGAAATCCAAGAAGAAAACCCTAAGGATGCCAAGGCCACCAGCTTCCTAGTCACCTCCGTCAACACCCAGCCCCACTGTCAAAGTTGTAAACCTTTATACTCCCCTGAATGAATCTGAAGAACAGATAAAAACGGCCTTTATATGAATGATCCAAGCACAACTACAAGAGCTGAATGAGTCTCAGCAATTGCTTAGAGGCTTCAAGCACAAGTTACCTTTTTTTCTTTCCATTTAATTCATCTTCTGACCATGAATTCAATCCACATCCAAGCTTGTCTCAATCTGGAGTTTCTTAAAGTCTGAGGATGCACATTTCCAACCTAAGACACAACAGTGTTCATATCTTTTGTACCTACTGTTCAGAATAAGAACAACTGATACAATAAAACCCAAAACACATGAAACAAAAAAGGCATGTCAAGCAATAATGAGAAGTAGGTTTGGACAGGTAGAGTGGGACAGGATCATGGAGGCTTCTCAACACAGGCAGCTGTCTGATGTTCCAGAGTGGATAAGTGACACAGGAAGACTGTGCTTCAAGGATACTTAGCAACAGTGGGACACACAGTAGAGACTTAGGGAACAGGAGGAACAGAAGTCTAACAAGATGCCATGGTTCCTTCCACTCCCAAAAGCCTGGCTTAGATGCAAAGCCAGCCAGTCAGCCAGCCTTGTAAGTAAAATGTAGTTGATTCTTGGGGTTCTACTACCAACAGGCCACCACAGAACACAAGGACCTTACTCTAAGTGAGACATTCTCAATTAGGGGTGATTTGGGCCCCCAGGAAACATATGGCAAGGACTGGAGCTTTGAGCTGCTTTTAAGTGGTGGGGATGAAGTTCCACATAATTTCAGCAACCATCTTTACATGAATTTGCAGAATAGTTAGCTGAGAAATACACGGTATCTTGTAGTTATATTCCCCTATAAAGCCAACTGGCTTCACTGATGCCAATGGGCACCTGACATTAGATATATAAACTTTATCCTCCACCAAAAGGGCTAAATATAGACTACTATTTACTAGGGCCTGTGTGTGCCTGCCATGGGTTCACTGGGCCAGTTCAGGACACTGGACATAGGACCAGGGCTCCACAGTCTACACACAGATTCTCAGTGTCCTAAAGCAACCTTCAGAGATTTACCTCCCACATCACTATAGGTGCCTTCCAAGCTAAGATCCAAGATACACAGCCAAGATATTTCAGCAACAACCTGGCTAGAAACCGGAAGAACACTATAAAGTCACATGCACATTGGTCCAATGACAGAAGGAAGGAGCTTATTTTCTTTTCTACATGAGCACATCTGTTTGGATATTCACTAGAGTAAATACTTAAATGACTAATTCACAGTTTCACTTTGTCATGGTTAAAGTATTTTATGAGACATCTGCTTCTGCTAAATCAGGATCTTGTTTCCTCCTGAGCTGTCACACTGAAGGCAGGAACATATGATGCTGGTTGTGTTGCACCAGCAAAAGCTTGAGAGAATAACCTTTTCAGACACAAGACTCCCAGCTTCGTTTGGTATCTGTGAAGCATCTATTACTGCAAGTCAACAGACCCACTGACCACAGGAAGACCTCAACTAGTGCACAGAATTATGCTTCAACTATATTCAAGTGAGAAACGGCCTGCATGGTACGGAGGGAAGGGAAGTTTTACCCCTCTGCCTACCACCCTCCCCACTTTCTACTTCTCTCCTCTTTCCCCAAAGCACATCATACTGACTGGTCAGGGTCCAAGACATTACCTGGTACTAGCTGTTGCTCAGGCACAGTCACTGGGGGCCAAAAGCCACATACTGTGCATGCATCTCCCCTCTCTTTTCCAGGTCTAGGGATCAGCAAACCAAACCAGAGCTGAAGATTCCTCCTAAAGCACTGGGCTCTTTCTCTGCTCTCTTCTTCTTGTCTTTGCTTTGCAAGGAACAATCAATCAGAGCATGGCAAGACCCCTAGATGCAGAAGTGGCTGAGGGAGAGCTGGAGCCAGCAGCACCACCCGAAACTGCAGTTTCCCACCCAGAACTCGGCTTTGGGAGGGACAGGGCTTGGGCCAATGAAAACCTAGAACTTCAGTTACTGTTTGGCAATTGTTCCTTAAGAAGACCACAGGTCAGGGGAAGGGAAATGGGGAGGTATTGAACAATCAGTTACAAGATGAATAAGCTCCGTGGATCTAACCTACAGCATGGGGACAATAGTTCACAATAGCATACTGTATAGTTGAAGTTTGCTAAGAGGGTAGACCTTAAGTGTTCTCACCACAAAACAAATCCCCCAAAATGGTAACTATGTGAGGTGATAGATGACGAGTATGTGAATTAGCTTAATGATGATAATCATTCCACAATGTATATGTACATCAAAGCATCGAGTTGTACACCTTAAATGCCATTTTTGTCAACTGTACCTTGATAAAGCTACATGGAGGGGAAAAAGAAGGTCACAGGGAAGAGGGGTACTTAGTGAGGCACCAGCCAGGCATCCCTGAGTCCTGGACCATCATATTGCTGTATGGGGCCATCTTCTCTGTAAGTCCTAGGCATATTGATTGACACACATTAAAAAGAAAAATAACTATAAAAATGCCTCACCTACAGAATGGGAGAAAATTTTTGCAATCTACCCATCTGACAAAGGTCTAATATCCAGAATCTACAAGAAACTTAAATTTACAAGAAAAAAAACCAGACAACTCCATCGAAAACTGGGAAAATGATATGGTACTTCTGAAAAGAAGACATATTTATGCAGCCAACAAACATAAAAAAGGCTCAACATCACTGATTAGTGAAATGCAAATCAAAACCACAATGAGATACCATCTCATGCAGATCAGAATGGTGATTATTAAAAAGTGAAGAAACAATAGATGCTGGTGAGGCTGTGGAGAAATAGGAGTGCTTTTACACTGTTGATGGGAATGTAAATTAGTTCATTGTGGAAGAAAGTGTGGCAATTCCTCAAGGATCTAGAACCAGAAATACCATTTCACCCAGCAATCCCATTACTGGGTATATACCCAAAGGAATATAAATCATTTTACTATAAAGACACACACACGTATGTTTATTGTAGCACTATTTACAATAGCAAAGACATGGAACCAACTCAAATGCCCATTGATGATAGACTGGATTAAAAAAGTGTGGTACATATACACCACGGAATACTATGCAGCCATAAAAAGCAATGAGATCATGTCCGTGGGTGAAGGAAGGTTTGTGTCCTTGGATGGTTCAAACTGGAAGCCACCATTCTCAGCACACTAACACAGGAGGAGAAAACCAAACACCACTTATTCTCACTCATAAGTGGGGGTTGAACAACTAGAACAGATGGACACAAGGAGGGGAACAACATACACTAAGAACTGTTGTGGGGCGAGGGGAGAGACGAGTTAATAGGTACACCGAACCACCATGGCACACCGCATACTTATGTAACAAACCTGTATGTTCTGCATATGTATCCTACCCAGAACTTAAAGAAAAAAAAAAAGCCTCCAAATCTTAACTCTTAGAAAAGGAAGACAGATTGCTGGGAAGGAACTCACAGCAGGAATACGACCCAAGTGGAGAAAAGCCAGGTAAGGAACCTCCTCAATGGTCCAGCAACACACAGATCCAGTGAAAAGCTAGAAATGCAAGAGTGGCTACAGATTAGGAATACTAATGCCAGACAAAGAGTTTCCACAATTAGCAAAATACCTCTGATGCAGGGTGAAGGCTGCTCCAACCCAGCCCTGCACAGCCCAGAAGAGAGAATCAGAACCTGGCTCTCGAGTATAGTCCCTAGACCAGGAGCAGCAGCACCTGCAAGCTTGTTAGAAACGCAGAATCTCCAACCTCAGAACCAATGAATTTAAAAAAAAAATCCCCAGTGTTCTACATGCACATTAAAATATGAGCCTGTCCCAAAACCCCCCAGGCCAAAGAATTAGATAATCCTGTACCAGCCCAAAGTTTCTCAAAGTCTTTTCCTTCCCCTCCCCAGCCTCAGCCCATAAGAGACTTTTCTGCCCTTTCCCAGGAGCAATGAAGAGGGAGTCCTTTTTTTTTCCTTCCCCAGGAACTCAGTCCTTCCCCCAAAGGAGAAGAGTAGCAAATCCAACAGATTGTATGTGATCAGTGAGTGGAAATGCAATGCTCTTGAAACAGGCCCTGCTCTCTCCTTCCCACTTCTCCCCTGCCCCGCCTGTCCTTGTTCTGACTGTGCTCATGGCTACAGGCTCACCTTGGGCTTCCAGCTCCTGTGGTTAACTAGCCAGGAGGCCCACTTTGTGGGCAAAGCTCTCTGGGCATTTTGGCAAAGCCATGACCTCAACAGTGGACCAAAGGTCCTAAATTTGAGGGTAACTAGGTGCTGCCTAACCATTCATTAAGCCACTATCTTCGTTTCCATTTCCAACCAGTTTTGTGTGGATTCTACCAACCTAAACTATGGAGGGTGGGAAGGGTAAAAGACACTCTATCCTGACCCTCCCTGAAGTTAGAATGTATACCCTCCCTGGAAGTTAGAATGTATCTTACAATCTTGTGCTTGTTCAAAATCCCTACCTGGTGTGGGTTGGTTAAGTCTCAATCCATTTTTTTTTTTTTTTTCCTTTATAAAGATTCTGGTCAAGGCTGGGTATGTGGGCTCATGCCTGTAATATCAGCACTTTGGGAGGCCAAGGTGGAAGGATCACTCAAGGCCAGGAGTTCAAGAGCAGCTAGGCAACAAAGTGAGGCCCTATATCTAAAACAAATTTAAAAATCAGCCAGACACGGTGGTGTGCACCTGTGGCAGCTTCTGGGAAGGCTGAGAGGATGGCTTGAGCCCAGCAGTTTGGGGCTGCAGTGAGCTATGATTATACCACTGCACTCCAGCCCGTGCAACAGAGCAAGACCTTGTCTCCTCATCTGCCCCCACCAAAACAAAAAACAGATTCCAAACACCTAGCAACTCTAACATCATACCACCAATCACTCTTTGAAACTTCATGGACTCTAAATAATAATTTGCCATCAAGCACATGCAGTTCCAAATGGGTAGGGCAAGCATGCATCATTATCTGGGAACACAAATTATGTTAAATGTAACATAAGGATCACCTTCTTAGTTAAAAGTATCAGTTTTGAGGCAACACAGTGAGATCCCATCTCCATTAAAAAGAAAAAAAAAAATAGCCCAGTGTAGTAGTGTGCACCTACAGTCCTAGCTACTCAGGAGGCTGAGGCAGGTGGATCTCTTGAGCCCAGGAGTTTGAGTTTACAGTGGTGAGCTATGATCATGCCACTGCACTCCAGCCTGGGCAACAGATGAGACCTTGTCTATTAAAAAAAAAAAAAAAAAGAAAAGAAAAGAAAAGAAAATTATACCTAGCGAGGAGGACATTAAGAACTTTAAGGTGTCTTTGGCCAGAAATTTAAGATTCCTGGGGATCTATACATGCTATATATATATCTCATAAATCTCAAAAAATTTTAAAAAGGAACATCCTCATATTCTTTGAATAAAAATTCAAAAAAATTTACCAATTTTTAAAAAAAGTTTTTACTTAGTTTATGTCTCTACTGTGAAATATCTGATCATCTATTTGTGGTCATTAATTTATTCAATGAGGAAAATTTTACTTTAAATGACTAGTATTTTAGTTTAGAAGAAACATTTCTACAAAGATCATACAATACAATTGTTCACTGTCATGATGATTCCTGTCTTTATTTGGGGGTGAAGAGTAATGATTATAAGCATGGGCATCAGGAAAGACCTTCTTAGGTTTCCCACAACTATGTAAACAGTTCCTCGCAAATAATGACTAATGTACTTCATAGTAATGACAAGTTTCAGACCATGCGCTCTTACATTACAGCTAAGTTGATAATAATCTTTCATAGCCTTTTCCCTAAGTTTGAAATTGCTAGGTCCTAGGGGAAAATTCTTTTATCCAGGGAATGAACAGACATGGACCGCACAGGTAGCATCTGCCCCTTACTAACCTTGAAACTGGAAGTAGATGGACAAGAGATATCCCAGACCTGCCAAAATGCATAAACACCAGCAATCACAGAACTGCAAAGGCCAGAACAGCAACACCTGTGGGCTGGCTGGTGCTCAGATGGAAGAATTGGGATGGAGCACTCTGGAGACCACCAGGACTCAACCACCAGGAGGACTCCAGAGGGGGTACACGAGGACATCTAGGAGCAGGAAGTTAAGACTTGGCTTCTGGAGTTTAGGAGAATGGTTTCCCTATTGACTGGGATACTTACAAAGGAAACCAAGGTAGGAATCAGACCAAGATGAGGCTGGAAGAAGAAAAAAGACTGGGACCAGTCACTAGCAGTCAGGGTGTAAGCAAGAGGTCAAGGCATGGTAAAAATAAATAAATAAATAAATAGATAGATAGATAGATAGATAGATAGATAGATAGATAGATAGATAAAATAGCTGCTGATGCTGGTACTGGAGCTGGGTGGACAGGCAGGATGACAGGATAGAGAGGGCTCCCCTTTATGTTGTTCAGAGGGATGTGAAAGCCAGGATGTCATTACCATCTGGAGTCTTAAACAATTACTTTCTACCAAACAAAACAGTGTAGCTATGAAGCAATGCTTCTTCCCTAACCTGTGAGCTCTGAACCAGGTTCACAGAATCCAACATGGGAAAACCGCACCCCACGGCAGTCTCCTTAAGTTCCGTACTTCATGATTCCATTTGTGACCTTCTTAGAAGCGGAACTATAGCGATGGAGGACAGGTCAGTGGTTGCCAGGTTAAATAACTTTGTAAAAATTACTATGTTTGCAGGGTGCATTTCTTTTTTTTTTCTTTTTTGCAGTGTGTATTTTTCTGCACACAGGTTTCACCTGATTTCAAAGGAATATGAAACTCCCCAAAAAGGTTAAGAAAACCACTGCTCTAGAATATCAAAGCACAAGGCCTTGCATATGCCATTTGGAGTATGGAGCTGGGCTGGACAAATTAAGTAAGGACAAAACCGTGAAGTCACTCCTATGAGCACCACTACAGCCCTCCCAGCTCAGCACCTTCCAGTGTTTCTGGCACAAAAACAGAGCTCTTTGTTGACTCTCAAAGACTCACATAAACAAGCCTCCTTTGTAGGCTGTCCACCCTACCCACCCTACTCACCCTCTCCAGCTACTTTTTATAGAACCACCTCAAATTCATACTATTCAAGCCATAACTCATCCTTCCATCCTGCCCCTGCATCCTCCGCCTGCTCCCTTCCCTGCCTCAGAGAGTGGTACCATCCTCTTACTTGCCCAAAAATGCACCCTGGACATTGTCTTCACTTCCCCTCTACCTCATTAATTCACCAAGCAGATCTCCCGATTCTCTCCCAAATCTGTTTGCTTTTCTCCATCCCCTCCACCACTGCCATCCCTGTCCAGGTCTCACCTTTTCTCACTAGGGTAAAACCCTGACCTTTGGTATGACCCCACATCAATGCATTCTCCTTACTGCAGCCAAAGTGATATTTCAAAAATGCAAATCAAATAATTTCCCTCCCTTGCTCAGAGCTCTTAGATGCCCTCCTCACTGTTCTTGGGACCCAAGTCCTAGTGTGTCAAAGGGGTCATCATCATCTGGCCCTGTCCAGAGGTTTCTGCCTAGTAAGTTTAATCTCTTACCATTTTTACCTTGGAAATAAGGCTAGTTCCATTTCCCTAAATGCTTCATGCTCTTACTGCTAGGCCTTTACAGTATCCTCCCTGTGCCTGGAATGCTTGCCCACCCCATTTCTCATTATCTGGCTATTCCTCTTCAGGTTTCACAGCCTGGATGTCACTTCCCCCAAGAAGTGCTTCCAGCTCCCCAGGTCCGGGGCATGTGCCCCTCTGTGCCTCCTCTGACACAACCCTGCTAACTCCACATGTCAGACAATTCATGTGTGTCCCTGACAGACCCAGTCTATGAAAGGCATCTTATTCACTGCTGTATCCTCAGTGCCTATTACAACAGGAACTCAAGGCTTGCTGATAGATAATTTGTGCCTTTGGTATGGCCACATAACTCTATGTCCCTCCCACCTCATAAAGAAAACCCTGGAGAAATAAATGCTCATTGACCAAGACCCACTCTGCTGCCTTCACTAAGGGAGGGTGCAAAGGGAGGAGAACATCTTGGCCTAAACAGCCAGACAATGAGGATTAGTTATGGGACCTCCAGCTGCCCTGACCCTGAATCATGGGCTAGACAGAGCTTGGAGATTGCCTGGTCCAGGGTTTCCTAATGCCTTAGGGTGCCTTTTTTTTTTTTTTTTTTTTTTTTTTGAGACAGTCTCCCTCTGTCACCCAGGTTGGAGTAGAGTGGCACGATCTCAGCTCACTGCAACTGCCACCTCCCAGCTGGCACTTGAAAGTGATTCTCCTGCCTCAGCCTCCCAAGTAGATGGGACTACAGGCATGTGTCACCACACCTGGCTAATTTTTTGTATTTTTAGTGGAGACAGGTTTTCACCATGTTAGCCAGGATGGTCTCGATCTCCTGACCTTGTGATATCCAGGATGCTCTTGAAGAACTCCAAGATCCACCAACTACCAGAGAAATGAGGGGCTCAGATAAGACAGCTCCTCCTGCCACAACCAGGGGAGTTCTACTGTATTCTCACATCTTGAGCTTCAATTAAGATTGTGTTTCAGAGTTTTGCAACTTAAACTTAACAAGATCCCAGATTCCATTACCATCCCCTCAATTTACAGATGCAAAACTGAAACCCTAAGTTGTTAAGGGACTGTCTCCAGCCACACAGCCATTTCCTGCTAGAAACCAGCCTTGTGATTCCAGCACTGTTTCCGGTTTTCATGCCATACAGCACTACACATCTGTGGAGCAACAGAAAGAGGCAAAATACCCTGGTTAATCATTCTCTCGCTGCTTTGTTGTATGTGTTTTTAAGTTGTATATGCTAATATTCACATAGCATACATGTACTTACAGTATAATTATTCAGAAGTGGACATCTGCATAACCATGCCCCCAAGAAGCCAAGGATACCACACCCTGAAGTCCCCAACTCCCATGTGGCCCTCCCTCTAGAGCAAACCATTATCCTTTTTTGTTGTTGTTAAGACAGTCTCACCCTGTTACCCAGGCTGGATGGAGTGCAGTGGCATGATCTTGGCTCACTACAACCTTCGCCTCCCAGGTTCAAGCAATTCTCATGCCTCAGCCTCCTGAGCAGCTGGGATTACAGGCATGCACCACCATGCCTGGCTAATTTTTGTATTTTTAGTAGAGATGGGGTTTCACCACGTTGCCAGGCTGGTCTTGAACTCCTGGCTTCAAGAGATCTGCCTACCTTGGCCTCCCAAAGTGCTGGGATTACAGGCATGAGCCATCATGCCCAGCCCATTATACTGTCTTTTGAAATAACTCCTTTGCTTCTCTTATAATTTAACCACCTATGTAAGAATCTCTGATAAACAGCTGAGCTTTGCCTAGAGTTGAACTTCACAGAAGTGTGTACTGTTTTATAGTCTGAGTCTTCTGCTCTGCATTAAGTGAGATACGTTCATGTCCCTATGTGTTGCCAGAGTCCATTCATTCACGCTATTGTGTGCTATTCTAGTACATGAACATACCACAATGTATTTGTTTTAAATATTGATGTTGTTTCTCCTATGTTTTTAACATCGAGTCAGCTGAGTCCACACGATTTCAACATGATTGTACTGAAAATACCTGAATACCCAGAGCAGAAACAGGCCAAGTTCTCCAGGCAGCCTAGACCAGCTACATGTTTCACAGAAGCCCAAGAACAGGAAACTATGCAGATGGACCCCCGACAAACATGCATCCTTGACAATCCACAGTGCCTCATGAGGAGGTATGCAGCAATTATCTCGGGTTCTAATAATAAGGCCTTGCTGTGTGCTGATAAACCAGAATCAGTAAAAATATGTAGTAACTCTACTACTGAGGATGCCAGGTATGTAGATAAAAACTGATTATCTTTCCCCAGCCAGCTCTGAAGTGTTCAAGTCTAACATGAGGCTATATGTGCTGCTTCCATTATACAGCTGGGCTAGCTGGGTGAGGCAACCCTTTCCTTTCCTCACACACAATACAGTTCACCTGGCTTTGAATGACCCCACATGCTAAAACTGTCTTCTCTGAACCAGGCTCCAAGAAGAATAAAGTCACTGGGGTGATGATACCAAGACTAGCTAAATGGACCAGGACTAACTGAACATTGGCACTGAGTGATTTTTAAAGCCCTAGAAACCCTATCTTCCCGTCCCACCACTTCCCCTATCCACAGCTTCCACCAAACTTCCACTGAAGAACCACGATAAGAAAGTTTCCAGTGTCAATACCCTAAGAGGGCAAATGGCAACTGAATCCCAGCCAAGACTAGAAGCTACATGACAGACCACATACCTTTCCAAGAAAACAGAATTTGTTACGGGACCAGCAGGGAAAACCATGAGTGCTAGGCACCCAAGCCGGGAGACGAGAAGACATAAATTATGAGAAATGCCCCCAGAAGAATTCAGAGGTTCACAAAACATGCTCTGTCACCAACTTGTCAATCTTATCACAACTGGTCCGCTGGTCATGATTTTTTTTTTTTTTTTTTTTTTTTTTTGAGACAAGAGTCTTGCTCTGTCGTCCAGGCTGGAGTGCAGTGGCGTGACCTCGGCTCACTGCAAGCTCCGCCTCCGGGGTTCATGCCATTCTCCTGCCTCAGCCTCCCAAGTAGCTGGGACTACAGGCACCGCCACCATGCTCAGCTAGTTTTTTTTGTATTTTTAGTAGAGACGGGGTCTCACCGCATTAGCCAGGATGGTCTTGATCTCCTGACCTTGTGATCCACCCGCCTCAGCCTCCCAAAGTGCTGGGATTACAGGCATGAGCCACCACGACCGGCGGTCATGATTTTTCAAAGGCAGCAGAACCAAGGTAGACAAAGGCACCCTCATCCGGCCAACGGCAGCACCATGGTGAGCTACATACAATGCTCAGTACCCACCGCCCTCCACACTACAACATAAACACCCAAAGCAGGCCTAAAGCCATGTGAGAACAAGAACAAATCATGTCACTTCCCTGTTCAAAATCCTCCACTGGTTCCCCATCCCAGTGAACGTCAAACCCTTGCAGCAGCCTCAAAGGCCCTACCCAGTCTGGCCTCTCTCACCTCTCTAACCTCATATCCTACCCTCTCTCCCCACTCCCTTCACTCAGCTCCAGCCACAGGCTTCCTTGCTGTTCCTCAAAATCACCAGGCCTGTTGTGCCTCAGGCCTGGGCACCTGCTTTCCCTGTCTGGAATGTTCTTTTCCCAGATATCCACGCTGCTTCCTCCCTCAAATGCTTCAAGTGTTTGGCCAAATGTGAACTTCTCTGCATGGCCTTGAATTTCACCATCACCTCCTCACCCCATTTCATATCTCCTTCCTCTGCTTTACTTTCTTCTCCTGGCAACAACAGCATCTATGCCCTAAATATTTTATCCTGCTTATCTCCCTCACCATGAGATAAGCTCTCTGTGGCCTAAACCCTCCCACCTTCCTCCCTCATTTGCTCCAGGTATGCCCAGCAGCTGATAGGCACTCAAGGATTTGGAAGATAGTGCTTTCTCTCATTTTATACAAGAAGAAAGTGGGGTACTTGGTTGGCAAGATTAAGCACCTTGCCCAGTACACATTACTGAAAAGTACCAGAGCCAGGATCTGACCCTAGGTCTGTAGAGCTCCAAAGCAATGTTCTGAATCCCTCCTGCCTCTCCTCTTAAATGTGCTTTCTTTATCCCTGAGTGCATGTCACTGAAACTCACCAATCACACTCCATAAATGCAGAATGTTGAAGTATAGGGCCCACTGAGGATGGACGTTAAGGAACCAAATTTTATTCATTAGTAAACAATTTCCAAATATGTCTGTAGCATGGATTGGCGAGAATGATGAGTTTAAGGGCTATAAACCACCTAGAAGATCTAGACAAGGTAGAGTATGAGTCTGTTAGAAAAATAAAAATAGAAGCATAAAAATTAGATAAAGGAGAAAACAGGCAAACACCTATAGATTCAAAGAATGGCTTACTAAATACAAAACATATCAGAAGAAGATCCTGCAATCATAGTGTACCATAAACAGAGAGCAGCAGATAAAACTACTTTAAAATGTTCACAATGATGAGATTTCAACAACATTGAGATTTCTCTTCAGAATGTCACTTAATTCCCCTCTCATAAGGTTAACGTTTTCATTCTTTGGTGGAGACTATATTAAGGAAATGGCAAATAGGCAAAAAAAGAAGAAAGGGATAATGCTCAGATTAGCTCAAAGATTACTAGAGTGGGAACAGAGGCTGTGTCAACTCAGTAATGTTGATGCCTTGGTAATTCAGAGGTATGTAATGAGGCCAGCACTGAGGGTTGCACTGCCATCATTTATAATCTGTAGCATTTTTTGCTAGTGTCAAAAAGTTAAACTGCAGTTATCTCACACAAGTAAATTCTATTCATAAAACTACAAAATCTCTACTCTGCAAAGGGCACTGAATAGTAAATTATTTTGTTAGACAGTCACAGATTGGAAGATACACACCCATGTCAAGATTATAATTTAAATTAGTAGGCAGAAAAACAGATCCTTCTGGTTCTCATTCTCTTTGAAAGTTCTGGGGCAAATTCTCCAGATTGTATCTCTCATTCAAATACATGTTCCTTGGGTAAATTTAGATAAGACTGAATTCAAAAGAAACAGGCACCTGCTAAAACCCTATCTTCCTTAAGGGGTCAGTCATGAACTGAGATCTATAATGGTTATTGTTGCTTTTATTGCTATATGTTTGCAGAACCTTTTGCAATTATAACCAGTAGTTATTAAGGTCCTTAAATTCTCTGCAGTTTATGCTGATAAAGGGATCTCATTAAGGTAAAATAAAACTATGTTTACTAACTGAACATTGGGACTGGAATTTCTAAGTCTTAGCCCTTTCATTCATTTCTTTGACCTTCTGAAGACTCTGCCTCTTATCAACTCATTCCCTCTTCCTATAAGGCACCTTGAGCACATGAGTCACCTGGAGACTTCAATGCACTGCATCTACTGAGTACCTACTATGTGCCAGGCAGGCTCTGGGCACTGGAGAAGAGAAGGAAGAGACAAGATCGCTGTACTAATGGAGGTCACATCCTAGTGGGGGAAACAGGCAAAACCAGATATAGAGACACCTGCTATGAAGAAAAGTAAAGTATGGTAAGGGGCTTGGAAACAACCCAAGTGGGCAAAGGAAGAGAGCTATGTTAGATCGAGTAGTCAAAGAAAGCCTCTCTAAGGAAGTGGCAATGGAGAAGCAACAGGACAGAAACGAGAGAGCAAACTCCTAAATATTGAGTAGGGAAAAAGTATAGTAAAGAGAATTGAAGCCCCACTCCTGAGAGATCTGGGCTACATCTAGGAATCCATAACTGTAGCGAACCACCAAAGCAACTGCATCACGGCTCCAAGGGGCTCCTTTTGAGAAACACTGCTATAAGGATAAATATGGAATCCTCCGTACCCAACAATACTGGCCCATCAGAGCAGCAAAGCATCAACACCAAGACGTCCCCATCAAGAGGCAAAGGCAAGGCTCCTGCCGAGCCACCCACCCACCTGCCCACACCCAAATGGGGCTCCAAAGATGGCCGCATGGGACCCCCGCGGTGCCTTAACCAGCTGAGCACCACCAGCCCTATTTGCCTTTGAGCATGCATTGTGCATGACACTTGAGACTGGTTATGCCCCACGAAAAACCTTTTTCTGTCTGCCCCAAGGCAACTCAGGCCCTTCTGGTACATACACAAGAAAACCCCCACTATAGTAAGTCACTCCCTACTGGACTGAAGGTTTCTAAGCTGGTACACAGTAGCAGCTCAGTAACTGATGAATTATAATAAATAACAATGACTAATGACAGTAACATCCCTATTGTCAAAATGTTTGTGAAAATGAACCAATTTTCAGCAGTGTAACATCCAGTATAGCAGCTTTCTATTATACTTTCAACACAGCAATGTATTTTTAAAACAAATTGGGTCATTTATTTCAATAAGACATTTGTTAGCACAACACAGTCATTAAATCACAAACACGCAATCCTGTCACCCACATTAAACTTTAAAATCATTCCACGTAATGAAGGTCACATGGACGTTGAGTGCCTGCTTATAAATAATGCACAATTAGAACACTTTCTTATCTCCAAGAATTAATCATTTTTCCCTGAGACCTGTTTCAAGTGTGCCTCAATTCCCTGCCCGTCCCCACCACCTACACTGCTGAGTGTGAGGAGGCATCTTCTGTAGTTTCCCATCCATTCTCAAAAAATATTTTCTCAATACCTGTAGTCAGCATTGTTCTAAGTACTGGGCATAAAACAGTGAACAAAAAAGACAAAAAGGCTTCCCTGCCCTCAGGAAGCTTCGCATCCTAAAGCAATATCAAGGGGTGCTTTGACATAAAACCGAAAGCCTTGCCTTCCCTCCCAAGAGTCACTGATGCCTCCCTGTGATGCTGTCGTGATCATTTTTGCCAGTTGCACTGTAGAGCTCACCATGGTTTGGAGGCAGATAACTACATTTCACATTTGTGTTAAGATAGGGGACAACTGAACGTTAGAGAAAACACATTGCTGGACCATGGAACACTGCTCTGATATGGTTTAATTATTAAAGTTAGGAAGCTGCTATCTCCTTTTCTTTATGCCTGAACATCGAGTGTGGCCTCGTAATTATCAGGCGCACATACAAAATTGCAACTCATTTCTGTACATTAAAGAATGCTCCAAAAAGCATCAACTACACAAAGATAGGTACTGTGGGGCCCTAAAGGGTTGAAGTTAGTGTGAGGGTCCTTTCTCATGGCAGATTCCATCAGTGAGAGCTGCTTAGAGGAGCCCCTCTTACCCACTCCCCTTTCTGGCTTTGATTGTTACGCTCACCAGGAGTGACTCAGGCTGCTGTTCTTATCATCCAGGCATCTCAAATGCTATTTTAAAGTACATGGAAGTTTAGCTTTTGTCCAAAGCCTAAAGAGCTGCTACACCAATTGAAAAAGAGAACACACAATTAACTCATTTTATCGATTTCCCAAGTTAAGTTCTTAGACTGAACAAATGGGATCAGATTTCAAAAGATTAAACTTCCATCTCACAGCCCCATTTAGGGCATTAAAAATCTATCTGCCACCTGAGCTTGGCTTCGTGGTCCTTTGCCTCTTCTCTTTAAATCATGTTAGATTATTTCCTTTGGCTTAATGTCGGCCCTGTAAGGTAATAAGCAGTTGCAATGAGGAGATGGTATTATTTTACTGATGAGTAAACTGAGATGCCAGCCAGCAAAAGTTAAAAAGAAAAGAAAAAAATTTAAAAAGGTGGTAGAGGTAGAACTTGGTTTCTTTAAACTGCCGTGCTGTTATAATACTGAGTTTATGTTATGTAAATTTTAGAGAATGCACAGAAAGTCAAGTCATGGCTGGGCAAAGAAACAAAGGATGTGCATGTCTCAACCATGGCCCAGAGCTTCAGCTTAAACTAACTCTCAGCCTATTCAAAGCCACACTGACTCCTCCAAGCTAACCAAGGCTCCTCTTGGGAAAGGGTGTCCACACAATCCTCAAAGAACCCAGAGGTACAGCCCGGCTTCCCAGGATAGCTACCTCTAATTAAGAGGTAACTTAGGCCTTGGAGAGAATCACATTTACATAATAAAGTTACATAAACTGTTCCCAATTCAGACATTTGTCTGAGCTGGGCAAGCATGTTAAGTGTCAGCTGACTCCGTCAGAGCCTCGACACACACTGCTCCAGACGGAACTTGGCAAAGAACTAGAGGACCAGAAATAAGAGTTCATCCTTCTACTTGAGTGGCCAGCACCACTGCATCTAGGAGCAGAACAGCAATAAAAATGGAAGGGCAGGAAGTGTGGGGAAGACCAGTAATGCTGGTGTTACCTCGACAGGTGGAGCAGGTGTGGTGGCTGCCCCCTTGATAAAGCCCATGACAGGAGGCAGTGCTGCCCAAGACCTTGTTTATCTGTAGAACCCTCCTCCAGACCAAAGTTGGGTGAAGCCACATGGCAACTTGCCTCCTGCTTTCACACCCAGGAAGCTCCCAGTTGCTCCAAAGAACATTTTGAAAATCCAGACGTAGCAGAGAACAGAGACGAAGCCGGAGGACAGCGCCCTTCTGATTCCACAATTTGACGGTCCACTCAGTGCTGCATCTCAGTTTGCATCTGCCCACCACTTACACCTGTCCCCACACTGTGCCTTCCTCCTCTGTGCTCCATCATACCTGTCCCAGTCATGCCAACAGCTCTCCCAGGGATCCTGATCCCCAAGGTGGGCAGCCACCTGCACACTGTGTTAGGATGCTCTCCAACAGCATCCCATGAGCATGTCTTAGCTCTTCAAACACACCACAAGGTCCTCTCCCCTACTCTTCACAATACTCAGACAGCAGTGAGCCCTTGGCTAATCTTCAGAAAGTGTCTATGGAATTCAATCTTACGGCTAGACTTCACTAGCCTTACATAACAGAAGTCAACAGTTATGCAACCCTCTCCCTTCCTGCAGAACTCGCATTCCTCACTTACCAAATTACGTACGGAGCACCTACCAGGGCCAGGTCTTGTGCTAGGCTCTAGAAAGTTGGTGGCGAGACAAAAATAAACACACACACACACACACACACACACACACACACACACACACACCACACACACACAAACTGTCCCTATCCTCAGAGCTGACAGTTTACTAGTAAAGCTGATCAAATCCCCTTATGGTGGGAGTCTAATGATTAGTATGACTTCAGAATCTTACAGAATAATCTAGAGCCACTTAATAACCAGCTCCAACATTTAAATCCCCATTACCGGATATCTGGCCTCATATGTTAGGGAATTCTTAAGGACAGTGTATGGGGAACAGTTTCTCTGGTCAGGATTCTGTGGGTATGTGGGAGGGGGGAGGGTAGTGATAGGTAAAGTTCTGGATATTTTTCATTGTTTAAAAAGGTAGCTGTTAATGGCTGCTTGCCTTCTACTTTTAAACGAACAGGTTTTGAATGTTTCCAGTTATCACTAATCATAGATGCATGAGGAAAGAAACTAACAATGCAACACCATGGGACCTTTACTCCCTAGCCTGTTACCTTTCCATCCCCCCATCTCTTCAGGGTGTAAGACACTAACCAAAATGGTTTTCCTAAAAGAAGGTTTAAAATGGATCACTAAACAAAATTAGGAAAAACTGAAAGTCTAAGACAGACTCCTAAGAGAAATCATGTCATCCCTATGATCCTAATAGACCAAAGTTTTCGGCCATGGGCATGGCTACTTATCTTTCACCATCATCCCCCTACGTGTGGTGATCCACGCCCACAACAGCCTTCTCTCTGCAGTATAGGCGGAGTACTTGAGGCGTGGAGCAGCCTGATCACTAGTCAACAGTCATCACTTGGCACTCTGCAGTCAGTCTGTAGAAGAACTTCACTGTTACTAAATGAACACCTGGGAAGCAGGATGCTTGTTCCCCAAATCCAAAAGAGGAAAGCTCAGGCATGAGCTGAGAAGCAGTTCTGCCAATAAAGAAGATAGGCTTAACTTTGCCTACCCAAACTGGAATCATTCCCCTCTGTAGCAAGAGACAGCTTCAGATTTAAATCCAAAAAAAGAAAAAAAAACCTGCTGCATCTCTTGAGTTCTCCAATGTGCCAAGTTCTCAATTAACACAATGGGACACAGAAGGTGAATAAGGCCGTTCCTAACCTCAAGTGGCTTATCCCTTGCTCTGGTTTGAACAGCTGTTCTCAAAGTGTGGTCCCTGGATCAGCCGCATAGCTTCACGGGGGAACTCGTCAGAAATGTACATTCTCAGGCCCCACCCAGACCCACTAAATCAGCGGTCTAGGGTATTCAGGAGTCTTTAACAAACCTTCTGGGCAATTCTGATACCCACTAAAGTCTGAGAACCACTGAGTTACCAAAAAAAAAAAACAAAAACCAAAAACCACACACAACATCAACGATGAAGAATCAGCATCTGTGATGTCATTTAGCTATGAAGGTATTTCCTACATAAGACTCGCATACCCAACCTTTTTGACAATGACACACTGTCACAGCACGTAAGTACTATTAAGTACGTAGCAGCAATTGACATTTTGTTATGAGATAAACATTAACCCTATCTTCTTTGATAATAAGCAATCTCTGAATATTCATCTATATTTGGTAGCTCATTTCAAAAATGCCCTTTTTTGGTCAAGATACGATTATGTTCTTTGGTCCCAATTTGGGGTGATAAAAAAAAGCAACTTAGGTGAATATGAATATGACCAAGCCCCTATAAAAAAGGGCAGCAGTAAATTTCTACAAATAAGTCTAGAGAGGAAACTTCAAATTCTCATTTAAAAAAAAAAATAGTATGCTCATGAATTCCAAACTCTATGGGTTTATTTCTTCAAGGCTCTTCCAGGAAGACCCAACATTCCACACCTTTGTAAAGCCTGTCTAAGGCCTGGAACAGCACTTCCAGCGCCATGAACAGATGAGGAACAGGCCTCCATGATCTCTAAACACAGCAGAAGACGTTAGTTATGGAATTTTCAAAGTTTAGATTATATCTTTCTATATACCATATCATCGCCCCCTTTCTCCCTGGGAGTCTTTCTTCCTCTCTAGAGGAAAAACTTGTAACTTACAAAATGGGAGAATTAGAATACCTACTTGTTCCTTAAATGCTCTAAAAGCTGAGAAAAAAAAAAGTGCATTAAGAAAACAGGGCCATTATTCTCTATCCATAGGTACCAGCAATTCCCAGCAGAGCAGGAGAGAAAGAAAAGCTACAGGCAGACCCAAACAGCTTCCCAGCTTCGGCTCACAAATGGGAGTGATTTTGTTGCTAAAAACATCCCTCCTCTTTCAGACCCCTCAGGCCTGAGCCCATAGAACAGGTCTCTGGCTTATATAATATGACCACCACATAGTACGCCATGCTTGGGTCCAGGGGCTCACGATCTGACTTTACACAGTAAGCACTTACTGTATGAAAGGAGCAAAGTCAGTGCTGGACAGTCCCATCTCCTCCTGAAACTATGCTCCTGCACTGCCAGATTTCACATGGAAGTGAAAGGATAATAAATTCAAGTGGATGACAGCCATACATTACCACCGGCCTGATGAAAATGGCCTTTTTATTAGTGACTCAGCCTCCTTCACTCAATGCAATCAAGCAAATGTTTGCCAAATGATTGCAACTCAGTAGGATACAACTGCCCATCCACCCGCCCCCAACTAAACCCTAAGACCAGCTAGCATGACTGTCTCAGTTTGCCCAGAACTTCCCTGGCTCAGCAATGAAAGGCTGGCAAACTAGGATGGTTGGTCACCATAGGACCAGCAGACCTATGGCTGCCGGCTGCAGAAAAACAAATCTTAGATAGAACCAACCGCATGTGTCCAACCTGAAGCCCAATGAGAGTTGCAGGAAGAGGTTGTCACAGCCTTTAGTAACTTAAAATCAGTGTCTTTCTGGTGAAGAGCACTCAATTAAGAGCTAGAAGCCTAGGTTAGTAGTTCATATGCATGCCCAAATTTGACAGTCTCCTGAAGGGCTTAACTACAGCACAGAGTGCTGATCCCCAGGTCTGGTGTGGGACTCAATTTGCATTTCTTTTCTTTTTTATTATTATACTTTAAGTTTTAGGGTACATGTGCACAACGCGCAGGTTTGTTACATATGTATACATGTGCCATGTTGGCATTTCTTTTTTTTTTTTTTTTTTTTTTTGAGACGGAGTCTCGCTTTGTCGCCCAGGCTGGAGTGCAGTGGCACGATCTCGGCTCACTGCAAGCTCCGCCTCCAGGGTTCACGCCATTCTCCTGCCTCACCCTCCTGAGTAGCTAGGACTACAGGCACCCACCACTATGCCCGGCTAATTTTTTGTATTTTTAGTAGAGACGGGGTTTCGCCACGTTAGCCAGGACATGTTGGCATTTCTAACAAGCTCCCAGGTGCTACTGTTTGTTGCTAGTCACAGACCACACTAAGAGTAGTACCAGCTTAGACCACGGCTCACCTATAACCAACTGAGAAAAACTGAATCAACTATCAACCTTCCTGGGAAGCCATTTAACCTCTCTGGTCTTGTCTCTACCTATAAGATGTAAATGATCAAGAGCTCTTCAAATTCTGGACTTCTAGAATAGTGTTTCTCTAATTTTAGCATGTATAAGAATCACCCAGAAAGAGATACCTGGATTCTGTGGAAACAGATTCCTGGATTCCTCCTCACTTACTGATTCTGCAGATCTGAGGTGGGGCCCAGGAATATGGATTATAACCAGCTCCGGGTGATGCTGCAGAGGGGCCCACATGGAGCTGCACTGTTCTATCCCAGACGAGGGGCTCCTCCAACAGCATTTATATTGATTTTAAACATGAAGCTGAGTAGCAATTACCCTACAGGTTTCACATCCTTCAGCTTCCTATTCTTTTAATCCTCAACAAATTCTGTTTTCTCTCCTCACTCATTACACCAACAGCTGCATTCCATCTCCCTCAACTTTTTGTCTGTGGATTCAGAGATTGCTGTCACTGCAAACAGAGTAATCTCGTGGGCTGTAGAAGTTTTCTGTTCAATGATCTATCCAGCTCGCATGACAGGGTCAGAGAGAGACAACTGGAAAGGATAATTTCCTCATCCTGAAGATGAGAAAGAGGGAGATTCCGGAGCTTTCCCAAAGTCCTAGGGTCAGTGAGCGGCAGGAATTAGTTCATGATCTCCAGCTCAATTATTCACATGTCTCCTTCTCCTAAGGGAGGGATGTATTAAAGGGAAAACCTCATCAATATAAATCAGCCCGAGTTGTTCATCGGGCCACTTATCACTGAACTACACTCCAGCTCTTTTTCAAGTACTTGTCCCAGAGCTTCAAAGAAAATTTTTAAAGAAAATAAGCTAGAGAAGGTCTTGCTGAAAAAGGAAAAAAAAGTTAGTTTGCTGTGATACCTTCTGAGAAGCACAAATATTTTAAATGAACTGGTGAACTAGACCCTTCCTCAACAGTGGGCTAGAACCAAGAGAGAGGGGCAGCCTTCTCATAGCTCCAAAGTTGAATATTGTGCTCCCTGGGAACATATTTAAAAAAAGGTCTAGCTTCTAGCACATACGGCACTAAAAAAGGCATTAAACAGAAACACCACTGTGTTCTCCACAGAAAGTTGTGTGTGCATTTACAAAACTTACGTATTTAAGCAATCCACTTCAGCATTTATGATATAGACAGAAGGAACAAAGACTTATCAAGCAGTGCTTTCAATTTTAATGTCTTTTGGGGGCCAGAAGTATAATTGGTCAGCTTCACAACCTTCACAGACAGTGTTCTTCTCCTCCAGGAAGCACCGAGTGTAAATGTGGAAGACTCAAGTGAGGTCTGAAGGCAATGTCTGCTCGAGATTGGCTTCCCAGAGCCATAGGTTTCTAGCATCTGTCTTCTGAACCCCTTGCCTGACTCACTAAAGGTGAAACATGGAAGGAGATGCAGGCAGCAGGAGGGTGACCCCTCAATTCTCAGGGCAGTGTTGGTCTGCGTTGCTGGGACCCAGAGAACCCCATGTGAGGTCTCAACGGGCCATGTCCTAAGGAAGCACACCTACTAAGTGGAACTGTCAGAGCCACTAGGAGCATTTGTCTACCGTCCTCACCCCTCTTCCCCCAGGGTGGTATGAGGAATGCCCTGGACAGGAGCCAGCCAGCAATCCTGGGTCCCAGCCTGGCCCTCCTGTGTAAGCTGCTCGACCTCAAGCAGGTCATAGCTGAGCCTCAGCTTCTTTGTATGTGATATGGAGACAATAATCCCTGCTTAGTCTAGGGGTGGAGAACACCTTGTGCCAGGGTAAAAGGCTACCTCTGGTTTTAGGGGAGTCTCCATTCTTAATGTACACCCCCAGGCTGGCCCACCTTCACAAGAGCAGCTGATGAGCACTGCTACTTCCTGGTCAGCTGGTAGATGGTGAAAGCTGACCTGCATGCCGTTTAAAAGGCTTCCAATGTTTCAGGAGCTTCGAAGGCCAAACTCCTCAGCTAGAGAATGAAGGACTCTTCTATCCACCTCCAGCCTGCCCTCCAGCCCAGAAGTCAGCAAGACTAGCAACTTACGGCCAGTGCAGATGCACCTGCCCTCCTCTGGGCATTTTCAAACCCCATTCCCATATCTGAGATGCTTTCCCTTCTCCTCTGCTTCTCAGTCCTCGAGGCCTAGTGTGGGTTCCTCCTCTGTGAATCTTTTCTGTCCTGAGAAGTCTCTTTCCTTCCCTCTGTGAAACTTTCCCTGAACTCCTGCAGTGACACCATCAGCCCCCAGCGTGCCCACGTGGTCTTCATTCCAAAGCTTGCCTTATCTGTCCCTTCTAGATTATAAGCGCCTCAAGGCCTCACTTATTTCTTCACTCCAGTGTCCAAAGTGGTCTAATAAACATTGTTAGAATACATACACTGGTAGCTTTATATAGTGAGACAATTATAGTATCAATGACCTTCTTAAGTAAAATTCCAAGTCTTGTGTATGTCATTCTAAACAAACTTAGCATGTGAAAACTGGATTTACCTAAAAGATTTATCAAAGGGCTCTGTGTAGCAGCATTCACCAGAGGACTCCTTTAAATATCAAGTGCCCCTGCATTAAAACAGGATTCAGTTTGATATTTTTTCAGGAACTCTCACTCAATTTACTGAGAATTAACTATCACCAATGGAAGGCATTCTTCAGAACTCACTATGATCAGGGCCTGCCCTGTGTGCCTCCTCACTTCATCATTCAATGTAAATACAAAGCACCCACTTAAATGGTCACAGGGACAAGAAAAAGACCCTATAGCCCCACAAACCCAAACAGGCACTGTCTTCACTAATGCCCAACCACTGCAGCTGCCACAGCCTCTAGCCCAGGGATACCTCCAGCAATGTAGGTCCTGACTCATGGATCTACTAGCAGACAACCAAAGACTGTCAGGACCCCATGCAACTACCAATAACAGCCCTTTCTCACTGCAATCTGTAAAGTCTTTGCTTTTGACTAAAATATTTGAAATGGACATCACCCTTAGTTTCCTTTTTCCTACTTCCAAGATTCACACTGGCTATGGAAAGTTCATGAGGCTTGCAGTCAAATAGGCAGGCCTGAACCGACGCCCAAAGCTGCTGCTTTGCAGCCATGCAACCTCAAGTGCATAATTTAGTCTCAGTCTGTTTCCTCGTGGAAAAAGCAGGGTGCTGTGAGAACTAAACATAAAGTACAGAAAGCACCAGAACACTGGGCACAGATGAGGCATTTGCTCAATGACAATTTTTGCCACCAAAACACCCTTCTCCTAATCACACAAATTCATTTTAAAAGCCACTAAGTGGTAGGATATCTGCCCTAAGTAGAAATGTGGTTCTTCTCTGGTGGCGCTTAATTTAAAAACAGAACCCTGGCCAGGCGTGGTGGCTCATGCCTGTAATCCCAGCACTTTCGCAGGCCAAGGCAGGCAGATCACTTGAGGTCAGGAGTTTGAGATCAGCCTGGCCAACATGGTGAAACCCTGTCTCAACTAAAAAAAAAAAAAAAAATCAGCCAGATGTGGTGGCAGGTGCCTATGATCCCAGCTACTTGGGAGACTGAGGCAGGAGAATCGCTTAAACCCGGGAAGCAGTTTGTGCCACTGCACTCCAGCCTGGGGGAGAGGGAGAGAGGAAGAGAGGGGGGGAGAGAGAGAAAGAGAGGGAGGGAGGGAAGGGGGGGAGAGAGAGAGAGAGACTGACTCCATCTCAAAAATAATAAATAAAAATTAAAAAATAACAGACCCTGAAATGCAAATCAAAACCACAATAAGACACCATTTTACATCCACTAGGATGGCCTCAATAAAAAATAAAATAGAAAATAAGGTGTCAACAAAGATGTAGAGAAATTGGAACCCTCAGACATTGACTGCTGATGTGAATGTAAAATGCTGCAGCTGCTGTGGAAAACAGCTTGATGTCACCTGAGAAAGCTGAACACAGAATTACCATGTGATCTGGCAATTCCACTGCATGCTATATACCCAAAATAACTGAAAATAGGTACTGAAATACTTTTCTATGAAAGTGAATGGCAGCATTATTCACAACAGGTAAAAGGTGGAAACAACCCAAGTGTCTATCAGCTGCACAATGGAGAAAATGCGGTACATCCATACAACGGACTATGTTCTCATACAGCCTACTATGCAGGTGAACCTCAAAAATATGCTAAGTCAAAGAAGTCAGACACAAAAAGTCACATATCATATGATTCCATTTAATATGAAATATCCAGAATACACAAATCCATAGACAGAAAGCAGATTAGTGGCTACCAGGGGCCAACAGGAGGGAGAAATGGGTACAGGTCTCCTTTGTGGGTTATGAAAATATTTTGGAACTAGAGAGAGGGAGTGTTTGCACAACATTGTGGATGAACTGAATACTACTGAATTGTACACTTTAAATGGGTAATTGTATATTATGTGAATTTCACTTCAATTTTTAAAAATTGGCCAGGTGAGGTGGCTCACACCTGTAACCCCAGCGATGGAGGACAAGGTGGGAAGATTGCTTGAAATCAGGAATTCGAGACCAGCCTGGGCAACATAGCAAAAACCCATCTCTGCAAAAAATAAAAATAAAAATAAAAATAAACTAGCCAGGCATGGTGGTGCACCATACAGTCCCAGCTCCTTGGGAGGTCAAGGCTGCAGTAAGCCATGATCGTACCACTGCACTCCAGGCCTGGGTGACAGGGCAAGACCCTGTCTCAAAAAAAGTTAAGGCTCTGTAAGATGATAAAAGGTTTTCTACTTTTCAAAAAAAGATATAGATGTGTCACTCTTTTGCAGTCATTCCTCAAATACCTACTGGAAGCCTGCTACACGTAAAACACCAGACAATGCTGGTACTTGCCCTCATACATCTTACAGCCTAGTGGATCATTTGTAGCATCAAATACTTTATGTATATATACGATACACACACAGATACATGCCGTCCACAGAAGGCATCCTTTCCTCCCAGTCAAAGCTCAGTGAGTCTTTTGAGTGATTGCAGATATGCCCATAATTATGTCTCTATAAATAAGACCATTTCCACCACGGGCACATTATTTGTGCTTTTGCGCTTAGTAAATCTGATTAAATTCCCATCTAAAAATTCAACAAAGTCACACTACACCCTATGATTAACACGCAATGTCCTTATAACCTATGTGCAAATACCAGATACATCCTCCGATAACATGGCCTCACTTAAATTGGGTCTTGACAGTGCAGAGAGGTTCTGGCAACTGAACATTTTATTCTCGAAGCTTTATAGACTTCATTATAAAACTGTGAGATTCTTTCAGAGTTTTCCAATACACAGTGCAAAACATTTTCCTCGACATGTGGCTTCTTCCGTTGAATAGACAATCATTCCCAAAGGGGAGCTGGTACACCTTTTCCCATGCACATGGTCCCATCACTCTCCTTCAAGTCATGGGGTAGCAGCATTCCTATTATGGGAGTCATCACTCTGCTCTTCTATTAAATGGATTAGGGAAAGTGTGATTGTCTACTTCAAGTCGTTTTCAAGTGAATGTTAAAGAGAAAAGAAAAAAACAACAACAACAACAAAAAAAACTTTTGAAGAATAATACCCTGTAACTAGAAAATGCTTTGGAACCAGAAGGAAAGACATGTATAGCCTGCATAGAATCCCTGTGCAAATCCTTCATCTGGAATATGCATAAACCTGCTGTGAGCAAA
Organism: Gorilla gorilla gorilla; assembly: GCF_029281585.2. NCBI lineage: Eukaryota > Metazoa > Chordata > Mammalia > Primates > Hominidae > Gorilla > Gorilla gorilla. The sequence continues at coordinate 79,418,001 of NC_073241.2, forward strand.
GTGAAATCTTTTCCCCCTGGTGCCCTTCCTATCAGTAACTCCACATCACTGCTTGCAATTGACACATCTCTCCCCCCGCCCCACCCCGCTTGATCATTTTGAATAGTATATGTTATTTTTAAGCGTCAACTTATTTCAGGAATGTGTACAGTCTTTCTTAATAAACTGCAGATAACAACATAAGAATTGGGAAGCCCCACTTTAACTTCCCCAGACTGGGAGAGGACAGAGGCTGCAAGGATCAATAAAGAGACTACAGTACTGGAAACCAGACTCAAATCAAGGACTGGATATAAGCAGCTGGAGCAGAAGTCTTCAGAAACCAAGCCCACCCTGACTCCTAGCCCTACTTTTGGGAAGCCTGCCACAGATGGTACCCCTGCTGACTGCAGGGCCTGGCACAAGCACCAGGGTCTCCAAGCCATTTGAATGGTATTGAACAGAGCGCAAACCTACCTTTACAGCTTCTCTTTCTCAAGGGCACTATGCTGCACACCTTTCTAAATATCAAACTGAACAATGAATGTTAAGAGATGCATTAATGGATGAAGCTGGTAACCATCATTCCAAGCAAACTATCGCAAGGAAAGAAAACCAAACACCGCATGTTCTCACTCATGGTGGGAATTGAACAATGAGAACACTTGGACACAGGGTGGGGAACATCACACACCGGACCCTGTTGTGGGGTGGGGGGAGGGGGGAGGGATAGCATTAGGAGAGATACCTAATGTAAATGATGAGTTAATGGGTGCAGCACACCAACATGGCACATTTATACATATGTAACAAACCTGCATGTTGTGTACATGTACCCTAGAACTTAAAGTATAATAGTAATAATAATAAAAAGAAAGAAAAGTCTTATTTAGCAAACACTCATATATAGTGCTTGCTATGTGTCAGAAACAGTTCAAATACTAGGTTACTGAATCTTCTAAATGACCCTATGATGATTCAGCAATTCTACTTCTAGGAATGTAACTGAGAGAATCAACAGCAGGAATTCAAACAGATAGCTGTATACCAAGTTCACAGACACATTCATCACAATAGACAAAAGGTAGACACAACCCAAATATTCACAGATCAGTGGATCAACAAGCAGACTATCCATACAATTCATTATTATTAGCCTTAAAAGGGAAGGAAATTCTAACACGTACTATCACATGGATGAACCTTCAGGACACTATGCTAAGAGAAATAAGCCAGAAAAGGACAAGACTGTATGACTCCACTTACATGAGGGACCTAGAAGAGGCAAATCCATAGAGACAGAAAGTAGACTGGTGGGTGCCAGGGGCTGCGAGGAGGGGGTCACTGTTTAATGGGTGCAGAGATTCTGTTTAGGATAAGGAAAAAGTTCTTAGATGGATGGTGGTGGTGATTGCACACAATGTGAACGTACTTAATGCCACTGAACTGTATACTGAAAAATGGTGAAAATATGGTTAAAATGGTAAATTGTTATGTGCATTTTACCACAACTAAAAAATGTTTAAAAGTTAAAAAACAGTAAATTTTACTTATATTTTACCATAATAAAAACAAACAACCCTGAAACAGGGAAACAGGTCCTTTACTATAATGCTTATTTTCCAGATGTGGGCACCCATGGCCAGACCAAACACCACACTGGACACTAGAGACACAGTAGTGAACAAAACAGCCTCCAGCCCTGCCCTGATAGAACCTGCATTCCACTGGGGAGACACATCAACCATCTTTTAATTCAATTAAGGCAGAGATCACAAAGTGAAGAATGGAGCTAAGAGGGCAAATCACAGGGGACCACAAAGCGGGGGCTGTCAGGGCAAAGTTGCCAGGAAGCTACAGAATCCCGAGTTATCTGAAATGTCTACAGCAAACCCCACATGTCACTCTGGTGAGCAAAGGCCTTGACAAGTCAAGAGCTTGCACACATTCCTGCTCTCAATTCATATGTGGTCCAAGCTCTAGCAAACTCCCTAGTGAACAGCAGTCATGCGTGAATCATCTCCAGGACCTGATCAAATGGGTCTCAGAACAGCAGCACAGCTCTCCAAGCCTCCAATGCATTTTCACACCATCTTCTAGCACACTATGGCAGTGAAGAGCATGCACGGTGAAGCCAGACTTCCTGGGCTTGAATCCCAGCCCTGCTGCTCTCTGGCTCTGTAACCTTGGGCAAGTTACTAGATCTCTGAATCTCAGCGTCTCACTGTAAAATAGGGTTATTAAATGAGCTGACGTACAGGAAGTTTTTACAATTCATTGGTTAGTGTCACAGAAAAAAGCAAGTTTTTAAAAAGTATTTTTTAGAACAATCCTTGCCACATAGAGAGTTAGCTGTTATTCTCATAATCATTATTACCTTATTCCATCCTCATAAGACCCAAGAGGCAGGTGGGGCAAGATCAAACTGCCCCCAGTTAACATAGGCAATTGAGGCAAAGGAAGAGCAAGTTGCTTGAGTTTACATTGCTAGTTAGAGCCCCCTACTCTTCCCACCACACTGTGGCACTTACGATAATTCAAAAGCATTTGATGAAAATTTCTAGCATCTCAACCACATTTGGGCACCTATTATATACCAGATACTGGCCATCATTTCTTCTGGTGCCTGTAGGAACCAAGAACCCAGGTTCTCCAAGCCCATCATCTTGGTCTGTAATCCCAGCAGCCAAGTTTTGAATGCTTCACTTTATCCACTGGAAAACTGGGCTAAGAGAATAAGCTTTTACTGAGCACCTACAACAGATGCAGTGCTCTACATTACAGGGAAGACAAGAGTGGTCAAACTCATGGTATCTGCCACCCTTCACACCTGGTAGAGGAGGTAAGGAGTCCTCAGCTGAAAGAGAACAATGGAGGGGCAGGTACCACTAATTGCTGAGCCCTGGTGGAGCCCATAAAAGGTAGAGGAATCCAGCTAAGCCAGTCAAGTGTAAGTTGATGTAATCAGGGAAAACCTCACGGAAGAGGTGGGATTTAGGTGGGGCTTTAAAGATTGCTTACTGGGATGATCAATTTTATGTGTCAACTTATGTGGCCACTGGGTGCCCACACATTTGGCCAAGCACTATTCTGGGTGTGTCCATGAAGCTGTTTCTAGATGAGGTTAACATCTGAGTCAGTCGACTGAGTAAAGCAGGTTGCCCTCCCCACTGCGGGTGGGCCTCATGCAATCAGTTGAAAACCCAATTAGAACAAAAAGTCTGGGTAAAAGGGAACCCTGCCTGTTTGAGCTGGGACACTGCTATTTTTCCCACCTTCAGACTCAAACTGAGACATGAGCTCTTTCCAGGTCTCAAGCCTGCTGACCTTTGGAACTTACACCACTGACTCTGCTGGTTCTCAGGCCTTTGGACTCAGCCTGGAACTACACCATCAGCTCTCCTGGGTTTCCAGCTTGCTGAATGCAGATTTTAGGACCTGTTGGCCTCTGTAATTGTGTGAGTAATTCCATAATATATAAATATGTGTATTTCCTATAGTTATCTTTCTCTAGAGAATCCTAATACACTACTATTGGTTTGGCAGAGAGTAAAAGGGGAGGAAAGCTTCCAGAAGTCTAAGAAATTGAATGAAAAGAGAAGATGTGAAAAAATGAGAGAATAGGAAGGCCATGAGAAAATGGCTTTGAAGGGGGAGAGAGAACAAACAGGAATGAGGACTGTGAGGTGCAACAGCTGATCTGGGAACAGCTGATGGATTCTGAACATGACCCTCCACACAGGTAGATGGGGTGCCTGTGATCTTGAGAATCACACAAAAGCAGAGTTTAGGAGAAGTGATCCCACATGGATAAGCATAGAAAAGCCTGGAGCCCAGGAGGCCAGTAGCATATACCTGTCCAGGTAGGAGAAGACATGTGGGGTGCGATAGCAGCGCCTAGCTCAGTGACAGGAAGTCGTCTCGTGCCTTGAGAACAGAAGACTCACACTCCCTTGGATTTATCAACAGCTCGGAGAGCAGTTCTGCACCCTGCCCAGGTACAAAGGCCAAAGAGCCCAGGGAGAAGGCCACGTGCCAGCACCTAAGAATCCGAGATCCTTTACACATCCCCAGTCTGTCACTCAAGCCCTCTGGGCCTCAGTTTCCCTCCCTGTGACATGCGTACCAGACGGAATGTGAGGATAAAATGTGAAAGAACATTAGAGGAGGAAGTGGCCCAGTGAGAAGGGGGAAACCACCTTCCACCAGAAACTGCTTTGGTGTGAAGCCTCAGAATACCCAATCAGCAGCTGCCGGCTGGAAAGGCAGGCTTTTTATTGACAAATCCGCAAAGGATCACCTTCACAAAACACACCCAGGGCCTAATTAAAATCACAGAAGAACCACCTGCCAAATCTCACGGTAAGTCACTGCTTAATGCAGGGCTGTTAGAGCCGGCTCAGGAGAATGAGGTGGCAGGGAATGCTCAGTGATGTGAAAGGAGCCCAGGCCAGGCCCCACGGTGGTGGGAGCACGGCCTGATGGACGCAGAGTGATGGAGGGCTGGGCCCAAGCAGGACTGTGGAGAGGGCAGGGACTTCCCAGTACAGCAATTCCTGGAGCTGGAGCTAGAGCTTATCTCACATTTACAGTCCCATAGACTCCAGCAAATGCTGTCCACACAGCACACTTACCACAAACCCAGGGCATCCCTTTCTCCTCAAGGGAACTTCAATAGACAAGCTTCTGCCCTATATTAATTGTCATGCCACCAATGTAACTAAAACACCATATATATTCCATGAAAGGAAACAGGAAATGAACTCCGATAAGGCAGAAAACTCAAATCACTGGAGCTCTTGTCCAGCATTCTGATTTAAGGAATGCAGGCAAACGATCCACGAGCTAATATCAGAGATGTGATCGTAACAGCTGTACTTACAGACACCTCACCATACGCCAGCCCATTTCCTAGAGCCTTTCTGTAGTAACTTCTTTAATTCCCACAGCCCTATGAAACATCATCTCCATTTTGCAGATGAGGAAACTAAATGTGAAGAAGTGGAATAACTTGCCCGAGGTCCCTAGTGAGTAGCAGAGCTGGAATCTGAGTCCAGGCAAGAATCTAGATCCCAAAACCTGAGCCCTTTTCAAGAGTGCCAAAGTTCAAAAATCCTCTATACCTCGCATCTCTAAACCAAATCATGGGACTAGTACAGGAGCCTCCGCCAACAAGAAAAGTCAGAAGAGGGGCTTTGTTTTGTCTCCTGATTTTTCTCAATTTTCTAAAATGAACATGAAGTGCTTCTTTAGACAGAAAAATGAAAACTAAACCCACTTTTTTTCCCAATGACCACCCCCCCACCTCCTGCAGTCTTCCTTCAAACCCTTCCCAGGAGCAGTGCAGCTCAGAGCTCTCTACCCTACCTGAGCACTCAGCATGTTCAGCACAGCCTGCACTGAATTAGCTCCTCAAAAACAGAAACATTGATGCAACCACAGCAAGGCTTAGTGCCAGGCAGGCCACCAGGAGACTGGGCTGGAATCAGCTGTCAGCTACCTAGTGATCTGATTAAGAAATGTTGGTTAATACTGGGAGTACAATTAAAAATACATCAGCCATATTTTTTTAAGCCTTTTGTGATTTTTTCAAGAACTTCCTTGAAATAAAAAGCTTTGCTCATTAACGATTAGCCAGCAGAAGGCATCAGGACTTATAATTAAGTTTTCTTGGATAAGGAAAAACTCCCAGTTGCCCTGTAGAATTTGACGAATGGCAATCAGATGGCTTATGCCTGAGCACTTCCTTAGGGCCTCCAGAAGGAAACCTGCACAACCTTGGTAGCTTCTGGAGGTTACCCTGAGATGTACACACATGCGGTTCATTTCTGTGGCTCTAGGAAGGTCTTCCTGGGCACTGGCAAAGGCTCCTTCAAAAGGAGACAAGAAGAGTGAGAACGAACAGTATCCACCCTACCTGAACTGGTGGGTACTGATGCAGAAATCAGGAAATTAAAAGCACCCTCCGTGGATTTATTGTTTAATCATGAACACCAGGCCTGAATTCTAAGAACACCGGTGAAACACAAGCCAGTTAGAACGGTTCAGATGAACCAACAATATCATCTACACAGGATGCCACCAACTCTTCCCCGGCCATTTTTCATCTGCTCAAATTTGCAAAAGACTCGTTTTACAAAATGACTGTGATGTGCACTGCTAACAGGAAATGGGTAAGGAATCCCGAATAAGCTCATCTCTCAGGAAAAGGTAGTTTCCCTTTTGGCTTTACCAGCCTAACCAAGCTCCTCTCCTTCCAGGGGACTTCAGGAGTCATTTATCCCAAGCTGGGTAGTTACATGGCAGAAAAAACTCTAGCCCCATGCCTATCATGTTCCAGCTATGGAATGTGCAGCAAGCCTCTTCCTCCAATCTTCAATTCTTACAACTGATGAACAGGAATCAAGTTCTGCTTAGGTCACAGGGCTTTCTGTGAGAATCAAATGAGATGACATCTAGCACGGCACTTTAAAAGCATTAAAGCCCTATACTAGCTAATATTAGTCATTAATTGCATGGAATCATAGAATAGAATGCATAGAAACTTAGTCCTGAAAGGGAGTCCTAATTTGAAAACTACTTGATAAAACTCACACTGCAGGCTCTAACCCACCAACTCACTGGCCTTTTGTTGCCAGACTTTGGCTACCAGGAAGAAACATCCTACTCCATCCAAGCACATCTGTACCATGACTCTTTGAGCACACCAATAGGACTATGAAACAGGCAGCCAAATCCCTATAAAAAATGGCCTCACCAAATCACATCCAAAGTTAGAGTCCAAGGAGAAATAATAGGTACTGAGCCCACTCCCTCATTCCTGCCACTTCCTATAGACACCCTTCAATCAAGCCACCTTTCTGACATTGGCCACAAGCATTTCAATATTGGCATGGCACTTGGCCCAGTGCTTTGTACTCCCTGGAGCTAAATTATCATCGTAAGTATTATTATTCTTTGATAGCAAGGTAGGCTGAATGGTGCATTAAAAGCATTTGTAGCTCAAAAACCTATGGGGGCAACAGGCAGTTTGAAAGCATTTAGCTGGATACAATACTGAGATCAGTGAAAAAGCTCATTTGTCACCATGACAGGAGGTGATAATGTGACATTTCACAAGTTTCAAAACAGCAGGGGAAACCACCTCCCCTCTATTATTTGTAGCAATGCTGGACTCCCAAACACACACTCTGCATGAACTATGAATCACTCTAATTATTCAGCAGGCTGAATACCAAACCAATCACCATCCACAATCAGATCTGGGCCTGAACTTTTTGTGAAGAGAGAACATTTCTCATTTCTGTACCTGCAGTTTTCCCCCATTGGCACTATTTTTTCCCAAACAATAATTTGCAGAATTCTTTATTGAAAGGGGCTCCTGCTTCCACAGTGGGCTTAGCAAAATATACCACATTTCCTGTTTTCTTCCCTCTTCCCAAGTGTGCCAATACTTCCTCCCCACTTTAAGAATAAAATCAAGAACAAAACACAAGCATTATCCCCCAAACCCTCACTTGCTCTCCGCTTTGAAACAGTGGCCACGGCAGTCCTTTTAGGATCCTCTGGAAATTTAAGAACATTCGAGCATGGTTGGAGGAGCAGAGCATAATGGTTACACGTCAGGTGCTCAAATCTTGGTGCAGCTACTTCTTAGCTGTGTGACCTTATCCAAGTTACTAAACCTCTCTGGGTTTCAGTTTAATTATGTAAAGTTGAGGTAGTAGAGACTTGTGTCCTTCTGTCATTGTAAAGATTGAATATGAGATTAATATATATTCCAGGTACTGTGATATGACATCACAATGGTTCTGTGTAAATTAATAATGCTGATACATAACATTAACTCTTTCTAGGCCGACAAGTCCAGTCAACAGCAGTCTGCCATAGGCTGGGGAAGAAAATGAACATTAATACTTATTTCACTTGTGCTCAGTAAAATGCTTATCTCCACCATGCTCCCCTCTTCTCTGCCATCTCTCTTCCTGGGAATAGGGTTGCCTGCTCAGAATTAGCCCAGGAATAGATTATGGTGGTTGCCACTGAGCAAGTGGATAGAGAAAATTCGCATGGGTTGAACCTCCAATGTTTAAACATAGTTAAGTGGGAGCATGAGACAAAAACTTCCAAGTACCTTGGCTGCAGCTTGAAAGGCAGATAAGTTCTATAAGGAAATACCTTTTAATCCCTTAAATCATTTCACACTGCTTTCCTCCACCTCCTTCTCACAGCTCCCTGGTTACATATACATCCATAGCTTCAACCACTGGGATGTATTTAAAAGCCTTCTTAATTTAAATCAGTGGGAGGGGGAAATTTTTTTTCTACTAATTTAGAGAGACCCAAGTTCATAGTTTTTTGTTTTTTGTTTTAAGTAAGCCTGGAAGATGATTCTCCAAGACCAGTCTATGCTGCTGAGGGCAGAATTAATCCAGAATATAACTGTTTCCTTCCTGGAAAAGCAAAAGTATCAATGAGGAGGAGTGAGTCTCAAGTTCCTTATCCATGGCCCCCTTCAAAGTACTTCAACACAGACTACATATCCCAGGCAAAAAGAGATTCAAGCCATACAGAAACACTATTTTTGTTCTCTGTCTTCTCTAGTGCTCTCCTCAAATTCGGAAAGGTAAAAATAAGCACAAACAAAATAACCACAAAGAAGATACTACATCCCAAGATCAGAGAGGAGTTCATGAGAGTGCTTGCTGCCTTAAACGAGGCTGATGTTTGGGCCTTAATGCTATTCCAAAGTATTAAAAGAACCTTCAGTAGAAAGAGTGAAAGCTCATATGGTGCAGACGTCAGAAACATGACCCAGAAGGAAAAGGTAGGTGCAGACACAACTGCTGAAGCTGCCCAGTGAAGGAAGTTGACTCAAGAACCAAGAGAAGTCATGTGATGAGCCCAGAAATCCCTCCATCCCTCCGTCCGTCTGTCCGTCTGTCCATCTGTCCCCCCACTGCAACCCCATGACTGTCCTGGTATATTACACTCCAGCTTATTCCTCACTTTGCAAGGTGGGGCTTATACAGCAGTGGTTGTCAGACTCTGATCTTTAACAGAATCACCTGGGGCACTTGGTCAAAACACAAAGGCCCAGGCCCCTCCCACCTCCAGGAGCCTGGGACTCCGCATTCTTCATCAGCTCTCCAGGTGATTCTAGATGCAAAGTTTGAGAACCATATGGCCACAAAAAAAAGGAGGGAGGTGGGGGGAGTTATTTAAACACAAAAGGGAGCAATCTTTGAGATACCTTTAAGGGAAAGACACAAGTGCAGAACAGTGTGTTTAGCATGCTGCCTTATGTATAAGAAAAGATGGGGCAATGAAAATAAAGGTTTTTTAAAGATGGGAGTGAGACAGATACAAGATATATAGATATAGAGTATCTCTAAAAAGATCCACAAGAAACCTGTTACACTGGTTGCTCCCGGAAAAAGGAACTGCCTGACTGTGGACAAAGGCAGAAGGAAAACATCACCATATTGCTTTTCAGCTCTTTGAATTTAACTACACAGATACATTATCAAATAAATTTGTTGTTCAAACTTCAAAGGGGTAGACAGAGGCACATAAAAACAAGTAAAAATAGTGATTAAGGGATAAAAATAGCCACGTGGCGGGGCTCAGTGGCTCACGCCTGTAATCCCAGCACTATGGGAGACCAAGGTGGGTGGATCACAAGGTCGTGAGATTGAGACCATCCTGGCCAACACGGTGAAACCCCATCTCTACTAAAAGTGCAAAAACTTAGCCAGGTGTGGTGGCACTCACCTGTAGTACCAGCTACTCAGGAGGCTGAGGCAGGAGAATCACTTGAACCCAGGAGGCGGAGGTTGCAGTGAGCCGAGATCGCGCCATTGCACTCCAGCCTGGGCGATAGAGTAAGACTCCATCTCAATAAATAAATAAATAAATAAATAAATAAATAAATAAATAAATAAATAAATAATAGCAGCCTCAAGGGTTAGTATTCCAGAGCTCTCAGTGATTTCTTGCATGTAAGAACCCTTCTCTTCTGCCTGGGCTGCACCGAGGCTCCAGAAGTCAAAGAGAGACACTCCATCCACCTGCTGAGGGAAACGGTGCCCTGGGGATTGCTCACGAGGCACTTCATATATTCTCTTCATGGAATTTTTGTCTTCTAAGTCAACTGCTAACTCTTTGAAAGAACAGACTATTCCTCAACCACCTTAATTATCTCCCTTGATGCTTGAAGTCACTTAATCAATGCCTACAGACACTTACTCAGATCTGTTTTTGCAAGAGATAAAACAATCATTTATAACTAGACTCAGAGCTTTGAAATTAAGTTCCTAAACTGTTTGTTATACAGGCTGATTTGGATTGCTCTGCCTGATTGTAATAAGTGTGTTCCTCTAAGATAATGCCCTCCACTCTTCGTCTTTAAATACACATATCAACCAGGAAATACACAGGGCAACAAGAGTCTATTTCTCCTGACCCAACTGCCAACAAAATTCTGCCCTCAAGTGTTTGTATCCTGCCTCATATTCCCGAGACCATCTCCCACTTCTTACTCCTTGTACTACTTTGGAAAAGAAAAATAGCCACATTTCCTTCCAATTTCACTTCTCTCCTCCCTTCAAGAAAGCCTGCTTGCTTTGAGGTTTTTCAAGACACACTAGCAGACAGGCGAGTCCAGAAGACTCAACCTTTCAACCTACAAAGTTTAGGGAAAGTGAAAAGATATCAATTATGTAATGATGAAAGGAGAATGGATAATCCAACATGTCAAGCGATGATCATATTCGTCTTTGCCACATTCAAAAATCCACTTTACAGTTGACATCACTCCCATCTGTATGTACAAGCACACACCTTTCTCTGGACAGACTGAAACCCTCTAGGTAAAGAGACAAGGATTCCAAGGATGTCCCAAAGACACCTCTCTGGTTGAAAGGGATAAGTATTCAATCTAGATAAATCATTCCCAGAGAGAAGAGAATATGTATTTAAATGGCTAATTTCATCATTTTTGGTGTATTACTTAAATGAAGTGGGATTGGTTAAAGACAATTGAGATTCCGTGCACACTGTCTTACTATTGTAAAAGCAGGTTTTTAAACATCTACATCCTGTTAGACTGTTAGAAACTGCTAGGAGGTGACCTGGAGACCCTGTCCACGAACTTGGGAGGAAACACTGCACAGTGCTAAGTGCCAAGGACGCACAACAGGCCCTTGATAAGTGTGCCTGCAAGTGGTCTAACAGTTTTACAGTATGTCAATTTACAATGTGCTTTTCATGTCCTCTCTTTTCATCCATACAAAAACCCGTGAGACAGAGAATGTTCGTTATCATCCTATTTGACAGGTGAGGAATCAAGAGGTGAAGTAGTTTGCCCATGGTCACACAGCCTGAATGCAGCAGGTCCTCTAAGCCTGCCCCACAGCATTCTTCCACGGTATCACATGTCTGTCACGCATACAGCTTTGGAGCTCTGTGGCCTCACATGGCCGGCTAATTCAGGAGCTTCACAGAGGATGAAACTGATAACTCAGGTGATATTCCCAAGGTCCCACAGTATGTACTTAGAGAAGCCTTCCTGTGGTCTTGCCATTTAACTAGAGGAATGCTTTCAACTGGAGTGGCCACGTTAGGGTCTAAAATACACCCACAATACTACCTACCTGCCTTTAGTCTCTGAAAGGACATCAACTGGATATTCATTTGTTTTTTTTTTTACTTTTTTTTTTTTGCATCCATGCAAATTGCTAAGAAAGGAAGTAGGGATGGTAATATTACCAGGTGATGATACAAGTAAACATTAGCTGACAAGTGTGCTGACATCTTCCCTAGGTAGATGGCTCTTGCTCATTCTTTTTAACCTCTTCAAATCTAAATCAGACTCCAAGGCTTAGTTCAAAACTGATCTACAAAAGGCCACTTTTTGGAGGTAGGGGTATGTGTGTGTATGTGTGTGTACAAACATGCACAGTTCTTGTGCAACCAAAGTTGGTAACTGCATGGAAGGAGTACAGATCTTAGAGTCTAAGGCATCTGGGTTCAAATCTTAACCCTGCCACTTAGTGGCTCTTTAGTAAAGCAGTATCCTCATTTAACTTCTCTCAAATGTTACGAAGAAGACAACCTCCTACACTTGGAGAATTATAGCCAAGATGAAAGAAAACGATGGTGTCAGACCCCTTATCACAAAGGCATTCAATAAATTACCATTAGCCCCACAAAGCATTCCCTAACTACCCAACTCCTAAACTCCATCTTCAATTGCCAGAATATCTATAGGCCCTGTTATAGGCACTTGTGTATTATAGCCACTAGTGGTAACAGTTTATCTGCCCGAATAGATTAAACACTTTACAAGGTAGGGTCTGGGAGGGAGGCTAGTGCTTACTTTTATGTCCCTCATGGATTCTTAGAAGATGACAGTAAGGGCTCCAATATTTTGAAATGAGCTAATTAAGTGAAAACAAGTTTCAAGCAATTGCAAAAAGAACAGTGGCCACGAGGGCAGTTTATTTCACATACAATCAAAAGGCTCTGCAGACCTGCATACCAACGAGGCACTCCAGGTTCCCCTGAAGGATTCTTAGCCTATCTACCAAAAGGGAAAATCTATACTCCACTTACACTTTGAACAAACGTTATTTCAGGGCCTGCTTTATGCCAGCACTGTGCAAGGCCCCAAGAAACCCAAAGATGACTAAGACATGGAACCCACCTTCAAAGCAGCCCTCAAATAAAAGAATGCCATCAACTAAAAATTTATGCAAATGGTGAAGGAACCTAGACAAGGTCCTGTCCTGCCAACCTCTAGGCTCTGTTTTCTCAGCTGGAAATGAGGAAGCTGTATAGATTATCTTCAATGACTATTGCAGCTCTGTCAATTAGCCCATTAATAAATTGCCTCAAAACAGCTAAGTTTCTCTTAGTTCCTCAAAGAGCTATAAACAGAACCACCATTCAACTCAGCAATCCCACTACTAGATATATACCCAGAGGAATATAAATCATTCTACCATAAAGACACATGTACACGAATGTTGACTGCTGTACTATTCACGATAGCAAAGACATTGAATCAGCCTAAATTCCCATCGATGACAGATTGGATAAAGAATACGTGGTACACATACACCATGGAATACTATGCAGCTATAAAAATTGAGATCACGTCTTTTGCAGGAACATGGATGAAGCTGGACGCCATTATTCCTGGCAAAAAAATGCAGGAACAGAAAATCAAATACCATATGTTCTCACTTATAAATGGGAGCTAAATGATAAGAATTATGAACACAAAGAAGGAAGTAACAGACATTGGTGCCTAATTGAGGGTGGACGGTGGACGATGGGAGAAGGGAGAGGAGCAGAAAAGATAACTATTGGGTACTGGGCTTAACACCTCACTGATGAAATAATTTGTACAATAAACCCCTGTGACACAAGTTTACCTTCACATTTACCCCTGAACCTAAAATATACACCCATGAACATATACTCCACAAATACCCCTGAACCTAAAATATACCCACAACCACAACCTTCACATATACCCCGAACCTAAAATTAAAAGAAAAAATGGGTATTTCTAAATGTAGTTAGAAGTGTGGTTGAAAGTGTTAAATGGAATGTTTTCTATATCAAAGCTGAATCACTTCAATCTCCACAAAGATTTCAGTATTCAGCATTCCTTTCTGCCCTCTTTCCCCACACAGGAAACGAATTATTTTGGGAAGAAGTTACATGAGAAAGGGAATCTGGAGTGTGCCCAATTTGGGGGGGGGGGTGGCAGGAGCAGTAAATGGAATGCTGCTTTAAGCAGGAACAGAGACTGCAGAAGAAGTGGCAGCTCAGGAGAGGACAAAAGAAAAGAAAGGCACCAGAACAATGTTAAATTGCTCTGATTCCATTTAGGAGGAGGATAGAAGCCCTATCCACCTTGTTGGAGCTTGCAGGAATCTCATGCTAAACCACAGTGAAATGTTGACCTTTTTTGGTGACTCTTGAGTCGAAAAAAAAAAAAAAAAAAGAAGAAGTGAAATTATGCTCAATAACCTCTAAGAGGTTTGATAAGTCCTTCCAAAATACTCACTTTGGTGCCTAATTAGTTAAACCCTTGTTATCCACAGATGAAGAAATAGTACCCCATTTCCTGGTGGTTCCAAGGGGAAATTTCCATGTATTTGCTTAAGTAGCAGAGCCCAGCCATCCTGCCTCAGCCTGGGCTGGCGATTCTGCAGCGCAGGGCCCACGGTGTTGGGGCCTGGTGCCACCATCCCCACGGCCCGCCCAGGCCTGGATCTGCAACTCTCTCACCCTCAACATCTGCCTCTCTTCCCATTTTCCCAGGACCCTGTTCTCAACTAATAAACAATTCAAGTTAACCCATGCCAGTTACCTTCCCCAGATAACTTATTTATAATGCAAAAATGTTCATATAATGTGAGGATGCCAGAGTATTTAGGCAGACCAGGGCCAGGAAATATTTAGGTCCACAGGCCTTTGAAATGCCTGTTCTCAAAATCTGTGTTCCTATCATCTCATTTTTCTTCAGAAGACCATTGGTTCCAAGATGTGAGATGTGGGGGGCCCTGCAGGGGTGCGGCCAGGACCCCCTCCCAACTTTGCAGCTGAGCATTAAGGTGACTCAGTCATGCTACAAAGTGGACACTCATTTGGAGTCAGAAAAAAATCTCTTGGTCTAGACCCTAGCAGATCACACTCTGTCCCAGAGGTTCCTCAAACATGGCACATGAACGAACAGGGTGCTTCCCAATTTTACTTCTGTTCCAACAACTAAGAAACTCTAAGTAACTCCTTACAAGAGTCTTGGCTTTTGAGTTACGGACACTTTTAAAGTCAGCTTTCTTCATTGGCATGATTTAGAGACAACCAAGTCACAGGCTGGCCATGGAAGAGACACAAGTGAGTGAAGGAAGCTCCTGGAGGACAGTGGTTCTGGGGAGCCCTTTGCCCAGCAGAGGACCCAGCCTTTCCCTAAAGCACACTGCCTGGCAAGCCACTCTATAAACACAATCAGTAACAAGGGCCCTGGGCTTAGCGAGAATCCATGCTTTTCCATTCTATCCACATGTCCCGAGAAGATGCAGCCCACCAGCTCCAAAGCAAAGCAGCAGGTCCGGCAGGCAGAACCACCCCCAGCCAGCAAATTGTCCCATTCTCTTCACAGCTCCAATAGCAAAAACTACAAATACTTTTGCACCAACCTAATATCTCCAGAAACAAATCTACATCGGTGTAGTCTACACATAAATATACATTTAATAAATTTATCAAACACCATAGCTGACGGTGAATTAATCAACTTCTCGTCAGAAAAGTATAATTCAGGAAGTTGTACTTCTTAAAATTACAAACAACCTAGGGGAAAAAAAAACTTTAAAAAACAAATCAGCTGAAGTACTAACAAAGTGGCATCCAATACAGAGTAGATGTATAATTTTGCTTCTTTTATCTGCTATGTGGAACAGTTAGGTCATTCTGTAAAGCTCACTGTAACTGGAAAAGATCCAGAAATCCTGTTTGGTTCCAGATACCACATCTAAAATAACTTTATGCTTCTTGCTCTAGGCTATCTTTATTAATTACCATTTTGGGAAAATGAATGACGGCTATTTGCAAAATGCTCAAGGAAAGCAACACATTATCTTTTTTGAAACTAAAAGGCAGCAACTCTTCCCAAACATGGTGCTGAGTGAGTGAACAGGGAGGAAACTAAAGCAATGCCTCAGTGCACAGAAATTAATTTTTGATTGACACAAGAGAAGTCTCAGGTTCCTGGGGCTATTGGGCAATATGGAGATAAACTGTTTCTCACCTGGGCTAATAGGTCCTGAAGTTGGAAGAATGAGTTGTGTATTTATTCGCACACCCACTATAGGAAGAAAATCCTCCAAGCCCATAGAAAAACATTCTCGATCTATCCTTTCTGACATTTACAACCAAAGAAGCAAACAGCCTCCAAAGGAATGAAAACCAATTCTTTCCATTCAGCAGAGCACTAGGACGAAGATCTAATGAATTCCAGAAGAGCCTTGAAGTAGAAGGGGGTGCAAACCATTAGGGCCGACTGTCTAGTTATAACCACAGTCCACACACCTGGCCTCACTTCTAACACCAACTGCACAAGTAGACATCTCATGTTCAACAATTCACTAGAAAGACTGATTAAAAGCTGTTGTACTTATGGTACAGTATTTAGTTTCGCTAAAGGATACAGATGAAGACCAGCCAAAGGAAGAGATGCATAGGACAGAGACCAAGAAAAGCATGAAACATGTTACTTTCCTGGCAAAGATGTGTGACAATACTCAAAATACTGCCAACCAGGGAAGCTCAACTCAGCCGCAGTGTTCAGAGTTTTCACTGGGGCTTCATTATGCAGGTGTGGTTTACTGCCACATGGCTGACCTCAATCTCCAGCCCCCAACCTAAATGGCACAGTTGATTCTTGAGGTAGGAGGCAGGACTCAGACACTGGACAATACTGAGGACTAGCTAAAAAAGGACAACAAGGAAACAGCTTTCCATAAGACAGGCCCACCTATGGGCCATGTCTGTTTATCACTGCCATGGCAACACCCAGGAGTCACTGCCCCTTTCCATGGCATGGACCTGATGACTCAAAAGTTAACATCCTTTTCCTAGAAATCTCTGCATAAACCTCCCCTTAATTTACCTGTAATTAAAAATAGGTATAAATATGACTGCAAAATTGCCCTGAGCTGCTGCTTTCAGCACACTGCCTATGGGGTAGACCTGTTCTGCAGGAGCTGTCATGAAGCTGTAACACTGCCTGAGCTGTAACACTACCAATTCAAGAAAGCTGTTTTCTCCTACCCTACCACCAGCTTCCCTTGAATTCTTCCCTGGATGAAGCCAAGAACCCTCATGGGCTAAGCTCCACTTTGGAGCTTACCTGCCCTGCATCAATCTTTCTGACATGGCTATACCCTACCCTATGGCATGACCAGCTCCTGACCCTAAATCACATTATTGGTATTTCTGGGGTTGCCAGCCCCTACCCTAAATCATATTTTGAGCCCATAACAAAGGCAAGACCCCTTTGTGGGCAAGGTTAAATTATTTAAGACCCAGGCAGCAAATGGCTATACCAGGCATAAAGTCAGTTATCCTGACCATTAACAGAGAACCAAGAAACAAGGTCAGCCTGCCTCCTGGAGCTGAAGCCCTGCCCAGTCCCATTCCCTGCCTCACCTCTCTCTAAAGCGGGTAAAGACCAAAGTAGTGACAATGGGTTGGAAGCTTAATTCAAGAAAGAGAAAATCATCCACATACCATTTCTTCCTCAAAATGGGGATAGTTTCTCTCTGGGAATTCTGCTATTGCTTCTAGGACCAATGAGACTTTCTTTGCTCTGATTCAACCAAGTAATTCTCCAGCTGCTTTTCTAGAAGCTAACCTAGAAGCCCACCAATCTAATGCATCTGTCAGGATCAGCTGGGTTCTGCTGTGGTCACAAACCCCATCCAACATTTCACTGGCACACACAAGGTGTCTGCTTTTGGCTTCTGCTCCATGTTCATCATGGGCTGGCTGGGGGTTCTGGAACTCAGGTTGATGGAGCAACCCTCCCAGAACAGTACTGGTTACCATGGCAGGCAAGGAAGAGCTTGGCAAAATGTGTTATCAGAAATGTTATGAAAGTGGCTTCAGCTCACATTTCCTTAATCAAACCGAATCCCATGGTCATGTCCAAGTAAGGAAGTGCAATTCTGTAAACTGTAAGGAAGTGCAATTCTACCAAGTGGTCAGGAGAAAGGGAACCAGATATTCATGAGCAGCCAAACAACTACTGCATCCACTTCCCAACCAAAGTAGGAATCTCCTCATCTACGTCTCTGACAAGGGCTGAAGGGGATCTGATTGGGAATATGGGGGGTTTGTGTTGTCATTTTAAAACCAAGGTATATAGGGGATGTCTTCTGAATTCAAAGAGTAACATGGAATAGTTGCAGAATTAATTGTTTCAGTTTCACTTGTCTGCCTTGCTCTGTAGTGTGGGCACCAAAGTTCCCCAGTCCACATCACAGGTGGTTAGTAGTCAACCCCCACCCCCAAAAGACCATTACAGCCTAAGATTATCATGGCCATAGCTGGACCAAGAGCTTAAAGGGTAACCTCAGTCTAACAATGACAACAGCATTCAGGTTTGCCTCAATTTGCAAATTCAAGTGCACCGAGGCATACCATGTGAAATCACAACAGCATCATTCCAGTCATAAGAAATCACAGTGAAGATGAGTGCCAGCAGACATACGATAGGAAAACACCTAAGAATGGAAAGAGCATGAATCACAGAAACTCCTGATGAATTACCAACTGAGTTCACTGTGAGCTGAACTAAAACGCCATCACTTCTTCACACAGACTTCTGTCCAGCCAAGGGGAATGTGGTACTTGCATTGTCAAATATTTTTAATCTAAATGAAGCATTTAACGTTTCTATTAAGCTTTATCTTGCTCATTCAAATCCATCAAAGTAACTGTATCTAACCCTGAGCACTGCACACTAAGAAGGTCATTGACAAACTAGTGAGTACTCATAGGACAGAGAGAGTAGTAAGGGGTCTGTTACAAGAGAAAGAGGGGATTGGACATTTATTTAGCTGGGAGAAGCCTTGGAAAGGATGTTATCTGTTTGAAAAACATGAAGGGCAGCTGTGTAGAATAAAATAGGCTTCTTTTAACTCCAAAGGCAGAAAGTGGAGTCAGTAGGCAGGACCCAGGAGGCCCCCCTCAGTTACTAAGAGCAGAACCACCTTCTAACAATGTGAGATCCCACAGGCTTAGCAACCGCAGCATTCTGTATTTAGGAGTTGTTGAACAGCACCGGCTGACACCAGCCACAGGATGGGGCATTAGAGCGGTTGATCTGTATGTGTCTAACGCTTCTCAGTGACTAATCACACCAATATTTATCTGGATATATGAAGGCTGGGAATAAGGAAGAATAAAAAGTTCTATAACATAGCCAGAGATTTAGAAAGCCCCCAAATGACTACAGGTAGAAGGAATAGAAAGCAGGCATTTGTTAAGGAAAAAATATCTCAGAGGCTATCTATATAGACAGGATGTTGCTCTGATGGGCACCATGAAAGGCAGCAACAGAAGGTCAGAACATAGCGTGCAACACACAATTTGTGTACAGGCTTGTCCTGTCTCCTACGCACCTGCCTTAATCCATCTGGCAACCTGCAAGCACATTCTGCCCTATTCGTTGCTCTCACAGGGGTCTTGTTTAGGGCCAAGCGCACCATATGCATGGAATATCCATTTTCTGGAGGGCCTCATCGTCTAGCCGGACAGAATGTTATCACCTTCTTATCCAAATGCTTTGTCTTATGGTGAGGAAGCTGGTGAGGCAAGCTGCACTGAACACTCAGGTGTTGTGAAAATGTCCTCTGGGCATGTAACATCAAAGTGAGTCACAGAACACAGAGACCAGAGGATCAAGGTAACCACTTCTGCCCCACCCCCCTTAGAAATATTAACCAGATTGTAGGAAACCCAAACAATCCCTTAAGTAGAAAGGGATAGATTAAGAAAGCAACCAGATGGCTTGACACAGCATCAGTAACTTTTTCTCTTTTCTTCCCATGGTATAGAAGATAGACAGGCGTGCTTTGGAAGCATAAAGACCTACCTCACCTTGCTGCCAACTCAAGACTGCCTTGTATGGATGATCCCTCTGAAAAAAGTCTTCGATTGCCTCCCAACCTGGAGGGGTTGGTCTGCCTCCTTTTTTTGGTTTGAGCTTGCCCTTCACTTAAAAGAGGATAGGCAGGGTTCTGGCAGAGAACTTTCCCAACATCAGTCCTTTGTGACAGTCCCCCTTCACTCTCCCATCCAGAAACAGGACTTCAGTGGAAAATATAACTGAGGTTCTGGAAGATGCTCTCCATGAGCTACATATACACAGAACAGTAGCAAATTAACCTGGAAATAACCCCCAAAAGACCTTAGGGAAAGACATTTATTCTTCAGGGTTTATATAAAGCACTGCTTGGGATGAAGGAAAATGCTGATATTCCAACTGAGTGAAACATTAACTCAGATACCAGTAAGAGTCTACAGGAAGAAGTGTATGGATTGTGAATGTGAAAGGCCCTTTGCCACACCTAACATAGCACCTAATAGGTATGCACAGTTCATCCACATCTTCCAGGCCCTTCAGAAGATGAAGACCACCCCTCCCCCAGATCACTTTACATGCACAGATGGTTGAGTCTAAATCCCAGGTAAAAACAAGTTATGGCAGCAGGATTCATGCCCACACTTCTTCAAATCCCTCAGAGTGTTGGGGACACTCAGGGCTCAATACAGGCCTTGAATCAATCACCTATTTACCCTAAAACAGGTAACTTCTGGGAGAGGCAACAACTCAGTGCTTCCCTTCAGGAGAAACATTCTGCCTGGAATTTTCATGCCTTTTTCAGCACAGAGGAAGTTGAGGCTACTACTCCCACCAAAATGGAAAAATTAGAAGGAATCCAAAGTGACCTACTTCTGGGTGTCTATAGAAGTTTTAAGAGCAGCAATTCTCAGCCGGGTGCAGCTCCTCATGCCTGTAATCTCAGCACTTTGGGAGGCCAAGGCAGGCAGATCACGAGGTCAGGAGATCAAGACCATCCTGGCTAACACAGTGAAACCCCGTCTCTACTAAAAACACAAAAAATTAGCCAGGTGTGGTGGTGGGCACCAATAGTCCCAGCTACTCGGGAGGCTGAGGCAGGAGAATGGCGTGAACCCGGTAGGCAGAGCTTGCAGTGAGCCGAGACTGAGCCAAGATCACACCACTGCACTTCAGCCTGGGCGACAGAGCAAGACTCCATCTCAAAAAAAAAAAAAAAAATTCTCTCAGGAGCATCCCCAAAAGCAAAGTATTTAAATTAAAAATGCTGATGGGAAGACTTTAAACATGTATTTCATTCATCATAAGAAGTATATTTTTCCATTAGTTTTTTAAAAAGTATTCAACCAACAACAAAATCTCTCAAAAGATTATTCAAACAGCTCTAACAAAAGTCAAAAGAGGTTGGAACTGAACCTACCACTGGCTGTCCCAGAAAAGATTTCTGCAAACAAGGAAAAAAAATGTCATTTGAGGGATACCAAAGTATATTAGAAAAAATGGATGGTTTTCCATTAACGAGGTGTTTTAGAAACTCAAAAGTTGTTCTCATTAAGCCTGCAAACTTGTTTACACCATTGGTCTTCGCTGGTGCCTGTGACACTGATGGAAGAAACCATTTACCAAAAACGGATACATTTCAAAGTATTTGTTTTAACTTTGTTTTGTAAATTAAAGGAGCAACCCTTCCCAATATACAAATTACTATGTCACTTCCCTAGAAGGTAGGAAAGGTGACTTAAGACAGTAGCTCAGTTTAATTATGATTTATTGAGGGCAAATTATAGTCTGTAGTATTTTGCAGCACACTTGCAGGTTCTGCCTTCACTCAGTCTAACCCCTAGCAGGTTGATGGGCCAGGGGTCATGAAATATTTACGCCAGACACAATCTTGGAGCTGTTAGCCCAAGCCCCTCACTTTAGAGATGGGGAAATCAAAACTCAGGGTAGCGAAGTCACCTGCCCAAGGTCACACAGCCCGTGAATGGCAGAGTCTTATCCAACTGGAAGGAAGAACTTTGGAAAGCCCTCTTCCTACATGGGACATTATGGCTAAAGGCAAGAAACCAGGAGCCTGCCCTCAAGATGACCTGACGCCAGCAGCTTCAATTCAGTGCAGTCAGGAGACTGCGCTTGCCTGGCAACCCCAGTGAGGAAACCTGCACCAGAACATAAATGGCAGGTAGGAAAGGCTGGGGAGCAGGACGAGGGCTGTGCTCTTGACCCTGTGTCCACCCTGCATCTAGATGTCTTTAGCAAAAAAGCACAAAGGCCTCCAAACAAGCTAGTCCTTGCTGTTTGGGATGAACATGTTTAAGTTCTATACTTTCATCAAGGGCTATTACATCTGAATTAACTCAGTGCTAAGACTCAACCTGTATTTTGCGATCTCTTTAGATGTTTTTCTCTGTGAATCAGACTCTTAAAGAGGATGGGAACAAAGTGAAATCCATTTGGGTAAAAATAAAAAACTTACGTATTTAGCGTTGTGTAGACACAGAAAATAGCTGGAAGGATATAGAACAAAATGTCTTCTGCAGATACTTCTGGGAGTGGGGGTAGAGAAAGGGCAGGCTTTTCGTATAATTCTGTACTCCCTGTCCCCCTCAGAGTATTTTTCACTGCCCTCCAATCGCCCACATAAATTCTTTCCCTGTCCCATAAGGAGCATCACACTTCATAGGGTTCTACCAGTGGTCACCATCTTGTCTCCTTACAGACAGTTTCCATTTCTACCTGATCCCTCATGAATCCCTAACCCTTATTTCCAGCCTGGACTGCCTTCTTGAGCTCTAGAACAGTATGTCCAAAAGCTCACAGGCCAACCCTACCCTGTTCCACAAGCTTCTCAGCCCAACACGCCTTTCAGAGCCCTCATCTTCCCCACAGTGGCTTCTCTTCTTCCAACTACCCAAGTCAGGATCCTAGGAGTCACCCTTAGCTCGCTCCCTTCACCTGCCACACCCAGTGAGTCTGAAGGTCTTTCTGGAACCTCTCTCCCAAAGCAGGTTTCTCCTTTAATCCCTGCCACTGCCTTGTCCACAGTCACCTGAATTACTGCAGTGACCTCCTGATTAGCACCCCTTCTTCCAGTACTCTCTGCCTCCAGTCCAGCCACCACAGGGTACATGGATTTAACACATGAAGCTGAAGAAATTCACTCATTCATTCAGTCTTCACTGAGCAACTACTTTGTGCCAGACACTATTCTAGGCCCTGAGGATACAGCTGTCAGCAAAACAGACATCGTGCCCATTCTAGTGATGAAATCAAATTTAAGATCCCATTATGGCTTTCCATTGCTTTAGCTAAAATCCTAACATCTTCGGTAGCATACAAGACCCTTCCTGAGCCTGGCCCCAATGACCTCACTGACCTCACCAGAAACTCTTTTGTACAAAGGCCCTACTCTATCCCTCATCTCTCTCCAGTGCCTGCACAGTCCCTAAACACTAAATATTAAGGAACCTGCTTTCTAAGGAGCTCAATAAGCAAATACCTTGCCAAATCCTGGGATCCTGTGAGGTAAACAGGAGGCAGAAACTGTTACCAGCATTGGCGGATGTGAAAAATGGGGCAGCGGAAATTGATAGACCGCTAGCAAGACTAATAAAGAAAAAAAGAGAGAAGAATCAAATAGACACAATAAAAAATGATAAAGGGGATATCACCACCGATCCCACAGAAATACAAACTACCATCAGAGAATACTACAAACACCTCTACGCAAATAAACTAGAAAATCTGGAAGAAATGGATAAATTCCTCGACACATACGCTCTCCCAAGACTAAACCAGGAAGAAGTTGAATCTCTGAATAGACCAATAACAGGAGCTGAAATTGTGGCAATAATCAATAGCTTACCAACCAAAAAGAGTCCAGGACCAGATGGATTCACAGCCAAATTCTACCAGAGGTACAAGGAGGAACTGGTACCATTCCTTCTGAAACTATTCCAATCTATAGAAAAAGAGGGAATCCTCCCTAACTCATTTTATGAGGCCAGCATCATCCTGATACCAAAGCCTGGCAGAGGCACAAGCAAAAAAGAGAATTTTAGACCAATATCCTTGATGAACATTGATGCAAAAATCCTCAATAAAATACTGGCAAACCGAATCCAGCAGCACATCAAAAAGCTTATCCACCATGATCAAGTGGGCTTCATCCATGGGATGCAAGGCTGGTTCAATATATGCAAATCAATAAACATAATCCAGCATATAAACAGAACCAAAGACAAAAATCACATGATTATCTCAATAGATGCAGAAAAGGTCTTTGACAAAATTCAACAACCCTTCATGCTAAAAACTCTCAATAAATTAGGTACTGATGGGACGTATCTCAAAATAATAAGAGCTATCTATGACAAACCCACAGCCAATATCATACTGAATGGGCAAAAACTGGAAGCATTCCCTTTGAAAACTGGTACAAGACAGGGATGCCCTCTCTCACCACTCCTATTCAACATAGTGTTGGAAGTTCTGGCCAGGGCAATTAGGCAGGAGAAGAAAATAAAGGGTATTCAATTAGGAAAAGAGGAAGTCAAATTGTCCCTGTTTGCAGATGACATGATTGTATATCTAGAAAACCCCATCGTCTCAGCCCAAAATCTCCTTAGGCTGATAAGCAACTTCAGCAAAGTCTCAGGATACAAAATCAATGTACAGAAATCACAAGCATCCTTATACACCAATAACAGACAAACAGAGAGCCAAATCATGAGTGAACTCCCATTCACAATTGCTTCAAAGAGAATAAAATACCTAGGAATCCACCTTACAAGGGACATGAAGGACCTCTTCAAGGAGAACTACAAACCACTGCTCAATGTAATCGAAGAGGATACAAATGGAGGAAAATTCCATGCTCATGGATAGGAAGAATGAATATCGTGAAAATGGCCATACTGCCCAAGGTAATTTATAGATTCAATGCCATCCCCATCAAGCTACCAATGACTTTCTTCACAGAATTGGAAAAAGCTACTTTAAAGTTCATATGGAACCAAAAAAGAGCCCGCATTGCCAAGTCAATCCTAAGCCAAAAGAACAAAGCTGGAGGCATCATGCTACCTGACTTCAAACTATACTATAAGGCTACAGTAACCAAAACAGCATGGTACTGGTACCAAAACAGAGACATAGATCAATGGAACAGAACAGAGCCCTCAGAAATAATGCTGCATATCTACAACCATCTGATCTTTGACAAACCTGACAAAAACAAGCAATGGGGAAAGGATTCCCTATTTAACAAATACTGCTGGGAAAACTGGCTAGCCATATGTAGAAAGTTGAAACTGGATCCCTTCCTTACACCTTATACAAAAATCAACTCAAGATGGATTAAAGACTTACATGTTAGACCTAAAACCATAAAAACCCTAGAAGAAAACCTAGGCATTACCATTCAGGACACAGGCACGGGCAAGGACTTCATGTCCAAAACACCAAAAGCAATGGCAACAAAAGACAAAATTGACAAATGGGATCTAATTAAACTAAAGAGCTTCTGCACAGCAAAAGAAACTACCATCAGAGTGAACAGGCAACCTACAAAATGGGAGAAAATTTTCGCAACCTACTCATCTGACAAAGGGCTAATATCCAGAATCTACAATGAACTCAAACAAATTTACAAGAAAAAAACAAACAACCCCATCAAAAAGTGGGTGAAGGACATGAACAGAACAATGAGATCACATGGACACAGGAAGGGGAATATCACACTCTGGGGACTGTTGTGGGGTGGGGGGAGGGGGGAGGGATAGCATTGGGAGATATACCACCAGCATGGCACATGTATACATATGTAACTAACCTGCACAATGTGCACATGTACCCTAAAACTTAAAGTATAATAAAAAAAAAAAAAAAAAAAGAAGACATTTATGCAGCCAAAAAACACATGAAAAAATGCTCACCATCACTGGCCATCAGAGAAATGCAAATCAAAACCACAATGAGATACCATCTCACACCAGTTAGAATGGCAATCATTAAAAAGTCAGGAAACAACAGGTGCTGGAGAAGATGTGGAGAAATAGGAACACTTTTACACTGTTGGTGGGACTGTAAACTAGTTCAACCATTGTGGAAGTCAGTGTGGCGATTCCTCAGGGATCTAGAACTAGAAATACCATTTGACCCAGCCATCCCATTACTGGGTATATACCCAAAGGACTATAAATCATGCTGCTATAAAGACACATGCACACGTATGTTTATTGTGGCACTATTCACAATAGCAAAGACTTGGAACCAACCCAAATGTCCAACAATGATAGATTGGATTAAGAAAATGTGGCACATATACACCATGGAATACTATGCAGCCATAAAAAATGATGAGTTCATGTCCTTTGTAGGGACATGGATGAAATTGGAAATCATCATTCTCAGTAAACTATCGCAAGAACAAAAAACCAAACACCGCATATTCTCACTCATAGGTGGGAATTGAACAATGAGAACACATGGACACAGGAGGGGGAACATCACACTCTGGGGACTGTTGTGGGATGGGGGGACGGGGGAGGGATAGCATTGGGAGATATACCTAATGCTAGATGACGAGTTAGTGGGTGCAGCGCACCAGCGTGGCACATGTATACATATGTAACTAACCTGCACATTGTGCACATGTACCCTAAAACTTAAAGTATAATAATAAAAAAGAAAAGAAAAGAAAAATGGGGCAGTGGAAGCCACAACATATAGCTGAAAATAAAGCTACAGTCACAGCTCCATACTCAATGCTCCCCTGGCACACCTCTCTTCACATAGGCAAGCCCTCTGCCCCTAAATGGTCATAGTCACTAGCAAGCGTGTGCATCAGTTTTAAAGGTTAACTCTTCAAGACCAGCTCTCAGGAGCCTTCCTCTGTCCTCCTGGATGCCTAGCTGGGATGCTGTCTCTTGGGTCAAGCTTCTGGTCCTTCCCTAAATGTGGTGATGAGAGACATTGGCTTCATTTTTACTCCAAAGCTCACTTTTGCTTCTTATTGTCTTCAATCCCACTCCCACAGGAAAAAAACAGTTCTGAAAAATACATGTACCAAGGCTTTGTAGTTCAGAGTTAGCAGCTAGCCTGAAATTCCAAGGATAAAGAATTTCCATCATACTATAGCCCACCACAAGTTCTTCCTGAGAACAGTGGAGTGACTGCATGTCACTCAGTTCTTCCCCAATTCTGTGACCAAGGAGAAGATGTCAACTTGAGGTGGTCCTTGAGCCATTCTGGGTCTCAGCACCCTCATGAAGGGTCTAAATTTGAAGGATCATGATACAAATATGATCTTAAATTTCTACTATTCAAAGCCTTCTTGGATAGGGGTGGGCTTTTATGTCAGAAAAATGTAGGTTTAAATAAAGGCTCCATCATTTTCTAACTGTATGGCTCTAAGAGTTTCATCACTTATAAAATTGGGATAAACTACAACACATTGTTATGTGCATTAAACTATGCAAGAAAAATGCTTGGCTCTAGAAAAAGTATATATATACACTAGTTTCCCTTCTTCTAAAACACTGAATTTTTTTTTTTAAGCCTAAACACAGCTAGGATTGTATTTTATCAGAGAATTCTGTTTTGGCTCCCTGGAGTCTGTACTCTGATGTTCAAAGGATGTGAGTGAGGATGAGTTCTCTGAGCTGGTCCCTTGGAATCGTGGTGATCTTACCCATTTCTTTGGGGGCAGGGTCCACCCCAAATCACACCACTCCTGGGTTCCAGCTTCCTCAGCCTGCCTTCCCGCTCCAGGGATGCACAAGACCTGCAGCCCAGAGATCCTACATCCTGGGGGAACATCCGCCCCGTTCAGATCCTTCCTTGACTTTGATCCAAGATGGCTGGGGGCACAGCGAGAGAGATGACGGAAATGAATTATGTAAACAAGAGTGCTGAGTCATCAAAGATTAAATCCTCTCTGGACCACAATTCCTCAGCCAAAGACCAATACATTATACAGCATTTTGATTCACAGGCCTTCGTGAAAAGCACAGCCTACGGATCCCGAGTCCCAATGGTGCCTCCCCCGCCCTGTGTTTTCTGCTGAGGTGGCAGGCAATAATTAAAGCCACCTGCCTAATCACAAAGCATAAGCTGCTTCACAGAATTTCATAGGTTTCCTTAGGTGTTTAGGGGCTTAACTCACAACGAGGGCACTCCCTGAATGAAATCTGAGCAGAATATTCTGGGATGATCAGTTTGGGTTAAGAAACTAAAGTCGTCCTTTCTATATTAAGACAGGTGAGAGATGACAAACTCTAGTAAATGTGCTACTGCTTTCAGCATGATTCCAAAGGACAACTTTTTGGTGATTTTTATTTCAGAATTTACCAAAACCTCTGAGAATGGGTACCAGAAGAGAGTATGAAAAGCATACTCCATTATCCCAATCACATATTAAAGACAACCCACAGGTCTTGACATCACAAGCTTTGCCACATAAGAACTACAATATGAGAGCAGGTAATCAATTCATACAGCCACTAACATGCAGGCCCAACTGGCCTAAGAAAACTGCCTAATGTATTTTATTATGACTTTTTTTATATTTTGATTTTAAAACCCAGGAAAGCTAAAATAACCGTTTCCTAAGTTCTGATACTGGGGTTCTTAAAACCTACAAAGAGTAAACAAAAACTATGATTGTATATTTTTTGGTGTTCATTAAAAGAAATAGTACGTATTCTCAAAACTAAAAAAAAAAAAAAAAAATCACACGGAAAAGAAACACATGTCCCTTGTTCATATATTGGTGAATTCTATAATAGATTCCACCCTTCAGGCAAGTAACAACTAGAATTTATTTTCCTTGCGAAAAATGCAGGAAATCAAACTAAAGTTACTGCTGGTATATTCATGCAGATTTCAGGTGGCTGTCTTATTGACATAGCTATATAAAGCAGGAAATTTGGATTCCCAGGTAGATCTTTCCCAAGACTAATCAATGTCCTGTGGCACAATTAGTCACCCAAGTTAAATTCCAGGTTACCCAGTAAGATGTGGCACGTTCGTACTATATACACTAATTGCAATAAGATTTGGGTCATGTTCAATGTTTCAAAGATTGAAAACAAGGATGTCTTCTAAAAGGCATAAGACTTCAGTGCTCCAAGTGTTAACTTCAAAATAGTGACTTTCAAGCTAGGAAGGATCCCCTGTGCAACGAGAGATGTCAGTGTTAACAGTGAGGCATGACTTGGAATGTAAGACGCTCCTAGTAGATGGAATCTATTCTTATATATTTATAAGCACAAGCAGCATGAGACATGGGAGAAATATTTCATTTTCTTTTTTTGAGATGGAGTCTTGCTCTGTCACCAGGCTGGAGTGCAGTGGCATGATATCGGTTCACTGCAGCCTCCGCCTCCCAGGTTCAAGCGATTCTCCTGCCTCAGTCTCCAGAATAGCTGGGACTACAGGTGCATGCCACCACGCCTGGCTAATTTTTGTATTTTTAGTAGAGACAGGGGTTCGCCATGTTGGCCAGGATGGTCTTGAACTCCTGACCTCAAGTGATCTGCCCGCCTCAGCCTCCCAAAGTGCTGGGATTACATGTGTGAGTCACTGCGCCTGGCCTCACTTTCTTTATGGAAATAAAATCAACTCTACCCATGAGTGGGGATGTGAGTGAGTGAGTGAGTGAGTGAGCGGGGATGCAAGTGAGTGACGATGCCAGTGAGTGAGTGAGTGGGGATAGTCTGTGTCTAAGACTGCAGTGTCCTTGCTCCCCACCCCTGGAGCCTCTGGGCACCTCTCCACCACCTGTAATTTACAATGGTCTGGCTGCACATGATCCGGAAGATGCCAATGAAGCTGAAGACACTGATCTCCACAATGGCCATTAGACTTCCTGGGCTCTCAACACACAGGACCCTTCTCTGCCTTGGCCAAGGCTCCACAATTGACCTCCCAAAGCCTTCCCTATGTAACATACATCTTCACACTTGTGTATGTGTGTAGGTCTGTATGTAGGTGGTATGTGCCCAGAGAATAGCAGTGGCTACCTCTGAGAAAGAAAGAAGGATTGGAGAAAGGTAAGGCAAGGAGGGACTTTCACTCATTATCTTAGAGATTTCTATATTGTTTGATTTTTGCAAGATCATATTGTGTGATTTTTTAAAGCTTATCCCCCACCCAAAAAAGTCAATGACAAGAAAAGACAATCCATGACCTCACAACATTGAAGTCAAGAGTTTCTTCTTTGCACACTAAATCTGGCTCCTCTAATTTTAAGAACAGTTAATGCTCCACCACGCCTTCTTTGATTGGTACAGGATTTGTCTAAGCCTACCTGCATATTGGGGAAGGGAACACACAGGTTGACTAGTAATGTCAAGATGGAATTCAAAGAGTATGGGCAAAGTCCTCAATTGTGTAATATCCTGCTTCTATTCCACAGAAACACATTCGAGTTCACATTTGTTACCTATTATCTGGAAGCACCATGAGGGCATTTAGTACAATATGCTTAACAAGCAAAAATGCAGATTAATAGTCCATTAGCTTGTTCAACAAGCACTTCTAATTGGGACAGGATGACACTGAGGTGGGAGGGACTGGAATTAGTCATAAGGAAGACTTTCCTAGCACAAGGGCTGTTTAGGGCCCTGGAATGAATGGTCAGAAGAGGGGTTCAAGCTTCCTTCTCTGAAAAATCCTTTAAAATCAGGTAGATACTCTCCTGTCCAAGGCAGTTTTGCTGGAGTCCTACCTGACATTGGCTGTTATGTTACAGACTTAGGTTTACAAAGCAGCACTCAAAAAAGTCTGTTTGCCTTCAAGGTATTTTGCATGTTACACAAGGTAGCACCACAGACTAAAAAGGCCTGCTTTAGAGCAGACAAACCATCTCAGTTGCAACTCTTCTTCTAGTGGTTTTAACTCGGACAAATTTGAAAAATAGCTGTTAAAAAACAACAACTTGTTTTTCAAATTTATATGGGTTCACATACGTAAGGTTTCCAGTACAGGGAGACCTTCCATAAACAGTAGCTGCAATCACTCCAGGTACGAGGCAGCTACGTGGCACAAACAACCAGGCCTCACTTCACACAGTTATAGTGAACCAGGAGTCATCTCCTCCAGTATATTATACCTTTAACTAATATATAGCTCATTCGTAGAATGAAGAATTGGTAAGAACAGTGGTTAAAGTTATGTATTCTTTATTCTACTATCATCTTTTAAAATATGACCCATATTAGAATATGATTTAAAAGAACTACAAATGGTATTTAACCAGGTACTTATCTTGGTAATCCTTGAGTAAAAGATTTCATTCATTTCACCCTCAGTATTTTGAGATTAAAAAAAAAAAAAAACTTCCTAAGGATTGAACAACCATCACTGCTTCTAACTGCCTTGCAGCAGTTTATCTACATGGTAATCAAAAAGACCTGACTCTCAATTTAGTCAGAGAAAAGTCATTAAATTGCTTTGCCCGGCACTCCCAACAGGCAAGTGAGTTGTTTCATGCTATTTCCTCTACCAGAGTAGATGCAAAAAGGAAGAGGAAAAAGCTAAGTGTGTTCAAGTAAGACTTGGCAATTGTCTTTTTACCAATCAGAAAAGCAATTCTCTTTCTGACCGGTTAGTGAGAACTAGGAATTTCTGAGCACTAAAAAGAATCTCAGTAACCACTACAAACCAAGATCCAAAAGTGCTTTATGAAATGTCACAGTGGCACCGAAGATGACTTCAACATAAGTTTGGTTTTCAAAAGTTAACTTCAAGTCCTTTAACACTAATAGGTCAAGAAGATGAACGAGAGGACTTAACTTCTTGCTGTTCCAGGATCCTAAGGAGAAAAATGGTGGCCTGCCACAGTCGTGCACAATGACATTCTAGCAAGGTCCTACACTTTTTCTGGGACCACACCCACATAAATCCTTTGGATTGTTCCAATTTAAAGTAAAATCTCAATTAACCACAACCCAACTAACCAGGACCAGGCCACTGGACTTCCACAAGCAATATGGATTAAAAGAAAATACATTCATATTTAAAATCAACTTCTAGGGAACATCCAGTATTTGCACACTCAACACCTCTCCTATGCCATTTTCATCTACAGAACAAGTACAGTAAGATTACTGTTTCAAGATGCTAAGACCCTGATATGGTTTGGCTGTGTCCCCACCCAAATCTCATCTTGAACTGTAGTTCCCATAATCCCCCCGTGTTGCGGGAGGGACCAGGTGGAGATAACTGAATCATGGGAGCAGTTTCCCCTATTCTGTTTTCCTGATAGTGAGTTCTCATGAGATCTGATGGTTTTATAAGAGGCTTTTCCCCCTTTGGCTCAGCACTTCTCCTTCCTGCCATTATGTGACAAAGCACGTGTTTGCTTCCCCTTCAGCCATGATTGTAAATTTCCTGAGGCCTCCCCAGCCATGCTGAACTGTGAGTCAATTAAAAAACCTCTTTCCTTTATAAATTACCCAGTCTCGGGAATGTCTTTATTAGCAGTGTGAGAACAGACTAATACAGACCCACATCCAAAGAAAGTTATTTTCTTTAGCTCCACTTTCTTAGGTACAAAAAAGCATAAAGGTAGCCCAATACATTCTAGGAAAGAATTTTAACAGCGTATCTTATATGTAACTTTTCCATTTTGATGATAGAACTAAAAGCTAGAAGTCAGTCTTGACACCTCTCCCATCCCAGCTGTCACACTAAGTGCCATCATTTCGACCTTCAATGTACACATGAAATCCATTCAACTTTATCCAACGCTACTGTCACCAATGAAGTCCATGCCAGCATCATCTCTTACCTGAGCCACACTGATCCCCTGTAACTCTCTACCTCAACACCCACCCTCCCCCAGGTCATCCTTCAAAACACCGACAGAATAATTAAATCTATAGTGAATTGTGTCTCTCCCCTCTTTGAAATCAACAATGGATATCCTTTTTGTTTTGTTTTTTTTTTGGCTGGGGGTGGGGAGGTGGGGGGATGGAGTCTCGCTCTGTCACCCAGGCTGGAGTGCAGTGGCGTGATCTCGGCTCACTGCAACCTCCACCTCCTGGGTTCAAGTGATTCTCCTGCCTCAGCCTCCCAAGTAGCTGGGATTACAGGTGCCTGCCACCATGCCCAGCTAATTTTTGTATTTTTAGTAGAGATGGGGTTTCACCATGTTGGCCAGGCTGGTCTCGAACTCCTGACCTCAGGTGATTCATCTACCTCGGCCTGGATATCCTTTGAATACGGGATAAAATCTAAAATTCTAACCACCAAAATATCCTGTGTGATCTGACCCGGGTCTCTCTCCAACCTCTCTCAAATGCTCCCCTATAATTTCTAACAGTCCAATCCCTTTGACCTTTCTTCCAGTTCCTCCAACCTGTCAAGCCCTTTCCTGCCTCTGGGCCTTTGCACTGGCTTTTCTCTCAGCTCCAGCCACATTTCTCTTCTCCCCAACTCCAGCCAAGCCCTTTTTCCTCACTAGCTGCTGCTTCTCATCCTTTGCTTTCTCAGAGAGGTCAACTTGATCTCAAATCTAAAATACAAAATGTGGCCCCGTTAGTCTTGCACCATCCTGTTCATGTTCACCAGTGCCCAGCAAACTGATGCTCTTAACATTTACCTGTGTGGTGATTCAATGTTTGTCTCTCCTGTTAGATCATAAGGTGTATGAGGGCCAAAACCATGTCTTGTGTTTACAAATGCCTACCCAATGCCTGGAATAGAATAAGCACTTAAATAATGGTGAAATTCAAAAACAATTGAGAATATTTTAAAAACCAAGATCCATATACTTGTTCAACCAGAACTCACTGGAACTCTACAAGTAAAATTCTGGAGGTTTTACTGTATGTGACGAAATGTGATCACACAACTAAATACTGATTTTTTATGGGTGGAAGCAGAGGATGGCAGGAGCACATCTCAGGTGGAAGTGGGCACACAAAGGCATTTCCCTGAAAACCTTAAATGATTACAGGGACCAGGAGAGAGGGATCCAGCAAATAATGAGTTTGGAGTCATCAATAAGCAAGTTGTATTACTTTTATATAGTAAGGTCTTCTTGGGGCCACATGTCTAAAGCAGAAATAGTGTCTGGCTTCACAGATACTCAAGTAATTATGGCACAAAGAAGAAATAGATGGAAGATCCCTGGATCTCCCAATGAGCTCACATGGATGCTGCCAAGGACCTCAGAACCCCTAACCAACGCCACCCTTTCATATACCTAATACGACTTAGCAGGTGAGCCTCCATTCCCTATTTTTATGCAGATATCTGGACTTTTCATCTACATTTTTACCTTCTTGGAAGCGCCATTTCTGACCCTCAGGACCCACAATTATTAATATCTTTCCTTGCGTGGATTCCTAGCTCTTACATGTATTGCTCATGTACATAGTTAAATTTCATCATGTGATGCATTTGTACATGGACAATCACAAAATCCCATACTGTGGAAAGGACCTGAGAACACCCTTCAAAATCACCTGGCCCAAAATCCTTATTTGCAAGTGAAAAACCCAAGGCCCAAGGAGGTGACATATTTTTTCCAAAGTCAGAGTCCATTGTTGAGGACACTAAAATGAGAATGCCAGTTCCCTGGCTCCCAATCCAGAGCATGCCCCATTATGGTCTCCCTAAGCAGCCGGTGTTCTCTGAGGCAGGAGCTACAGTTATCAACCTCCTGGCACATTGTGGAAAGCTGTTGAGCATCTGATGATGGGGTAAGAATGACAATGTGTATGGATTACCATGAAGTCCTCTAGATTAAACATGAATCTACGCCTGTGCTACCCTACACCACTATGTTTGCCGTTATCATTATTAATGGACACTTCCAAATGAGAGCAGGCTGCACAAAGCCCTGCAAATTCTACAGCTCCTTTCATGCATGAAGACTAACAACTATGAGAGACAAAGGTTTAAACTCGTTATCCTGGGGAGACTCCCAAAGAAGTCAAACAGGTTTGTCCAGAGCTGTCAATCACTTCTGAAAATAAACAGACCCTAGTTGAGAAGGTGCACAGTCAGCCTCAAAGGTTAACCAAACCCACAGTTAACCCAGGGAAGATCTCCTGACTCCTAAGAAATCATGCAAAAGGTTGAAGCAACTGATTTACGCCCCCGCCAACTGCCACCCCTCTGCCATCAAAGAAAATATGCTTTCCTCTACTTTCTAACTCTGATATTTGATTATTTCAACCCCTGCAGAAAATCCCTCAGATACCAATCCCCTGGCATGTTCAAGGAGCTTTCACATGTTTATTACCTTCTTCAACCCTCACACCCATCTTTCCCAGGCTGGGCCTAAATATACAACCCAGGAAACTCAAGCTGAGAGACGTTAGTGACATTCAGTCACCCACAGGAGAGCAGTCAACTAAAGCTCCCAGCTCCAGGTGCTCTGCAGCCCCCAGGCCACCGTGCTTCTCATGCTCACAGTGGGTTTCTCTGCCCACATCATGTCAAATCCCAAATCCTCCCCCACAGACTTGTCTCCCAACTGTCCCAAAAGGAATCTTCTATTCTAAGAAAAAGTCCCTTTGCCATCCCGCACCTCCAGGCCTCTATGATGCCCCACGCCGCCAGCAACCAGCTCCCCTCTCTCCCAGTGTTTGTTACTCAAGGTCTTCACGTTCCACTGTTTAGTCTCCTCCTGCATCCTCCCCAGCACCCCCACGCCACTGATATCATGCTGCACATTCCGTGTGGCACTGCCTGTGCTGCTGCTGCCCTATCCAAGACTGAGCTTCAGATGGCAGGAACTCCTGCTGCCCAACCCTCACCCTCCCTTGCAGAACAGGCACAGGCACACAGATGCTCCACATGAACAACGTAGCGACACTGGATCCTGGAGAGTCACAAGGTGGACAGTACTCACGCAGACGCGATGGCATGGCCAGGGGTGCAAATGGCTCCCCTCTGTCCATGGGACCACATGCTAACACGCACAACGTACCACAGTCAACACTTCCCAGCGGAGGATAAAACACCAAGCAAGAATATCCACCGTAAGCATGGAAGCAGAAACAACGGGGCTGCCCGGGTGCACCTATGACCCTAATGTAGGGTCAGTGAGGGTACCTGCTCTCTCAAAAACTCTATGTGGGTGGCTTTTCTTAATGTTCTGCTGTCATCTGCAGAGGGCAAGGCTGTGGAGCAGACTCTCTAAGGTCAGAGGCCACAGCTGGAGGATCTCAGTATTGAAAGGAGCCTTACAGATGGATCTTGGGTAAAACCCAGTTCTCTATCAGATGATGGAAAGCAGAGGTTCCCTGACTTGGGGGTTCTGTGGACCAGTTAATATTTACTTAATTTCAGAGACTATCAGCAACATTCTCCACAAGAACAGACATTTTAACTGCCCCCCAAAGTAAGGACTTCAGAAAAGGACAGTCCTCCAGCCGACTGTGTTCCTGGG
Organism: Gorilla gorilla gorilla; assembly: GCF_029281585.2. Lineage (NCBI taxonomy): Eukaryota > Metazoa > Chordata > Mammalia > Primates > Hominidae > Gorilla > Gorilla gorilla. The sequence continues at coordinate 79,454,051 of NC_073241.2, forward strand.
GACAAGCCACAGAGCTGGCACACATTCCCCATGAAAAGTCAGGTAGCCACATGTAAACACCTCCAGCAATGAGAGGGTCGGGGGGTGGCTTGGGGGGCCACTCCGGGTCACCTGAAACTTGTGTCTTCAGATTGAGCTAGAATCCATCTCCCTGAAACTTTCACCCACTCATCCTAGTTGTGACCGCTGTGAGAGTAGACAGCAATCCTAGGGCCTAGCCCAAAGGGAATCCTCAGCACATATCAACTCCCGTAGCCCCTCCACTCTCAATTCCCTACACAGCTCAGAACTGTGTGGAGACCGCATTCCTGTCCAACACCCACCCCTCAGCCACCAGCAACCCATTCTGAGCTCATTCTCTCCTCAGAAAAGCCCTGAAACACTGCGGCCATTCTCCCATGTTACTTTCCCAACTCCCACCCTGTCCTGGCCTCTCAAGGCCACCTTCAGCTTGTGTCCTCCTTGTAATACAGGGCTCAGTATTGGGGGCTGGACACAAAGCTCAAAGTTGCAGTTGTCCCTTGTGGAGCTCACAACCTGGCTTAGAAAAAGAGATTAACTCACATTAAACAACGAAGGACAATTCAGGAGCCCAAGGCGGGCAGATCACCTGAGGTCAGGAGTTTGAGACCAGCCTGGTCAACATGGTGAATCCCCGCCTCTGCTAAAAATACCAAAATTAGCCGGGCATGGTGGCACATGCCTGTAATCCCAGCTACTCAGGAGGCTGAGGCACGAGAATCACTTGAACTTGGGAGGTGGAGGTTGCAGTGAACCGAGATAGTGCCACTGCACTCCAGTCTGGACAACAGGGCGAGACTGTCTCAAAAACAAACAAAACACACAAAACCATGAAGGACCGCTCCCCTCTAAGGGAGTGGGGGGACTATACCTAAACACCAAATTGTGACTAGACCCCAGACACTGAAGGAATTTAGAGGAAATGGGCAGAAAGGACTAGGGTTTCGGGGGCGGGGGGGGCACAGGAGTCACTGCTCTTACCACATTCTCTCTTCCCCTGAAACATCAGAAGACAACATGCAGCCTGACCCTGCTAGCTACAGCCACTACCTCCGTCTCCCTCAGCCCCTGAAGCAGAAGGATCAGTGACCCTTAGGAAGCATCCTCTGAGACAATCAGGTTCTAGACAGAGTCCCCACTATGGGGCAACCAGCAGACATGGACAAGAGTCCCAGGTTCCTGAACGCTGCAAAACACAACTCTAAGGCAGGAGCCCCTCCCTGCTGCCCTGAAGCAAAGTCAGGGACTGTGACAGCCAAAGCAAAGGCAGAGGGAGAAAGCTGCTAGGGGAAAAACAGCATGAGTTTTTGAGAATTCAAAGATGCCCCATTCAGGAAGCTGGGGAGGCTGAGGAACCTAGCCAAAGGCAGGGCCACCAGCTTTTTGCTAAACTGGTTTGGCATCCACTTTTTTGTTCATGGAAGTGGTTACATAGGTACCTGCGTGCAATGCAGATGGCCAACAGCCACTCCCTCAGTAGTGGTATTTCCCAGAAGGCAGGGAAGAGGCCTGTCTTGCAAGATGAGGTCACTACATTCTCCAATTCCCCTGTGCTCCAATCTTAAAGAAAAAGCTATTTCTCAAACTGTTCTGCATGGCCCAAACTCAGTCTTCGAATGGGGTTCTAAAATGTATTTCTGCATATCAACATTCTCCAACAGCAATATAGTGTGAGGAAAGTAGCCTTCAGAATCCTGAACCATCCCTCCCTCCCTCCCTCCCCACCCACAAGCAAATTCCTGCCAAGTGCTAGCATATTTTCAAAACATCATTACCACTCCTGATAGGAATCCCGGCGCCCAGTTTTTGATACCAGAAGTTAAGGGAAGAAGTAAAACATCTAATTTGTTGAAAAATTTGGAAGGACTGTGCTGATCTACCAGCAAGTTCAGCCTCCTGATAGACAACTCTTTTCTTCAAAGAGCGTATTTTCCATGAGATTGCCAACGATGCTTGGTCACAGCCTCCTGTAACTGATGAGGGGAGAGAACACCAGAATGTTGGCTCATCAAGACATCTTTGGCTTATTCCAAAAGCAAACTAGGGGGCCCTGAGCCCTCGACCACATCACATTATCCACTAATGCACATTTCTTCACAGTGCTGGCACTAAGGCACATCAGATATGATCATCAACTGTTTACATAGAATCCACTGCCTCTAAGTGCTGCACTGTGCCAACCTTTCTGAGGCAGCACCATCTGCAACCCAGAGGTCAGCATAGTACTGCCCAAAAAGATCAGGCAGCAAATCTTTCAGCTACACAGCACCTCACAGCTGATGCCTCCCCATCCCGTCCATTCCAGCCCTGTCACAGCGGCATCTCCCTCCCACATTCCAAGCTACTCGGAGCCACACCTATCAGCTAAGCAAAGTGTCCTTGATGGAGACCTCCTTTTACAAACTGGTTGAGGCAGTCATGTTTTACATTTCAATGATTTTTGTTTGTGTTCATGCAACTGTAGCTAATAACAAAAATGACTTCGTGAAGTATACTACTATCAGCAGATCTTCTGAAATGAATTGCTACCAAGGTTGTCAGCTTTCCAAGACACGAGATGATTCATGACCTCATGTAGACAGACCTCCAGTGAATGCAAAGCCCAACCAAGCCTGCTAATATTTTTTCCTTTTTCCTCCCCATACTGCCACCTCATCACTCTCCAAAAGGGAAAAAGTCATGCACACGAATTAATCCACGCTGACATACAGAACTTGCAGTGGGGAGACAGCTTGGCTCGTTCATGTCAGGGTGGTACCCTCCACTCTCCCAGGAGAGGGGCAAACAAGGGCACCATTCATGTTCCAGTTTTCCCCTCCATCACCACATCAGCCCAGCCCTGCAGATTTCATAAGCAATGGCTTTTTACTTTTTCTACATGTCACATTAAGGAAGAAGGGAAACCCCTGGCTGCAGCTCTGGGCAGAAACAGCATGAATCTCCTGGGGCACACAATCTTAGTTTCTCCTCCTATCTTATTTCAATACCATGAGGCCCTACCAGCAGCCCAGGTGCTGGATACTGTGGGAAATTTTCTGCAGTGCATTCCTGATAGCGTCCATGAGCAACTTCCCTAACAAAGGCAGAGTCTCTGGGCCAGAGTCTCCTAAAAACAAGTTGGGCAGAAACAGCTTCATTCAGCAGAGACCAGCTGCTTCTCACAAACCAGACTTGTTCAAGCTGCACCAGGACCCCATGGAGCTGGCCCCTCCCATGCCTGCCTGGACTCCAGGTGATTATTTTGCTGGCAGTAACAAAAGAGGAGAAAGCACAATCACTATGCAAATGCTAATTTGCTCTGAGATCCCAAATGACAGTTCAGGTGACTTCAAACATCCCATCCATGTCTAAATCCTAATAAACTTCATGTTTTAGCCATTAGGTAGGAATGTAATTCTATTTAAAAGAAAAATATCAAAAATTGTTCAAGTTATTAGAGGTACAACATTACAGGCAAAGAATATTTCAAGGGAATTAAGTGTCTCTTTTCTGCATAACATAAGGTGGTTTTTAGTGCTGGTTTTAGACAAGGTAGCTATCCTGATGCAGGAGTCAAAGACTACAGAAACTCCCCACACGAACCTCTTAACTTACATCATCAGGAGACTCGCTACTCCAACTTTGGGCGCCTTTCGCATTATTGTTTGTACTTTAGTGATCTTTATGTAGTAGTGACTCAGGTCTCATTTCCACTCTATTTCAGGCCTCCTTAAGTATATGCCTTGTTATGGGTGGCCTTCTCTTCAAACAAAGCAAGCCATCCCAACCTGGCTAATGACACTATTTTGTCAAAGCTGCTAATCCATCTACCAGTTATCCATGAGATAGAGTCTACTGAGAAAGACACACACCAACACAGCATAACTGACATCTGTGACCATCCCCCCACTTTACAGAACTTCTGTTTAAGGGAAATGCCCCCTTGATAAGGTATTCACATACATTATTTGGAATCTGTGACTCAATGTCTCCCTGGAATTAAATCCATTTAATTAAAAAGAAATTTTCAAATTGTGATTTTTTTTTTAATCAACTGTCAGGATACATGTGCAAGATGTGTAGGTTTGCTACATAGGTAAATGTGTGTCATGGTGGTTTGCTGCACCTATCAATCCATCACGTAGGTATTAAGCCCTGCATGCATTAGCTATTTGTCCTGATGCTCTCCCTCTTGCCACCCCTCCAACAGGCCCCAGTGTGTGTTGTTCCCCACCCTGTGTCAATATGTTCTCATTGTTCTCTGATGCTTCTTAAAAATTGGGTTTCTATCATGAGAGTAAAATAGAAAATGTCCCTTCTTGGAGCTGAAGTTGAGTTAAGAAATCTCAAGACTGGGAGTCTATTCAGTGTTGACACATTATCACCCTCAACAGATCACTTTGTGGAGGTCCCACCAACGCGATTCTTTCTGGAGGAGTTCGCAGCTTATTTGGTATCTGGCAGGGCTTTGGAGCATCTATATATGCTGGGCACAGGCCCCACACTGCAGTGGGGGAAAAATCAACAGAGAATCAAGGGTTGACCTGCAGGTTTGCAAATCTGGAGAGTTAACTAGTCATCAACTCAGCGGAGAGATGCATCTACCAGAATGCCACTGATTAACACTTTTAAAATAACCTGGGCCAGGCACAGTAATCATGCCTGTAATCCCAGGACTCTGGGTGGCTGAGGCAGGAGGATCACTTGAGTCCAGGAGTTTGAGAACAGCCTGGGTAACATGGCAAGACCCCATCTTTACCAAAAATAGGAAAACTAGCCAGGCACGGTGGCAGGTGCCTGTGGTCCCAGCTATCTGGGCTCAGGTGGGAGAATCACTTGAGTCCAGGTAGCTGAGACTTCAGTGAGCCGTGATTGTGCCACTGCATTCCAGCCTGGGCAACAGCATAAGACTGTGTTTCAAAAAATAAAGGCCAGGCACGGTGGCTCACGCGTGTAATCCCAGGACTTTGGGAGGCCAAGGCAGGCGGATCACTTAAGGTCAGCAGTTCAAGACCAGTCTGGCCAATATGATGAAACCCCATCTCTACTAAAAATACAAAAATTCTCAGGGCATGGTGGCGTGCACCTGTAATCCCAGCTACTCAGGAGGCTAAAGGAGGAGAATCACTGGAACCCAGGAAGCAGAGGTTGCAGTGAGCTGAGATCGTGGCATTGCACTCCAGCCTGGATGCGACAGAGCCAGACTCCATCTGACAGAAAAAAAGGAAGGAAGGAAGGAAGACAAGAAGGAGAGAAAGAGAGAAAGAAAGATAAGATAACCTGACTGGAAAACCAGGGCTAGATTTTCCTTCCCCAGGATCACATTCACTCAGTATCAAGATTTGTGTCAAAAAAGGTGTTAGAGAGTTCCAGTTACAAGGCTGTTAAAGGCCTCTCTTCCACCTCAAGGTTTGGATGGTTTGCCCACAGTCAAGCATGCTCCCACCAAAGTGACAGGCAACTCATACAAAACCTTGTTCCTGTCCTCCTTTTTCAGCAACCAGAAAAGTCATCACCTTATGCCAGGTACACTCCAGCACCATTGAGCAGGCGGGGGTTCTCTGTATTAGTTAGTATGCCCTTCATATCAAGCCCTCAGGACTTGCCTGCCACACATTTTATGAGCAATCCCTCAGGGTGAGTTCACCTAACTGATGGGTAATTGCACCCATTATACAAGCACTAAGGTAAACTCATCCTAACCTTGTCCCCAGATTCTATCTGAAACCTTAAGCATTCTGTGCCCTGAATACTGGTAACAGCAGCCCAAATTATTTTTGGGTATGGCCATGCTTAGTTTTTTAGTTAAACCTCAGAAAAGATAGACATAAGCAAGCAAATTTGCTAACTCTTCTGTTTAAACATCAGGTTTACAAAACATCCATCATCCCAATAACACACAGCTAAGCTGGTACATCTCAATTCTAGGCTATTATAGTAGACCTTAAAGCTATTACAGTTGACCTTAAAGCATTATCTTTAATTTACTGGGACTTTTTCATTTTAAAAACTACAAGCTCATTGAAAAAGTAAAATTTAAGCTGCATAGTACACAAAATAAAAAGTAAAATGTTCCTCCTTACCCACTCCCCACCCCCCCCGCCCCCGCCTACCAAAAGAAACCGTTTATCAGTTTGAAGTTTTGATTTCATAAGATTCCTCATCAGGAAATTAGGTTGAGTCAAAGGTCTTATATGGAAAACACCACTGAGAGGAACACAATGCATGACTGAGAAGAAGGGGGAATTACAACTACTTTTCCCAGCTATAAGACCTACAGCATTTCCACCTTTAGTGTAACCAAGTATATAACATTTTACTTTATGAAGATCACAATCTTGGATATCAGTTTTTACTGCATTTGGAAAGAACTGCCAATCTTGAATGCACATACTGAATCAATGGTTTCAATCTTTTAGGTGAATATAAAAGACGCCTGGAAAGTCTTTAAAGAGAGAATCCCCTGGAAAGGATATTAAAGATCTAAACGAGTTAACTGAATTCCCTAAGCATCTTTTCAGCAACTGCCCCTCTGGCAAGCAAGCCACCGCTGGGAAAAGGCTATAGTACACTGTTTGAACAAAGACAAAAGAATCTTACATCTTTCCTTAGGAAAATCCTTGCTGTATATTGCAGAAGGCTCCTTCTACTTTTGCCTACTAGTGTAAATTCACAACTTGAAAACTCAAAGGATATTACTGAGCACTCCCTATGTATGAAGCAATGTGCTGGGTGCTTTCACAAGCCTCACTGTATGTCTCCAAGTACTTTAAGGCATAAGACTTTCTATTACTGGCCCCAAATAAGAAGGCTTAAATTTCATAAGTGACAGGTATAAAGGACCGACATTTGTTTCTATTCATCCCCACTCCATTCCACATTCTGATCCATATTATGCAACCTGCCACTTCAATGTAGATATGATTGATCAACTGTCCCAACCTCTAGAGACTCAATTTATAAACAGATGAAAAATAAGTTATAAAAGACAAATTGTTCTAAAAATCAGAACTGGGTGACTCCATGAAAGGTCATGGACATGCTTTGTCTCCCAGCTATTTGTCCTCTAACCCAAACCCTGCTGGCTGTTTAGGATCTGGTTTAAGGCCCATCTCCCTCCAAGAAGCCCTCTCCCCATGCTTCCATAGCTTCCCCAGCTGAGAAAGGCAATGATCCATAGGCAAGAGATTATCTCCTATGCCTAGGGCTCCTTTCATCCATTTCTTTAAAGCAATATACAAACCTGAATGTTCAAGTCCCCAAAATAAATCAAGCCAAGCCCATCTGCCATCTGGCCCCATGGGTAAGGCAAAAACACTTTCCTATCATTTGTAGAAACCTATGTATTCACCATAAAGGCCACTGCTGCCCTGGGGGCTGACAGTCTAGGTTAAAAAAACAACTCAGAAATAAAATCAACCATTAGACAAAGTTGTTAAATTTCACATAGGGCAGGTTCTATGATATTTATATTGCACTTATATGAAGTACCACATGGGGCCTTGGCTGATTTTTGTTAATTCTGAATTATTCAGCACTGCATTGATAGATTGCTAATTAAAATATAACCCCTAAGGCACCAACCCTGCTAAGAATGGTGCTCTTGGCTTCATCACTCCCTCTAATAGCATCCGAGTCAAACCTCCTCATTTGCCTCCCTCCCGTCACTGCCAAAGCACAGCAAGGCCTTCAACCTCACGAGTCAACTTGTTCCACAGCTAAGGGAGTAAAGTGGAAAATCTGGCAACACGGTGATTTACTGAGAGTCCTTTGAGAGGCCTGAAGTTCCAGAAGACTCAGGAAAGATAGTTCTGACACCTGGCATTCTAGAAAACAGGCTGTCTCTTCCATGAATATGCCTGGATTCTCTTTGTCTCTCATGTCAAAGAGGAGTGGAACAGCTGCCCCTGTCAGGGGGCCCTTTTCCAACACTCCTGCTTGCTGCAGTCCCCAGGATAAGCTGGGGCTTCCCCACTCTCTGCTCCTCAGAGACATTGGTACCATCCAGGACAGGTGTGCTCCAGACAGAGGGGAGGGTCTCCAGGACCCTTCCCACTAGACCCCCACCACTGTTCCAACCCTGTGTGAATCTCAGACACCACGACCCCTAACCAGGTCTTGGTCAACCACCCTCCTCACTTTCTTGTTTTGGTCTTAAGTGTCCAAAACACTCAGATTTTAATTTTTTAGTAATTTTTTAAAAGATGACATATATGGAAAAGTATAGAAATCCTAAAGAACAGCTCAATGAACTTTCATAAATTCACATATCTGTGTAAGCAGCATTCAGATCAGAAGTTACATTATCAGCATCCCAGAAGCCCCATGCCTGTGCCCACTTCTAGCCAGAAATGTGTCTTCCATCAGAAATGTATTATTTCGATCCTCCAAGCAACTATCACTTCTGAGTGATCTGTCCCTATAAAGTCAGAGAGAGAAGGGCGAAAAAGCTATATAGGGGGCTTGGCATAGTGGCTCACTCCTGTAATCACAGCACTTTGGGAGGCCAAGGTGGAGGACTGCTTGAGCCCAAGAATTTGAGACCATCCTGGGCAGCATAGGGAGACCCCATGCCTACAAAAAATAAAAATTAAAAAAAGCTAGATGTGGCAGCACATGCCTGTGGTCCCTGCTATTCAAGAGGCTGAGGCAGGAGGATCCCTTGAGCCCAAGAGGCTGCAGTGAGTGATAATGATGCCAGTATACTCCAGCCTGGGCAAAGAGCAAGACCTTGTCTCAAAAAAGAAAAGCTATATAGGAAATGCAGGGGAGGGTAATGAGTCAGCATTTAATCAAGTCCCTCCTGAGGACCAGGTAACATGACAGGTAGAGAAACCTGGCATACACCATCTTAAGCAAGTGATCAAAGTTACCACCACCAGTAACAGGACAAATTAGACATAACATGCCACCGCATGGGTTGCAATCATCATCACAGTATCCAGAGAAAAAGACATGGCCCAAGTGGAGAGCCTCTCTACAGTGACTGGCTGTAATCGACACAAACTGTCCAGGCCATGAAAGTCAAGAAAATACTGAGGAAACGTTCCAGATCGGAAGAGACTAGAGAGAGATGACAAGTGGGTGTGATGTATAACCCTGGATTGGTACCATTATCATAAAGGGTATTACTGAGTCAATGGACAAAACTTTAAACCCAATTCAAGGTATATGAGTGTGCCTTGAATTACTCTTGCAATTTTCCTGAAGTCTGAAAAGATTTCAAAACACAGTATTTTAAAGAAATTTTTGCTCTTCACCTTTCCACTTGCTTTCCACCTAGAATACAGATGTGAGGATCAAGTCCCATGATGAGCAAGGTTAGCAGGACAATGAGATAAGAGCCGTGGACCTGCCACACGGGCCCCAGACTGCCCACCTCCAAAAATACTGTAGTATGGAATAAAATAAACTCTTTGATGGTCGATGTCATAGTAGTAGGGTTTTCTGTTACAGCCAAAGAAGTCATAACTGATATATTTAATAGGTAGAAGACAGAAGACTATGATTCCATTACTATTTCCCCACTATTGCTAATAGGAAAACCCACCAAAAAGTTAACAGAAAAGCTGTGACTTGCTGCATGGACAAGAGGGCAGAGAAGCTGTGAGAATGCATTTTGTCCAGCAGTGGGCAGTGAGGAAAGGAGGCTTGGCCGGAAGCATCAGTAGCAGGGCCTCTAGGATCTCTGTAGCACCGCAGCATCACAATGAGTCAAAGCAGGTTTTCAAGTTTTCCATCAGAAATGTACTATTTCGATAATACATTTTGACTTTTGACTAGACCACCACAAGAACACCGCCTCTATGAGAAAGATCCTAGATGCTAGACTTAAGGTAACCTTTAGAATATTACCTACAAATAAACAGGGACTTTGATAAATAACTATTCATGTATAATTTGACTTTGTGTCTTAGAAATCATTCTATATTTTATTTTCTAATCACATTTTTATTACCATGATACCTCATGTTGGGCCAATACGCTTTCCTCTTTAAAGTTTCCTTTTACCACTATTTTGCTTTCTTCTCACTCCGAACAGTACTGTGGGGTGACTCCAATTGTTTCCATTTAACACATAAGAAAAAGTTGAGCAAGATGAAGCCACGGGTCCAAGGTCGCACAGCAAGGAACTGGCATAAATGGAACAAGAATTCTGAACCATGACTCCCAATCCAGTGTTCTCCTAATCCACATAGTATATCATTAACAACACTGCCAGTTCAACATGGCTTCACTTTTTGAGATTAGAAGATTATATTATGAATGACTAGAACAAGAGATCAAGTAAGAGTAAACAGGAAAAGAGACATTTTACCCAACCTTAGAAGAACGAACGTACAGGAAATTCAGCACTCCATCTTTCTCTACTTGCTCACATTGGTTTCAGAAGTGAAGAGCTGCAAAATCCTGTTACCCCGTGGTGAACCCACACCTGCCTCCCTGAGGCTCTCTCTCCTTGCAGCTAGCATCCCCTCAGCTAGTATTTGCCAGGCCCTCAAAATCCTACAGAAATCCCAGAATCTTGGGATGCTTGGCCGCCAGTCTCATGCAGCCCTGTTCCTCAAATCTGGAAGTCCTGAATGCCTGTTCCATAAGACAGTGCTGGGCACTTGGCATGATCTTCACCCTCACAGATAAGTTGAGGAGATAAGGCAAATATGCAAAAAGTAAAGTAATCATCCAAGAGATATTAAATAACACTGCAGGCCAACGACAGCAGCAGAGGCATGAGAGGAGATGCCAAGACCATGTAATGGATGGACACGATTTACAGTAATTGGCTCTGTACAGAGAATAGAGTTCCTTAGGCTGAAGAAGTCAGGAAGGGCTTATAGAGAAGCTGCAATTTGACCTTGGTCTCGAGAGAGACAATAAACTTAGAAATATAAAGGTACAGAACATTCCAGGCAGATACAGCATGGATATAGAAAACTCAAGGTACATTCAGACGATTATGAGTGGGCTGATTCTGCTGGGGAAACAGTGGATCATATAAGGCAATAATCAAATGACAGATGATCAGTTACTATGCTCTGGCTATAAGGGAGGCTTCAACTTGGCTTGAACAGAAGGGCATTTCTATCTCATGTGACAAGAAGTCCAGAGTTCTGGTGGGTTCTGCAGTGTTGTTTCAGCCCAAGGCACATGGCTGCATAGAGGAGGGGTTTTGTCAAGATGTTGAAATGGAGGTGTGGATGATCCCAGACGGGCAACCAACCACCATAAATAGTTATTGTTTAGTGAGTGTCAATCCCCACCCCATGTATTTCACTCTTAAAACCAGAGGAAAGAATACAGAGAGAAAGCCAGAAGAGGCTCCTCATATAACAGCCAAATCCAAAACTCAATTCAGAAAAATCTGCAGCAATGGATCTTCCTCCTTGTGCCTATTTACTAAAAGACATATATGAATTCTTAAGAGGATTAAACCAGAATGGCTGTTCAGAGTCTGTAGAATCAGCAAAGACCCTCATTCTAACCACCCCTGGAGGCCCCGTGTTCATTAGGGCAGAACTCCATGAGTTTGAGACAAGCCTGCACAACAAGGCAAGACCCCATCTCTACAAAAACTTTAAAAATTAGCCAGGCATGGTGGCACACAACTGTAGTCCCAACTACTTGGGAGGCTGAAGGGGAAGGATCACTTGAGCCCAGAAGGTCGAGGCTGCCGTGAGCCATGATCACGCCATTGCACTCCAGCCTAGGTGACAGAGTGAGACCCTGACAAAAAAAGACCAAAAAAAAAAAAAAAAAAAAGGCCGAACTGTGCTAGCACATTAGTGAGTGCAAAGAGATTGGCCAGACTGTTTTTTCTCTTATACGATGGCCCAGATAAGAAAGTACACTGATATCCAGAACTAGAGAATCGGATTCCCAGTGTATTCCTGATACCACAAGGTCCTACCACTGTGAGTTTTGTTATACATGGAATTGGCCAAGCCCAGTATTCAAGCAAGACTCTCATGCAGTGGGTGGATGACTCTCCCTCAATGATACTGAAAGATCTGTAAAATGATTCAGACAATTCTGCCAAATGCAGCATTACCCTATAAAGTGAATCTATGGTGATGTCACTCATTTATTTTAAATATGTTTACCAAGCACCTTCTATGTGCTACACGTATCCTAGGCACTGGAGACTCCGCAGTGAACAGGACAAGTGCTGCTCTCCTCTCAAGGACCTCAGGATCCAGGTGAGGAAGACAAGCAAACAAGAGAGCCAGCTATGAGAGGAGAAAAACAAAATAGGGCAATGATCTGAGTAGGCGGTGGAGAAGCCCTCCCAGAGGAGGTGACTTGGCAGAGGCCTGAATGACAGGAAGCCCCCAGTGCAAAGACTGGGAAAGAACATCTATGAACTAGGAGTAGGTGCAAAGGCACTGAGGTGGCCAGACACCTGCACTGTTCGGTGAACAAGGAAGCCAGTGTGGGCCAGGCATGGTGGCTCACACCTGTAATCTCAGCACTTTGGGAGGCTGAGGTGGGTGAATCACCTGAGGTCAGGAGTTCAAGACCAGCCTGGCCAACACGGCGAACCCCGTCGCTACTAAAAACACAAAAAAATTAGCTGGGCATGGTGGCACAAGCCTGTAATCCCAGCTACTTGGGAGGCTGATGTAGGAGAATCACTTGAACCTGGGAGGTGGAGGTTGCAGTGAGCCAAGATCACGCCACTGCACTCCAGCCTGGGCAACAGAGCAAGACTCCAAAAACAAAAAACAGAAGAAAAAAAAAAGAGGAGGCCAGTGTGGATGGATGCAGCAGGTAAGGAAGACAGGGATGCTAATGGGGCAGGATAGCAGGGTCCAGATTACAGGAGGCCTCTTGGGTCTGGTAAGGGGTTTGGATTTTATTCCAAAAGCCAAGGGAAGCATCTACATGATTTCCAAAAGAGGAGTGACAGAGCCCGACTGACGTTAGATTGATCTGGCTGCTGCACAGAGAACAGACTGGAAGGAGACAAGGGAAGATGCAGGGAGTCAGTTGGAAAACAGTTTCCATTACGCGGGCCAGAGATCATGGTGGCTGGAGGTCAGAGCAGTGAGGGGGCAAGAAGAGCGAGGATTCAAGTAACGTTTGGAAGCTGAGCCAACAGGACTTGCTGATGGAGTGGGGAAATCACAGATGATGCCTGGATCTGGGTCTTAGGCTGCTGGATCATGCCTCTTACTGGGATGGTGAGAGCTGGGGGGAGAAACAGGAATAGCAACATACAAGCTTGTTTCTAAGCATCTTTTACTGTGAGGCAGCGACTTTAGAAAAGGCACACACTTTCAGACTGAACCATTTCACTTCCTGTAATGGGTCAGCATGATGGCAAATGTTGTGTGTCAAACTGACTGAGCCAAAGGATGTCCAGATACCTGGTAAAACATTCTTTCTGGGTGTGTCTGTGAGAGCGTTTCTGGAAGAGATTAGCATTGGAATCAGACTGAGTACAGAAGGTCTGCCCTCACCTATATGGGTAGGCCATCACCCAATCCATTAAGGGCCCAAATAGAACAAAATGACAGAAGGAGGGCAAATTCTCTCAAGTTGGGACATTGATCTTCTCCTGCCTGTGGACATGGGAGCCCTCAGACTCTGGTACTTACATCAGTGACCCCACTCCCAGTACCAAATCTGTATTAGTGTTCTGCAGATAAACAGAATAGGATAAAGATACATAAAAGGAGGTTTATTATGAAAACTGGCTCATGTGGAACTTAATTCCTTTGGAGACAGACAAGCTACTGAGCCTCCAGGAAAATACAGCGAGTATCGCAGGGGATGGTGCACTCTCACTCCCATCAGCCCCTAGCACCAACACCAGGATGTCATGTGCTAGAACCCTGACATCAGGGATGGAAGCCCTGCATTCCAGTCCTATTTTGCATCGTGAGTTTGAGTATGTTGCTGAACAGCTCAGGGTCTCCATTCCCTCTTTGTCCTCCCTATGTCAGAGGGCTCTTGTGACAAGAAAAGGACAACTAAATGGGAGAACATCAAGGAAAACAAAGTATACACCAATATAAGATGACACTGCTGTTAAGAAGAGACTCCTGATGTTTTCTGAAGGGGAAAAACAGAAGCCAGTCATCGTGAGTTCCTTCAAGGCCACCTCTCCTTTCCCACATGGCCAGAATTAGGGGGTAGCAGTGGTGTGGTAATATACAGGTACTGATGCACACGTGTGAAGTGGAAAATGCCTTATGTTTCTTTCATTTGATTGATCATATAAATGCCTTACATAGGTGCTAGTGATTTGCCCAGTGCAGACATGCTGCCACTGAAGAAGGTGTCTGGCCTCAGACATCAGGCCCTGTTCCTGGAAGAACATATCCCACGCCAAGTCTCTGGTCAAGTGACAAGCAGAGTGATGGCTGGAGGAGTCTGAGGGCAGCCAGCCAGGCCACTGGCACATCTTGGATCTGTCGTTAATGAGATGCTTGATCTAAAGCTAAATCATCAGCTTCCAGGACACTATGGGGAAGTGACATCTAAAGAAAGGCAAAACAGGTCCCAGCCAGCCTCTCAGGGAATCTGATCCATGTCCCCTCAGTAGCCATTCCTCTAGGGTTGACCCAAGCAACATTCTGGGCAAGGGGATTCAGGCAGTATCAGCCTGCCAGGTGGCAGACGCCACACCATGCCTGCCTCCCTCTTTACTTTCACTCTCCTCCACCATCATGATCATCCTTCCTCTTTCTAATCTCCTTCATTTGTTCTCATCCCTTTTCTGTCTGCATCCAAGCTTGCAACCCACAAACTGCTTTATCCTAAAAGACAACAGGTGGTCATCTTCCATTGCCTTCCTACCTCCCACCACTAAATAACCACAACATGGAACTAAAGCATGTTTTAAACTATTTTATACTGAATCAGTAAAAGCTTGAATATTTCTGTTCTTAAGATCAAGTGAGTTGGAAACCTATTTCTTTAAGAAAAACAAAAACCATCAAATTTCTTTAGGTTTATTTTCATGGGTAAGTAGAATCTCCAGAAAATGACTTACTCCTTCCTTCTTTTACTGTCTATGTGAAGTTATTCTTTGTCACTGTAATTTTATATCCTCCACAATAAGCAGTCATTTCTAGACACCTTTCAGGTGGGCAAGAAGTTTTAAGGTCATAAAGGTCAAATTCTTACTCAAAGGTCAAATTCTTACTCAAAGGCACTCCCTTATGGCATCCTTGCTGGAAAGCACAGCCAGCTCAGATACCTGCAGAGATGAAGACCTCACTTCTGCACAGGCAGCCCATTCCACCATGGAGGGGTTGAGGGGTGTTCAACTGACCACGTGCCCCTGCACCAAGCTAAGTCCACCTTCCCACAACACATACCCATTGCTGGTCATACTGCTTTTTGGAAGAACTCAGAGAGGAAATACATGAATTCCACATGACAGCCCTGCAGTATTTTAGGATTATATCTCCTTTTCCCTAGACTATAAGTCCTGGATCCCCAAGCCATTCCTCACCTGCTATGGTTTCCAGGCATTTTGCTGTCCTGGGCATCTACCTCTGGATGAGCTCCATTTACTAAGGTCCCCTTAAAATATGTCATTGAAATCAGAATATATTATCACAGAGTCACACCTTATTGGGAGGGAGTTGGCTTAATGCTAAAGTCAATATTAAAGCAAAAATCATGCAGCACCCAAATTACCCTTGGAAATCCCTTGCACTGCCCATGACCGTGGTGAGATGTTCTAACTTCAAGAGGCTCTGAACTGCCTAAACAGACTCCCTCCTTCCTTCTCACTCTTGTCCCTGGGGTATCCTCAATGAGCTTGTCAATGGTTCACACAACTGAAGTTATTTTTTCTCATTTTGTTGGTTGGTTCCTTGGGGATTTTTGTTCACTTATACCTAGCACATATAACTGCATTTCTGAAATTTAAATGCATCCATGAGCCAGATGTACCCAAGCTGTAAAAATAGTTGCCACTGTTACTTAGTCCTCTTCAAAGGAGGTGTTTTCCTAGAGCCTTCAAAAGTTCATCCTCCCTTGCATACCTGGTCCCTGATCAAAGTTTGGTCCCTGACCAAAACTTCTTGATGGTCAAAGAGCCACCACTCAGAGTTCACCCAAGGAACTTTGTAAAACTTCCATTCAAAAGTCTTTCTTTTTGCAAATTGTTGTCGTGATAATTAAAAGAAATCATAAAGAGGTTAATGTGATAGCAATCTTACTGTAGTATATAAAATCAACAGCACTATCCTTTTCTAAAGGCTGCAACAATTTAAGCAGCTACTTTTTTTGCTCCCATAAGACAAGTGTGCACTCATGAATGTCGTTTATCATCCCAAGTGAAAAAGTTTCCAGCACAAGTTTCTTGCCTGTGTATTTATGGTTACATCTGAAGTCGTCTTAAACTATGTTAGCATGCCAGGACCATAGAAATCATAGCTAACACTTATTCATTTAAGAGGAAACATATTGTACTATAAGGGAGATAATGAGCATTGAGCTTTGAAAAAATTTCATATGACACCCTTGGTTAAAAAATCCCAAAACAGTAAAACTAAAACACAATTATATAAATCAGGATAACCCTAACTTCATGGAAACACAGGCCATCTTTTTTTTTTAAGAAGTTGGTGCCAAGTGAATTTTATCCAAAAATAAGCTTCAGCAAAGGACTACATGACAAAAAAAGGTACAGCTCCATGCAGAGGCAGCCCTGAAGATTCATGAAAATAGACACCTCCATACTTTGAATATTACTGTGTTATTATACACTAAGGGGTGGGATGAGTTCTAGAGGAACTCATTTTAAGGTGGCAGCTACAATAATCAAATGCTTTTAACAGCTTGTAAACGTTTATGTTTTGGTTTTTATATACTCCCGTCTTTGCCTTCTTCCTCAAACAGCATTGTAATTTATAGGAATCATTCTCTTTGATGTCAATAATGTTCACTCAGCAAGCAAACAAAACTTCAGCCCTATCCCCCACCCATCCAATCAGGCTGTCTCCTGTAAATCCTGTTCTCCTTAACTGCCTTGAGCCCCTCCCTGGAGTTGGTGGGAGGGAGCAGTTTTCCAGGTGAACAAAGTAGGGATTCCATTCCAAGAGTTCTTTTTAACTGCTCAGAGAGAACTGCTCTGAAGGCTGAAAGCCCCCAAATGATGTGGGTCTTCATCACCACCCACTGAACTGTGGTTCTAGACAGAGCATTCAGTCCTCCTAAACTGATCTGAGGCAGGGAGAGGAAGGCATGTTGAGAGACTGACATGCAAGGCAGGCACACCCAGCCACAGGGAATAGCAAGAGGTGAAGCCTCCTGGAGCACTGTCTTCACGGCTGCCATGACAGCCAGGCAACCTCTAACTGCCTGCAGTAGAGGGGTGCCACAGCCCATCCTTCTTGTCATCTCCAAAGGCAAGAATATTGTTAAATACCTCCTTGATACACTACTGCTGAATAGCACTTATTGCACTGTAATCCTTAATAGCAAGGACTATGTCTTATTCACCTTTTACACCCGGCACCATGCTAAGCATCAAAAAGACTCTCGAATACTTGTGTCTGTTATGTAATACTACCCGACCCACCGAGGCTAAGAGTGGAAGACATCTCTGCTGTGGGGAGAGGGTAGTTGTGGCGTACACAAGCAGCTGAAAGTGACCATTTTCACAAATCAGAGCGTTAAGAGCTTCGGACTCAGATCACCACCAATGCTCCCAGCCCAAACTGGCACAAAGTAGAATCAATGCCACTTCCCACTGATATAACACCCTGCTAAATCAGAAATTGTGTATGACTGAAAAATATCAACTTCCCTGTCTGGTGCCATGAACTAGCTCAGATATTAACCACTGTTTGCCACAGTGAATAACTACGTAAAAAAATTCTCATTTCTTAGTATCCACAGTACTCAGCAACAGAAAACTCTTGAGATGCATAAACATAGCCCAGCAGGGAAGTGCAACGACTGACCCCCTAGCAAAACACAAAAAGCATAAGGCAAGATTTTAAATTCCAGTGTTAAGCCAAGAGTTTACTTATTGAGTGAGATTCAGCAGAAAACAGTTATAACCTAAATAATTTGGCTGGCACTCAGCTGCCTCACTTTAGATACAGGCTACCATTCCAGGGCTTCGGGTATTATTTACAGCTCCAGACACATCATCATTCTTTGGCCAGCATTTAGGCAGTTTCTGATTTCTGAGATGGTTCACATTGCAATGTGAGTGCAATTCAGATGGACATCTTCGCATCTGTCCCATTAACTAAGAACTCTCTCCACGGCTAGTGTTGTGTGACTCCAGTGGCCTGCTGAAAGGGGTTTGGTTTCACACTGCCAGTCAGATTTCAGGGATGTTAACACAGTGGGCCATCCCTAGAGCCTTTATTAAGGATGGATTACAGAAGGTTAAAGTTTGAGGCAACTAAGGGAGCGGAGGAAGCAACTGGAGGGGGAAAAAAAGGTGAGGACCTAGAACACTTTTAGAAGAGGAGATAAAATCCAAGGAAAAAATGTTTATTATTATACTAATAAATAAATGGCAAATCTTAGGGCCAATAGCCCAGCATTATTTTTAGGGGGTGACAGCAGGTTAAAGCTCTTCCAGACATGAAAACCACCAGCCACCACCAGAATGTAGGCAGAGACTGATGATAGTTTAGACTCAGGCAGAAGGATGCAAGTTCCATAACTAACCATAATCCAGCAAGAAGTGGAAACCAGGCCTAGAACAAGTCTCCCAAATCCAGTTCTACAAGAGACACAGCAACTGTATTTGATGCACCCAAAGTAGAAAAACCAGGTCTCTGGTACCAGCAACCTCCAGTTTTGATGGAAACATGGTTCCCAGTGACTAAGCCATCTTGGGAAGTTCCTTCATCTGAAGTGGGCAAAGCTACCTGAACCGGGTATAGGAAGCTGCCCAGGAGTCAGCAATTAAGAAGCTGCCTTCTACAAAAGCTTCAGAGCTTGGGTCATAATGACAGGGACAGCGGTGCATAGTGGAGCCAATCTAAACTGGAACCACAGACTCAGAAAGGGCATTAAAACCACACAGCAGAGGTGAGAAGACAAGGGAAACAGCCAAGGACAAGAGTAACTGAGTCTCCTTGCCAGCACTAGCACAGAAGGCAATGCACCCCTGCTGCTGATGGGACAGCCTGCTCTCTAAAGCCATGGAAGACTTCAGCATTATTCTGGTCCCCTAGTACTGTGCTGGCCTATTAGGCCACAGTTCTCAGACCAGCTAAGCCTGGTTCCCGAAAGAGCCTCACCTCCCTTAATGCCTAAAGCATCCTTAGAATGAAGCCTATGCCTTGCAGTGCCCTTGGACCCAAAATAGCCAAGAATACCAAGTGCTAGGAGGGACAAAGATAGACACAAGCATCCTGTTGGTGGTATCAATGCGGGATGCTCTTCTCAACACAAAGTGCAGGAAGGTCCATAACCATAAGCTATGGAACACTTAAGTCCGGACCTCTAGGGCTGAAGATCTGACAGGTGGTCCTCAAAACCAGGATCTTAAGATTCCTAAGGGCCTTCTCCACACCTGAAAAGGAAAAGCATGTTGTAACCTCGAGGTTCCCCATCAATGCTGGTGCTTTGTTAGGTGAGAGGACCCGATCCAAGGCTGCCCACTCAGAACCTGAGGAGCTGGAGCCAGTGATTCAGCAGACAGAGCTCCCTTCCTAGCCACTCTGGCGCCCACCACACTGCCCTGCACTGGGCTGTGGCTTCCCAAGGACATGACCTTCTCCTAGTGATGTGGCTATCAGCAACTAATACAGTTCACATGTTACCTCATTTCATCAACAAGCCTGAGGGGTGTCCTAGACTCTTGCTCCTGGTTTACAGATAACTGAAGTCTAGAGGTTATGCCTAAGATTACACAGCTAGAAAGCTGAGGAACCAGGACTCAAAACCCAGGCCAATCCCCCATCTAAACACCTAACCTCTGTTTTCCAGTCCTCCTTCCCACCTACCTGCTCCCCGAGTTTATTTTTTACATTGTGGTAAGATACACAATATTTAGCATTGTCATCTTTTTAAATGTACAGTTCAGTGGCATCAAGTACATTCACACTGTTGTACAACCCTCGCAACCACCCGTCTCCAAAGCTTTGTTTTAATCTTGAAAGATTGAAATTCTGTGTCCATTAAAAACCCTGCTATCACTCTACTTTCTGTCTCTATGAATTTGACCATTCTAGATACCTCATATAAGTGGAAACACACACTTATCTTTGGGTAACTGGCTTATTTCACTTAGCAAAATGCCCTCAAGGTTCATCCTTGTTGTAGCAGATGTCAGAATTTCATTGTTTTTTAAGGCTGAATATATCCCACTGTGTGGGCAGACCACATCTCATTCATCCATTCATCATTCCTTGGAATAGTCAAAAGGGTGCTCCCTGCTTTTGACAATCATGGATAATGCTGCTCCACCTCCTTATCTTTCATTCACTTACATTCAGCACCTGTCATCCTGCCTGACACAGCAGGGGGAAGAGAGTAAAAAGAGTATCCACCATCCACTTTCAAAAGTGCATTTTAGGAAATTAGGTGCAATGGGCTTTCCATGTGATTTTTAAATCAATAGATATTTATTAATGCTATTATACTTGTCATAAAATTGAAGTAATTATATGTTCATACACTAAGTTAATTGTACTAACATACATATAATTTAAGTGGAACTATAAATCAGCATAACTATAAAATTCTGTCTTTAAATTGTTAACCAAACAGACCAGAACTGCTACATCCAAATGAGTATTTTCCTGACAATTTGGAAAGCTCTACATTTATTGATCACTGGGAACATTCAAAGCCTAACTGTAACTCCAGATGATGATGGCTAGTAAGAGGCCTCACAAAATTGGCATCCATACCTGGAAGCAACACACAGTCCACAATAGCAAGATAGTCAGTGAGTCCTCACCTTACTCAACCAGCTTAGTTGTGTGAATAACTTAACTATTTCTAGAACAGAAAGCCTATCTTCCAGACAAAGATATTGTCACCATAGGGAGGACTCAAAACCACACACCATTAGGTTTGAAGCCAGTTTCATAAGATGTATTGATGAGCTACAGCATCTGCACCCCTCTGCCCAAGTGACCACCCCAAAGGAAACAGAACGCCTTCGGACGGTGCAGGATGTAGCATGCTGGTCATAAAAATCCATCACATTTTATGGGCATTGCCATCATTTTGGTGCCTGCAGCTTGTTTCATAGTCACACACATACACGCAGTAAAATGGCAATTAAAAGGGCAAGCAGCTTGAGAGCAAAGAAACACTAGTTTCTGGCTGAGGAGACATTCATTTTCCTTACTTTACAAATAAATATTATCCCTCATTACGGAATTCAGGCAAATTGAAAATGTGATTAAATCTGATGATGGGATAAGATAAGGCAATTTATCTCCCTTTAACATACTAATACCTCCTTAATGCTTATTGATACAACAAATGAACCGTTGGATTAGAAGAACTCAAGGTCAAAAGCCTACTTTTGCCAGGGTGGGCTCTTTCTCCCAGCCTCATGTGCTGGCTATAACACATCCCAGTGGTGAGACAGTGCTCCAAACCTTTGTTGCCTGCGTGATGAATACGAAAGATGGTCTGAACCTTCAGGCAAAAACTATGAGTACTGTTATCTTTTCTAGGTGAGAGAAGAAAACAACTCGATCTAGTTTTTCTTCCTGGATTCACTGTTTTCTGTTCTGAAAGCCACCGGCTTTGCTAGATCTAACAGGACAGGTAGAGATCCATACATGTCCCCACCTCATCATGCAAATACCCATGGGTCTTCATAAGACTGGTTTTGGGGGTGTTTGTTTTCTTCCTTTGGCCAGCTTGGCGGAGAAAGATTGTTAATAAAACCTTTTGAGTTAATTGGGGGAAAAATAGGAGACTGTGCTCTTAACAAATGATAACCTTGAGAAGGTAAGGGCAAAAATATGTGCCCAAAATAATGTGTAAAATTAGGATATTCGAACACAAGGCAGTTAAATTAACTCTCACATCCATGAATGTTACTTTGCTGATATTCTACATTCACACCTTGTGCTAAGCCTTTGAGCACTGTCATAAAAAAGAAAAACATTTAATTATCTCCTGACAGGGGCTCCACATTCCATAGACTTTGGCAAGTGCCAGAGGAAACAGATGGGCTTTCTACTGGTTATGCCAAGCCAAAACCCTTTCCAAAATCACAGAAGGTAATGTTACAGTCAAGGAAGGTGGCTCCTTGGTGAGGAGAGGACTTTCCTCAAAGAGCCATGCCTAGAACCAGGGTGTGGGGGGTTGGGGGGTTGTAGGTGAACTTTAAACCAATTCAATGATATTTGTTGAGTTCCTACAGCATGCAAAACCCCATCCTGGGAACTGTGAGGGATGTGAGGCTAAGATTCTACCTACAACTTCAATGACAGCAATTTTGCAAATATACACACTCAACCACCAATTGCGTACCCAAAACAAAGAGTAGTGAAACAGTGAATCTAAAAACTACCTATGACCTGAAAGCTTTTGATTTGGCATTGCATCTTTTAATTTGGCATTATAACTCATCCTATTTTCAGCAGAACCACCTTCTTTGGATAACTGATGATGCACAGTAATAAAATGAATACCTGTGAACTCACTACCCAAATTAGACTGTTAATAGTACAGTTTCCCATGCTGCTCCCCTGCCACTCCCACCTCCCAATAATTATTCTAAACTGTTTTCTTTTCCTTCATTCCCTGGTGTTTCCTCAATTTTATCATATATATATATAGATATATATATCTCCTTCAATACTATACTATTCATTTTGTTTCAGAAATTCTAAGAATGGTATTATTCTGTATGTATTCCTCTCTAAAGCACATTAAATGATGATACCTAAGCTGGGCCTTTGACTAAACAAGAAGATGCGGAAAGGCTTCCAGGAGTCTCAGGTCATGGCCCAGAAAGAAAGCAAAATGCCTATTAAAATGTCAAGCATGGTAGGAAGGAGGCAGCTTTTCATTGGAGGATGTTAAGCGGGAGATGGAGCCAGGAAAAGTGGACCAAGTCCCTGAGAATGAAAGGATGGTTAGTTTTAGATCAGAAATACCCAATTTTAAGCTCCTTGAATTTCAGGTATGCTGTGGTTTAGATATGATTCATTTGTCCTCAAAGCTCATGTTGAAATTTGATCCCCAATGTGGCGGGGGTGGGAGGCGGGGCCTAGTGGGATGTGTTTGGGTTATAGGGGCGGATCCCTCATGAATGGTATGGTGCTGTTCTCATGGTAGCGAGTTCTCACTATAGTGAGACTGGATTCGTTCTCCTGGGAATGGATTCATTCCCACGACAGTGAGTTGTTATGACAGGATGCCCCTCAGATTTTGTCTTTTTGCACATGTCTGCTTCTGCTTTGACATTCTCCACCATGTTATGACATCAGGACAGCCTTGCCAGAAGCCAGGGCAATGCCCTTGAACTTCCCAGCCTACAGAACTGTGAGCTAAATAAACCTTTTTAAAATAAATTACCTAGTCTCGGGTATTCTGTTGCAGCAACACAAAATGGACTAAGACAGTGTACTTTGTTACACTTTGCCTTTTTGAAGATGTGGATCTCGTTTGGGACTACATGGCCTAAGGAAAGCCAAAAGCAGGGGTTCTGCCTACATTTGGGACAGAGTTTTAAGAAGCACCAGGATGCACATGGGGCTGGGTGTGGTGGTGGTGGCAGTGGCAAAAGAATACAAGCAGGATCAGACCACCTGACGTTCTTTCTGCACATGGACTCGATCCTTCTCTGATCTTGGTGGGTTTTCTGTTGCTGGGGCAGGGAGAGTTGCAGGGCAGTGCTACGTAGAAAGGACCCTCTATATTAGGGCCCCTTATATCCAAATGATGTTCTGACTCACCATAAATGGGACAGATAACCTCACGGAGGGCAGTAGAACACAGTGGTCAGAAGCTGGGCCCTGAAGCCAGGCAGCTTTGGGAAAGTCACATAAGCCTGTGTTATTGTTAAATGAGCTAACATGTAGTGCTGAGAAGTGACTTGGCACAAAAGCACTCCATAACCAGTAGTTTTCCAACTAGAGGGTTCAAAATACATAAGCTCAGAACAAATGAAGGGGAAAATACATGCCAAGGTGCTTTATTCTTTAAATGTATATATTGTATCCTGAATATTCTGGTTTCCATGTTTTCCTATCTCAAAATATAGAGTGGACTGGGTGCTGTGACTCATGCCTATAATCCCAGCACTTTGGGAGGCTGAGGTGGGAGGATCACTTGAGGCCAGGAGTTCAAGACCAGCATGAGCAACATGGTGAGACCCTACCTCTACACACACACACAGAGAAAAAAAATATATATATATATTATTTTTAAGTTAGCTGGGCATGGTGTCGCATGCCTGTTCCCAGCTACTTGGGAGGCTGAGGTGGGAGGATTGCTTGAGCCTAGGAGATTGAGGCTGTAGCGAGCCATGATTGCACCACCACACACACTCCAGCCTGGGTGACAGAATGAGACTCTGTCTCAAAAAAATAAAAAATATAGAGTAGTCATTTAAATGAGCAGAAACAGTTATAAATAATGCCAGTTAATACAAACAAGAAATATAAGGAAAACAACACATTGTTCCCAGTGATCAATAATGTAGAGCCTACCAAGCATGTGAACAGAGGCTCAACCCTCCAATGAAAGTCAACTTTAAAACATGTGTAAAACATTTAGTATGAATAAGAATTAAAAAAAAAAAAAGAGAGAGAGAGAGAAAGAACAATGACCCAAACTTAGAGTGGTGAAGAAACAGACTGGTTCTCTTGTGGTGGCTATTGGTCATATCAATGAAGACTATAAATGTGCATGCCAGCAATTCCACCTTTAGGAATTTATTCTGAGAAAATAAATGAGGTTACAAGAACAATCTTTCACAGTATCAAAAGATTAACAATTTATTGGTATGTTCAAAAAAGCTAGAAGATAGGATCTTGAATGTTTCTAATGCAAAGAAATAATAAATGTTTGAGGCGGTGGATAACCTAATTGCCCAATTTAATCATTATACATTGTATATGTGTTTTAAAAAAATCACTTGAACCCCATAAATTTGTGCAATTATTACTGTCAACAAAAAACAAAAGGAAAATAATTGGAACCAACCTAAATGCTCATCAGCATGGGAATGGTTAAACACATTACAGTATATGGCATCAGATCTTGGCAATTTAAAAAATGTATATTTTTAAGAAAAAATTACAGTACATCCATATGCTGCCTTGTGCAGCCATTAAAAATGGCAAAATTGCCTTTGTAGGCTACAGGAAAAGATAGCCAGAGATTAAGATTTAGAGTAATAGACATGGCATGATCCCATTTGTTTTGAGTACATATTGTGCATAAGTCTAAAGCAGCACTGCCCAAGAGAAACAGAATGCAAACTACAACTGTGAGCCACTTGTGGTACTTTAAATTTTCTAATAACCACATTTAAAAGGTGAATTGAACAGAATATTTTAGCCAATATATAAATAACAATCACTTCAACACATAACCAATATAAGAAGTATGAAGGATATTTCGCATACATTTTTCTAAGTCTTGGAAACCCAGTTTGTACAGTACTGCATGCTTCCAGCTCATCCCAAGCTGGGCCAGCCTCGTCGCAAGTGCTCAGCAGCCACATGCAGTTACCCTGTTGGACAACGGAGGTCCAGAGAACATGCCTAAGTGGTCAAGAGCAGCTGTTTCTGGGAATGAGACTACAGAGCTTTTGTCTTTCCTGCATTGTATGGATTGTTTCAATAATCATTTGTATTCACAGAGGGAAAACAGAAGCATTGTGAAAAATGCTTTTTAATTTTCCTTTAAAGCTATAATAAGGGACCAGAAAGCACAGGTTAAACTTAAAACTTCTTTCAGACTGCTCTTGCTCCTTCCCCAGGGATGGTGGGAAGTACGATATCTTGTCTACCGCTCTCATAGTTCATGTTTGTAGCAATCCTACTTCCTCTTTCACCAAGTCTCCTTGTGATCAAGACCCCTTCAGGACAGCAGGGAAGGGTTAGGGGAAAAAACATGCTAGCCACATAATGCTGACTGCCACCCAGCATGGTGACTGGAGGGAGAAGCAAACTAATGAACAGTTGCCAACACTATGTTAGACAAGCACTTCACATGGATTAGGATTATAAGCCTCCAGTAACCTTCCCATGGTGCAGGTACCACCCCAATTCTTCAGATAAAGAAATCAAGGCTTAGAAAGTATCTGTTCCAATGTGTCGGAGCTGAGAGCACCACAATATCCAGGGTGTCCACCTCAAGATCATAGTCACAAAGGCCTTGGAAATGCCCATACCAAGCTCCTGATCTTACCCTTATTAACACCATGCTATCAGACAACTGCATTTCTTCATTAAAGAAAAGCAAATCCCAGGCATCATTTGCAAGAACCCCAGATCCTGACATTTCTCCTCTAAGCTCTTTCGTAAATCTCCAAATGTAAATAAATGCTTTCACTTAGACAAACCATTTTCATCCCAAACCCAACATGTCAAAAATCAAGAATTATCCCTGCTCCAACCTGACTTCTGTCCACACTCAAGGTGGATATTTCAAGTTCATAGTTGACTCTTCTACTTCCCTTGCCCTTAATAAAACATTTATTGAGTTCTAGTCTCTGTAATTTCTACATAACTACAAAAAGTAGTAATGAGTACACCTAGCAACCAGATCTTCATTTCTAAATTCCATTCTTCAATAAAAGGAAACTGACAGGCATCAGCTTAACCAAGGGATCAAAGTGATCCGTCAGTAACAAGACACATTGATATCACTGTCTCCTGAGGTGATGCAGTGAGAAAGGCACAGCATTTATGATGTGTTCTTGCCCAAAATTCACAACCTCCATGTAAGCATAAGACAGTCTGACAAACCCAAAATCATTCTACAAAATTATTGAGAAATGCTTTTTTTTGGGGGGGGGGGGGCAGTGGGCAGACAGGATCTCACTCTGTCACACAGCCTGGAGTGCAGTGGCACAATCACAGCTCCCTGCTACCTCAACTCCCAGGCTCAAGCAATCCTCCCACCTCGGCCTCCAGAGTAGCTAGGACCACAGGTGCATGCCATCACACCCAGCTAATTTTTTCTATTTTTTGTAGAGACGAGGTCTCGCTATGTTGTCCAGGCTAGTCTCGAACTCCTGGGTTTAAGGGATCCTCCCATCTTGGCCTCCCAAAGTGCTAGGATTACAGGTGTGAGTGACTGTGCCTGGCTTGACCAATGTTCTTCAAGTGTCAAGGTCATGAAAGACAAAAAACTGAGCAACTGTCACTAGAGGGGGGCAGGGAGCTACAACCCTAAAGGCAATGGGGAACCCTAAACAGGATCCTGGCCCAGAAAAAGAACATTAGTGAAAAAGGTGGTAAAATTCCGGTGAGCTCTATAGACCAGTTAGTAGTAGTACAGAAATGTTAACCTCCTGGTTTCAATAATTGCACTATGGTTATATGACATGTTAACACTGGAGCAATCTGGAAAAATATAGAAACTGCACTATTTTTGCAATGTTTCTGTAAGTCTATATTTCAAAATAGTTAAAAATAGTGCTATAATTATCCCCACATACATCTAGCTCATACCTGTCCCTATGCTTAAACTCACTCTCCCCTGTCTCCTCCTGAGAGAACATCCTTCTTTACAGCCTCCTCATGCATTTCAAATCCTATTCATTCTTTAGGCCCCAGTCACGTCCCACTACACCTTAAAGGAAGCCTTTCCCGCAACACTGTAGCCCACCAGACCAACACTTCTACAAAGTGCCTGTAACTTGTAGAGGAGTATGTGCACTCCTCTAATGACACACAGATAATCCTGTATCGTTAGTGTACTTTGTGTATTTAGCTTTTATCACCAAACACACTGAAGGCTCCTAAAAACATCTGGTATGGCCTCTGTTCTCCAGAATCTCAGCCTACTTAGATAAAGCATCACATAAAAACTATCAACAAGGCTGAGTTGGGTAGATCATGAGGTCAAGAGATTGAGACCATCCTGGCCAACATGGTAAAACCCCGTCTCTACTAAAAATACAAAAAGTAGCCGGGAGTGGTGGCACACACCTGTAGTCCCAGCTACTCAGGAGGCTGAGGCAGGAGAATCACTCGAACCCAGGAGGTGGAGGTTGCAGTGAGCTGAGATCGTTCCACTGCACTCTAGACTGGTGACACAGTGAGACTCTGTCATAAAAAAAAAAAAAAAAAAAAAACCTATCAACAAAGGAGGGCAGGGCAAGAGCCTGCTCAATGAGTACAGGTTACAGGCCATTGGAATATGCTACATCCACAAGTCACAAGTAGAAACTTCAAAATTCTGATGATCGCCAACAGGGTGAAGCAGGATCCACTGGGCTTATAGGCCCATCTGAAAACGGGGAGCAGAGGATCAACGGAATTGGAACTAGGGATGAGAGAAGGAAAAAACCACATGCAAGACAGAGAATGAGCCTCAGAAGGAAAGTGACAGCATGACACACAACCTCCATGCTTCTCTTCAGCCTTTCCTGGGACCCTAGAGGGGCCAAAGCCCTTGAGATTCTCAACATCCACTAAGCTAAGCCACCATGAGTTATGGTTAACTTGGGCTCCTAGAATCTGATCCTGAGACAAGGATTCCTGCTCAAGAGACTTGTAAGGCAGTGTTTTCCGGAAAAGACTGGTAGGGGAGTAGAGAAGGTGGACAAGAGAGGGAAGGAAGTCAAGCTAACATGTGATACTAAGCAAAGTCCCAAGCATGGTAACTTTAGTTCAACTGTACAAAGAAACTGAAAACAGTATGGGCCATACTTTAGAGCTGTTCCATTCTCAAGGTGACAAGATAGGAAACTAATGTCATTACAATGCCATTGGTTAAGGACTGTTCCCTTTTGCAGAGTGTCAATTCCCAGGCTCCCTATGCACACAGGCAAAACAGCTTCAGGAGCTTTGACAAAGAGATGGGTGCTGGCTATTGGGAGTGAGCTAACACCAAGGCAGTATGCAGGGAAGGGAGTAAGGGGGAAACAAGAGGAGCACTAACAGCATCTGCTGACACTTTTCAAGTCCTCATGTCTTTAACACTGTCACCACTTTTTGGAAAAAAGAACATCACTCAGAGCCACCAGCAAAAGAAGGAATCATCAGCCCCTCCAGCAGAGGTGACTGGGTACAGAGGAAACAGGTGGCTCTTGCTGCCTTCAGACTGACATTTGGGAGAAACTTACATTACCTGAGGTATAGGTAAGGGACTGTTAAAGGACACCTGCCCAAAAGCACAGAAGATCTATTTTTCAAATGATTGGTCCCAAATCAGCACCCTTAGTAAAGGCTCCTGGGTGCAAAGCTGCCATACATATGGTGTGTCTGCCAGTAAAGTAACCTCCCAGCAGCACTCAAAAACCCACTGCTCAGACACTACCTATCAATTAGAAGCCAAGCAGGAAAAAAGGTTATTTGAAGGCACTGGTTTCAAGGCACCAGTTTCAATTTGATGATTTCTCATTCACTCTGCTGGCTAGAATCAAAGTAGCATATTGAAAATCCAGGTATTTGAAATAGCAGTATTTAAATTTTTTGTTCCAAGTAACTCTTCTATAGATAAGAGTTGTATTATTCAGCCTGAGAAGGAGAGGTTACATTTTATGCTTTAAAATCAGACTACTATCTGCAATCATCATAATGAAATGGTATTCACCATGCTTGCACATGTGTGGGCTTCTTTCTGGATCTATGCAAAGCAAAGCCCACATTGTCTTTTCCAATGGGTTGGAAGCCAAGCACTCACACTGACCACATGCATGCCACTGTGACAACAGAGACCATCATCAGCTCCACCTTTGGAGCTGATGTGAGAGGGAATGAGACTGACTCACTTTGACATCACCCTGAAAGTGTCTGGCACTGACTGGTGCTCTTTCTCCATCCAGAAAAACCTCACTACAAAGAAAACAATTTCTCAAAGGTGAGGTGTTGGGTCTTCTGAGAACAGGAGTGTCTCTGTTCATAGAGAAGTGCCCTTTGGTCCCCGACCTACCAAAAAAAAATCACATAACATATAAACCGCCAGTTGAAGGGAACAGATCAAGAAGAGAAAGAACACATTTAACTGGATGGAGGGAAAAAGAAACTATTTTCTTAGATAACTAGAAATACACTAATTTCTTACTGAACACTATTTAATACAAGCTAATATATATTTAAATGTTTCATATTCCAATAATAACATCTTCTAACTGTCACAAAAGCAACAGGTATAATCAAAGGGCTTTAAATTTTCCATTCCCAAAAATGTATAAATGCTGTTAGCATAATGGGTAATTATTTCCATCATACATAATACATTGATGTGTGTGTCTGGCTCCAGTGTTCATCACATTAGGAAAGCCCACTCGCAAGTTAAAAATAAAAGGGAACATTGGCTATTTTGATAATACACTAAAATGAATAATCTCTAAGAAACAAAGTGAATCTGAGTAGCAGGCACGACTTCCCTGTGTAACTTATGATTCACATGCATACTGAGAAGCCAGCTTGGCAAGTGGGGAGACCATGGTTAGGCAACTACACAACTGCTTCTCATAGTAAAGCACAAGTGTGTTAATTGCCAGGAAGAATAACAACTGCTCAAAACATAAATCTAGAAGATACTGTCTTGGGTCCCAGAAAATCTCCTTAATTTCAGAATCAAGACCCTAAATGATTAAGAACTGGAAACCCATTAACAGAGCAAGGTGCAGCCCAGCAGCCCTTAGGGAAGAATTCTAATATTTGTTTGGGATTAATTATGCCAACCCCTCACACCAGTGAAGCTACTTTTTAAGTGTCTTATATTCAAGACCTTTCTCTGGTGACACCAGTTTTGTACATCTCCATAACCTGAGAAAAAGTACACTGAAACCCAAGTTCAGACTCCCACTACTTCATCATTCCTAAGAATTAACATGCAATGTATTCATTTCTAACTAAAAATCAAATTGAGTGTTTTCTCCTACAAGTATTGTCTTTAAAAGCAATCCGATATTAATTCTTGTTCTTCAAAACCAGGGCTCTGAAGATTAAGGGTTTATTCAATTGTCCATTAGCCTCATATGAGCACTATTCAAGGTCATGGAAAACGCACATCATGGAAAAAAATTCACATGGATTTCAGAGTTTTCTGCACCAAAACAAACCCATAGTTTTATACTTGTTATAACAAGTATGAATGGGACCTAGAACAGGGTCTAGTTTGAGGCACTAAGAAAGTCATCAGTTTGAAAAGAAGCCCCTATCAGGGCAACATGATTTCTACTAAAATTGAAGCAAGACTAAACATCAAATTTATGACGAAGTGTGGAGAGAAGAATTGTGAAATCATGACTTTATGAAAAGTTTATGGGGACGAAGAAATCAGTTTTTAAGTGGATAATTCATTTGAAGAAGGGACGAAGCGATGTCGAAAATGAAGCCTGTACCAGCAGACCATCCACACCCATTTGAGAGAAAAAAAAAAAAAATGTAGCTTGTTTGTGCCCTAATTGAAGAGGGCTGACAATGGTAGAAACAATAGCCAACACCACAGACATCTCAATTGGTTCAGCTTACATGATTCTGACGGAAAACAAAGTTGAGCAAAGTTCCCACTTGATGGATACCAAAACTGCTGCACCCAGATCAACTGCAGACAACAGCAGAGCTTTCGATGGAAATTCTAAACAAGTGAGATCAAGACCCTGAAGCATTTCTTTGAATTGTAACGGGATGAAATGTGGCTCTCCCAGTACAATCCTGAAGACAAAGCCCAATCAAAGCAAAGACTGCCAAGAGGTGGAAGACGTCCAGTCACAGCAAAGATGGACTGGTTCAGAGCAGAGATCACAGCAACATTTTGGGGGAATGCTCAAGCCATTTTGCTTGTTGTCTTTCTAGAAGGCCAAATGATGAAGACATCTGCTTATTATGAGTGTCTTTAGGAAGCCAAAGCTTTAGCAGAAAAACACCTAGGAAACTTCACCAGAAAGTCCTTTTCTGCCACAACAATGCTCCTTCTCATTCCTCTCAAAGAAGAGCAATTTTGCAAGAGTTTCTGTGGAAAACTATTAGGCATCCACCTCACAGTCCTGATTTGGCTCCTTCTGACTTTGTGTCCTAATCTTGAAGTAAATGACCTGCATCTTTTCCAGTTAATAATGTAAAAGAGACTGCATTGACATGGTTAAATTCCCAGGACCCTCAGTTCTTTAGGGACGAACTAAGTGGCTGGTATAACTTTAAAAAGTGTCTTGAACTTGATGGAAACTGTGTTGAGAAATAAAGTTTATATTTTTAATCTTTTAACTCCATTTTCCCCCCACAAACTTTCCCCCTCATATAATACAGCAATTCAATATTGCCTGACAAAGGACTTTGACACATTGTAGGTATATTCAGTTGAGTCACTCCTTTTACTTAGGAGCACAAGTTGTATCTCCATGCACTTTAATGTAACAAAGCTTCGGCTCTTTGAGCACTCCAGTTCAGATTTTTCCCCTGCCTCACTGGCTTCCAGCCTCCAGTCCCAGCTCCTGAAAACCTAACCGGCTTCAGTGAAAGAACTGAAAGCTGAGCTTTTAGGGATCCTCCCAATACCTCCACAGCTAAGAGGGGTGGGGTGCCGTTCCAGGGCCAGGACTGCCACAGAGTTCACGCCCTGGCTCCCACCTCCTCCCCTCCTCCCCCAGAGGCCGTCGCCCATCCCTGATCGCTGCACAGGTGGCCCCTGGTGGGCTCGGAAGCGGTATTTGAGGCTGCTGCGGCCCCACCCCCAGCCAGGTGACAGCCTCCGCGGCCACCTTCCTGAGCATGAACTCATCCCGGCCCTGCTCCCCTCCAGGAGGAATGTGAGAGTTGAAAATTCCTCAAACTTAGAAGGGTGGCCAGCCCACGGAGCCGAAGGGCTCCCACATGGGCTAGACAGCCGCGTGTGATCGCCAGGTAAGGACGCGGAAGTGACTCTTCCTACCCAGCCCAGACCTGTTGGCCCGGGCGGGTGTCCTGGGAATCGCATACCCACGCAACGCGCGTGGACACCACACGCACACACAACTCTGCATGGAGGCGTGTGCACAGGCACTGTTAAACGTGTTTTGGCCACCCAAGAAGACGAACAGGAAAACCAGGCATTGGACTATCCAAAACTTGTTTTCTTAAAGGGGCATGGGGCACATGTGAAGAAAAGGCCTTTGCCCCTCTCACTACTGACTCCAGGTTGAAACTCGAGGGGTCCCGGGCGGCTGCAGCGCTGCCTCGAGCTCCCCTGGAAGCGGTGGCTTGTCCCTAACTTTAACCACAGCAACTGCTGCGGAACGAGGGCGTCTCCGCCCGGGCTGTACCTGTTCCCGATTCGGAGCACCCAGCCTCGCACATCCCTTCTGACCTTGAAGGCATCCTGAAACTCACACCCTGCTCCCGGTTCGACTTTACTCCAACCCCCTCCCGGCAGTCACTGAAGCCCTCTTTGTACCAAAGGGGCCGCGTCAAAACATCCGTCCCCAGCAAATTCACAATGCTCTTCCCTGGGGTCTCCGGAGATAACGGCGCACCCCTCTACCCATTGCTTACCCTCACTCCATCCAGCCGCCGCGCCCTCACGCCAGGTTGTCTCCTCCCTCTCCACCAAGTCCAGAACCCCCACCTCTCCCAAGTCCAGGGTTCCCTGTTGTGGGTATGCGGGAGGAAAGGACGCCTCGGAGGCGCGCCCTCGAGAGCCGGCGCCGCAGAGCCCCTGGGGCGGCGTCCACGGCGGGGACAGGGGACAGCTGCCGGCGCACCGCGGGGGCCCGTCCCGCGCACGGCGCTCAGAGCTGGCAGGGTCGCCCTGCCGTTCGGGGAACTCGGTTGGAGCCGAGCCCAGGCAACGAAAGTGAGGGGCGCGGCGGGGAGGGGGCGACAGCCCTGGCTTGGTGCTGAGCTGTGGCGCTGCGGAACCTCTAGGAGCCGGGTGGCCGGTCAGTGCGGGCGTTCCCGGAACCGCCAAACTTTCTCCGCCAACCGAAGTTAGGGACTCCGAGGACGGTGACGAGGAGGACACCGCGGAGGGGGGTCTCCCGTCACCTCCCGCCTCCAGTAGCCGAGGGAGAAGGCGACCCTGAGTACTAGGTGGCCCCGAGCGCGCCACCCCGGCCCCGCGGCGCCTCCCTCGCGGCCGCGCTCACCTGGCTGTAGAGCTCGCCCACCGACATGGCCCGGGCCGGGCGGGGCTCGGGCCCCGGCTCCTGGCTGCCCCGCGGCTCTCAGTCCGCGGCTGGCCCGCCTGGCGCCATGTTCCCGGGCTGGCCTGGAGTTTCTCGATCTTCTCGCTCTTTTCCGACCTGCCCCGCCGGCTTCCCGCAGGCGCCGCGGCCGGCTCGCTCCCGGCGGCGCGACCTTTACTCCCGCCGCGGCGGCGCAGCTACGGCCGGACAGGAGTTGCGAGCGCCGGGGGAGGAGGCCGCGCCGCACCACTCCCCGCCCAGGTGTGGGGAGGAGGCGAGGGCCGGCGAAGAGGGAGGACCCGCTCGCGTCAGAGCGGACGGCCCGTGCGCCGCTGCGCCTCTGAGCCCTGCCGGTGCCCGGCCCGACGCGCCCTCCCGCGCCCCCGCTGCCACCTGGGCCTCCGGGCCGGGGGCGGGGCGCTCAGAGAGGAGCTCGGGGACCGGCGCGGGCCGCCCCCTGCTGGACGCCGCGCGCGCGCAGGCACAGGTGCGCCCCGGTGCCCGCACCTGCCCTGCCGCGCTCCGCTTCCACCCGCACCGGGCCCCGCGGAGTCCGGCACGCACGCGGTGCAGACAAGAAAAGGGGAGAGGAACTAAACAGAGAGGGGGGAAAAAAAAGAGAAGCGTCTATGGCTGGAAGGCCCCAGACATTGCCCTCGATTTTGCCTGGCTGTATTCAGCGCTTTCATGATTAAAATTCAGTTACTCGTAGATCGTTATTAAGGCGACCTGGATATACATACACCAAGGATCTTCTCCTTCAAACTGAACTCTCTGCGCGGAAATCCTTGTCAGTAAGGTGGGAGTCGTAACTCCTTCTGTACAAATATTGGCCACTTTCGCCCACAGCCTCCAAGGAGACTCCAGGCCACTCATCTCAGAGGGCTTCTGCTTTTCCGGGAAGTCTCACGTTCTCCCAACCCCCGTCTCGTCTACATGCAGACTCCGGGTCTTTTTGCCACTCACTACCTCGTTTATTTGTGTTCCCTCTCTGACCATGGCACTTGGCTGCCTACAGCAACTTCAGCTCCTCTCCTACTTCCAGTGAAAAGTAGAAATTTCAACCAAGAAAAAAAAAAACTGCCAGAAGTCTGTGGAGGGAGACGAGGGGCTGTCAGAGGAGACACTCCCTTCTGAAGCTGACATCTGTCCCTGACCCAGGGGTGGCCCCTGAAAAGTGGTTCTCAACCGGAAGATATATCTGTACTAGCCGGGGCAGTTGTTCAAGAGCCCCAGAAGGTGATTCTCAGAGGCATCCCACCTGGAACGCAAGATCCCGTTGTAATTCACCTGTGCAGGCCTTCCCATGGGCACCTCCACAATGAGAGTCACATGGGGAGCTTTAAGCGTTCCAAGGAAGAGGCCCCAACCCAAGGGATTCTGATATAATGAAGGATGGGACCTGGGTATCCCAATTTTTAAAGCTCCTCTGAAAGTCTAAAGGATGGTACTTCCAGGGTGACAAATGCATTGACCAAAGCTTGGGCGGCTCTCATTGGACCTAAAATGGAACTCTTCACATCAGTGGCAAGAGCAGAAAGGGATTTTTTTCTCTTCCTCAAAAGTTTTTCTGCATATTTCCCTTCCCCGGATTCCTGTAGCTCTTAAAGTGTGTCCCCACCCCCCACGCCCACCATCAGCATCACCTGGTAACTGTTAGAAATACAAGTTATTGGGCTCCACTGCAGACCTACTGAACCAGAAACTCTGGTGTGGGGCCAGTACTCATTGTTCTTTCTGCCTCCAGGTGATTCTCCCCTTTTTGAATAAGAAAGTCGTCAGTCTTGCCTAGATCCTGGCCTCTTCCTGCACCACCATTAGTGGTCCCATCTCTCTACCAGCAACTCTTCCTCTCTCCACTGGCCCCTGGCTTTTTGTGTTTTCCTCTCCAGCTAAACTTCTTAAAGCAGTAGCTTCACTTATTTAGCTATCTCCACTTACGCCCAGTCCCTCCTTAATTCTCTGATTCTCAACACTTTATGCACATCAGAATCACTTTTGAAACAAGTGGATGTCTGGTTCCCACTCCCAGAAATTCTGATTTAACTTGTCTAGGGGGTGTTGCCCTGGGTGAAAGGATTCTGAAGAGCTCCCGGATGGTTCTAATGGCAGCCAAGTTTAAGAGCTGCTGTTCTGGCCGGGTGTGGTGGCTCATGCCTATAATCCCAGCACTTCAGGAGGCCAATGTGGGCCGATCACTTGAGGTCAGGAGTTCAAGACCAGCCTGGCCAACATGGTGAAACCCCGTCTCTACTAAAAGTACAAAAATTAGCTGGGCGTGGTGGCGCATGCCTGTAATCCTAGCTACTTGGAAGGCTGAGGCAGGAGAATCGCTTGAACCTGGGAGGTGGAGGTTGCAGTGAGCCGAGACCACACCACTGCACTCCAGCCTGGGTGACAGAACAAGACTCCATCTTTAAAAAATAAAAAATAAATAAATAAAAGTTGCTGTTCTAATTTCTTCTTATTTGGCTTCCACTCAGCCCTATCCTATTGAAATTGCCTCATCACTGTGAAGCATGGGGTGGGAATTGATTCAACCCACTACGTTAAACCATCTCTTCCCTGAGTTCTATTTTTCTCTTGTTTTCTCAGCCTCTCTAACCAAACCTTCTCAACATTATTTTCTAGGCCTGCATCCTCTTCCTGGTTTCTCAATAAAACTATGCTCCATTTCAGAGATCTCATCTTTCTTCTCAGCCACGCCCCCATTTTGTCTCTTGCTCACAATGCTAATTCTCAAATCTAATTCTAACCTTACTCAACATCCACCTTTCCACCTGCAGATAGGCAATGGTAACAATGCCACTTGGACCTCGGACCAACCTGACATTCATTTGTTTCCATCCTTTCTCCCCACCCGTAACTGGTTCCAACTGTCTGGCTTCCATCACACCTGGCACAAATGAAAAGCTCAATTCATGTTGACTGAACTGAATCGCATTCCTGAGTCCTACACTTGGCCAGAGCTTTGTGAATTTCTAATTCCACAATCAGATATGGTCTTTCCCTCCTTTGAACAATAAAGACATTTTAAAACTTACTTGATCCAGGAAACATACCAAGCGCTTTACTTCTGTGATCCTGTTGAAGCCTCAGAGCAACCTTATAAAGGAGGTTCAGAATATTAGGCCTGTTTCACAGATGGGCAAAGTGAGGCTTAGGGAGGAAGGGTGTGAAAAACACTCTAGGTCAGACAGCTACTGTTCAATTAAAGTCTCACTCGAGCATCTAACCCTTGCTTTTTATGTCAATGGATGTTGAACTTCAGTGTGTACCAGGATTAAGGGGCTATCAGGGGATGTTAATTCAGTTGGTCAGAGACATGATCAATGAGTCTGAATTTTTTTTTTTTTTTTGAGATGGAGTTTTGCTCTTGCTGCTCAGGCTGGAGTGCAGTGGTGCCATCTCAGCTCACCGCAACCTCCGCCTCCCGGGTTCAAGCGATTCTCCTGCCTCAGCCTCCCGAGTAGCTGGGATTATAGGCATGCACCACCACGCCTGGCTGATTTTGTATTTTTAGTAGAGATGGGGTTTAGTAGAGATGGATCAACCTCAGGTGATCTGCCCACCTTGGCCCCCAAAGTGCTGGGATGACAGACGTGAGCCACCATGCCCGGCCTATGAGTCTGCAAATTTAATACATATCCCAGGTGGTGCAGGGCCCACACTTTGAGAAACATTGCTCTGTGCTCCACGGCTTC
This sequence comes from Gorilla gorilla gorilla, assembly GCF_029281585.2. NCBI lineage: Eukaryota > Metazoa > Chordata > Mammalia > Primates > Hominidae > Gorilla > Gorilla gorilla. The sequence goes on from NC_073241.2 coordinate 79,491,956, forward strand.
TCAAAGTAAAAAGAAGATACCTGTTGGAAATGCCTTAGTCTCCTTCCCGACAGGTGAGGATTTCCCTCACACAAATAACAAAAAGTGAACTTCCAAGGTATTCATTTGCACCCTGTATGATATGTGAACTAATATCCCTTTCTCCTCCTCACCACTAGGTTCTAAGAGTCTTGAGGGCAGGGACCACACCTGATCCATATTTGTGTCCTCTGCACTTCCTAGAACATGACTTGCACAAAGTTGATCACAGTAAATAGTAGGTAAATAGAGATATGTTTTGAGCCAAGTCTTAAAGGAAGTACTGCTCATTAATTAGTGGAAAAGAGAAAATAAAGGGATTACTAAACAGAAAAATTCACATAAGCAAAGAAAGAGGAGGGATTCCACTAAGAAGCCTTCTTATTCACTGGCCCTTCTGTGAAAGCGGTTTATAAACTATGCAGTGACAGTTAAAATTATTTTCTTATGGGCTGGACACAGTGGCTCATACCTGTAATCCCAGCACTTTGGGAGGCTGAGGCGGATCACTTGAGGTCAGGAGTTCACAACCAGCCTGGCCCACATGGTGAAACCCCATCTCTACTAAAAATACAAAAATTAGCATGCCTGCAGACCCAGCTACTTGGGAGGCTGAGGCAGGAGAATCTGTTGAACCCGGGGGGCGGAGGTGGCAGTGAGCTGAGATTGTGCCAGTGTACTCCAGCCTGGGCAACAGAGTGAGACTCTGTTTCCAAAAATAATAATAATTTTCTTATATCCTCTCCTTTACCAAACAGATTCATATCTTCTCCCTTTCCTGCTCTATCCTGAAAGCCTCACTTCCTTAAACAAAGGCTGTCTTTCTTGCTCATATTACATACCTACCGTGGGTTGGATGCGGCTCTGCTCTAGAGACTTTCCTTTGGGCTCCTATCTGGAAGCTTCCCTGTGTTGTGGTGGAAGGAAAAGAGATGCAGCAAACCCCGTTCCAGCTTCTAAAGCTTCTGCTTGAGGACTGACTCACATTTCAATACTGAGAGGGATACACTCACATCTCATTGGCCAAAACAAGATGCAGGGCCGCTTCTGAAATTATCAGGGCAGGGCACTGACTGGAGGAGCAACCAGAACAGGACAGCAAATGTTTTCAATAATAACATAATCCGTTAGACTCCTTTCTCTCCAAATTCTGTCTCTTCCAGAAAACTTGTCTTAAATTATGTCAGGATTTCTCCTGAGGTCTGGCCCCCCAAACCAGGGCAAGGGAATGAATAAAGTGAATTCTGGAACTGGATGAGGAGCCATAAAGTATATTCACAGTAGGAATATAAACTCCCTAAACATGAAAAGGGGACAACTTTACCTGCATGGAAGAAAGGGTGGGAGAAAACAAACTTATCCCTGAACTAAAACCTGGGCATGGACTCACTGACCCTGAATCACAGTTTTTGGGGTGGAGGTCATCTAGCCTAATGCCCAGTGCAAGAATGCTCACCTTCCCAAATGTGGGACCACCCAGTCTCTGATTAGACGCTGCTGCGGATGGAGAACTCATTATCCTGTGAGGCAGCCAGCACAGTCATTGAACTTCTGCAGGTCCTCTCTCATTTCCAGAGGTCCATAATGTCCTCATCACCCTCAGCCAGCTGGCAATCCACTGCTTCTCTCATACAGATTCGAGTACTGAATTGAGTTTTCCACATTGTATCCAAGAAATGGAAATATGGTTGAAATAGTAGTCCCTGAGACATGGGAATAAGGTTGAAGTTGTTTTCCCCAACAGGTGGTCATTAAAGCCTGATTATGGGCTGCTTCTGAAATGGCTGCCAATATTTCTCACCTCCTAATGGTCTCCTGTTGTGTAATCTCTTCCATTTATGTGTGGGCTAGACCTAGAGATTTGGTTCTAACAATAAAATATAGCAAAGATGATGGCATGCCAGATTCATTAAATTATAAAGGACTGTGAGTTTTGTCTTACTGGAACTCTCTCTGGCTCTTGTCATATGCTTGCCCTGAGGAAGAGTTGCTGTGGAAAGGCCCACATGGCAAGGAAATAAGGGAGGCTTCAGTCCAATGGCCCTAGAGGGACCAAATTCTCCCAATAACTATGTGAGTAAGCTTGGAAGGAGATTCTTGTCCAAATGAGTGTGATTGTTAATACTGGGTGTCAACTTGATTGAAGGATACTAAGTATTTATCCTGGGTGTGTCTGTGAGGGTATTGCCAAAGGAGATTAACATTTGAGTCAGTGGGGCTGGGAAAGGCAGACCCACCCTCAATCCAGGTGAGCACAATCTAATTAGCTGCCAGCATGGCTAGAATAAAAAGCAGGCAGAAAAATGGGAAAAGAGAGACTGGCCTAGCCTCCCAGCCTACATCTTTCTCCCCTACTGGATGTTTCCTGCCCTCAAACATCGGACCCCAAGTTCTTCAGCTTTGGAACTCCAACTGGCTCTCTTTGCTCCTCAGCCTGCAGACGGCCTACTGTGGGAGCTGGTAATTGTGTGAGTTAATACTTAATAAACTCATATATATATTCCATTAGTTCTGTCCCTCTAGATAACCCTGAGTAATACAGTGAGCTTTCAGATGAGACCACATCCCCAGCTGACACTTTGATTGCAACCATGTGATCCACCCTGAAGCAAGGATCCCATAAAGCTGCATCTACATTAAAGAAACTGTGATATAATTCTGTGACCCATGTAAACTGTGTGATAATAAATGTGTTGTTTAAAACCACTACGTTTGAGGATAATTTGCTATGTAGTGATAGATGACTAATATAATCATATACAAAAGTGTTCTGTGATCCTTGGCTTACTGATAAGAATTTCATTCTAGCAAATTCTCTCCTCATGATGGCAGGTTCATTCCCCAAATACCTACTAAAGTGGCCATCTTCAAATTGGGGTTTGTGGGGCCCTGTACACCAAGACTATTCATGTTGTTATTCCCATATTTTGTTTTAAAGAAATCAGTGTCCAGATCCTATACCTCCATATGTATTTCTTCCTAAACACTGATTTGAAAAAAATCAGGCCTGCAATTACGCAAGGGTCATTCTCAGGTCTCAGTTCCCAGGTCCCTTTCTCTCCCTTTGCAAAAGACACATTCTCAGACCTCCTGAGTAGTACGATGGTGGTTTGCCCAGGTAGCCAAAGCATGATGCCACACAAAAGGACACTTAGAAATTTGGTGTTGAGAAAGCAAGTAACCAAAGAAGGGGCCACAAATTCTTTTGCAGCTCAAGTAGTTTCCACTTCTGTGCTATCAACAAAATTGAAGCAGGACTTAAGCCAGTGGTCAGCTGACAGATTATTAAAAATAATCTTTTGATGGATCACTATGTAATTTTTGGCAACTCAGAAGGAATTCAAAGAATTGAAGGACGCTGTTCCAACAAAACTTGCCTTCCTATCTATTTATTTATGTAAACAAGATTCCTCTCAGCACTTATAACAAAAATAGGAATAGATTTTTGAAGCTGTGCAGTAATACTATTTGTGATAATTCAAAATAATTTTAATACTTAGACCACTGGAAATTTTTAAAATATATTAATTTATATAGCTATTTTTGTTGTGGTTAATTATTATAGGGTGGTTATTAAAAGGACTTCTACCACAAAAAAAATGTAGGATAAAATTCCGTGGAAAAAGTGGAATGGAGTTTCAGGCTTAAGGAACAAAAAATAATTGATTTAAATAACTTGTTTGTGTATTTTAAAAATGGGCAATGGAAGTTATCAAATTGCTAGGACAGTTAGAGTCCATTGGGTTCATTTAAAACAGTAATATAGTATTTTAAGTGACTAGATACACCAAAATTACATCCTTTTCAACTATGGAAACTTAGAAAATATCCAAAATGTATGGAGACATACAGCTTTTAAAAAATTCATTTTGAGAATATAAGAGCAAGAAAGTCAGCTGGGCATGATGGCTCACACCTATAACCCTAATGCTTTGGGAGGCCAAGATGGAGGATCACTTGAGCCCAAGAGTTTCAGATCATCCTGAGCAACATAGGGAAATCCCATCTCTACACAAATATATTAGCCAGGTGTGGTGTCATGCACCTGTAGTCCCGGATACTCAGGAGGCAGAGATGGGAGGATTGCTTGAACCCAGAAGGTCAAGGCTGCAGTGAGCTGTGGTCATGCCACTGCACTCCAACCTGGGCAACCAGAGCAAGACCCTGGCAGAAAAAAAAGAGCAAGAAAGTCTAAAGCCCCTGGGGTGGAGGACAGCCACTTCCACAGCTCCTCACATTAGGACTTTCTTAGGAATTCAGGATTTAAATTAGTGTTAACCATCTTGATGCTGTGAAACGCTTTCAGCTTGCCAGTTTAGTCTATGCTCATCTCCAAGTCTCTCTTGAGACAATACAGACTTATTTTTTCACCTGTTTTAAGTTAGCACCCAGCCTCTGCAGCTTCAGCAGTAACTTCTGTTACTATTTGTATGGAGAGGCCCTGGGACACTCCCAGACCCCCTGACCCAGACTTCCGCTCCAACATTCTTCCATGGTGGAGCTCTAACATGTGAGGATGAGTGGAGGTTATTGGAGTTGTTTAGTTTAGGGAAAAAAGACTCTGAGGACTGAGGAATGGTGAGGACTGGGGACCCCCAACAAGAGAGATAGGGACATCGTGTTCTTAAATACTTAAAAATCAGTTTTGTGAAAGAGAGATTAAGCTGATTAATAGAGGCCAGGCCCACAGGGAGGAAGTTTCAGGGTAATAAATCCTGGACAACCATGAAGCATAAGTACAACATTCAAATAAGAAAAACCATCAAGAGAGGACCAGGCATCTCATGAAGAATTGAGCGTGCTGTCCCTGGAAGAATGCAAGCAGAGGCTGGATTATCACTGTCAAGGATGCTATTTTGCCACCGGGTGGAGGGTGGGCTGTACCCCTGCTTGGAATCACTGGTGGTTCCCTGGTGGCTGCCCTCCTTACACCTGGCTTATGGTGCCCAAGAAAGCTTAGAGCTGTTGTCACAAATGCTGGATTGATAGCCTTGAGGGAGGAAACCCACATCTTAAAGCTTGCTCCCTGGGAAGGTTTGATACCAGTTTCTTACAACTCAGTACGACTGTAAGTCATGTGCTTCCTTTGGGGGGTGTTTCACATAAACCTCGCCTTTAATCCGAAATGGAATGAGCGGCTTTGCTTCCTAGGAGGCATCCTGACTGCTGAAAAGGGGTGGTGGGGCTGGCTTCTTCTCTTTGAAGAAGAGGGAGGCATAACAGTGTGGTTTATGCTTTCGCAGAACCTCCAAAATTCCTGCCCCTAGAGGCTGCTCCCAGGGCTCACGGGCTGTATATAAGTAACTGTAATGACACCTCCCCGCCAACCCCAGAATGAAATGACGAGTCTATTGGAGCTTGGATGGAGAGGAGGGAGGAGGAAAATGAGGTGACATGGATCAGAGGAAATGTGATATCACCGTCGGCGAACGCACAGTCTCCTCCACACCCCACTGAAGTGTTCTGAGCCTCCAGTCCTCCAACAGACACTTGCCCCTCACCACAATCCGCTCTCACCTAAGCAGCTGCCGGTCCCTTTCCGGAAGATCGCAGAGGCCGCGGGAATGTTTTATCCCCAGCGTCTCACGCCCTCTTCTGGACACTTTTCCCAACAGCTAGTTCTGTTTCTGCGTTTTCTCATTTTTCAATCCCTCTCACTTCATCTGAGAGGAAGCCTCCCCTAGAATCACATTGAAACATGGGCCCCACAGCAAGGCTTTGGTTTAACGGTTCCATTTTGATTTATTACCAGGTGATGTGGGGTGAAGGGTAAACTTTCTGAGCCAGGCAGGTGGGGAGAGATTGTGAAATTCTCTGCTACTCAAGCGGGTCTCGGGAGCCCCTATCATCTTCCTAGTTCTTCCCAGAAATGCCCAGGCCAAGAGCTGCCGCGCCGCCAACCACGGGGGTGACTTTGGGCGGTCCCGCTTCCTCTCTGAGCCTCTGATTTCTCATTAGTAAAATGAGAGGATTGGCTCTTCCATCTACCACTTTCAAAGATCAGGGAACTAGGGAAGATTTTCTGTTATATACTCTGAAATACTTCAGTCCCACTCAGTTAATTTGAGCTTAAATTCTAGGGGTGGCCAGGTGACAGGCTGTGAAGAATCTCCATTCCAGGGCAGTCAGCGGGCACATCCCAAAAGGCCACTCTCTAGATGCAGCCACCACACATCCTTCTGCTATCACATTTCAATCAATCACCAAGTCTAGGCTAACTAACAGACTGAATGTCAAATGAGTTTTTATTGGTGACTTGTGAAATTGCAGGATGCATGTTAGAGGTTGGATCTCTTTGGTTAAATGATGGGTATTCAAGATTTAGGGGTAGGCTAGAGACACTCCTCACTCTTGCCAGAACACGCCAGAGCAAGAATCTGGAGTGCCCTATAACCTGCACCGTGAGGGAGGGTGCCCAAGGCTGGATTCTAATTTGGCCTGGTGTCCAGCCGATGGTGGAAGAGGACATCTGGTTGTAAAAAGCTGACTAGAAGCACGAACTCCTGCCTCTGAATGCTGCAATGAATGAACCTTGTATACCGGCAGCCTCAAGTAACCCTGCCTTACAGGTGTGATCAGAACCCCTAAAAGGCAAGAGTGCTGAAACCTCATCAAGCTTACCAAGCCAGTTCTGGACCAGCTTGCCGCTGAAAGCTTGTCTAATAAGTGGCAGCACGTGGGCTGAATGAACTGCTTTCTCTATCACCTGTAGCCACCACAACCTTCTTGGGCAACTAATTGTTATCTACCAAAAAGAATCTAAATGTGGCATAGAATCCTAAGTCATTTTCTAACTCTGAGTCTTATATATTTCTGATTCCTTTAAACAAAAATTAATCTAAACATCATTTGTTAAACACCCACTATGTTTCAGACACTCCCTGAGATTACAGAGATTTACAGAAGAATAAAATGTCTTTTGGGGGCCCAGCCCAAACATACAGCTGCCTACTTGCCTTTTCCACATATGTGTCTAAGGGTATCTCTGACTTATATTACCAAAATGAAAATCTTAATTTTCACCCCACATGCATGTTCTTCCCCAAATCTTAACCATATTGATACATAGCATCACCACTTACCATCAAGCCAAAATCCTAGGCTAGGCATCATCCTTGATTCCTCTATTTCCCTCAATTCTGTTTTTCTTTTTTTTTTTTTTTCTTTTGAGATGGAGTCTCACTCTGTCGCCCAGCCTGGAGTGCAATGGTGTGATCTCGGCTCACTGCAACCTCCGCCTCCAAGGTTCAAGCCATTCTCCTGCCTCAGCCTCCTGAGTAGCCGGACTACAGGCACGCGCCACCACGCCCAGCTAATTTTTGTATTTTTAGTAGAGACGGGGTGTCACCATATTGGCCAGGCAGGTCTTGAACTCCTGACCTCAGGTGATCCGCCCACCTCAGCCTCCCAAACTGCTGGGTTTACAGGCATGAGCCACCGCACTCAGCCTTGTATGTCTTTTTAAGAGGCAGGGTCTCACTATGTTGCCCAGCCTGGAGTATGGCGGCTGTTCACAGCCTCGATCAGGAATTTTGACCTGCTCAGTTTCTGACCTGGGCTGGTTCACCCCTCCTTAGGCAACCTGGTGATCCCAGCTCCTGGGATTTCACTATGTTGATGCCAAACTTAGTGCAGACACCCGGTCAGCATAACACACTACAGCCCAGAACTCCTGAACCCAAGCAATCCTCTTGCTTTAGCCTCTGGAGTAGCTGGGACTATAAACATGTGCCACCATGCCCAACTGTGTGTGTGTGTGTGTGTGTGTGTGTGTGTGTGTGTGTGGAGAGAGAGAGAGAGAGAGAGAGAGATGGAGTTTCGCTCTTGTTGCCCAGGCTGCAGTGCAATGGCGCGATCTCGGCTCACTGCAACCTCCGCATCCCGGGTTCAAGCAATTCTTCTGCCTCAGTCTCCTGAGTAGCTGGGATTGCAGGCATGCGCCACCACGCCTGGCTAATTTTTGTATTTTTAGTAGAGACAGGGTTTCCCCATGTTGGTCAGGCTAGTCTCAAACTCCCGACCTCAGGTGATCCACCTGCCTCGGCCTCCCAGTGTTCTGGGATTACAGGCGTGAGCCACCGCGCCCAGCCCCAGCTGTATATTTTTAAAGGTTAACTTTTCCCAGGATCTTAAAGGAGTTAAAAAATATTGAAAAATTTTAAAGTGGGTTGTTAAAATATACATTATGTTAAGCTTAAATATTTTATTACACTTGTGTTAAGGGATCTCCAGGACTCCAGGTTTGAGGATTTGCTAGAAGGACTCATAGAATTCAAAAAAGCTGTTATAGTCATGGTTTTGGTTTATTACAATGAAAGGATGCAGATTACAATCAGCAAAGGAAAAAAAGTGCACAGGGCAGAGTCCAGAAGAGACGAGACATAAGCTTCCATTGTCCTTAACAAGGAGAATTGTAGGGAGAGCACTTACTTCTCCCAGCAATGATGTGTGACAACATGGAGGAAGTATTGCCAAGCAGGGAAGCTCACCCAAACTTGCAAGGTTTTCACTGGGGGCCAGTCTTCATTTCTCCCACCTCCAGAGGTGAAATGAATACAGCATGGCCCAGGCTCCCAGGTGAAAAACAGGTTTCAACAAAAATTACATCGTTAGTGTAAATCCGGGATAGGCCAGGTGCAGTAGCTCATGCCTGTAATCCCAATGCTCTGAGGGGCTGAGGCAGGAGGACTGTTTGAAGCTGGGAGTTCGAGACCAGCCTGGGCACAGAACAAGATCCTGCCTATACAAAAAATTTTTTAAATTAGCCGGGTGTAGTGGCATGTTCCCATAGTCTTAGCTACTCAGGAATCTGAGGCAAGAGGATGGCTTGAGCCCAGGAATTCGAGGCTGCAGTGAACTATGATCGTGTCACTGCACTCCAGCCTGGGCAACAGAGTGAGACTCCATCTCTAAAATAAAAAATAAGAAGCTATCTAGGGTAGTCCAAGTCTCTAGGAAGACAAAGACACTCATATCAGGCAGAATTCCAAGAACTCACAGGTTATATCTCCCGGGAGCCTCAAGGGCCTATCCTTTCTTTGGAATGTGCAGGGTTGGACACCTCAAGCCTGCTGAATTAAACTTTAACTGCATAATAACAAAACCAGAAGTTAGTATAACTTCACTGGCTTTAATGAAGCAAGCTCATCTATAATATTTTCAATATCTACTTCTGGAAAAAGTTAACCACTGAAGAAATACATTAAGGCATGTCTATACAGACACACATTTTTCTTTTGGCCTCTGATTCCAACATGGTTGAGCATAGCACCGCCAGATCCTGTCTTTATTTAAAATTTTGATATTTCATGCTTTGTGGACTTTTTGCATTAATTTTGATTTTTAAAAATATTATTGATCCATAGACTGGGCGCAGTGGCCCTATAACCCTCAAGCCTGTGGTTTCTCATCTTTCCAGCCTAATCAGAATAGTACATAATCAGGAAGGCCTCTGATAACCTTATCTGTTATTGCATTCTCTCCATTTCTCTTTCATTGTATCACTTCACATTCTAAAATGGTCTCATTTCTATCTCGTAATTTCCTGTCTACCCCTTCCACTCAACTCAAATACAGGCTCCCTGAAGCAGAGAGCTTGTCTGTCTTGCTCACTGCTAAACTCTCAGACGATAGAAGAGTGTCCCTCACATGGTTGATGGTAAAATGTCAGTTGCACTGACTCTGCATGGAGGCTGAAACCCTGCATGGTTACAGACACAAAGTGCAGCCACACAGCTGAGGTTTCTCCTGGTGTCGTTTATTGCCAAGCGGCCTCCATGGCTGGGGGATCCAAAGGCTAAAAGGACACACAGAGATAAGTCTAGAAGGAATATTTAAGCTGAAGGATACCTCTAGCTCTTTCCAATGTTACTGATTTAACAAGAGCTATTTACAGAGTGTGCCGTCAAGTTGCGCTCATGTCAGAGTGCAGAAACTACTGGTTTGCATATTCAAACTTTGCATAAATCAACTTAGCTTCAGAGCTTATGAAGAGATACATTGGCCCTGGTTCTGGTCTGTCCTGGGGAAATGATTTATTCTTTTTCTATGGTGATTTGTATTTCTAGGTATCCATTATTAAAATATGAACATTACTAAAGGGAAAGCGCGTGAACAAAGTTATCCAACATTAACATTTTCATTTTCATGCCTGTGCGTCTGAGTGTTATTTCACTTTCTTGTACTTGGCTGGTCATAACTCTCCATTATCCCCAGGCTGAGTGTTGTTCCTGGGGTGTGACCCCCACCGTTGTCCTTAGGGCCTCCTATCCCAGGGCTCCGAACACTTCCTAACTCCAGACATGCCATTGGCCAGGAATTCTCCTTCCTGTTTTCTAGACCTCCCCATGCACACACCCTCTAAGGGTTTCCATCTCACTTCATAAGGACTTTGCCTTCTACTCTGAGTGAGATTCAACTCATGGATCTGGAAACAGACAGCATCTCACTCAGGGTACACAGCAAAGTCTTTACAATGGCTTGGCTCCAACAGCCCCCTTATCCCCTCCTCTCCAGTCCCCTTGCTGTTCCTTGAATGCCTCATGGTCTGGCCAGCTTCAGTGCCTCTGCCTTTCCTGGCTTCAAGGTTTTCACCCTCTCACCTTCTCAGGGGTCTTCTCAGTGAGGGCTTCCCTGCTTGCCTCACTTACATTGCATGGCCCCTTGGCACTCCACATCCCCTGGCCCCTTTATTTTCCTCTATGTCATTATCACCATCTAGCATATTATGTATTTATTTGGTTATTTTTTTCCCAATCCCCTTGCTAAAATATAAGTCGTTTTATTCTCTAACTTGTAGGGACTTCTTCAACTCCAGCCTGATTCTTTCCAGCATGCAGGATAGTTCGGATGATGTCTTGGTTTGCCAGAACTGCCATAGCAAAGAACCACAAGCTGGGTGGCTTAAAATCACAGAAATTCATTCTCTCACAGTTCTGGAAGCTGGAAGTCCAAAATCAAGGTGTCAGCTGGGCCAGCCTCTTGAAACACGCAGGGAAGAATCTGTCTTTGCCTCTTCCAGCTTCTGGGGGTCTGCCCAGTATGTTGGGCTTCCTGGGCTTCTGGGGTGTGACCCCTACCCTTGTCCTTACAGCCTCCTGTCTAGATGCAGCACTTCAGTCTCTTCCTCTGTCACAGATGGCGTTCACCTTGTGCATCTGTGTCTCTCTGTCTGTACCCCGCTTTGTATAAGGACACCACTCATATTGGAGTAAGGGCTCACTCTAATCCAGAATGATTTCTTTTTTTTTTTTTTTTCTTTGGAGACAGAGTCTTGCTCTTGTTGCCCAGGCTAAAGTGCAATGGCACGACATCAGCTCACCGCAACCTCTGCCTCCCAGGTTCAAGCGATTCTCCTGCCCCAGCCTCCCAACTAGCTAGGATTACAGGCATGTGCCACCATGCCCTGCTAATTTTGTATTTTTAGTAGAGATGGGGTTTCTCCATGTTGGTCAGGCTCGTCTCAAACTCCCAGCCTCTGGTGATCTGTACGCCTCATCCTCCCAAAGTGCTGGGAGCCACCTTGCCCGGCCCCAGAATGATTTCATCTTAGCATTTATATCTGTAATGACCCTATTTTCAAATAAGGTCACATTCCAAAGTACTAGCAGTTAGGACTTCAACATATCTTTATGGAGAGATACAATTCAGTCCATAACAGGTGACGTCTGAGGGTGATTTTGTCCAATGGCAGTTCCGTTCCACCAAGACAAAGATACGGGGCTGGAGATGTTGTTTCTGTTTGTTTGTTTGTTTGTTTTTTTAAATAGAGATAGGGTTTCCTATGTTGCTTAAGCTGGTCCTGAACTCCTGGCCTCAAATGATCCTCCCACCTCAGCCTCCCAAAGTTCTGGGATTATAGGCGTGAGTCACGATGCCTGGCCAGCTGCCATAGTTATATAAGACACAAAGTCTTCCTTCCTTTCTTCACCCATTTATTCAACAAACACTCCTAGAGCCAGGCATTTGCTAAGCACTGGAGAACAAAAAAAAAAAAAACAAATGATAGGCAGGGCCTCTACCCCAGGGTGCTCCCAGGCTAGTGAAGAAAAGCAAATAACATCACTACGTGATTAGTCCCAAGAGAGCCCACACAGACGGAGGTGGTGCCCCCGCTCCAGAGCCATCTATAAGCACCCACCTGCTGGTGCCTCCAGTAATCTTTGCATGCCCACCCTTGCCAGCCTGGGAGTGTGGGGAGGCATATCATTTAGGATTACATTTTTATGCTCTAGCTAAAAGTTTATGGTCTCCTTCTATTTCAACATGTGTTACTCCATAAATTAAGCTGAAAAATCCTCACACATCTAAGTTGTCATCGGACTCAAGCATTTTGCCACTCCTGCTCAAGCTGATCTTAAAGCTTATTCCGCAAGTGGTTGCAGAAGTAACTGTCCAGCTCCTGGCTCGCCACTCCTCAAACCCCAGGAACCGCTCACAGCAAGCCAGGCCCCAGGAGCTGCACAGTTTTAAAGGCAAAGTCAGTAAGTGGTCCCACCCAGTCTCGATGCTCCTCTGCCCTTGAACTTTACTCTACTTCCAGTAGTTGGGATCCTGTATTATTCCTTACAACAAGCCTCTGTCAGTCTGGTCATATAACTCAATCCTTCTCTTGTCTCTAGTGCCCTCATCTTTATCCAATTCCCTGTTATGTCCAGGTTTCCTGGAGACCAGATTCACGGTACTCATCACAGTCTTCCCTCCATCTCTGATCTTATCTGTATGCCCAGGTTTCATGACTTGGTCCCAATGTTTGCAGCAGATTCTCCTTGATGCCTGGACCTGCTCATATCTTGCTTCCAGATTCCTGCTGCTGTGATGTGCTCACCTGTCAGGATTCCTGTTAAGCATTGTTGGGACCTTCCCAGACTTCTTGCTTTCCCCAGGGGGCATCTGCCTGGATTTAGCATCAGGGGTTCTTAATCAATGTCCCAAGGCACACTAGAGGCAGCACTGTGAACTGTCCCTGTTGCGCCACCAAATGTGATTATGTAAATCACATGCCTCAAATGGAACACTTATTTTTGTTACCACTGAAGATACAGTTTTATGAACATGATGCCACTTGCTTCATCCGGGAGGTAAGAAATGGGATAAAATGTTTGCCAGAACATTCCAGGCTGGGAGTGTGGACAGTGCACTCAAGCACTCTACGCACATCCTGGTGATCAAGTGAGCCTCATGCTAGCCTGGATGCTTTTATAGACACTTGGAAGCATTGTGAGGCCACACAGTAACAGCCGAATTGTAATCCCCGCTGACTTGTCTAGCGATGTTTTGTGCCTTTTAATCCCTGCATATGTGTCAACAAATATTCTGATATTTAAAGTGTGACTTGAGACTGGATATGGTGGTTTACTCCTGTAATCCTGGCACTTTGTGAGATCAAGGCAGGAGGATCACTTGAGCCTAGGAGTTCAAGATCAGACTGGGCAAATGTAGTGAGATCCCATATCTATAGAAAATGAAAAAATTAGCTGGGCATGGTGGCACACACCTATAGTCCCAGCTACTCAGAAGGCTGAGGTAGGAGAATCGACTGAGCCCAGGAAGTCAAGGCTGCAGTGAGCTGTGATTGTGCCACTGCACTCCAGCCTGGGTGACAGAGTCAGACCCTGTCTCAAAAAAATTACATTAAATTAAAATAAAGTGTGACTTGAAACCTAGACCAAAGAGTTCAAGAAACATAACAGGGTCAGGTTTGTCCTCCCGTAACTGAGCCCTGGAGTCATCAATCAGCCCCTTCTCTCTGAAGTTAATCAGTAGCATGGACTGGGATAGTGCTGGTGCATGGAAACCACTATCAGAAATTGAAATGCATGTTCCCTTGACCAGAAATTCCACTTTAGGAATTCACTTTCCTGATATACTCATAAATGTATACATATGGACTTTCATGTATATGTATTCACTTTCCTGATATACACACAAATGAGTCAACTGTGTGGATTTTTTCCCAGCAACATAACTGGAAATAACAAAAGCCTGGAAACCACCCACATGTCCATCTCCAGGAGTCCCCTGGCGGCACAAAAACCTAAGGAGGTTTGTCCATGGAGGTACTGGCCCACATCTGGGTCATGGCCGCATCAGAGATTAGTTTGCCAGAACATTTCTGGTGAGGGTAGGGCATTTGCACACAGGACAGAGACAGGCTAGCTTGAGGACAGAAAAGAAAGGAGAACTAGCTGGAGTTGGAGGGAGGTGGTAACTAAGAGTCTCTGTGGGAGAAAAAGGGCATGAAAGGCATGCGTCCAGGAGCGGGACCCTGCCCACTGGGCAGCCAGGAGCAGCTTTAGGTACTGGGCTGGGAAGAGAGACAAATGGCATAAGAGGGGAGGGTGTCTGAAGGCGGACACAGGAACTGACAGAGCGAAAACTTGATTTTTATTTCCCCATTGTAACTTGGGTGGCTGGGAGACTCCTCTTGCAGGAAAGAGAATTTCACTGCTAAGTGATAGAAGAGGCCACCTCTTCCTGACAGCGGAGATACCTGTATTTACCCTTGATTTTGGCCAAAAGGCCAAGAAGCAATTGGAAATGTCTGTATTTAGCACACATTGTTGGGAAAGCGCATTCAATCTGAGTGATTTCGTCCCTTGCATTTTTGCTGCACGTGAATTTCTCTAGTTCTTGGCCCCAGACTTGGAATTTGACTAGTAGCATTTACCATGAAATGATTTGTTATTTTTTTTAATTGCCCTAAATCCTTGCCTGGATCCATTTTTCCCTCCAGGGTTTCCCACAAATCACTCTTGAGCTGCCTCCAGCACCTCTCATCTGACTCTGCAGTTGGTCCTTTAAGAAAACAGCTGGGGTGGCCACAGCTGGCTCCTGAGAGAGAGGCCTTGAAAGCCATGTCCTGCAGGGGCAGAGCAAAGTAGCTCAGTTTCCAATGCAGGGAGAGGCATATGCCCACATGCATATTAGGGCATGATTAGTGGCATGCTAAGTTCACACACATACACACAGACACACACACCCCAGGCTAGTCCACTGCAGACTGACCACTCTGCGAGAAAAAAATGGTACCTCTCTCCCAGTCTTGCTTACACTGTAGCTGTAAATGTAGAGTTGAGAATTGAATTCATTCACCACTCCCAGACTTTTTCTTCTCCACCTCCTCTTCTTCCATATGGCTCAGGACCATTAAGCATTTATTCAAAGCCGACCATGTGCTCGGTGTTCATTTTAAATACATGGCCACATTTTCACATGAAGATTCCCACCAAAATGGGATTTTTATTTTTTGCTTTTGCTTATTGATTGAACTACTTATTCCCTGCCAGTGATTTAAGAGACTATAAATCATGTAGTTCAAAATTCTGCAAGCCCCCAAAAAAGTTTCTAGAAGCACCACTTCAACGTGGCACCTTAGAAAGGGCATGAAATTTGGAGCCAAATATGCTGAGTTCAAATCTTGACCTTCCTACCTGTGCCATCTGGAGCCAGGGACTTAGTCACTCTGGTCCTGGGTTTCTTCCTTTGTAAATTTGTTTAATAATCTTTTCCTACAAAAGAATGGATACACTGTGGCATACTGAAACACAATGAAACATTACCCAGTACTCACAAAGAATGAGCTGCTAAAATATGCAGCAACATCATGAATCGCATAGACATTATGTTGAGTGAAAGAAACCAGGCACAGAGGACTGCATTCTGTATGATTCTGTTTACATGAAGTCCAAGAGCCAGTAAGACGAATGGATGGTGTTAGAAGTCAGAAGAGTGGTTATTTCTGAGGGTACAATGACTGGAAAGGGGCGTGAGAGAACCTTGTGAGATGCTGGAAATGCTCTGTATCTTCAGCTGGTGGGGCTATACAGGAGCAAACATAGGTAAAACTTCACCGAGCTGTACACTTGACACGTTTTACTGCATGCATGTTATACCTTAATTTAAAAAAGGAAAAGCATCCCTGTCTAGTGCCTATGGGCTATGGTGAGGACCAAGTAAAACTAGACAGGCTTGCAAAACACCAAACAAATGTGCATTGCTATTGTTAAGGAATAATGATGGTATCAAAAAGATGTTAGATCCTTGAGGGAAAAAAAAATTGTTCTTCCAGACCAGAATGAACTTAACTAGGAATAGAAACTGAGCACTTCTGGGAAATTACACTATTTCACTGGAAGAATATGATACATATTATGGGCTGTAATGCTTCAGTTGTTGAGATACAGCACTTAGCATTTGTGGAGTGCCAGCCGTCTGCTGTATCATCTTATTTAATTTTGCAACAGTCAAGGCGGGGTTGACTCTGCTGCTGTGGATAATATGGCCTCTCGACTGGACTTCGACGCTGCTAAGGCTCTGCAGGCACCCTGCTGCCTGTTACTAATGGTGTGGCATCCTCTTCCTTAAGCTACGAGTCCAAATGATTACCTCTAATAGTGTAAACAATACAGTCAAGACCGTGCCCTTAGTGAGAAAGGAGGTGCAATAGGTTGGTTATGAATCATGCCCAACGTTGGGTCTGCAGCTACTGAAATTCTGCAGGCAATTAATTTCTCTTGAAGTCTGGTGAGATATAGGAGACTCCCTTTTTCTCATTTGTGAATGGGTCTTTCTGGTCTGTCTGAGAATGAATGCTCTGATCTCCTGCCCCCAAGATAGATTTCTCCAACTGAGTCAAGTCCATTTCTCACTGTGACCTGCCCCAACACTCAACTCCAAATGCCTTCTTCCTTCTCTAGGCCATCGACAGTCCACCCAACCTGTAAGTCCAGCTCCAGTGCACCTTTTTCCTGGAAGACTTCCAGAATTGATGGTCCCAGCCATGATAAACCTCTCCCTTTTCCAAAGAAACCCAAGCAGCAGTGGGATGACTCTAAAGTGTGACTTGCATAGTACCACCCTCTGTCAAGTTACCAAAAGCTCCTCCTCCAAGCCACTCAAAATAAACATAAAATCTAAACAAAACAGCATACTGCTATTCAAATGCAGCCTCAAGAAACATTCCGTAACACTGTCTTCCAGCCAGATGCCCTTTTAAACGCAGGCTACATACAAATTCTGAAGCCTTCTTAGCACAAGTAAGTCTGTTGCATGCACTTACTGTATTTCACACTCATTAGATACTGACTTGCTTTATTCTTAATTATTTCTTGTCCTAGGTTTTGATCTTCAGTGAGACTACAAATTCCACCAGGGCAGAAATTATGTCGTTTTTACTCTGTATGCCCCATAGGGCTTCGCAGAGGGTTCACACAGCTGAGATTGCACTAGTTACCAAAAGGTTTTGAGATGCTCTGCTAAAAATATACTATATACATTCAGCAAATGAATTTTATTCATATTATTTGTGGTAGCAATGCTGATAATGATAATGAATAATTTTTAGTGTCCTTATAATTGTATTTGTTATTGATTTCTCCAGTTGTTAAGTGCAATTTATAAAAAGCCAACTGGACTTTAAACTGCACTGATGCTATTTTCCAAGGTAGTTTTGTACTTTTTCATTACATGTTTAAAAACTGTACTCAGCACATTTTGTAGGCTGATGAAATAAACTGCTCAAAAAAATAAAAAGAAAAAAAGGAAAGAAAAACCCCACTGGCATCTGTAGCATTCACGTTAAAAAACATGTTTTATTTCCAATCACACACCTCCCCAGTTTAGAACAAAGTTATTTCCCCTTCTGTCCAAATTGCAATTGCAATTTATTTACACACTGGGTAATTAGTGTTTTTCATAGTCTTCCTTGAGTGGACAGCTGTGAGGTTAGTATTAACCCTGTCTATAGCACAGGTTTACTGTTCTTTATCCAAATCCCTTGGGGCCAGGTGGGTTTTTGGAATTTTGCATTTTTTTGATTCTAGAAAGGTGGTATGATGCCTAAACTATAGATTTTATAACACTTCCTGCCAGAGCTGGGGCGGTGGCCGGTAATCAAAATTATTAATAGCGCTATAGTAAAATCTAGTGAGATAATTTTAAGTAGCTTTACTCCTGTTCAGGTCAAGCTTTGCTGCTAAATGAGGGTTGGCATCACACCTTCTGGTTTCAGAGCTTTTTGGGTTTTGCAGTTTTGAGTGAGGGCTGGCAGACCCTGGCTATCTTCTCCGGTGTACATGGACCAGGATTGGCTTCGGGATTTGTCAGAGATTTCAGATCCAGGGCCCCAGCAGCATCACATCTTTCATTCACCTGGGGATTATAATTCAATGTAGTCAACATTTGTTGAGGGGTTTCTGTGTGCCTGGCGCTGTTCTAGATGCTGCAAGAGATTTAAAGGAGAATGAAATAGGTCTCTGTATTAGTCAGCTCGAGTTGCCATAACAAAGTTCCACAGTCTAGGTGGCTTAAACAACAGACGTTTATTTTCTCATAGTTCTGGAAGCTGGAAGATCAAGGTGCCTGCAGAGCTGGTTTCTGGGGAGTCCTGTCTGCAGTCTTCTCACTGTGTGTGCAAGAGAGAGCTCTGGTGTCTCCTCCTTTTATAAGGACACCAGCCATTTGGAGCCCATTAAACCTTCATAACCTCCCTGAAGGCTCCATTTGCAAATACAGTCACATGGAGGGCAGGGCTTCAGCAGATGAATTTTGGGAAGATACAGCTTAGTCCCTAGTACCCTTTCCCTCCGACAGCTCATGGTCTAGTAGTGGATGTAGGTCGGATCCCAGCTGACCTGATAAAAAAGAGAAAGAGCTGGAGAGAGTAGGGTGGCAGGCAGCCTTTAGGATGTCTGGGTAGCCTGAGTAGATGGTGTTGAGTTGGGCTCTCAGGAGAGGAAAGGCTAGAATCCACCGGGTGGCTTCAGGAGGGAGACAGCACTCTCAGTGAAGGCTTAGCTGCGGGGAAATGGTGGGGCTGTCTGTTTGGAGACCAGTGACTGTCAGTTCAGCACAGCTGGATATGGGCTGCTCAGATTATCACAAAAATGAGCTAACAGTGGCCCCTGTGCATTGGCACCAAGGTTGTTTATTTATTTACTGTCGGCTGAGACTCATTAGATCAGCCCGCTGACACCATATGCAAATGTTGATACATTCAATTTTAAATATAGCCCAAACAAGCAAATGTTTAGCCATCTAGAGCCTGCCTGCTTTGCATACCCGGTGCAACTTCATCCCACAGCTGTCCTCTGTTGATAAGATAGGCCTGGCAGTAGTGAGGTCCCAAACAGTGTGGCCCTGGGATCTCTGAACCCAAAGACACCCCACTGGGCTGCCTGGTGATACATCCTCCTGTCTCCAGGAGCTCCCCTGTCCTCCTCCCCTTCTGGATGGTGGTCCCCTCATCTCCATAAACCTCCAGGGCTTATGTGGGGTTGAAGAGCGAGACATTTTGCCCCTTCCTGTCTTCTGGTCATTAAGTTAAAGATCACACCTTTGACGGTAGGTTTTCCTCTGCCTCTCTGCCAGGCTTAGAGGGATTTGAGGCTGATCAACGAGGAAGATATGACCACAAGGTGGCAGCAGCAAACACAGGTGCTTAATAGAGCTTTGGACAGGGTGGCTTAGGAGGGAGTCCCTCACAGCCTCTGTACGCCTCCCCACCTGGTGTGGGGGGTCAGTGCCCCTAGAGACAACCCTTGACCAAAGCGGGCAAGAGTGGGGAGATCAATGCCCCAGCATTGTGCACTTGTGCACTTCAAACCTGAGAGGCTTTCTAGACAGTTCCTCAGCAGGTCCCCAGGTGCAATGAGACCCAGTTATCTGCAGTGACAACCTCTCTGTAGCACATTCTTGTCATGGTTCCTTCCCTGCAGCCTCCCTACCTCTGCTTCCTGGATCACCGACCACATAATCTAACCACCCAAGTCCTCATCTCGGGCTCTGCTTTCGGGAGAACCAAACCCAAGATGAGTTCTCATCTATAAAGGGAAGGATTTGAACTAGACACCCTCTCAGGTCCCTTTCAGCTCAGATTTTAGGGAAGAAAAATGAATCCCAGAAAGCCCAACCTGAAGTCACATATATAGGGCAAGAACCTAGCCTGAAACTGTCTCGCTATGTCCATTTTCCCAGAACTATATCTACAAAGTCATTTCAAATAAAAGTCTCACATAGCAGTGCTTGGAAGCACTAAGCTAATAACCCTCAGCCTCTACCCAAAACACATGTCTTAGCACTTTACAGAAAAAAAAATGACATTTGGAGGCAGCTTAGGCTCTCAGAGCCCTTGTCCAGCTGACAGCTTCACAAGAGGCATAAATGGAATCATATCTTTTTACTGTTCCCTGTGCTAACTGTGATAAAATACGCTTTTCCAGTTATCTCAGGGGCCTTTCTAGAGAGGAAGGTATTCTTTTTATTAGATGAAATTCTCATCTATATTCTGAGAGGCTGTTTGCCTCATATATGTAAGGTAATCAAAATATCAGAAGGATGGTTTATAGAAGGAAAAATATTCATCCCTGTGTGTAATTTATGAAATGTGCATGCATTGGTGTATTTGATGGATCTGCACCAAATGCTATGTTAGCAAGCATAAAGGTTTGGACAGAGACCACAAAATGATGGCAATGGAGTGAAAATGCCAAGAGCATTGCTAAACAGCAAGCCTTAAAGGGCATATTGATTGATTAAGAGTACTTTGATACCTAATTAGATTTTGGTAAGAAATCATGATAGTATGTGATGGAAAAAGTTATTGGGGGAACCCGCCCCCAGTATTTCAATGTAGGTTCTTTCTATTTTCCATAAGTGTCAGCCAGCTGAGAAATAAAGAGAGACAATATAAAGAGAGGAATTTTACAGCTGGGCTGCCAGGGGTGACATCACATATCAGTAGGACCATGATGCCTGCCTGAGTCTCAGACCAGCAAGTTTTTATTAAAGGTTTCAAAAGAAGAGGGGGCATAAGAACAAAGAGTAGGTACAAAGATCACATGCTTCAAAGGGCAAAAAGCAGAACCACTGATAAGGGTCCAACAAAGATCACATGCTTCTGAGGGAACAGGGCAAAGGGCAAAAGCAGAACCACTGACAAAGGTCCGACAAAGATCACAAGGCAAAGGGCAAAAGCAGAACCACTGACAAGGGCCTATGTTCAGTGGTGCATGTATTGTCTTGATAAACATCTTAAACAACAGAAAACAGGGTTTGAGAGCAGAGAACCGGTCTGACCACAAATTTACCAGGATTGAGTTTTCCCAACCCTAGTAAGCCTGAGGGTTCTGCAGAAGACCAGGGCTTATCTCAGTCCTTATCGCAACTGCATAAGACAGACATTCCTAGAGCGGCCATTTATAGACCTCCCCCCAGGAATGCATTCTTTTCCCAGGGTATTAATATTAATATTCTTGCTAGGAAAATAATTTAGATATGTTTCCTACTTGCATGTCCATTTATAGGCTCTCTGCAAGAAGAAAAATATGACTCTTTCTGCCTGACCCCGCAGGCAGTCAGACCTTATGGTTGTCTTCCCTTGTTCCATAAAAATCTCTATTATTCTGTTCTTTTTCAAGGTGCACTGATTTCATATTGTTCAAACACGCATGTTTTACAATCAATTTGTACAGTTAACACAATTATCACAGTGGTCCTGAGGTGACGTGCATCCTCAGCTTACGAAGATAACAGGATTAAGAGATTAAAGACAGGCTTAAGAAATTATGAAAGTATTATTTGAGAACCGATAAATGTCCCTATTAAGATGAAATCTTCACAATTTATGTTCCTCTGCCACAGCTCCAGACAGTCCCTCTGTTTGGGGTCCCTGGCTTCCCGTAACATCTCTCCCTTTCTTTTTTTTTTTTTTTTTTTTTTTTGAGACGGAGTCTTGCTTTGTCGCCCAGGCTGGAGTGCAGTGGCGCGATCTCAGCTCACTGCAAGCTCCACCTCCCGGGTTCACGCCATTCTCCTGCCTCAGCCTCCCGAGTAGCTGGGACTACAGGCGCCCACTACCACGCCCGGCTAATTTTTTGTATTTTTAGTAGAGACGGGGTTTCACCTCGTTAGCCAGGATGGTCTCGATCTCTTGACCTCGTGATCCGCCCGCCTCGGCCTCCCAAACTGCTGGGATTACAGGTGTGAGCCACCGCGCCCGGCCTCTCCCTTTCTTTTTATATAAATGTGCCATGGCATTGAAGGCTTGTTCGTTCTCTCGGTTTTGACACAAGATTCTTTGACTGGTCCAGCATACTAAAAACAAGCCGATTAAACAGAGAAACATGATTCCAAAATTTACTACAGTGGGCCCCCAATAGACTTAATCCAAGTCGTGGGGTTTAGTCCAGAAAGACTTTGTGCCACCCGCTCTAACGCCTCAGCTCCAGGCACAATGGATAAATGAGCTTGAGAGGCTTCAAATATTTGTTTCTTTAATTTAGTTATGTCCAAGGATAAATTATCTTCCCTACCCAGCAGGTGCCCTTTGACCATTTCCCATGAATGATCAGTCGATCAGTCTCATTGTAGGAATATGGTGTGATACAGAAATCAGAAGTATTCCAATCACACTGCATTTGCATGCAACGTTCGAGACTCATTAGCCGATCTCCAAGCCAAATAACAGACTGTCTTAAATCATTAATTTGATTAGCTAATTTTTGGTCAATGCCCTGTTGAGAATTCCACATTTGGGTGGAACTGGCTTGCCAATCATTAACAAAATGAGCCATTTGAATAGATTGGTGTAATGCCACTCTGGCAGTGGTGGCCAGTGCAGTGACTGTAATTAGGCTCATGATCACAGTGATTAAAGTGAAAAAAAAACTCTTAGATCTTTTGAGAATTTGTTGTAACCCTTCATTAATTAAATGTACTGAGGGGGAAGATTCCCAAGGTCTGGGTAAAGTTACCGGTATCCAGATTCCTTCTTAAGCTCGAACCAACATTACACTTTTCCTGAAGTCAAAACAGGAGTTAACACAAGTGTATAAATGACAATTAATGCATTGGACAGTTTGATTTTTCATCAAAATTTTGATATTTCCCACTAACAGCATGTAAGGAGGCTTAACACAACTCTGTATAGGAATAGTCAGGCTGGAGGTAAACAAAGCAGAATGTCTGAATCTATGTTGATACAGAGGGAGACGAGCGGCGGTGGCAACACTGGATGTTCTCCACCATAAAGAAGCAATCCAAGGTGCCCAGGATGCCGAAGAGGTAGAGGGGCATACCTGGGTCGAGAATAATTATCATAATGCCAATCGGAGTCCCATAAAGGAGGATTGGCATCAAAAAGAGGAAGAGGGTTCAAAGGGGATTTATCATGGGGTTCAGAATCACGGATGTGAGGGGCAGTAGTGGGGACAACAGACAGGAAAGTTTCCCCTTCTCATAATCATAGTCCAGACATGGCAATAGCCAATTTCCAAAGTTCTGGGTGTTCTGGGCTCAGAATGGGGAATATCATATGAGGCCTTGGCAGGGGTGGGGTAATGCCCTTATCTTCCCATTTTAAGGGAAAGAACAAGCTGAACCTCCTATGCAAAGTAGGATGGTGATCCTCGTCCTCCCAATAAGAAATAAAATAAGTAGCCTCCAGGCATTCCCTTCTGACAGAGAAGCAATTGCTTTTTAAATAGCCCTTTGGTGCCCAGTCTATTACTAAACCATATGAGTCATTTTTTAATCCTACTGCATGTGAGTTAACACAATCTTCCCAAATTAAACTTTTAGATAAGGCTCTCAAAATTTTTAGGACATGGTTTTCCCACAGGTTTATATCGAAAGTATGGGGTATCTCCTATTACTCCCCCTTTCATTTGTCTTAAAGGAGAAAGGGAGAGGCCAGAGACCAAATGTCTCCATTCCCCTGTGGCTGATCTCTTGGGAAGGTAAGCAGCCCAGACTTGAGTTTCTAGATGGATACAACCAGGTGCATGTCCGAGGCACAGAAGAAGGTATTTATAACCCATAGTAACATTAATTGCAGTGCCTTCTTCTCCTGGTTGAGCAGGGCAATGGTCATCTGTAGCTCCAGGCATCCACACACTATCATTAGTATAGATCTCTGCAGGAGCATCCATCTAGGTGAGAGGTCGAATAAGTGGAGGAAAAGGCACATAAGCCGAATAAGAATAATAATTTACCAGGGCTGAGTTTCCCCAACCCTAGTAAGCCTGAGGGTTCTGCAGAAGACCAGGGCTTATCTCAGTCCTTATCACAACTGCACAAGACAGACATTCCCAGAGTGGCCATTTACAGGCCTTCCCCCAGGAATGCATTCTTTTCCCAGAGTATTAATATTAATATTCCTTGCTAGGAAAAGAATTTAGCAATATGTTTCCTACTTGCATGTCCATTTTATAGGCTCTCTGCAAGAAGAAAAATATGGCTCTTTTTGCCTGACCCTGCAGGCAGTCAGACCTTATGGTTGTCTTCCCTTGTTCCATAAAAATCACTATTATTCTGTTCTTTTTCAAGGTGCACTGATTTCATATTGTTCAAACACACGTTTTACAATCAATTTGTACAGTTAACACAATTATCACAGTGGTCCTGAGGTGATGTATATTCTCGGCTTACGAAGATAACAGGATTAAAAGATTAAAGTAAAGACAGGCATAAGAAATTATAAAAGTATTATTTGAGAACTGATAAATGTCTGTATTAAGATGAAATCTTCACAATTTATGTTCCTCTGCTGCAGCTCCAGCCAGTACCTCTGTTCGGGGTCCCTGACTTCCCATAACAAAAAGTACCAGACCAAGACACAGGAGATTTCTTTGGGCTTCTGTTTCTTGCAAAGTCAAAGACAAAGACCAAAAAAAATTTTTTTCAGAGGCAGGGTCTTGCTCTGTCACCCAAACTGGAGTGCAATGGCACAATCAGATCTCACTACAGCCTTATCCTCCTGGGCTCAAGTGATCCTCCTATCTTAGCCTCCCAAGTAGCTGAGACTTTTTTCCAGACTATATAAAGAACTCCTCCAACTCAGTAATAAGAAGACAATCCAATTAGAAAATAGGGGAAAAGATATGAATAAATACTTCACAAAATAAGACATATGATGGGCTAAGGAGCTCATGAAAAAAATGCTCAACATCATTAGTCATTAGGAAAATGCAAATTAAAACCACAATGAGATACTTTCCACAGTCACTAGAATTGCCATTACAAGTGCTGACAAGGATGTGCAGCCTTCATATATTGCAGTGGGAATGTAATATGATGCAGTCACTTGAAACAGCCTGGCAACTTAAGTGAAAAACACCATAAGACCTAGCAATTCCATGTCTACGTATCTAACCAAGAGAAATGAAAGTGTATGTTCACACAAAGATTTGCATGTGAATGTTCATAGCAGCCAAAACTTAGAAATAATGCAAATGTCCCTGAATTAGTGAATGGATGTATAAACTGTGGTATATCCATACAATAGAATACTACAGAAATCAAAAGGAATAAACTACAGATGCATCCAGTATCACGATGAACCTCGAAAACATGTTAAGTGAAAGGCAAACATGAAAGAGTACATATTGAATGATTCCGTTAATATGAAATTTGAAGAAAAGACAACTATGGAGACACAAGTTGGTCAGTGTTTGTTTGGCACTGGGTAAAGAAGTCGGGTTTTGTGCAAACATGCACAAGAAAAGTTTCTGGGGTGATGGAAGCATTCTAAAACTAGATTGTGCTGATGATTGCAAAGCTCTAAATTTACCAAGAATCACTTTATAAATCACTCACAATGGGCAGACTTCATGGTATGGAAATTATACCTCAATATAGCTTTTAAAATACTGTCTAAAAGAATAAATTTCTCTAGAATTTTTACATAAAACATTGGCTGAGCTACTAGAAATAAAGCACTGTTTTATTTAGAAAGTAATATCCTGCAGAAAGCTTCTCTGAATATCCCATGGAGATGATGTAATGAATCATGTGAATATGCAGAAGAAAGATGAGCATTTACCAAAAGGTGTTAATAGGTTTGATTTTTTAAAAAAGAGTTTCAAGATCAAGTAAGTATGAGTAACAGAGGAATAAACAAAGGTAACTAGGTTTCATTACTTTAGGGTTTCCTAGAGTTTTAAAATATTTCATTGTGTCTAATGACTCCAGGAAAATATGTAAATTTCAGACCTTTCCAGATTTGTTTTTCACAAAAACTGGTATAACACAAGACATATTTTGATATATGAAAAACACAGTGCAGTGCAGAGGTAGAATGCCAAATAGAATACTGATGAGAATTACCCAGTAACTTGTTAATTTCTTTGACTTCATTTGGCTAACATCTCCAGGTTCACAGCTTGAGAGAGATGTCAAGTGTTTCCCACCACAGAGGCAGTTTACTGGTTTGTTGCTCAAACCAAAAGTTTGGAGTTCTATTTTATGACTTTCTTTCAAACCCTATACTCAACATGTACATCCATCAGCACATCTAGTTGGCTCTACCTTTAAAATAGAATCTGACCTCTCTCACAGTGCCCAAGATACAACCCTGTATTAGTTTTCTATTGCTGCCTAATGATATACCCCAAAACTTAGTTGCTTAAACCACAATAAACGTTTGTTGTCAGTTTCTGTGGGTTGGAAATCAGGAACACCTTGGCTGAGCAGTCTGGCTCAGAGTCTCTAATGAAATTGCAGTCAAGTTGTCAGCCAGGGCTGTAGTCATCTGAATGCCTAACTGGTGCTGGAGGATCTTCCGAGGTTGCTCGTGCACATGGCTGGCATGCTATGCTGCCTTTTGGTGGGAGGCTTCAATGTCTCCCCACACGGGCCTCTTTGAAGGCCTTCTTGAACATCCTATCCTTACCAGCATAAGTGACTGACTGTGCTGCAGTGTCTTTTATGACCTAGTCTTGGAAGTTATACCCTGTTCTGTTGGTCCCACAGATCAGCCACGATTCAGGGAGGTTGGACATAAATACAGAAGAAAATCATGGGGAGTCATCTTGGAGGCTGGCTACCACACTACCACCACCTCTTACTTGGATTATTGCAATCACTTAACATTCTTTTTTTCTTTTTTGAGACAGAGTCTCACTCTGTCACCCATGCTGCAGTGCAGTGGCGCAATCTCGGCTCACTGCAACCTCCGTCTCCTGGACTCAAGCGATTTTCTTGCCTCAGCCTCCCAAGTAGCTGGGATTATAGGCACACAGCACCACGCCTGCTAATTTTTGTATTTTTAGTAGAGGCAGGGTTTCATCATGTTGGTCAGGCTGGCCTCGATCTCCTGACCTCAAGTGATCCACCTGCCTTGGCCTCCCAGACTATTGGGATTACAGGTGTGAGCCACCATGCCTGGCTGCAATCACTTAACATGCTTGTTTCTGTCTCCCTGATGTCTATCCTAGACATAGCAGCCAGCAACCCTCTTATATCATATTGTGTTGCTCCTCTCTTGAAAACCCTGTAATAGCTTCCTTTAGTGAAGGAAAAGCCAGCCTTTACCGTGGTTCCAAGGCCTCACATCATCTGGCCCCAACTACCTTTCTGATTAATCTCTTTTCACTCACTCTACTCCAGCACAAATATTATGCCTCAAATGCACTCAGCAGGCTTCTGCCCAAGGGACCTTGCGCTGGCTTTTTCCTCTGCCTTAGATAATTACCCTGCAGATAATCCATGGCTAGTTCATTCAAACCTCTCTTCAAGTATCAGCTGCTCAGAGAGGCCTTTTCTGACCATCACATATAAAATGAAACAGCACACCTGCCACTTCCAGTTTATGGCACTTAACACTTATTCCCTGTTTCCTCCACTAGCATCTAAGCTCAACAAGAGCAAGGGGTATGTTTTGTTTTTGCTGAAGTCTTAGGATCTAGAATAGTGCCTGACCCATGGGAGACACTGAAAACATTTGTTTAATGACTAAATAGGTGGGTTAATGAAAGTGGCTGTTAATTCCAGTTCTGCCTATAAAAATGCTCTCATCACACTGAATTATGTATATGAGAGAGAAGAGAAAGGAAGGAAGAAGAAACGGGCATATGGGTAGATAGTTGTCAGCAAATGGAGCTAGTCATAAGTGAGTTAAAAAAGGAGGCAAAGGGGGCAGGAAAATAACATGAGATTAAGTAGATCATTTGGATTTGTAAGTCTGTGAACTCCAAAATAGGCACAGGTTTATTCAAAGGAAGAAAATTATGTTCAATTAATTACACAAACTCAAGGAAAAAAACAAAAGTTTATCCAGGAGTTAAAAGAAGCATACAAGCATACTGTAGTTAAAAATATTAAAAGACCAAGAAAAGATATATCGATGCTCACAGAACTACGGTGGAAGCTTACTGGGGCATGCCTTGCGCATGGGATGAATGTTTTGAGGCAGCACTTGATGGGTGGACAGGACCTCCTGGACCTTGTCCAAACACATCTTGTTTGCTGCTATACCTGCTTCAAACTCTCGGTGTTTCTCTTCCTTCTCTGCTTCTTGGGACTGCTGCTGGTAGGCGATTTGCATCTGAAGTTGCTTCCTGTACTCCTGGGCTAAACGTTGGCGTCTAAAGTATTAGAAATGTCAAAGCATAAAATTATAAAAGTAAGCATTTAGATTTATTCAGAGCATTACAATTAAAATATAATTTGTAAAGTCAAATTAAATTCCCATTAAAATCAGGGTGAGTGGAGAAGAAATAGATGAAAAACTCAATAATGGGTTTCTCACGTAATAATCATTAATATAATCCTAGGACAAATATTGATTTTAGAGAGGAAATGCTTCTTCCCTGCTCGTAATGTTCACTGCTATGTGGTAATGGTCCTTGGTTTGCCTCCATCCCTTCCCTTACTCTTCTCTATGGGTAAAATTGGAGAGGATAAGCAAACTGCTCAATTCAACTTTTCTCCTTTTTTTTTTTGAGACGGAGTCTCGCTCTGTCACCCAGGCTGGAGCACAGTTGCGTGATCTCAGCTCACTGCAAACTTTGCCTCCCGGGTTGAAGCAATTCTCTGCCTCAGCCACCCAAGCAGCTGGGATTACAGGCGTCCGCCACCACACCTGGCTAATTTTTGTATTTTTAGTAGAGATGAGGTTTCATCATTTTGGCCAGGCTGATCTCAAACTCCTGACCTCAAGTGATCTGCCCGCCTCAGCCTCCCAAAGTGCTGGGATTACAGGCGTGAGCCACCACACCTGGCCAGCTTTTCCCCTTTCATCTCGGAGGCTGCTCTGCCTGTTTTCTGCTCTGCTGTAGATCAAAGGGCCACATCCCCGCACAAGAGGCCTGCAGTGATCTCATGCTGCTGGGGACTGGGTGGGTAAGTTAGCCTTATCTTATCATTCTGTTCAGTATTAACTAGATAATTTCTTGCATAAATAAGCCACATTTTAAAAATATGAGAGTTTTTTTATTTATAGTATAATTTTTATTGTAATAAAAAACACATTATGATGGGCATGGTGGCTCATGCATGTAATCCCAGCACTTGGGAGGCTGAGGTGGGTGGATCACCTGAGGTCAGGAGTTCGAGACCAGCCTGACCAACATGGAGAAACTCCGTCTCTACTAAAAATACAAAAATTAGCTGGGCATGGTGGTACATGCCTGTAATCCCAGCTACTCAGGACGCTGAGGCAGGAGAATCACTTGAACCCAGGAGGCGGAGGTTGCAGTGAGCCAAGACTGCGCCATTGCACTCCAGCCTGGGTAACAAGAGTCAAACTCCATCTCAAAAACAAACAAACAAACAAAAAACAAAACAAAAAAATTACATAGGTCATACACCTAATAATTCCAGCACCTTAGGAGGCCAAGACAGGAGGATCACAGGAGTTTGAGACCAGCCTGGGAAACACAGGGAGACCTGATCTGTACAAAAAAATAAAAAACTAGCCAGGCATGGTGGCATGTGCCTGTAGTCCCAGCTGAAGTGGGTGGATTTTCTGAGCCCAGAAGGTTGAGGTTTCAGTGAGCCATGATCACACTACTGCACCCCAGCCTGGGCAACAGAGCAAGACCTTGTCAAAAAACAAAAACAAAAACAAACAAACAAACAAAACCCACATAACAAATTTAGATCTTAACCATTTTTAAGTGTACAGTTCAGTAGTTAAGTCTCCATATTGTTGTAAAAGAGATCTCCAGAACTTTTTCATCTTGCAAATCTGAAACTCCCCTCCCGTCTCTCCTCCCCACAACCCCTGGTAACCACCATTCTACTTTAAGTTTCTATAAATCTGACTACTTTATATGTCTCATAAAAGTAGAATCATACAGTATTTGTCTTTTTGTGACTGGCTTATTTCACTTAGCATAATGTCCTCCAGGTTCATCCATACTGTGGCATATGACAGGATTTCCTTGCTTTTTAAGGCTGAAAAATATTCCATCATAAATATATACCATGTTTTGTTTATCTATTCATTTCATTAATAGACCCTTGGGTTGCTTCTACCTCTTGAATACTGTGAATAGTGCTATGAATATTTCTGTGCAAATATCTCTTCAAGACCCTGCTTTTAATTTTTTGGACATATACCAAGAAGTGGGTTGCTGGATTATGTAGTAGTTTTAATATTAATTTTTTGGAGGAAACTCCATACTGTTTTCCATAATGGTTATATAATTTTACAATTTATAAGCCACATTTTTTTCTTTGTAGTTTCTTTCTTTTTTTTTTCTTTTTCTTTTTTTTTTTTTTAGACAGGGTCTCACTCTTGTCACCCAGGCTGGAGTACACTACTGGCACAATCACACAATCATGGCTCACTGCAGCTTCAACCTCCCAGGTTCAGGTGATCCTCCCACCTCAGCATCCCAGGTATTTGGGACTATAGGTGCACACAACCACACCCAGCTAATTTTTTTGTTGTTGTTGTATTTTTTTAGAGACAGAGTTACACCATGTTGCACAGGCCGGTCTCAAACTCCTGGGTTCAAGAGATCCACCCACCTTGGCCTCCCAAAGTGGTGGGATTACAGGCATGACCCACCATGCCTGGCCTCTTTGTAGTTTCAATGGCTAGAAATATAAGCCACATTTTGAATATCAGCTGTGGTATATACTAAGAATTATATTTGATCTTTGTTCCTAGTTCTTGGCACAGAGCTCCTACAACTCTTGTAATTTCCTGAGTGATAAAAGTATCTTTTGTAATTCATAGGAACACCCGATTTTATGCTAATAAGCTGACTTAGGGTAGGGCCCCTGGGTGGCCTCAGGATGGGGTTGGTCACTAGAAAGACCAAGTGGTGAGGGGGTTAGGACTTTCAGCCCCACCCACTGACCTCTTGAGAGGCGAAGGTGGGGGCTGGAGATGAAGCTCTAAAAACTCTTGAACAAGGATGTTCTGAGGGCATCTGTGATGGTGACACAGGGAAGTGCTGAAAGGATGGTGCACCCGCAGAGAGCACGGAAGCACCTATGCTTCTCTTCCAGTTGGCTGTTCCTGAGTTGTGTCCATTGTGATAAACTGGTAAACATAAGTCAAATGTGTTCCTGATTTCTCTGAGCAATTCTAGCAAACTGTTGAACCTGAGGAGGAGGTCGTGGGAACCCCCAATTTATAGCTGGTTGATCAGAAGGTGGTCTGGGACTAGCATCTGGTGTCTGAAGTGGCAGCAGTTTTGTGGGACTAAGCCCTTACCCTGAGGGGTCTATACTAACTCTGGGTAGTTACTATCAGAACTGAATTGAATTCTTGGACACCCAGTTGGGGTCTGGAGAATCAGAGAATTTGTTGTTGGGGTCAGAAAACACTCCATCAACTTTTATCAGAAATAAAGATAATAGAATTTTATCAGAAATAAAGATAATGTGGATACCCCTCTATGGCAGATTCTATTTTCCAAAGATGGCCACAGTACTGTCTCCCTCCCCATATGTGTATCCTAATTAGGGAAAAGGAATCAGTCTGGCGGAACCAGGATAAAGCAAAGAGATAAAGCAGATAAGCTATAGGTCTGCCTTTGTTCATGGCCCAGGACATATAACCCTCCTGTGCAGATAACATACAAAACTCACAAACTTCCTGCTTATCATCAAATGCTTTGATTTATCGTCAAACACCTCGGCTGACAGAAGAATGCAAGTTAGCTCCCTGCTACCTTGGTGTTATCAAGTAGCCCAAGAACCATCCTATAAAATCTTCGGCAAGCCTTTGTTTCCTGGCAGTCAGCTCCTCTCTTGCTGGCTGCCCATTGCTTTCTTGCACTGAGTTTTCCTACTTTCTCTAATAAATCTGCCTTTCTTTACCTACAACTGTCTTGGTAAATTCTTTTACCCCTGCACCACTGACCCAGATAGTCACTGCTCACCCACATTTTGGTAGCCTGTATGGGAAACTCTCTCCTTATGAGGAACCCTCTGGCCTCTCTCTTTCCCTTTCCCAACTTAGGAACCTCAGTGGACAGTATCTACGCAGAGAGACAATTGTAGGTCTCTAGCTGGAGCTACCTACACTCCTGTGGGACTGAAAGGTATCCGTGTGGAAGCATCTAACTACCACCTGTTCAGGTGAGGGACCTGAGTTTACTTTCTCTTTTCAGCCTTTCAGCAGCTGGCTTTTAGTAGCTCTTTGGCAACTGACAGTAACCAGCTGTGGCTACTATCCGGTGTTGCCTGAAGGCCAAATAGCCACCTGGCCTGGAAGAGAGGAAGGCTTCCTCCTATATTCTCTGGTCAGAAGTCCCTAATCCCTACGTGTGATGCGACTGGCAGCAGAAGCTCATTCAGAGCAAATTCACACATTTTGGGTGACTCAGACACTCTCTTTCTCACTCTGAATCCTCCTGTGGAGTCAGCCAGCCATTCTGTCCCAGATGTTGCTAAATCAGGTGATCTCAGACAGCCTCAGAACCATGAGTTTTCCCTTACCCACCCCCTCTCCTGGGCCAACACAGGCAGAGTCCTCCCTTCACCCATTTTCCTTGTACCTGGACTGGCCATCCAGCATAAGGCCCCTGAGTGGCCAAGGGGACTTTCTTAATAGGTGGGACACCCCTTTAGAAAGTGCACCGCAAGTTCCTCAGTAGACCTAAGTGGAACTGCTTTTCATCTTGGCTGGACATCCTGAGAGAAAGTGCAGTTTGTGCCCCTGAGTGGCACCATCCCCAAGCAGCATGTTTTCTAGTCCCACCATGGGACAAACCCCATCTATTCCTTCAGACTCACTTCTGGGTTGTATCCTAAAACATTAAGACAAATTTAACCCTCAAACCCTCAAAAAGAAATGTCTAATTTCTTGTGTAACACAGCATGGCCCCTATGTAGAAAACCATCAAATTAGCCTCCTGAGTCCTTCACAACTGACAGCAGAATAAGGAGGACAGGGCTAAGAAGAAAGAAAAATGCAGAGGCAAGAGACACTCTCAACTGTTGGCTGCTTTACAAGCCCCAGCCCCCTCCAGGTTTCCCTAAAAATACATTCCTTCAGATAACTGCCATCAGTGCAAAACGCCAGGTTACTAAAAGGCAGAGTGCCCCAATGGAATAAATTTTAAAAGCCCTGCCTGGCTTACTCTCTCTGCCACAAGCTCAGCCACTGGAAAAAAAAAGACTGCCCTGATGACCAAAGGGCCCCCAGGACAGAATCTCAACCCCTAATGGCCTTATGCTAAACAGGCTCTCTGCTCTGTCTGGAAACAGCTCACCTTAACTGATAACTTGCAAAGTTGGGAAGAATTTGTCCCACACCTTGTAGGTCTGGGGTGCTAATGCTGTCCCTGGCGGGAGATAAACAAAAGTGGCAGGGGAACTGACCTTGCACTGTGCAGTGGCTGGAAGGCTCACAAGCCCTCCTGTAAAGCCTGACCTTTTCCTCTCCATTCCTTCCTTTTCTTTTTCTCTTTTTCTGTTCAATCCAGGGGTCCAGCCTTAAAAGGGAAAGACAGTTTCTAATATCCTAACCCCTGATTTTGTCATTCTCTTTAAAACTCCAGCTGGTTACATATTATGGTACATTTTAAACTAATGGGCAAACTACAACAAGAAAAAGTCAGAGCTCCAATGGTTAACCTGCACTATGAAGTTAAGTGAAGTCTTCTATAGCTCTCTCTCTTCCTTTTTTTCTGCCTGCTTTAAATCTGCTGTTACTAAGGTCCTGGTGCTGAGATAAAACTCATTCTTTGTGGTCTAATTAGAATGCAAACATCGAAAACTCATTTAAAGTTAAAGAAAAAAAGGTAAAAGAGGTTTTGTTCAAACAACCCAGAATTTTTAAACCTCCCTTAAAAATAAAAATAAAAAAATAAATCCAACACCTCCTTTAGACCTTACTCTTAAGGCTGACTCTTTTTATTCAATTCTACTACAGGCTTTCAGTAATTATCCAACTGCCTCACTTAAGCAGCGTCACCCTCTTAATATTGATGCTTTTATAAGGGAGGTAGTTTACGACTGCTATTTGCAAGCGGACTTCCAAGATTACCACCCAGATGAAATTTTTTTTATATTTGTCCTAGTAATGTCATTTACCCCCACACCACATCAGTGTGCTAAGGTACTAGGTGTTTGGTTAACTGTTTTTCTCATATTCTTTACAGCCCTTCTTCTCGCCTGTCTCCCTGAGTTTACTACATATTGTCATTTTCCTTAAAAATGGCTTTTTTTTAATTCTATCATGGCTAACTATTGCCTCCATGGCTGGAGCCAGGCACTTACTCCTCCCAGTAATATTTCAGGTTGCTAACATAACACACAGCACTAACTTCTGGATATGCCCATGCGGACAGGCACTCAAAGATAACATTATATCCTAGCAGTCCAACTATCCATAGAAGAAATTACTAACAAGCCTGATACTCTGGATTCAACTACACCATTTACACACACCAAAAACACAGGTTTAGGAGGGGAGCCTAGGCCAATTGATTCCTCGTGGCAATCATCCACTGTCACGGAGCAGATTGGGAAGGCACCAGAGATGGCCTGTAAGGTTCACCTCTGCATCAGAAAATCCGAGGGATCTGGCCCTTTTATAGGCACTTGTAAGGCTCACCTCTGCATCAGAAACTCCAAAGGGTCTGGCCCTTTCCTAGGGTGTTTAACATAAGCCCATTGTAATTACACCCTCAACTATAATCAAACACACCAGGAATGGAAGCCATATGACAACAATGACAAGTTCACTGTGTACCTCTGCAGGTTTTCTCTATGGTGGGGAAACAACAAAGTTAATGCCAGCAAAATTTATAGTGATCCCTTTATGCCTATAAACAGTTCAGCTACTGGGATAGAATATATAGGAATAGGGGTTGAGATTGGACAACTTCTCAACCTCACTAATACATCTACAACTTTCTCTTGATTTTCCATTATCTCATTAATGTTTAAAAATCTTGTCTGCCAGGCCCCACATTCATATAACACAAGTAAAACTTTTCCCCCCTTATGCATGAATGACTATTTTCTAGGTAACCACCCAGCCACATTTGATCCCTGGGGACCATGGGATCCCTCTATTTATGCAAATTATACTGGAATCCAAACTAACCACACCTATGCCTGGTTACAAGGTCCCTCCTCAGGAGTTTCTTTAAAAGGAACTGGGCTCTTCTTTTTATGTGGATCCAACATTTTTCCAGCCTTGCCTATTAAATGGAGAGGACGTGCACTATAGTTGCAGCAATACCTGGAGTACATATATATAACTCCTTAGACTTTATAACCTCTGGCCAAGTTCCAAATTTGTGATCCTTCCTAAGTTGGGCCCTTCAAAGGCCATCAGAAGAAAGGAAACAGAAACGGGATTTAATCAACCTTCCATCATTTGGCATCCTCACCACTGATGATCCCATTATAGAGAGGAATGGTCTAGGACATTCTGTTGCCCATGCAGTCTTTTGGTTTGCAGGTATACCCATGCTTGAGTGCAGCATTTGTAATATCACCATCTTAGTCCAGCAATCTTGAGAAGCTAAAGTCATGGTCATCAAGGCCCAATAACGGTCCTAAATTCATTGGCAGGGGTTGTCTTGCAAAACTGATGTGCTGTGGATGTGCTTAATGCTGAGGCATGAGGCACCTGCATGCTGTTAAATGAAACTTGTTGCTCTTACATCAATACCTCAGGTCAGGTAGAAAAAAACTTTAGAAAAGATAAAAGAAGACATCAAAGTATTAGAGGGCCCTCAAAAAGGAGTTCCTGAAGATTCCTTTCTGGCACAGCTATTTCAAAGTTTCTCCAGCTGGGTTTGGCTATGGGTTGCCCTACTTCTCCCATCTATAATAAAGCTCATATTGGCTGGGTGCGGTGGCTCACACCTGTAATCCCAGCACTTTGGGAGGCTGAGGCAGGTGGATCACCTAAGGTCAGGAGTTTGAGACCAGCCTGGCCAATATGGTGAAACCCTGTCTCTACTAAAAAATACAAAAATTAGCTGGGCGTGGTGGCGTGCACCTGTAACCCCAGCTACTTGGGAGGCTGAGGCAGGAGAATCACTTGAACCTGGGGAGGCAGAGGTTGCAGTGAGCTGGGATCATGCCACTGCATTCCAGCCTTGACAAGAGCGAAATTCTGTCTCAAAAAATAATAATAACAGTAAGATTCATATTACTTTATTTGTGCCATGTATTGTTAATGCAGTATCTTGTTTTGTGATTTCTAGAATACAACAATTTCAAACCAAAATGTTACCACAGTGAGGGTATCAGCCACTTATAGAACTCCATGACTCTCCTTTGGATGCAACAGGACAATATTTTAGGCTGCAAATGCTGTTCCCCCATGGTCCCACAGCCATCCTGCCCAATTTAATTCCCAACCCAAGGATTTAGGTCCATGTAACCTCCTGATCAACTAACAATCCTAGGTCAGGCAAACTATACACCCCTGGTGGGCAAGAAGCAGTTGGAAGATGAGACCTTCATCCACATGCCAAAGATTTGTCATTGTTGCTCTGTTGGGGGAAATGTAGAATCCTATTTAGGTAAAAGGAGTCAGGCTGGTGGAACCAGGATAAAGCAGAGATAAAGCAGTAAGCTATAGGTCTGCCTTTTTTCATAGCCCAGGACATATAGCCCTCCTGTGCAGATAACATACAAAACTCACAAACTTCTGCTTAACATCAAATGCTTCGATTTATCATCAAACACCTCGGCTGACAGAAGAATGCAAGTTAGCCCCCTGCTACCTTGGTGTTATCAAGTAGCCCAAGAACCATCCTATAAAATCTCTGGCAAGCCTTTGTTTCCTGGCAGTCAGCTCCTCTCTTGCTGGCTGCCCATTGCTTTCTTGCACTGAATTTTCCTACTTTCTCTAATTAATCTGCCTGTACCTACAACTGTCTTGGTAAATTCTTTTACCCCCATGCCACCAGCCTAGTTATGCTCTTCAGCAATGCGAACCTCTACTACCCTGTCAAGAAGTGGAGCTTCTATCTCCATCTCCTTGAATCAGGATGGGCCCTGTAACTACTTTTATGACCAATAGAATATGGCAGAAGTAATG
The DNA here is from genome assembly GCF_029281585.2 of Gorilla gorilla gorilla. Classification (NCBI taxonomy): domain Eukaryota; kingdom Metazoa; phylum Chordata; class Mammalia; order Primates; family Hominidae; genus Gorilla; species Gorilla gorilla. Next base: position 79,529,223 of record NC_073241.2, read on the forward strand.
CTATGCCAGTCCCAGGTGTAGCTCTTAACTGGCCTGGCAGCTGCTTCTTCCTAGCTCTTGGAATACTTGCTATTGGAACTCTCCCTCTCAAAACAAGCCACCATACTGTGAGAAATCCAAATCACATGGAGAGCCCACACATAGGGGTTCCAGGTGACAACTAAAACTCCTAGTTGATAACTGAGATCCCTGACTACAGTCAGCATACACTGCCAGCTATATGAGTAGGTGTCCTAGGTTGAGCCTTCAGATGAATATATAGCCTCAGTCACGTGGATCTGACTTCAACGACATGAGATGTTCCGAGCAAGAACTACCTAGGTGAGCCGTGTTGACCCACAGAATCATAAGAGATAATCATAAATTGCTTTAAACCACACATTTCAGGGTGTTTTGTTATGTAGCAATAGGTAACTGTAATACCTCTGCCCATAATTTTTTCCTTATCTCCCCACCAATTCAGAAGTTTAGCAGGGAAGAGATGTGATATTTATTGAGTCCTCACAAATCTCCAACAGAAGACTTTTTAAAAATGAGAAAGAGGCCAGGCGCAGTGGCTCACGCCTGTAATCCCAGCAGTTTGGGAGTCCGAGGTGGGTGGATCACGAGGTCAGGAGTTCAAGGCCAGCCTGGCCAAGGTGGTGAAACCCTGTCTCTACTAAAAATAATAAAAATTAGCCAGGCATGGTGGTGCATGCCTGTAATCCTAGGTATTCGAGAGGCTGAGGCAGAGAATTGCTTGAATCCGGGAGTCGGAGATTGCAGTAAGCCGAGATTACACCACCGCACTCCAGCCTAGGTGACAGAGCAAGACTCCATCTCAAAAAAAAACAAATATATATATATATATACATGCACACACATATATACACACACACACACACACATACACTCACACACACATATATACATATGAGAAGGAAAGATTTCCACAGCAGAGGCAGTAGCAGGAATTCAGAACGGTAGGCCAGATGTTGTTGTTTATGACCCCAAAGTGAGAATAAGATCAGGCACATTAACCATACTCTTTCTAGAGAGAGAAGAGCTAATTTCTATGCACCAAGTGTGAGTAAGTCAAAGGACAGGCCCCAGGAACAGGGAGGGTGACCAGTAATCAGAGAAGCCGGGTCCTCTTCCTCCACTACACTGGCTGCCTGATTTAGGTATCATGGCCACCAGTGGGAAGAGACTGCGATGGTGTAAGAAAAGCTGCAGGGAGGTAGCTGCCTGTTTCCCCCACCTGAGCCTGGTTGTGGTGATCAGAAGGACACTAACCAATCCCAGCCTAAGGCCTGTCAGAGGAAAGCAGTGGTATTTCCCAAAGCATCCAGAGTTTTCTAGTGCAGTAAGGCTAAACACGTCCTCCTAGGGACATTTGTATGGACTCCTGTCCCTATAAGCCATTCTACTAATCTAGCTGATTAGGCCAGCCTGCTTTTCAGGATTTGTTTCATGGAGGAAAAAAAATCTTCTTGCTATTTTATTAGGATGTAAGGTTGGTGCCTATTTTTTTAAGTGTTTCAAATTTATTTTATTTTTAAAGATATTCATCCAGCCTAATAACTTATGTGTATAATCATAATATACATAATGGCAATGGAATTTAATTTTACCAAGACAGTTGGTGCCTACTTTTACATGAAATTTTGTAAACTGCTTTGAGCGTCTAGAAGGACAAGTGTAATACTAATGTAAAATAATGTCAATAATGCATGAATTATGGCACATGGTCTTTATGTTGAAAATCTGTTTTAGTTTTTGTTTTTTTGAGACAGATCTTGCCTGTTGCCCAGGTTGGAGTGTAGTGGCACAATCATAGCTGCAGTGTTTAACTCCTGTACTCAAGTGATCTTCCACTTCAGCTCCCAAGTAGCTAGGACTACAGGTCTATGTCACCATATCTGGCTAGTTTTTATTTTTATTTTTTTGTAGAGATGAGATCTTGCTATACTGCCCAGGCTAATCTCAAACTCCTGGCTTCAAGCAATCCTCCTTCCTCAGCCTCCCAAAGTACTGGGATTACAGGTGTGAGCCACCATGGCTAGCCAAAAATCCATTTTTTAGGTAGCAAATGATGATACAGAAAACAAAATCATACCTTGCAAAATTCTCCTTCTCTTCACAGTTAAGTTCTTTAAGACTTTCATTTATGTGTTTCTGTTCCATAGCACGTTCTTCCTGTTCTTTAGCTTCTCGTTGCACTAAGAAAAGCAAAAGTAATTATATGTCAAATGACTTTCAGACAAGACTTGCCAACATGTTTCTGGGCACCAGAGTCATATTGTCTTCAGAAAGGCAGAGCTTAGAATCAAGGCTGGATCTTAGATTGATAAAGTAGAAGTACACATCTCAATTGAGAAATAAATTGGGTTTAGGCTCATATATGCTACAATCTACAGATTTTCTGTTAATCATTTTTCATTGAAAATCTATAATTACCCTTTTTCATACCAGATTACTAATGTTAAAATACTTCCTACTTTTCTCTCCTTGAAGACAAACAGTTCATTGCCATTCATATTAATAAGAGTTTATTATAAATAATTTATTATTTATTATATATTTATTATAAAATAAATATTATTTAAATATATAAAGCTCTTGGCTGGGCACAATGCCTCATGCCGGTAATCCCAGCATTTTGGGAGGCTGAGGCAGGTGGGTCACCTGAGGTCAGGAGTTCGAGACCAGCCCGGCCAAAATGGTGAAACCCCGTCTCTACTAAAAGTACAAAAATTAGCTGGGCATGGTGGTGCGTGCCTGTAATCTGAGCTGCTCAGGAGGCTGAGGCACAAGTGCCTAGATCGTGCCACTGCATTCCAGCCTGGGCGACAGAGTGAGACTCCGTCTCAATAAATAAATAAATAAATAAAGCTCTTGTAAGTTAAAAATATTTAAGCATCCCAATAGAAAAAAAAGACAAAGGAAACAGAGTTTACAAAATAATAAATACAACTGGCTAATATACATCTGAAATGTATATATCTTTGGTACCACAGTCTATTTCAGAAATTCATCTTAAACAACCAGATACAATCCAAAAATAACTATGTATGGAGACGGTAATCTGGTATTCTAAAATAACAGTAAAAAGATTAGAAACAATATAAAGGGTCATTGCTGTGTTTAAGTAAAATAAGTTACGGTCCGTTTTTATAACAGATTTGTAGGCAGTCATTACAAATCTTATAATTGACAAAAAAAGACTTAAAAATATTTTTGATAAGTGAAAAATATAGACCATAAAACAGTATATACTACATGATTCTAATTTGTGAAAGAAAATTATATATGTAGTAAAAATACTAGAAGAAAATACACAAAGCTGTGAATAGTAGCTATTCCTGGGTGGTAGAATTATGGTTGATTTTGTTTCCTTGTTTATAAATGGTCTCAATAAATTTTCCATGTTTTTTCAATATTTTCTATAACATTTATCACTTGTTAGATATGAGTTCTAAATTTATCTTCAAAGAATCAATATTTCAGTATGTTCAATTCTTTGCCTTCTACTTTTAAACTTAACTTCCTCATAAAGTGACCTTTTTTGATCAACTGCTCCACCCTGACTCATTCAGATCACCTGCCCCACCCTGACTCATTCAAATTACCTGCCCCACCCTGACTCATTCAGATTACCTGCTCCACCCTGACTCACTCTGATCACCTGCCCCACCCTGACTCATTCTGATCACCTGCCCCACCCTGATTCATTCAGATTACCTGCTCCACCCTAACTCATTCTGATTACCTGCTCCACCCTGACTCATTCCAATTACCTGCTCTGCCCTCATTCTCCACCCTGACTCATTCCATAACCATTTTTCCTGCCAAACCACTCACCCCATCACTCTCTTTAAATTAGCCAATCAGAATTAGTTTAGCCTGTGCAGTCCAATCCTAGCCAATAGCGGAATGACACAGCAGCAGGGGCCACGTGAGTCAGGAATAAGAACTTCTTCCCCTCCCTTGCCCAGATGTGCTCTCGCTATTGTTCGATCTGTGACTGAGCACCCTTTCTGCAGAAAGTAAAGATGGTCTTGCTGAGAGATCATCTCTCTCTGTGCTGACTTTTCCTCATGGCACTGATTGTCTATTTCTAACATCACTGATGAATATAAAAATCTTTTCAGCATATAAACTTTCTACGCAGTTTCTAAAAGTTCCATCTAATATTGGCTTAACAATTTTCTACTGCTATTATAATTCCTGGAGTGAAGAATTAATGAATGGGACCAGGATGAGCTTCCTCTTGCAAAGACCACTGGTGCGAAATCCAATGGTACCCTAACAAGAAATGTGTTTATTGCCGCTCTGGTCCATTGGGCTGGACATGGAAATGGCAGAAATCTGGAGGTGGAAATTCACCCTCTCAACAAACATCCTTCTGTGACCAAGCACTGCTTGAAGCTGAGGGAACATAGTGGCATACTGTAGTATAATAATAAGAGACATAATGTGGCTATAAGATTAATGGTAGCCATAAAGTTAACTTAAGCATCTCGCAGGGCTGACACTATGTATCACTTAGCAGTATGATGCAGCCTAGGCCAGGGATTTCCAAGAGACAAAGGTCATCTCAGCACAGATGTAACTTTCAGAAACCTTAAAACAAAGCTTACCCTTACAAGAATAGCTTAAACTCCCTTTATGAAAGAAACACCTAGTAACCGATGTGGATTGAATGTAAGTATTAAAAAGGGGAAAGATTCTCCAAACTTTGAGTATGGTCTCCAAATAAAGACCCTCCTGGCCAGTTGGTCATCTGAGATGTGAGCAAGCCACAGTGCCCTGGAAAGAGGATTTATTTTAAATGGGAGAACACAGGGGGCCACTCAAGGCATGAGTCAATTGAGCTGGCATTGAAGGATATCTAGATTTCTCACGATCAAGAGCATCATAGGCAGAGACAACTACATAAACAAAGGTATAGCAGTGGGGGAACCAGCCCCGAATATTTCAACGTAGGTCCTTTCTATTTTCCCTAAGTGTCGGCCGGTCTGAGAAATAAAGAGAAAGAGTACAAAGAGAGAAATTTTATAGCTGGGCCTCTGGGATGTCATCACTTATTGGCAGGACCATGATGGCGACCTCAAGCCACAAAACCAGCAAGTTTTTTTTAGGGATTTTTGAAAGGGGAGGGGGTGTACGAACAGGGAGTAGGTCATAAGGATCACATGCTTCAAAGGGCCATAAAGATCACAAGGTGAAGGCAAAATTAGAATTACTGATAAGGGTCTGTGTCCCACTGTGCACACACTGTCTTGATAAACATCTTAATAGGAAACAGGGTTCGAGAGCAGAGGACCGGTCTGACTAGATTTCACCAGGCTGGAATTTCCCAATCTTAGTAAGCCTGAGGGTACTGCAGGAGACCAGGGCATATTTCAGTCCTTATCTCAACCGCGTAAGACAGACACTCCCAGAGCAGCTGTCTATAGACCTACCCCCAGGAATGCCTTCCTTCCCCAGGGCTATTCCTTGCTGGGAAAAGAATTCAGCAATATTTCTCCTACTCGCTTTCTGCAAGAAGAAAAATATGGCTCTATTCTGCCCAACCCCGCAGGCAGTCAGACCTTATGGTTATCTTTCCTTGTTCCCTGAAAATCGCTGTTATTCTGTTCTTTTTCAGGGTGCATTGATTTCATATTGTTCAAACACACGTTTTACAAACAATTTGTACAGTTAACGCAATCATCACAGGGTCCTGAGGTGACATACATCCTCAGCTTATGAAGATGACAGGATTAAGAGATTAAAGTAAGACAGGCATAAGAAATTATAAAAGTATTAATTTTGAGAACTAATAAATGTCCATGAAATCTTCACAATTTATGTTCTTCTGCCGTGGCTTCAGCCGGTCCCTCCATTCAGGGTCCCTGACTTCCCGAAACTGTATGGAGATAACTTTCAAAAGAAAAGAGGGACAGATACAAAGGACAAAGGGGAGCTGTATGTCTGTGCCCCACCTTCTCACTCTTCATTCTAATCACCAAGACATACAGTATTCAAATGACGTACTGTTCCTTTAACCTTAAGAACTTCTCCCCTGTGACTGATTGGAATCTGCCGGTCTCTTCATATATATCCAATTAGATAAGATTTGCAAAAACAGGCCTCTTGCCTTCATCCTTTTTGCATCCCTCATGGTGTTTTACATAATAAGTATTATGGTTGTTAGTATTTTGGTTGTTACTTAAATTGAATTAAGGGCAAGCTATAATATAACTGTAATTCAGTTCCTTACACTTTTCTTGAACTTGAAGTTTTCTTGTACACATGACCTCATCCACAAGCTGTCTCCTTGCCTCCTTTTCAAGTCTCAGCTCCTTGTCCTTCTCAGCCAACTTCTTTGCCTTGTCTTCCTCTAATATTCTGTCAAATTCTTTCTCCTGAGCTTTTTCTTCCTCACGTCTCTGTGCCAAATATTTATGGTATATCTTCTGTTCTCTTATCATATCTTCCTATGTAACATAAAAATTCATATTGTTAAAATTTTTTGGTGTGATACGATAGTAAGGATACATTTTTAAAAAATCTTTAAAAGCTCCAATCCCAATCTTTTAGAACTATGTACTGAAACATTTACAGATGTATGTCTGGAGTTTATTCCAAAATACTCAAGAGTAGCGGGGGAAATGGGTAGGGATATAGAAGAGACAAGAATGGCCATTAGTTGATGGTTGTTAAAGTGAGGTGATGGACACGTGGGGACTCATTGTGCAATTCTTTGTATTTGTTTAAAATATTTGATAATAAATGTTTGAATAAGTTAATTCAAACACTTTCCCAAAGTATTTCTCAAAGTAGTTGCCAAATAGTTTTCAATGATACAGCTTTATTTTCATTTACTTTAATTTATGTATATGAAATCTTAATCTGATCAACAAAATAAGTTATTTCTACTATTATAGCACTGTCTCTCTGGCTGGTAGTCATTTTGTGCTTTATTACAGCAATTCTCAATCTTAGCTACACTTTGGAGTCACCTGGGGAGCTTTACAAAGTATTGACATCTGGCTGGGCGCAGTGGCTCAAGCCTGTAATCCCAGCACTTTGGGAGGCTGAGGCAGGTGGATCACGAGGTCAGGAAATTGAGACCATCCTGGCTAACATGGTGAAACCCCATCTCTACTAAAAATACAAAAACATTAGCCAGACGTGGTGGCAGGCACCTGTAGTCCCAGCTACTCGGGAGGCTGAGGCAGGAGAATGGCGTGATCCCAGGAGGCGGAGCTTGCAGTGAGCCGAGATCGTGCCACTGCCCTCCAGCCTGGGCGACAGAGTGAGACTCCGTTTCAAAAAACAAAAACAAAAACAAAAAAAATCGAGGGCTGAGTCCCACCCCCATAAATTCCTATATAATGGATATCTTTTACGTTCCCCCAGGTGATAGTAATGTGCAGCTAAAGTTGAGACCTGCTGTTTATTTAGTGCAGGCATTTTTAGTTGGCTACTGCCATGTTGCAGTAACTATCCAATAGCAGTGAGTTCATCCAATACCAAGGTTGTAGATATTATTAAACACCTGATATGGTTTGGCTCTGTGTCCCCATCCAAATCATATCTTGAATTGTAATCCCCATGTGTGAGGGGAGGGACCTGGTGGGAGGTGATTGGGTCATGGGGGTAGTTTCCCCCATGCTGTTCTCATGATAGTGAGTTCCCATGAGATCTGATGGTTAAAAGTGTGGCTTTCTTCATTCCCTCCCTCCTGTCGCCAAGTAAGATGTGCCTTGCTTCCCCTTCCACTGTGATTTTAAGTTTCCTGAGCCTTCCCCAGCCATGTGAAACTGTGAGTCAATTACATCTTCTTTTTTAAATAAGTTACCCAATATCAGATAGTTCTTTAAAGCAGTGTGAAAACAGACAAATACCATTTCCCACGAAAAAGAACCAACAATCCTTGGGAAAATAATCATTATAAGACTGGAGCAGAAACTGAACAGGATGAACCTGGGACATCTTATTGTGTCAGAATCAAGAAAACTATCCAAGTCTGTTGGTGGACAGTATCAAAAGAGCATGACAGCCCACTTGAAGGGACTCTCATGATCTAGAATCAGGCAATCTGAGCACCAAAAAGAAGAGTGAACTAATAATCCACTAAAAATCTATTGAAACTTGGCCAGGCATGGTGGCTCATGCCTGTAATCCCAGCACTTTCGGAGGCTGAGGTGGGCAGATCACTTGAGGTCAGGAGTTGGAAACCAGCCTGGCCAACATGGTAAAACCCCGTCTCTACTAAAAATACAAAAAATTTAGCTGGGTGTGGTGGCACAAGACTGTAGTCCCAGCTACTTAGGAGGCTGAGGCAGGAAGATCACTTGAACCTGGGAGGCAGAGGTTGCAGTGAGCCAAGAACATGCCACTGCACTCGAGCCTGGGTGACAGAACGAGACTCTATCTCAAAAAAAAAAAAAAAAAAAAAAACTATTAAAACTAATAAACGAGTTTAGCAATGTTGCAGGATACAAGACCAATATACAAAACTCCCTGTATTCCTATTTGACAGCATCAATCTAAAATAAAATTAAAAATTTTATTTCCAAATAGAAATCTTATACTTAGGAATAAATTTAACAAAGTAAGTGTTAAAATGTATACTCTGAAAACTAAGAAACATTATTGAAAGAAATTAAAGTAGACCTAAATAAATGGAAAGACAGCTTAAGTTCATGAATCAGAAAACAATACTGTGAAAATGACAGCACTTCCCAAATTGACCTACAGGTTCAACACAATCTTTACCAAAATCTCAACTGGCTTCTTTGCAGGAATTGACAAGCTGATCCATGTAACTTCCAGATACATGGACATGCAAGGGAGCCAGAATAGCCAAAACAATTTTAAAAAGAACAAAGTTTGAGGATTTACATTTTCTCTCTCTCTTTTTTTTTTTTTTGAGATGAAGTTTCACTCTGGTTATCCAGGTTGGAGTGCAATGGTGGAGTTTCACTCTTGTTGCTCGGGCTGGAGTGCAATGACACGATCTCAGCTCACTGCAACCTCCGCCTCCCGGATCAAGCGATTCTCCTGCCTCAGCCTCCCAAGTAGCTGGGATTACAGGCATGGGCCACCATGCCTGGCTAATTTTTGTATTTTTGGTAGAGACGGGGTTTCACCATGTTGTTCAGGCTGGTCTCAAAGTCCTGACCTCAGGTGATCCTCCTGCCTCAGCCTCCCAAAGTGCTGGGATTACAGGCATGAGCCACTGCACCTGGCCAGGATTTACATTTTCTGATTTCAAACTTACTACAAAGCTATGGTAATCAAGACATATAGATTTGTTATACTGGACTAAGGATAGAGATATAGATTGATGGAATAGAACTGAGTGTCCAGAAATAAACCTTCACTTTACTGTAATTGATTTTTGACAAGGGTGATAAGACAATTCAATAGGGGAACAATTAGAGAATTATTTCAACAAGTGATGCTGGAATAACTGGATATCCACATGAGGAATAATGAATTAGGATCCTTATCTCATGACATATACAAAACTTAAAATAGATCAAAAGCCTAAATGTAAAAGCTAAAATTATAACACTCTAACAAGAAAACAAAGAAGTACATCTTTGTGAACCTAGAGTAGGTAACCATTTTTTAGATAGGACCCCTAAAGCATAAGCAACAAAAGAAAATATAGCTAAATTGAACTTTGTCAAAATTTAAAACTTTTGTGATTCAAAGGACATCATCAAAAAAGTAAAAAGACAACCTATAGAATGAAAGAAAATAATTGCAAGTCATTTATCTGGTAAGAGACTTGAATCTAGAAAATATAAAGAACTCTTGGCCAGGCGTGGTGGCTCACGCCTGTAATCCCAGCACTTTGGGAGGCTGAGGTGGGTGGATCGCCTAAGGTCAGGAGTTCAAGACCAGCCTGGCCAACATGGTGAAACCCCGTCCCTACTAAAAATACAAAAAAATTAGCCAGGCGTGGTGGCAGGCGCCTGCAATCCCAGCAACTCAGAAGGCTGAGGCAGGAGAATCGCTTGAACCTGGGAGGTGGAGGTTGCAGTGAGATGAGATTGCACCATTGCACTCCAGCCTGGGTGACAAGAGTGAGATTTAAAAAAAAAAAAAAAAAAGAACTCTTACAATTCAATAATAAAAGGACCAATAACCCAACTAAAATATGGGCAAAGGACTTGAATAGACTTCTCTAAGAATAGAGAATAGCCTTCAAATAGACTTCTCCAAGGAAGATCTACAAATGACCATAAGCACAGGAAAAAAGGCTCAATATCATTAGTCACTAGGGAAATACAAATAAAAACCATAATGAGATACCAATTCAGATGCATTAGGATGGGTAAAATAAAAAATACAGACAATAACAAGTGTTGGTGAGCATGTGGATAAATCAAAACCCTCATACACTGCTGGTGGGAATGTAAAGTGGTTCAGCCACTTTGGAAAACAGTTTGGCAGTTCCTCAAAACTTCAACACAGAGTTACTATATGGCCCAGTAGTACTACTTCTAGATACATGCCCCAAAGAAAAATAAAAACATATGTCCACACAAAAATGTGTACATGAATGTTCATAGTAGCATTATTCATGATAGCCAAAAAGTGGAAATAACCCAAATGTCCATCAACTGACATAACGCATAAACAAAATGTGGCATATCCATACAATGGAATATCATTCAGCCACATAAACAAATAAAATAGTGATTCATGCTACAATGTGGATAAATCTTGAAAACATTATGCTAAGTGAAAGAAGACAGTCAACAGGTCACATAACATGTGATTCCATTCATATCAAAGTCCAGAATGGGGAAATCTATAGAGGCACAAAGTTGATAAGTGGCTGCTTAGGACTGGAGGCAGGAGGTGGGGAAGAAGGGATAGCAGGAAAGTGAAAATGTTCTAAAATAAAATGTGATGACAGCTGCACATATCTGTGAAAACAGTAAAATCCACTGAATTGTATGGTTTAAACTGGGGAACTGTATGTTATGTGAATTCTCTCTTGAAGCTGTTAAAAAAATAAAATAAAATGATTTAAATGTGAACAAAAAACTCAACAGGAAAAAGAAATCAAATAAGCAAGTCAATTAGATAATGGACAAAAACCAGGAGTTGGAGGCTGCAGTGAGCTATGATCATGCCACTGTACTCCAGCCTAAGTGACAGAGTGAGATACTGGCTCAACAAAAATTAAAAAAAAAAAAACAGAAAATGGGCAAAAGACATGAAGAGACATTTCATTGAAGAAGACATACAGATGGAAAACAGGCTCATAAAAAGTTGTTCAAAATCATTAGCCATTAGGGAAATGTAAATTAAACCACAATGAGATGTTACTACACATCTATCAGAATGGTTAAAAGTGAACAATAGTGATAGCACCAAATGCTGGTGAGGATGTGGAGAAACTGGATTGCTCATGTATTGCTGGTAGGAATGTAACATGGTATGGCTACTCTGAAAAACAGTTTAGCAGTTTCTTTAAAAAACTAAACATGCAATTACTATATGACATAGAAATTGCTCTTCTAGGCATTTATCTCATAGAAATGATGATTTGTGCCAGGTGTGGTGGCTCATGCCTGTAATCCAAGCACTTTGGGAGGCTAAGGTGGGTGGGTCACTTGAGGTTGGGAGTTTGAGACCAGCCTGGCCAACATGGTGATATCCCATCTCTACTAAAAATAGAAAAAATTAGCCAGGCATGGTGGCACACACCTGTAATCCTAGCTACTCGGGGGGCTGTGGCAGGAGAATCACTTGAACCTGGGAGGTGGAGGTTACAGTGAGCCGAGACCATGCCACTGCACTCCAGCCTGGGTGACAGAGCAAGACTCCGCCTTAAAAAAAAAAAAAGTGAGAATGGGTTCACAGAAAAACCTATACTCAAATGATTATAGCAGCTTTACTCATAATAGCCATAACCTGGAAACAACTCAAATGTCCTTCAACAGGTGAATGGCTAAACAAACTGTGGTAAATCTATACCATGAACACTACTCAAGAATAAATTGGGAGGCCAAGGCGGGTTGATTACCTGAGGTCAGGAGTTTGAGACCAGCCTGGCCAACATGGCAAAACCCTGTCTCTACTAAAAACACAAAAATTAGCCAGATGCAGTGGCACCTGCCTGTAATCCCAGCTACTCGGGAGGCTGAGACAGGAAAAGCGCTTGAACCCATGAGGCGGAGGTTGCAGTGAGCCGAGATCACGCCACTGCACTCCAGCCTGGGCAACAAGAGCAAAATTCTATCTCAAAAAAAAAAAAAAAAAAAAGAATAAAAAGAAGGCTGGGTGCAGTGGCTCATGCCTGTAAACACAACACTTTGGGAGGCCGAGGCAGGAGGATTACTTGAGCCCAGGAGTTCAAGACCAGCCTGGGCAGCATAGTGAGACCCCATCTCTACAAAAAATAAGAAAACTAGCTGGGCATGGTGGCTTGCGCCTGTAATCCCAACTACTCAGGAGGTTGAGGCTGAAGTATCAGTTGAGCCTGGGAAGTTGAGGCTGCAGGGAGCTGAGACCACACCACTGCACTCCAGCCTGAGTGACAGGGCAAGACTGTCTCAAAAAAAAAAAATTAAAAAAAAATAAAAAGAAACAACTATTGATAGATCCAAAAAGTTGGACAAATCTCCTGAGGGTTATGCTAAGTGAAAAAGGCTATCTGAAAAGATTACACACTATATTGATTCTACTAATATAACATTCCCAAAATAATAAAATTATAGAAATGAAGAACAGGGTTAAGAAGGGGGTGGGGCAAGAGGGAAGTAGGTTTGTCTATAAAAGGGCAATATGAGAGATCCTGGTGATGATGAGATGTTCAGTATCTTGATTATATCAATGTCAACCTCCTGACTGGCATGGTACTATAGTTTTGCAAGATATTACCATTGAGGGAACCAGAGTAAAGGGTACAAGGAATCTCTCTGTATTATTTCTTAAAACTGCATGTGAATCTACAATCATATCAAAATGAAAAGTTTATCCAGGCACAGTAGTTCACACCTGTAATCCCAGCACTTTAGGAGGCTGAGGTGGGAGGATCACTTGAGCCCACTCCAGACCAGGCTGGGCAACTTGGCAAAACCCTGTCTCTACAAAAAATACATAAATTAGCCAGGCTAGGTGGTGGATGTCTGTAGTCCCAGCTACTCGGGAGGCTGAGGTGGGAGGATTGCTTGAGCCCAGGAGGGCGAGGCTACAGTGAGCCATGATTATGCCACTGCACTCCAGCCTGGGTTACAGCGTGAGACCCCTGTCTCAAAAAAAAAAAAAAAAAAAGAGAGAGAGAGAGAAGTTTAATTAAAAAACAAAGTACATGCACACTAAGAACCAGGTAAAAACAAGAAAAAGCACTTGTGGGAGAAACAAAACACTCTTAAAAGTTCAATCCAAAATCCAAACGTATAGGTAGTTAACTCAATACTGAATGCCTTTCCCTTCTCTTTTTGCCTGAAAAAACTTTACATATCCTTTAAGGTCCAACTCAAATGTCACTTTCTGAGTAATGTCTTCCTCAAATTCCAGGAGTTCTCAAACTTTAGTTAGCATCAGAATCACCTGGGGGACTGTGCTGAAACACAGATTTCCTGCCCCTGTCATGATTTTGATTGGGAGATCCTGATTCTGGAGCCTGGGAATTTCTGTTTCTAACATTTTCCCAGATGGTGCTGATGCTGTTGGCTTGTGGACCACACTCAGAGTAGCACTGCTATATATTTGAAGCCATCTTCCACAAGACTGAGAACTCAGTAAGGAATCCCTTCCAGCGGGTAGCAGGCACCAAAAAAATGTCTTACTCTTTTTTGTTTCTTTTTATCTGCCTCTTCCTGTAAGTCTTGAAGGGCCCTTTGCACGAGCTTCATGTTCAAGTCCTGTTCGTCTCTGTATTCCTGCTGAATATGTTCTATCCTCTCTTGTAGGGCTTTTTGCAAAATGGTCCTAGTTTCCTGCTTTGCCTTCTGTTTCTTTAGCATATCCTGTTCATTCTCATGTTTAATCTGTGCGTTGTTACTTTCCTAAGGTAGAATCATAATAAAGATAATGCATCAGTACAGTTGGACAAGACAAGTTAGTGCATTTGACTTCGGAGATGGGAATAAAGGATTTCTGGAAATACACACACCTGGATTTAGAGAGGCTGTAAGAAAGAAAACCTGCCTTTTCGTAGCTGAGTCAGCAATAAAACTGTGAAAATTGCCTGGGCATGTGTGATTATAATGTAATAAATAGTTGTAGAGTTAAAAACAGAAAAGTATAAAGAGAAACCACTTTTAATCCCAGTACCCATCATCCACCACCATTCTCCACCTGTGGGTGTGTTGGCCTTCCACACTTGACCCTTCTATGAACTCTGCACCACACATTTAGATACATTATTAAACAGCACTAAGAGTCCAAAAATGGAAATGTGCCTATGAACTAGCCCAGGCCATCAGAAAAACTGTACTGTAACAGGCCTGCAAACTGTACTACACCCAAGGCGTTGATCACCCTCTAACAAGCATTTTAAAGGCCCACCACAAGGCGCGCCTCCTCTTCCTTCAGCAGCTGTGTCGCCTGCCTTTGTGCCTTGATGCTGGTGATCTGGGCATTCAGCCCCAGGCGTGTGTTCTCCATCAGCTCTTTCTGTCTCCTCGCCTCTTGGGCTTCTCGCTTTTCCTTGGCTAATCGGTCTTCCTCCCAGAGTTTGGAGAACATCTGCTCTTCCACCAGCTTTTGCCTGCTCAGCTCCTCATTAAATGCAATCTGTGCTTTCCGCTCCTCACACACCTTCTTCTGATGGATACAAAACAATTCAACACGGAGCTCCTCACAGCGTTCCCTGAAAGGAAAATTTTAAAAAGACAAAACCCAGCCTTTCGTGAGGCACTGCTCTATTGAGGCACACATCTGTACAATCACACAATGAAGGAAGAAAAATCAGAGACCTGGATGCAGGCCATCGGAGCACAGGAAACAAGAGGGAGCAGCAGGGAGGGCAAGCACCAGGATGGCACAGCCTGACTATGGAAACTTGAGTAAAGCAAAGGCAGCCCTGACTCCATTTCCTGTGTGATCTCAGATCAAAAACTCAACCTGTTAACCCCAATGACTGACCTATTCACTTGACTTTGAGAACCCCTAATTTAGGGTTGCTTACTTTTTTTTTTTTTTTTTTTGAGACAGTCTCGCTCTGTTGCCCAGGCTGGCATGCGGTGGCACCATCTCAGCTCACTGTAAGCTCTGCCTCTCGGGTTCATGCCATTCTCCTGCCTCAGCCTTCTGAGTAGCTGGGACTACAGGTGCCCACCACCACGCCCGGCTAATTTTTTTGTATTTTTTGTAGAGACAGGGTTTCACCGTGTTAGCCAGGATGGTCTCGATCTCCTGATCTTGTGATCCGCCCACCTCAGCCTCCCAAAGTGCTGGGATTAGAGGCGTGAGCCACCATACCCAGCTGCTCACTTTTTTTTTAAGAGACAAGGTCTCACTCTGTCGCCCAGGCTGGAATGCAGTGGCGTGATCATGGCTCACTGCATCCTTGAACTCCTGGCCTCAAGTGATCCTCCCACCTTAGCCTCCCAAGTAGCTGAGACTATAAGCACATGTCACCGAGTCTGGCTAATTAAAAAATTTTTATTTTTGTAGAGACAGGGTCTTGCTATGTTGCCAGGGCTGGTCTCAAACTCCTAGTCTGAAGTGATCCTCCTGCCTCAGCCTTCCAAAATGCTGGGCTTACAGGCATGAGCCACTACACCAGGCTGAGATGCTCACTATAGCTAGATAGGATATCTGGCCAGGCATGGTGACTCATATCTGTAATCCCAACACTTTGGGAGGCCAAGGCAGGAGGATTGCTGGAGACTAAGACTAGCCTGGGAAACACAGTGAGACCTTGTCTCTACAAAAATTTTTTAAAAATTAGCTAGGCATGCTGGCACATGCCTGTTGTCCTAGCTACTTGGGAGACTGAGGCAAGAAGACCACTTGAACTCAGGAGTTTGAGGCTGCAGTGAGCTAGGACCATACCAATGCATTCTAACCTGCACTCTAGGTCAGTAAGACCCTGTTTCTTTTTTTTTTTTTGAGACGGAGTCTCGCTCTGTCGCCCAGGCTGGAGTGCAGTGGCACGATCTCGGCTCACTGCAAGCTCTGCCTCCCGGGCTCATGCCATTCCCCTGCTTCAGCTTCCGGAGTAGCTGGGACCACAGGCACCCACCACCACGCCCGGAGAATTTTTTGTATTTTTAGTGGAGACGGGGTTTCACCGTGTTACCCAGGATGGTCTTGATCTCCTGACCTTGTGATCCACCCGCCTCGGCCTCCCAAAGTGCTGGGATTACAGGCGTGAGCCACTGCGCCCAGCCGTAAGACCCTGTTTCTAAAAAAATAAATTACATGATAGACAGAATATCTATTTATTCTAATGATAATAATCATTGATAAGAGGAAAACTTTATGTTTGTGAGTGCTTTATAGTTTACAGGTAGCAGGTATCATCCCCATCTTAGAGTTAAAGCAACAGAGACTCAGGGAGCCTAAGTGTCTTCCCAAGTCACATAGCCAGTAGTAGGAATATTATTAGCAAAAGTTACTAAGTGCTTATTATCTGCCAGACACTATTCTAAGCACTTTAACACATATGAACTCTTGTAATCTTCATAATAATCAATATGGCAATGAACATTACTGCAAATTTATTTTTATTATTTTTATTGTCCTTGGTTTACAGATGAGGAAATGGAAGCACACAGCAGTTAAGCATCTTACCTAAGTTTGTCCATTTCATATGTGGTAGAACTGAGACTGAAGAGCTGGCAGTGTGGCCCTGGAGTTTGGATTCTTTGGTGTTTCATTGCATCACCTCTGCCAGCAACTGACAGAGGCAAGACTACCTCTGACCCACAGGCATTCTGACCAAACATCCTAGGGTATTCGTTAATAAAAACACCCCAAAACAAACCCTCGAAATGCCTACCTTAATCTGGGGTCTAATCATTAACCATGTATAATTACAGGGCATTTAAAAAGAAATTTCATAATGTACCAAAAGCACAATCCATGAAAGAAATATTGACAAATTCGATTTCATTAATATTAAAAGCTTTTGCTCTGTAAAAGATCCTTTTAATAGGATAAATAAGACAAGACTGCTGAATGTCTGGGGAAAGAAAAGAAAAAACCATTTAAAAAAAAAGATAAGCTATAGTCTAGGAAAAAAACCACGTATCGGACAAAGAAGTACTGTCTAGAATACATAAAGAATCCTCAAAATTTAACAGCTAAAAAAAAAAGGCAAAAACTTAGCAGCTAAAACAAGCTAAATTCTAAAAATCTAATTAGAAATGGGCAAAAGATATAAAGAGACATTTCACCAAAGAAAATGTACAGATGGAAAATAAGCACATAAAAAGTTGCTCAACATCACCAGCCATTAGGTAAATGCCAATTAAGCCCATGATGAGATATCACAGCACGCCTATTAGAACAGCTAAAAATAAAAACACAACAAAACAAAACAATAACGCCACTACCAAAAGGACCAGGATGTGGAAAAACTGGATCTCTCATATACTGCTGGTGGGACTATAAAATGGTACAGCTACTCTAGGAAATAGTTTAGTGTTTATTAAAAAAGAAAAAATTACATTTATGGCTGGGAGTGGTGGCTCACGCCTGTAATCTCAGCACTTTGGGAGGCCAAGGTGGACGGATCACCTAAGGACGGGAGTTCAAGACCAGCCTGACCAACATGGAGAAACCGCATCTCTACTAAAAATACAAAAAATTAGCCGGGCTTGGTTGGTGCATGCCTGTAATCCAAGCTACTCGGGAAACTGAGGTAGGAGAATCACTTGAACCCAGGAGGCAGAGGCTGCAGTGAGCCGAGATCATGCCATTTCATTCCAGCCTGGGCAACAAGAGTGAAACTCTGTCTCAAACAAAACAAAACAAATTTGCATATGATCCAGCAATAGTATATGATAATTATCCTCAATAAACAAAAACATATGCTCACACAAAAACCTGTACACAAACATTCCTGTCAGATTTACTTATAATAGAGCAAAACTAGAAACAACCAAAATGTCCTTCAGTAAGTGAACGGTTTAACCAAACTGAGGTACACTCATGCAATGGAATACTACTCAGCAATAAAAAAGACAAACTAACAATACCTCCAACAACTTGGATGGACCTCAAAGGCATTATGTTGAGTGAAAAAGGCCAATCTCTAAAGATCACAGATTGTGTGATTCCATTTATATAACATTCTTAAAATGATGAAATTATGGGGATAGAGATTAGTTGTTGCCAGGGTTAGGAATGATGGGGGTGAGAGTAGTGGGCATGACTCTAGAAGAGTAACATGAAGGAGATTTTTGCAGTGATGGAATAGTTCTGTATCTTGATTGTAGGGTGGTTACACAGTCTACAGGTGATAAAATGGCACAGAACTATACACACACCTTGCATGACTGTCAGTTTCCTTGTCTTAATATTGTATTACAATTATGTAAGATATAACCATTGAGGGAAACTAGGTGAAGGGTAAATGGGATCTCTGTACTATCTGTGCACTTTCTGTAAACATATAATTATTTAAAATTAAAAATTGAAAACAAAACAAAACCACTGGTAATTTTTTCTTGTCATTATTATCCATTTCATTTCATTATTATTGCTGAAAATAATTTTGCTGTATAGAAGATAGGGATCACTAAAAATGATCTACTCCAGGCATCAAATATTCTATGAATGCCACTGAATATATCAAAGATAAATGAATGCATATGCCATCAAAGGACATGTCTATTCATCGTAGCTTTATTCATAAGAGTCCCAAACTGAAAATAACTGAAATGACTGTCACCAGGAGAAGAAATAAATTGTGGTATGTTTATACAATGGAATACAAAAAAAAGCACAAGAAAAAGAACAGGAAATTTTTCATTCTGCTTTATATTAATATACATATTAAAGCCTCAACTATATTTTCAGTAATAGGGTCTAATAACGCATCCTTACTCAAAAGTATGTCTGAGGATCTATGCTGAGGAGTTGGCAGTGCTGCATTCAAAACACTAAAAACAATTTGTTTTCAAATTATATTACTATAGGATACATTTGTTTCTTTAAGATTTTTAACAATTCATCTAACTAGCAAAAACTCAGTCATACAAGTGAAATCCATAAAATGTTGCTAAATCCATAAATTTTAAAAGCACAACCACTTACGAACCATTTTGTTTTCTTAATATGTTAAGATAAATTTACTAGGGAGTAGAAAATATATGAATGATCCATTGAGAGTCACTTGGCTAATATACCATTTTCCACCCACAGCATCTTTTCCCCCCAGCAACCAGTAGCAAAGATGTCCAAATCCCACTGAGGACAGGGTATGAGTGCATGCTTTACACAGGCTTGAAAATCCAAGTCTAATCCTCTTTTGGTTACCTCAAGCTTAAGACCTAGACAAATCCCTACCTGTAGAACTCAGTTATCCATCTACAAGCCAACGAGGATGGCAAGTCGCTTCTGGCCCTGTGCGTTACTACTCCGGGTTTCTTCACTGCCCTCCTTCAGCAGCTCCCCAAGCCCTGAAACTTCCCATTCCCTCTCCTTTTGAGAGGGAATTTACTTTTAGCAGCTGCATCTGCAACTTTTATCTACTACTCACTGCAATGGCTTACTTCTCCTTTTGGCCTCTAGTAGGAGGGTTGAGGGTTTAGGGCTGTCCATATTATTAATAGCGAATTCATGACAGAAAGAGCAGATGGAAGAAGCTTTTCTCTGCACCATGTCTTGATCCCTCCACAGATGTCATTTTGCTGCTTTTTCACATCTGTTGACCTTTGGATTTCTGGTCTACTCAAATTTTGAGTGCTATGAAAAATGAACTCTTGTATTCCTTCTGTATTCCACCAGATTTAAACTCAGGTATTTTTGGATCATCCATTCCTGAATCTGGCTTAACATGATACACACCTTGCCCCACTCATACTAGATGACCTAACAACCTAAGTGACACTCACTCTCACAGAGCCCGGCATGAAGTAGGAGCCCAAAAATACTTACTGAATGAATGAATGCTAATGGCTATGTTTTAAACACTTCCAGGTAATATTTTGGACTGTAAAAATCCCTTCTGAATACAAAAACTTTAGCCAGTTACTCTAAAATTAAAAGACAGATGAAATTGATGATTTAGGGCCATTCCATGGGTCATTCATGTGATCATCACTGCACTGAGAGATGTATCTGAAAAAAGGGGCAAAATGCACCATCACTACTATTATTCAACATAGCACTGGAAGTCCTAGCTAGAGCAATCAGACAAGAGAAAGATATAATGGGCATCCAAATTTCAAAGTAAGAAGTCAAATTATCCTTGTTTGCAGATGACACGATCTTATATTTGGAAAAATCTAGACTCCACGAGAAAAGTCTTAGAACTGCGAAACAAATTCAGTAAAGTTGAAGGATACAAAATCAACATACAAAAACCAATAGCATTTCTATATGCTTACACTGAACAACATGAAAAAGAAATTTAAAAAGTAATCCCATTTACAATAGCCACAAATAAAATTACCTAGGAATTAACCAAAGAAGTGAAAGATCTCTACAATGAAAACCATAAAACACTGATGAAAGAAATTGAAGAGGACATCAAAAAATTGAAACATATTCCATGTTCTTGGATTGGAAGAATCAATATTATTAAAACATCTATACTACCCAAAGCAATCTACAGACAAAATGCAATCCCTATCAAAATACCAATAACATTCTTCACAGAAATAGAAAAAACAGTTGCTCATGCCTGTAATCCCAGAACTTTGGGAGGCCAAGGTGGGTGGATCACTTGAGACTAGGAGTTCGACACCAGCCTGGGCAACATAGGGAAACCCCGTCTCTATTAAAAATACAAAAATTAGCTGAGGGTGGCGGTACACACCTGTGGTCCCAACTACTTGGGAGGCTGAGGCAGGAGAACTGCTTGAACCTAACCTGGGAGGCAGAGGTTGCAGGGAGCTGAGATCCTGTAACTGCATTCCAGCTTGGGCAACATACACTCCAGGCTGGACAACTGAGTGAGACCCTGTCTCAAAATAAAATGAAATAAAAGAAAATAAGAAAAGAAAAGAAAAAACAATCCTAAAATTTGTATGGAACCACAAAAGATTCAGAATAGCCAAAGCTATTCTAAGCAAAAATAACAAATCTGGAGGAATCACATTACCTAACTTCGAATTATACTACAGAGCTATAGTACCTCAAACAGCATGGTACTGGCATAAAAACAGACACATAAACCAATGAAAAAGAATAGAGAACCCAGAAACAAATCTACACACTTACAGTGAACTCGTTTTTGACAAAGGAGCCAAGAACATGCACTGGGGAAAAGACAGTCTCTTCAATATATGATGCTGGGAAAACTGGATATCCATATGCAAAAGAATGAAAATAGACCCTATCTTTCATCATATACAAAAATCAAACCAAAATAGATCCAAGACTTAAATCTAAGACCTCAAACTATGAAACTACTACAAGAAACATTGGGGAAAAATCTCTAGGACATTGGACTGGGCAAAGATTTCTTGAGCAATACCCTATAAGCACGGGCAACCAAAGCAAAAATGGACAAATGGGATCATATCAAGTTAAACAGCTTCTGCACAGCAAAAGATACAATCAACAAAGTGAAGAGACAACCCACAGAATGGGAGAAAATATTTGCAAACTATCCCTCTGAAAAGAGATTAATAACCAGAATATATAAGGAGCTCAAACAACTCCATAAGAAAAAAATCCAATATTCCAATCAAAAAATGGACAAAAGATTTCAACAGACATTTCTCAAAAGAACACACACAAATGGCAAACAGGCATATGAAAAGGTGCCCAACATCACAGATCATCAGAGAAATGCAGATCAAAACTACAGTGAGATATCATTTCACCCCAGTTAAAATTGCTTATATCTAAAAGACAGGCAATAACAAATCCTGGTGAGGATGTGGAGAAAAGGGAACCCTTGTACACTGTTTGTGGGAATGTAATAGAACCACTATGGAGAACAGTTTGGAGGTTCCTCAAAAAACTAAAAATAGAGCTACCATAAGATCCAGCAATCCCACTGCTGGGTATAGGCCCAAAAGAAAGGAAATCAGTATATTGAAGAGATAGCTAAACTCCTATGTTTGTTGTAGTGCTGTTTACAACAGCTAAGATTTGGAAGCAACCTAAGTGTCCATCAACAGATGAATGGATAAAGAAAATGTGGTACACATGCACAGTGGAGTACTATTCAGCTATAACAAAGAATGAAATCCAGTCATTTATAACACCATGGATGGAACTGGAGGTCATTATGTTAAGTGAAATAAGCCAGGCACAGAAAGACAAACATTACATGTTCTCACTAGTTTGTGGGATCTAAAAATCAAAACAATTGAACTCATGGAGATAGAGAAGGATGGTTACCAGAGGCTGGGAAGGATAGTGGGGGGTTGGGGGTGGAGGTGGGGACAGTTAATGGGTACCAAAAAAAAAAAAAAGAATGAATGAATAAGACCTACTATTTGACAGCACAACAGGAGGACTATAGTGAATAATTACAGGCGTGTGCCACCATGCCCGGCTAATTTTTGTATTTTTAGTAGAGTTGGGTTTCACCATGTTGGCCAGACCAGTCTTGAACTCCTGACCTCAGGTAATACACCCACCTCAGCCTCCCAAAGTGCTGGGATTACAGACATGAGCCACTGCGCCCGGCCAATTTTTTTATTTTTTGTGGAAATAAGGTCCCACTATGTTGCCCAGGCTGGTCTCAAACTCCTGGCCTCAAGTGATCAAAGTGCTGGGATTATAGGTGTGAGCCACTGTGCCCAGCCAAATAACAGCAATTCTTAATGTTTACACTCTTAGAAGTATCAGAAGCACTGAAAATATAACTGAGGAATTATAATAACATTATAAATATATAATAGCTCTTGCTCTAAGAGCTGTAGCTCTAGGGAGGGAGACTTTTTAGTATATTTTTGCTTTAGAGGTAAGGAATGTCTTGGTTTGTGAAACTAAAAGCATCTGCCAAGCTTCTGATTATATAACACTATAGATCATCTCAGAGGATCACTCTTGGGTACTCCCATACAAATCTTCCCTCTGTGTAAGTGCACAGTAGTGGGTAGTCTATCAGGGCACAGACTCAGAGTATCCTACGATGGAAAACCACAATGAAAAGGGATACGGAGGCAACCACAGGACCAGATTGAGTAGATTGAGTACAGTAAAGACCAGGGGTCTGAAAACCGAGGGTCACCATGGGTCTGGGTCAGGAAGTGCCTTATAAGTCCAGGTGATCAGACCCCAGTGATCAGAATACCAGGCAAGGAAACAGACAATAAAGAAGAGAGTAGAGAGGGCCGGGCACAGTGGCTCATGCCTGTAATCCTAATACTTTGGGTAGCTGAGGTGAGTGGATCACTTGAGTCCAAGAGTTCAAAACCACCCTGCGCAACATGACGAAACCCCCGTCTCTACAAAAAATACAAAAAAATTAGCTGGGCACAGTGGCGCGTGCCTATAGTCTCAGCTACTTAAGAGGCTGAGGTGGGAGGATCACTTTGGGCTCAGGAGGTGGAGGTTGTAGTCATGATCACGCCACTGCACTTCAGCCTGGATGACAGAGCAAGACCCTGTCTCAAAAAATGACAACCGAAAAACCCCCCAGGGAACCGAAGCACACATGCAGCACAGGTAGAGACTATAGCAGCAGGGGGAAAGCCCAACTTTACCAAAGATTCCTTGGCACAGGGGCTTTTGAAGAACTTCCTGCCAACAGCAAGGGTGAGGTTAATACCTAAAGTTCAGTAACATAATCTCCTTTGTTACTTCCATTCTAATTGAGAAGCAAGCACAGAACATTAGAACATAGTTCTCAAGCACACACTGTATTATTCAATGATATGTAATATATTGCCAAGACTTAAAGTTACTACTACTCTGTATATCCTCTTAAGACTAATTTACTTTAAATTAGCATTCTTAAATCTATTTTAATGTACCAACTTTGGATTCTGTTTGTGTGTTTTCTGATTTCATTACCTGAATTGCTGGTCTAGCTTTTCAGCCACAAAATCCTGCCTCTCTTTTTCATTCTTCTCTTTTAGTAATTTAGTTTTCTCTCTCATCCTATCTTTTTTCTCCTCAATGGTTTCTTTCTTCAATTGCATTTCTGTAAAATACTCATTTTCTTCTAATGCTAAAAGCTCACGTAGCCTGAAACAAAAAGCCAAAAAAAAAAAAAAAAGAAAACTGTCATGCTACATGCATCATTGTTATATTCAATTTCAGAATTATAGGTCTAATTTGTAAGAAGAGAAAGATCACTGCAGTCTTCCACAGAATAAGACTGGTTGGTTTGTTTTTTGTTTTTGTTTTTTTTTTTTTTGAGACAGGATCTCGCTCTGTCACCCAGGCTGGAGTGCAGTGTGATCATGGCTCACTGCAGCCTTGACATCCTGGGCTCAGGTGATCCTCCCACCTCAGCCTCCTGAACAGCTGGGACTACAGGCAGGTGCCCCTATGCCCAGCTGTTTTTTTATTTTTTGTAGAGATGGGGTCTCACTGTGTTGCCCAGGCTGGTCTCAAACTCCTGGGCTCAAACAATCCTCCCACCTCAGCCTCCCAAAGTGGTAGGATTATAGGCATGACTCACTAAGCCCAACCAACTGCACCATATTTTATTTGATCACATACAAATAAGATACGAAATATATATTTTTAACAAAAGAGTAAAATGAACAGGTTTCAATCAAAATAATGAAATATGAAACAATATATTGTTTTTCATCAAAATACAGGCTATCACAAGTAAAAATATTAAAAATATTAACCAGCAATAGCTACGGATTTAATATAAATATCTCAGCCATGATCCTTCCTAAATTTGATTTTTGACTGGTCAATCTCAAATTGTGGTTTTAGGAATATTTCACGGTTTGTGTCCCAGGTTTGTGAGCCTTACTTATTTCGTCTTTCTTCAATGTTAATGATAAACCCTTGCACAGCATCCTTGATTCTTGCTCGCACAAGGCTGTCCAAAAACTTGCAGTCATTGTGCTGGTCCCACTCAGCTTTCAAGCGATCCCGCTCACTTGACTTAATGGAAGCCAAAATAGCATTATGCTTCTGATGGCTGCGTCGGATTCTTTCTAGATGGTGCTCAGCTCCTTGGCCTTTAGGAGGCTTGGATCTCTGAAAACAAAAACCAACTATCACTTATAATAAGCCAAAGAATCAACTGCATATTTTCAATGAGTAATGCTCTCAATCAATACTCATACTAAATAAAATTGGGTATAAAAAACTAATACATCCTACTACAACTGAATACAGCTTATGCACCTAAAGAGTAACTTGTTTCATTCTCTGAGCCTATACCTAAGATGTCATCAAAACAGTCTCAAATATTTCTAATGTGCCATTTGAAAAATAGTTGATGGAAATTACAAAGTTAAAAATGTGAACAGGACTCTGTTGAGATTGTCTAGTCAAACCCAGAGACATTAAGTGATTTGCTGAACTTGCTTCAAATAGGGCAGATAAAACAAGAATTAGAGGTCTTCTAATTCCTGACCTTGACATTGCCACTCATTATTCCACATTATTTCTCACGGTTGGACACCATAGTTATCACATCAAAATATTTTCAATGAAAAGGTGCTACTATGCGAATATATAGAAAAATATATATGTGTGTATATACATGTATATGTGTGTGTGTATATATATGTGTATATGTATATGGATATATAATGAGTTGTGATAATGAAAGATCTTTTACTAAGAAGGAAGAAATGAAGTGAGGGAGGAAGAAATGAGGGAAAAGAAAAAAAGCTGGTGGTAGAACTTTATTCCTATTTCTATGGTGCCCAGAAGTTTTAATGCAAAGAGTGTGTTCCTGACCTTTTGGGCTACTTTGAATTTCTATAAATGTACTGTTTTTACAGAAATATCCACTAAAAAAGTTAGAAATGCATGTACCATTTGAATATATATAGATACACTTAATGAAATCACATAGCCTATATCTTTTTCCTTTCTGTATTCCTAGAATTGAACATAATGCCTACTACAGTGAGGTTCTCAATAGAAATGAATGAATGAATGAATGAGTGAATGAATGACACAATGTTGCTGGGTGGGCTTGATGCAATTTCTGCACCTCCTGGAGCCACCATAAAATCCCTAGTCTTGAGCTTTGTATTTTCAGGAACAGTTTTATCAAGTCATCCTTACGTAAGTTGTGAGATACTGGGGTGCTGATTCATAGAAACAAAACTCTTAAGAGACAGAGAGTCAATCTGATCTTTTACATTTAGTATATCACCATCAGGATTACCAGAATACTAGGGTTAGGTGTTTGTAATGAAGTCTCCTGAGGAAAGAAAATCAACATTTGAAGACAGTTTAATGAAAAGATTCAGGGCTCAGGGTACACATATAGGTACCTAGATTTAGCTGAACAAGATAAGGCAAGCCTGGGGTGGTAAGGTGACAGAAGATGATGCTGGGGGTTATATCATGGAAAGTAGCTAATCCATGTCAGAATTATCTGGAGCCTAGAGCCAGCTAATTAGATGACTGTTCTCCAATACAGATGGCATTTTATGAATATAGATCTGTGAAAATAAAGCAGAGGAGGATCACAGTGGCACCCTTGGCAGCATACACAGCAGGAATTAAGGCTCCCAGTGTGAGCTGAGAACAGGAACGAAACATCAAGTTAATCTAGAAACACTGGCTCCAGTTGTCAGGACAGGAAACAGGGCTGAGGTATATTTTGGCTGAAGAGGTGACAAATACCATGAGCAGTACCCAAGGAGTCAGGAAGCCTTTTAAGGCTTGGGAATCATGTGAAGGACTCTGGCCTGGGAAGGACCCAATCTCTTGATAAGTTAGGGGTATGACCTGGAGTTCTCAAAAAAGGTGATGCCAATCCCAGCACAGTCGTGGTATTGTTCAAAATCTGTACTGCTCAATATAAATATAATGCAAAACAGTTATGTAATTCTAAATTTTCAAGTGGCTGCATTTAAAAAAGTAAAAAGAAACAGGGGAAGTTAATTTTGATAGAATATTTTATTTAACCAATATATCCAAGATGTTATCTTGTCAATATGTGACTCTAGGCACATTTCAAGTGCTCAAATGCTATGTGTGACTAGTGGCTACCTATTGGACATCACAGCTCTAAGCCATGCTGAAGTCAGGAAAACACAGGATATTTCACTAACTACTGTGGGTTTTCAAGGTCACTGAAGGCTTTTTGTTATTGTAGCATCTCCAGTTATAGTTATTAGGATTACAATTTACAGTTCGGTTGTCTTAAAGAACAATGCTTTACATCCTAGGTTTGATTCTGGCCTCTGTCCATTACTAACTGAATGGAGCAAGTTACTTAATCTCCTTCAATCTTAGTTTTCTCACCTGTCAAATGAGCAAAATAAGTATCCTCCTAATGGATTCCTAGGAGACACTCATCAAATAGCTGCTCCTTTTGATGTCCCATTACTTCAGACATTAAATTTTTCACAGGTTTCTCCTGGGGAATTGTTTAGGGTCCAAGTATCATCTGTTGGTGGCTTTAATTCTTGCAACACAATTCTGCTATCTCTAACATCTATCTTTCTTATCACACTCAGACACCGGAGGAGCAGATGCACCAACTCTAACCTCTTCCTTTTCCTCTTAATTCTTCTTAGGTGCAAAGTATTCAATAAGCCCGCTTCTCTGGTTTAGTGTTTTTGTTTGTTTCTGTTCCTTATTGGTTCCCAACACAAGTAATAGCACCCAACAATGGTTCAGCCCCTGAGCCCAGTGTTTGGATACAGAACCCAAAGTAGATCTTCTGTCCTTCATGAAGTGTGTTTACAATTATCACCTTGAACCCTACAGCCTA
Source organism: Gorilla gorilla gorilla (assembly GCF_029281585.2). Taxonomy (NCBI): domain Eukaryota; kingdom Metazoa; phylum Chordata; class Mammalia; order Primates; family Hominidae; genus Gorilla; species Gorilla gorilla. The sequence continues at coordinate 79,557,181 of NC_073241.2, forward strand.
CTAATGTGTCCCATCTATGCTTTCCAGCTCCAGATCTTACAGCACTTGGACCTAAAGAAGGAGCAGGTCTATAGGTTGACTGAAGTTTGCTATGTGCACTGTGGAGCATAATAAAACTGTATCACTGATCTTTCATCCATCAACTGACATCACAGACAATATAGCACATCATTATTTACCGTGTTAACCTTTAGTGGTTTCATTATACATAAGTTTTTTTTGCAATTGGATTACAAGTTGAGCACCCCTAATTTGAAAATCTGAAATCTGAAATGCTCCAAAATCTGAAGCTTTTTGAGCACCCACATGATGACATAAGTGGAAAATTTCACACGTGACCTCATGTAAGGGGTCACAGTCAAAACACAAGCAAACAACACATATTTATCCAGCATCCCCAAGGGGAAAATAAAATTACCTTCGAGGTAATGAAATATAAATAAATTCTGTGTTTAGACTTGGGTCCCCTCCCCAAGATATTGCATTATGTATATGCAAGTATTCCAAAATCCAAAAAAAATCTGAAATCCTAGACATCTCTGGTTCCAAGCATTTCAGATAAGGGATACTTGACCTGTATAAGCTCCTTGAAGGGAGGGCTCAGGCTTCAATAAAGAGTTAACCTTCCAGGATCATTGTATCCACCCCTGTATCTCCCACAATACTGCGCACACAGCAGGGGCTCAAGCAATAACTCTGCCTACATGTTAGTTTTCTGGCGGGTAGAAACTAGTTTGTAGAAACAAAAAAATCTACATGTATGGACCAATAGTGTCTGAGGTTCTCAGCAGGAACCATCAAATTCTGCAGCAAGCACATTTTCCTGACCTACTACCACTCCAGCCTTAGAGGCAGGCACCTGAGTTTTTCCCAGGTCTGAAGGGACACTTCTGTCCAGCAATGGTTACTGGTTGAGTTGGCACAGGAAAGGCGTTGGGTGCTATAACCACTCACAACCTAATTCCCCTTCCTCAGACGATTTTCCTAGGAGTGAAAGACCAGCTCCAAATCATAGGCCTGCCCTGCCCCCAGATCTGTCTCTGGGCCGGTGCCCTTTCCATAACACACACTCGCCACTGCATGGGGGACAGACATCCTTCCGGTGTCTTGGAGACTGAAAAACCCTAAGATCCCTAGTGGTGATTCTCCAAAAACAGAACCTAAATATTATAACTTTGGGGGCAGATGAAAGGCTGTAAGGATGAAAATAGAGGGAGATGAGTGGGTGAGAGGTGGGGTAGATAGGTGAGCGACCTTATCTTCCTTCTTTCAAAATTCAACCCACTGCATCAGGCGACACCCGTTCCCCTCGAGAAGGCCCCGGGTGGGGGCCGAAGTGGGATAGGCCAGGCCTGGAGTGCGGAGAGATGGAGAAAGCTGTAGGGTCTGGCAGACATATCCTGTGCTTACCACGATCACCACTTTGGGGGTGGGGCCCTTAACCTCCCGCTGTACCGTGCCAAACCGCTGGCTGTACATTTTCGAGTCCCCTTCGGGACGGGGGCGGCGTCCGCCGCGTTTCCCCCAACCGTGGCGACCTGCGGGACCCGCTTCCGCGACGCAGAAGTCTGGTTGCCATGGTGCGCCTCGCGGGATTAGGGGCCGGTAGAGGTGGGCGGGTCGGGCGGAAGTCGGTCTGGTCACCATGGGGGCCGCAGACGCCTGCACTCGGGACTTCCTCTTCCAGCTGAGAAGCTGAGCCTGCGCGGTCCTCACCCCGCCCCTCGGCCAAATCCCGCCGACCTTGCTCCCTTCCTCTAGGGTTCATCAGAATGGCAGAAAAAACCTCTAGCCCAAGAAAAATCAAAGCTCTAATTACAATTCCAGTTGACTTTGCTATTTATATCCTGTAATGGTCTAAAAGTATGAGAAAGGTTAGCGAACATTTTTTGGGAAGCTTAAATTTTGCACTATCTGTAGGTTAATCTTGATGACGGTAATAATCACAGGAAAACTTTATATTTGTGTAGTTCTTTACAATTTCCAAGATATTTTCACACACACAGCCTTTTAACCTCACAGATTTTTTTTGAGACAAGGTCTCGCTCTGTCGCCCAGGGTGGAGTGCAGTGGCGTGATCATGGCTCCCTGCAGCCTCGTCCTCCTGGGCCTCAGCCTCCAGAGTATCTGGGACTACAAAGCCTGCGCCACCACGCCCTGCTAATTTAAAAACAAATTTTGAAGAGACAGGGGGTCCCGCTATGTTGCTCAGGCTGGTACTCCTGCTCCTGGGTTCAAGCGATCCTCCCCACTGCCCCTCCCGCCGGCCTCCCAAAGTGTTGGAATTACAGGGTGCGCTACCGCGCGTGGCCGCAAATATCTTACAGGGTTGATAGAATAGCAAGTAATACTATCCTTATTTTCCAGCTAAGGCAAAGCTCAGGGAACCTAAGTGCCTTGTCAAACCAAATAACCAGTAATAATAATAATTTTTAAAAACCTGTTAATAAAATCTTCCTATTTGCCATTGGCAGAAACCAGGGCTTAGACTCAGGATATCCTAGGATGGGGGCAGATCAAATGGACTAGTGGGGCAGTGGCACGACCTGGTGGAGCATAATTAAGAGTCTGAGGGTCACAGTGGACCAGGGTCAGGATGTGGATCAGAAGTCCAGTAACTGGTTTCTGAGAATCAGGATCCAGGCAGAACAGGAAACACAAATCAGGGAACCAGGACGGACCTGCAGCACAGGTGGTAACCACAGTTGCATTTCCAGTCAAGAGCAAGGTGGTAATACCTAAAAGCCAATTAAGAATGACACTGTGGTACTCCCATTCTAAAGTGGGGGTGAGCATAGAACACTTGAGCACATGCAACAAATCAGTACCTACGTCAAACTGACGTATAGTAAGTACAACTAATGTGTATGCCCTCTTAAGGACGCAATTTACTCTAAATTAGCATTCCTTAATCATTTGTAAACCACCCACTTCGGATTTTGTATGTGGTACGTTTCTAAATACGAATTCCATTTCCTGAATTGCTGGTTCAGCTTTTCAGCCACGAAATAATGTTTTTCTTCTCTTTTAATCACCTTTTAATAATTCTGTCATTTTGTGTTCTTTTCTATAACGGTTCTTTCAATTGCAGTTCAGTAAAATACTCATTTGCATTTACTAAGAGTTTACGTGGCCTGAAACAGAAAAGAAACAAATTAGGTGGTCGTCTCGGTTTCCTGGAGTGTCCAGAGGGGCGGTTCTTTGATCTTCGAGTCCAACGGGCGCCGGGCCCGCCCGTCGGTCCGGGCGGAACCACCCCCACCACACATCCTCCGGGAAGGCGGCAATGAAAACGCCTTGGGCCCGGAGTACAGCTTGGGAAAATCGGCGCAGATTCGGGGCCGCCCGTTGGGGATTCCCAAGGTTGTGCAGCCCAGAGGGCCTCGTCGGAATTTCTGAGGCGATGGGGTAAACCGACCCTTGGCGACACCCGGCCGCACTCGAACGTCCTAGGTCGTCGAGCCCCGCCCTCACCCTGGGCGAGCTCCGAAATTTAACCCCGGTTCGGTTTTGCCTGTTTTACCACTATTTGAAGAGGCGGACTCAGCTTCCCTCTGGCCCTAGCCCAGGTACTGGGGTTTGCGCCGGACGGAGACCACGCCCCAGGGCGACAAGGCCAGGGGTGATGGGTGACGGGCGGTGCCTCCAGGGCCCCGGTGGGTGACTGTGGCTGGGAACTACGGGCTTTCTCGCCCCGGCGCCCCCTGGCGGACCCACCAGCAGGTTGAAGGTGTCCGGCCAGTGCTGAGCACCAAGAGCCTCAGCCTTCAGCCAACCCCCCGCCCCCGCGGCCTAGGTAAGTGAATCGCTCAGGGTCCTTGGAAAGAAGTGACCTTGATCTTCCCACCCACTATCCCAGTTTCTCAGAGGCAGTCAACACTGTTCCCACCAAACCACTCCCAAAAGAAACACTAAGCATGTAAGTAAGTGGGACAATAAAAATTTAAAAATAATTTTAAAATAGAACAGCTTAGAGATAGAAACTAAATTATTTCCAATTCCTACTGTGCCCCAAACAAGGTTCACAAAAGGGCTGTCCTCCCAACAATTTTCTGAATTCTATATATTCAGCATTAAATTCCATGATAAAGTTGGAAATCCATTCACCATTTGTAATACATATTGATGCATTTAATAAAATTGCATGGGCCGTATCTTTTGCATTTCTGTATCCCAGTATTAAGTACAGTGCCTACCACAGGCCAGGTTCTCAATACTTGAATAAACGACACAAAAATAGCCAGGACCAGCAAGTTTTTTCTGGGTGGGCTTCATAGAATCTCTGCACTTGCTGGAATCACCATGAAATCCATGGTCTTCAGCTTTGCATTTTCAGCAACATAGTTATATTGAGTTATCCTCAGGTGAGCAGTGAGACCCTTGGGAGCGGATTCATGGTAGGGTGGCTTTGTAATGTGTCACCTTGGTGAGGCTATGTTTCCCGGAACTCTCTTCCAGTAAAATGGGCCACAAGAGACATTTTGCTTGATAACCGGAGGGCGGGAGTGAAGCAGCAGCATATTGTTTTTACACTTGGAAGGTTGGTGCTGGGGCACCAGGCGTTGTTGCAGTTCACACGTTGCCATGTATCTGCTAGATCACCTCGTTGGTATGGGCAGTAGTCAGGCCTGCAGCCAGGCCTGCAGCTGCTCCACCTTCCCCAGGATCATCCTTTCAGCTTCTCTAATTCCTGGGCCAGATGCATATTTAACTCTGTGAGGAAGGGCACCAGCTTCTTCTGCAGGACACCCACATCATCGAAGCTGGAGATGGTGAGAGACTGACATGGGTTCCAGGCCATCCTCGTGGGTTCCAGCTCATGCTCGTGGGCTCCACTGTGTCCTCGGTCTCCCACACTTTACATCCATCTTCCCTTCCCGAGTGCCTGCCCTGCAGACTTCAAGCTCCAGCATTAGATGCAAAGACAACAGCCTTACAGAGACTGTTTAACCAGCTCCCACAATGGCATGCGGTCAGATCCCTATAATAAATCCCTTAAAATACATATATACACAATCTTTATCTTAGTGGTTCTGCTCCTCTGATTGTACCCTAACATAAATGGTCGGCAGAAGCTTAACTCATGAGTCTAAATGTCAATCAAATAAATTTCATATAGATCATTGTCAAAATTACCAGAATACTGGGGTTGGGTGGTTGGTTCCTGGGGGAAACAAAGCAGTATCAGTCTATCCAGTCTTGACTAGGGCTGAACTAGTTAGGATGGAATAAAGGATGGGGTGGGGAAGGTGGCAGAGGCTGGACTGTATGAGACAGAACTGGGAAATGGCTAATCCATGTCTGAATTACTTAAAGCTGCAGGGCTGGGACTAGGGTAAGGCAAGGGAGGCACACAGGATACAAAGTTTAAGGAGGCACTCACTCAGTCCTGGCCCTGTAAAGCTGGCTAACAAATTACAGGTCTAATCTTTTTTTTTTTTTTTTTTTAATTTTTATTTATTTATTTATTTATTTTTTTTGAGACGGAGTCTGGCTCTGTCGCCCAGGCTGGAGTGCAGTGGCGCAATCTCAGCTCACTGCAAGCTCCGCCTCCCGGGTTCACGCCATTCTCCTGCCTCAGCCTCCCGAGTAGCTGGGACTACAGGCGCCAGCCACCACGCCCGGCTAATTTTTTGTATTTTTAGTAGAGACGGGGTTTCACCATGTTAGCCAGGATGGTCTCGATCTCCTGACCTCGTGATCCGCCCGCCTCGGCCTCCCAAAGTGCTGGGATTACAGGCGTGAGCCACCGCGCCCGGCCTACAGGTCTAATCTTTTTGGCACTTTATGAATGAAGAATTGGGAGAGAGTGAGGTAGGGCTGAGCCAAGACTGGCCCTTGGGCAGGACTCGAAGCAGGAATTCAGCCTCCTAGAACACATTCAGGCTGAGGGCAGGAGCCAAGCACAAAGGTGATCACAGGGCAGGACATGCACGTTGTCAGAAAAGATGAGCCAGGCTGGCAGCTTTAGTTACAAAGACTGCTCTGGCTGAAGAGGGGGAGTCAGGGTAACAAGCAAAATGGACAGCAGCCAGTGGGGAGATATATCCTGTAGGGTTTGAGGAATCCTATGCAGCACCTGGGGTCTGCAGGAAACCCAGTTTCTGTATGAACAGATGCTCTGACAAGGTGACCCCATCTACATTGAGCCTTGGCACTCCCTAAACCATGTAATGTAAGACAGGAATGTAAGGGATTTATTATAGTAATTATAGTAATCTGTGTTTTCAAGGTCACCGAAAACTCCTGTTAGTGCATACAGGATTACAGGTTACAGTTTAGTGGAGTAAAGAACAAGGGCTTTAAAAGCTGGGTTTGAGTCTAGGCTCTACTAACACCAGCTGTTCGACATTGGACAAATTAATGAGTCTCAGTTTTCCCATCCACATAAATGGACAAAATCAATGTCTTCCCAAAAAGATTATTTTAAGGATTAAATAAACTGGGTCCACAGAGGAACACACCAAATAGCAGTTCCTTTCCTTATTTATTCAATTACATTTTCAATTGCTATCTCCCTGAGGAAGTATGTAGAGACACTGCCAGGTCTCATCCAGAAGCCACTTACAATTACTCATGAACATGGCTTGTTTAGGTTGTTTTGTGGTGGCTTTAATTATATTACCTTTCTCCAACCCAGCTCCCCCACCCTTAAAATCCAACTTCTTATACTCAGGCTCTTGGGGAGGAGAAGATGCACCAACTTTCTACTCTTTCTCTTCCTTTCCCGCTTACTTCTTCTAGAAGCTCAAAGTACTCTTAGGCCTGCTCTTCTGGTTTGGTGGTAGGTTTTTCCTCCTAGGGTTGATTCACACATAAGCCCTGGCAACCAATCTAGGGTCCAGCCCCTAGTAGATCAGTGTTGTCTCTCATAAAGCCAGTCTGCAAATATCACCTTGAATCCTACAGTCTGTAGAAGCCTCCAGTCTACTGCTTTCTAGCTCCAGGTTTTTTAAGGTCTTTGGACCTAGGGAAAAGGGAGCAGGTCTGTATGTTGAATGAGGTTTGCTATGTGCGCAATGGAGCATTACAAAACCATTTCCTACTATTCTGTTCCTCCATCCACTTCCCCTTAATTACCCTTAATCTTTTTTTATATCTTCTAAAAACTACCATTATAGACAGCTTGTACATAGTCAGATTATAAGCTCCCTGAAGGTAGGTATCCTGTGTCTCCTGAAGGGTAAGCTTTGCAGGGCTCATTGTCCTCAATGCTGTGCACCCAACAGGAACTCAATCAATACTTCTGTAATTGGCCAAGTATAGATGAAAGGGTTTCTAGCCTGGTGGGCTGGTTTGTAGGAGCAAAGGAATCTAAGTGCTTAGGCCAATAGTTTACATCACCAGTGTCTGGGGCTCTATGCAGGGTCTGTCAATATTCTGCAGGAGCCAGCATTCCTCTGTCCTCCCAACCACCCTAGTCCTTACAGGCATCTACCCTTTGTTCTATGCCAGGACTACAGGGACAGTTCTGCATGGCATCTGAAGTTAATAACCTCAATAGGCTCAGGAAAGGCTCAAGAGATCCAGCCCAAGCCCTTCCACAGAGGCCGCTCCAGGAAGTGCAGGGCAACCAGAGATCACACAACTACGTGTGAACCCAGCTCACAAAGCCAGCTCGGAACCCAGATCTCCTGCCCATCCCACTGCCCAGGCAAGCCCAGCACCATTTCTCTGATACACATTGCTCAATGTCAGGCAACAGCCCACCCAGAGGTCTCCTGGAGACTCTAAAGGCCTTCAAGACCCCAAATGATTATTCTCTGAATAAGAATTTATATATTAAAGCTGACCCCTATAGAAATTCCTTAGGAAAATAGGGACCAGACTCCCTATCTTTTTCTTTCAAATCTCATGATAGAGTACCAAGTCTTTCCCCTACCCCCAAAGGAGAGTCCTAACATGGAATGCTATTGGGCTGGATCTCAGGAGAAATCTCTAGGGTCCTACACACATGCCCCTCATTAACTGTGATCAGCATAGTGGGTATGGGCCTTTACCTCCCACCACACCATGCCAAACTGCTGGCTATACTTTCAAAACTCAGGGCCCACATCTGGCCAACGCCCACTCCTTCCCCACCCCTCACTGTGTGGGGCACACCTTGGCAACCAGACTGCTGTATCTCGGAAGCGGGTTCCACCCAGGCTGAAAATCTCCGTGATCTAGAGAAGAATTAACACCATAGGTCAATGTGGTTGTTGGGGCTACAGCAGGGTCAGGGCAGGGTGGAGCATCCCCAGCACTGACCACGGGTGTGCCAGCCCCTCCTGCCTCTTCTTCTGGGGCCAATTTGGAGGCAGAATCATCCTTGTTTTCCTCCTTGTCCTCCTCAGGGTCAGGTGGCTCTTGCTTCACAGAAGGCAGGCCTGGGTCTACTGCCTGGGAGAAGTAGGAAACAGGCAACCATTAGAAGGGCAGAGTTCACCTGAGGAAAGTCTCTATCAGCCAACCCCTCACTGTGCTGACAAATCCTACTTCCATCACATTTCAACACAGAAAGTCCATCTCTCTGCCTATAAACCTTTCCCATTCCCATTCCTCACTGACCTCTCTTTTTCTGTTAGCTGGATAGCAAAGCGGGCAAAGCTAGCTGCCTGTGGGAGGTAGGGTGTCTGTTAGACAGGCAGGGTAATTCTGCAGAAACATCGCAATCAGCACATCTATTGCTCTGCTCAAGAGAACCATCATGGCTCATCATCACTCTGCTTACAGACCACTCCGCTACGGCACCAACAGAACATCCATCACTGCCCCCACCTTGCTAGGGCAGCCAGGCACCAATACGGGAGAAGTCAGGACAGCTGTGCCTGGTGTCCACTCGTCCTGGGTATCCGCCTTCTCTTGCTTCACCTGGGGTAAGGCCACAACCCAACTCAGGCCAGAGCACTGGGCCTCCTGCGTGAGGGAGGATTGCAGCAGACTTGGTCTCAGCTCCCTGGCATGCGGCTGGGTGAGGCTGGGAAGGTAGGACAGGGTGGGGCCCTCACCTGCAACAGGGCTTCTGTGGAAGCTGCAACAGGGCCCGGCACCTGCACAGGACTGCTTGCGCCTTCCCGTAAAAACACAAGGTCAGTGCCAGGCGGGGGCAGCACAAAGCCACCACCTGCTTCCTGCTTCGCTGGAGCCTGGGTATGGTCTGGTTGGGCTGTGCGTGTAGCCAAGGTGGGCTTCAAGGCAGGGCCAAGATGGTGTCGTCGGGCAGAGCTGGGCCTCTTTCGACGACGGTAAGGTGGGGGCGATCCTGCCCCATCCTCAGACTCTGACCAGACACTGGGCAGCAGCCGCTTCTATGGGGAAAGATAGGGTGCTATGGCTACCTGGTGTCCTGACCAATCACATCCACCCTGCCCGGCTCCACATGCCTGCTAATCTCCCATCAGTCCCAGCACGGAATCTGCTTACATATGAGCCCTTCATCATTGAGCCTGCTAGTCTCCTATTAGCAACACCAATGCCACCTAGACTCATTAAGCCAAGCACAATGTCTGTTAATCCTCAACCAAAGCTACTGCCCCACCCACCCACCTACCAAGCCTGCCCACCACTTCCAGGCACTGGGGCGCCTGGCCCAACCTATCCCGTCCACCTGACCCTTCCTGCCCCACCCACCATGGCAAACTGCAGGCATTGGCGCCAACGACACTTCTGGCGCTTCTGGTTGCTGCCCCCGAATTTGGGCTTGTCGCAGCAGAAGTCGCAGCGGCCACAGTCCATCCGCCGTAGGCAGGCTGCACAGGCCCCGCACTTGCGGTTCTGCCGGCGGTTCGTGTAGGGCTGCTGGGGTGGGGGGAATGGGTGGTGCTGTCAACTAGGACTAGGAGAGGCCATCCTCAACGCCTATTCCAGTGCTGGTCCTGGTGCTCCTCTAGCCCCATAAGACGGAGCTACTTGCATACTAGTCTCAGCCTCCTGACTCCCCACTAGTCACTCCTCAGCATTCGCTAGTTCAACATTGGCCACTATCACTGTGCCAGCTGGCCCTCGATACCATTAGGACTGTGGCTGCTCCACTACAGTATCCGCTGCTGTATTTCCTAGGCCACCACTAGCTACCAAGAAAATGTCTCTGACCCCCATTTCCAGCAACATTTTGATAACTCTCTATTAGCTCCCATCACTGTGCCTACTCTGTCTGCTCATCCTAGGTGAACCCCAGTCACTGTGCTAGCTGCTCCTCTGTCAATCCCCACATCAGCTACCAGAGTGTTGGTATATGTGACATGAAGCACTGTCATGCACCTGCTGACCCCGTATTAGTCCTCCATTATCTACTCATCCCATCCTAGGACCCATTATTGTGCCTTGCTGTTCCCCAATAGGCTCATTCCAGCATCTGCTTCTTTGAAGTTAACCAAGCGTCCTGAGAGTCTAGGCTTATCCAGGTAGGGTGGGGCCACTCACTAGCTCGTCCTCGTCTACACAGTAATAGATGAACTCGGCAGGTGGCGAGGGGGCCAGGGCTCTGGGGTGCTGTAGAGGCAAATGGGGTGGGGTCAGGGCAGGTACTGGGTAAGGTCAGGGTTGTGCCTTCCCTCCACCCACTGGGGCCTCACCGGCTCTGTGGGCTCTGGGGACTGTGATGGGGGTGGCGGAGGCAGTGGCTGGGCTCCGGGGCGCCGCCTGGCAGCCATCTTGGAGTCACAGCCTCCCTTGCGGCGGGCATGTTTACCCTGGGAAAGATCAGAAAGGGTGGTTTCAGCTTGGTGGCACCAGGCAGACACAGAAACTCCCCACACCCTAAGTGCAGAAAGCATGCATGGGACAGGCAGACAGAGGGTGGCGTGAGGCACTCACAGTTGGGGGAGCCACAGCCAGGGGAGTGCGTCGCTGACATCTCTGATGACGGCGACGCAGGCGGTGAGCAAGGTGCTGGCAGACAGAGGCAGGTAGGCGGGGCCAGAAAGGTGAGCATAGGGTTAGGCAGAAAAGAAAGACATGAGGTAGGCAAGGCCAGGTTGAAAGGAAGCAGAGGCAGCGACGATTTTAACAGCAGAATGAGCTCTGCTCCCTCCAGCCAACTCACCCGTAGGCAACGTCGCTGGACACATTTCCACTGGCGCCTGAGACCAGGGCGGGGAGGGCGAAGGCAGATGGGGCAATGGCCACAATCCTCTTGGGTCTGACAGCCCCGGCATACTCCACACCCTCGGCTCTGTTGGCGGGGGGCAGGTGGGAGCAGAGGCATGAAGCATGGGGCCAAGCCCATGGAGGCCAGGGGCCGAGGTGAGCCTTGGGCTCTTTCCACTTGCCCGACTCACCCTTTCCACAATGCGGAGGCAGCGTCTCCGTTCACACTTGCAGAACAGCCCCGATGCCACATCATGGGGCAGCTGCAGGAGGCAGGTGGAGCAGGCCCCACAGTCTTCTGTTACCTGGCAGGCTGCACACTCCCCACAGCCCACACGCTGCCAGGAATGGTAGGGACGAGATCACGGGCCTGCTCCAGAAGCACTGGTCCTCCCATGTCTACTGACCCTACATCAGCTCGCATCACCATGAATTTTAGTCCCCCATTAGCCTCATCACTGTATCTGAGAAGGTCTGGTTAGTCACCATCACTGAGGCCATTAGTATGTCTACTGGTCCCCTGTTAACTTCATCACTGTGTCTACTGATGCACTAATGGTAATGGGAATTAATTACCCCATTAATTCCCATTATTGTGTCTGCTGACCTATGGACAGCACCCTATAAAATGACTCTTCATCCTGTGGACCCATCATCATCCCTTCAAACTCTACCAGCTCCATCACATCCTGCTCCCACTGCAGAGTTGTGAAGAGGAAGCAGGTTGTGCTTACCTTAAACATTCTCTGTTCCCGGTTGAAGGCAATTCTCTGTGCTGTGGGGAGGAAGAGGGAAGAAGAAAAGTGGAAAGGAAGCAACAGACATCTGACTTCACTCACTGCCTGTGCCCTGACTTCCACTATTCAACCTCTACCTATGCCTGCTATCTCCAATATCCAACCTCCAACCATGCCAGTAGCCTCTGTCCTGACATCCACATTCAACCCCCAGCCTAGCATGACGCTGAACCTGCTCCAGCTCCTATCTCCCGATGCCCCATCCTCTGGAGGCCACTCACCTCGACAGTCTTTGCACAACGTTTTGAGCCGCTGCCTTTGGGTGCCATCCCCTGAGAAGCTGATTCCACAGTTCTCACAGCACCTGGGATGGGAAAGGCAGGTGTGGGGCTCCAAGAGCACCCGCAATCACAACCCTCACCCATCTGGCTCACCTTAGACCAACACTCACCCAGGAGCAGGGAATGAAGCTGGGGCTGTGTCAGTGTCAGCCTTGGTCTCATCCCTCGGGGCCTCCTTCCTGACCTCACCACTCTGGGGTCCAACCTGACGTTTCCGAGTCTTGGCTGGCCTTGAAGGCTTCTTTCGCTTCTTGCTGGCAACCGCCACGGGATGGGCCTGGAAAGTAAGGGAAGGAGGAATATGGGTCAGTGGTTGGGTGGCACATCCCCCCCTACCTAGGTATCTCATGTTGTGAAGTACCTTGGGGGCTGGATAGCACAAGATGCCTTGTTTGAAGTCGAAGAGGGTGAGATCACACGCAGGGCCCAGGTATCGAGTCAGCTCAACTTTGCTTCGGATCCTGTCTCCTGTGGGGCTAGGGATGGGCCATGATGGGTTAGCACCCAGGTGGAGCCAATGCCATTTCACTCATACAACCTTTTGACAGGGCTGGCAGGATACAGGAGGCAGCCTGGAATTGGCTTGTGAGCCCTGCCCAGCCCCACCTCAACTAACCTTGAAAACATAAAAAAATTAATATAAATACCAACACATATAGGAACATTAGAAACAATATAAATGTAAACAGATGAACATATTTACAACATATAATACTAGTAATACTGGAACTATTTCATGTAAATAAAAATAAACACAAATAGGAACACAAATATATTAAATAACATATAAATGTTAGCATTATGTACCAAGTATATAATCAAGTAAAGAAAACACAAATATGTTTTAAAAACATATAAACAAATGCAACTACATACAAATTAAAGTATAAGTAATTGATTTTGGGACCCCCATGGGTTTCTTGCATTTTTGTATGCCCTGCAAGAGAGACGATTGTCCTTTTCGATAAACTATCTTTCCAAGGATGTTTGTAAAGCAAACAACCTTGGAAGATAAGAGATAGGGTCTCCTTCCATAGGAGGAAGGGAAAGTATACTTTTTCCAAAGGGAAAGCATACTTACTGTCTTAATATTATTAAAAAAAACTTGATTCTCTAAGCTCACGGTTCTTTTCCTATAATAATACCACCCTCTTCATGTCATGCTGTAGGAATTGGGATTCAGAAACTGGCACAAAAATAGTAATACAGTAATTCCCCCTCTCGTGCAGGGGATACATCCCAAGTTCCCCAGTGGATGCCTGAAACCGTGGATAGTACCAAACCCTAATGTAATATGTACTGTGTTTTTTCTATCTGATAACTGAGATGGTTACTGTGTGACTAACAGGCAGGTTGTGTCTAGAACATGGATATGGATACGGATATGGACAAAGAGATGATTCACCTCTTGAGCAGGACTGAGCGGGATGGTGTGAGATTTCATCACGCTACTCAAAACGGCACACAATTCAAAACTAATGAATTGTTTATTTCTAAAATTTTCCATTTAATATTTTTGGATGGTGGTTGACTGTAGGTAACTAAAGCTGTGGAAAATGAAATTGCAGATAAGGGGGAGACTACTGTATTCTGGATCCTGCAACTGTTGTAATAAACTGTCTTTGATCTGTAACCCAGGAGTCTTACCCCTCCTACCAGCATCTACAAAATTCTGACAAATTCACTATTATCTTGCCCTAAGAATGAAATCTCAGGTTCTTTATAGTTCTTGACAACTGCACTTTTAAGTTTTGAAAGTTTTATACAAGTACATAAATATGTGAATAAATTGTAACTAAATATAAACAAAAAGTAATTTGTAATTTGATATTTACCTGGAAAGATAGCAACTTAGATTTAAAAAATCAGAAAGAATATAGAAACTTAATAATATTTCTTAAACACATGTAAATGCTTATAAACATCTATGTTGACTCTCATTAGTTATGGTAGTTACGTTCTACAAAGCTGTCATGAACATTGAATACAAAACCATTGCTCCTAGAAGAAATACAGGGTTAGGTTCCTGAGAGCATCTGAACTTTTGTTTTGTTTTGTGTTTCTGTTTAAACACACATTACTTAATACATATTTTTTTTACAAATGATTATTTGCATGGTCTTTGAATGACTCAAACCAGGGGCTTTGGAGGCCGTATGTGTTCTGTAAGTTTTTTTGCCAATATTCTTGTTTAACAAGCCAATCTCATTGACATTGAAAACCACTCTTCCACACAACTCCTTTCCTGTACAACACTTAACAGGTATTTTTAAAATTCTTCGGAAGACTCCTGATCAGCAGAACCTGCATTGCATGCAGGTTTAACATGTTTCATGCCATGTCGCCTTTTGAAATGTGCAAGTCAGCCAGCACTAGCTGATATAACCTTAATATTTTCCTAATCCGGGGTAACATGACTTTGGCTTTCCTCAACAATGCTGTCAACTATGCTTTATTGATCGTCATTTCATGAACCCACCAATGTAGCTGTTTTCTCATCTCTTACATAGCTTCAAGACTATAAATGCTTTCTGTACTTTCTGAAGCAGCTTTGTGCACATACTGGCAAATTTCCTTCTTTTTCTGGTTGTACCATAATTCTGATGCATAACATTGAACTTACAGCCAACAGCATTGTAACTCAGATAACCAGCAAGGTTTACCTGCCTTGTATTTTCTCCATAAAGCACGACATAGTCTTCTCACACTCAGAACACTAAACAGCACCTCAGCACTATGCTTGGGGACCATTTTAAAAAGCAAAATCACCAAAAAGTACAAAAATTAGAAAAATGTGACACTAAACAGACCACGAAAAAGGACACCTGTTTACAGTATTAAAGCTGAAAAGGGCTCCTTCAGCCTCAGCTAGAAATACATGCATTGAGTGACAGTTTTTCACTGCTCTGTACGTATTCTTGAATAATCACAAATGCACTGTGAGTAGTGACTTTTAAGTTACAAATAAATTTTATTAAGTAGGTGAAATTGCAAACATAAAATCCGCTAATAAGGATTAACTGTATGTGCATAATTTAAACTTCATCCATAAATTTAACCACACCATTTGATTTTACCAGAATCAGGCTCTACCCTACTCCTGACTCTGCCCACTACCCACCCAGTACCTCTGGTAATAGGTGTCTGAGCGTCCACAGGTGGCCCCTGACTTGCGAAAGACTTCGCGGCGCTTCCAGCCAGGGCCCAGGGCCGGGCAGTCCAGCCAGTCCTCAGCCATGGAGGCCACAGGAAGCAGCAGTAGCCTGAAAGCGGGTGAAAGGGATGAGGGAAACTGAGGCTCTAGGAAGGGACAAAACTGTGCCCCAGGCCACACAAATCACTGGTATCCATTAGTGCTTGCCCAAGACCTAGGACCTGCCACAGGCAACCAGCCCATATATGGAAAAGAAACCCCTCATATTCTCACCCCATTCTTTCCTATTCTGGGCCTAGGATATCATCATTCCTCAACCCAAGGATCCCTGTTTCTTATTCTCAGTGTCCTAATCCCCTACTCCTCTCTATCCTCAGACTGACAACCCATCATTTCTCCTCACCGCCAATCCAGAAACTTTTCATCCTTCCCCCTCATTCCTCCCTGTCACTGACCTAAGGGCCTCTATCCCTCTATTTTATCACCCCAAGACCCCCATAGTCCCCATCCTCAGCCCCAAAGGGCCCCATTTCTCTTGCCCTCACTACTTGACTTCATTAGTCTCTCATTCCCCCCTTCCTTGACCCAGGAGTTCCTAATTTCCCTCCTTCAGTGTTTTAACCACTCCATTCCTTCTCTGCCTGATGTCCTCTTATCCTGCTACCTCCGTGTTACAACCTCGACTTCCTCTGCGAGACACAACTGCTCCAACCCATAGCCTGAACAGCCCCTCATCTTTTCCATTCCTCACACTGGAAGCCTCCCATGCCTCCCCTTCCTCAGCCCAAGAGCTCCCCCCTTATTTTTCTTCTCCTTCAATGTTCTGACCCACAATTTCTCCCTAGTCTGAGCCCCCAAACCTTCCTCTACAGCCAAAAAGTTCCCCACTTCTCCTACTTACTGTTCTCATCCTCCATTCCTCCCTTATCATCCAGAGAGACCCTAATTTCTCCCCTCAGCATTCTGAACTGTTCTTGTCCCGGGATCATGCCATCCCTAACTGTCACCATTCGGATCCCCTACTGCTCCTCGTCCTCTTTATGGGGCCTCCTATTCCTTTCAGCATTCCAAAGCCTCTATTTCTCCTGTCATCAGCCTGAGGGCCCCTCATTTCTCCCTCTCAGAGTTCTGAACCCCCATTTCTCTCTCAACTTCAGATGCCCCGATGTCTCCCTTTAGCGTTCTGATCTCCACCATTCTTCTGCGTCCTCGTCCCAGGATCCCGACACTCCTACCTGTCAGAGTTCTGAGCTGCATTCCTTCCCGTCCTCAGCCTAAATCCCCCTATTTCTCCTTGTCAGTATTCCGACGCCGCCATTCCTCCCCCTTATCGGCCTGAGGGCCCTTCATTCCTCCCCGTCAGCGTTCTGAGCCACAATTCCTTCCCATCCTCCGCCTGAGCGCTCTCCACGTCCAGCCCCAAGGCTGTCTCACCAGTTTGGCACCAGGCCGGTATCTTCCGCCACTCTAGGCCCGTGGACCCATGGCGAGGGTCCCTCCTGCGCCTCCCGCCTCGCCCTCCTCCCCTTCCTCCTCCTCCGCGGCCGCCTCCTCTGAAGCGGTAGCTGTCGCCTCCGCGGCTGTTCGTTGCTCCCGGAACCGGAAGTCCGCTGCCTGCCTCTCGGGCTCCGCCTCTGGCTAAGCACCTGCGCACTATTGCCTCGACGTCGCGTGCCCTTAATAGGGAGGCTCCCGCGCCTACGGGCCGGCGCTCCGCAGCGGGGCGCGCGCCCCCCTGCCGAGAGCCAGTTGCATCCGCGTGCTGACGTTCAACGACAGCTAACCCCTTCGAGGGACTGGCAGTTGCGGCTCTCCTCGCTGCCCATCTAGCTGGCGCATGCGCTTTCCAGCCTCAACCTGAAGGGAAGTGGTCGGGGAGGGCTTGCGCCTGCGCCCTCCCTTCCCTCCCGCGGTCTCCACAGCGGATACCGACGGCGGCAAGGAAGCTGCTTCGCGCCTGCGCACTCCTTGGCCCTGCCGGCGCTCTCCTCTCCCACCTCTCGGTGGTGTCTATCCTGTGTTCGCGGGTCCCTCCGAACATCAACCCCTGGGGGGTCGTGTCCCGCTCCCTCCTCCCCGCCGAACAGCTGTGGGAACGCGCGGGGCGGGGAAAGGGGCGGTGCCACACCGCAGGTAAACTGAGGCATGCGGGAGGGCGCGTCCCTGCAGGAGGCGGATCCCCAACGTGGGGCTTGTGGGGAAAAGGCGGGGCCTGGCGTCCACAGCAGACGACAGCTCTGGGTGGGAGACAGGAGCATGCGTGGGCGGTGTCACCACACTGAAGGCGCGCTGCGTAGACCCTCTGCCCGTGGGAGGCTGGGAATGTGGGTCCCTGGGCTCTCCCGGGGTGCAGGCGCCCCCCATCTTATCCAGAAGTCTGGAACAGTTGCAACCGCAGCAATGTGGAGACAGCTTCCTTGGTTTCTTCAAAATTTTATTAACAAAACCCAGGGAGAGGAGGCAAGGATGAGTGGACTCCGCAGCTCCACCAGGCACTGAACATGACGACGGGGACAGACCCTCTGATAAAGGCAGATGGGCGGTCAACCGGTGGATGGGCACAGGGAGAACCGGAGAAACAGATGAGTGGAGGAACGGACACATGGGCACCGGGCGGCTCCCCCATCTGGAATGCAAGGTGTAAGGGGTCCGGGCCAGGAGGCTCAGCGGTCGGCACTGGAGCGCAGGTCGGTAGTGAGGGGATCGTGCTGGATCGTCTGGTGCAGCATCAGGGCCAGCAATCCCGCGCGGTTTGTCATGGCTGTGCGCACATTGCGCTCCTGCTCAAACAGCTCGTCCAGCTTGTACCACTGCCAAGGGAGCGGCAGGAGTCCTAAGCAGGAACACCTGCAGCCCCGCCTGCCCTCGGCCACGTCCAACATGGAAACCTACCACATGCAGCACCGAAACCGCACAGAAACCTACCACACGCACGCGCTCCAAGTCCACTTCCGCACGCCGCAGCTTCTCCCAGCAGTAATGGCGATTGCACTGGCGCTTGGGCAGGCGGCAGAAGTCACCCGTGAGCTCAAAGACATCACGTACAAGGGGGCACCCGCATACCTCGTCAGCTGGCACCTGCAAGGAGGCCAGGTTGGGGGGATGAATAGCGGTGATAAGGGAGAATAGGAATGGAGGCTCAAGGAGGGAGAAGGAAAAGAATGGAGGGTTCAGGGAACGGTGAGGCATGGAAAAGGAGGAATGGAGGGTGAAGCAGCAGGGAAGCTGAGAGGAAAAAGTGAAGGAAAGGTGAGGTGAGGAAGGAAGGGATGAATGTGGGACAGCGAGGCAGGGAGGAGGGGCAAAATGGGAGGAGCTGAGGGAAAACCTTACTTTGGGGTCCCGTGAGTGCTCGGGGCACAGCACCTGGAGCCGCTTACAGTATGTTTTGCTCTGAGGATTATACACATCACAGAAGAGTCGTGTGGCCCTGGGGATTTGGAGTAGAGAGGGTAGTAGAGGGAGGGAAGGGAGGTCCACCTGTCCTGGCTGGTGGCCGTATCCTGCCCCAGCTCCACACACATCCCACTTCTGACCCCCGCCTTAACCCCCCACCTCTCACTCTGCGTGGCACCCTTACTTACCCTTCAATGCGTGTGGGGTACATGGACCCAAAGGACGTCTGGCTCTCATACTGGAGGGATGAGCACAAATGGAGGGAACTGTGAATGTGCGCTGCATGCCCTCCCAAGACACCACCCAGACAACAAATCTGTCCCCCACTGGCCCACTGATGTTCCCACATGGTCCGCCCCCTCAGTCTGACACCCCAACCTTGGCGTAGCAGCGCTCCATGTGGCGCAAGGCAACACGTGGGTTGATGGGGTGCCCACAGGAAACACAGAAGATCTGCAGGTCTGTGTCATCACTGTCACCCTCGTTGCTCTGCATGGAATGGAAGGAACAATAAGGCTGGGAAGGACAAAGTACCAGCCCTGCTCTGCTGCGCCCCTGCTTGCTCACCTCCTCATCCTCGCGCACAGCCTGCTGCTTGGCACGTATAATGATGGCCTCAAGCTCATGGAATCGGCGTTCCATTTCCTGAAGGCGAGTGCGGGCACTCTGCTGCTCTCGGCGAATGCGTTCGAGCAGCTTCTTGCCGTGTTCTTCAGCAATGCAAGGGCTCTGCTGCCACTGCTGGATGCGCTGGGGGAGGATCTCGTAGATGCGGCTGCAGGGAAGGTAGCAAGCAACAGAATGAGTGAGGTGATCAGTAAGTGAGAATGGCAAAATAGACGCAAATGGCAAAAGGAGAAGTAAATAGGTGACTGGCGGAATGGTGGCTGGATGGACACACGGGCAGGTGGGTGGGTAGGTGGATGGGTGAGTGGGTAGTGGCTGTTTGGTGACTGAATGGTGGATAGCTGATTGACTGGTAGACATACAGAAGGCTGTGGTCAGGCCCTACCATGCACTTCCTGACTCCCTTGAACCCCTCAGGAATGACTCACTTGGCTGCCAGCTTCATGCCACAGTCATCTGAGCAATACTTGGAGCTGGGCTGGGCGGGGCGCACACAGCCGGGCCCCAGGCACTGGGGCAGTGACGCAGGGTCCTTGGCATCAGCCCTCTCTGGGTGTTTCCATTTATCCTTGTGCTTCTGCTTCTGCCGATGCCGCTTGTATCGCTCCTCCTTCTGTTGAGCAAGACAAGTCAGGTCAGGGTGGAGTCAAAGTCAGCCCCAGACCCCAGACCCTTGCTCCATTCTAGCCCTTTCTGGCTCTTGCCCCATTCAGCCTCTGACCTCTGCCTCTCCCTCAACCCCACCCACTGCCTTTCCACATCCATTTTACCCTCTCCATCACCTTCTTCTCAGACTTCTTCTCCCGACGCTTCACATGCTTCACTTTCACTGCCCTCTTCCGCAGCGCGGGGTCCAGGAATGGGGACTCTTCTGTGTCGCTCATCCAGGGCTGCAAGCAGGGCATGCACTGACCCACCTGCCCCGCTCGTGACAACCCCACCACCTACTCATGTCCCATAGCAGCCTTCCATACCCTCTGTCTCCTCATTAGGGATACTCTCTGCTTCTGTAACCTCCACCCTTCCACCAGTGGATGCTCCTGTCTGCTCACCAGGCCATGGTCATCAAAGGCCCCTGCACAGAAGTCCTGATACAGGTCAGGATCCAGAGGTAGGTCCTCATCTGAGAGTGGCTCAGGTGTGGCTGTAGCCTCAGGAGGCTCCTTGACTGTTGATGACGCCACTGCTCCCTCATCTTCACGGATGCGCCCTAACTTCTGTGATGGCTGTGGCTGCTGTTGGGTGGGCAGTGGCCGGCGGGGCCTTGGCAGGGACTCTGAGGGCGTCACTGGTGAGAGCTGCAGGGCAGAATCTCAGGACTGGCCCTGACCGCCCTGCCCACATGCCCCGCCCCACCCTGGGGGGCTGGACTCACCGAGGAAGGGAAGTACTTGTAGGATTCCTGTGCCGGCAGGAGGAAGGCCCAGGTCAGCCCCAGGTGGATGGAGGGCGGCCTTGCCCTAGCCCTACCCACCTGGCCTGGCCTTACCTCCCCAGACACACCTCCCCGCTACCCCTCATTGCCAGGAATGCTCAGCCCTGCCTGATCTGTACCGACATGCATGACCACCTGAAAACACCTGGCCCCACTCTGTCTACCCAGGGTTGGTGGGGGTGTTCTGCCAGCCCAGCATACCAGGTCATGCCCCATTCATCTGGACATGACAGGCCCCTTCCCACCTGTCAGGATACAGTCAGGCCCAATCCCACCTGGTTTATCCATGCCTAGACTTAACTAACCATGCATGGACCCACCAGCTCTCCCACACCTGACCCTACCCAGCTCTGTCCATGCTCACCCGGGCCCGCAGCTGGCACTGGCGCAGCCGGCACTTCTGCCGGATCTTGTTGGGGCCCCCGAACTTCTTCATGTCCCGACAGAAATCACAGTGACCACAGTCCTCAGTGCGCCGACATGCCTCACACTCACCACACATGCGGGCTGACCGTTTGATCTGCTGCTGCTGCTGCTGCTGGTGATGCTGGAGGAGGGGACCCAGAACAGAAATCACGGATCCAGGCAGGGCTGAAACGGAACCACTTTACACATCCATTCACTTTATGCAGCCACTCACCTGGCTGGGTGTGGCCACCAAGGGCTGCGGAGAGGATTTGTGGGGCGAAGCAGAGCCCCGAGCAAGCATGGCCCCAACCCCTGTCCCTGACCCTGCCCGGCGCTGCAGGTCTGGATCAGGGACAGGCCTCTTGCGCCCTCCACCCTCATCCCGGGGCTCACTGCTGTCCCGCTCATTGCCTTCCCGCTCCCGTGACTTCTTGTGCCGATAGCGAATCTCTAGCTTGGGGTCTTTCTCTGTGGGGCAGAGAGTAGGGCCAAAGTGAGTGAGCACTGGATGGCTTGAATGGTCCCAAAACCTCTTTCTTCCTCTTCGCTCCCTTACTGCCCCACCCACCTACTCTGCACCCCTGTCCAGGGCAGAGCTGCCTCTTCCCGTGGGATCTTCTATTACTCACAATGGAGCCGCATTCCAGCTCACCACAGACGTGTATCACTAATCCCCATGACCCCCCCTTGTGGCTCCTCCTTCTCCCTTGAAGCCCCACTTGCCTTCCCTGTCCATCCATGGCCCTCACCTCTGCACTCCCGACAGTACCACTCCCGGATGGCCTTGGCCATCTTCTCAGTGATCCGGATGCAATCCCCATGGAACCACTCATTGCAGTTGTCACACCCGCTGCAGAGGATGGGGCAGGCGATGGAGATGTGAGGGGCGCGGCCCATCGGCCTCACCCCACCCTGCCAGTGTCAGCCCCGCCCATCTCTCCCGCGCTCACATCATGAAGCAGTTGATGTCCGGTTTGCGGCAGATGCAGTAGATGGGCGCATTCTCCCCATTCTCCGACTTGCTGTCCTCCCCGGCATCTGGAGGTTCTGGGTCTGAACCATCTCCCTCCTGCAGGACACCCCCATTACGGATCCTTAAACAGCCCCCACCGTGGCGGCTCATCCCCCCATTACAACTCCACCATGGTCAGCAGGGATCCCCACTCCGCCTGCAGATTTCACATCGGGGCCCCCAAAAAACCTCTCCATCACAGTCCCCACTGACCCCCATCCCTTCCTCTGACATCCTATTACTCTGCTCCATACTACCCATCACACATCCACCGACACCCGCTCCCTGCGTCCACACTCGCTAATGGGTCATGGCGACCCTCCATCGTGGCGCCTCACAGACCCCGCGTAACTCACTGCGGACTTCCCATCGCGGTTCTCCACGCACCCCTCCCTGTTTATCTCATAGACCCACCTGGCACCTGCACCCACCCCCAGTCGCGGCTGTCCACGGATACCCGGACACGGACTCCTCGTCACGGCTCACTACAGACCACCCAATGCGACTCCTTACAACCCGCTTATCCCTCTGCCCTAAGAACCCCCGATCATGGTTTCCCACGGAACTGCCACACGGAGTCCCCACTAAACTTCTATTAAGGAGCCCCCCACCGTGGCTCACCATAGAACTCCCAGATGGTTCATCATTCTGCCCATAGACTCCCGCCGTTCAGTCCACAGACTCCGGTTATGGCTCACCACAGACCCCTGAGTCGGCCGACAGACCCCACTGTTGCCAACCGACCGACCTCCACCGCCGAACCCCTCCCTGGACCCGCTACTTACCATATCTCCGCTCCCGGCGCACTCCCTCAAGACCCCCGCCAGCGACCCGCGAACCTGCACAGACCACTCGGCGGCGTCCCAGGCGGTTGCAAAGGCGCCCACAACTACTTCCGCTTCTAGTCACGCCTCCCAGGCAGCGTACTCCTATTGCGCAGGCCCCGTGCGTCGTCTCCGCTGCAAACCAGTAGGTGGCCGGCCTAGAGCCCCCAAGACCCCTCAGGCGCCGCCATCTTGCTTATCGTATCCGTATGGTGGCCGAATCCATACGTTCGCCGGGAACATGGCCGCGCTCATATGTGGCTTTCCCGAGGGCGCCGCCACCTTGTCAGTAGAGTACGTACGGCGGCTGCTTGTACGGCCTCGTCGTACAGGCAACATGGCTGCACCTACTGCGTGACTTCCTCATAGATGCCGTCATCTTGGAATCCGATTCCGTACGTAGGTCGAATTCCGTACGTTCCTAGGCGACACATGGCGGCGACCTAATTGCGGATTCTTTAAGGGCGCCGCCATCTTGGTGGTTGATTCCGTACATTGGCCGGTTGTCAGGCAGAGAGGTTCACAGGTAAAGTGACCGCTTCCGAAGCACGACGTGGATCAAGTTGTATTCATTCCTCCATTCAGTCTCCTTCCCCTTCCACATGTATTAATGGGGCGTCGGCAGGCTGTGTGCCTTGCGGGGCGGAGGAAACCAGTTCCTCTGTCGTCTCCGACTTCACCTGCCACCACTCTTTCCGGCTCTTACTCCTCCCACTTGTCATTCTTCTGCCAGGCCTGGCACGGTTCGGCTTCTATTTATTTTATTTTTATTTAAAAACAATTCTTAAACTAATATCAAATCTTATTTTAGTTCTATAAGCTGCACAATAAGCCTAAACACAGTTTACTTATCCATTTCTTTATTGTTTAGCATTTAGAACATTTTCAAATATTATTCTAAATAAAGTTGCAACGAACATTCTTAAACATAGATCTGTATGCTCACCCCTGATGATTTCTTGTGAAATGTGATATACAAATTTACAAATATACAAATGTGATATACCAGGTGTAACTCTGGTTAACAGCTGTAAGATGGAGCCTGGAAGCCAGGCTTTATTTATTTACTTATTTTATTATTTATTATGTATTTATTTATTTATTTTTATTTATTTACTTATTTTTTGAGACGGAGTTTCGCTCTTGTTGCCCAGGCTGGAGTGCAATGGCGCGATCTCAGCTCACTGCAACCTCCGCCTCCCGGGTTCAAGCGATTATCCTGCCTCAGCCTTCCGAGTAGCTGGGATTCCAAGCATGCACCACCATGCCCGTCTAATTTTTTTGTATGTTTATTAGAGATGGGGTTTCACCGTGTTGGCCAGGATGGTCTGGATCTCCCGACCTCAGGTGATCCGCCCGCCTCGGCCTCCCAAAGTGCTGGGATTACAGGCGTGAACCACTGCGCGCCCGGCCCGCCTGGAAGCCATTCTATGGACTCCCTGCAAACTTGCAAAAAGGAAAACAAACAAAACAAAATTAAAACACAGCAGGAACTTGCCTCGAACCTTTGAATTGGTCCAAACTGCAATGACCACACCGTCCTGGAAACCAGCTATATTTCACTAGCGCTGCGTCTCCTGAACAACAACCAATGAACTATGGACTGATGCCAGCCAGCCGCCTCCACCAATAGTAATTTCTTTAAAAGAACTTGTGTAATCACCCTTAGCTTCCTTTTTCTTTTTCTTAAAAACTCCTTCTCCCCTTCCTATCTTTGGAGTACAATTTGACTTCGAGCTGAATCTGTGTCTCCTGAATTGCAGTTCCTAATGCCCCAATAAACTCCTGCATTGCAGCTTGGTCTCTTGCCTCTTCTTAGTTGACTCTCCTTAGAGATAAAATTCTAAAAGTAGAATTACTTTGTAATTGGCTATAAATATTGTAAGACATGTTCAAATTTATAGGAGGTCATTAGTTTGGACAGAGCTCCTGCTCTAGGCCCCACCAAAATGGAGTCACTCACGCTGAAGTTCCATGCCACCAAGCCAAAACTAAATTGTTCATCTGACCTTCCAAGGAGAAAGAGACAGGATAATAGCTAAATCCCCATACAAGCCACTTTTAGCTTGAAAGTCCCCTTTGCTTTAACCTTTATAAAAAAGCAACCTGAAGCAATCTGATGTTAACCAATCAGCTTTAAAAAAAAAAAAATTGTTCTTTTTCCTTGCTCCAACCTTACAAAATTCACTGCTCTGCTATTTCCCAGGAAAAGCTCTCATTCTGTTTTGTATAATGGGATCTGCCCCAATTCATGAATTGCAAGTAAAAGCCATTACATCTATAACTAAATTTGTTGTAATTTTGTCCTTCGATGGTTGATACATATATTTCTACCAGCAGTGTATGAAGGTTCCTATATCAGAGCCTTATTAGGTTATTAGATTAGTGCGAACTTTTGTTGTTGTTGTTGTTGAGACGGAGTCTCGCTCTGTCACCTAGGCTGGAGTGGAGCGGGCAATCTCGGCTCACTGCAACCTCTGCCTCCTGGGTTCAAACAGTTCTCCTGCCTCAGCCTCCCGAGTAGCTGGGATTACAGGCCCGTGCCACCACACCCAGCTAATTTTTGTGTTTTTAGTAGAGATGGAGTTTCACCATGTTGGCCAGTCTGGTCTCGAACTCCTGACTTCAAGAGATCCACCCTCTCTTCGGCTTCCCAAAGTGCTGAGATTACAGGCGTGAGCCCCTGCGCCCGGCCAGTGCAAACTTGTAAATTCATCACCCTTGTCAGTAAAAAACTGTCAGCATTCACAGCCATTTTATAAATACTACACATTACCACAGTAATATAGTGCAAAAATCAGAAACCACATAAAATACATATTTAAAGGAATGAGATAAAAATAAATATAAACATCTCTCATATTTTCTCAAATCCCCAGCACCATCTGAAATGCTGCCCTTGAGGAGCTCCCAGTTTACACTATTGGTGCTCAGTTTGATCTGTGTGCAGTCTGGTATGGACATGGTGAAGCAAACAAAGATTAGTATTTTGTCAAATAGTAAATTTTTCATAACTCTAGCTTGATGATGATGGTAATAGTCATAATTTTAAAAATCTTCTATTTGGTTAATGGTTGATAGTTCGCAAGATACTTTCGCACATGATAGTTTATCTGATCCTAATTGCCTTATACGGTGAATGGAGCAGGAGCCTTATTGTCCCCACTCTGCAGTGAAAGCAATTGAGACTCAGGGAGCCTAAGTCCCTTGCCAGGTCACACAGCCGGTAATAATGGATCTGATATTAATAGTAAAATCTTCCTACTGTGAGTGTTGGGCTGTGGGCTGGAATCAGGGCATAGACTCAGGGAACCCCCAGGACGAGAGAAGCTAGATAAAAAAGTTCATGAGTTAAGCACAGAATGGAGCAGATTCTGAAAGCTAAGGGTCACAGTGGACCTGAGTTCAGGAAATGGATCAGAAGTCCAGGGGATCAGACACCAGGAATCAGGATTAGGTTCTTAGGCAGGAGAACAAACAACACAGAATGAGAAACTAAGTACAGGATCTCAGCACAAGGTGGGGATCACAGGAAAGGGAAAGGAGAGCCCAACTCTACCAAAGATTCCTGGGAGGCGGACGGAAGTCTTCCAGACACTTCTTGCAAACAGCAAGGATGACATAAATATCTGAAATTCAATGACAAAACCATGCTTAGCACTTCAATTCTAATTTGCCAGCAAGCACAGACAAAATCAGTACTGGAATCATTCGCTGAGGAATATACACAGTCTTGCTTTCTGAAGTTTTAGTTACCCATGATCAACCATGGTCTGAAAATATTAAGTAAAGAATTCAAGAGGGCTGGGCGCAGAGGTTCATGCCTGTAATCCCAGCACTTTGGGAGGCCGAGGAGGGAGGGTTCCTTGAGCCCAGGAGTTCAAAACCAACCTGGGCAACATAGCAAGACCTCGTTTCTACAAATTATAAACACTTAGGCCGGGTGCAGTGGCTCACGCCTGTAATCCCAGCACTTTGGGAGGCTGAGACCGGCGGATCACGAGGTCAGGAGATCGAGACCATCCTGGCTAACACGGTGAAACCCCGTCTCTACTAAAAAATACAAAAAAGTAGCCGGGCATGGTGGCAGGCGCCTGTAGTCCCAGCTACTCAGGAGGCTGAGGCAGGAGAATGGCATGAACCCAGGAGGCGGAGCTTGCAGTAAGCCGAGATCACTCCAGCCTGGGTGACAGAGCGAGACTCTGTCTCAAAAAAAAAAAAAAAATTTAGCCGGGCATGGTGGCACGTGCCTGTGGTCCCAGCTACGTAGGAGGCTGAGGCAGGAGGATTGCTTGAGCTCAGGCTGCCCAGACTGCAGTGAGCCATGACTGCATCACTGAACTCCAGTCTGGATGACAGAGCAAGATCCTGTTTCAAAAAAAGAAAAAAAAGAAAGAAAATTCCAGAAATAAACAATTCGTAAGTTTTAATTACCATGCCATTCTGAGTATTGCGATGAAATCTCACACCGTGCCATTCCATCCCACCTGGGATGTAAATTATCCCTTTGTCCAGCATATCCACCTGTTCGGTTTAGTTGAATTCTGTTTTTTGGACCAGTCTGAAAATCATTCTATTATAATGACTATTAAATTCATTTACTGACATTGATGTAATATTCAAATGAACTCAAAATTGGCTAAAAAAAATCAGGGCTCAAGGTATCTTAGATGCCTAGACTCAGTGTGGATTAGGTAGGGCAGGGCTGGGGTGGGGAGAGAGCAGAGGAGTGTAGCAGAGGGCTAGGTCCCATTGAGTTAGAACTGGGAAGTGACTATGCCATATCACAATGGTCTAAAACAGTATGAAAAACAGACTGTGGCCCTCTAATCTTTCTGGCATTTTTGTGAATGCGGGAGGCAGGGACTGGGTCAAGACTGGACCTTGGGCAAGAATCAAAGCAGGTACTCACTCTCCAAATGGACACAGGGGCTGAGAGCAGGAACCAAGCCTAGAAGTCATTCAAGTGCAGGTGAATTGAATAAGGAGCAGGGAGGAGCCAGCATGGGTGACGGTGGTACTGACAACCACTTTGACCCAGGGGAGAGTGGACTTGAGAATCAGCAAAAACAGCAGCCAGTGGGAGGGATATATTTAGAGCCCGGGCCATTCTATGCAGCATCCCTAGTCTGGAAAGAACTCAGACTCTGAATGGAAAGGAACTATTGTAGGTCTCTCATGAGGTTAATGTCCATTCAGGCACAAATTCAGGCAGAATTTGCTGAAACATGCCAGAAAAATAAGACCGAGGGATTCAATATCTATCTTATGTTTTCAATGACACTGAAATATTCTGTGGCTATTGCAATATCTTAAGTCATAGTTTTTAGAGGTATATTTTACAGTTCATGCCTTCAAGAACAAAGTGTTACAGCTTGAGTTTGATTCTAGGCTCTACCAATACTAGCTACTTGACATTGCAGAGTGTAGTTAATCTTTCTGAGACCTTTTTCTCATCTATAAAAATGGGCAAAATTAACATCCTCCTAGAAAGACATCTGAGAGAATAATATGAATTAGGTCCAGAATGGGAACTCTCCAAATAGTGTCATGCAGTAAAAGATCAACTCAGCAGGCCTTGGTTGTTCAAACCTTCACATGAAAAAAAAATCTGATATTTGACTGGCTCTTGGGAGATAACCTTAAAGTGCTCAGAATTACTTGCCTAATAAGAATGTTCAGCTGGGCACAGTGGCTCACATCTGTAATCCCAGCACTTTGGTAGGCCAAGGTGGGTGGATCACCTGAGGTCAGGAGTTCAAGACCAGCCTGGCCAAGATGGGTGAACCCTGTCTCTACTAAAAATACAAAAATTAGCCAGGTGTGGTGGTGGGTGCCTGTAATCCCACCTACTCAGCAGGTTGAGGCAGGAGAATTGCTTGAACTCAGGAGGTGGAGGCTGCAGTGAGCCCAGATCACACCATTGCACTCCAGCCTGGATGACAGAGCAAGACTCTGTCTCAAAAAAAAAAAAAAAGAATGTTTATATTTACCTAGGATCTTGGTCCACACCAGATAGTTTATGATAACAATGTGATTTGTGGTGGGGACCTTGGGCCACAGGGTATCAATATGAACTCTGGAGAGGCCAGAGACTGAGTAACCAAGGTCAGCAATGGCACCCTCCATACTCATGTAACCAATCCCCTAATAAAAACCCTGGACACCAAAGCTTGGATGAGCTTCCCTGGTTTGCAATACTTCATTCATGTTATCACAACACTGTTTCTGGGATAATTAAGTGCTGTTTATATGACTCCTCTAGGAGAGGAGAACTGGAAGCATGGTCTTTCCTGTACTATAGCCTATGAGCCTTTTTGCTCATTCAATCTGTATTCTTTTGCTGTAACAAACTGTAATTGGGAGCTTAGCAGTGTTTTTGTATTCTGTGTGTTCTTCTAGTGAGTCATTGAACCTGAGGATGGTCTTAGGACACCTGACACAAATATCCTTTTTCCTCATATATTATACTTTCAAGCTGATGTCTCTGAAATGTTTAAAGACTGCCAAATGTCATGAACCAGTCATTTAATATCATTGATGAGGAGGACTTGTTTAGTAGCTTTAATTCTAATCTGCTCCCTCCCTACTACAGCTTCCCCGTCTCTAACAGCCACATTTCTTTTTTTTTTTTCTTTTTTTTTTTTTTTAGATAGAGTCTCACTTTTGTCACCCAGGCTGGAGTGCAGTGATGCAATCTCAGCTCACTACAACCTCCGCCTCCCAGGTTCAAGCGATTCTCCTGCCTCAGCCTCCTGAGTAGCTGGGATTAGAGGTGCCCACCACCACACCCAGCTAATTTGTATATTTTTAGTAGAGATGGGGTTTCACCATGTTGGCCAGGCTAGTCTCGAACTCCTGACCTCAGGTGATCTGTCCGCCTTAGCCTCCCAAAGTGCTGGCATTACAGGTGTGAGCCACCGCACCTGGCCCACATTTCTTATCACACTTAGGTTCCTAGAGAGGAACAAGTGCACCAGTTTTCTAATCTGACTTCTTCCTTTCCCACTTACGCCCTCTAAAAAAACCAAAAAGAATTAAATAGGCTTGCTTCTCTGGTTTGGTGGTAGATTCTTCTTTCTACTTTTTATTCCTACCCAACTCCTACCAACCAATTTCTATCCTGAATAGGTCAGTTTGTATCCATCGTAAAGTTCATCTGTAAATATCACCTTGAATTTTATGGCCTGCAGAAGCTTCCAGTTTGTGGTTTTTTAGCCCCAGATCATGATGTCCTTGGTCCTACAGAAGACAGAGCAAATCTGAGGTTTGTCATACACAAAATGGAGCATTATAAAACCCTTTGGTACTGGTCTGTGTTCATGATAATTTTTTTTCTTGATTATCCCTGTGTTCTCTTCCAAAAGTTGCCATTACAGACACCAGAACACTCCTGTAATTTTGTTAATCTGCAGTGGTTTCATATATGAGCAAGTTGTTTCAATGAAATTATAAACTCCCTGAAGGTAAGAACTAAGCATCTCTTGAAGAGTAAACCACACAAGGTGAATTGAATCCACAGTTGTGTTTCCTGCAGTGCTGTGAACACAGAATTGGTTTCATTACCATCTCTGTAATTGTCTATGTGCAAAGGGAGGTTTTTAATGTGGCTTCTCAGGGTTGGTTTGAAGGAACAACAGAATAGAGGTGCTTGACCAACAGTTTAAGTTGCCTTTGTCTGGAGTACTGTGGAAGGCCCATCAATAATCTGCAGCACGCAGCATTCCCCAGGCCTCCTTCACTGTTTCTGTCCTTGAAGGTACCTACCCTTACCATTTCCAAGCCTGCAGGACCAACTCTACACAGCAAGTTCTCACAATTCAATTACAATCAAATCAAGCAGGCTCAGAAAAATCTCAAGAGTCACTTAGAGCAGCAGGAACCCAGGAACACATGGCTGGTTAACCACCTATTCAGGCGCTGTCTCCTGCCTGGGCCAATCCCCTTTTCCATGTCACACACTACACATAGCAAGGGGACAACTATCCTGGGAGTCTAGGGGAGAGTAAAAGTGTTCAAGATCCCAATGATAATTCTCCAGGTATGGAATTTGTATATTTTAAATCTGGCCTATGAGAGATGTGGGGTGGGGGAATTAGGGGCCCTCATTAGCTTTCCTCATCTTTCAAATCCTATCACACCCCTTTCCTTAAAAAAAAGGGGTTCCTTCTTTCAAAACCCACTTTCTTCTATTAACCAATCTTTATGCATTTAAATAAATCTTTCTGAACCCTAGTGAAAGGTATCGAGCATTTTTCTAAAAACAGCTTTATTCAGATATAATTCAAATACTATGCAATTTACCCATTAAAAATTTACATTTCAATGGTTTCAGTATAATCACAGACTTGTGTATTTACTGCCCTGATCACCTTTTTCCTTTAATTAATTTTTTTAATAGAGATGGGGTCTCGCTATGTTGCCTAGGCTGATCTTGATCTCCTTGGCTCGAGCAATCCTCCTGCCTCAGCCTTCGAAAGCGCTGGGATTACAGGCCTGAGCCATGCACCTGGCCTCCCAATCATTTTTTAGAACTTTTTCACTACCCCCAAAAGAAACTGCACCATTTAGATACCACTCCCCAAGCCCCTCCCCATAGGCAATCACTAATCTTTCTATCTCTGTATATTTGCCTATTCTGGATATTTCATATCAATAGAATCATATTATATGTGGTTTTCTGTGAGTGACTTCTTTCACTTAGCATGTTTTTAAGGTTCATTCACATTGTAGCATGTATTGGTACCATTTCTTACTATGGCCAAACAATATTCCATTGTATGAACATAGCATGTTCTGTTTATTCATACATCAGCTGATAGACATTTAGGTTGTTTCCACATAATGACTGTTAACGGATTTTGCAGCTATGAACATTCATATACAAGTTCTTGGGTGCACACATTTTCATTTCTCTTAAGTATACAACTAGGGGTGGAATTGCTGGGTCATATGGTCTGTTTTACTGACTGAAGAAACTGCCAGACTGTTTTCCAAAATGGTTGCACCATTTTACATTCCTGCCGGCAAGGTATGAAAGTTGTAATTTCTTCACATCCTTTCCAATACTTGTAATTTGTCTTCTGGATTACGGTCAAGCTAGTAGGTGGGAAGTGGTATCTCACTGTCATTTTGATTTGCATTTCCCTGATGGCTAATGATGTTCAGCATCTTTTCATGTGCTTATTGGCCATTATATATCTTCTTTGGAGAACTATCTAACCAAATACTTTGCCTATTTTTTTCATTGTGTTATTTGTTCTTATTATTCAGTCGTAATAGTTTTACAAAATTCTGGATATACGTCCTTTATCAGATATATGATTGCAAATATTTTCTCCCGTTCTCTGGGTTGTCTTCACTTTCTTGATGGTGTTCTTTGAAGTGCAAATTTTAAATTTCGATGATTCCATTTATATATGCCTGCTGAGGTGGGAGGATTGCTTGAGTCTGGGAGGTTGAGGCTGCAATGAGCTGTGACTTCACCCTGCACTCCAGCCCCAGGCAAGAGCAAGACCCTGTATCAAAAAAGAAAAAGAAAGAAAGAAAAGAGAGAAAGAAAAGAAAGAAAGAAAGAAAGAAAGAAAGAAAGAAAGAAAGAAAGAAAGAAAGAAAGAAGGAAGGAAGGAAAGAAGGAAGGGAAGGAAGGAAGGAGGAGAAAGAAAGAAAGAAACAAAGAAACAAAGAAAGAGAGAAGGGAGGGAAGGAGAGAAGGAAGGAACGAAGGAAAGAAGGAAGGAAGGAAGAAAGGAAGGGAGGGAGGGAGAGAAAAATCAAATCAATTGACCATAATATGAAGGTTCATTTCTGGACTTTCAATTCTATTCTATTGATTTATATGTCTATCCTTATGCCAGAACTATCTGTATGTCTTGATTACTGTGGCTTTGTAGAATTTTGAAACTGGGAAATGTGAGTCCTCCAACTTTGTTCTTTTTCAATATTATTTTGGCTATTTTGGGTCCCTTAAATTTCCATGTAAATTTGAGGATCGGCTTGTCTAATTTTGCAAAACAGTCAGCTTGGAGACAGGAGTTGCGTTGAATGCGTAGAACAATTTCAGGAGTATTGCCACCTTAATAATATTAAGTCTGACTTAGTAACATGGGATGTCACCCTTTCCTCTTAAAGTGAGCCCTGACTGCCAGTCCAGTAGGGCTGGGCTGGTTGGGCCTGGGAGTGGGGGCAGCTGGACAAGTCTCTAGGGTCTTGGGCCCAGGTCACTAACTCCCTTCCTCCCCAAGCCTCCTTCTCCACACCCACCCCCAACGCTCCACGATCCCCAAGAGGGAGTACCAGACCCTTCACCTTGCCACACCCTGCAAAGCCAAAAAGCTGTCTTTACATTTTCGGGGCCTCTGGCACGGGCAGCCGCTGCCACATAGTCAGGATCCCACAATCGCAGGGACTGCAGAGGCTTTAGGGATATTGCATTCTGGTTGTCACGGGCTATCCGCGTTATTAGGGCGGGTGGCTAGGGGTGCGTTTGCGCCCGGCCGGAAGTGAGGAGAGTCACCATGGGAACCGTGGACGCTGAAACTAGCCACTTCCTCTTGGCACTGAGAAGCTGAATCAGCGCGATACTCAGATCAACCTCGGTCTCTCTGGCTGGATATTTATCGGGTTCTGCCTGAAAGGCCGTCTAACGCCTTTCCTCTTGGAAAAGTTGCAGGTCTTAATACAGCTTCAGTTTATACGTTTCTTTGTGCCTTATAATAGTCATAAAGGTCTGGTTAGCTCTCCACTCCCTCGAGGAGCGCTCCAGGAGCTCACGGTTGGGCCTTTCGTAGCACTTAGGGAAAGATCCTTGCTATTTTGCTATTTATTGTATTGGCTTAAAATGGGGGTGGGCAGGCAGGAGCGCCCCTCTCGGAGCGGGCGGGAAAGGGCGGCGACCACGGTTGGCCCCCCGCAGACCCCGCAGCTCCTGCTGTGCCCCTCAGCTGCCATTGGAGTCCCCATGGGGTCCCTCCTGCCTGTGTCTCCACAAGAGGGACCCCATGGGGACTCTAATGAGAGCCCTGCATCCTACCAAGGAGCCCCCAGAAGTCGGGCCCTGCGTGGGGTCGGTTGGCCTGGTGGAGTGTGTCCAACCTCTGACCCGCTTTTGGGAGGATCAGAACCCCGCGTCCAGGCGGCCGGCGCGCACCTGGAGCACTAGGGGCCTGGTCGCGGCGCGGGCTGTCCCCGAGTCCGCACCATTCCGGGAAGCCCCACAGCCCTGGGTGGCCCTCGGCGGAGCCCCGCGGCCCTTCACCGTCGCGGGGAAAGCTGGATCGGCGGCAGGAAAAACCCGCGGCCAAGCCGCTCCTGCCCTGGAGGGACTAGACACTTTGTCTCCACGGCGGGCGTTGGGGGTGGGGGTGGGGGGGGCGGGGCGGGTGGCGACAGATCGCATGGCTAGATCCTACAAGCCCACACCTGGGGACAGGAGGGACGAGGAGCACAGCCCGGGGAAGCCACAGGTTGAAAGCAGTGAGAATGTCAGGGGCCTCATGAAACTTGACACAACCTGGAGCACAAGGCTAAGAAACCTGCCACTTGAGCCAACTGGAGGCTGTGGCACAGCTGAGAGCCAGAGTCACGGGGCTCTTGGGGCAGGCGACCTAAGCCCCTTTCCTCGATTATCTGACTGAGTCTGTAACCTCCCAATGGGTATGCTGCACAAATAAAGACCAGGGCATTGCAGTAAAGAAACAATTTAGGCCAGTGGGGTGGCTCATGCCTGTAATCCCAGCACTTAGGGAGGCGGAATTGGGAGAATCCCTTGAGCCCAGGAGTTCCAGACCAGCCTGGGCAACATGGTGAAACCCATCTCTACAAAAATATAAAAATTAGCCGGGTGTGGTAGTGCGGCCTATAGTCCCAGCTCCCGGAGGACTGAGGCAGGAGGACTGCTCCAGCCCAGGAGATTCAGGCTGCCATGAGCAGTGATTGCACCACTGCACTCCAGCCTGGGCCACAGAGCCAGACCCTGTCTCAAAAAAACAAAGAAAAAAGGAAAAAAAAAAAAAAAAGTCTGACATGAGGCCAGTCACACCACATGGGAGATGCAATTTTATTACTCAAAATCAATCTCCCCAGAAATTCAGGGATGGGGTTTTTAAGGATAAATTGGTGGGTAGAGGGTCAGAAAGTGGGAGGTGCTGATTGGTCAGGTCAAAGATGAGATCACAGGGAGTTGAAGCTGTTCTCTTGTGCTGAGTTCATTGGGAGGGTGGTGGCGGAGTGGGGGGCGGGTTACAAGACCAGAAGAGCCAGTTTATCGATCTGAGTGGTGTCAACTGGTACATAGGAATGTAGGGTCTGCAAAAATATCTCAAGCAGTGATCTCAGGTTTTGCAAGTGACTCCTAAACCGTAATTTCTAATCTTGTCGCTAATTTGTTAGACCTGCAAAGGCAGTCTAGTCCCCAGGCAAGAAGGGGGCTTGTTTTGGGAAAGAGCTGTTTTGGCATTTGTTTCAAACCTAAACTATAATCTAAATTCCTCCCAAAGTTAGTTCCACATACACCCAGGAATGAACAAGGACAGCTTGGAGGTTAGAAGCAGGATGAAGTCAGTTAGGTCATATCTCTTTGACTGTCATAATTTTCTCAGTTATGATTCTTGCAAAGGTGGTTTCAAGTCAGCCCCTATCCCTTCTACTCTCTGTGGCCCTTGAGTGCTGAGATAGGAGGAAGATAGCAGGTTTGCAGGTTCACAAGCGGGGAGACCTTCTGCTGGAGGCTGAAGCATGTTTATTGCTATTCTTTCCCAGACACCACTTTTCACACCACAGCTGAATAAAATTTATTGTCACTTTGTGTCAAATTGTCACCCACACTGTGATATTACTTTGTCCCCCTGATGTGTCCCCTGACTGACCCTTTCTTTAGGTTTAGGAAGATAAAACAAATGTTTCCAACTTCAGAACGCTTATTCTAGGCTTCCAAGTTATGTCTTAGCTTTGCTTTATTTTTTTTAATTTTTAAAACTATTTTTTTAAAAAAACTATAATTGTTCCAACTTCTATTGGTCTCAAGCATACCAGGAAATTGTGTGAAAACAAACAGACAAAAAATAATTTTTGTGTAATTCGTTTGAAATAGTTTGCAATAGTTTTTAGTGTTTTACTTTGATATCAGCAGTGTTTTTGTTTGGATTAAAAAAATGACCATAAAACCTTTGTTCGTAAGCATGTTATTAGATGTAATTCAATATGAATTTATAACATATGTATTTATTTTTGCTTATTTATATAAAAGGGTTTGTTTTTTGAGAAGTAATTTGTAACACTACAAAGAACAACATATGTCAAGGCTTCTGTTTTCATTTGAATAAATATTTTCCTTTAACAAAAATGAGAGAAGAGGGAAGGCAATGATTTTTTTCAATCACTATAGTATTTTAAGATTACTTACAACTCTTCCTTAATAAGGTAACTCAGCACTGCAGAAACCCCTGCCTTAGCCTATCAGGAAGAATCTTTGGGCCAGATCTTGGTTTTTTGGGTGTCCAGATCTCGTTTTTGGAACATACTATGTTATTTATAGGAGTGAGCAACGCAAGGACCATGGTAAACCTTTCATGGATTGTGTAAAATAACACAAATAAAAGTTGCTGCCAGGAAGTGCTTTACTTAGTTGCCAAGTAAGACAGCCACTGGCATGTATAGGACTGAAAACTACAGCAGATCTAGTCACTGACCACCTACTGAGCACCAGCAAGTACTTTGCTAATCGGCTTTAGGTGTGTCCCTTAGTCTGACAGTAGGGACAACGTAGATGGCTCTTGGTGGGAAGACAGTTGGACTTGATCTTTTCCTCTTGTCTTGGCGGAAAAATAGGTCCCTGTCATCTGTTTTCCTGAACTTCATAAATTGAATTTTTAAAACATTCATTTGTCTTTCCTGTGTTTATATCTCTTAGATCCGCTCTCCCATAGTTATTTCTGGAAATGTCAGCTTCCTTATTTACACTGTGACGGCTCTACCAGCCTTTCTATCGCTGTATCTGTGCCCAGGAGACTATCTCTTGGTCCCACAGATACCTCAGGTTCTCCCTTGTTGACATCTTTCCCAGATGTGGACAAAACCTTCCCAACTTGGCCCCAACTCACACTTGATTTTCTGAGCCTTTTGCCAACCCTCCCTACGCATCAGTGTATGAGCTGTGCTTACATTGAAAGTCAAAAATCCCTCTTGTGTGTCTAACACTGCTGCCTTGTATCGAGAAAGATGAAACCACTATCTCATTGTATTCCTCTCTAATTTGGTCTTGAGGTCTGTCTTTGGAGAATGGCCATAAACCATAATACTGCCTTAGTGGGGGTCCAGGGAATTTTTTTTATTTAGAGGCAGGGTCTCACTATGTTGCCCAGGCTGGTCTTGAGCTCCTGGGCTCAAGCAGTCCTCCCACCTCGGCCTCCCAAAGTGCTGAGATTACAGACCTGAGGCACTGCACCTGTCGTCTCTGGGGAATTTGGTCATGTACGTTTACAGTGTGCCTTTCACATGCTACTTTTTTATCCAGGTGGATGATCCAATGCCTAAGTGTCTAGCCACTTCCTCTTGGCACTGAGAAGCTGAATCTGTGCGATCCTCAGATCAACCTCGGTCTCTCTGGCTGGATATTTATTGGGTTCTGCCTGAAAGGCCGTCTAATGCCTTTCCTCTTGGAAAAGTCGCAGGTCTTAATACAGCTTCAGTTTATACGTTTCTTTGTGCCTTATAATAGTCATAAAGGTCTGGTTAGATCTCCACTCCCTCCAGGAGCGCTCCAGGAGCTCACGGTTGGGCCTTTCATAGCACGTAGGGAAAGATCCTTGCTATTTTGCTATTTATTGTACTGGCTTAAAATGGGGGTGGGCAGGCAGAAGCGCCCCTTTCAGAGCGGGCGGGAAAGGGTGGCGACCACGGTTGGCCCCCCGCAGACCCCGCAGCTCCTGCTGTGCCCCTCAGCTGCCATTAGAGTCCCCATGGGGTCCCTCCTGCCTGTGTCTCCACAAGAGGGACCGCATGGGGACTCTAATGAGAGCCCTGCATCCTACCAAGGAGCCCCCAGAAGTCGGGCCCTGCGTGTCCAAGTGTCCATCTCACAGGAAACTTGTTTATGTTGGCAGATGCTCTTGTGGCTCTTGTCTGACCTGTGTCCAGTTTATTTCTACCAAGATAGCCAATCTAGGAGAGCTCTGACCAAGAGAAAAGTCAGGTTCAAGTGTGCCAGTAGAATGGACAGAGGCAACAAAACCCATGAAATAGCAGAAGCATTTTCTTACAGCACCAAAGATGCGAAGAGTAAAAATGAGGGCCAGTAGGAAGGTTGCAGGTACAATATGCTCAACCGGGGGCCAGACAGAAAGATGAACCCATGGGCTAAGGCCTTTGTTTGGGGTCCAGGGTGTTGTTACCCAAGCAGGTCTCCTTCAGAGAGTTCTAAGTGGTGGGTTTAGAGCAAGCAGGCATGCATCCCCTGGGGTCATGCTGTGACTGAGAAGTCACTGTGGCATATCTGTGTAGTCTGTGTGGCATGTGGGGTCAGTGGGGCCACTTGGGCCAGTCTAGTGGGTTGTATCTAGCTGCCTTGTGGAGAGGTGGTAACCAAGAGCCAGTTGTATAAGGTAGATATGTGGATTAAGAACATTGAGAAACTAGGAATAGGCAGAAAGCTGGAAACTGTGTCCAGGGTGACTAAGCCAGCTTCTGGAATGAGAAAGTTAAACCTACTTTCAAAACAGATGCAGAAGTGACATGATAGGAATTCATTACATCCATGGTCAGAACTAAATGTATTTTATAGTTCATTTATTTTAGTTTACATGAAATCTACTTATATTAGCATACAAATATTCATAGTTATGTAACAACCACCCCACTCAAGACACAGAACTCTCTTATCATCCTCAGTGATTCTTATGTGCCGCCCCATTTTAGTCAACCTGTCCCTCATCCTTAGCACCTGGAAACCACAGGTCTATTTTCTGTTCTTATAATTTTGCCTTTTCCAAAATATCATATAAAAGGATTTTTTTTTTTACATAGGCTCCTTTCACTTGGATGAATGCTTTTGAAGCCCATGTTGTTGCTTGTATCAGTAGTTTCTTCATTTTAATAGCGGAGTTGTAGTTCTTTGCATGGATGTACTATATTTTGTTTATCTATTTACCTATTGAAGGACAATTACGTTGTTTCTACGTTGTGGTGGTTAGGAATAAAGCTGCTAGAAATATTTGTTTACAATTTTTTTGAGATGGTCTTGCTCTGTTGCCCAGGCTGGAGTGCAGTGGCATAATCATATCTCACTACAGCCTTGGCCTCCTGAGCTCAAGCCATCCTCACAGCTCTGCCTCCTGAGTAGCTGCGACTACAGGTGGACGCCACCACACTTGGTGTTTTTTTGGTGAAGATAGGGTCTCACTATTTTGTCCAGACTGATCTCAAACTCCTGGCCACAAATGATATCATTTTGCCTATGGATCTAGTGGCTCCAGCACTATTTCACTACTTCAGTTATTTGTTGAAGAAACTGCTTTCTCCATTGAACTACCTTTGTATGTTTGTGAACATATATAAGTGTATTTGTTTATGGATTCTCTACTGTGATCCTCTATTCTAATTTTGTCTAAAACCACACACTCTTGATTACTGTAGCTTTATAAGAAGCCTTGAAATCAGATAGTGCAAGCCTTCTTCAACTTTATTCTTTTTCAAAACTGTTTTTTCATTCCTTTGCCTTTCCATATCAATTTTCTATAAAATGTCTTGCCATGATTTTGATTGAAATTGCATCGAAATGATAGTGTAAGGAGAATTGACCTCTTAACAAGACTGAGTTTTTCTTTCTTTTTTCTTTCTTTTTTTTTTTTTTTTTTGAGACACAGTCTTGTTCTTTTGCCCAGGCTGGAGTGCAATGACACAATCTCAGCTCACTACAACCTCCACCTCCTGGGTTCAAGCGATTCTCCTGCCTCAGCCTCCTGAGTAGCTGGGATTACAGGCACATGCCACCACATCCAGCTAATTTTTGTATTTTTGTTTTTTTCTTTATTGTATTTCTATTTTCAATTTTGTAAGTGCTCTTTTTGTATTTTAGTAGAGATGGGGTTTCACCATGTTGGCCAGGCTGGTCTCAAACTCCTGACCTCAGGTAATACACCCACCTTGGCTTCCCAGAGTGCTAGGATTACAGACGTGAGCCACTGTGGCTGGCCAAACTGAGTTTTTCAATCTATAAACATGCTATATATCTCCACTTATTTAGGTTTGCTTTAATTTTTCTTCACTTTTTTGTTTTCAGCATACAGAACTAGCATATATATTGGTGTGTGTGTATATATATATGTCTAAAATTTTCATATTTTGTTAAAGATTTCTATTTAAAATCTTGATTTTCATATATTCATTGCTTATAGAAATTCAATTGATTTTTGTATCGTGCCCTTGCATTCTACAACCTTGTTAAACTCAATTATTCTAGATTTTAAAAATTTTATTGCAATTTTCTATGTAGACAATCATGTTATCTAAGGATAGATAGTTTTATTTCTTCCTCACCAATTTTATGCCTTTTATTTTTTCTTGCCTTATGGCATTGGCTAAGACTTCCAGTACAATGGTTAACATAGGTGATGAGAGTATACACTCCTACCTGTTTCCTGGCCTGATA
The DNA here is from genome assembly GCF_029281585.2 of Gorilla gorilla gorilla. Classification (NCBI taxonomy): domain Eukaryota; kingdom Metazoa; phylum Chordata; class Mammalia; order Primates; family Hominidae; genus Gorilla; species Gorilla gorilla. The sequence goes on from NC_073241.2 coordinate 79,597,829, forward strand.
AGAAAGAATTCAGTCATCAAGTATGCTGTTAGCTATAGGTTTTTTATAGCAGCCCTTTTTCAGTTTACCAATGTCCCCTTTTTCTTACAATCAGATATTGAAGTTTTTCAAATGCTCTTTTTGAATCTGCTGAGATGATCATTCATCTACTGATATGGTGAATTACATAGATACATTTTCAATAATGAACTAGATTTGCATTCCCAGACTAAATCCCAACTAATCACTACTTAAAACCTTTTCTTGTTATACTGCTGGATTTGATATGTTAATATTTCATTTAGGATTTTTGCAGCTATGTTCATGAGAGATATTAAGTTTCTTTACTTGTAATTTCTTTTCCTGGTTTTGGTATCAGAGTAATACTGCCTTCATAAAATGCATCAGACAGAGTTATTTTCCTTTATATTTTTTAGACAGTTTATGTAGAGTTGGTATTATTTATTTTTAAAAGGTTTTATAGAATTTGCCAGTGAAGCCAATTGGATCTGGAGTCTTTATTGTTTTTTAGTGGAGAAGGATTTTAAATGTAAATTTAATTTTCTTAACATATATAGGACTATTTAGGTTTAGCTATTTCTTCAATAAAATTTGGTAGTTTTTGCCTTTTAAAAAATGTGTCCAATTCATCTACATTGTCTAATTAATAGGCATATAATTATTTGTAATACTCTTGCAATATCCTTGTAGTACTTGTAGGTTCTTCAGTGACCCTGATATTGGTAATTTTTGTCTTCTCTTTTTTGTCAGTATGACTAGAGGCTTATTGATTGATATTTTAAAAGAATGAGTTTTTTATTTTTCTTTATTGTATTTCTATTTTCAATTTTATTATTATTCCCTTTCTTCTGCTTGTTTTGTATTTTATTTGCTCTTCTCTTTCAAGTTTATTAAGGTGGTTTATCACTAATTTTGAGACCTTTTCTAATCAATGTCTTTCTAAGCACCATTTTAGCTGCATCCCACAAATTTTGAACTCTTCACTTTCATTTAGTTCAAAATATTTACCAATTGACATCTACTTCTGCTTGGATTCATGGGTTATTTAGAAGTATGCTGTTTAAATCTCAAATATCAAGTAGTTTTTCAGACATCTGTTATTTTTAGTTTAACTATTTTATGTTTAGAGAAAATATTTTGTATAGTTTCAATTTTTAATAATTTGTTAAGGTGTGTTTTATGGCTTAAAATGCAATGTATCTTTATCAATGCTCTATGTGTACTTGAAAATAATGTGTATTCTGCTCTTTGTTGGGTGGGGATATTCTAATAGATAGAGTGTGTGTGTGTGTGTGTGTGTGTGTGTGTGTGTATTATATAATTATATACGATACAATGATACATAACGGCCTATAGATCAAGTTAATAGCATTGTTTAAGTCATAGTTTTAAACTGAATTTTCTGGAGCCCTGAAGTCCAATCTCTGGGTTGGAAGAGGATCTTTAAGTTTGAATACAGAATCCAATCAAAATAGATCTGTTTTTGTTGCTTGTCAAGTCTATCTATAAACACTGCCTTGAAGCCTGCAGTCTGCACACACCAGATTGTTTACTAGCTCCAGGTTCTAATGTTCTGGGACCTAGAGATATTGTGTTAGTCTATAATAGTTTCATGCATGAGCCAATTCTTTTCTGAATTCGATTTTAATATCCCTGAGTATTTATTTCCTAAAGGAAAGGAGGTTTTCTGGACTGTTATACTGGCTAGGCAGAAACAAAGAAATTAGGGTGCTTAGGCCACCACATGTTGTGTCTGTAGCGCTATGCAAGACCTGCCAACATTCTACCGCGGGCGGCATTCCTTTGGTCTCCTCCACAACCACAGTCCTTCCAGTCTTTCATCCTTCCTCCAGTTTCCCGGTGTGTAGGGCCAGTTCTGCCAAGCAGCTCCCAGGGGTGAACTGATAACGAAATGCAGTCTTAGAAGGCTGAGAGACAGAGGCTTGAGAGAAGCCCACAGCTCCATCGCATTCCACAAACCACTCTTCAGAGGAGCAGAGCGAGTTTCGGATCACAAAGCTGGGTAATGGCCAGTTCAGAGCCCAGATCTTCTGCCTCCCAGCCCTGTGTCCCTCTTGGGACATACACACCCCTTCACAAGGGGACAGACCTCCTGGGTGACTTGTAGACTAATGGGCCTTCAAGACCCCAAGTGACAATTTTCCAGAGACATAATTTATGTATTAAAGCTGGCTAGTGGGGGATGTTTCTTGAAGGTAGGGTAGGTGGTTAACAGGTTTTCTTTACATTTAATCACCTAACAAGTCTTATACCAGAGCACACTCCCCTTATAAAGGGAGGGCTGATCGCGGTCTAGGTGGGTGGGCTAGGCCTGGGGGCGGGTAAAGCCGGAAAAATCTCAGGGTCTTGCCCGCTCCCCCAACTCCTGCGTTTACCAGGATCACCACGTTTAGAGTGGAGCCCTTTATCTTCTGCTGCAAGGGGTCAAACGGCTGGCCTTATGCGTATTTTTGTCTTTCCTGGGTGCGCCCGGAGCTAAGAAGGGAAACCGTGGCGGTTAGAGACCAGAAGTAGGCTCTGTCACTATGGAAACCGAGGACGCTGGGGCTCTCGCCCTCCTATTGGGGATGAGTTGCTGAGTCTGCGCAGTTTTCATCTCATGTCGGTCACGCCCCCAGCTGCGCTGCACGCTGGCTCTCGGGTTCAGCCCGAAAAGTGGAGACTCTGAGGAAACAGGTGGTGGTGAATACAACATTCTTTCTCATGAGACACTCACCGTGTGGTTGGAGAAATTACATAACATAAAACAATTTCAGTTTTTAAAAAGTGCCATTAATAACAGAGGAGTGCAAATCCAGACAGCACCTTCTGAAGGATAAATAATTTACCAGTGTAATGTGTAGGAATAACGGATGCTGTGGGGCACCCGGTTCTACTTCCAGACTCAAGAATGTGTTCCTCCAGTTGCAGGGAGTGTTGCTAGCAGAAAGCGTTGCTAGCAGAAAGCCTTCAATTGTAAGTCCTCTTCTGAGTTGCCTAAGCCAAAGAGAGTTACACACTGAAGGTCACGCCCGTTTCCCGGACAGTTCACATCCAATGACGGATCAGTGACATGGAGTATAAAGCCTTTCCTGATTGCCTCAATCCTGGTCAATTCTTGCAGGTTGTCCCAGCTTCAGAGCTCCATGTGCTGGGCGGTGGATTTCAACATCTCATGTCGAACGGCTATGGCAGTTCAACATCTCACTCTGCCCAATTCTGCTTTCTTCCACTCTACGTTTTTCTATTAGTGGTGATTTCATGAACAAAAATGAGAAATTTTCTACTGTGAAGCAGCTATTTTTATTTTTATTAATCTCTTCTTTAAACAGAAAACAGTACCTTTGGTCAGTTTTAAGCCCTTGGAAAAAAATTTTTTTTCACTCTCTGGTTACTAAGGAAAAGTCTGCATTTCAATCATTGCATGTGACAGACTGCCACGGTTACTACTTGAGACCGTCAGTGGGGCAGTTACTACTGTCACTACTTGAGACCGTCATTACAAGAGTGAATGAAGGGACGAACATAGAAATGAAAACTTAAGACAACAGAAACTGTTTTAAAGGAAGGGGCCAGAGGAAGAAGAAGAGAGCTCCCTGCTTCTAGTGAGCAAAGGCAGCCCCTGAGCTTCTACAGCCCTTCGTATTTATTGGGTAGAAAAAGCAAGGAAGAGGAGGTAACGATTGGTTAGCTGCTTAACTGATCACAGGTTCATATTATTACTAACAGGCTTCAGATGTACCTAATCACAGGAAACACTGCGCTTGGGGTGTGACTGCCCTCAGCATTCCTTCTGGGTGGCAGACGCAGTTTGACAGTTTGCCAACATTCTGCATTTATGAGAACAGTTCGCTGTTTACTCATATAGCCTCCAGTGGTATACTGAGTTGATCACGACCCTCACTCTTTTGGCCTGCAATAATTGTACCCCTATATGTGTTGTTTTCCTTTGGCTGCTTTCAGTAATTTTCCTTTACGTTTGGTTTCAGTGGTTTAATTACAACATGTTTGGGTATGGTTTTCTTTTTTTAGTCTATCTTTGAGCCCGTTTGGGGTTCATTGAGCTTCTTGAGTATGTAAATTTATGTATTTCACTAAATTTGAGACATTCTAGCCATTTTTTCCAAATATTTTTTTTTTGCGCACTGATGTCATTTTCTTCTTCTGAGACTCCAATTATATAGAAGTTAATTTTTTCATGTATGTATGTATGTATTTATTTATTTATTTACAGGGTCTCTCTCTCTCTGTTGCCCAGGCTGAAGTACAGTGGTGCCATCAAAGCTTATTTCAGCCTTGACCTTCTGGGCTCAAGTGGTCCCCCTATCTCAGTCTTCTGGGTAGCTGAGACTACAGGTGCATGCTGCCATGTCTGGCTATATTTTTTTTAATTTTTAATTTTTGTAAAGACAGGATCTCACTATGTTGCCCAGGCTGGTCTTGAACTCCTGGGCTCAAGTGATTTTCCTACCTTGGTATTGCAAAGTGCTGGGATTACAGGTGTGAGCTATCATCATGCCTGGTTAACTTGGATTTTTTATATTGTTCAAAAAGTTTTCAAAGCTCTGTCCACTGCTTTTCTTTTGTCTCTCTCTCTCTCTGTCTCTGTCTCTGAGATAGAGACAGGATCTTGCCCAGGCTGGTGTTGACTTTTTCTAGGTTCAAGTGATCCTCCTACCTCAACCTTCCAAGTAGTTAGGACTATAGGCATTCCACTGTGCCTGGCTTCATTGCTTTTCAGTCTTATTTTTCTCTATTTTTCAGATTGTATAATTTGTGTTGACCTATTTTTAAATTCTCCAACTTCTTCCTCTGTCATCTCCATTCCGCTATTGAGCTAACACAGTGACTCAGTGTTTTAGTCCATATTCACGTTGCTGATAAAGACATACCCGAGACTGGGAAGAAAAAGAGGTTTAATTGGACTTACATTTCCACACGGCTTGGGGGGGCCTCAGAATCATGGCGGGAGGCAAAAGGCATTTCTTACATGGCGGCAGCAGGAGAAAATGAAGAAGCAGCAAAAGCGGAACCGCCTGATAAACCCATGAGATCTCTTGAGACTTATTCACTATCACGAGAATAGCATGGGAAAGACTGCCCCCATGATTCAATTACCTCCCATTGGGTCCCTCCCACAACACGTAGGAATTCTGGGAGATACAATTCTAGTTGAGATTTGGGTGGGAACAAACCCAAACCATGTCACTCAGTTTTATGTTAATTACGTTTTTGTATTTTTCAATTCTGAAGTTTCTATTTGGGCCTTTTTCATCTGTGGAGAATTTCTGATTTTCCATTCATTTCAAGGGCATTCACCTTTACCTTGTGGAAGATGATTACATGGCTGCTTTAAAGTCTTGTATGACAATTCCAGTGCTTGATTTTTTTGTGGTTGGCCTAGAGAAAGGTTAGTAAGGACTTTTTAGAAAAGTCAAATTTGTGTGACTCTATCTGTAGGTATAGCTTGGAGATGATGACAATAATCATAATACGTGAAATGTGTAACTGTGTAGTGCTCCATAGTTGATAAGTACTTACACATATAAAATCTGGCTGGGTACAGTGGCTTATGCCTGTAATCCCAGCACTTTGGGAGGCCAAGGCAGGTGGGTCAGGAGTTCGAGACCAGCCTGGCCAATATGGTGAAACCCTGTCTCTACTAAAAATACAAAAATTAGCCAGGCGTGGTGTTGCACGCCTGTAATCCCAGCTACTTGGGAGGCAGAGACAAGAGAATCGCTTGAACCTGGGAGGCGGAGGTTGCAGTGAGCCGAGATTGTGCCACTGCACTCCAGCCGGGGCGACAGAGTGAGACTGTCTCACAAAATAAAAAAACATCTTATTTGACCCTCACAAGTGCCTTATTAGGCAAACAGAAGAAAGGTTATATTATTCATGTTCAGTTTAAGCAGTTTAGACTCAGGAGCCTAAGTCCTTTGCCAGGCTGTACAGCCAGTAGTAATAAATTCGATATTAATAATAAATCTTCCTACTCTGAGTGCTGAAATTAGCCTTGGGCTGAAGTTAGGGCATAGGCTCAGGGAAACTCAGGACGGGAGAAACTAGATGAAAAAGCTAATGGAGCAGCCATAGCATTGACTGGGCATGGTGAAGACCAGGGTTTTGAAAGCTGAGGGTCACAGTGGACCTGGATCAGGACATAGATTTAAAAATGCAATTACGCTCCAAGGTTTAGAATTCCAGGCATGAGAACAGGCAATGCAGAACAAGGAACTAAGAATCGCGCCTCAGCTCAAGTGGGGACCACAGCGGCAGGAGAGGAGAACACAAATCTACCAAAGACCTCTAGGACAGAAACTTTCAAGGTACTTCTTGCCAGGGGTAAGACTGAAGCTAATATCTAGAATTCAATTACAAAATCGCACTATAGTTCCTTCATGCTAACTTGAGGTTGAACACAGAACTCTAGAGCACAGACAAAATCAATATCTGCGTGTGTTGGGGCTTCCTAAGGCCAGCTCCGGTTTTGATGATTTGCCAGAAGGGCACACATGACTTAGCACATAGTCATAATCATGGCTAAGATTTGCTGCAATGAAAAGATACAAGGCAAAATGAGCAAAGGTAAAAGGCACATGAGGCAAAGTCCAAAGGACCACAGGCACAAGTTTCCAAGAGTTCTCTCCCAGTGGAGTTGCACAAGACATACTTCCTCTAGCAATGAGTGTGACAATGTGTGATATGTTATCGGGGTGTCATTAGAGACTGTCCCTAAGGCTTTTACTGGGAGCTGGACATATAGGCATTCCCTGCCTACCATGTACCATGATTCCAGATACCCAGATGGAAAGCAGTTGTTCAGCATAAACCATACTGTCCACACAGTCTAGGCACAGTGAGCCACCCTTATCATTTAGGGAAACTGTTTTATTTTATTTTACTTTTTTAGAGGCAGGGTCTTGCTCTGTCACCCAGGCTGGAGTGTAGGGGTTTGATCAGAACTCACTGCAGCGTTAAACTCCCAGGCTCAAGCAATCCTCCTGCCTCAGCCTCATAGTAGCTAGGACTACAGATGTGTGCCACCACACCTGACCAATTTATAAAATATTTTTGTAGAGACGGAGTGTTGCTATATTGCCTAGAACTTCTGAACTTCTGACCTCAAGCAGTCCTCCTGCCTCAGCCTCCCAAGGTTATAGGATTACAGGCATGAACGACTGTGCCCGACCAAGGGAAAGTTTTATATCAGTGTAGGTACCTGTTTACCAGTTAAGTTCCCAGATGTCAGCCAAGGGCCAACTTTGCAAGCAGGCCTTTCTAAGAATAGCAGTCTCAGGTCTGCTTTGCTAGTTCTTTTCTGCATATTGTATCATATACTGATGCATATTTTTACCAACATATAAGGCTATGACTGATGTGTATCCACTCTTAAGGCTGTTATTTCTGTAAATTGGCATTTCCAAATTCTTTTTAATATTCTCACGTTAGTATTCTCTCAGTTGCTTTATTTTATTCTTACATTTTAGTTTTTCCTCTCTCATTCTGTCTTCTTGAAACCATCCTCATAATAACATGCCAGGTTTTGGGCTGAAGGGCAATCAAGCATTAATCAGGCTACACTTTGGCCCACTTCGCTGTAATTGCTAACTAACCGAAAGTCACGTAGGCCAGAACACAGACCATGAACTTCCTCATTGTTCCTATAGATAGCATCTTTAGCGTTAGAAGTCTGAAACTTTCCATTCAAGATGTTTTTCAGATTCTGAATTCTTTTTTAAAAATTGTATTATTATTATTTTTAGAGACAAGATGTTGCTCTGTCACTCAGGCTGGAGTACAGTGGCGTGATCACAGTTCACTGCAGCCTCTAAACTTCTGGGCTCAAGTGATCTTTCCACCTCAGCCTCCCAAGTAGCTGGGACTATAGGTGCTTACCACCGCACCCAACTAACTTTATTTTATTTTTGTAGGAACAGAATCTTGTTCTGTTGCCCAGGCTGCTCTTGAACTCTTGGCTTCAAGAGATCCTCTTGCCTTGGCCTCCGAAAGTGCTGGGATGAATCTCTGTCATGGTGGCATGAGCCACCATGCCCGGCCCAGATCCTGAATTCTAGCAGGACAGCTCATGCCCACCAGTCTGAAGACACCAAAAGGAGAACTGACTCAATGCAAGAATGCAATTTCTTTAGTTCCATGACGTCACCCTTCATTCTTCAACCAATCAGTGATCCTTATACCTTGGCCCACTAACCATCCAAACCCCTTAGAATCCCTAGATCCTAAACTCCTTGAGGAGGTGGATTTGAGGTTTCCTCCAGTCTCCTTGTTTGGCTGCCTTGTGATTAAACCTCTTTCTCTGCTGCAATTCTTTGTGTCTTGGTGTATTGACTTACCACACATTGGACATTTTACCAAGAACTAAAAATAGAACTACCATTTGACCCAGCAGTCCCACTACTGGGCATCTACTCAAAGGAAAAGAAATCATTCTATCAAAAAGACACCTGTACTCCTATGTTTATTGCAGTACTATTCAAAATAGCAAAGTCTATTTATGTTATAATCAGATTTGTATTACAACTGTTTTATATTACAATAGCTTTATATTATAAATATAATTATGTAACCTATATATAGTACTCAGTTACAATTGTTTTTGTGTATGTAACTATGTCTGTGTTGTAAAAATTATTCTACCAAAATGGGAATGGTAGGTAGAAAGTATATGCAGATAATTTTGTCTAACAATTTTGTCTTTCATTTTTGTCCAACAAATGCACTGTTTACCTTTTGCTACCGCACTCTCTGCCTCAGAGGGCTGACCTTTGTGGACTGTTTCATGAGTAGCCTTTGACTTTTGGCTTACAGCTGGTTCAATCACTGGGGAGGATCACCAGGAGACCTAGAGACTGGGAGGTGAATGAGGGAGGGTGGTTGCTGTCCTGGGAGGTGAATGAGGGAGGGTGCTTACTGTCCCAGATCTTTCCCTGTCAATTCTCTATGGGTTACCAAGTACCCTAGCAAATTTCGCAGCTCCTCTCAGATGGCCCTCTCCCATACAGCTGTTCTCAATAGGTTTCCATAAACATTGCCTTCCAGGCTAGATGTAGTAATAGTTCCCTGGTGTTGCAAACTGTAGGGAACCTACTATTGCTTATTGCTTTCCCTAAATACTATCTGCACATTTTGCTGGAATTCTGACTGATATATGTACTCCTTTTTCTTCGAATAGATTAACTCATGCTTTCAAGTCTTATAAATCTCTGATTACTAAATATTGGAGAAATTTCCTACCATAAAGCTCCTACATTGATTCACCTATATTGTTTAAATAAGAGGCCAATGCTCTAATTTCCAATTACCTCTGAGCCTCTCTGGCATCCAGCTCACATTATAGGTAGTCAGAATTTAAGATATCTTTCATTCATTGTTTGGGTTGGACATTTCATCTTCCCATAAGTAGAAACATTTCAACAAAAATGTGAAGTGTCGTGATATTTGCATCCTAACTTCAAATGGTTGAGAACAAAATTTTCAAAGAAAATGAGAATACAAAAATACAAAAGTGATTAATCCATACATAGATAGAGATAAACAAACGAGGAAAATATTAGTTGGTAAATCTTGGTGTTCTGTGTAGTAGCAGTATTCCATTTTTCTGCAAGTTTGAAGTCTTTCAAGTAAAATATTGAGCAGAAATATTGCTGTGAAGAAATTTTTGACTAGCCTGATTTTTCTATTGTGCACGGTATTTTTTCTTTCTTGCTTTAAAGCTTGCACAAATATCTTTTTATTCTTGAAGTTCATTATGTCAATTAAATTGTGTTTCTGTGTTAAGAATCTTACGTTAAAATTTCTCAGAGCATGGCATTTTTTTTCCAGATGGTGGACAAGTGTGGTGCAGCTGTGTATTTACCTAATATTTTTTCAAAGTCAGAATTATTAAAGATCTAGAATGAACAGAAAAGATTCAAATTAAGAGTGACTATTTGAGAGTCATTAAAAGTCTGAAACGAGGGGATGTCTGGGAGTGCAGCTGGGCGGCAGCATCATGACGTCACAGATGAAACACAAGCACTGGAGCCAGGGAAACTGACTCCTCCATTCAAATTCTGACTTTACCATTTGTCAGATGTGGAACCTTGGTCTGATAATGCAACATTTCTGAGCCTCAGTTTCCCCATCTGTAATACGGGGTGAATCTCTGTCTTATAAGATTGATGACAGAATTAGAGACAAGGAATGTAGACACTTAGTCTGCAATAAGTAGACTTATTCAGTGGAGCTCAATAAGTAAGTAATTGGTCATTATTTTTCGTACATTAAGGGCTAGGTTACTGAAACCTTACAAATGCTTTCAGAAATTGGCAGGAGGAAACCACACATGTGTACTCAAGCAAGGACACCACACGGAGATACTGTGTTAAGCAGTTAGGCAAGAATAGAGTCAACTAATCATAGCAAGCCTTCTCTCCTCCCCCTATATTACCTGAATGGAAGGAACACTAGAGAAACACAAATTTTTGCTGCAGCATTGCCTTTTCACACTTAGGTATATGTCATTATTCTAGAAGAACATGTACCAACAACATTTGCTTGTTCATTTAAGGCAGTTTTTGCTGCACCTTGTAAAATATCTGTTCCCACAGGTGGCTTTATTTCTTCACAAGTTTATTCATTTCACTGTTGTAGTCTCAATATTAAAATTGTGTGGTACATTGAAATTGTCAAAAGACAGAAGTTAAATTCTCTGCCTCATTGGTATGAGCCCATTTAATAAGTTTCCTGCAGAGTTTCTGAGATAATTGCCTTCTTTCTCTTTAGCTGGGTCTGATTATATAACAAGAATAGATCCTATAATGAGAGACTTTATGCAAACATTAGACATCATAATTCCTTTCAAGCAATTAATTACCCTCAAGATTAAGTAAATTGATGCAACACTTGATAAATGTTTCAATTGATTAATTAATTAATTTGAAAATACTTTTATATACAAACCTGGGTACAGCCTTGTTTTTAGTGATGTGAAAGATATTTTCATGAAGGCAGAGGAAAAGAGTACTCAGAAAAAGAATACTAGCAGGCCGGGTGTGGTGGCTCATGCCTGTAATCCCAGCACTTTGGGAGGACGAGGTGGGCAGGTCACCTGAGGTCAGGAGTTCAAGACCAGCCTGGCCAACATGGTGAAACCCCATCTCTACTAAAAATAGAAAAAACTAGCTGGGTGTGATGGTGGGTGCCTGTAATCCCAGCTACTCAGGAGGCTGAGGCAGGAGAATCACTTGAACCTGGGAGGTGGATATTGTAGTGAGCCGAGATCGCACCACTCCACTCCAGCCGGGGCAACAAAATGAGACTCTGTCACAAAAAAAAAAAAAGCTGTATGTATCAAAACAGTGTGGCAATGGCATCAGGCTGGACATATAGATTAATGGAATAAATTGAGAGTCCAGAAATAAACCCATGCATCTAGGGTCAATTGATTTTTGACAACAGTGCTAAAATCACTGGAAATCTGAAGTTTCATCTGGGAAGACAAATTGCTGGGCATGACTCCTATGGCTTAGGCCTGAATCACCTAGTTGCTTCTCCACTTATGTCTGGTCCCTGTGCTATAATGACCAGTAAAGTGTGTGCTTTAATGACACAGTAAAGTGTATGCTGTCAATGACAAGAGTTACATATGGCCTCTCAATGTAGATTGGACTTCATCACAGCATAGTGACTTTGGAGTAGTCATAGTTTTATATGGCGGCTTAGGGCTACTGTGTGTATGTGTGAGCAAGTCAAAAGCTGTATAGCCTCTTATGAGCTAGCATTGGAAGTCACACAGCATCACTTCTACCATACTCAGTGGTCAAAGCAGTCAGAAACTCACGAAGATTCAAGGTGAAGAGAAACAGACCAACCTCTTGATGGGAAGGGATTTGAAGAGTTTGAGGCCATTTTTTAAAACTACCAGAATGAAATTTTCAGCCATCACTTTGCAAGCAGAAAGAAATAGAAATTATCCACTTAAAACGTTAAGAATTCTGAGATTTCTGAAGGCAAGGAAAAGGAAAAATATCTATTGTACAAAAAGGACATATTACAGAATGAAATTGCCACGCTAAGAGTGGAACTGAACAAAATAAAAGAATCAAGATCATGAGATCTCAGAAGGGCCAGGTGAAAAAATTATGAAAATTATAAATCAAGATCAGAGAAAATATATTGAGGATATTAACATTTTAACATAAAAGAATTTTGATATTCAAAAGATAATAAAACTGGGCAAAGAAATATTAGCCAAAACAATATCAGTATAATGGACTACTTTATGCAGTAATACCTGAGAAAGCAGCATTGAACTCAAATTAATAAATGAAAAACAAAGTAAAGAGAAATTGAATATTATGGTTGGGATATTTTTTTTTGTTGTTTGTTTGTTTTTTGTTCTTTTGTTGTCGTTTTTGAGACAGAGTCTCGCTCTGTTGTCCAGGCTGGAGTGCAGTGGTGTGATCTCGGCTCACTGCAACCTCTGCCCCTCGGGTTCAAGCGATTCTCCTGCCTCAGTCTCCCGAGTAGCTGGGATTACAGGCACCTGCCACCAAGCTGGTTGGGATATGTTATAATTTATTTGGCCCTGCCAAGTCTCATGTTGAAATTTTATCCCCAGTGTTGGAGGTGGGGCCTGGTGAAAGGTACTTGGATGCTGGGGACAGGTCCCTTATGAATGTCTTGGTGCCTTTCTTGCAGGAGTGAGTGAGTTCTCACTTTTAGTTCACATGAGAACTGGTTGTAGAAAAGAGCCTGGTACCTCCTCCTCTCTCTCTCAATTCCTTTCCCACCATGTGATCTGCACACACCAGCTCCCCTTCCTCTTCCACCATGAGTGGAAGCAGCCTGAATTCCTTGCCAGAAGCAGATGCTGGTGCCATGCTTCTTGTACAGGCTGCAGAACTGTGAGCCAAATAAACCTCCTTCCTATGTAAATTACTGAACCTCAGGTATTCCTTGATAGCAACATAAACAGAGTAAGACATTGAATCATCAGGTTCCAACATTTTCATTTGTCTGAACTAAAATATAACCATGATGTGCCTTCTCAATAATGTTGAAAACTAAATGTTAAAGTAGTAACCTACACAATGAGCTTTATCACACTAAAGTTACCCTCTGAACCAAAAGATATTGGTTAGACCTCCTATCACAGAATGTAAAAAGAAGGAAAGTGAATGCATGTGACAACATGAACGCACAAAATGAATATATTATACGATAAAAAACCTTAAAGAAATGATCACTCAAACTACAAAGTAAAAATATGTTGTTTTCAAACAATGGGGTAATATGCACAAAAAGATTATGAAATAGAAAAACACAATGACTAATATAAAATATAAATTGTGTAAGTATGCATAACAAATCAAGCTGAGAGTAAAAAACAAACACATGCTGGAAGAGAGAAATAACTAGTTATTCAAAGAATATCATCACTTGAAAGAAAAAAATAGGTAAGTATGAAGTTGGCAAAGCAGAGAGAGGGATTATAGTGTGACAACTTTGATAAGATCTTGCTGATACTATAAAAAAAAATCTGCATTGGAGGCCTTCCTGAAGGTCACATACCTTTATCACATTTATTCAGAAAAAAAAGGCTAAAGATATAAAGGAGATAATAGGTCAAATCATATGCCAGTTGGAAGTAGTGCAAGATGGACAAACACTGGTGATGTGGTATGCTGAGAAGGCACAGTAGCAGCAGATGCAGAAGTCTGAAATAGAAAACGCCAGGTTTTCTATGGCATACCAACCTGAGTGTGCCCAGTCTCATCCAATCTCAGAACGTAAGCAGGATTGGGCCTGGTTAGAACTTGGATGGGAAAATGCCAGTTAAAATCTGTACTAAAAAAATTAAGCAGGCAAAATCAAAGTCAAATTGCGTCAAAGAATCTGTTAGGGCAAGTTTGTCTGATAAAGCAAAAGAGAAATTAAATACATTTATTATATTAAATAATCGGGACTATTATGTGGACCAAGAGGAGAAAAACAATACATTTTTCATTTTTCTTTCAAAAAAGAGATTACTGGATTGATGACATTATAGCAAAATTTAAAAATAGCATATTTTAATGATTAGAGGGTTCGGACTTTGTGCCTCACTTCACAACCTCTCAGGACAGGAGAGAGGATGAAAGTTAAATTGATCATCAATGGCCAAGGATCTAATCAATCATACCTGTGTAACAAAGCCTCCATAAAAACCCAAAAGGACTGGGTTTGGAGAGCATCTGGATGGCTGAATAAGTGGAGGCTCCAGAGGGTGACACACCGGGGAGAGCATGGAAACTCCACACTTCTTCTCGCGCACACCTTGTTCTATGTATCTCTTAATGTGTATCTTTTATAATATCCTTTATAATAAAAATTGGTAAATGTAAAAAAAAACTCCAGTATCTTTAAAATGTATGTATCAGAGGCTTCCAGTTTCTGATAATATCCAAGTAACTCCTACTGAACAAATTTTCTTTCACATAACAACAATAATTTCTGGAAGAAATATTTAAAACAGTTACTTTGAGGCACTAGAGAGAGCAAATGAAAGTAAACAGATAGAAGAAACTGATGGGAAAAGCACCAAACAAAAAGTAAAATTGTAGACTTAAATCTAACCATATCAATAGTTAAATTAAATGATAATGAAGAAACTCTCCAAGTATAGCAAGGCTCAACTATATGCTGTTTACGAAAACTACACCTTAAATATAAAGAAATGAGTTAAAAGTAAGTGCACAAAAAAAACTATATTATGAAAACATAAGACAACTGAGCTGTTTAGTTGTATTACTATTATGTAAAGTAGTCTTTAAGATGAAGAGTATTAACGGTGATAAAAAAGGGACAATTCATAATGATAAAAGTTTTTGTTCATCAGGAAGACAAGGCAACCATAAAACTATATTCTCCTAATAACAGAATACAGGACATGAGTAAAAAATCTACAGCTACCTTCCTGTTTATTGGGAAAAGAATGTCTAAATGCTTTCTTTCTGTGATTGAGAACAAGGTAAGATGCCCACTCTATATATTTCTAGTCATTATTATATGGGAGAGCTTAGCTAGTGCATTTAAGCAAGGAAATGAAACAAAAGGCATACAGATAGAAAGGAAGAAGTGCAGTTTGTTTTATTCAACTTGAGTATCTTTCTAAAATTTTTTTGAATCTTCGAAACAGCTATTAGAACTTGCAGCTGAAATTAGAAAAGGACAGCGTCTAAGGCCAATATATAAAACTCAATTATATTTCTATGTACTATTAAGAAACAGTGGCAAAAGAAATTTTTAAAATAACATCAAAATATAAAATGCTTAAGGATAAATGTTATAAAATATGTTCAAGACCTATAAACTAAAAACTACAGAACATTGCTACTAAAAATTGAAAATAACATAAGATTTACTTATCTATTTAAGATATATTATGCTTATGGTTTGGAAAACTTAACACTGTTATGGTGTCTTGTCTCCCCAAATTGCTCAAAATTTAAGAAACCCAAATCCAAGTCCCAGCAGGCTTTTGATGGGGGTAGAAATTAGTAAATGGATTCTAATGGTTATACGTGAATGCAAAAGCACTACAGTAGTGAAGACAACAACATTAGAAGACTCTTGAAATCTGATTTCGAGGTTTATTACAGAGTCATGCAAATTTAAAAGGGCATAGTGGTGCAAGAATAGAAATGCAGATTAAGAGAACGAAAGAGCTGAGAAAAAGAAACCTAACATATATGGTTAAGTGGTTTTCAACAAAGACGCCAAAGTAATTCATTGGATAAAGCATAGTCTTTTCAACAAATAGTGTAGAAAAAAATAGCTATCCATTTGAAAAGGAAAAAAGATAACTATTTCTTAGATAAGAAAGGATAAACATAAACCATAGAGGGAAAAATTGATAAATGGGACATGATAAAAAATTTAAATACCTGACTTTTGAACAACTTTTTAAAGAAAATGAAACTGCAAGTCACATACTGGGAGAAAATATTTGAAATATGTGTATCTGACAAAGGACTTGAATTCAGAAGATGTAAAAACTTCTATAACTCAGTAATAAGAAGACAGCAACACAATAAAAGAAACAGCCGAAAAATGAGAACAGACATTTCACAAAGAATAGATACATGCAAAGAGCAAATAAGTACATGAAAAGATATTTTGTTTATTCATCAGGAGAGTGTAAATTAAATTCTGATAACACTACATACGCATTAGAAAATATAAAAAGACTGAGATAGCAAGTGTTCATGTGGATGGGAAGCAACTGGAACTCTCAAACATTGCTTCTGAAAACATAGAACGACACAATCATTTTGCAAAACAGTTTGGCAATTTCTTATAAACATACACTTACTATCTGATGTAGGAATTCCACTCCCATGTACTTAAAAAGAGAATTAAAAGCATATGTTCCCAATGACCCATTGGTGAATAATTATAGCAGTGTTATTTGTAATATCCCAAAACTGGACAGGGATCAAATGTCCACCAAAAACTGTATAAATAAACTAATTGTGGCATAGCCATATAATGGAATACTACTTGGTTAAAAAAATAGAATAAAATATGGCTACATGTAACAAGATTGATAAAGAAACCAGATACAAAAGAGTGTAAAACAAGCAAAACTAATTTATAGTTATAAAGAGCAAATTAACGGTTGCTTGGGACTGAGAGTATGAGGTGGTGTATGTGTACTACAAAGGAAATATTCTGTATTTTGCTAATGGTGATATGGATGTTTAAATTTGTCAAAACATCAAACTGTATACTTAGAATGGATATATTTTAATGCATATCAATTATACTTTGATTTAATGTATATCAGTGTACATAATATATTTGTCAGTATATTATAATTTTTTAAAGTTAATATGTTTTTTCTGGTTTTCTCTTTCTTAAAAATAATTTTGTATTTTTAAATAGATTACAAATTTGCAGAAAAGCAAAAAATAACTTTCTTCTGAACCACTTGAAATTAAGTCCTTTTTTTCTTTTTCTTTTTTTCTTTTTTTTTTTTTTTTTTGAGACAAGGTCTGACTCTGTCACCCAGGCTGAAATGCAGCAGCACCATCAGGTCTCACTGCAGCCTTGACCTCTCTGGGCTCGGATGATCCTCGCACCTCAGCCTCCCAAGTAGCTGGGGCCACAGGGGCGTGCCACTACACCCAGCTACTTTTTGTGTTTTTTGTAGAGATGGGGTTTTGCCATGTTTCCCAGGCTGGTCTTGAATTCTTGGGCTCAAACAACCCACCTGCCTCAGCCTCCCAAAATGCTGGGATTACAGGCATGAGCCACAACTCCTGGCTGAAATTAAGTTCTTAATCTTATGTTTCATCACCTCTGAATAACTTAGTAATTCCTACAAACAAAAAGCTTCTCCTGCATGACCAAGTTATAATAATCAAAATCAGAATGTTAACATTGATACATTAACTTTGATAGCACTGATATATTAACATTAATAACTTTCATCTTTAGACCTCAGTAACTTTTTGTGAACTGTTCCAATAACAGTCTTTTAAAGAAAATGATTGTATTTAGTATCATGGTTTGCATTTAGTTGTCATGTCTCTTTCCTGTCCTTCAGAAAGGAACAGTTCTGCAGGCTTTTTCTGAGATTCATGACTTTGATGCTTTTCAAAATTATAGGCCAGTAATTTTGTAGAAAGTCTATCAATTTGCATTTGTCTGATATTTCCTCATGATTAAATTTATCTTTTGGAGTAATATCACAGACTGATGCTCTGTTCTTATTGCATTCTATCTGATGGCAGTTTCATGAAATGATTGATGCCCTACAAAAAGTTTATGGGGACAATTCCCTGAAGAAATCCGCAATTTACTAATGGATAACTTATTTTAGGAAGGGATGAGATGATGTCGGAGATGAGGCCTGCAGTGGCAGACCATCAACATCAATTTGCAAGGAAAAAAATTCATCTCATATGTGCCCAAATTGAGGCAGACCAACAGTTAACAATAGAAACAAATAGTCAACACTGTAGACATCTCTATTGGTTCAGCTTACACAATTCTGACTGAAAATTAGTAAAGTTTGGCAAACTTTCCACTCAAGGGGTGCCCAAACTGTTGTGCCCAGATCAGCTCCAGACAAGAGCAGAGCGCTTTCAGTGGAAATTCTAAACAAGTGGGATCAAGATCCTGACGTATTTCTTCAAATTGTAACAGGAGATGAAACATGGCTTCACCAATACAATCTTGAAGACAAAGCAAAATCAAAGCAATGGCTACCAAGAGGTGGCAGTGGTCCAGTCACCCCAAAAACAGACTGATCAGGAGCAGAGGTCATGGCAAGTGTCTTGGCATGCTCAAGGCATTTTGCTTGTTGACATTCTGAAAGGCCTAAGAATGATAATATCTGCTTATTATGAGAATGTTTTGAGAAGGTTAGCCAAAACTTTAGCAGAAAAATGCCTGGGAAGCTTCATCAGAGAGTCCTTCTCTGCCACAACAATGATCTTGCTCATTCCCCTCATCAAACAAGGGCAATTTTGTGAGAGTTTTGATGGGAATCTACCTTACAGTCCTTATTTGGCTCCTTCTGACTTCTTTTTGTTTCCTAATTTTAACAAAATCTTTAAAGTGCACTCATTTTTCTTCAGTTAATAATGTAAAAAAGACTGCATGGACATGGTTAAATTCCCAGGATCTTCAGGTTTTTAGGGATGGACTAAATGGCTGGTATCATTCCTTACAAAAGTTTCTTGAACTTGATAGAACTTATGTTGAGAAATAAAGTTCATAATTTTTATTATGTATGTATGTATGTATGTATGTATGTATGTATGTATGTATTTGAGACAGGGTTTTACTCTGTTACCCAGGCTGGAGTGCAGTGGCACAATCAAAGCTCACCACAGCTTCGATCCCCCAGGCTCAAAAATCCTCCCACCTCAGCCTCCCAAGTAGTTAGGACTACAGATGCATGCCACCACTCCCAGCTAATATTTTGATTTTTTTTTTTTTTTTGAGACAGGGTCTCACTATGTTGCTCAGGCTTGTCTCGAACTCTTGGCCTCAAGTGATCCTCCCACTTTGACCTCCCAAGTGTTGGGATTACAGATGTGAGTCACCGCACCCAACCACCTTTGTCCCCCCTTTTTTTGTTTTGGAGATGGAGTCTTGCTCTGTTGCCAGGCTGGAGTGCAGTGGCGCGATCTTGGCTTACTGCAACCTCTGCCTCCCAGGTTCAAGCGATTCCCCTGCCTCAGCCTCCTGAGTAGCTGGGACTACAGGCGAGTGCCACTACGCCCAGCTAATTTTTTTTTGTATTTTAGTAGAGACGGGGTTTCGCCATGTTGGCTAGGATGGTCTCAATCTCCTGACCTCGTGATCTGTCTGCCTCGGCCTCTCAAAGTGCTGGGATTACAGGCGTGAGCCACTGTGCCCAGCCACCTTTGTCCCTTTTAAGTCAAACTGATGGTGTTTCAACTAATGATTCTTTCAAAAATGCCATGTGTTTTCCTGTTAGGATTTGATCTCCACCTAAAGCTATTTCTTTCTTCTTCTTCTTCTTCTTCTTCTTCTTCTTCTTCTTCTTCTTCTTCTTCTTCTTCTTCTTCTTCTTCTTCTTCTTCCTCTTCCTCTTCCTCTTCCTCCTCCTCCTCCTCCTCCTCCTCCTCCTCCTCCTCCTCCTCTTCTTCTCCTTCTTCTTCTTCTTCTTCTTCTTCTTCTTCTTCTTCTTCTTCTTCTTCTTCTTCTTC
The DNA here is from genome assembly GCF_029281585.2 of Gorilla gorilla gorilla. NCBI lineage: Eukaryota > Metazoa > Chordata > Mammalia > Primates > Hominidae > Gorilla > Gorilla gorilla. The sequence goes on from NC_073241.2 coordinate 79,617,562, forward strand.
TTCTTCTTCTTCTTCTTCTTCTTCTTCTTCTTCTTCTTTCTTCTTCTTTTTTTTGAAAAGGAGTTTCACTCTTGTTGCCCAGGCTGGAGTGCAATGGTACGATCTCAGCTCACTGCAACTTCTGCCACCTGGGTTCAAGCGATTCTCCTGCCTCAGCCTCCCGAATAGCTGGGATTAAAGGCATGTGCCACCACGCCGGGCTAATTTTGTACTTTTAGTAGAGACGAGTTTTCTCCATGTTGGTCAGGCTGGTCTTGAACTCCCAACCTCAGGCGATCCCCCTACCTCGGCCTCCCAAAGTGCTGGGATTACAGGCATGAGCCACTGCACCTGGCCTCCTAAAGTTATTTCTTAATTTTATCATTGCTTGTCCTGGAGAGGCTGAGGACAAAATTTTAGCACCCTGTCTAGAAATCTCCTTAGCTAGATCATCCATTGCATTAAGTAAAGATTTCTATTTTTCATGTGATGGCAGCTGACCATTTTGCTTTACTTTCTTTTTTTTTTTTTTCTTTTTTTTTTTTTTGGAGACGGTGTCTCGCTCTGTCACCCAGGCTGGAGTGCAGTGGCGCGATCTCGGCTCACTGCAAGCTCCACCTCTCGGGTTCACGCCATTCTCCTGCCTCAGCCTCCCGAGTAGCTGGGACTACAGGCGCCTGCCACCATGCCCGGCTAATTTTTTGTATTTTTAGTAGAGACGGGGTTTCACCGTGTTAGCCAGGATGGTCTCGATCTCCTGACCTCGTGATCCACCCGCCTTGGCCTCCATTTTGCTTTACTTTCAACCAGTTCATAACAAGGGTCCTCTTTCCTCCGGCTACTGATAACATTGTCCTCACTTTCCTTTAGTACTTCCAGGTACTTTCTGCCAACAGCAAAGCCAAGATTAGATTCTAACATACTTGGAACTTTCATTCTCAATGTAGGCCAGGTCAGAACACAAGAGCACAAATACTGATAATGGTATCATTCATTGATTAACATACTCTCTAAGGCTATAATTTACTGTAAATTGCCATTTTGAAATATTCTTTAATCTATACACTTCAGATTCTCAATGTATATTTTTCTAGATTTGGATTACACTACCTGAATTGCTTGTCTAGTTTTTCACCCACAAAATCTTGTCTGTTTCTTTACGTTATTTTCTATGTATGTATTTTTTACTTTCTCTCATTCTTTTATTTTTTTCTTTTCCTTTAGTTGTTTCTTCTTTCAATTTCATTTTGGTAAAATACTCATTTTCATCTCCTTCTAAGACCTTTCTTCATATTCCCTGAAAGAAATAAAGAAATTAAGCTGTTTTCAGAAGGAAGTTCTGTAGGCGGATTGTTTACCTGCGACTCCAACACAAACTCCCCCATGGGAAGGATGCATTCAGTGACAACTACCCAAGCACAGTGAGACCACCTGCCACATTTTAGAATTCCTGAGCACTAAGACCTTGTCATCAGAGGGTAGCGGTTAGGTGGTGAGGACACCTTGGCTCAGGTGACAGATTCAGGAGTGGGGCTAGAGACGGGTGGGGCTTGGCAAGAGGGGCGGAGCCTGAGTGGAACCAAGCTTGGCAAGAGGACTGGAGCCATTACGGGTGACTGCAAAGGCCAGGCTCTTGCCAAGCTGGTCACAATCTGTACTGAGCTATGACACCCTGAGCTGCTTGGCCCTTGATTGAAAAAAACTGCTAGAAACTCAGAAGGCTCAGAGTGTTCTCTCTGCTCCCCTCTCAGAAGACAGAAAAACTGAGGCCCCCAAATGGAAGGGTTTTAGGTGGTCCTGGTGTCCTCCTCAAGCCATGGTTTCAGAGCAGCCCCTTAAAACTGGTGTGACAAAGGCAAGGGGCACAAAAAGGTGTGGTTCATAAAGCAGGGTTTAGAGGAACCTCAAATCAGAAATGATAAGCAATGCTCACCCCTCAATGGACTTCTAGGAGCACCCTCCATGTGTAGAGATCTTTAAGAACATATTGTGTAGTATTTGGCTGACTTGACTGATCACAGAGTGGGAATATCTTGACTGAAAGGGGGGAAATACCTCCTTGATGAAGAAGTGGATTCACTAAGAAGGAGAATCTAAGGGGACAAATTCCTGTATAAAATCAGAGTGGTGGTTATCCAAAGGGGATAGATTTGCTTTCCAGAGGAGAATGAGTCCCTCATGGTGGGGCACTTGGGGGAACAGGCACTTCCAGGTATGTCTCTGGAAGTCCCAAGAGTTCAGCTCCCAATGGCCTCTATTTTATCTTTCAGTGGAAGGCTGAGGAACCTGCTGAAGGTGAAGGAGTGAGAATCTTTTTATAATTTGAGACTATTTGGTTTAGATGGATTGCATTTTGAATCTATCATATAGAGGGTCAAAATCTCATTATACTATCCAAATCAACATCAGAAGTTAGTGAGAGATTCAGCATTCTGAAAGCTGAAGTTCATATATAGCTGTCTCAACTCTGGCTCAACTCAGTAGAGCAGGGCTGGAGTGGCAAGGTGGCACAGAAGTATGGCAGAGGTACGTTACATGAGTTAGAGTTGAGATGTGGCCAAAAGGTATCAGAATTCCCTAGAGCAGCAGTCCCCAACTTTTTGGCGCCAGGGACCAGTTTCGTGGAAGACAATTTCTCCACAGACCGGGGGAGGCGGGAGGGGATGGCTTAGGGATGATTCAAGTTTGTTACATCTGTTGTACGCTTTGTTTCTATTATTATTACATTGTAATATCTAATGAAATAATTATACAACTCACCATAATGTAGAATCAGTGGGAGCCCTGAGCTTGTTTTCCTGCAACTAGACAGTTCCATCTGGGGGTGATGGGAGACAGTGACAGATCTTCAGGCATTCCATTCTCATAAGGAGCCCACAACCTAGTTCACAATAGGCTTCATGCTCCTATGGGAATCTAATGCCATCGCTGATTTGACATGTGGTGAAGCTCAGGTGGTAATGTGGGTGATGGGGAGTGGCTGTAAATACAGATGAAGCTTCGCTTGCTTGCCTGCCACTCAAGTCCTGCTGTGCAGCCTGGTTTGTAACAGGCCACAGATGATACCATGGAAATAAAAGAAGCCCTGATTTGTAGAATTTCACACTTTCCCTTGGTTAATTATACCCACTATGGGAAATTTAAAGTTCCCAATCTGATGTTACTGAAAGAGTGGAATTGGAGAGATGCACAGTAGTACAGCATTACAGAGCACTTCCACCATAGATGCAACAGACAAAATAACATCAAGAGCACAAATAATAGTAAAATGTAGTATAATAATTAGAAGGGTGAGCTTTTAGTATTACCTCTGGGATTTTTAAAAACATCTATGTTGAAATATAATTCACATACCATAAAATTCACCCATTTAAAGTAAAATAATTCAGTGATTTTAGTATATTTGTAGAGTTTCTAACCATCACTACAATCAGTTTTAGAACATTTTAATCACCTCAAGCAGCAACATTATATAAATTTGCACTCACTCCCCATTTACCCCCAAGTGCCCTCCTCCTTGGCCCTGGGCAACCACTGATCACTGCCTATTGCACAGTTACCCTTTGTGGACATTTCACAAAGTCTATTGTGACTTGCTTCTTAGCATATTGTTTCCAATGTTCATCCATGTAATGACATGTATCTAGCCTTACCCATTTTGTTGTATTGGCATCCTTGTTGAAAATCATAAACGTTTTTTCATGTGTCTTTTGGCTGCATAAATGTCTTCTTTTGAGAAGTGTCTGTTTATATCCTTCGACCACTTTTTGATGGGGCTGTTTGTTTTTTTCTTGTAGATTTGTTTGAGTTCATTGTAGATTCTGGATATTAGCCCTTTGTCAGATGAGTAGATTGCAAAAATTTTCTCCCATTCTGTAGGTTGCCTGTTCACTCTGATGGTAGTTTCTTTTGCTGTGCAGAAGCTCTTTAGTTTAATTAGATCCCATTTGTCAATTTCAGCTTTTGTTGCCATTGCTTTTGGTGTTTTAGACATGAAGTCCTTGCCCATGCCTATGTCCTGAATGGTATTGCCTAGGTTTTCTTCTAGGGTTTTTATGGTTTTAGGTCTAACATGTAAGTCTTTAATCCATCTTGAATTAATTTTTGTATAAGGTGTAAGGAAGGGATCCAGTTTCAGCTTTCTATATATGGCTAGCTCATCATCACTGGCCATCAGAGAAATGCAAATCAAAACCACAATGAGATACCATCTCACACCAGTTAGAATGGCAATCATTAAAAAGTCAGGAAACAACAGGTGCTGGAGAGGATGTGGAGAAATAGGAACACTTTTACACTGTTGGTGGGACTGTAAACTAGTTCAACCATTGTGGAAGTCAGTGTGGCGATTCCTCAGGGATCTTGAACTAGAAATACCATTTGACCCAGCCATCCCATTACTGAGTATATACCCAAAGGAGTATAAATCATGCTGCTATAAAGACACATGCACACGTATGTTTATTGTGGCACTATTCACAATAGCAAAGACTTGGAACCAAGCCAAATGTCCAACAATGATAGACTGGATTAAGAAAATGTGGCACATATACACCATGGAATACTATGCAGCCATAAAAAATGATGAGTTCATGTCCTTTGTAGGGACATGGATGAAGCTGGAAACCATCATTCTCAGCAAACCATCGCAAGGACAAAAAACCAAACACCGCATGTTCTCACTCATAGGTGGGAATTGAACAATGAGAATACATGGACACAGGAAGGGGAACATCACACACCAGGGCATGTTGTGGGGTGGGGGGAGGGGGGAGGGATAGCATTAGGAAATATACCTCATGTTAAATGACGAGTTGATGGGTGCAGCACACCAACATGGCACATGTATACATATGTAACTAACCTGCACGTTGTGCACATGTACCCTAAAACTTAAAGTATAATTAAAAAAAAAGAAAATCATAAATGTAAAGATTATTTCTGGACTCTCGAGTGTATTCTGCTGATCCATATGTCTATCCTTATGCCAGTCCCACATAGTTTTGATTACTACATTACTTCATTCCTTCTTTTTCCTAATATTCCATTGTATGGATATACCACATTTAAATGATCCAAACATGAGTTGGTGGACATTTGAGTTATTTCACTTTTTGGCTGTTATGAATAATGCCAAGAACATTCATGTAAACATTGTTATGTAAACATATATTTTCATTTCCCTTAGGTGTATATCCTGTGAATTGGAATTGTTGAGTCATATGCTAACTCTATGTTTAACCTTTTGAAGAACTGCCAAAGTGTTTTCCACAGTGACTGCACCACTTTCCAATCTACCAGCAATAGATGAGGGTTCCAATTTCTCTGCATCCTCAACAACATTTGTCAGTTTTTAAGATTATAGCCATCCTAGTGGGAATGAAATGGTATCTCATTGTGGTTTTCATTTGCATGTTCCTGAAGACTAACGATGTTGAGCAACTTTTCATGTGCTTACCAACCACGTTTATCTTTTCTTTAGAGAAATGTCTGTTCAAATCTTTTGCCTTAAAAAAATTGAGTTGTTTATTGTTCAGTTCTAAGAACTCTTTATTTTTACTGGATACAAGTTCCATATACATACATATATATATATATATATATATTTTTTTACTGGATACAAGTTCCATATATATATATATATATATAGCAGGTATAAGGAAAATATTTTTTATATATATAAAATATATATATACACCTAGTTTGCAAATATTTTCTCTTATGTTGTGCATTTTCTTTTTTCTTTATTGATGTTGTCCTTTGAAGCACAAAAGTTTTAAATTTTGCTCAATTCCAGTTTTTCTATATATTCTTTTCACTTGTGTATTTGGTGGCATATCTAAAAAACCACTATCCAATCCAAGTCAGAAAAACTTATGTTTTCTTCTACAAGTTTTATAATTTTATTTCTTACATTTGGGTTGATGGTCCCTTTTGAGTTTTGTATATGGTGTGAGGTAGGGGTCCAACTTGATTATTTTGCATATAGATATCTAGTTGTCCCAGCATATTTGTTGAAAAGACTATTCTTTCCCCATTGAATTATCTTGGTAACTTGTCAAAAATCATAAATATATGGGTTTATTTCAGGTCTCAATTTCTACTGATCTCTATATATACACTTATGCCAGTAACACATGGTCTTACTGCATCTGTGTAATAAGCTTTGAAATCAGGAATTTTGTCTTGCAACTTTTTCTGGTCAAGGTCCTTTTGGCTAGTGTGGGTCTCTTGCATTTCACATGAATTTTAGGATTGGCTTGTGAATTTCTGCAAAAAAAGCAGGCTGGAATTTTGATAAGGATTGCATTGAATATGTAGATCAATATGGGGAGTACTGCCATCTAAACAATAGTAAGTCTTCTTGTAATACATAAACACGGTATATCACCTTTGTCTCAACATACATGTTTTAAAATTATATCTTCATATAAGTTACCTTTTAATCATGGCTGTACTTAACAACTGGCATACAAAATTCTTGAAAATTTACAAATTAACTCTCAGCAACAAGCCAGCTCCAGCACACCACTGCCTCTTATTGTTTTTGTATTTTCAGTATACTTGGCCAGAGAGAAAAAGGCTAGCTGAACCATGATGGAGTCTTTAGGTGGGATTCACAGCAGAAACTCAGCCTCCAAAAGGGCTGAGAGTAGGAACCATGGCCATAGGTCATCAAGGTCACGTGGCTGATGTGGATAGAAGAGATGGGCTGGGCAGCAGCAGCACTAAGAATCACAACTTTAGCTAAGGAGGGAAGTTAGGATGACAAGTGGCAAAGCCAGCAGCCACTAAGAATGAATATCCTTCAGGGTTTGGCATCTTGTGTAGCAAGAACTGCTGGTCTGGAAAGGACCTAGTTTCTAGATGGACAGAGAATTACATGCAGGTGTTCTGACAACAAAATGATGCCCATCCCGGAATAGCCTTGGCATTTTCTAAATCATGGCAGAGGCAGGAAAATAAAGGATTTAATATCTACCTTGCATTTTCAAGGTCACTGAAAACTGCAAATGTGCAAAATCAATATCTTCCTATCAAGATTGAGGTGATGGTTAAGCTGGCCATGGTGGCACATGCCTGTACTACTCAGCTCCCTGGAAGGCTTGAGCCCAGGAGTTTAAGGCTGCAGTGAGCTATGGTGGTGCCAACTGCACTCCTCCAGCTTGGGTGACAGAGTGAGACCCCGTCTCTAAGAAAACAAACATCACCAACACCACCACCAAAAAGCCTCAAAAACTGTTCTGAGGATTAAATAAAGGGGGTCAAGAAGAGGAAATTATTAAGTAACAGTTTCCTTTCATTTTGGATATGCCATTTTCAGTCACTGCCAACTGCCATCATTCATTTAAATCATTTATGAGAATGAATTAGCTTCTTTCAGCAACTTAAAGTCTACCCTCACCCTCACTGTTCATCTCAGACCTGCATCTGTAACACCACATTTCCTATCACACTCTCAGACCCCTGGGGAGGAAGAGATGCACCATCTTTCTACTCTGACCTTCTCTTCTTTGTCTTTTATTTCCTTAGGGATCCAAACTATTGAGGTGGCCTACACTTCTGATTCACTGGTAGATTTTTTTTTCCCACTTGTATTGATTCCAACTACAAGTCCTGGAGCCTGATTCTGATTTCTGGGCTGGAAGCTGATCCCCGAGTATGAATATAAAATCTGATCAAAATAGATCCCTTTTTGTCCCTCATGAAACCTATCTATAAATACCAACTTTAATCCCACACTTTGCAGAAGCCTCTAGTCTAATGCTTCCCAGCTTCAGGTCCTACGGTCCTTGCATCTAAAGAGGAAGGTCTCTTTGTTGACTTAATTGTGCCATGTGCAAGGTGAAGCATAATAAAATCCTTTACAATTGCTCTTTGTCCTTCATAAAATTGAGTATTGCTCTTTTTTCTTCCCAAAGCTACCATTACAGAAAATGTAGTACTTCATTATCCACTGCATTAATCAATAATGATTTAATGCATGAACTGGTTGTTGCAGGTGAGTAGGAGCTATATGGGCCAGTGGTGTTGGGGTAAGAAGAATTTATCAAGTCAGTTGTAGGTAAAGAAAAGCAGACTTATTAGAGAAAGTATAAAAATATGTTGCAAGAGTGCAACATGCAGATTAGTAAGAGAGAAGCTGAATGCAAGGAGACAAAGGCTTGCTAGGGATTTTATAGGGTGGTGCTGGTGCTGTGTGCTGATAACAACAAGGTTGCATCTAGCTAACTTGCATTTTTCTATCAGTCGAGGGTCTGGTGATAGCTGGGCACAGGAAAATTGTGAGTTATTTGTGCAGGAGGGCTATGCTGTCCTGGACCAGGAAGAAAGGCAGATCTATAGCTTATCTGCTTTCTCTTTTTGCTTTCCCTTGGTCCTGCCAGGCTGACTCCTTTTCTCTAATTGAGACTCCACATTTCCCCTGTCCCAACCCCCTGACAGAGCAACAATGACAAATCTTTGGCATGTGGGTGAGGGTATTTCAACTGCTTCCTGCTGACCAGAGGTGTAGAGTTGGCCTTACCTAGGATTGTTGTTAGTTAGGAGGTTACATGGGCCTAAATCCCTAAGTTGGGAGTTAATTTGGGCAGGGTGGCTATGGGACCATGGGGGAACAGCCTTTGCAGCCTAAAATTTTGTCCTGCTGCATCCAAAGGAGAGTCATGGAGTTCTCTTAGTGGCTGATACCCTTGCTACAGTAACATTTTGGTTTGAAATTGTTTTATCCTAGAAGACACAAAATGAGATATTGCATTAACAATACATGGTGCAAATAAACAAACTAACATGAGCATTATGATAGGTGGGAGAAGTGGGGCAACCCATGGCCAAACCCAGCTGGAGAAGCTTTGAAATAGTTGTGTCAAAAAGGAATTTTGAAGAACTCATTTTTGAAGGCCCTCTAAAATCTTGATGTTCTTTTTGATCTTTTTAAAACTTTCTTCTACCTGACCTGAGGTACTGATGGAAAAGCAACAAGTTTCATTTAATAGTATACAGGTGCCCCCTGTCTCAGTAGTAAGCACATTCAAAGTGGGTTGGTTCTGCAAGACAACCCCTGCCAACGAATTTAGGGCCTGTTGTTGGGCCTTGATGCTGTGACTGTAGCTTCCCAAGACTGCTGTACTAGAATGGTGAGATAATGAATACAGCACTTAAGCATGGGTATACCTGCCAACCAAAAGATTGCATGGGCTACAGAATTTCTTAGACCATTCCTCTCTATGGTGGGATTGTCAGTGGTGAGCACACCAAATGATAGGATGTTGATTAAGTTACATTTCTGTTTCCTTTCTCCTGATGGCCTTTGGAGGGCCCAACTTATGAAGGATCCTAAATTTGGAACTTGGCCAGAGGATATGAAGTCTGAATAGTTATATATTTGAACCCCAGGTATTGCTGCAACTATAATGCAAGTACTTCTGCATTTAATAGGCAAGTTTAGAAACATTTTGAATTTGCATAAAAAGAAGAACCCAGTTTCTTTTAATAAAATTCCTGAGGAGGGACCTTGTAACCAGGCATAGATGTGGTTAGTTTCGGTTCCAGTATAATTTGCATAGAGGGATCCCATGGTCCCCAAGGATCAAATGTGGATGGGTGGTGACCCAAAAAGTAGTCATCCATGCATAAGGGGGTGTGATATGGTTTCACTCTGTGTTCCCACCCAAATCTCATGGCGAATTGTAATCCCCAGTGTTAGAGGAGGGGCCTGGTGGGAGATGATGGAATCATGGAGGTGACTTCTCCCTTGCTGTTCATGTGATACTCAGTGAGTTCTCAAGAACTCTAGTTGTTTAAAAGTGTGTGGGACTTCCCCCTTCTCTCTCTTACTCCTACCAGGCATATAAGACGTGCCTGATTCCCCTTTGCATTCCATCTTCTGCCATGATTGTAAGTTTCCCGAGGCATCCCCAGCCATGCGTCCTGTACAGCCCATGGAACTGTGAGTCAACTAAACCTCTTCTTTGTAAATTACCCAGTCTCAGGTAGTTATTTATAGTAATGCAAGAATGGACTAATACAGGGGATAAAAGTTTGGCTTGTGTTATGTGAGTGTGGGGCCTGACAGATAAGGTTTTTAAATATCAATGAGATAAGAGAAAATCAAGAAAAAGCTGTAGACATATTAGTGAGATTGAGAAGTTGTCCAGTCTCGACCCCTATTCCCATATATTCCATCCCAGTTGCTGAACTGTTTATTGGCATAAAGGAATCATTATAAATTTTGCTGGCATTATCTTTTTCTTTCCCCATCATAAGGAAAACCTGCGGGGATGCACACTGAACTCATCAGAGTCTAATTATATGGCTCCCGTTCCCAGTTTGTTTGATTATAACTGAGGGTAGAATTGCAATGGGCTTGTGTTAAAATGCCTAGAAAAGGGCCAGATCCCTCAGATTTTCTGATGCAGAGGTGAACCTTACAGGCCATCTCTGCTGCCTTCCCAATCTGCTCTGTCACGGTGGATGACTACCACGAGGGATCAATTGGCCTAGGTTCCCCTATTAAACCTGTGTTTTTGGTGTACGTGTAAATGGTGTAGTTGAATCCAGAGTATCTGGCTTGTTAATAATTTCTTCTGTAGATAGTGGAACTGCTAGGAGTATAATGTTATCCTCGAGTGCCTGTCTGTGTGGGCATATCCAGCAGTTAGTGCTGTGCGTTATGTCAGCAACCTGACATTACTGGGAGGAGTAAGTGCCTGGCTCCAGCCATGGAGGCAACAGTTAGCCGTGATAGAATAAAAACAGAGCCACATTTAAAGAAAATGACAATATATAGTAAACTCAGGGAGATAGGAGAGAAGAAGGGCTAACACCTAGTACCTCAGCACATTGATGTTGTGGTGTGGGAGTAAATGACATTACTAGGATAAATATAAAAAAATTTCATCTGGGTGGTAGTCTTGGAGGTTCCCCTGAAAATATCAATTGTATACTACCTCTCTTATAAAAGCATCAGTATTAAGAGGGTGAAGTTGCTCGAGAGAGACAGGTAAATAATTACTGAGAGTCTGTAGTATTAGCTTGGTGCAAAAGTAACTGCAGCTTTTGCCATTAATTTTAATAGAATTGAATAAAAATAATCAGCTTGAAGAATAAGGTCTAAAAGAAGTATTGGATTTATTTTTATTAACTTTAAGGGAGGATAAAAAATTCTAAGTTCTTTGGTTTAACAAAACCTCTTTTACCTTTTTTTAACTTTAAATGAGTTTTTAATGTTTATATTCTAGTTTGACCATAAATAATGTCTTATCTCAGTACCAGCCGCTTAGTAACAGCAGATTTAAAGCAGGGAGAGAAAAAGAGAGGAAGATAGAGAGCTTTAAAAGAGTCTACTTAAGTCTATGGCATAGGTTAACCATTTGAGCTCTGAATTTTTCTTGTAATTTACCTATCAGTTTAAAATGTACACAAAAATGAGCCATAATATGTAATCAGCTGTAGTTTCAAAGGGAACAACAAAATTAGAAGATAGGATGTTTGAAACCGTTTTTTCTTTTTTCTTTTTTTTTTTTAAATACAGAGATGGGGTTTCACTATGTTGCCCAGGCTGGTCTCAAATTCCTGGGCTCAAGCGATCCACCTACCTTGGCCTCCCAAAGTGCTAGGATTACAGGGATGAGCCAACATGCCCGGCCTGTTTTTCCCTTATAAGTCTGAGCCCCTGGATTGAACAGAAAAAGAGAAAAAGAAAAGAAAGGAATGCAGAGGAAAAGATTAAGCTTTATAGGAGGGCTTGTGAGCCTTTCAGCCACGGCATGATGCGGGGCCAGCACCCCTGCCATCCTTGTTTATCTCGTGTCACAGAGAACCTTAGCACCCCAGACCTACACAGTGTGGAACAAATTCCTTCCACCCCTGCAAGTCACTAGTTAAAGTGAGCTGTTTACAGGGGGAGTAGAGAGCCCCTTAAGCTCAAGGCCATCAGGTGTTGGCATTTTGTCCTGGGGGCCCTTTGGCTCTCATGACAGTCCTGTTTCTAGTGGCCAAGCTTGTGGCAGAGGGGGCAAGCCATGCAGGGCTTTTTCCATTTCTTTTATTGGGGCAGTTTGCTTTTCAGTGGCCTGGCCTTCTGTACCGATGGCAGTAACCTGGAAGAGTGTTCTTAGGGAAACCTGGAAGGGGCTGGTGCTTGTAAAGCAGCCAACAGTTGAGTCTGTGTTTTGCCTCTGCATTTGTTTTTTTCTTTCTAACCCTGTTCTACTCTTGGTTATAAAAGACTGAGGAGGCTAATTAGAGGATTTTCTGCATAGGAGCCATGCTGTAGTACACAAGAAAAATAGACATTTCTTTTTGAGAGTCTCAGGGTTAAATTTCTCTTAATGTTTTAGGACGCAACCCAGAGGTGAATCTGAAGAAATAGACGGGGTTTGTCTCATGGTGGGACTGGAAAATGAGCCTCTCGTGAGCCTGTCGGGGCTAACTGAACCGCACTTCCACGTGGGGCATCCCGTCAATGAAAAGGGTTCCACTCAGTTCTGCTGAGGGACTCAAGTGCACTTTCTAACAGGGTGTCTCACCTATTAGGAAAGACCTCTCAGTTGCCTGTGGGCCTTACACTGGGTGATCAGCCCACCTATGGGGAAAAAGGGTAAAGGAAGAGGTCTGTCTGGTGCCAGCCCGGGAGATGGGGGTGGGTAAAGGAAGACTCACTGTTCTGAGGCTGTTTGAGACCACTTGATTTAGCAATGCCCAGAACAGTTTGGCTCCACAGGAGAATCCAGAGTGAGAAGGAGAGGGTCTAAGTCACCTAAAACATGTATGAATTTGCCCTTAAGGAGCTTCCACTGTCAGTCATGTCACAGGTAGGGATTAGGGACTTTTTACTAGAAAAGAAAGGGGAGAGTCTTTTTCCCTTCTAGGCAAGGCAGCCAGCCCTGTTCACCCTTTGGCTTCAGGCAACACTGAAGAGTGGCCCTGGCCAGTTATCATTAATTTCCAGAGGGATAATAGAAGCCAGCTGCTGGGAGACTGAAAAGAGAAAATAAACTCAGGTCCCTCACCTGAAAGGGCAGTGGTGGTCAGACGCTTCCACACAGATGCCTTTCAGTCCCACCAGAGTGTAGCTCTAGCCAGAGACCTACAGCTGTCTCTGTGTTTAGACGCTGTTCACTGAGGATTGCAAGTTGGGAAAGAGGAAGAGAGAGGGGAGAGGGTTCCCCATAAAGAGAGTTCCCCATATGGGCCACCAAAATGTCACGGATGATTAGCGACTATCTGGGGCCAGCGGCATGGGGTTAAGAATTTACCAAGACAACTGTAGGTAAAGAAAAGCAGACATGTTAGAGAAAGTATGAAAATATGTTGTAAGGGTGCAACAGGCAGATTAGCAAGAGAGGAGCTGACAGCAAGGAAACAAAGCCTTGCTGGGGATTTTACAGGATGGTACTTCTGTGTGCTGAAGAGGGCTTTGTGCAGTACTGACAATGCCAAGATTGCAGTGAGCTAACTTGAATTTTTCTATTAGTACAGAGTCTGGTGATAGCTGGGCACGGGAAGATTGTGAGTTATTTGCGCAGGAGGGCTATGTGTCCTGGACCATGAAGAAAGGCAGACTTATAGCTTATCTGATTTCTCTTTCTGCTTTCCTTTGGTCCTGCCAGCTTGACTCCATTTCCCTAATTAGGACTCCACACCAGTTGTTTTCACTTTAGATTAGAAGTTCCTTGAAAACAGAGAGGAGGCCCCTAAGGGGTGAAGGGTAGACTATTCAGGGCTCATTGTATTCACTATTCTGCCTCCACCGAGCCTCTGCACCGAGCAGGGGCTGGATCAATAACTCTAATTGCCTAAGTGTGGATAGAGGAGTCTGGCCTGTTGGAACTGGTCTGCACTAACAAATGAATCCAGGTCCTTAGGTCAGTAGTTCATGTGACTTGTCTGGACATCAACATTCTTCAGGAGAGGCATCTCCCTGGCCTCCTGCCACCATAGTCCTTTTATGCACCCATCCTTCCCGCCCAGCAGCTGCCTTGGTCTTTCCTAATAGGTGAGACACACCATTAGAAAGTGCACCTGAGTGCCTCAGCAGAGCTGAGTGGAACCCTTTTCACTGAGGGGATACCCCACGTGGAAGTGCGGTTCAGTTAGCCCCGACAGGCTCACAAGAGGCTCATTTTCCAGTCCCACCGTGATTGAGGTGATAACTTTAAAGCAGTAATAATATAGAAACCAAAAATGCTCACAGTCCAATCACCTTCCACAGAGGATGGTTCACAATGTAGAGGGAGAGTTCCAGATATCTTAACTGCATAGCCAATTCAAGGCTTGAAGAAAGGCAGACTTATAGCTTATCTGATTTCTCTTATTGCTTTCCCTTGGTCCTGCCAGCTTGACTCCATTTCCCTAATTAGGACTCCACACCAGTTGTTTTCACTTTAGATTAGAAGTTCCTTGAAAACAGGGAGCAGGCCATGGATGTGCTGCATCCCAAACAAGTGCCCTTCTGTGACATGCTCCCATCCTCATCTCAGGAGACACTCCAAGGGTTGTCTGGGACAGTGAGAGCCCTTCAAGACCTCAAATTATGGTTGTCCAAATAGAGAACTTATTTATAAGATTGGTCAAGCTGATTATGGTGGATGAGAAAAGGCTTTCCTTATCTTTCAAACAACTCGTACCTAGTCACCCTCTCATGTTAAATGGAACCATGACTGTTGAGCTAGGCTGAGCCTAGGGACCCATGTGTATCCCCAAAGGCATTGTTACTATGAGGACAACATTGAGAGTGGGACCTTTCAGCTTTTGCTGCACAATGCCAAACAGCTGGCTGGACACTTCTGGTCCTTGAAGGACATAACCGTTTGGTTGTCATGGCAGCCCCACGCGGAGAAGGGTAATCCTCTCAGAGGGAAGGCCCCATCACCATGGGAACCAAATCCTCTCAGAGGGAAGGCCCACCGGAAATGGGCCCCATCACCATGGGAACCAAAGAGACTAGAACCTGCCATTTTGTCTCATGCAAGTAGCCCAGCCTGCACTGTCCCAGGAAGCCCCACAGCCCGGATGGCCTTCAGGGGAGCCTCGCGGCCCTTCACCGTCGCGGGAAAAGCCAAGTTGGTGGCAGGAGGAGCCCACCACCAAGGCGATCTCACTGCGGAAAAACTCGACCCTCCGCCTTCACGTCTAGGGCGGCAGGTGGTAGAGCTGGGCCTCTCAGGCCCATGCCCGAGGGCAGGCGAGACAAGGAGCGCCCCCAAGTGGCCATGCGGTGTCCTCACGGAAGGCAGGGAGGGCGTCACAGGCCTTGGGGACCTTGATACAACCTGGAGCACGAGGCTGAGAAACCCACCACGCAGGCCAGCTGGAGGCTGCCGCCCAGCCGGGAGTCAGAAGCTGGAGCCACTGGGTGCTCCCGAAGCCATCTGGAGCACCTGAGGAACCTTGTGACTACAGTAGTCCCCATAGTCCCCACTGTCTTGTGGGCCTTGAGGACAATCAGAGGAGGAGGAGGGATCCGGTCTACACCATCAGAGTCGTGCTACTCAAGGCTGCTCTTCAATTTTTCCTATTCTCTGCCAGGAGCCACCTATCACACCACAAAAGTTTTCAATCACCATGTGGCAGTTTTTCTTTCCTGGCATTTTATCAAGTGTCTTCCTGCTTTTGTCTTTGTACTTTCAAGACAGTTTGTTATGTATCAGGTGCCATTTATCATCTTGCTTTGTGCTGTATAAAATATGTAATTCTGGCCAGGAGTGGTGGCTCACGCCTGTAATTTCAGCACTTTGGGAGGCCGAGGCGGGTGGATCACTTGAGGTCAATAGTTCGTGACCCGCCTGGCCAACATGGCGAAACCCCATCTCTACTAAAAATACAAAAATTAGCCGGGTGTGGTGCCATACGCCTGTAATCCCAGCTACTCGAGAGGCTGAGGCAGGACAGTCACTTGAACCCGGGAGGCGGAAGTTGCAGTGAGCCGAGATTGTGCCACTGCACTCCAGCCTGGGGCACAGAGTGAGACTCTGTCTCAAAGTAAATAAATAAATACATACATAAAATGTGTAATTCTTCCAGCATTTAAATTACATATATATAAACATATAATTTAAATTACATCTGCACAAACATGCCCTGACATTTAAATTATATATATGCACACACACACATATATCTGTAAACCACCAGATAAAAAGAAAAATGATTGCTTCTGTTTCAATAAAACTTTTTTTCTGCCTGTTAAATTAGAACGGGTGGCAGGTGAGGTAATTTTATTTGAACTATGTCTGCAGCCATTTAAGCCTAGTTAGAACTCTGTCATAATAAGGTAACTGATTTTGATCTCCATCTCTTAAAAAGGAGGGAGCTCAGCCCACTAGAAGAAATGTTGAAAACAAGACTCTGCTTGATAGAATTTTGGCAACCTCTCCATTGAGAAGTGTCAACAATGATGCTGTTTATCAGATTCTAGAAAGTGAGCAACCAAAGAAACATGCCAGAAAGTCTTTCTGCCTTGTATAAATTTGTACAACAAGCATTGCAGACCTGAAGTACTTTGCCCAATTGCTGTGGAGAGAAGCTACAAGTATGCTTAACATTAAGTGAATGTTTCAGTCATTGAGTACAAACTGGCATCAAAAGGTAATTTGGTAATTTAGATAGTTCCTCTGTCTGGACATGGGGACGATGTATGATGCCTCCAGAGGAGAACCAGGGAAACCCATCCGCTTTATGGTGCAGACTGGGAAGTGGGGATGTAAGGAAGCCAGAAAATAGGTTTAAAAAATTGACCATTCTGATGGGACTGAGTTGATAAAATATGGCAACCTGTATTTGTGATCTACATTTTGTATGTGTTTTCTTGTATTTTGTTGATTATTTTGTTTATGTTCTCTCTCCCTTAACACCTAGTGCAATTACGTTTCACCTGAAAATGTCAGGTTGACCAACAGGAAATCCATGAGCCTCCTCACCTTCTCAGGCCTACCTCTGGCACCCTATAGATGTCCCAGACTTGTCTTTGCTACTACTTTCTGTGATGTTGACAATCTTTTCCCTTCTTGTCTTCAACTCACTTCTCATTATCATTCTGTCTTTTTCTTACCCTCCCCTATATCTGTTCAATTTTGTTCAACTGTGCATCTTCACACATATGCACTGTATAGGCTATGCTCTTTTGAAAGTAATAATGAAAATCCTCTTTGTATCTCTGAAAAGCTATCATTTCATTGACAAAAATGAACAGTAAGTGGACTTTAATTTTTTCTGATAAAACTGAAACTCTTACATTCCACTATTTTCTCCACTTATACTTTGAGTATCACAAAGAAACTTTCTGAACACATAGAGATAACAGTTTTTATGAATAGTTTTCCTCACTGTTTTACTCAATTGAACATTTTAATCTCTTTTTTCTCTTGAGACTTCCTCTTTGACCCACCCATGTGTTTAAAAGTGTGTTGTTTAATCTCCAAATATTTTGAGATTTTTCTGGCTTTTCATTATTGAGTTCTAGTTTAATTGTATTATAGTCTGACAGCATATTTTGTATAATTCCTATTCCATTAAATTTGTGAGCTGTCTTTTACGGCCCAGAATACACTCTACATTGGCAAATGTCTGTGTGAGCTTGAGAAGAATGTGTATTCTGCTGTTGTTGGATGCAATATTCTGTAAATGTCAATTAGCAATGGTTGATTAATGGTGCTGTTCAGCTCAACTAAGTCCTTACTGATTTTCTATCTGCTGGATCTGTCAATTACAGATAAAGGGGTATTGAATTCTCCAACATAAGAGTGGATTTGTTTATTTCTCCTTGCAGTTCTATCAGTTTTTACTTCACATATTTTGATGTTTTGTTGTTACCTTCATACACATTAGGAATTGTTATGTCTTCTTGGAAAACCAACATCTTTATCATTAAATAAATAATATTCCTCTTTATCCCTAATAATTTTCCTTGCTCTTAAATCTGCTTTGCCTGATAATACAGTGACTCCAGCTTGGTTTTGATTACTGTTAGCATGGCATATCTTTCTCCATCCCTTTACTTTTTTATTTTTTGACTTTTATTATTTATTTTTTATTTTTTGAGATGGAGTCTCGCTGTTGCCCAGGCTGGAGTGCAGTGGCACGCTCTCGGCTCACTGTAACTTCTGCCTCCCGGGTTCAAGCGATTCTCCTGCCTCAGCCTCCTGAGTAGCTGGGACTACAGGCGCACGGCACCACATCTGGCTAATTTTTGTATTTTTAGTATAGACAGGGTTTTGCCATGTTGGCTAGGTTGGTCTCAAATTCCTGACCTCAGGTGATCTGCCTGCCTCAGCCTCCCAAAGTGCTGAAATTACAGGTGTGAGCCACCACACCCAGCCAATTTCTTTACTTTTAATCTATGTCCTTATAGTTAAAGTCAGTTTCTTGTAAAAAACATAGTTGGGTCTTGGTTTTTCATTCACTCTGACACTGTCTTTTTTTTTTTTTTTGAGATGGAGTCTCACTGTGTCTCCCAGGCTAGAGTGCAGTGGTGCAATCTTGGCTCACTGCAACCTCCGCCTCCCAGGTTCATGCGATTCTCCTACCTCAGCCTCCTGAGTAGCTGGGATTACAGGCGCACACCACCACACCAGCTAATTTTTGTATTTTTGGTAGAGATGGGGTTTTGCCATATTGGCCAGGCTGGTCTCGAACTCCTGACCTCAGGTGATCCACCCAACTCAGGCTCACAAAGTGCTGGGATTACAGGTGTGAGTCACCACGCCTGACCTACTGTCTGTCTTTTAATTGGTATATTTAGACCACTGATGTTTAAAGTGATTTTTTATATAATTGGACTAGTATCTACCATATCTGTTACTGTTTTCTATTTGTTGCCCTTCTTGTATGTTTTTTTTTGTCTGACACTGGTTTTCTGCCTTCTCTGTTTTTAACTGAGAATTTTATACAATTTTATTCTCTCTTTTAACATATTAATTATACTTTCAAAACTTTTAAAAGTGGTTGCCTTAGACTTTGCAATATACATTTACAACTACTCCAAGTCTGCTTTCAAATAATGTACTACTACTTCATGGGTAGTGCAAGTATCTTATAAGAGAGTATTTCCAATTCTTTCCTCACATCCTTTATAACATTGTTATAATTCATTTCATTTATTTATAAGCTATAATTACCAAATATAGCTGTTATTTTGAACAAATTGCTATCTGTTAGATCACTTAAGAATTAAAAAATAAATTTTATTTCTCTTCATTTATTCCTTCTCTAATGTTCTTCTTTTCTTTATGTAGATCTGAGTTTCTCATCTGTAATGTTTTCCTTCTTTCTGAAGAACTTCTTTTAACATTTCTTGCCAATCAGGTCTACTGGCAAAAATTTCCTCAAATTTTGTTTGTCTGAGAAAGGCGTTATTTCTCCTTCACATGGAATGATGATTTTGCTGGGTACAGAATTCTAGATGGTTGATTTTTTTCAACACCTTAAAAATTTCAATTAACTCTCTTCTTGCTTGCACAGTTTCTGAGGAGTGGTCCAGTTTAATTATTTTCGTTATTTCTCTATAGGTAAGGTGTTTTATTCCTCTGGCTTCTTTGAGGAATTTTTTGTCTTTGATTTTCTGCAGTTTGAATATGACATGCCTAGGTGTATTTTTTTTTTATATTTATCTTACTTGGGCTTTTCTGAGCTTACTGAATCTGTTGTTTTGTATCTGACATTAATTTGAGGAAATTCTGTCACTGTTACTTCAAATATTTCTTCTGCTCCTTTCTCTTTTTTTTTCTGGTATTTCCATTATATGTATGTTACACCTTTTGTAATTCTCCCACAGTTCTTGGATTTTCTTTTCTGACTTTTTCATTCTCTTTTTGTTCTTGGCATTTCCATTTTGGAAGTTTCTACTGATGTATCTTCAAGCACTGATTCTTTCCTTGGCATGTCCAGTCCATTGATGGGCCCATCAAAGCATTCTTCATTTCTGCTACATTGTTTTTCATTTCTGCTGTTTCATTTTGATCCTTAGAGTTTCCCTCTCTTTATTACAGTACCCATTTGTTCTTGCATGTTGCCTACTTTTCCCATTAGAACCTGAAAACATATTGTAAGATTAATGGTAGCCATAAAGACCGCTTAATCATGCCACAGGGATGGCACTATGTGTTACTCAGCAGTATGATGCAACCTGACCAGGGATTTCCAACCTGATATGGTGATTTCCAGAAGGCAAGGCCTAGAGCACAAGGGTACCTCTGTACAGATACAACTTTCAGAAGCCTTAAAACAAAACTTACCCTTACAAAAATAGCTTAAACCCCCTTTATGAAAGAATAATCTGGTAATTAACCTGGACTGAACACAGATATGAAAAAAGTGGGAAAGATTCCCTAAACTTTGAAAATGTTGTCTGGACAGAGACCCTCCCAGTCAATCAGTCATCTGACCCTCTGGTTTTATCTAACCCACGCCACTGGCCTGCTTCTGCTATCATCCTTGTAAGAGCTCTACCAGAACAAACTTCATGAATAGCAGATGGTGTCTAGGGCTCATCATTGGTGCAGATTGAATGGAAGGGGAAACATTCGGAATAAATGGTATGCTTTGAATGGAGCTATTGCATCTTGGTCCCTTGGTAGAATGTGTGGCTGTGTTCGGGGTTGAGATATACAACCTTTATATCAGAATGCATGTCACTGATACATTGTGAATGCCCTGGAGCAATATTTAAGATCAGAAACATCTTGAATGGGATATTGTATTTCCTACAATAGTCTCTTGCCTGCAGAATGAAATAGTCAAAAATTAGTCTTCAAACAATGCTGATGTCACCCAGGCTTCCTTGTTATGATGACAATAATTAGGAAATGTCTGCTTGCTCACATTCTTGGATGCTCTAGAGTTATCTGAGTGTTAGGTTAGAAAAGACTTTAATTTGAACTCCTCAACATTTCCACTCAAAAGCAGAATGCAAAATGGTCTTTGAATGTGCTGAATCCTGGCATTGTCTTGGACTCTTCATAAATGTGTGTATGCTCTGACATATACTCCTAGAACAACCTCATTTCATCAACATTAGATATTGGTTCTGGAAAATATTTCTTGTCTATACTTATCCTGTGCAGCTCTTCCTTAAAAGCTTTAGCACCTTCAGTATTGGCACTTGCTGCCTCACCACTGGCCTCACATTATGAAAATTATGACACTTTTTGAAGCATTGGAACTACCCATGACTTGCTGTAAACATTTGCATATATCTAGGATCATCTGCATATTCTTTTAATGTGTTGAAAAGACTTCTTGCCTTAGCCTGGATCATCAGTAGGTTAAATGGTATGTTTGTCTCTATCTGGTTTTCCATCCCGATGACAAATAATTTTTTTTCATATAATCAGTTAGCCCAGCTCTTTCCTTTGTGATGAGAGTGGATTTAACCAATATTGATAATTTCACTGCATTAGTTATTTGCTTCTTATCCTTTAAGATGGTTGAGATTGTCAATTGTGAAGGTTCTAACATGTGCAGTGGCCATTACTGGCTTAATGCCTTTATGCTGGGCAATTAAGTAAAATTTTACCTTAAAGAGTAATTGTGGCTGGGCATGGTGGCTCATTCCTGTAATCTCAGTGCTTTGGGAAGCCAAGGTGGGTAGATCGCTTGAGTCTAGGAGTTCGAGACCAGCCTGGGCAACATAGTGAAACCCTGTCTCTACAAAAAAATTAGCTGGGCATGGTGGCATGCACCTGTAGTCTCAGCTACTCTGAAGGTGAGATGGGAGGATTGCTTGTGCCTGGGAGGCAGAGATTGCAGTGAGCCATGATTGCGCCCACCGCACTCCAGCCCGGGCAACAGAGCTAGACCCTGCCTCAAAAAAAAAGGTAATTGCTTTCTTCTTCTTCTTCTTTCTTCTTCTTCTTCTGTCTCCTTCCTTCTTCCTCCTTCCTTCTTCCTCCTTCCTTCTTCCTTCTTTCTTCTTCTTCTTTTCTTTCTTCTTCCTTCTCCTTATCCTTATCCTTCTTCTTCTTTTTCTTCCTTCTTCTTTCTTCTTCTTCCTCCTCTTCTTCTTCTTCGAAGCAGGAGACACAGATGGACATTTTGTATACATGATGGTTTACAAAAACACAAAATTATTTGCAACACAGTACACCTTAGAGTATCAGTTGTTTACCCTTGTGATCATGTGGCTGACCAGGAGCTGTGATTTGCTGCCACTACCCAGCACCAAGAAAGATTATTGTGTCTTATATTGCTAGCCCTGGAAAAGATCAAAACTCAAAATTCAAAATATAATTTCTACTGAATGCATATTGCTTACACACTATCATAAAGTCAAAAAATTATAAGTTGAACCATCCGTAGAATTCTCTGTGTACATTTCAAAATGACTACTTTCTCCTCCCCCTGCCAGAAGCATGAGGAGATTTTTTTTTAATTCTCATTGTGAGAACTTAGTAGGGATACTGAAGACAAAATGTACGATTGTGTGGGACCCCTTAAGACTTGACCTTTGAGAGGTCAAGTTTGTCCACACTGAAACTCCAGCAATTTATCCATTATAGTTTATGTTTTCCTACCCTGGTACTGGCTCCAGCAATGATTTCACTCCCAACTTGGGAAGCAGTGGTTAGCCCTGTGACCTCAATTATCTGATGGAGCTATAAAAAATGGTTAATTTTCAGTTTTTTCAGCTTTTTACTTGTTGTGAAAATGGGAATGACAACTTCCAACCTCCTTACAAGACAAACTGGCAACTTCAATCTGGGATTTTTATATACTAGAATTTACAACCAATAATAATAATTATTATAGTAATAATAGCAAATTAGTATTTGCCAGATATATAAATTCTTAAATGTATTAACTCAATTAATTCTCACAGCTACCTTGTGAGATTGGTATTATTGTTATTTACATTTGAGGATGAGAAAATTGGGACACAGAGAGGATATGTATTTACTAGAGTTTTGATTAGATCCTTTCAGATTTAGACAGAAGTGATTGACACTAAAACACAGACACTGATATTTCATAATGGTGTTATATGCCAGGCATTGTTTTAGTTCTCTAAACATAATAACTCAATAAACTTCAACAATATTAAGAGGTAGTGACTTTTGATAAAAAGAAAACATGAGTCCATACATCCAAGTTGCTGAGCAAACTCCACGAAGGATAAACTCAAAGGGATACACACCAAGACATACTATAATAAAACTCTCAAAAGACAAAGACAGACAGAGAATCTTGAAAGCAGCAAGGAATAATTGACTCATCATGTACAAAGGATCCTTGATAAGTTTAACAGCCAATTTATCATCAGAAGCTAGGTCGGCCAAAAGACAGTAGATTACATATTTAAAGTGCTGAAATAAAAAAAAAAAAGCTGTCAACCAAAAATTCTATATGTGGCTAAATTCTACCGCAGAAATGAAGCAAAAATTAAGATATCCCCATTAAAGTTGAGAGAGTTCATCACTAGCCAACCTGCCCTACAAGAACTATTAAAAAGAGTTCTCCAGGATGAAAAGACATAAGATTGGAGTTAGAAGGCATACAAAGAAATAAAGCTGGGCATGGTGGATCATGCCTATAATCTCAGTATTTTGAGAGGCTGAGGTGGGAGGATCACTTGAGCTCAGGAGTTCAAGACCAGCCTGGGCAACATAGGGAGACCCCATCTCTGCAAAAAATAGAAAAATTAACCAGGAATGGTAGCACATCCCTGTGGTCCCAGCTACTTGGGAGGCTAAAGTGGGAGGATTGCTTGAGCCTGTGAAGTTGAGGCTGCAGTAAGTCAAGATCATGCAATGCTACTGTAGTTCAGCCTGGGTGCAAGTCCTTGCCTAAAAAACAAACAAACAAACAGACAAAAAACCCAATGTCGTTACTTTTACCAGAGTAGTTCTTTCTTTCTTTTTTCTTTCCTTAAAGAACTACTCTGGTAAAGGTAACTACATTGGTAAATACAAAAGCCACTATTATGTTTTTGCCTTGTAAATTTTCTTTTTGTTTCATATATAATTTAAAAGACAAATGCATAAAATTATTATAAATATGTGTTAATGGGAGACAATGTATAAAGATGTAATTTAGGAAGAGACAGCTGTATAGGAGCAGAGTTTTTGTATATTATTAAAGCTAACCTGATACAAATTTCAATTACAGTATTGAAATTTCTTCATAATGATAATAATTGTAATTATTTCTCAGTATCTGCACATTCTGTACCTGAGGATTTGACCAACCAAAGGTCAAAAATATTTGAAAAAAATCAACACAGATAATATGACTAGAAATCATATGGATTTGAAAAATAGTACAGCATAACCGCTATTTATATAACATTTACATTTTATTAGGCATTGTAAGTAATCTAGAGATGGTTTAAAGTATACAGGAAGATGTGTGTACATTATATGCAAATACTACACCATCTTATATATAGACTTGAGCATCTGAGGATTTGGGGTCCAAGGGAGGTCCTGGAACCAACCTTCCATAGATACAGAGAGATAACTATTGATTATTTTTTTAAAAAGTTAGGATGTTAATTGAAAGCACATGGCAGCTCCTAAGAAAATAATTTTTAAATATTCAGAAAAGAAAATTAGGAGGAAATCCAAACTTTGTATTAGAAAAAAATCAATTAAACAAGAAAGCAATATTGAAAGAATTGGGGGGAAAACATAAAAAATATATAAAACTAAGAGCAAAGTAGCAAAAGTAAATCTTTCCTTATCAGTAATCACTTTAAATATAAATAACTGAAACTCACCGGTTAAAAGACAAAAACTGGCAGGATGGATTAAAAAATAAAAGCATGTTGTCTGCCCACAAGAGACTAACTTTAGGTCCAAAGATACAAATAGGCTGAAAATAAACAGACAGAAAATGATATTCCACACAAATAGTTGCCAAAACAGAGCTGGTATAACTATACTAATATCAGATAAAATAGACATGAAGTTAAAATTACAAAAGACAAGGAAAGTCACTATTCATTGATAAAGGGTCAATTTATCAAGAAGATATAACAATAATAAACATATATGCACTGCTATGATTTGGGCATGGTTTTGCTGTTGTTGTTCCTGCCAAAGCTCATGTTGAAACTTGATTCCCAATGTGGTAGTGTTGGGAGGTGGGGCCTAGTGGGAAGTGTTTGGGTCATAAGGGCAGATCCCTCATGAATGGCTTGGTGCTGTTCTCCAGGTAGTCAGTGAGTTCTTCCTATTTTAAGACTGGATCTGGATTAGTTCTCACAGGAATTGATTAGTTTCTACAAGTGTGGTTGTTACAAAGCCAGGTCACCCCTCATGTTTCTCTTTCTTCACACGTCTGCTTCCTCTTTGCCCTTCTCTGTCATGTTGTGACTCAGCACAGAAGCCCTTGCCAGAACCAGGGTCATGCCATTGAGATCCTCAGCCTGCAGAACCATGAGCTAAATAAAACTCTTTTCTTTATAAATTACCCAGTCTCAGGTATTCTTTTATAGCAACACAAAAGGGACTAAGACATGCACCAAACAACAGAACTCCAAAATGTATGAAGCCAAAAAAATGAGACTTGAAGGGAGAAATAGACAGTTCTGCAATGCAGTGGGTTGACATCCTGGGACTGCTGCTCCTGGTAGTAGGGGTTGACAGGACAAGCTCTCTGCCCACATGGTGCTCACGGACTAGCAGAGGAGGCAGTGACAACTGCTGTGAAATAGTAGTGAGTGTTAAGAAGAAAGATGGGGAGAGGCACATTAGGCAGAGTGAGGAAGTGAGAGAGACAAGGCAGGAGGGGTGTTGCAGAGCAGGTGAGAGAGGGGTATCCTAAGCAGGTGGCATTGGCAGAGAAGGCTGGGAATGGTCTACACATCCCATGTTTGTTTCTGAGTGGTGGGATAATGAATTTTTTGTTTTATTCTTTATATTTTTCTGTGTGTGTGTGTGTGTGTGTGTGTGTGTGTGTGTTTGAGACAGGGTCTCTCTCTGTCACTCAGGCTGGAGTGCAGCGGCACAATCTCTACTCACTGCAGCCTCAACCTCCTGGGTTCAAGTGATTCTCATGCCTCAGCCTCCTGAGTAGCTGGGATTACAGGTGTGTACCACCACGGCTGGCTAATTTTTAAATTTTTTATAAAGTCAGGGTCTCACTATGTTGCCCAGGATAACATTTTCAATTAAAAACATGTGCTACTTTGATTTTCAGAAAAAGGGAGTGCTTAAAAAGAGAGAGAAAGTTCAACTTCATAAACCTGAAGAGCACTGCTGACTTCCTACCTGTGGCCACGTAGTCCTAGCTGCGTTTTTCTGGTGGCTTCCAGAAGAATGGCACTGCCCTGCCACCTTGTGGCCATGTGGCAAGTAAACCTTCCAGCCAGCATTACAATAAAGCCAAAATCAGTTTTCTCACGTTTGAGGAAGATGACAAATATTCAGCATTCTAAGTAAGCTATGATTTGGATGGAGCTTTACTGATACCACTCAGAGATAAGGTGTTCTGCTTTATGGTAATACTTCGTCCTTTTGGCATCATCAAGAAACAGCCTCTCTAGTCAAAGCTTAACTCTTAAGGACCTACATAAAGATTATCTGAACATTCTTATTCATTTCTTACAGAGTGTATTGAACACAAAAACCTTTCCTTTAGAGCTCATGATTTTTAAAAACAGTATCTCCTCAATGCAAAGATAAGTTCAATCCATCACCAGGAAGAGCCCAGGCTTAGCTCATAGGAAATACAAGTGAATCCAGGGATAGTGGAGAATTTTCTTTTCTTTTTTTCTTTTTCTTTTATTATTTATTTATTTGTTTGAGACAGGGTCTTTCTCTGTCAACCAGGCTGGAGTGCAGTGACACCATCGTGGCTTACTGCAGCCTCATCCTCCTGGGCTCAAGCGATCCTCCCATCTCAGCCTCCTGAGTAGCTGTGACTACAGGTGCATGCCACCACTCCTGACTAATGTTTGTATTTTTTTTAAGAGACCTGGTTTCACCATGGTCCCCAGGCTGGTCTCAAACTCCTGAGCTCAAGCAATCCGCTGGTAGGGCTTTTTCTTATTGTTACCCTCTGTATTGATTTGTTCCGGTTGCCAAAACAAAGTACCACAAACTGAGTGGCTTCTTACACAACAGAAATTTATTGTCCACAGCGCTGGAGGTGAGAAGTTTGAAATCAAGGTATTGGCAGGGGTTGTTTCCTCTGAGTGGAAGGTCTGCTCCAAGCCTCTCTCCTTGGCTTGTATGGCCATCTTCTCCCTGCCTGTTCACATCACCATCCTCTGTGCATGTCTTCATGTCCAAATTTCCTCTTTTTTATAAAGACAATAGTCATATTGGTTTAGGGCCCAGCGAATGACCTCATTTTAACTTGATTATCTCTGTAAAGATCCTATCTGCAAATAAGTCACATTTTGAGGTATTGGGGGTTAGGATTTTGAAATATGAATGGGGGGTGAGCACAGTTCAACTCCTGACACCCCTCCTGGTGTTGCATTTCAGTAGAAGACCAGTGAGCCTCAGGTAGGAACCTGGAAAGCCCCACCGTCTTGTTTCCTCTCATCTTCCCTTTCTTTTCCCTCAATGGCTTTCAACTCTGATTCACATTAGAATTATCCAAGGAGTTTTTAAAATTTCTGATTCTGAACCCCACCCCTAGACCAACTAAATCAGAAGAAAACTCGCAGGGAAACTTAATCCAAGAAGGAATCAAGGAAGGCTTCCAATGGGAGGGGATTCATTCACTACATTTTGAAAAATGAATGGATGATTGAGATAGAGAATAATGAGAGGTGTAGAAAGAACATCATAACCAAAGACTTAGTGGGGTCAGACAACATGGGTGGGCTGGCAGGGCTTGTGTGTGTCCTGATGGCAGAGGGAGGGGTGGGGGGTCACACACAGGGGCACAGGAGCAACCCTACAGGCAGCTGTTGCTGTGAGATAAACGTCCAAGCAGGAGGTGCTGAAAGATGAAGCTGATGAGGCAGGCAGGGGCCAAATCAAGAGAGGATGTGTGCCTCATGCAAAGAAGCCCGGGTTTCCACAACAACATTTCAGAAAGGGAGCTGCCATCACCCCCGAGCTCACTCCTGACCATAATGTCAGGTGTGGCTGCCCTCCTGTCAACTGCATCACCATTGTGATTCTACTTTCATAAGCAATGACAAGTGTGAGTTCACTGTTACGACAAAGGACGTCATTGCCAATTCTGAAGCTGCTGTGGATGGCAGTGAGGCAGGATAGAGTGGAAGAGGCAAGACCAGGAGCTGGGCAAGACCAGTGAAGTATAATGGATGGCAGAGAGGTGTAGACCCTAGTCAGGAGGACGGACAGTTAAGAAATGCATTGGGTGGACCAGGCGCGGTGGCTCACGCTCATAATCCCGCACTTTGGGAGGCTGAGGTGGGCAGATCACCTGAGGTCAGGAGTTCGAGACCAGCCTGACCAACGTGCAGAAACCCTGTCCCTACTAAAAATACAAAATTAGCCGAGCGTGGTGGCACATGCCTGTAGTCCCAGCTACTCAGGAGGCTGAGGCAGGAGAATCGCTTGAACCTGGAAGGAGGAGGTTGCAGTGAGCCAAAATCCTGCCATTACACTCCAGCCTGGGAAACAAGTGCAAAACTCTGTCTCAAAAAAAAAAAAAAAAGAAAGAAAGAAAAAGAAAAAAAAAGAAATGCATTGTGCGGAGTGGGGCTGGGGGGTGAGGTGACCAGCTTGCCTCTTCCACTCTATCCTGCCTCACTGCCATTCACAGCAGCTTTGGAATTGGCAACGACATCCTTTGTCATAACAGTGAACTCACACTTGTCACTGCTTATGAAAGTAGAATCACAATGGTGATGTTCCTGCCCAGGCACTGAGGTGAAGCGAATGGTTTGGCAACAGGGTACAAGGGAAAATGCAGAGGTGAAAATCTGGGCCTTGGAACAGCTTCATCAAGTCTGGCGAGGGAGACCCAATCCACTCAACTGCAGAATGTGCATGTGACCACTACATGGTGAACAGAGGACTGAGCTTTGCTGCTCTACCAACCATCATGGTAGGGGCACACATTCTACTCCCCTGAATGCAGCCAGGCTCTGGGGAGCTCATCTGCAGCTTTGACTCATTCTGGGCAGCCTCAATTTTTCTCAAACACCAATTGCATCTGGGAAGGTGAATTCACTGTGCCTGGGTTTGTCCCCTCTGCTATAACAGTGTTGCAATGTCACGTGAAAGATTCCTATCATAATTTAACCATTTTCTAAATTATCTGGGAAGTTTATTTGGAGGTTTGGGAGTGCTCTAATGATGTATGATAAATCTTTGATGCAAAGATCTACAATCTTGCAATTTACTATAAGCATCTTTGAAGTACATGTTATTAATTTAACCTTATATAAAGGTTATATACAGAATCTGTACCTCAGTATGCTTAGTTGTATCCACATAGAGGACTTCTAAAACAACAAAACTGCCTCATTATACATTATATAGACTTGCACATCATAATGGCAGTTAATAAAATGAAATTCTGTGTTTTCCTTTTTATAGTTAAATTTTCCTTAAAAAAATAACTTGCAGGAGATAAGCAAGAAAAATGCCTTGGCCTGGGAGATTAAAACCTATCTGGCAAAATGAAAACATTGATGTAAATGACATGAAAATGGTTCTGTCTGGCTTTCCTGTGGCCCATTATTAGAGATCAGATTGGCAGCTGCTTCCACAACTAATTGATTCTACGAAATTTGGCAAGCTTTATACTTCTCTATCTCAGAAACTGGACAACTGCCCACTTTGTAAATACCAATGTAACAATATCCTTTAAAGTGCTTAAAATCATTGGGAAAAATCCCTATCAAATAAAAGATATACTTATGTAACTTATTATAGTACTTGATTTCAAATATTTATATGTAAAATACTAATGACTGTTCTGATAAATACTTTATCAAATTCACAAAGTATGTCAGTATGTGAACAGCATAATCTAAAGGCTTGTGCTGGTGTCTTCCATTTGCCCCCTAAGATCCACTCTCTGTGGTTTTCCAGCCAGCCCTGGACCCAGTGGGGGAATGTGGGTGCTGACCTAGGTTTTCCTTTGCCTTCTGGCTTCAGGTTGGGTTCAGCCAACCGGTGTAGGGTTATCAGCAAAAGATCCATAGGTGGGAGGAGAATGGAGGCAGGTATTTATTCTCCCCATGAGTGTTCTCTGAATTGATACTGAAGGCCATAGTTCCTGTCAGGTGACTCATTCCATAGACCCCTCACCCCTTGACCTTCAACCTTTGTGCTTAGAGGTAATAATAACTGTTCCCTGAGATTGCAAGCCCCAGAGAACTCCATCATCATTTGCTATCTTCTGTAAACTACCCGTATATTTTAAATAGTTCTTTTTATTAAATTCTCCTCCAGTGATCCAAATTGAATTTTCCACCTTGAATGGTAACAGTGCTTTTACTCTTTTCCTTTGTGTTGAAAAGGAAGCATGGGGCAAAAGGTGCTGAAATACAATCTCTGCTTATTAAAACAAACAAACAACAACAACAAAAAAAACGAGCAATTCAGTACCACAAAGCTGCTATGTTAATACATCTCTTTTTCCTTCTTTTTCTTTCTTTTTTTTTTTTTTTTTGAGACAGTCTCCCCTTGTTGCCTGCGTTGGAGTGAAGTGGCGCGACTCAGCTCACTGCAACATCCACTTCCCAGGTTCAAAGGACTCTCGTGCCTCAGCCTCCCAAGTAGCTGGGACTACAGGATTACAGGCAGTGGATCATGCCTGTAATCCCAGCACTTTTGGAGGCTGAGGTGGGAGGATCGCTTGAGTACAGGAGTTTGAGACCAGCTTAGGTAACACAGGTTACACAGGTTACCTAAATGGTCCTCAGGGCCATTTCTAGTGCTAATTAAAATGGTCCTCAGGGCAAATAACAAACAATGAAACAGTTATCATATGGTCCCATTTTTACAGTCCCACCAACAGTGTAAAAGTGTTCCTATTTCTCCACATCCTCTCCAGCATCTGTTTCCTGACTTTTTAATGATCGCCATTCTAACTGGTGTGAGATGGTATCTCATTGTGGTTTTGATTTGCATTTCTCTGACGGCCAGTGATGATGAGCATTTTTTTATGTGTCTGTTGGCTGCATAAATATCTTCTTTTGAGAAGTGTCTGTTCATATCCTTCACCCACTTTTTGATGGGGTTGTTTGATTTTTTCTTATAAATTTGTTTAAGTTCTTTGTAGATTCTGGATATTAGTCCTTTCCAGATGGGTAGATTGTGAAAATTTTCTTCCATTCTGTAGGTTGCCTATTCACTCTGATGGTGGTTTCTTTTGCTGTGCAGAAGCTCTTTAGTTTAATTAGATCCCATTTGTCTATTTTGGCTTTTGTTGCCATTGCTTTTGGTGTTTTAGGCATGAAGTCCTTGACCATGCCTATGTCCTCAATGGTATTGCCTAGGTTTTCTTCTAGGGTTTTTATGGTTTTAGGTCTAACATTTAAGTCTTTAATTCATCTTGAATTAATTTTTGTATAAGGTGTAAGGAAGGGATCCAGTTTCAGCTTTCTACATATGGCTAGCCAGTTTTGCCAGCACCATTTATTAAATAGGGAATCCTTTTCCCATTTCTTATTTTTGTCAGGTTTGTCAAAGATCAGATGGTTGTAGATGTGTGATACTATTTCTGAGGGCTCTGTACTGTTCCATTGGTCTATATCTCTGTTTTAGTACCAGTACCATGCTGTTTTGGTTACTGTAGCCTTGCAGCATAGTTTGAAGTCAGGTCGCGTGATGCCTCCAGCTTTGTTCTTTTGGCTTAGGATTGTCTTGGCAATGCGGGCTCTTTTTTGGTTCCATATGAATTTTAAAGTAGTTTTTTCCAATTCTGTGAAGAAAGTCATTGGTAGCTTGATGGGGATGGCATTGAATCTATAAATTACCTCGGGCAGTATGGCCATTTTCACGATATTGATTCTTCCTATCCATGAGCATGGAATATTCTTCCATTTGTTTGTGTCCTCTTTTATTTAGTTGAGCAGTAGTTTGTAGTTCTCCTTGAAGAGGTCCTTCACATCCCTTGTAAGTTGGATTCCTAGGTATTTTATTCTCTGAAGCAACTGTGAATGGCAGTTCACTCATGATTTGGCACTCTGTTTGTCTGTTATTGGTGTATACGAATGCTTGTGATTTTTGCAGATTGATTTTGTATCCTGAGACTTTGCTGAAGTTCCTTATCAGCTTAAGGAGATTTGGGGCTGAGACAATCGGGTTTTCTAAATATACAATCATGTCATCTGCCAACAGGGACAATTTGACTTCCTCTTTTCCTAATTGAATACCCTTTATTTCTTTCTCTTGCCTGATTGCCCTGGCCAGAACTTCCAACACTATGTTGAATAGGAGTGGTGAGAGAAGGCATCCCTGTCTTGTGCCAGTTTTCAAAAGGAATGCTTCCAGTTTTTGCCCATTCAGTATGATATTGGCTGTGGGTTTGTCATAAATAGCTCTTATTATTTTGAGATATGTTCCATCAATACCTAGTTTATTGAGAGTTTTTAGCATGAAGCGCTGTTGAATTTTGTCAAAGGCCTTGTCTGCATCTATTGAGATAATCATGTGGTTTTTGTCTTTGGTTCTGTTAATATGATGGATTACGTTTATTCATTTGCATATGTTGAACCAGCCTTGCATCCCAGGGGTGAAGCCAACATGATCATGGTGGATAAGCTTTTTGATGTGCTGCTGGATTCGGTTTGCCAGCATTTTATTGAGGATTTCTGCATTGATGTTCATCAGGGATATTGGTCTAAAATTCTCTTTTTTTGTTGTGTCTCTGCCAGGCTTTGGTATCAGGATGATGCTGGCCTCATAAAATGAGTTAGGGAGGATTCCCTCTTTTTCTATTGATTGGAATAGTTTCAGAAGGAATGGTACCAGCTCCTCTTTGTACCTCTGGTAGAATTCAGCTGTGAATCTGCCTGGTCCCAGACTTTTTTTGGTTGGTAGGCTATTAATTATTGCCTTAATTTCAGAGCCTGTTATTTGTCTATTCAGGGATTCAACACCTTCCTGGTTTAGTCTTGGGAGGGTGTATGTGTCCAGGAATTTATCTATTTCTTCTAGATTTTCTAGTTTATTTGCATAGAGGTGTTTATAGTATTCTCTGATGGTAATTTGTATTTCTTTGGGATTGGTAGTGATATCCCCTTTATCATTTTTTATTGCATCTATTTGATTCTTCTTTTCTTCTTTATTAGTCTTGCTAGTGGTCTATCAATTTTGTTGATCTTTTCAAAAAACCAGCTCCTGGATTCATTGATTTTTTGAAGGGTTTTTTGTGTCTGTATCTCCTTCAGTTCTGCTCTGATCTTAGCTATTTCTTGCCTTCTGCTAGCTTTTGAATGTGTTTGCTCTTGCTTCTCTAGTTCTTTTTATTGTGATGTTAGGGTGTCAATTTTAGATCTTTCCTGCTTTCTTTTGTGGGCATTTAGTGCTATAAATTTCCCTCTACACACAGCTTTAAATGTGTCCGAGAGATTCTGGTATGTTGTGTCTGTTTTCATTGGTTTCAAAGAACATCTTTATTTCTGCCTTCATTTCATTATATACCCAGTAGTCATTCAGGAGCAGGTTGTTCAGTTTCCATGTAGTTGAGTGGTTTTGAGTGAGTTTCTTAATCCTGAGTTCTAATTTGATTGCACTGTGGTCTGAGAGACAGTTTGTTACAATTTCTGTTCTTTTACATTTGCTGAGGAGTGCTTTACTTCCAACTATGTGGTCACTTTTGGAATAAGTGTGATGTGGTGCTGAGAAGAATGTATATTCTGTTGATTTGGGGTGGAGAGTTCTGTAGATGTCTATTAGGTCTGCTTGGTGCAGAGCTGAGTTCAATTCCTGGATATCCTTGTTCACTTTCTGTCTCGTTTATCTGTCTAATGTTGACAGTGGGGTGTTAAAGTCTCCCATTATTATTGTGTGGGAGTCTAAATCTCTTTGTAGGTCTCCAAGGACTTGCTTTATGAATCTGGGTGCTCCTGTATTGGGTGCATATAAATTTAGGATAATTAACTCTTCTTGTTGAATTGATCCCTTTACCATTATGTAATGGCCTTCTTTGTCTCTTTTGATCTTTGTTGGTTTAAAGTCTGTTTTATCAGAGACTAGGATTGCAACCTCTGCTTTTTTTGTTTTCCATTTGCTCGGTAGATCTTCCTCCATCCCTTTATTTTGAGCCTATGTGTGTCTCTGCATGTGAGATGGGTCTCCTGCATACAGCACACTGATGGGTCTTGACTCTATCCAATTTGCCAATCTGTGTCTTTTAATTGGAGCATTTAGCCCATTTACATTTAATATTTTTATGTGTAATTTGATCCTGTCATTATGATGTTAGCTGGGTATTTTGCTTATTAGTTGATGCAGTTTTTCTTCCTAGCATCGATGGTCTTTACAATTTGGCATGTTTTTGCAGTGGCTGTTACCAATTGTTCCTTTCCATGTTTAGTGCTTCCTTCAGGAAGGCCTGGTGGTGACAAAATCTCTCAGCATTTGCTTGTCTGTAAAGGATTCTATTTCTCCTTCACTTATGAAGCTTAGTTTGGCTGGATATGAAATTCTGGGTTGAAAATTCTTTTCTTTAAGAATGTTGAATATTGGCCCCCACTCTCTTCTGGCTTGTAGAGTTTCTGTTGAGACATCCGCTGGTAGTCTGATGGGCTTCCCTTTGTGGGTAACCCGACCTTTCTCTCTGAGGGCAGCCTATTTTTAAAGGGAAGGGACTTAGACTCTATCTCTTGATGGAAGCGCATCAAAGAATTTGTGGACACATTTTTTAAACCATGACTACATATGCATAGATACCTAGGGAGCACAATGTTGCAACATGTTACCATTTGAAAATTTTAAGTGAAAGGTGTATGAATATTTGGTATTCTACTTTTCATTTTCATGTAAGTTTGAAATTTTTCAAAATAAAAAGTTGGGGGGAAAATGTTACTCTGCAGTTGTCCAGCCTGATTTTTTTCCCCATTTGTAGCCAATTTGCTTTTTGCCTGGATGCTTGAATAACTCTTTCTTTAAGTTGTATATTCTAGTTATAAAGCATCTCTTAATAAATTTTCCTGGACTGCAATGTGTGTCTCCATCTAGAGGTTCATTTTTTTTCTTCTATGTAATCCCCTTTATTACATCTTCTGAATTCTTCTGTTCCATATTTTGGGGCACTTTGCATTTAGCACACCAATTATCCTCATGTTGGATCATTTCTACATTCTGATTCTGTGGGCTTCATTGTATTTGCTTTAATTTATTTTCTTTTCAGCTGCATGTGTTGTTATGATCTTAAGATTTTCTTTTAACTTAGTTTCCAGTAGTGTCTTTTCTATTCCTTCCAATTTGTACTTCAGTGTGTTGAATGGTGTTGTTTGGATCCTCACTTTGTATTTTTAAGTGTGACGATCTCCATTTATCTGTTTCTGTTGCTGCTGTTTATATTCTTCTCTATGAGGTCTTATTTTAAGTTAGTTAATGTACATATAATGTATATACACAAATACACAGTTTATTACTATTCCTTTAATCATGTATTCTCCCAGGTCAGTTTCTTTATCAATCTTTGCAGGGGGTCTTCCTTTCTTGCCTCCCTCTTCATTTTCTTTCTTTGTTAGATGCCCTGAACCAATGTTCTGCTTTTTCACGATTTCAAGGAGTGGTCCATCCCTTTAGGGAATATGCCTAACCTTTAGGTAATTTTCCCAGAGGGAAACTAGAATGAATTAGAGCCATGGCTATGAAGAGAGAAAAAAGAAAGGCTATTTTCCAGTTGTTAATCTTCAGGGTTTCAATTATCAGATATGGGGCTTTTCAAATGACTTCAGGGGTGGTGTGTGATTAGGAGCCAGGCTACTTAACCTCTCTGCTCCAGAATCCTTCATTTTCCTCCCTGATATCACTTTTTAAAGTTTATTGCATTCCCCTATCTCCCTTTCCTTGTTGGCAATTATTATTGATTTTTTGGGGAGAGGTTTTCTTTTTTTTAAACTGATTTTGGGTGCATCTTGTTAAGAAGTAGGGGAAGAAAAACTGTGAGGCAGTCTCTATTCTTTTAAACTTAGAAGTCCATCTCTTCTACAGCATCATATTTATATTTTTTAAGCAGGCTACAGGAAGAAGGAAATACTTTTCACAAGAAAAAGAACCTAGTGCTTTAAGCTGGAAGTGATCTCAGAAGCCATCCACTTTTGGGCTGGGGGCAGCGGCTCATGCCTGTAATCCCAGCACTTTGAGAGGCCGAGGGGGGTGGATGACCTGAGGTCAGGAGTTCGAGACCAGCCTGGCCAACATGGCAAAACCCCGTTTCCACTAAAAATACAAAAATTCACTGGGTGTGGTGGCACATGCCTGTAATCCCAGCTACTCAGGAGACTGAGGCAGCAGAATTGCTTGAAACTAGGAGGCAGAGGTTGCAGTAAGCCGTGGTTGCACCACTGCACTCCAGCCTGGGTGATGAAGCAAGACTCCATCTCAGAAACAAAACAAAACAAAACAAAACAAAAAACCATCCACTTTCCAAGTTCACAGAGTCATTTAATGACTGAGGAGAAGGTCTCCATCTTTTTTTTCCATCTTCCCTTGTCTCATGTATGGGTGCCATTTTAGACACCAGAAAGAGAGACTGAGAAAGAAAGAGAGGGAGCGAGAAGTTTTGCATGTTGAGTACTTTCCTTTCCTGCCTCTATTCATATTACAGAGCACTGGGCCTTTGTTAGGGGCAGCTCTGGTGGCACAGAAATTGGGGCTCTGACTACAAGGCTAAAAAAGTATATATTGGATAAAGACTCAATATGGTAAAGAAAGAACACCAGGAAAATTGTAAGACATTTTTCTTCTTCCTCTCTTCTCTGGTTTAAAACAAATAAATCAACCAACACCACAAGAACTACATATCATTTGAGGACATGAGACATTGAAAAAGGGAAGAGTTTGATTTTCTGAAATGATTTGTCTCAGCTGCTATGACTGCTTGTGAGAATTAAGAAATTATCCCAGTGAGTACTGTGTTACAAGTACATGCAATGGATTTTAATTATGTCAGCTGGAAAAAGACTTAAAAACAAGCCAAAGGACTGTAGATTAACAGGAAATATAAAAATACAATCTGCCTTGGGTCAATTCTGATCAGTGAGGCATCTCAGAATGCACTCCATCTATTTCAGTGGGCCCTCCCTCTTCTGAATGAAGACTTATCAGCACCAGAGATCTATGAAGCTGCCCCAAAACCTATTGGACCAGCTGGTCACTTGTCATTGGTCAAAACATTAGAATAAATGTTTCCCAAAATGCCCAGAAATGCAATCCTGTTGCTTACAGAGATCCTCAATCCTAATTCTACAATGAGGCTCTTAGTTAATTATGACTTGGGGACATCCAGAAGTTAACCTTGACACCTAGCTGTAAGAAAAAGCACAAAGTAGAAATACAAAAAATAAAAATAAAATCTTTTCTTTCAAAGTCAGCTGGGTATGAAAAATATGAAATTCGTAAATAATCTAGAATTGTTCATGTGATGGTGTAACATGAGGAAATTATACAGTGACAGATAAAATTTTCTTCCACCCTCCTAAGGTCTCTGGCCAGAACTGAAATAGTACAGATTAACAAGAGAAAAGCATACAATATTAATAATTTTTTTTACTTGTACATGGGAATCCTCACAAGAAAAATGAAGACCCAAAGATGCAGTTAGAGCTAAATGCTTATATACCATATTGGACAGAGTAGTAAATTGTGAAAATATGACAAGAAAAAGGGGCTTAGATTTGGGCAATGAATCATGGAGAAGTGACTAGGAAGATACCGGTAAGCACAACAAGTTTTGTTTGTACAGATGTCTCTTGTCTTTGACTTCTCATGTCTAGGGATAAGAATGTTTCTTTCCTCTTGGTGTAGTGAGGACATCTCTCACATGGGACTTCCATCTTCTGCTTTCAGGAAGAAAAAGGAAGGCCAGTGTGCCCTTCTTGCACCTGCTGCTTTTTAAGTGCTTTTCACTCAAAAGAATCAATATGCTACAGTGGCATGTTTTGAGGTGGTGTGTTCTGAACTTCTTCCCTACCCAGTATCTATACTCTCATTCTCCCTTACAAATAGAACTCCTATAGTCTGTTAAAAGAAAAACTTTAGCCTAATTAAATTTAACAGTGTTTACTTGAGCAAAGAACGATTCCACCAATCCGGCAGCCTCCCCAGCCGGAGTAGGTTCAGAGACACTTCAGCACAGCCATATGGTGGAAGATTTATAGACAGAAAAAGGAAGTGATGTACAGAAAAGGAAGTGAGGTATAGCAACAGCTGGATTGGTTACAGTCAGTGTTTCCCCTATTTGAACACGGTTTGAGCAGCTGGCTCCCTTTCATCGGCCATAACTCAGTGACTGGCACAAGAGTAGATTACAGTCTGTTTACACCTTCATTTAGGTTATAGTTTGCGACTTACACAGAAAACTTTAGGCACAACTTAAAATATGTATGGAGGCAACTTTAGGCTAAACTTAAGTCTTGAGGATGCAATGTAACTGTCAGGCCTCTGAGCCCAAGCTAAGCCATCATATCCCCTGTGACCTGCACGTATACATCCAGATGGCCTGAAGTAACTGAAGAATCACAAAAGAAGTGAAAATGGCCTGTTCCTGCCTTAACTGATGACATTACCTTGTGAAATTCCTTCTCCTGGCTCATCCTGGCTCAAAAGCTCCCCCACTGAGCACCTGGTGACCCCCACCCCTGCCTGCCAGAGAACAACCCCCTTTGACTGTAATTTTCCTTTACCTACCCAAATCTTATAAAACAACCCCACCCCTATCTCCCTTAGCTGACTGCCTTTTCGGACTCAGCCCGCCTGCACTCAGGTGAAATAAACAGCCTTGTTGCTCACACAAAGGCCTGTTTGGTGGTCTCTTCATACGGACATGAGTGAAAGTAACTGTCCAGATTACATTTTTTACAAAAGATTTTTTTCAGTCTCCTTCGCAGATGGGAGTGACCAGTGAGAAGCAGATGGAAGCCATTGGGTGTGGCTTCCAGCACAACACTCTCAAGGTGCTGGTTCTGTTGGCAGTTAAGCCTATTACACATGCCTCTTGCTCGTTTCTGCTGCCTGGGAGAAAGACCTGAGGACAGGGGCTGGCAGCCTGAAGGTCCAAGTGCATAATAATAGCGCAGTGGAGCCAAGGGATGGACAGAACCTGGCGGTGCCACCACTCCAGCCTTGGGTGCTTTTCCCTCCTTTTCAACAGGGAGAATTAAACTTTTGTTTTTCTTATTTTAAATTTATATTTGCTCTTAAGTGGCAGGCCAGGTCTCACTAACAGCTGAACAGACAGGCCTCCGTAACCACTGTTTCAGCACTAGTTAAGTTAAATATGAAAAGCTGAAAGAGCCAGTGTCTTTATAGAAAGGCTGGAATGTAACAAAAGCCCACCAAGAGTTTTGCCCAGGCCTTTCCTGGTCCTTGAAGCATGAGAAAATAAAGAAGGAATTCTTAACAAGACCTGTTCAAGATTAAACAAGTTTTTATTGGGGGTCTGAAGAAACTCCCCCAGACCTCCACAAACAAGTTTATCGGGGGTCTGAAGGAACTGCCCAAACCTTCATGATTTAGCAGGAGACAGGATAAGGGTAATCACCTCTGGCACCTGCACCCATCTAGATTAAATAAATTTACTTAAATAAAGACCTTCCTTAGGACTGATCTTAGTTATAGATTAGAAGAAGTTAATCATTTACGTCCTTACACACATGCACACTTACAGGTAGACAGATAGTTTAGAAGGTATATAAGCTCTGGAAAACTTTGTAATTTTGAGTCGATTTGGCGATATTTTCCAGGCCTTTTCCCTGTACCCGGTTACCGAAATAAACTCTTCTTTCCCAGTTCATCATGAGAATAAGCAGCCCAACCCCTGGTTTGGCCCGGGAACACTTACAGAGGCTGTAAGACCCAGAAGACAGGGTCACTGTTTCTTCCACACAAACTTAGCTGCTCTTTGGAATTTTCTGGGGTGTTTTTATAAATACTAAGGCTTGTGCCTCATTTCCCCAGCGTCTGATTTCACCGACTTGGGATGTACTCTAGGCACTGAGACTTGTAATAGCTGCCCCTAGTGACTCTAAGGTGCAGCAAATGTCAAAGACCAGGACTTGGCGACGGCAGGTCCCTGGCTGGGCTGCGGTCAAGACTGCATGACCTGCTGAAATCTCCCCAGGCTAGTTAGCGCGGGAAGAGCACCTCCGGGGCATCCTTTCGTCCGGAAGCCCAGCCTTCGCCCTCGCCCCGCCTTTCCCCGGCTCGGCCACGCCTCCTTCCCGCCCAGCTGTGGCCCCGGATGACGCAAACTGGGAACAGCGGCTGAGCCTGCGCTTCGGAAGCATGGATGTGCGCCTGCGCTGCGCTAGGGCGCGGCGGGCGGTTTGAATTTTGCTCGCAGAGTCCCTTCTCACCATCCTGGGCTTCCAGCGGAGACTGCGGTATCCGCGGCTGGAGACCCAGCGGCGGGTAGCCTTATTGCTCCCGGACGGACTTGAGGTTGGAGTCTGTGTGTTGGGGACCCTGCCTTTGGAAGCGCCCGAGGTAGCTGCTTGGCAGCTGGGGGCCGCGGACCGCGCTGGGCTTGGGGGAGGACGGGGCTGGAGGCTGGGTTGGATGCTTTAGACCCTCCCCTTGTCTCTCACCCGCGGAGTGGGTGGGAAACTGGTTCTTTCCCATTTCTCGGCCTCCTTACCGATCCCAAACTGTAAAGCCCCAACACCTCACAGCACAGGAAAAATGATTACCTGGGCCTATTTCTTTGACAGTGTAACACATTTTTTAAAAATGTGTCCTTATTTTGCGTGTTTAAAGAAAATACCAATGTTGTCTTTATATACAAATAGTGCGTTTGTCCTCCTGAATCCTTAAGGAAAGGACCCAGGCTTATCCCCTTTCCCCTGGTTTGGGATCCATCGATGGCCTAAGGCTCTAAGACAAGTCAGTACGGTACCGTGGTTAGAAACTGAATGTTGCAGAATTGAAAGAAATTGCTCTTGAATTTTTGTGCTTAACCTTCAAAGACATGTGATTTAGTTGACATTGACCATTCTTGGATTTCGAAAGTGAACAGAAATTTGTGTGGCTTTTCTTGTTACGAATATGTTTATGTTTTTTTCTTCAGAGGCTTAAAGGATGGCCTCCTCAGATCTGGAACAATTATGCTCTCATGTTAATGAAAAGATTGGCAATATTAAGAAAACCTTATCATTAAGAAACTGTGGTAAGTAAAACAGATTCCACTGACTTTGTATATACAAAATGCATTTTGATTATTCCACTCTGAATGATATCTTTGCTTGGTTAAGTGACTGCATCTTAGGTAATTTTAGATTTTTGCATAACGATTTTTTAAATAGTCCAGTGTCATTTTGAATATTGTGGAGGATACTAAAAATGTAAGGTACATTGAACAATGAACTGAATATTCATTAGAATTATTTACTTATGTTTTTCTGAGACACATAGGCCAATGGTGAGATTTGAAGGTTATGTGGCATCCATGGTTCTACAGCTAAATAGAGATACAGTCATGCGTTCCTTAATGATGGAGATGTGTTCTGATAAAAGCGTTACATGATTTTGTCGTTGTGCAAACATCACATCATAGAATGTACGTAAATGTACACAAACCTAGATGGTACAGCCTACTACATATCTAGGCTATATAGCCTATTGCTCCTAGGCAACAAACCCGTATAGCATGTGATTGTTCTGAATACCTTAGGCAAGTGTAACACAATGGTATTTGTGTATCTAAACATAGAAAAGATACAGTAAAAGATTAAAAATGGAACACCTGTATAGGCCGCTTACCATTGATGGAGCTTGCAGAACTGGAAGTCGCTGTGGGTGAGACAGTGAGTGACTGTGAGGACCTAGGACATCACTGTATACTACTGTAGACTTTATAAGTACTATACACTTATGCTACACTAAATTTATAAAAAATGAAAAACTTTCTTCAATAATACATTAACCTTAGCTTACTATAACTTTTTTACTTAATAAACTTCTTAGTTTGGCTTAGCTTTTTTATTCTTTTCTAATAGCTTAAAACAAATACATTGTACAGGTGTACAAAAATATTTTTATATCTTTATGAGCTTTTTTGCTATTTTTTTTAACTTTTTAAAATTTTTTTGTCAAAAACGAATACACACACACACACATTAGCCTAGGCCTATGCAGGGTCAGGATCATCAACATCTGTCTTCCACATTGACATCTTGTTCCACTAGAAGGTCATCGGGGCAGTACCACACATGGAGCAGTCATCTGTGATAACAATGCCTTCTGGAATATCTCCTGAGGGATCTGCCTGAGGCTGTTTTACAGTTAACTTTTTTTTTTTTAAATAGGTAGAAGGAGTACACTCTAAAATAACAGTACAAAGTATTGTATAGTAAATAACATAAACTAGTAACCATTTATTATCAATTATTATGTACTATACATAATTGTATGTGCTGTACTTTTGTAATACTGGCATTAGAGTTTGTTTACACCAGCATCACCACAAACATGTGAATAATGCATTGCACCATGATGTTATGATGGCTCCGATGTCACAAGGCAATAGGAATGTTTCAGCTCCGTTATAATCTTATGGGGCCACTGTCATATTTGTGGTCCATTGTTGACTGAATCACTGTTATGTGGCACATTATTAAAAGGCAAGTAAAAAAAACTGATGTAGAGCTCCATAGGGGTAAAAGTAGTTCATAACCCATCTTAGAGCCTGCTTTGGAGGAAGCTTATTACTCTATATCACTGGGAAATAACGAATTGAAAATGAAATAAATTATTTAAGCATCCATGAACTTGGAGATTTTAAGTATCTTTGAAAATATTTTGACGTGCTGAAATTGG
The DNA here is from genome assembly GCF_029281585.2 of Gorilla gorilla gorilla. Classification (NCBI taxonomy): domain Eukaryota; kingdom Metazoa; phylum Chordata; class Mammalia; order Primates; family Hominidae; genus Gorilla; species Gorilla gorilla. The sequence continues at coordinate 79,660,410 of NC_073241.2, forward strand.
ATGATGCAATGAAAGTTCAGAGAAACAGATGATCCTTGTCAGATCTAAAATGTCTAAAGAATTATATACTCCCTAACCTTATCTGGGAGGGTAAAGGTTTATTGGCAGACAGAATTCCATGTGCTGGGAAGGTTGTGTTGAACTTGTATTGTAGTTTGTATTATGAATTGGTAGTTTGAAAACTTTCTCAAATATGAAATTATAATGTTAGATAGGCCATTTCGAATTATACCTCCCCTCTCAGGGACGTTGATATTCTCAGTCCTGTATTGATAACTACTAATAAAGGAGCCTCATACATTTTACAGTTTATGGTTCACATACTCTGGAAAGTTAAAGCTAAAGGGACTGTGGGTTCATCTTAAGGAGCCCCCTGACTTCACACCTGAGGAAACTGAGACTCTCGGAAGTCAGGTGGCTGGCCCAGGTCCCTCAGCTCATGAGTACTTGGTTGGGCGACAGTTTCTGTGTCTTGATTCCCATGTTAGTACTCTTTCTATTTTGTTGCCATTTTTATTGAAGTAATTTGTAAAAGACTTTTAGATGTTTAATAATTAGTCTTGTTTAAATTCACTTTCTGAGGTTATGATTAGTCGTGGATAAACAAATATAATTTGGAGATCTATAAAACTATCAAGCCTTGAATTCACATGACCCACCAAAGCATAGGCCTGGCTGAAGCAGTCAGACCCATTAGATCCTTACACAGTTGTCAACTGTCATTTTGTATGGGGGGATAATAATTTGTGTGGCTCCATAGCCTATAAAATAAAGTCTGGTAGTTTGTTTGCTACTTTGGTTTCTGTAACTGACTAGATTACTACATAAAAAACAGTGACTAGACACACACCTGTAATCCCAGCACTTTGGGAGGCCGAGGCAGGCGGATCGCTTGAGCTTAGGAGTTTGAGACCAGCCTGGTATCATAGTAAGACCCTGTCTCTACACAAAATAAAAAATGAGCCAGGTGTGGTGGCGTTTACCTGTAGTCCCAGCTATTCAGGAGGCTGAGGCAGGAGGATTGCTTGAGCCTGGTAGGTTGAGGCTGCAGTGAGCTCTGATGGTGCTACTGAACTCCAGCCTGGGTGACAGAGCAAGACCCTGTCTCAAAAAAAAAACAAAAAACAAAAAAAAGTGGTAAACAACACCCTAAAATTTAGGTGACTAAAAGTTGAGATACCAGTGTATGGGGAAGAAATACTGTGTTCAACTAATTCTACTGAAATTATTCTCAGAGACATCAGTACTCTCATTTACTTATTAATTAGTTTTAGTTGTTATGAGCTGAGTGTCAAATGCAAGTAGCGTTGCTCTATTAGATAGAATGATATACTCCTCATGATGATGATGAATGGCAGTTAGCATTTACTGAGTATTACGTTCTACACGCAGGGCTAAGCCCATCTTGTATGTACTTTCACCTATCTTCGCAGTAATGAGGTAGGTACTTGGTGTCTCTGACTTCAGGCCTTCTACCTGGTTCACTCTACTGCCTCCTTAATCTACAGATATTGCCAAAGTCTGCTTTTACTTATTTGTATGTCATTGTTAGATAGCTGGAAATGCAGGTGGGAAGCTTCAATTATGAAGGTAGTTTTTCTTCTGTGCTTTTAATCTGCCCTTAAATTTTTTAAAAAACTACTTCTTTTATTTCTAGGGAGGAAGGGACTCTGATTTTCTCACCTAGAGAGGGGTGCTAGGAGGTGGGATTGGGACTATGAGAATATACTACTTTATAAATGTCTTATGTTTGTTTTTGCCAGGTACCCAGGGTTATCACCAGCTTGTGACTTTTTATGTTACTTTGTCGGCTTAGGGGTGGTTTTGAATAGTGTGGATAGTGTTAATATGAATTCCAAATCCATATTACAAATTCTGAAAGAGAGTTTCACCTCAACCTCACTCCCACCCCTTCCACACACACACTGAAGGGCCTGTCTAAAACATAAGCTTATTTCTCTGGTGAGTGATTACAACTTTCACTGAAAATATATTCATAAAGAAGAGTCCTAGCCTCATTTGAGATTCTCACTTCCAACACCCTGTGTTTTAAAGCCCCAAAACCTTGGATCTTATCCCTATTAAAATCAAATATATTCCATTGCTGAGATTGACAACCTCCTGTCCAGCATTGCTCCACACTCCTCAGATTAGGGCTGCTGCAGCCTCAGCTCACACACCCTGCCTGGTATGAGGGGGAACCACAGTTCCCTCTTCATATTGGAACCTCTGAAAATTTGCCTTTTTCTCATGAAAGCTTAGCTGTGGACGTAGAAGGATGCTTGTTTTACCTGGCATTTCTAAGTGTTTTAATAAGTGGAGGAATTTGCCAGAAACAAAAGACGCAGGAGAGACATTGTCCTTGCCTCTCGCCTCCTTCTGTTCCATACTACTTAGAAATGAGGTCTCAGGATTGTCCATGGAGTCAGTTTCTAGGGGCTAAAGCAGTAGACCTTTTTCCACCCCTCTCTAAGGTACAGCTATCTGTTCCAAGAGTTCACATGAGTACTTGTAGCTACTGCTTTTCTATACACTTTGTTTTCTATTTTATTTTTGTTTATAACAGGCCAGGAACCTACCTTGAAAACTGTATTAAATAAAATAGGAGATGAGATCATTGTAATAAATGAACTTCTAAATAAATTGGAATTGGAAATTCAGTATCAAGAACAAACCAACAATTCACTCAAGGTAATGTTTCTCTAATGAGGAAGCAGTAAAAAAGGCAATACGTACAAACTCCCTAATCATTAAGTAATTCTTAAGGATGCTTTGTTTATAATGTTTTTGGTTTATAAATTATTAATGGTACAGTATGCCATTTATGTTTTATTTTCCTAGTATAATGGAATTTGGAGCTCCACAGCTGCTACTTTCTGCTGATGGCCAGTGGAATTGAACTTTACTAGAAAGGAGAGTTTGCTAATAATTCTTGGTAGCTTTAATTTAAACAATGATGTTCTAGTAGAGTGGTATGTAAAGAACACCTGCTTTGGGTGAGGAGATATGGATTCTTACCTTGGTGGTCCTTGGTACTCTCTGCCACCCTGAGAAAGCTATTTTACCTGTTGGGGTTTCAAGATCCTCATCTGAAAAAATAATGGATCATATTGAACTGTTTCTTAGCTCCCTTATATGTCTATATTTCTATATTTTTATAAAAGGTAATATAAGGTTCTCAGGTAAAGAAAAACTTGAGCCTCATTCACATGCACATTTTATTCTAAACAAGCCTTCAAATTGAGTTCAGCTAATAAAAGTGCTTGTGCACTTCCTGAGGGGGAAATAATCTGTACCATAATTACCTCACATTGTTAGAGCTGGGGAATTGCTCAGTGGGATTGAACAAGGGACCTCCCTGACCCCATTCAGCATTATAATCCTTAAAGTCTGTAACGATTATTCAGCTATAGGAATGGGCATGATTATGCCTATCACTCTAATAGTCAAAATGGAATTGGTATCCATGAATGTCATTCACCTCTTCAAGGAAAAGACATTATATAAATTCAAAACAGAAACGAATACTGGCATTTCAGTTCTAACCTGCCCAAGAATGTCCAGGGTTAGGTGTGGGCCTAGAGAATGCTCAACTCAGAACTGAAGGCTATTTGGAATTTCTGTTCACATTGTGATTGGGAGCCAGATGGTGGGAATCCAAAGGCACAAAATATTTTCCTTATTAAAATGTGTATGAGTTCATAGCCTCAAGTTCTAGTAAAAGTTAGAGACCAAAACACCCCAGCTTTCAAGTAGAAATTTTCATTAAGCTGGCATGTAGGTAGCCCACAGTGGAAGTCATCCTAAAGCAGCATCTCATGCTTGCCAGCTGGGTATATTACCACGCTGTGATAATACGGTTGCTGTTAACACAGGTAACACTGGGGAGCATTTGGTAAGCCAACAAAAGCAATTTATGAGAATGAAAAACATAAGTTGTTTATATATTTCTTAGTTATCTCCCAAGATTAAAGTATTTGAGAAAGACTTAACTTTAGTCCTGCTTTGTAATTGCAATGTGATTATAGTGATTGTTCTCTGAAAAAAATCCAGTAGAGAAAAATATTACCACCATCCAAAAACAGCTCTAGAAACCAATTTTTTATTGCTGGATTCATTCTGCATTTTCGGTACTCCAGTCAATGTGATTTTTTTTTTTTTTTTTTTTTTTTTGGAGACGAGCCTTTCTCTGTCGCCCAGGCTGGAGTGCAGTGGCGCGATCTCAGCTCACTGCAGCCTCCTTCTCCCAGGTTCAAGCAGTTCTCCCCCGTCAGCCTCCTGAGTAGCTGGGACTATAGGCGCGTGCCACCACGCCCGGCTAAATTTTTGTATTTTTAGTAGAGATGGGGTTTCACAGTGTTAGTGGGGATGGTCTCGATCTCCAGACCTCATGATCCACCCGCCTTAGCCTCCCAAGGTGCTGGGATTACAGGCATGAGCCACCGCGTCCAGCCACAGTCACTGTGATTATGGTTCACTGTTTTCCCTGCTCTTTAGAATATCTTAAAACACACATGGGGAGGACAGAGACTTATTTGTGAGCACTTTTAAATTTTAGGAACTCTGTGAATCTCTTGAAGAAGATTACAAAGACATAGAACATCTTAAAGAAAACATTCCTTCCCATTTGCCTCAAGTAACAGTAACCCAGAGCTGGTAAGTGTATTTATAATTATTCTTGCTATCTGGATTTATAAACCCATGAAAACAAGTTCTTCAAAGCCTTTTGTTCTTTCATGTACTTGCAGTTTTGTCAGCGATGATCTAGTTTTTTGTCACCTATACTAAAAACAGTATTTCCATGTTCACCAGTTTTCTTATCTTGGTGTCTCTGAGGAAAATCTAACACTTCTTTCCCAGTTTGCCAAGGGCAAGTCTCTGTAGCCTCTCTTTTTTCACTCATTTCTTTCCCTGAGAGCAGTTTGTCAACTGACGTTTGTTCCTTGACATTTTAGGGAGGTTAATTTTTTGTTATGTGAATAGGACATTGAGTAGTGTTCTTGATCTCTGCCTACTAGATTCTGGTAGCATCCCTCCATCCCACCCATTCATGACAATGAAAAATGTCTCCAGACATTGCCAAATGCCTCTGAGGGCAAAATCTTCCCCGACCATTGAGAACCACTGCCTTTGGGTAAAAATAAGCTTAAGGAAGTTACCATTTTAAAAATAGCTAAAGAGGCTGGGCACAGTGGCTCACGCCTATAATCCTAGCATTTTGGGAAGCCAAGGCAGGCAGATTGCTTGAGCCCAGGAGTTTGAGACTAGCCTGGGCAACATGGTGAAACCCCATCTCTGCTAAAAATACAAAAAATTAGCCAGACACAGTGGCGCACCCCTGTAGTCCCAGCTACTCAGGGAGCTGAGGCGGGAGGATTGCTTGAGTCTGGCAGGTCAAGGCTGCGGTGAGCCCTGATGGTGCTACTGCATTCCAGGCTGGGCGACAGAGTAAAATCCTGCCTCAAAATAAATAAATAAATAAAAGCCAAAGGAACAATAAGCTTAGCTCTTTTTTCCCCTCAAATGTCCATGCTCTCTCTCTTCCCCCTTACAAGGTGTGTCTGTGCTTCTGCTTTTTCCCCGAGGCCCTAACACCTGGCTTTTGGCTGTCATTGCCACCACACCTAGGGTGGCTGAAGGTCACGAAGAGGTCAAAAATCCCTCGTCAGCCCTGGTTCTACTTCTAAGATTTCATTTTGCATACCACCTTTTTGTTTTTGAAATTCTGTTTTCTGCCCTGCCACTGTGCTTTCTTAGTTGTCAGCCCACTTCTCTGACTTGGCTGCCTCCTTTTTCTCTCCCCTTTTTTAAATTATAGATCTCTCCTACCTGCTTTACTCATTCTTACCCAACTCCACTGTTAATGCTCTCAAATGTCCAGCTCTAGCCTTGATATGACATCTAGTTCCAGCGATTTAATGGCCTGCTATTTTCTCCTCAAACTTTGCATCTTGAAGACCTGGCTCTCTTGTTTCTCTTGTTCCAACATATCCTCCCATCACCTCGGTGAGGACTTGGCATCTTTATCCTGTCTTGCTCTTTCTCAGCCATTACCTGTCATTGGACATCCAGTAAGAATTTGATCAGGGGAATAGGAGGAATTTTCTTCTAAGCTCACTATGGCCTAGCTTCAACTCTCAGGGATAGGTGAGAGCAGAACCTTTCTGTAGTTGAAAATGGTTATTTTCAGCTGATAAACACAGCAGGGCATAAGGGAGCCAATCAGGTGCTTCCTCAACACATGGTCAAGACAAACAAGTACAGGTACGATTCAGCCAGTCTCACAGTGGAATCTCATATGTTAGGATTCACAGAAGGATTATCATGCGTTGGGCATCTTTATCTTGACAGCGTGCAGCATGGCCGAGTCACACCACCTCAGTGAGGCTGGTTGCCATCTGTGTCTGGCATTTGACTGTCATCTTGGGATCTCGCTTCCTGCCTTTCTGGGGATTCCCTTGGCTTGCTCCTGAGGCCATCCTCCCACTCATAATTCCAGGGCTTTGCTTAACTTCTAAGCTTTATATTATGTTACATTTCTTGTTACCTTTTTATTATACAAATAATACATGTTGCTAGAAAGTGTTTGTTGTCAGAAAATAAAACTCATCTGTAATTCTACCATTCAGATAAGATAGGGTATAGCTTTCCAGATTTTACTTAACTACACATAATAACAGGTATAAGAAATATTACAGGTATTTCTTATACCTGTTATTATGTGTAGTTATAGCAGCCCCCTACTGTTTCTTATATCTGGTGTCGTCTTTCCTATGTCTTGACTTGCTGCTGGCAACATCCCTGGCAGTTAAGGAACCTAGAAGCTATAGTGTGTTTCTAGACTTTGTTGCTAGTGGGACAGGAGCTATATTAGTCGGCTTCTCACTCGCTGTAAAAATTGGGCAGATTGAATCCAGGGGTGACCCATGATCATTGCTGGCAACTAAAATGACTCCGCAATACACAGGGACTGACATGAGCAACCATCAGGATAAATTAGAATAAATAGAAGTCTAAGATAACTGATGTTTCCAGATTCAGAGTTAGGGATGTCAGGAAGACAAGCTGTTAAGGGGTTAAGAGAAGCTATTAAGCCGTAAAGCTGTTAACTTACTGACTTTGAGGAGCTGGTGGGACAACTGATGAAGATATCATGTTACACGTAAATAAATGTAGCTATATTACTGAAGATTTGGGAACTTAATTTTTCAACATTTCCTTCACCGTTTAGATGTTCATGAACAATAGACATATGGATAGAAAAAAAATGTTGGCAATAAGATTATAACAGGATGAGTTACGTATTTAATATTATTTTCAGTTGGGAAAACTGTCAGTTTGCTGCTTATTTCTGACAATTGCCTGTATGTATGTACATCTGTATTCTGTAGTGTTAAGGGATCAGATCTTGATCCTGAAGAACCAATCAAAGTTGAGGAACCTGAACCCGTAAAGAAGCCTCCCAAAGAACAAAGAAGTATTAAGGAAATGCCATTTATAACTTGTGATGAGTTCAATGGTGTTCCTTCGTAAGTATTTAAGATAAATAATGTTCAACCCCTTAATAAACATAAATGATCGTTTAAATCATAAAGCTTAATTATATTAATTGTAATATGCTATGTTCAAATATTGATCTTTTTAAAAAGTTTCACATTATACTATGAAAATGCAGTAGATTTTTTGAAGATTTTTGTTGTAAAACCCCTTCATAGAGAGATCTAGAGATGGATCAATTCATTGCTTAAGTCCTCTCTTGGACCTTTTTGTATTACAGATTTACCAATCATATTATAGAAGTAGCCTCAGTTTTGTGGTAATTTTAAGGAAATCGAGTGTGTTGTGTAGAATTGAGAATGAGAATGGACAGTGTTGTGTTTGGTTTCCGTTTGTGCATTGCACCCCGCGCTTGTTTGAGCCTGTGCTATATTCCAGGCCCTGGGTCACTCAGAATAGAGGAATGAATAAGACAAAATGCTTCGCCCAGAGTCGGGGGGGTCTCCCTTGCCTTTTACATATGGCAATAATGGGGAACCAATTATGAAAATCGACATTTTTAAACTCATAATTCCAGGGCTTTGCTTAACTTCTAAGCTTCATGTTATGTTACATTTCTTGTTACCTTTTTATTATACGAATAATACATGTTACTAGAAAGTGTTTGTTGTCAGAAAGTAAAACTCATCTGTAATTCTACCATTAGATAAGATAGGGTATAGCTTTCCAGATTTTATTTGACTATACATATGTAACAGGTATTTCTTATACCTGTTATTATAGCAATGTAGTTATACTGTAAATACAACTTACTATCCTTTTATTGTGATAATTTTTCTATCATTAATAGTCATATAATATATAGCTATCCAATAACTTGTAGCATTTCCTCATTACGTATTTGGGTTGACTTTATTGTTATAAATAATGGTACAATGAAATATCTTTTAGACAAGGAAGGCTGTTTTGCAATTTTTTTATTTCCTTGGGATAGAGTCTTAGGAGGAGAGTCCCTGAGGCAAAGATCATGATTATTTTGCTTTCTAGAGAGTTTTTCATACCAGTTTGTTTTGGTTGTTGTTTTATTTAATAAAGTATATTTCTTAGAACCTTTGTTAGGTTTACAGAAAAATGAGCAGATAGTACAGTGTTCTCATACCGCTTCTCCCCTGCACACAGTTTTCCCTAGTAACAGAGCATTGGTATGACATATCTGTTACAGTTGTCAAACCAATATTGATACATTACTATTAACTACCATCCTTAGTCTATGTTAGGATTTATTCTGTGTTGTACCATCTATGGGTTTTGACAAACGTATAATGTCATATGTCTACCATTATGGTATCATACAGAAGAATTTCACTATCCTAAAAAGTTTCACTGTCCTTAAAGTGCCTTGTATCCCACCTCTTTCTATCTCCCACTGAACCCCAGAATGTTATATGGTTAGAGTCATACAGTATGTAGCCTTCTCTGACTGGCTTCTTTTACTTAGAAATAAGGATTTATGATCCCTTGCACCTTTTTGTGGTTTGATAGCTCATTTCTTTTTAACACTAAATAGTACTCCATTGTATGGATGTATTGGTTTGTTTATTCATTCACCTATTGAAGCAATCTTAGTTCCTTCCAGTTTGGTGCAACTATGAATAAAGCGCTAAAAACATTCATGTGCAGGTTTCGTGTAGACATAAGTTTTCAACTCATTTGGGTAAATACTTAGGAGTGTAACTGCTGAGTCATATAAGAGTATGTTCAGTTTTGTAAAAACCTGCCAATGGCGATACCATTTTGCATTCCCACCAGCAATGACAGAACATTCCTCTTGTTCCACATACTCTTTATCATTTGGTATTGTCAGTGTTCTGGATTTTAGCCACTCTAATAAGTGTATAGTGGTATCTAATTATTTTACTTTACAATTCCCTAGTGACATTTGACATTGAGCATCTTTTCAGCAAGTACTGCAGTCCTCTGCTCTACCAGCTGAGCTATCGAAGGGAGCGCTGAGCATCTTTTCATATTGATATGCTTATTTTCCATTTGCATATCTTCTTTGATGAGATATCTGTTCAGGTCTTGAGCCTGTTTTTAAAGTGGGTTGTTTGTTTTCTTCTCATTGAATTTTAAGAGTTCTTTGCATATCTTTCTTCCTCTCCTCTAGTAGTCTCATTACCTGTATGTTATACTTTTTTGATTGCCTCACAGTTCTTGGGTTTTCTGTTCTTTTTTGTATTTCTCTTTGCATTTTAGTTTGGGAAGTATCTATTGACGTTATCTATTGATGTATCTTCAAGTTCACTGATTCTTTCTTTAGCTGAGTCTAGTCTGCTGATGGAGCCCATCAAAGGCATTCTTCATTTCTGTTAGAGCTCTTTATTTCTAGCATTTCCTTTCGATTCTTCTGTAGAGTTTCCATCTCTGCTTTGTCTGTCTATTCTTGCATTTTATCCTTTTTCCATTAGAGTCCTTAGCATATTAAACATAGTTATTTGAGTTATTGGTTTGATACTTCCAAAATCTCTCATTTCTCAATCTGCTTCTGATGCTTGTGATGCTCTCAGCCTGTATTTTTATCTTATGCCTAGTAATTTTTGTTAAAAGCTGGACAAGATGTGTCTGGATAATAGGAACTGAAGTAAATAGGCTTTTAGTGTGAGATTTTATGTTGATATGTCTAGGAGCTGGGCTATGTTTAATGGTTGCTACGGTTGTAAATGTCAGAGGCTTCAATTTCTTCTAGTTCCCATTTCTTTTGTTTGTTTTGATTTGTTTTGTTTTTGAGATGGAGTCTTGCTCTGTCGCCCAGGTTGGAGTGCATTGGCACGATCTCAGCTCACTGCAAGCTCCGCCTCCCAGGTACATGCCATTCTCCTGCCTCAGCCTCCAGAGTAGCTAGGACTACAGGCGCCCGCCATCACCATGCCAGGCTAATTTTTTGTATTTTTAGTAGAGACGGGGTTTCACCATGTTAGCCAGGATGGTCTCGATCTCCTGACCTCGTGATCCACCCGCCTCAGCCTCCCAAAGTGCTGGGATTACAGGCATGAGCCACTGTGCCTGGCCCTAGTTCCCATTTCTTTTGTCTCCTCTGTTGTCTTTGGGTTTCCTTAGAAATTTTTTCTTAATAGATTCTGTGTCTTGTAGCTCGCTAAGTGTTAGTTCACTAATACGTTCTGTAACCTTGTTGTAGTGGTGGTAAGTTGTTGGAGAGGAGAAGCATTCTATAATCTTATGATTAAATCTCAGACTTTTTAGGGGTACTGCATCTCTGGCCTGTGACCTTCTAAGGTGTTTCTTAGCTAGACGGGGCTGAAATCATCTAACTACCCTTCCCCAGGTCAGATAAGGTTCTGGTCAAGTAGTTTTCCTTGAGGGCAGGTCTTTGTTTTGGATGACAGAACTGCTCTACTTTTCCCTGGCCTATTTCAAAATAATTACTTTTTCCTTCCTCTTGATGATGCTCAAGAGAATTTTCCTCTGATCTTCATTTTGAAAACTTGGGGGGAAGGAAGGGGTGGTTCCTGGAAGTAAAACTCATGGACGTATGGGGGGCTCCCTAAACTGGATCCCCAGGAGTTTTTAACTCTCAAGCTGGTTCAAACTGAGCCTTAGCAGTTTGTCCGTTACTATTTAAATGTTCCTACAGTTACTCATTCCAGTGGCTTCTGTCCCTAGGAAGCTGTCATTCTCTGCATTTGTTTGTCTCTCCTGTTTTGGGGGCAGTGTTTGGCCCTGTGACCTCAATTCTCTGAGAAGAGTTACCAGCTTTCAGTTTGCTCTTGTTGTGAGGATGGGAGTGACAGTTTCCAAGCTCTTGACACGTCAGAGTGCTACATACCAGTTTTTACTCCTGTTGGTAGTGTGTGAGAAAGCCCAACCTAATCTCACACCTGCTAGTGTTACCTCCTACTTAAAAATTGCTACCAATTAGCCACTTGAAAAATACCTGGCTCTTTCACAACTTCAAGACTAGTGATGACGTTGACATTGCTCTTTAGTCTTTTTCTGGGGGGGAGAGGGTCATTTTGTCATTTCCTTTACCTTTTTTTTTTTTTTTTTACTACTTTTTTTGTTTTTGAGACAGTCTCACTCTGTCCCACAGGCTGGAGTGCAGTGGCATGATCTCGGCTCACTGCAACCTCTGCCTCCTGGGCTCAAGCAATTCTCATGGTTCAGCCTCCCAAGTAGCTGGGACCACAGGCGTGTGCCACCACACCCAGCTAATTTTTCTACTTTTAGTAGAGACGGGGTTTCAGCCATGTTGGCCAGGCTGGTCTCAAACTCCAGTCCTCAAGTGATCCACCTGCCTCGGCCTCCCAAAGTGCTGAGATTACAGGTGTGAGCCACCACACTAGCAGTCATTTCCTTTATTGACAGCTTTATTTTCATGAAAACTGTTTGATGCTCTGATGCTATTCAGCTTTGATCTTTGTTATTGTTGCTCATTGGCTGAGCTAATGTGAAGAGCTAATGTGGCTGTGAGGAACAGTGGACTAAAGGATTTTTGGAAAATGCTTCCATGAAGAGCTATTGGAAGGAAATTAGAATGGTCATGGTAGAGTATTCATTTTTCAACTAGGGGTTATTTAATGAATGAGAAATGAAGTTAGAAGATTAGGGTGAAAAAATCATGTTTTCCAAGCATAGAGTTTTTATTTGCTTTAAAACAAATGGTGCTGAGAGTAGAGTTAAAGTGGAAAACAATTGAAGGAGATTAGGGATGACTATTGAGGAAATCAAGGTGGTAGTTGAGAAGATTTGAAGGAATACATAAGTGCATTGTGGAGAGCTGGGGTATAAGAGTTTGTAGAAATTGTGGTTAGAAAAAACAGGACAGCAAAAATGAATTTAGAAAAGAGAGGAATAATGAAAATGAGGTTTTTTTGGAAATATGAACATTTTCTTTTAAATAAACTTCTATATGATTGTATCAAGGAAGTTTTGACTAGAAAGCTGCTACTTTGAATAGAAATGAAGGACAGAGCTTAACCTACTGAACTTACAATTTGTTGAAGAGACAAATTGAAGCAGATCATCAAGTTTTGTTTTTGGTGTGTTCAAAACATTCAAAATTGAGAGTCTCCTGTTTTTATATTGTAAGACTCCATGGTGACTGGGAGGACGGACAAGAGGGAGGTTGAAGAGTAGAATTCAGAGTGAAAGAGAGTGCTCTAAGGGAACTTGAGCTAGGGCATGGAAAACATCATGGCTATGCTTTGGTTCTCCTCTGCCCAGGCAGCTTCCAGTCACTCACTCCTGTATATCCCCTACCCCATCAGTTCTCCTTTGTCTTAATTTTCATTGTCAACTTTGTTGTGGTCTTCTTTGTTGCCCTTCATCTTCCCTTCCTCCTCCTCCTTTTTTTCTCTTTCTTTCTCTGAACAAGTAATAGTTTTTGCATAGCACTAGAGTGCTATAAGTTGTATAATTTATTAATATTTAAGTTTTTCCTTTGCTCACATTTAAAAATGTTTAAATAAACTGATATGTTGCAGTTAATCAGTCCATTTGAATCAGAATTTGAGAGTTTATTTGAAATTATAATATCAGTTCTCCATAGGTAAATAATAGAGGTTAATAATTAGAGAAGGTAAGCACCGATATGTTGTCATCTCTATTTAATTATTCAGCTGTCTGGTTTATTTGGAAGTTGATATAAGATTGTTTTTATAAAGGGTACTGTAGTTTTACTGTTGTACAAAGTCATCATACTTATGTTTTTCAAGGAAAGTAATTTTGTATGATGATTCTTTAAAACAATAATTAGCCATATACTTTTTTACAGGTACATGAAATCCCGCTTAACCTATGATCAAATTAATGATGTTATTAAAGAAATCAACAAGGCAGTAATTAGTAAATATAAAATCCTACATCAGCCAAAAAAGTCTATGAATTCTGTGACCAGAAATCTCTATCACAGATTTATTGATGAAGAAACGAAGGATACCAAAGGTAAAATGGCAGCATATATGTGTGTACATGTGAACTGTTCAGAGTATAACTAAATCACGAGAAATGTAGCTAGTTCTAGAAAATTCTAAATCTAGAGTGTTAATTCCCAACCAGGAGCAGTTATCCTACCAGGGGACATTTTACCATGTCTGGAGACATTTTTGGTTGTTACAGCTGGGTGCTCCTGGCATCTAATAGGTAGAGGCCAGGGATGCTGCTATAACAGCCGGCAGTGCACAGGATAACGCCCACAAAATAAATTCTCTGGCTCACAGTGTCTGTAGTGCTGAGCCTGAGAAACATTGCTTTAGAGTCTATTGTGAAACTATGCCCAGTGTTTTAGGAAACTGAATAGTAATGATAATAGCTAGTCCTGTTGATATAGCTACTTACTGTATGGCAGAGAGTGTGCCAAGAGCTTCAATCCTTACAACACCCATATCACTTACTATTATTACTCCCAATTTGCAGACTAGGCAAAGAGAGCTTAACTTACTTGTCCAAGGTCATCCAGTTAAATGATAACACTGTTACAGGTTTTATTCTTATAACCACTATGTCACATTGCCTCTTGAAAAGTGAATTGTTCAAGCGATACCAACACATAGCTAGTGACCTAATAAATATCATGCATGCAACTTCTGTTGATAGAATAATTATTATTTTAGCAAGAATACTAGTTCTTGGTTTTATTGGATACTAACAGTAAAAACGATTAATACCATTCATATTCACAACTTAATGTATTAAAGACTCTTTTGCAAGTTGGCCTTATAAAAATTAGCACTAATATCTCTATTTTTAGGTCGTTATTTTATAGTGGAAGCTGACATAAAGGAGTTCACAACTTTGAAAGCTGACAAGAAGTTTCACGTGTTACTGAATATTTTACGACACTGCCGGAGGCTATCAGAGGTCCGAGGGGGAGGACTTACTCGTTATGTTATAACCTGAGTCCCTTGTGAACTTCTGAACATACCAACAGGGTACAGAGTATAGAGGCTATTTCTATAATTTTCTTATATATAATTTTTTTAACTTTTAATCTTTTTTGTTTCCTTTTTTTTTTTTTTGAGACAGGATCTTGCTTTGTCACCCAGGGGCTTGCTTCGTCACGCAGGCTAGAGTGCAGTGGCGCAAACATGGCTCACTGCAGCCTCAACCTCCCAGGCTCAAGTGATCCTCCCACCTCAGCCCCTTGAATGGCTGGGACTACAAGCGTGCGCCACCATGCCTGGCTAATTTTTGTATTTTTTGGAGAGATGGGGTTTCACCATGTTGCCTAGGCTGGCCTTGAGCTCCTGAGCTCAAACAATCCACCCTCCTCAGCCTCCCAAAGTGCTGGGATTACAGGCTTGAGCCAACACACCTGACCTATTCTTGTTTCTTGTAAAAATAAAACTTTTTTGGATAAAGCTTATTTCTTTTTTTTTCTTTTTTTTTTTTTTTTTTTTTTTTGAGACAGTCTCGCTCTTTCACCCAGGCCGGACTGCAGCGGCGCTATCTCGGCTCACTGCAAACTCTGCCTCCCAGGTTCATGCCATCCTCCTGCCTCAGCCTCCCGAGTAGCTGGCACTACAGGCACCTGCTACCACGCCCAGCTAATTTTTTGTATTTTTAGTAGAGACGGGGTTTCACCGTGTTAGCCAGGATGGTCTCGATCTCCTGACCTCGTGAACCGCCCACCTCGGCCTCCCAAAGTGCTGGGATTACAGGCGTGAGCCACCGCGCCCGGCCATCTTATATATTTTCAAGATTCACCTCCTCTCACCAAATATTTAACTACCTGCTGAATACGCCTCTGTACTAGGCACATAATGGAACTAAAAAATGCTCATGTCCAGTTTTTGTGTTGAGTGGACAATGCTGCAGACCGTAATAAGATTGGGTACAGATCGGCATGCACCTGTAGTCCCAGCTACTCAGGAGAATTGCTTGAACCTAGGAGGTGGAGGTTGCAGTGAGCCGAGATCGTGCCACTGCACTCCAGTCTGGGCAACAGAGCGAGACTCCATCTCAGAAAAAAAGAAAAAAAGACTGGGTACAGATGTGATATTGGAAGAAAAAGATCAAGATGATGAGGTTAGGATACCCAGGCCCTTTGGACTTAAAGATCACTAGTGTCTAAATTCCATCGATGGCATTTCGGTCTATAGGTAAACTTCCTGGAAGCTGGATTTGGAGACAGTTTATCATCTGATTATTGGGCTTTCGTATAGGTCCTTAGGGAGCAGCTTACCTGAAATGCATTTAGTGTACACCAGTCTGTAAAATTCAACCTGTAATGAAAGTGTAATAAATGTACATTGAGTTGATGTGATAATGTGATATAATAAGAAATATATATTTGATCTTCCTATCTAGTTCCTTGTTCAGAGCTCCTAAAACCCTTGTAATTTCCAAAGTGATGGAGTACATCTTTTGTTCTAGTATTTGGTCTTTGACCCCAGTTCCTGACACAAAGCTCCTAAATTCCTTTAAATTTCCTAGTGATAGGAGAATTTTTTGTTCTAATGAGGTAACTCTTGATGGGCACCTGGATAACTCAGGATGGGGGCTGCTCACAAAGACCACATCATGATTGGAAGTTTCAAACTTTCAGCCTCCCACCTCCAGAGAGGGGAGAGGGGCTGGAGATTGAGTGAATAATCCATCAGGCCTATGTCAACAAGACATAATCTGTTAACTATGGAGTTCAGGGAGCTTCAGGGTTGGCAAACATTTTGATGTGCCAGGAAGGTGACGCACTCCAGCTTTATGAAGTCAGCAAGTCCTGTGCTCAGGATGCTTCTGGACCTTGCCCCAGGTACCCCTTCATCTGGCTGTTGTTCATCTGTATCCTTTGTAGTAGCCTTAAAATAAAATGGTAAACACAAGTAAAGCATTTCCCTGAGTTCTGTATTGCCGTATCAAATTATCAAACCTGAGGAGGGGGTTGTGGGAACCCCCATGTGTAGCCATGTTGGACAGAAGTATGGGCAACCTGGGTACCTGCTAGTTGTGATTGGTGTTTGAAGTTGGGGACGGTTTTATGGGACTGAGCCCTTAAATCTGTGGGGTCTGCATCAACTCTAGGTATTTAGTGTCAGAATTGAATTAAATATGGGATACTCTGTTGGTGTCTAGAGAGTTGGAAAATTGGTAGGGATGGGGAAAAAAACCCCACACATTTGGTGTCAGAAATATTATGTGAATGTAGTATAGAAGAAAACAGGCTTTTCCTTTTTTGGTGAAAAAGGTGATAAAATAGTGTGTGGGTAGGTTGATAATAGTCAAGAAAAATGGGTAATGGGATTGTAAGAACTTAGCCATGTTTCTCTCACGCACCTGGGGAGACTGGTCTTTCTATGTCTGTGCCATCTGCTTAGCAGGCTTGTCCCTGTAGCAGAGAAAAAATGTGTCTCACCAAGCCTGTGGCCTGGTTAACACCATCACTGTGATGAACACACAGACACTGCATATTTACTGTTATCCTTTTGTTTTCCTTAATTTAAATACAGGCATGTTTAATTTTTCATGCCTCAACTTAAGTGAAAATAATGGCATTAGTCTTTAAGTATTGTTTGATTTTTGATATGGTTTGGCTGTGCCCCTACCCAAGTCTCACCTTGAATTGTAATAATCCCTATGTGTCAAGGGCAGGGCCAGGTGGAGATAATTGAATCACGGGGGTGGTTTTCCGCATGCTGTTCTCATGGTGTAGTTAATGAGTCTCACACGATCTGATAGTTTTATAAATGGGACTTCCCCTGCACAAGCTCTCTTGCCTGCTGCCATGTAAGACGTGACTTGGCTCCTCATTTGCCTTCCGCCATGATTGTGAGGTCTCCCCAGCCATGAGGAACTGTCAGTCCATTAAACCTCTTTCCTTTATAAATTACCTATTCTTGGGTATGTCTTTATTAGCAGTGTGAGAACAGACTAATACAATTTTTCCTTTTGTCCTCTTCCTTCTTCTCCTCCTTCTCCTCCTCCTCATTCTTCTCCTCCTTTTCCTCCTCTTTCTTCTCCTCCTCCTCCTCCTCTTCCTTTTCCTTCTCTCTCTCCTCTTCCTCCTTCTTCCCCTTCTCCTCGTCCTCCTCCTTCATCTTCTTCGTCTTTGTCTTCTTCTTGTTTGTCTTTGTCTTCTTCTTTGTCTTTATCTTCTTCTTCTTGCCAGAATCTCACTCTGATGTCCAGGCTGGAGTACAGTGGTGTGATATTGGTTCACTGCCTCCACCTCCCAGGTTGAAGCCATCCTCCCACATCAGCCTCCCAAACAGGTGCATGCCACCATGCCTGGCTTTTTTTTTATTTTGTATTTTTTGTAGAGACAGAGTCTTGCTATGTTGCCCAGGCTAGTCTTGAACTCCCGGGCTAAAGCAATCACCCTCGGCCTCCCAAAGTGTCGGGATTATAGGCGTGAGCCACCGCACCCAGCCCATAGATGGTTTTAATAAGGATTCTGTGGTTATAAGAGTGTGGGATGTGCTTAGTTAAGTAAAGATAAGCAGATTTTATTATTTCATGACTTCTGAAGTCCTTCGTCTTACCCATTTATTTTCTAAATCTCCAACAGAGACAGGCTGTGTAGTGGAGCACACATTCTACTTGTGGAGAGTTACTTCCATTACCTCTTTCGTTATTTCTGAGGAATACATATTCATATCTCTGGGCATACTAATGCTCCATGAAATATGTTTTGAGAACATAAAGCAATCTGTTTTGCTTTATGACATAAAGCAACCTGACATAAAGCAATCTGTTTTGAAACCCCACTCGTTTTTATTAATGAAATGTCATTACACAATCTTATTAGTAAATATATGTATGTAAAAGACATTTATTGAGGCAGTGTAATGGACTTTGGGGTGAGAAGGCTAACCAGAGTTCAAATCCTGGTTATGCTACTGACACGAAGTACAAGCTTCAGTTAGTTAATCTCTTAGAACCACAGTCTTCTTATCTTCTGTAAGAAGATAATCACGGCAGTCACCTGGTTGCCCTTGCTGACTCCACTTGGGGGTAGGAGGTGAGAGAAGTACTGGTGAAACTTGAGAGTGCAATTAAAGGGAGATGGATATCCTAAAAACCAGCCCAATTGAGGCAAGAAAATAGGGTCTGGAGGCAAGGAACATAAGGCTGATTCACACTTCAGCTATGACAGGAAATATCCTCTCCATAGGGCGTAGGCCAAGTAAATGATTTTATCACTTCATCCTCTTCATTTACATAGGGCATACCCCAAGTAGAGGGTATGTAAACTCCCCAGAATTCTGTTACGGGGCCTTTGAGTCCCTATGCTCAGACCCGCTCCCACACTGTGGAGTGTACTTTCATTTTCAATAAAACTATTTATTCCTTCCTTGCTTTGTGCATTTTGTCCAATTCTTTGTTCAAGATGCCAAGAACCTGGACACCCTCCACCATTAACACGATGCCTCTTCAGCCATCAAGCTTGATAAAGTGCCCAGTGACAGTGACACTACAGTGTGATATAGAGGAGAGGAGAGAGGGGAGCTAGTACAAGGAAAGTCTGGGCCGGGCGTGGTGGCTCACGCCTGTAATCCCAGCACTTTGGGAGGCCAAGGTGGGCGGATCACCTGAGGTCGGGAGTTCGAGACCAGCCTGACCAACATGGAGAAACCCCGTCTCTACTAAAAAAAAAATACAAAAAATTAGCCGGGCGTGGTGGCGCATGCCTGTAATCCCAGCTACTCGGGAGGCTGAGGCAGGAGAATCACTTGAACCTGGGAGGCGGAGGTTGCGATGAGCCGAGATTGCGCCATTGCACTCCAGCCTGGGCGACAAGAACGAAACTCTGCCTCAAAAAAAAAAAAAAAAAAAAAAAAAAAAAAAAAAGGACAGTCTGCATCCCTTTGGCAGGGCAAGTTCCTGCCAGATGTCTGAACAGCACATGGACTTCTCTGCTTAAAGCGTCTTGCTGTGGATCCTGTGGACTGGTTTAAACATGCTGCCAACCTCCTCCAGGAAGACTGCCTGTTGGGCAAGGGTCCCCTGGGTGTAAGCTGATATGGAAGGGATAAGATGGGGTTTCTTGCCTCAGGGGCTGTGCAAGGGAGGCCGCTGCTTAGAGGGAAGGAGAGGGCTCAAACCTGCTGTTGAGGTAGAGATTTCCTGAAAGAAAAGATGGTAGCAATCACTTCAGGAATAGTCACTATGTTCCCAGAAGGTCTGAGTCCTGAGGACCTTCCTCTGGAGCCTCAGTAAATTTACTTAATCTAAATGGGTCCAGGTGCTGGGGTAATTACCCTTATCTTGTCTCCTGCTAAATTACAGAGGTTTGGGGAGTTCCTTCACACCCCCAATAAACTTGTTTGTGGAGGCCAGGGGAGTTTCTTCAGACCCACAGTAAAACTTGTTTAATCCTAAATGTGTCCTATTAAGAATTGCTTTGTTATTTTGTCATGCTTTAAGGCCCAGGAAAGGCCAAGGCAAAACTCTTGGTGGGCTTTTGTTACATCCCAGCCTTTGTATAAGGGCACTAGCTTTTAATATTCAACTTAACCACTCAGTACTGAAACAGTTATTATGGAGGCCTGCGTTAGTGAGACCTGGCCTGCCACAACTTAGGGAGAAAAGATTTTTTTGTCTTTCAACATTTTGATTGTGATGTATTTGGATGTTGATCGTCTTGTATTTGTCCTACTTGGAGTTCTCTGAGCTTCTTGATACGCGAATTAATGGTTTTTAATTAAATTTGGGAAGTTTTCAGCTATTTCTTTTAATTTGTGTGTGTGTGCGCGTGCTCCTTTTCAGAGGAGGTGCCAGTCGGGCTTCCTGGGTCGACTTGGGGCTCAGAAAGCTGTGAAACTCACTCATTTCCTGCATCAGGACTTACTTTGGTCCTGGATGAATAATACTGAAGATATATGCTTAAAATATTCCTAACATCAGAATTTGTGCCTGTGTTTTCTTCCCCAAGAAAGCTATAAACAGCGAAAATTTTGATGTAAGCTTCCCTGTGTCCTCTCTCCCTCTCTCCCTTGCCCCTCCCCTGAAACTAAAAGGAATGTTAAAAGCCTGTTTTTCTGTGACTCGCAGAGGCAGACCGTATCTATGCTCCCAATTCCAATTCCTTTTAAACACAATTTGTAAACTCCCGTGAGATCCTGTCTCTTTTGCCATGTCGCTGCAAGGTCATAAAGTAGATAAAACTTAAGTTACAATTCCAGTTTTCCTCAAGATCTGAGACATGTTCATTGTCTTTGTTTCTAGCTCTGGTAACATCTTCCCGCCGCACGTATTTCCCGCCTTAAAGAGTTTAAAAGGTGATCGAAAAATCTAACACTGGCTACCTGTTCGGGACCCCTTCCACGCTGTGGAAGCTTTATACTGTCACTGCTCAAAGCCTACAGCTTTTTTTTTCTCTCGGTCCGATCAGTGTCTCCCTCTTGCCACGGGCTGCCACCACACCAATTCTTTGGCGTGGCTGAGGCAAGAACCTTTTGGTGTTACACTTTCTTTCCACTCCTGTACTTGCATTACAAATATGTTGGTGCACTTAATGGTGCCCCGCTTTTCTCTGAAGCTCTGCTCATTTGTCTTTATTTTCCCTCCTATTATTTCTATTCTTTCTCTGTATTCTTCAAATATATGATCTCTATTGATCTATCTTCAAGTTTGCCGATTCTTTCTGTGGTTCCTGTTTTTGTGCTTTTAAATTCCAGAATTTTCATTTGGTTCTTTCTTACAATTTCTATCTTTGTATTGATATTCTGTATTTGATGAGACATTGTCATTAGGCTTCCTTTAAACATGGTTCCCTTTAGATCTTTGAACACATGTATAACAGCTGCAGTGATTTGGCTGAGCTAGTTCAATGATTTGACTATCTTCTTTCCTGATCTTCCCATTGAGCTTCTAGCAGGTCTGCCTCTGTTGGTATCTCACATGGCTGTTAGCCTCCATTAATTGCTAGGTGATTGGTCTGTTGTTCTTGACAGTGCCCTGGGGCATAAATTGCTCTACAGTCTGATTCAGTTGCAGTCAAGCCCCTTGGCAGGGGCAGGGTATTGCTAGTCTTTGAGACTTGCTTCCACCCCCTGTGGACTGAACCTCTGTAGTATGGAGTAGGAGCTGGGGGAAAAGGAGGAACAGTTTTTCACCAGCTGCCCCATCCAGATCCTGTCTATGGAGCAGGAGCCATGGATGCGGGGTAGGGAGTAGCATCAGGAACTGGTATCATCAGCCACCTATTTCTCTGCTGTGATTTGCAAGGAACTAGTTTTTCAGTCTCCCTTACCAAATGGCTTCTGACTGGGTTTAGCCAGTAGGAAGTGCTAGTGGAAGATTGGCATGTTGGAGAGGGGGAGAAGCCAGAAATTTCATCCTGTCTCGCTTTGCTTTGGGTTGGTATCCTTGGCAGGCTGTGTCTCCTGTGTGGCACTGACTACTCCAACCAGCCCTCTTTTTGTGGTTCCATTTCCCACTGGGCAATGGGAAATCATGCAATGTAATTCTCCACTCTGTAGATTGAAACTATAGTTGTAGCTTTATCTGGATGGCCTGGCAAATAGCCTCTAGTGATACCACTTTCTCCCATAATCCCTTCTGTCTTAGTGTTCCCAGACCACACTGAGGGCCGGGCTCCTATTTCTCGTGGCCCAATAACGAGATGCAGATGGACTGGGGAGGAAGGGAGTTTTTATTTCTGCAACCAGTTACAGGGAGAAGGCCTGGAAATTATCACCAGACAAACTCAAAATTACGAAGTTTTCCAGAGCTTATATACCTTCTAAGCTGTATGTCTATATGTAAGTGTGCATTCATCTAAAGACCTAAGTGATTAACTTCTTTTAATCTATACCTAAGGTCTGAGTCCTGAAGACCTTCCTCTGGAGCCTCAGTAAATTTGCTGGGGTAATTACCCTTATCTTGTCTCCTGCTAAATCTTGGCGGTTTGGGGAGTTTCTCAGACCCCCAATAAACTCGTTTGTGGAGGCCTGGGGAGTTTCTTTAGACTCACAATAAAACCTGTTTAATCATGCTTTAAGGTACAGGAAAAGCCTGGGCAAAACTCTTGGTGGGCTTTTGTTACATTCTAGCCTTGTTTTAGGGTACTGGCTCTTTCAGCTTTTAATATTTAATGTAGCCACTCAGTCAGTGCTGAAACAGTTGTTACGGAGGCCTGCGTTAGTGAGACCCGGCCTGCCACATTAGTATAGTGGTAGTGTCTTGCTGTACCCTCTTAGTCACTTCACTATGTGATACCTTACCTTGTTTTAATATGAACAGACTCTCCCTTAGCTGAGAAAGCCGGACAGACTCCATTTGGCTCCTTCATTTGCAAGACATCAAGGGCTCCTTACCCACCCCCTTCCTCAAGGACTTGTGCAAGCTGACTCCCAGCACATCAAAGAGTGCAATTAGCCAATAAGGTACTGTGGCAAGCTATGTCCACAGTTCCCAGAAATTCACCCAAGTGATAGTACCCTAAGCCCCCGCGTTTGTGTCTGGTAGATAGCAGCCAAAGCCCTCGCACCTATCACCTTGTGATGGATTTAAAGCCCCTGCACCTGGAGCTGTTTGTTTTCCTGTAACCATTAGTCTTTTTAACTTTTTTTGCCTGTTTTACTTCTGTAAGATTGCTACAGCTAGGCTCCCCCTCCCCTCTCTAAACCAAAGTATAAAAGAAAATCTAGCCCCTTCGGGGCCGAGAGAATTTTGAGGGCTAGCCATCTCTCGGTCGCCAGCTAATAAAGGACTCCTGAATTAATCTCATAGTGTAGCGTTTCTCCATAACTCGCTTGGTTACAACATTTGGAGGCCCCAGCGAGATATTCACCACTGGGTGAGAGCTGGACTCATTCCAGGCTCCCCCGGACAGACGGCGGACTTATAGGGGAGGTGCCACCTGAAGACATTCCAGGGCCCCATAAGACCCCGTCTTCCGGAGGGGAATGGATCGACCACTGGTGTGTGCCCACAAAAATTCAACTCCTGAGTCCTCAGTTTCTGGTCCCGGGAAGGTAAGTCAGATCTGACTCTGTTTCTCTGGGAGGGACGCGGACCTGACGCGGGCCCTCCCTTGACTCTGCCTGCGTTGCAGGATGCTGAAGGACAGAGTCCCGGTTTCTGGCAGGCCGGCCTCTCTGTTAAGACTAGTCTCTCTTTCCCTCCCTCTTTCTTTATCTCTTCTCCTTCTCTCGTTCAGGTCTCCCGGAGACCTCTGTTATAAAACGGGAATAAGAAAACTGTTATAAACTCTGTGTGAATGAGTGCGTGAATGTGGAGTTCAAGGGCTTGCGCTTGAATTTCCAGCTTGTAGCTCCAGGGCGAAAGCTACAGAGTTCGAGTGGGCCCTCACCTGCGGTTCCGTGGTGACCTCATAAGGCTTAAGGCAGCATCAGGCATAGCTCGATCCGAGCCGGGGGTTTATCCCACCTGCCAATGCTAAAAGGAGCCTAAGTCCCCTCGGGAACAGCCAGGCGGGCATCTGACTGATTCCATCATGGGACCCCCTCCCCTTGTCTGTCTATAAAAATTGTCATAATTGTTTATATACCCCAGTGTCTATTGTCCTGTTCAGTGTCTACTCTCCTGTCTTGTGTTTAACTTTCGTATGTCAGGTGGTCGATATTGCCCAAGACAACTGGGCAAGGACTTCAAAGTCCTGAGTGCAGATTTTCTAACACAGGAGGTCTCAGATGTGTCTCTTCAGGTTGCCGGGCCCAGGGGCCAGGCGCTCCTCCTTGGCAGGGGCTCCCAGACCCGAAGGCGAGGAGTGGGAGGGGACACCCTCCCCCAGGGACCCCTGCAGGCGCCCGGCTCCTGCGCCTTCAGGCGTCAAAGCCCCTGACTTCCCTGAGCACCAGCGTATCTGCACCTGGCTTAGAACGCAGGGGCCCGGCCTGCTGCGGTGACCTTGGCCCCGGGCCAGACTTCTGAGCTGGGCTTGCAGTGCCTGACAGGGCCTGGAGGCGGGGCAGGGTACCGCGGAGTCATCCTGGCAACCCCGTGCTGCCCAGCAAGGCTCCTCCCAGCCTGAAAAGATCTGAGTGGCCCCTTTCCTCCTCATCCCCATCCCTTACCCTGCACATCCCGTTTTCCTGTGCCACGGCAAGTCCAACGCCTCCAAGACTTGGCTCTGCTCTCCCTCCTAAAACCCTTAAAAGAAAGGGCAAAGTTTGAACTTTTTGCCTTCGAGTCGTGGAGACACCAAAAATATTTAGGCTATAAGTCAGGAGAGGGGGATCACATAGGTCCCACTAGCCTCGGACCCATCTCTTGTCCTCTCCCTGAATCTTGAAGCTTAAGGAAACAGACCTTATGTGGCAAGAAGCGCTGGCTATAGCTGTTTTCCTGCTTCTTTTGGTTATGATGCTTCTATTCTTCTGATACTCCAGCCCCCCAGGTCATGAATTTCTCTGTCCATGCTGGGTTTAATATCTCTGCTCAAACCTTGTTAAACTGCCTCCAGAATGGGAAACTCTTCTTCCCAGTCTCATAAAGATTGGAGCGCTCTCCAATGTATGTTACAAAATTTCTCTCTAGGCTTCTCCGAGGATTATGGGGTCCGCCTTAAAAAAGGCAAACTCTGGACACTCTGTGGAGTAGAATGGCCAAAGTTTGGAGCCGGGTCACTGAACCTCGCAATTGTTCAGGCTGTGTGGCGGGTTGTTGCTGGAACTCCCGGTCACCCCGATCAGTTTCCCTACATTGATCAATGGCTGAGTTTGGTCCGGAGCCCTCATCCATGGCTCCACTCATGCGCCATTCCTAATCCTACCTCCAAGGTCATTTTGAGCCAGACCTCACTTTCGCCTCGACCCTCAGCTGGCTCGGCTCCTCCTGTATTGCCTCCTTCTGAAGAAGAGGAAAGTCTCCCTCACCCAGTTCTGCCACCTTATAACCCTCCTGCTCCCTTAGAATCTTGTCTCCTCGACTACATCCCCTGTGGGCTCTCTGCCTATTGCCTCCTGATTGAGGCCACAGCAGGAGGAGGTAGCCCCCCTCCTCCTGCTGAGAGAGGCACAAGTCCCTCCGGGTGATGAGCGCTCAGCCCCATTCTTGGTTTATGTCCCCTTTTCTACTTCTGACCTGTGCAACGGAAGGCTCATAATCCCTCCTTTTCTGAAAAGCCCCAGGTCTTGACCTCACTGATGGAGTCAGTGCTCTGGACCCATCAGCCCACCTGGGATGACTGTCAACAACTCCTTTTAACCCTCTTCACCTCTGAAGAGAGGGATCGTATCCGAAGAGAAGCCAGGAAGTATTTCCTTACATCAGCCAGTAGACCAGAGGGGGAAGCCCAAAACCTCCTTGAGGAGGTTTTTCCCTCTACCCAGCCTGATTGAGATCCGAACTCCTCAGGTGGGAAGAGAGCTTTGGATAATTTTCACCGTTATCTCCTTGCGGGTATCAAGGGAGCCGCTCGAAAACCATGAATCTGTCTAGGACAACTGAAGTTGTCTACTGGTGAGTAACCTGGAGCGTTTTTAGAACGCCTCCAGGAGGCCTGTCGGACTTACACCCCTTTTGACCCAGCAGCTCCCGAGAAGAGCCGTGTTATTAATTTGGCATTTGTGGCTCAGGCAGCCTCTGATATTAGAAAAAAATTACAAAAACTGGAAGGATTTGCTGGAATGAACATTAGCCAGCTTTTAGAAGTAGCCCAGAGAATTTTTGACAGTCAAGAGTTCGAGAAACAAAAACAGGCAGCTGAAAAGGCTGCTGATGAAGCATCCAAAAGACAACCGAAAAATCTTAGTGGTGGCCATCCAGCAAGCCAGAAAGGAAGGGCCCCCATCACAGAACACTAGCCAGGGGACTCCGGGTCCACAACAGAAAGGCCAGAAAAGTGAGTAGGCTCCCCTACAGAAAAACCAATGCACTTATTGCAAGCAGATAGGACACTGGAAAAAAGAATGCCTATTTAAACCAGAGGGAAAAATAATGCCCATTAAAGCCAGAGGAGGAACCAGAAAAGAAAAAGGTCTGAAGGGGGCCAGCCCCTCCACACCTGTGGGTGTTTCTCATCAGGTGGGACAAGAGAGTGAGAAAAGAAGACACAGAGACAAAGTATAGAGAAAGAACCGTGGGCCCAGGGGACCAGCACTTAGCATACAGAGGGCCTGCGCCGGCCCTGGTCTCTTGAGTTCCATCAG
The DNA here is from genome assembly GCF_029281585.2 of Gorilla gorilla gorilla. Taxonomy (NCBI): domain Eukaryota; kingdom Metazoa; phylum Chordata; class Mammalia; order Primates; family Hominidae; genus Gorilla; species Gorilla gorilla. The sequence continues at coordinate 79,686,977 of NC_073241.2, forward strand.
TATTTATTGATCACTATCTCTACCATCTCGGAGAGGGGGATGTGGCAGGACTATAGGGTAATGGTGGGGAGAGGGTCAGCAGGAAAACGTGTGAGCAAAGATCTCTGTCATAAATAAGTTTGAGGAAAGGTGTTGTGCCTTGATGAGGACGTAGGCCAGATTTATGTTTGACTTTACACAAACATCTCGGTGCGTTAAAGAGCAGTATTGCTGCCAGCATGTCTCACCTCCAGCCATAAGACAGTTTTTTCCTATCTCAGTAAATAGAACGTATGATTTTGTTTTACACTGAGACATTCCATTCCCAGGGACGAGCAGGAGACGGATGCCTTCCTCTTATCTCCATTGCAAAGACGCCTTCTTCCTCTTTCACTAATCCTCCTCAGCACAGACCCTTTACGGGTGTTGTGCTGGGGGATGGTCAGGTCTTCCCCTTCCCACGAGGCCATATCTCAGGCTGTCACATGGGGAGAAACCTTGGACAATACCTGGCTTTCCTGGGCAGAGGTCCCTGCGGCCTTCTGCAGTGCATTGTATCCCTGGGTACTCGAGATTAGAGAATGGCAATGACTTTTACCAAGCATACTACCTTCAAACACATTTTCAACAAAGCACATCCTGCACAGCCCTAAATCCATTAAACCTTGAGTCAACACAGCATATGTCTCTGCAAGCACAGGGTTGGGGCTAGGGTTACAGATTAACAGCATCTCAAGGCAGAAGAATTTCTCTTAGTACAGAACAAAACGGAGTTTCTTATGTCTCTTCTTTCTACATAAAGAGTCTGATCTCTCTTTATTTTCCCCACAAAGGTCCTCACCCTCCCCGCAGCAGAGGAATCTGATGATTAAAAGGGCTGGGGATCCCTCTCTTGGCCCCCGGAAGCCCATGGAGACAGCCACAGCGGAGGGCCATGGTGACGCCCAGTCACCTATTTGTCTAAAAGACTGGACCCAGTGGCCTCCAGGTGGACAAGTTGTCTGTGGGCCATAGCAGCCACAGCAAGCCTGATTCAGGAGACTGATAAACTGACTCTAAGTCAAAATTTAACTCTTATGGCTCCTCGTGCCATAGAGACTTTGCTGCAGAGTGCTTCTGGCAAATGGATGTCAAATGCTCGCATCCTGCAGTATCAGAGTTTTACTGTTAGATTGGCCTCGTTTAACTTTCTCTCCCACAAGGTGTTTAAATCCAGCTACTTTGCTCCCTGATCCAGACTTCACCACACCTGTCCATGACTGCCAGGAACTGTTAGAGACTACAGAAACTGTCTGACCTGATCTCCAAGATGTGCCTTTAAAGGAGGCGGATGCTACCGTGTTTACAGACAGTAGCAGCCTCCTTAAACAAGGAGTACGAAAGGCTGGTGCGGCTGTTACTATGGAGATGGAAAAACTGCAGACTCAGCCATTGCTAGCAGGTACCTCAGCACAAAAAGCTGAATTGGTCACTCTCATTCAGGCCCTCCGATGGGTAAGGACAAATGTATTCACATTTACACTGACAGCAGGTATGCTTTTGCTACTGTGCGTGTACATGGAGCCATCTACCAAGTGCGTGGGCTACTCACCTCAGCAGGAAAGGCTATCAAAAACTAAGAAGAAATTTTGGCCCTGCTTGAAGCTGTTTGCCTACCTCAACAGGTGGCTGTAATTCACTGCAAAGGACATCAAAAAGAAGACATGGCCGTTGCCCGTGGTAACCAAAAAGCAGACTCTGCAGCCTGGGGGGCAGCTCAACTCCCAGTCGCGCCTCTGACCCTGCTGCCTGCAGTGTCCTTTCCGCAACCTGACTTGCCAGATCACCCAGAATATTCCCCAGAGGAGGAAAAACAGGCTTCGGATCTTCAGGCCAGTAAAAATCAGGAAGGAGGAGTAAAACTGGCCCAGCTTCTAAGGAGCCGTTTCAAGATCCCCAACCTTCAGGACTTAGTTAACCAAGCAGCTCTCTGGTGTATGGCTTGTGCCCAGGTAAACACTAAGCAAGGTCCTAAACCCAGCTCAGGTGACCGCCTCCAGGGAGACTCACCAGGAGAAAGGTGGGAAATTACAGAAATAAAACCACACTGGGCAGGGTACAAATACCTTCTGGTACTAGTAGACACCTTTTCCGGATAGACTGAGGCATTTGCCACCAAAAACGAGACTGCCACCACAGTAGTTAGGTTTTCACTCAATGAAATCGTCCCTCAACATGGGCTGCCTGCTGCCGTGGGGTCTAATAATAGATCGGCCTTCACCTCGTCCATAGCTCAGTCAGTCAGTAAGGCATTAAACATTCAATGGAAGCTCCGTTGTGCCTATCGACCCCAGAGCTCTGGATGGGTAGAACACATGAATCACACCCTAAAAAATACTCTTACAAAATTGATCTTAGAGACCAGTAAAAATTAGGTAAGACTCCTTCCTTTAACCCTTCTTAAAGTAAGATGCATTCCTTCCCGGGCTGGGTTTTCACCTTTTGAAATCATGTATAGGAGGGCTCCGCCTATCTTGCCTAAGCTAAAGGATACCCATTTAGCGGAAATCTCACAAGCTAATTTATTACAGTACCTACAGTCTCTCCAACAGGTACGAGATACCATCCAGCCACTTGTCTGGGGAGCTCATCCCAATCCAGTTCCTGACCAGACAGGGCCCTGCCACTCGTTCCCACCGGGTGACCTGGTGTTAAAAAGTTCCAGGTTAAAGTATTTAAAAAAAAAAAAAAGTTCCAGAAAGAAGGACTCACTCCTGCTTAGAAAGGACCTCATACTGTCATCCTCACCATGCTGACAGCTCTGAAAGTGGCCAGCATTCCTGCTTAGATTCATCACTCACATCAAAAAGGCCAACAGAGCACAACAAGAAACATAGGTCCCCAAGCATAGGCCAGGCCCCTTAAAACTGTGCCTAAGTCGAGTGAAGCCTTTAGATTAATTCTTTTTATTTACCTCTCTTGTTTATTTCCACCTGTTATGCCCTCCTAGTGCCTTCCTGTTCTTCTCACTTCTTTCACGACAGGACGTGTATTTGCAAACACTACTTGGAAGGCAAGAACCTCCAAGAAAGTCTCTTTTGCAGTCGATTTATGTGCTTTGTTCCCAGAGCCTGCCCATAACCTTGAAGAACAATGCAACCTGCCGGTCATAGAAGCGGGGAACATCAACCTTGCTAGAGGGTTCGGACACACAGGAAGCCGGACTGGATGTAAAAACTCTAAAAGTGAAAAAAAAAAAAAGGACTCCAGAGCACTGACTTTTACCTCTGTCCTAAAAATCACCCTGACTCTAGTTGTCACGATTCTTACCAATTTTTCTGCCCTCACTGGTTTTGTGTGACCCTAGCCACTTACCCTAGAGGATCACCTGGTCCTCAACCCTCTCCATAACTCACACTTCCCATCCTAGACTGTGTACTATGAAAAATTGTAACCCTCTTACTATAACTGTCTGTAACCCTGGTTCAGCTCAATGGTATTGTGACCTGTCATAGAGATTAAGGCTTTATATCTCGAGATTTAATGTTAAAACTATGTTCACCATCCAAAAAATCTAGATAAACGCCAGCAAAAATAGGAAAATAGCACCCCTTGGTACCAAAGTATGTTTAACTAGAATCCATGGCTGACTACTTTAATCACTAGGTTAGCTAGCCCCCTTCTCCTCCTACTGTCAGGCTTAGTCTTCAGGCTGTGTATATTAAATTGGTTTCTTAACTTTATAAAGCAACGCATAGCTTCTGTCAAGCTTATATATCTTAAAACCCAATATAACACCCTTGTTATAACTGAGGAATCAATGATTTGATTCCCCAAAAACACAAGTGGGGAATGTGATACCTTACCTTGTTTTAATATGAATAGACCCTCCCTTAGCTGAGAAAGCTGGACGGACTCCATTTGGCTCCTTCATTTGCAAGACATCAAGGGCTCCTTACCCACCCCCTTCCTCAAGGACTTAACTTGTGCAAGCTGACTCCCAGCACATCAAAGAGTGCAATTAACCAATAAGGTACTGAGGCAAGTCATGTCCACAGTTCCCAGAAATTCACCCGGGTGATAGTACCCTAAGCCCCCGCGTTTTTGTCTGGTAGATAGCGCCCAAAGCCCTTGCACCTATTAACTTGTGATGGATTTAAAGCCCCTGCACCTGGAACTGTTTGTTTTCCTGTAACCATTTGTCTTTTCAACTTTTTTTTGCCTGTTTTACTTCTGTAAGATTGCTACAGCTAGGCTCCCCCTCCCCCCTCTAAACCAAAGTATAAAAGAAAATCTAGCCCCTTCTTCGAGGCTGAGAGAATTTTGAGGGCTAGCCGTCTCTCAGTCGCCAGCTAATAAAAGACTCCTAAATTAATCTCAAAGTGTAGCGTTTCTCTATAACTCGCTTGGTTACAACAACTATCCTTTGACTGGCTTCTTTGCGCTTCCATCACCTGTGTATCTAATTTATGGTTTTAAATTCCAACACCCCTCCCCCCATTGAAATACCTGAGTGGTTTCTGTTTTCCTGACTAGAACCTGATTCCCACTAGCCAAATTAGGAGCAATTTAAACTTAAAATAATACCAATTGACTCAAACACATATAAAAATATTTGCATTCCTTATGATTCCCCCCAAAAAGAGAAAGCCCAAATTGCTAGTATTGGTGGACTCTTCTACACCAACTTCTTTCTCTGAACATTGGTAATTAAAGTTATCCTGCTTTTAGAATCATATTTCAGGATAACCAAATAGCCCAAGTGGATAAGGGAAACTGTTCTTTACAGAAGGAGGCCAGCTATATATGTCAAATGAATGGTAAAACTAGAAAATTACTTTTTTGTAACTCCTAATAATTGATTTACATAAGGGTCATCAATGCATGCTAAAATCATAAGGTAAAACACTGGTAGGAAACCATGCCTTTACTTGGTAGTCAGAAGAGGGGAGCGGTAACTTTAAATGGAGAGATTTGGCTTTCACTACTTGGGGCAGATTGCATATTCCAAAGATGGATGGGAGAATTCTATATCCCATTCCCATATGCTCTTTCAGTGTGATGTCAACACTCCTCCATCAAGAGGCAGGATCTTTTTTCCCTCTGTCTGAATCTGGGCTATCTTTAACTGCTTCAACCTACAGAATGGAGAAGCGACACTGCATGATTTCTAAGGGTAGCTCTTACAATACGGCTTTCATCTGGTTCACTTTCTTTCTTGGGATGCTTGCCCTTAGAACCCTGCCACCACGTTGTGAGAAAGCCAAGGCCAAATGGAGAGTTCACATAACTGCTATTACTATCTGCCAGTCATGTGAGCAAATGAACCTTCGGATGATTTTAGCTCCCAACCTTCATTTAAGTTATTTTGCTGAGATTCCAGACATCAAGAAGCAAAGACAAGCTGTTCCAGCTATGCTTTGTCCGAATTCAGAACTTGCAGAAATCATGAAAAATACTAAATAATTATGGTGGTTTAAAGACATGCTTTTGCATAATTTGTTATATAAGAGATAATGAATACACTACTCAACTTTGCATCACCAGTAGTGGAACATTCTGACATTATGCACCTCCTAAATGTGATACAATATGAAGTAGACATTCCTCTGTGTACTGCCTATGAAGTATTGTTGCAGAATTTTGTTCCTTAGTTCTTGTCACATGACCAGGAAAATTTAGGCACACGAATACATTGAACGGTGAGTAGGGCAGGATTTTATTGGGTGAAAAGGGAAAAAAAAATATCAGCAAAGTGAGATGGAGTCCTGCTAACAAGCTCCCCACTTCACAGATTGAATCCCAGGCCACCACACAGGATCTGAAGAGGCCAGGCTCCTCCCACCTGCCCGTGGCTCCACCCCGTTTCCCCAGTGCACATGTGGGCACGTGCAGAAAAGGCCCTGGCCAGGTTCCCTCATCTGCACAAAAGCATCCGACGTAAACACTTATGGGGCATGTCGGAGATTCTCCAGGGACCCCTTTTTATCTGCCTAGGCATTTGGCTGTCTCTGTATTACTGCCAAAAACATTAAACCTGAATCTAATTAAGGCTTTAGATCTATCATCTAGTTGATAGGAAACATAGGGGAAAGAGAAACAAGCTAAATATCACCATGAAGAAATGATCAGGCAAATCTGTGTATAACATAAATAACCTGGTCTCTTAAATGCAAGTCAAAGTCATTGAAAAAACAGATCCTCTTTCAGATTAAAAGATTTAAGAGCATAACCAAATATAAACCATGAACCTTGACTGGATTCAGTTTTGAGGGGGAAAAAAAAGATATAGGGACAACTGTTGAAATTTTAAGAAGGATTGTATATTAGGTGTCAAAGGGGAATTGTTTTGTTATGATAATGGCATTGTAGTTATGCAGGAGAATATCCTTATTTTCTGCAGCTGCATGCTGAGATATTTGGTAAAATAATATATGATGTCAATAATACGCTTTAAAATGGGTCCAGCAATATAATTGGAAAGTTACATACATATATAGAACATATAAGGCAACGTGTTAATTGTTCAACCTAGCTGAAGGGCATCTTAGTGTTCATTGTATTATTCTTTCTAACTTTCTGAATGTTTTAAAAAATATTTCCTAATACAATTAATGCCTGTGTGAAACAAATGTACTGATTGGATATTCACATTTTATGAAATGTTCATTGATAAGAACTTGTGGGCTGGTGAAGTTGGGAAAGAAGGGAGAAGCGTTAGTAATCAATTATGAGCTCATATGCTATTTCCAGTACTCTGGTGAAATTCACTGTCCAGTGCTTCCCATCTGCATGCATTCTTCCCAACACTATTCACTGAGCCTAGGCTGAATGTTTGAACTTTTGTATTAGATTAAGGGGGTGAAGATATGAATTTCTTGAGTTATACTGTATATAAATATTATGTTTATACACAAAGCAATGTATTTGGCTTCTGACTTATCCATGGAGAAACGATATGCAGTGTATAAAGCTTGATATCTGAAAAATCTGTCATTTTTAAAGTACTACATTTTCTTTTTTTTTTTTGAGATAGAGTCTCGCTCTGTTGCCTAGGCTGGAGTGCAGTGGTGCGATCTCAGCTCACTGCAGCCTCCGCCTCCCGGGTTCAAGTGATTCTCCTGCCTCAGCTTCCTGAGCAGCTGGGATTACATGCACACACCATCACGCCAAGCTAATTTTTGTATTTTTAGTAGAGACAGGGTTTTGCCATGTTGGCCAGGCTGATCTCAAACTCCTGACCTCAGGGGATCTGCCTGCCTCGGCCTCCCAAAGTGTTGGGATTATAGGCGTGAGCCACCGTGCCCAGCTAAAGTACATTTTCAAATAAGCTTAGGACTGCAGGTGATTAACATGGACAGATTTTCATTACCAATGCAGGTTTATCTTTATTATCATGAGACTATTATTCTTTGTAACAACTGTAATGCAATTTCAGGCTAATATTTTAAATCTAGGATCAGTGAGGCAACTCAAAAAGCGCAGGTAATTAAAATTTTATTTCTTCAGATGGTTCAACCTGATAAATGTGGGCTGTTCCAATTACAGATATTTTCTTGGTATAGTGATTGTCAGCTGTGCCTCATTTTCATACAAAAAAAATTGCAACTCTGATCCTTAATTGTGACTCAAATTAAATTTTCAGGAATACTCTTTAACTTTAAAAATTATCCAACAACATGTTGTACCAAAAAGAACACATGAAAAAACCTGTGAGCATCAGAAAACCTGGGTCTAGGCCTAGCTCTGCCATTTACTCACTTTTGGTTCTACCTTCAAAATATAATCCAAATTTGGCTCCTTCTCACAAACTTGGTGTCTACCACCCTGGTCCCAAACAATATCATCTCTCCACTGGATTATTACAAAACCAGTCCCGCTGATTTTGTTCTTGCCCCTACTGTAGAGTCTCCACATGCACCAGAGTTGGATTAGGTCACTCCACTACTGGGGAACCTCCGGTAGCTTCCTTTTTCTCTCAGATAGAAGCCTAGTTCTTACAAAGGCCTACAAGGCCCTTCACGGGTCACACCTCAACGCAGGGGCATCATCTTCTAAGCCTCCCTATGCTGACTGCTCCAAAACCTTTTGGCCTCCATTCCGTTTCTGGAACAGGCTAAGTATGAGTCTACCTCACACCATTGTGCTGGCTGTTGCCTTGGCCCAGGAAGCTCTCCGCCCCTGCCAGTGACCTCCTCCTTACCTCCCTTACATCTCTGTTCAATGTCATTTGATCCTTTAGGCCAATGGTCCCCAACCTTTTTGGCACCAGGGACCAGTTTCATGGAAGACAATTTTTCCATGGACCGGGGTTGGGGGATGCTTTGGCGATGATTCAAGCACATTACATTTATGGTGTACTTAATTTCTATTATTATTGTATTGTAATATATAATGAAATAATTATACAACTCACCATAATGTAGAATCAGTGGGAGCCCTGAGCTTGTTTTCCTGCAGCTAGACGGTCCCCTCTGGGAGACAGTGACAGATCATAAGATCATCAGGCATTAGATTCTCATAAGGAGTGTGCAACCTAGATTCCTTGCATGTAGAGTTCACAGTAGGGTTTGTGCTCCTATGCCACTGCTGATCTGACAGGAGGTGAAGCTCAAGCGGTTATGCGAGCAATGGGGAGCGGCTGTAAATACAGGTGAAGCTTTGCTCACTTGCCCGCCACTCACCTCCTGCTGTGTGGCCCAGTTCCTAGCAGGTCATGGACCAGTACCAGTCCATGGCCCAGAGGTTGGGGACCCCTGCTTTAGACCTTTTTGGACCACCCTATGTTAAAAATTACAGCTCCATTCTGCAACAATTTCTCCACACTTACATCCATCTGATGGTTTATATATTTTATTTGTCTTTCTCTCCCCACTAGAATTCTAATAAATGAAAGCAGGAGTTTTTGTCCCTTCTGTTCACTGCTGTGTCTGAAAGCTGTTCCAATAGGGCTCTACAATAGAGGGCACTAAATCAATATTTGTTGAATGCATATTAACTGAAAGTTGGTGGCCTTGGGCAAATGACTTCTTTCCATGCCTCAGCTTCCTCCTGTATGTATCAAGATGGTTGCATAAACATCTCTCTAAGGACCTCCTAGTTTTAATATTCTATGATTCTAATATTTCTAGTTACTTCTGGGCAATACATTTATGATGAAATTAAAGGATATTCTCTCTGACTTCTCAAAAGAAGACACACAGGCACCCAACAATCATATGGAAAAATGATCAACATCACTAATCATTAGAGAAATGCAAATCAAAACCACAATGAGCTACCACTTCACACCTGTCAGAATGGCTATTATTAAAAAGTCAAAAAACAGCAGATGGTGGCAAGGTTATGAAGAAAAGGGAACACTTATACACTGCTGGTAAGATCATAAATTAGTTTAGCCACTATGGAAAACAGTTTGAACATTTCTCAAGGGACTTAGAATTAGCATTCAACCCAGCAATCCCATTACTGGGCATACTCAAAAGATGATAAATTGTTCTACCATAAAGACACATGTACATGTATGTTCATAGTGCCCATCAATGGTAGTCTGGATAAATAAAATGTATATATACACAATAGAACACTATGCAGCCATTAAAAAGAACAAGATCATGTCCTTTGCAGCAACATGGATGGAGCTGGAGGCCATTATCCTAAGCAAATTAACACAGGGACAGAAAACCAAATAGTAAATGTTCTCACTTATAAGTGGGAGCTAAACATTAGTACACATGGGCACAAAGAAAGGAACAGCAGACACCAGGGCCTACTTGAGGGTGGAGGTTGGGAGGAGGGTGAGGATCAAAAAACTACTTTATCAGGTACTATGCTTATTACCTGAGTGACAAAATAATGTGTACATCAAACCCTGCAATATGAAATTTACCCATGTAACAAACCTGCACATGCATCCCCAAATCTGAAATAAAAGGTGGAAAGAGAAAAAAAAGGATATTCCATCTGGATGGGTCATAAAATATGTAAAAAACATTCTGATAATTACACAGAAGTCTCATCTTTTAAGAAAAGAGTCTCTAGGCTTCAAGAAATACTGAAATTCTGTTACTAATTACATAATGAAAACTAAGAAGCTTTCATTGACTAAGGACCTTGATAAAAATATGGCCTTTTTTTCTGTCAATATTTTTAGTTTTCTAATTCATTTTGCTTATTAAGTATGGCTTTAATATTTTATAATTTATAAGTAAATTATACCTAATCATAAATGAAATGAGTGTAGTGCTTTGAGTAGAATTATATTTGATAGTATGCAGTTTTGTTTCATAATGTTAAATGATTGCTTTTATGAAATATCCCATCTCCTAATAAACCATTGCCATTGTTCCACAAATATACTTACTAATACAAGTGGCAAAAGGGAAGAATTACTCAAGATATTGAGGGATCTTCCTGATACATTGTAAAGAATGTGACTCAAACTGGAGCTAAGACTATATATGATTAGAGAGTTGAATATAATTTAATATAATATCAATTTAGCTCTGTTAAAATTAGGTTGACTCAAGTCTCTAAGGAACACACAAAAGTATTTATGAGAAATTATAATGTGACTAGCAGACTGTGACTCAAATTCTTTATTATGAGTACTCTTTTGCCCTGGTGTATTGAAAAGCAGTTAAGTTAGGCAACTTAGAAACAAAATCCTGTTTAAAAAACTAAGATAAAATTTACATACAGTGAAATGTACACATCTTAAGGATATGGCTCAGTGAGTGTTGACCAGTCAATATAGCCATGTAACCCACACCTCTATCCTTTTTTTAGTCATTTAATAAAATTCTTTTTATTTTGAAATAATTATAGATTCACATGCAGTTGTAAGAAATAACAGAGAGATCCCCTGTACCCTTTACCACAATGGTAACATCTTGCAAATCTGTGTAGTACAGTATCACAACCAGGATATTGACATTGATACAGTGAAGATACAGAACATTTCCATCACCACAAGGATCCTTTTTGTTGCTCTTTCATAGCCACACATACATTTCCCTCCCACCACCACATCCTTCTTAGCCCCTGGCAACCACTCATCTGTTCTGCATTTCCATAATTTTGTCATTTTAAGAATGTTATATAAATGGAATTGTACAGTATGAAACCTTGGGACTGGCTTTTTTTGCTCAGGATAATTCTCTTGAGATTCATCCAGGTTTTTGCACATATCAACAGATTGTTCCTTTTTATTGTTGAGTAGTATTCCATGGTGTAGATGTATCCCAGTTTGTTTAATCATTTTACCTTTTGAAGTACATCTGGGTAGTTTCCAGTTTGTGGTTATCAGGAATTAAGCTGCTCGATAAACATTTGAATACAAGTTTTTGCGCGAACATGTCTTCACTTCTCTGGGAGTGCAGTTCCCCAGAGTGTTCTTGCTGGATCCTATGGTAGTTGTTTATTTAGTTTTCTTTTCTTAATTGTCAAATTGTTCCCCAGAGTGGCTGTACCATTTTAAATTTCCCACTAAGCACTGCTTTTTCTGTACCCCACAAATTTTGATAAGTTGTATCTTCATTTACCTTCTTTCAAAATATTCTAAAATTTCTCAAAACTCCTTTTTTTAACCCATGTGTATTTACAAGCATGTGGTTTTATTTCCAAATATTTTCAGATTTTTCTATATATCTTTGTGTTATTGATTTTTTTGTTTAATTCCATGTTGTTCTGAGAACATACTTCGTATGATTTCTATTGTATGATTAAGTTGTGATTTCTGGACTGGGATGTGGTCTATCCTAGTGAATATTCCATGTGAGCTTGAGAAGAATGTGTATTCCACTGTTGTTGGATGAAGTATTCTGTAAATGTCAATTAAATTCAGTTGACCGATGGTTTATTGTTCAGCTCAACCACATCTATACTGATTTTCTGCCTGCTGAGTCTATCAATTACTGATAGAGGGGTATTGAAGTCTCCAACTATAATAGTGACTTTGTCTATTTCTCTTGCGGTTCCATCAGTTTTTGCCTTATACATTTTGATGCTCTGTTGTTAGGTGTACACACACTAAGGATTATTATGTCTTTTTGGAGAATTTACCCCTTTATCATTAATGTCTCTCTTTTCCTGGTCATTTTCTTTGTTCTAAAGTTGGCTTTGTCTAAAACTTATATGTAGGTATGCCAGCTTTCTTTCAATTAGTGTTAGCAAGGTGTATATATCTTTTTCCATTCTTTTATTTTTAATCTATTTGCATATTTATATTTATAATGGTTTTCTTTTAGACAGCCTCTACTTGGATCTTGGTTTTTTTAATCTACTCTGACAGTGTTTGTCCTTTAATTGATATATTTAGAAAATTCACCTCTAAAGTGATTATTGATATATTTAGGTTAATATCCACCATATTTGCTACTGTTTTCTATTTGTGGCACTTGTTTTTGTTTTCAAAAAACATTCCCTTCTTTTTCTGACTTCTCTGTTTTAAGGATTTTATATCGTTCCATTTTCTCTCCTCTCTTAGCAATATATATTATCTTCTTTTAAAACATTTTCCTATTGTTTGTCCTAGAGTTTGCAATATATATTTACAATTAATATAAGTCCAATTTCAAATAACAGTATACCAGTTCATGGGTAGTATATGTACCTCGTACAAGAATATGTCCAGTTTCTTCTTACTGTGCCTTGTAAGATCAATCATTTCACTTACCCACAAATTATAATCACCTCAAACATTGTTGCTATTATTATTTTAAACCAACAATAATCTATTAGATCAATTACGAACATAAAAAATAAAAGATTTTATTTTATCTTCATTTATTCCTTCTCCAAATGCCCTTCCTTTCTGAAAATATCTGTCAGATCAAGTTTCTGACATATATCATTTTCCTTCTGCCTGAAGAAATTCTTTTTTTTTTTTTTTTTAGTATTTATTGATTATTCTTGGGTGTTTCTCAGAGAGGGGGATGTGGCAGGGTCATAGGATAATAGTGGAGAGAAGGTCAGCAGATAAACACGTGAATAAAGGTCTCTGGTTTTCCTAGGCAGAGGTCCTGTGGCCTTCTGCAGTGTGTGTGTCCCTGGGTACTTGAGATTAGGGAGTGGTGATGACTCTTAACAAGCTTGATGCCTTCAAGCATCTGTTTAACAAAGCACATTTTGCACCGCCCTTAATCCATTTAACCCTGAGTTGACACAGCACATGTTTCAGAGAGCACGGGGTTGGGGGTAAGGTTATAGATTAACAGCATCCCAAGGCAGAAGAATTTTTCTTAGTACAGAACAAAATGGAGTCTCCTATGTCTACTTCTTTCTACACAGACACAGTAACAATCTGATCTCTTTCTTTTCCCCACATTTCCCCATTTTCTTTTTGACAAAACCGCCATCGTCATCATGGCCCGTTCTCAATGGTCGCTGTCTCTTCAGAGCTGTTGGGTACATCTGCAGAAAGGCTGTCACTTCACACTTGGAAGATTGCACAGCAGCCATGCAGAGGCACTCCTCACTTCCCAGACGGGGCGGCCGGTTAGAGACACTCCTCACCTCCCAGGAGGGGCGGCCGGGCAGAGGTGCTCCTCACCTCCCAGATGGGGCGGCCGGGCAGAGGAGCTCCTCACCTCCCAGACGGGGCGGCCGGGCAGAGGCGCTCCTCACTTCCTAGACGGGGTGGCGGCTGGGCAGAGGCTGTAATCTTAGCACTTTGGGAGGCCAAGGCAGGTGGCTGGGAGATGGAGGTTGTAGCGAGCTGAGATCAGGCCACTGCACTCCAGCCTGGGCAACATTGAGCATTGAGTGAGCGAGACTCCGTCTGCAATCCCAGCACCCCGGGGGGCTGAGGCGGGCAGTTCACTCGAGGTCAGGAGCTGGAGACCAGCGTGGCCAACATGGCGAAACCCTGTCTCCACCAAAAATACAAAAACCAGTCAGGTGTGGCAGCGCATGCCTGCAATCCCAGGTACTCGGCAGGCCGAGGCAGGAGAATCAGGGGAGCCTGAGGCAGGGAGGTTGCAGCGAGCCGAGATCACGGCAGTACAGTCCAGCCTCAGCAACAGAGGGAGACCGTAGAAAGAAAGAAAGAGAGAGAGAGAAAGGAAGGAAGGGAGGAAGGAAGGAGAAATTCTTTTAACATTTCTTGCAAAGCAGGTCAACTGGCAACAAACTCCCTCAGATTTATTTGTCTGAAAAGTCTTCATTTTTCTTTCACTCTTGAAGGATACTTTTCTGTTTTTTTCCTTTCAACATCTTAAATCTATCACTTTATTGTCTTCTTGTTTGCATAGTTTTTGATGAGAAGTCTGATGTGATTCTTATTCTTGTTGCTGTTATAGGTGAAGTGGGGTTCTTTCTTTTTTGCCCTGACTTCTTCCAAGATTTTCTCTTTTTCTTTGGCTTTCTGTAGTTTTAATACAATATGCTCTGGTATAGGTTTTTTGATATTTATCTTTGGTGTTCTCTAAGATTCTTAGATCTGTGGTTTGTATCTGTCGTTAATTTTGGGAAATTCTCCAGCACTATTGCTTCAAATATTTCTTTCTCTCCATCCTCTCTTTTCACTCCTGGCATTTCTATTACATGTATGTTTCCCAGCTGTTCACTCATTAGTCCTGGGACACAGGTTATTTACTCCTAAGGCCCTTCTGTTGTTTCCATAGAAAGCCAAAGCTGTTTAATAAGCCCCTCTAACTTAGCAGGATTCAATATCCAAACTTTGTCTCCCTTTTTGTAGGTAGCAGCTGATATCATTACTCAACTTTTTTGCCTTCCAGCTGTTGCTTTCCAATGTACTCCTTGGAGGCCCCTCTTCTGGATGGAATGTGTAAGTAGATTTGGGGGCTTCTCCCTCTGTGGCTCCTTCTTCTCTAGAATTTTGCCCTCCATTATCAGCCATTCTGGAACTTCCCAGTCCTCCCATTGACACCTCAAGCCAGTAAGACTGCTTTCTATTTTTAGTTGTAGGGCTAGCGACTGAGAAATACCCTCAGGGAAAATACCTGTCTACATGTAGATCTTACCCAGTTTAATTCCTTTCTTTCTGGAGACATATTCTTTTTATTTTTTTACTTTTTACGTTTGGGGTACACATGAAGGTTTGTTACATAGGTAAACTCGTGTCATGGCAGTTTGTTCTACAGATTATTTCATCACCCAGGTATTAAGCCCAGTATCCAATAGCTATCTTTTCTGTTTCTCTCCCTCTTCCCACCCTCCCTACTCAAGTAGACGCCAGTGTCTGTTGTTTGCTTCTTTGTGTTCATGAGTTCTCATCATTTAGTTCCCACTTATAAGTGAGAACATGCGGTATTTGGTTTTCTGTTTCTGCATTGGTTTGCTAAGGACAATAGCCTCTAGCTCCAACCACGTTCCCAGAAAAGACATGATCTCGTTCTACTTTATGGCGGTAGAGTATTCCATGGTGTATATGTACCACATTTTCTTTACCTAATCTGTCATTGATAGGCATTTAGGTTGATTCCATATCTCTGCTACTGTGAATAGTGCTGCAACAAACATTCGTGTGCATGTGTCTTTAATGGTAGAATAATCTATATTACTCTGGGTATATGCCCAGTAATGGGATTGCTGGGTCAAATGGTAGTTCTGCATTTAGCTCTTTGAGGAATTGCCATACTGCTTTCCAAAATTATTCAAACAAATTTACACTCACCCAAACAGCAAAGATAGCAGCCTGCCCCTCCCTCTGGGAGCTCCCACACAGGAAGGTTTCAAATCTGTTCGCTGGAGAATACCAGCAAGGGTGAGTGGAGACCCGGGTTGGGAGGTCCCACCCAGTGAGGAGGAATGGGATCGTGCACCTGCTTTAAGAAAAGCAGTTTGGGCCGGGCGAGGTGGCTCAC
Organism: Gorilla gorilla gorilla; assembly: GCF_029281585.2. NCBI lineage: Eukaryota > Metazoa > Chordata > Mammalia > Primates > Hominidae > Gorilla > Gorilla gorilla. Next base: position 79,702,762 of record NC_073241.2, read on the forward strand.
GCCTGTAATCCCAGCACTTTGGGAGGTCGAGGCGGGCAGATCACAAGGTCAGGAGATCGAGACCATCCTGGCTAACACGGTGAAACCCCGTCTCTACCAAAAATACAAAAAATTAGCCAGGCTTGGTGGCGGGCACCTGTAGTCCCAGCTGCTGGGGAAGCTGAGGCAGGAGAATGGCATGAACCCGGGAGGTGGAGCTTGCAGTGAGCCAAGATCGCGCCACTGCACTCCAGCCTGGGTGACAGAGTGAGACTCCATCTCAAAAAAAAAAAAAAAAAAAACAGTTTGGCCATATTTTCATAGAGCAGCTTTGCTGTGCTGGGGAACCACTTCTACCACCACTGGGCTTGGAATGGCTAAGTCATCCAAACAGCAAAGATGGCAACCCATCCCTTCCTCTGGGAGCTCTGTCCCAGGGAGCTTTCAAATCTCTGTTGGCCAGAAAACACCAGCAGGGGTGGGTGGAGACCCCGGTTGGGAGGTCCTGCCGGTGAGGAGGAATGGAGTCGGGGACCCACTTTAAAAAGCAGTCTGGCCACGTTTTTGTAGACCAGCTATGCTGTGCTGGGGTATCCCTTCCACCGCTGGTCGCCTTGGATTCTCCAAAGCCCCAAGGCTGAAATGGCTAAGTTGCCCAAACAGCCAAGATGGCAGCCTGCCTTTCACCCTGGGAGCTTCCTCTCAGGGAGGTGCAATGCTGCTGCCAGGGACTGGCTGGAATTCTAAGCCAGTGGGTCTTATCCTGTTAGATGCTGTGGATGTGGGGCCTGCAGACTTTCACTTCTCAGCCTCCTGGATTCAGCCTCATTCCTAGGGGTATATAGGAGGGTCTAACCTCCTGCTTTGTCAGAGTTGCAGCTACTTTTGCCAGGAAGCCCAGAAAGCCTGGGTATTGAAGGCTCCCAGATTTCCACAGGTGTCTGAGTGGCTGCTCTGCCAAGACCCCACGTAGCTCTGTGCATCAGAATGAAGGCCCTGGTGGAGGGGGTTCACAAGGGGATCTCCTGACCCAAGATCCGTGGGAGAAGCATGGGTTCCTGGGGTCACACATTCACTCACGGCTTCCCTGCGCAGGGGAGGTTCCCCCAGCTCCATGTTGCTCCTGGCTGGGCTGTCATCCTGCCTTGCTTTTCTCCATTCTCCATGGGTCGAGTTGTTTCCTTGATTGGTTCCAATCTAAGTACCTGGATGTTTCCGTTGAAGGTTCTGTATTTACTCGCTCCTTTTATTCCTCTCCATGAGAGCCACGCACAGTAGCTGCTTCTTGTCAGCCATCTTGGCCACCTCCCTCAGAGACATACTCTCATTTCTAGTTCTGCCTGCTTTGGTCATTTTTAAAAGCCTTCAAATAGTTGTTTTTTTAAACATTTTGAATAGAATTTACAATTGTTATCTATGGGAGAATTAGTACATTTTAAGCTACTCCGTTACTGGAACCAGAACCTAGGAAGCTGTCTCTTTACCTTTTTGACCAGAGCAGCAAAGTATTCTTTTAGACAGTAGATATTACCCCTCATCTCCCTTGGTTACTGGTAATCCAAAAGGTTATGTGCCTGCTGTATTTTCTGCAGTGTCCATTAATATTTTTCTACTGAGAGTAGAGGGTAAGGAGAGCCACATTTTTCTGTTTTGAACATTTGTATTTTGGATTTAAGATTTTCTTCAGGAAAGACACATGTATAGTGGGCCCTCCATATCTGTAGGTTCTACATCCAGGAGGGGATTCAACCAACCATGGATGGAAAATATTTTTTAAAAATGATAAAAAATAACAACACAACAAATTTAAAAGTTAAAAATACAACATAACTATTTACATAGCATTTACATTGTATTAGGTCTTATAGGTAATCTAGAGATGATTTAAAGTATACAGGGGGATGTGCATAGGGTGCATAGGTTATATGTAAATACTTTGCCATTTTGTATAAGAAACTTGAGCATCCTTGGATTTTGGGTATCTTCAGAGGGTCCTGGAACCAATCTCCCGCAGATATTGAGGGACAACTGTATAGCTACACTTAATTCTGGCCTGTTTCCACAGCTTGGATGAATGTTGAGAGAATTGTGCCTCTATTTATATTTTTATTATCAAAGATAATAATTAAGGTAAATACCTCTGCCAGCTGTCTTTTTTCATGTCCTTCATTTTGTCAGAAGCAGCTTTTAGTATTCATAATCTAGAAATAAATGACTCACTTCTGGTAAGCATTTCCAAGTTAGAGAGCATGATAAATCATACCAATCATTTGTTTACCTGAATTGAACACCCAAACCTCTGCTGTTCCATATGCAGGGCATGGAGGTAGGTGTTCTCTTCTATTCTGAGGATTTCCTTGGAGGTGGGATTGGATTCAGAGATGTATATTCACAAACACCAATGCCATTATGAGTGTAAGCTGGCTTCTACCTTGGAGAGAACAGCTCTTGCTGCTTTCCTAACTTGCTCTGAGATGAGACTCCTGGATTTGCAGCAGCCCTGTCATGTAAACTGCCAGATTCCCAGTTCTGGAGCCCAGTTTGTCCTTTTAAGATTAGAAAGCAGCAGTGTTCTAACCCTGCAGCCTAGGAGTTCATGTGGCAGATGTGATTTGCTGCTTGTGTATGCCATCAGGGCAGAGACAGAATGATTTTTAAAAATCATGTTTTTATAATAGTCATTTGCAACATTAAGAGATTGGGCCCCAAGAGTCTAATGGCTAATTTTATAAGGGGTTAAATCTCATGTGATGTTGACAGTCCTCCTCTGGATGGCTATAATCTCAAATAGTGAGAGTCTGTTCCCTGCCATAAAAGATCACATGGATTACTTATAAGGATGAAAAGCAACTATCCCAGTCTCCTTAGCCTTTAATTTATTTTCCTTATCTGATTCAACGTCCTATGTTGGCCATTTCTCAATAATCTTTTCCATCTACTCCTTGGTTCATCCTGTACCTATTCGTAAACCCAGCCCTATCCTCAGCCTCTCCTGGCTGCATGCGGTCTGAACATTTGGTCCCCTGAAATATACTCCTTCATGCCCTTTTTAGTCAGTGGCTTTTGGGGAAGATCTTGAGAGAAACTTTCTCATAGTGGCTTTTCATCTTTTTTCCCCTACTCTAATAGACAAGATAGATCTGTTTGTCCACTTGACAAATATCTATTAGCATCTACTTGGATTCAGGCATGATCTTAGGGACTGAGGATCAGTGATCTCAAGAAAGATATAAGTTTTTTCTTCCACAAAGCTCACATTCTAGGAAGGATTACAGCTAAGTAAATGAAAAATAGTAGTGTGATAAATGCTTTGATATGGGCATAGAGGATATTACAGGGACATGTGAAAGCACCTAATATAAATGTATAGGGATGATATGGTTTGAATATTTGTACTCTCCAAATTTCATGCTGAAATTGTAATCCTTAATGTTGGAGGTGGGGCCTGAGGGGAGGTATTTGGGTGATTGGGGTGGATCCCTCATGGCTTGATGCTGTGCCCCTGATAGTGAGTTCTCATGAGATCTGGTTGTTTGAAAGTGTGTGGCACCTCTGCCTGTCTCTCTTGCTCTGGCTATCCCCATGTGACACACCTGCTCCCCCAGTCCCTCTTTACCTTCTGCCATGATTGGAAGATTCCTGAGACCCTCACCAGAAGCAGATGCTGGAGCCATGCTGATACAGCCTGCAGAACCATGAGCCAATTAAATCTCTTTTCTTTATACATTAGCCAGCCTCAGGTGTTTCTTTATAGCAACACAAGAATAGCCTAACACAAGGAATCAAGGAAAATTTCCTGGGGGAAGTTGCACTTATGCTTAGACCTGAGAGTGATTAGGAAGAGACGGGTTCCAAGTAAAAGGAACAGCATCTAACATAGCCATAAATGACACATATACAGGTGAGAATCCAGGAGTATGCCCAACCTTCAACTGTGTCTTATACTTACCCTTTTCTTCCCTGCTTAAGAGAGCATGTAGAAGAATGTAAAGTGAGCAATAAGTCATTGTAGGGATAAATATGAATCTGCTCTAACTTTTTAAAAAGATAAATTGTAAATTATTTACAAGTTTTCTGTTAACTGAGAGTCCAGATATGATCCACAGACATGCACTTTCAAAATGATTTAATGTTCCAGACAGTGTCTTATGCATAGACATTCATAAGGAAACAAAAAAGTCATAAGGGGACAGGTGTGGTGGCTCATACCTGCTATGCCAGCACTTTGGGAGGCTGAGGCAGGCAGATCACCTGAGGTCAGGAGTTCGAGACCAGCCTGGCTAACATGGTGAAACCCTGTCTCTACTAAAAATACAAACAATTAGCCGGGCACGGTGGTGGGTGCCTGTAATGCCAGCTACTGGGGAGGCTGAGGCAAGAGAATCGCTTGAACCCGGGATGCAGAGGTTGCGGTGAGCTGAGATCACACCACTGCACTCCAGCTTGGGCGGCAGAGCAAGACACCATCTCAAAAAAAAAAAAAAAAAAAAAAGGCCAGGCGTGGTGGCTCACGCCTCTAATACTAGCACTTTGGGAGGCTGAGGCGGGTGGATCATGAGGTCAGGAGATCGAAACCATCCTGGCTAACATGGTGAAACCCTGCCTCTACTAAAAAATACAAAAAATTAGCCAAGCGTGGTGGCAGGCACCTATAGTCCCAGCTACTTGGGAGGCTGAGGCAGGAGAATGGTGTGAACCCAGGAGGAGGAGCTTGCAGTGAGCTGAGATCACGCCACTGCACTCCAGCCTGGGTGACAGAGTGAGATTTCGTCTCAAAAAAAAAAAAAAGAAAGAAAGAAAGAAAGAAAGAAAGAGAAAAAGTCATTAGAGAATGCACTGAAGCAGGAAATGTGAAAAAGAAAAACAAATTTTCCTCTCTCCTTTGGTATGAGTAAACTTCCCCCACAAAATTCCTCCCCACTCCATGTGGTTGTACTCTGCTCTGCAAGTTTTATGAGTTTATAGATTCCTATTTTCTGTAACTAGTGACTGTAAATTTCTGTTTTTCATCTGAGTAGCACAGTGAAGGTCATGAGACATGCCTGAGCAGCACTGGACTGCAGCCATCTAGGCACCATAGTGAAGGATATGAGATAAGCTTGTGCAACGCTCTTGAGCAAGCTGAGATAACAGCCATCTGGGCCGCATAGCAAGAGTCACATGAAAGCCTGAGTTATGAACCTGTCACAGTTTGATTAACTGCCTTTGTTCTGCTTCCGTACACTTGCTTTCATGCCACTGCACTCCACGCCACTGTAAACTTGTTTCAAACTAGCCAACCACCTTTCAGAAGTGTGTATAAAAGTCAAGCCCTGTCTTTGTTCAGAGCCCAGCCTTTGGATGTTAATCCACTGGGCCTAAGTGCATTTAATACAATCTTCCTGTTCCACCCAGAGGTCTCTCCAGTCTCCTGATTCCCGCAACAGCACCATCTCCCCAAAGGTAATCACCATTAAGAGTGAAAACAAATTCTTCCAGTGTTTTTCCTTTCCAAAAAGATACATATTATCAAATTTACAAAAAGAGCCTTATGTAATACATGTATGACTGGCTTTTAACATGTGATAGATTATAAACATTTTCACGTTAGTAAATACTGTTTTATAATATAGTTTAAATACCTACAGGCTGGGTGCAGTTGCTCACACCTGTAATTCCAGCACTTTGGGAGGCCAAGGCAGGCAGATCACCCGAAGTCAGGCATTTGAGACCAGCCTGGCCAACTTGGTGAAACCCCATCTCTACAAAACACAAAATTAGCCAGGCGTGGTAGCACACTCCTGTAGTCCCAGCTACTCTGGAGGCTGAGGCAGGAGAATTGCTTGAATGCAGGAGGCAGAGTTTGCAACGAGCCAAGATCATGCCACTGCACTCCAACCTCCTGGTTTGATCCCAGGGATCAAAGCCTGGGCAGTAAAGTGAGACTCTGTCTCAAAAAAAATAAATAAAAAAATAAAAAAAATAAATACATACTTTCTCATGTGATATATTTAATTAGTTCTGTATTGTTAGGCATTTTGGGTGCTTCCAAACTTTTGTAAACATTATATCTCAAAAAAGTCTGTAAGTTGTGTAGATAAATCTTTCTAGCTTTAGAACTTCTATAAGCATTTCTTCCTTTTCTTAGGCTGAATCTGAGACCCACTCATCATACTTTGATTAGGTGATACAACAAAGAAAAATTTGGTTGTGAAAGCAGCAAGAGTAGAAAAAGCATTATGACTTTATTTTTATAAATAAGGCTTTCAATTTATATTTCCATGATAACTTTATCATCTGTTGATATTTATTTACCAAAGTGCTACAGAACTCTTCGAAATATGAAAAGCCATGGGATTTAACCATACAACAAAAATCATAATATTTTAAAATAATGTTTACCATTATATCAGAATGGAATGATTTTAGGTCTGAAAAAAGATGTTTACCATTAAAAAACAAAGGAGAGTAATTTTAAAACTTGCTTTCATAATTTGTAATCAAATTTGGTAAAAAACTAATACTTCATGTAAATTCAGGGGGAGGTTCATTCATTCCAAGTTCAGGTTATTTAAAGCATTTAAAACTACACAAATGGCAAACCATTAATCATAATTAAAATAAACATAAATGGGATTGTTTATGATCTTATGATACCGATTTTAGTTTGGAGCATCATAAACAATCAGTCTAAATTTACTGTGTCCAAGTAGACTTGACTTGTTGGATTAGAATGTGTAAACTGCTTAAAAACATAATATATTGCCCTCAGGAATTTCAATATTTTTGATGCATATTTTAAAATTGAAATAACTTGTCAGTCTTCTATTTACTGTTGAAAAGTATTTAAATCTTTTTCTATTATCTTCCTAATTGAAATCAACCATCATTTAATTTTTCTCCTCAGTGTTTCTGCTTCCCTTACCTTATTCAGTAATAAACTTATTACTGCTGTCCTTATTATAATATTATCACTGATAAGATGAATTTATGGGTGTTGGGGAATTCTCAGTTGATTTCATAAAAGTTTATGACTCCTTTAAAATTTTAGTGAAAAATCCCAAAATATTGTTGTCTTGTTGATGTCCATCTGATTTAGAATTTCTTAATCTCTAGTGCTTTAAGAACTAATGTTTATGCTACCTTGGGATCATTAGTAGTTGGCTCAAAGATGATTTCTTGTACTAGAGATTCTTGATCATCTAGAAGCATCCTTTAAGAAGGATGTTTTAGAAACATACTTAATCTTGAGGGATGTGCTAAACCTTTCTTCATTCCATCTGGGTCCATTCTTGCTGTAGTTAATAGTACTGTTTGCGCAGTTATTGTTGGCTTAGAGCAAATTGGTTCTTGTCATTCTCCTGCTTACCTCTCTGGCCTCATTTCCCAGGACTCCTTACTCTCTCCACCTGCACTAAGGCTGAGTCTCAGAATTCAGCTTGAAGGCTGCCCCCAATTCCCTGAAAGCTGGGCCAATTGTCAGTGACCTATGTTCCCAAAGGACACTTTCCTGGTGCTTAGCTCCCTGTGGCTATTGCCCCAGGGGGCCAGGGAGCAGGTGGCAGAGTATTCATCCTGGGGACATAGTGGGAGGCAGGACCACATCTGAGTTGAGGCTCCAAGTCCCTGGCATGTGCCTCATTGGCTCATCAGACCTCACTTATAAAACACAGATTCCAAGAGAAAATCAGAAAAATTTTAAGACAGCAACCAGAAAGCATTACTCCAAAAAAGAGGCCCTCTGAGGGGGAGCCAGGGGCTGAGACTGCATTGGCCACTCTCTGAGGAAGGTGGCCCCACACATATTAATTCATTTTATCCTCCCAACAACCCACTTGTACAGATGTGGAAAATGTCACACTGAAAGTAACCAACCAAACATCCTGTTAACCAATAAATGAGTGACTGAGGCAAATGTCTCAATCAGTAGAGGTTTATTGAGCCAAAGTTTGAGGACATGCCCAGGAAAAACACAAGCCACAGAAACATCTGTGACCTGTGCTGTTTCCAAAGAGGGTTTCGGGAACTCAGTATTTAAGGGGACAGAGCAAGCAAAGGGAGGGAGGGTAGGCAGTGAGGCAAATGATTATATTCTGGTAAGGCTCTCCTTCATGCTCAGTAAGTCTACGTTTTATGTAAGATAAGGTGAATATCTGAAAAGAGGGAGTAGAGGCAAGAGTCAATTACACACACATCTCAGGGGAGGCAGAGGAGTGATTGATCTCAGCTTGTCCTTGTTCTATACCTGGGAAGATAAGTTTGTAATCGACATTGTCAGTGTGAGATTTAACAGAACTTGGTTATAGGAGTTAAACTTAGATTGCAGACCCAAGGTTACCATTGGCATGTGCTTGTTTTATAGGGGGGATATGTCATCTGAAATATTTAGGGGCTAGCAAGGAATTTCCTTGTAATTTGTGAGGGAGGCCATCCAGAGAGTTATATGGCCTTTTGTCATTGTGAGAACCTGGCTTATTTCACAACACAGGGTTGTGAAATTACAGCTAGTTCGGGGGGAAAACGAATGGCTGTGTTGTATGACTCAGTTCCCAGGCTTCATTGTCCCTTGGGCATAACAAGTTTAGGGGTCCTGAGGTTTTATTTTCTTTTACAATCCCATGTCTTCTAAGTGGCATAGCCAGGATTTGAACTTGGGTAGTAGTACACCCCTATGGTCTCTGCTCTTAAACTTTCTGCTAGCTCACTCCTCCTGTGCTACGTAAGTGAATGCTAGAATTCATAGCTCTAGGAGGCTGGAAGCAAAGGGAAGAAAACCATCTGTCTGTGCTTCTCCTCCATGTGTAACTACCTTGGTGGAGTCTAAGTTACTCAGGTCTCAGGTCTCTGCTGAGGACTGATGGTGTCTCCTGTTTACATCTAACAACGTTAACAATCAGCATGGCCTGGCACATAGCATTGTTCTCCTCATCATCATCAAAAAGAAAAAGTCTTCCTGTATATATGTGCACATAAGAATATATAATATATATTTATATAAATTACTCACATATTTAAGAACACGTGTAACATTTAAAAAAAAAAAAAACTTTGCTGTATTTAAAAAAAAAATAGATCTGTATTGCCCTCTAGTGGCCATGAAAATTTAGAAGGTGGGTAACCCTAAAAGAGAATAGCAGCTGTTCAAGTGCCAACCATAAAAACATCAACCCTACTACCTCCATATATTGCTGGGGTGCAAACAGGCATGCTCACAGCGACCAGGTAGGTGATGTCACAGGGAAGTGGGCTGGGACAACATGGAAATTGTCCAACACTTCCCTCTCCAAAGGGGGAACCTCTACTGAGTTCCAGCTTATGGCTGCCCTGAAGAAGACGGGCCAGTTGCTAAAGAGAAGCTCCAGAACCAGATGTTTATGTAAGAGTGCCCAATGTTTCAGTGTGGGAAATCAACTAATTTTTAATTCCCAATCTCTGGGTGTGTCATTCACATTTCTGTGGGTTAGATTTAGGCTGCAAGTCTAGCCACTTGCTCATATGTGCTGGACAAAACTTACAGGAGGCCTTTGTTTTGGATTAGGCCCCAGCAGACCAAACCAAGATGGAGTCACTCGTGCTAAGGTTACATATCACCAAGCTGAAAATAAGTTGTTTATCTGACCTTCTGAGAAATCAGGAGAGAGAGACAGAATGGCCAAATCCCCAAACAGACCAGTCCCAGCCAGCATAAGGAAGTCCCCTCTGCTTTAACATTTTTTTACAAGGAAAGTCGCTTTGAAATGACCAATTTGCTTTTTGTTTTGTTTCTGCTTTCCTCAGCTTTTCTTTGTCTATAAACCAATCTCCTCTGCTCAGCTCAGAAGAACAATTATTCTATTTTATGGAATGAAGTGTTGCCTGATTCTAAAATTGCAAATAAAGCCAATTAAAATATTTAAAAATTTGTGGTAATTTTGTTTTTTGACACTTCTGACCTTTGGTTAATTGCTACTTACTGTCTAATGGGCACTGTGCTAAGGGATTTATGTACAGTATCCCCTTTAGCCTGCAAAACAACCCTATTACAGTTTAGCCCCCTTTCATAGATGAGGCTGAGAGAAGTTATTTGAATTGCCTAAGGTCATGTGGTCTGTGAAAATCAGAGGTGGGATTTGAACACAGCTCTTCCTAACTCCAAAACCCACGATTTTAAGCCCCGCACTTATTGCCCACCATGTGTTGTATAAGGTCTATTCAGTTAAGAAATATATATGGAGTTCTTAACATATGCTAGAGACTATTCTAGGTGACAAAGATACAGCAGTGAAGAATGCAGCGACTGCCCTCGTTCTAGTGTGGTTTTTGTGTGTGAAGTTGGGGGAGAGGGCCAGTTGTGATACAGGGGAGTAAGAGATGATAAATAAATACCTGCCAATGCTGGATAGCGGAAACTGCCGTGGAAACATCAAGTGCTGTGAGAAGATACAGAATGATGGTGGCTTGTGGTGACAGGGTGGTCAGGTAAGACCTCCTTGGTGAGGTGTCACTGGACCAGAGTGAAGCGAGGAGCAAAGTCATTGATCCTTGGATGGCATGTGGTGGGTGGGGGTGGCATAGAGACCAAAGGGAACAGCAGCTGCCCAGGTCTCCGGGGGATGTGTGCTTGGTGGGTTCCAGCAGCAGCTGAGAGGTCAGTGTGGCTGGAGTGAACATATGAGTGATGGGGGAGGCAGGCAGGGCCAGAGGGTGCAGGTAGGCCATGGCATGGAGGATGAATTTCCTTCTGAGTATGATGGAAAGCCTTTGAGAGTTTTTGGCAAGGAAGTTGACATAATAAAAAGGAGCCAAGAATAAAATATCCTCCCCAATGTGACACTCTCCTTACGGCCTTACCTTACATGTTCTCTGCAAGTGCATGCTCCCAGGCATAGCCCCTCTTTCCGCTGTGATAAACACCTTGTGTTTTGTTAAAAGTGACATCTTCTCTTGTCCCTCTGCTTCTGGGTATGTATGTGGCTCCTATACCCGGGTATCCCAACCAGACCTCATTAGTTCACCTATAGAACTATTTATGTATCCTTCTAAGCTCAACCTAAATGCCAGAGGTCAATTTTAGCTTAAAGTTTCCTGGCCAGGGTTAGTAAATTCCTTCCTCTGAGCTTCTATGCAATAACTATCATGCTAAAATTGAAATACTTGCTTTTTTCTCCAATTATAAAAATAGTTCATAATACTAAAAATTGAGAAATGCATCAATTATGAAAAAAATAAAACAAAATGTCCATAATTGTCTCACAGCACTGTCATCCAGAAGTAATCACATATTGCTCTGTTGTCTTCTTTTTTACTATGTGTATATTATATATGTTATTCTGATTATTTTTTCTCCATTTAACCTTATGCCATAAACATTTTCCTGCTGTTGAAAACCTTTTATTGTGGAAAATTTCAAAGACATAAAAAGTATAGAGAGTAGTGTAGTGAATCCTCATGTACCCATCACTAAGTTTCAACAACGAACAACTCATGGCCAACCTTGTTTTCTTTATACCCCCAGCTACTTCTTCCCTTGGGATTATTTTGAAGCAAATTTCTGATATGTCATTTCAATTGTAAACTTTTCAATATATATGTTTAAAACAATGGCTCTGAACTAATGGTGATTTGCCACCCAGGGGATATATGGCAATAGATAGAGACATTTTTGGTTTTTACAACTGGGAATGAAGTGGGGGTTGCTCCTGGCATCTAGTGGGCAAAGACCAGATATGCGGCTAAACATTCTATAATGCACAGCAGGGATCCCCAACCTGTCCATGGCCTCTTAGGAACTAGGCTGCACAGCAGGAGGTGAACGGTGGTCAGCAATTGAAGGTTCATCTGTATTTACATCCCCTCCCGATTGCTGGTATTGCTGCCTGAGCTCCACCTCCTGTCAGATCAGCAGCGGTGGCATTAGATTCTCACAGGAATGCGAAACCTATTATGCAAACCCTGTTAAACTGCACATGTGAGGGATCTAGGTTGCATGCTCCTTATGAGAATCTAATGCCTGATGATCTGTCACTGTCTCCCATCACTTCCAGATGGGACCATCTAGTTGTAGGAAAACAAGCTCAGGGCCCCCAATGATTCTACATTATGGTGAGTTGTATAATTATTTCATTATATATTACAATGTAATGATAATAAAGTATATAATAAATGTAATGTTCTTGAGTCATCCCCAAACCATCCCCCTCCTGGTCTGTAGAAAAATTGTCTTCCATGAAACCTGTCCCTGATGCCAAAAAGGTTAGGGACCAATGGTGCACAGGACAGCTCCACAACAAGGAACTATCTAGCCCAAAATGTCATAAGTGCCAGGGTTGAGAAATAACCACTCTAAAAGGGTTCTATTTAAAAACTTTTAGTATTATATGGATACAGAAAATTCGCAGATCAGAAGTGAGCAGCTCAATTCATGTCCATGAACTGCACACATCCAGATCAAGATACAGAACACAGTCAGCATTCCAGAAGCCACACTGATGTCTCGTTCCCGTCACTGCCTGCCCCGAGGGTGGCTGTTATTCTGATTTCCAATAGCATATTGCCCAGTAAAGGATTCGCTCAGCAGGTCTGTGTGGTCTAAACCCTGCACATTCCAAGGAAAAGTTTGTCTCTTGCCCATTTCCTAGGAGATAACCTGTAAACCTTTGGAATATTGGGCCTGATAAGAGTGTCTTTTTATATCAGAGGCTTTGGGCCACACTAGATGTTTATGCTAACAATGTGATTTGTAGTGGGGCCTTGGGCCACAGGGTATCAACTTGACCTCTGGAAGGGCTAGAAACTGAAGACTGGCCAAGTGGAGAATTCAGCCATACCTATGTGATCAACTTCCAATAAAAGTCTTCAATACCAAGGCTTGGATGAGTTTCCCTGGATGACAGCACTCTGTGTGAGTCATCACACATCCTTGCTGGGAGGAGTAAGCACTCTCTCTGCTACTGCACTGATAAAGACAATGGAAGCTTGTGCCTGGTCTCTCCTGGACTCCTCCCTATGCACCTTTTTCCTTTGCTGATTTTATTATTATTATTATTATTATTTTAGTAGAGACAGGGTCTTGCCATGTTGCTCAGGCTGGTCTCAAACTCCTGGGTTTAAGTGATCCTCCTGCCTAAGCCTCTAAAGTGCTGGGATTACAGGTGTGAGCCCCCATGCCCGGCTCCTGATTTTAATCTATATATTTTCAGTGCAATAAACTGTAACTCTGAGTAAACAGCTTTCCTGAGTTGTGAGTCCTTCTAGTGAAACTTTGACTCCGAGGGTGTCTTAGGGGACCCTCAAACACACACATTAATTTTGAAGGCCTTTATTTTGAAGCTTAAGCACAATACCATTATTGCACCTAAAAACTTAATAATTTCTTAATATTATCAGATATCCAGTCAGCATTCTCCAGTCAGATTTCTCTAACTTGTGATTTTTTAGGAAAAGTTTGTGAGTCACAATTCAAATAAGACCCCTACATTATATTTAATTTGCATATTTTTAAGACTGCTTTAATCTATACATTACCCTTCTATCTAATCTTTCCTTTTTGCAATTTGCTTGTTGAAGACTTTTCTTTTTGTAGCTCACCCAGTCTGGATTTTGTAGAAGATTGCATCCCCATGGTGATGTTGACATATCCTGTTTTTTTGTTTGTTTGTTTTTGTTTTTGAGACAGGGTCTCACTCTGTTGCCCAGGCTGGAGTGCAGTAGTGTGATCTCAGCTCATTGCAATCTCTGCCTCCCAGGTTCAAGCAATTCTCCTGCCTCCGGAGTAGCTGGGATTACAGGCACACGCCACCACACCTGGCTAATTTTTGTATTTTTTGGTAGAGACAGGGTTTCACCAGGCTGGTCTGAAACTCCTGACCTCAAGTGTTCTGCCCACCTCAGCCTCCCTAAGTGCTGAGATTACAGGTATGAGCCACTGTGCCTGGCCTACATATCCTGTTTTCTGTATTTCCTGTTTGATCTAGAGGCATAATCAAATTCAGATTCAACTTTTTTGGCAAATACTTAGTCATTTTTGGCTACCCTTCCTATTTTGGGGGACACATTTCCAGTTTTGTCCTTGCCTTCCATTCCAGAATCTGAAAAGGGAGCAGATGTTCCAGGGAAGCCAATTCCTGGACGTATGTCCTTGGCTGGGCCAATCCGACACTCCCTCCAGTCTCTGAATCTGACATGAGTGGCACAAAGAAACAGGCAAGAGCTGAAGACTCATTCCTGGGTGGCAGCAGTGGCCAGATGAGCAACAGTATCCTGACCTACTCTTCTTGTGATGTGATTTTGACCTTTTGACTGTGATTCCAGCTGCCCAGACTCCCCTGACCCTGCCCATGCCCCAGTCCTATCTATCCAGTCAGAGGTGGATTCTGTCGTCTGCAACCAAACCTGACCCCTGATGAGTCTACCTCCCAATGTGATGGTTCTGAAGAGAGCTGTTCTATTTTGATGTATAACTTCTGGTATGTTTTGTCCAAAGATCTGTCTCTCTACCTTATGGCCACAACTCTGAGATTTCCATATGTTTTTTGACTGATGATAACCTGTTTATTTTGCATATAGTAGAATCTCACTGCTGTAACTCAAAATGCTGGTGGCAAAGGCAGTCTGACTCAGTGAGATGACAGGAAAATCAAAGACATTGAAAAGCATATATATGAGAATAAATTCTCTCTATATATACAGAGTATACATATGTTTGTGCATACATGTACTTTATACAGACTTGTATGTGTATGCACAGGCATGTATTTATATATAGTAATAAGAGGATACATTCTAGTATATATCAGAGTACTTATTATAAATGCCAATAAAAGGGCATATTGATAAAGGAAGTTGACAAAGAATGAGGATTCATAATAGGCTTACATTTTATATTAAGATGTCATGCATTGTATTTAAAGTACTTTTCTAAATTAAAACAACTCATCACTAGATGTAGTGATGGTATATTTAAAAATTTGCATCTTACAATGCCTCTAGTTTAAAGGTGTTGTAGGATTGCAGATAAGTGGTAAAATATCTGAAAAAAAGTTACAGAAGAGGGTGGCTGGCAAGATGGCCGAATAGGAACAGCTCCAGTCTGCAGCTCCCAGCAAGATCAATGCAGCAGGCGGGTGATTTCTGAATTTCCAACTGAGGTACCTGGCTCATCTCACTGGGACTGGTTAGACAGTGGGTGCAGCCCACCGAGGGTGAGGTGAAGCAGGGTGGGGCGTCGCCTTAGAAAACTCCATCGTCTCATCCCCAAATCTCCTTAAGCTGATAAACAACTTCAGCAAAGTCGCATGATACAAAATCAATATGCAAAAATCACAAGCATTCCTATATACCAATAATAGACAGAGAGCCAAATCATGAATGAACTCCCATTCACAATTGCTACAAAAAGAATAAAATACCTAGGAATACAACTTACAAGGGATGTGAAGGACCTCTTAAAGGAGAACTACAAACCACTGCTCAAGGAAATAAGAGGAGACACAAACAAATGGAAAAACATTCCATGCTCATGGATAGGAAGAATCACTGACTTTCTTCACAGAATTAGAAAAAACTACTTTAAACTTCATATGGAACCAAAAAAGAGCCTGTATAGCCAAGAGAATCCTAAGCAAAAAGAACAAAGCTAGAGGCATCATACTACCTGACTTCAAACTATACTACGAGGCTATAGTAACCAAAACAGCAGGCTGCTGGTACCAAAACAGAGATATAGACCAATGGAGCAGAACAGAGGCCTTAGAAATAACACCACACATCTACAACCATCTGATCTTTGACAAACCTGACAAAAACAAGCGATGGGGAAAGGATTCTCTATTTAATAAATCGTGTTGGGAAAACTGGCTAGCACTATGCAGAAAACTGAAACTGGATCCCTTCCTTACACCTTATACAAAAATTAACTCAAGATGGATTAAAGACTTAAATGTTAGACCTAAAATCATAAAAACCCTAGAAGAAAACCCAGGCAATACCATTCAGGACATAGGCATGGGCAAAGACTTCATGACTAAAAACACCAAAAGCAATGGCAACAAAAGCCAAAATTGACAAATGGGATCTAATTAAACTAAAGAACTTCTGCACAGCAAAAGAAACTATCATCAGAGTGAACAGCAACCTACAGAATGGGAGAAAATTTTTGCAATCTATCCATCTGACAAAGGGCTAACATCCAGAATCTACAAGAAACTTAAACAAATTTACAAGAAAAAAAACCCCCATCAAAAAGTGGGCATAGGATATGAACAGACACTTCTCAAAAGAAGACATTTATGTGACCAAAAAACATATGAAAAAAAGCTCATCATCACTGGTCATTAGAGAAATACAAATCAAAACCACAATGAGATACCATCTCATGCCACTTAGAATGGTGATCATTAAAAAGTCAGGAAACAACAGATGCTGGAGAGGATATGGAGAAATAGGAATGCTTTTACACTGCTGGTGGGAGTGTAAATTAGTTCAACCATGTGGACGACAGTGTGGTGATTCCTCCAGGATCTAGAACCAGAAATACCATTTGACCAAGCAACCCCATTACTGGGTATATACCCAAAGGATTATAAATTATTCTACTATAAAGACACATGCACATGTATGTTTGTTGCAACACTATTCACAATAGCAAAGACTTGGAACCAACCCAAATGCATATCAATGACAGACTGGATAAAGAAAATGTGGCACATATATAACATGGAATACTATGCAGCCATAAAAAAGCATGAGTTCATGTCCTTGGCAGGGGCGTGGATGAAGCTGGAAACCATCATTCCTAGCAAACTAACACAGGAACAGAAAACCAAACACCACATGTTCTCACTCATAAATGGGAGTTGAACAATGAGAACACATGGACACAGGGAGGGGAACATCACACACCAGGGCCTGTGAGGGAGTGGGGGGCTAAGGGAGAGATAGCATTAGGAGAAATACCTAATGTAGATGATGGGTTGATGGCATGTGTATACCTATGTAACAAACTTGTACATTCTGCACATGTATCCCAGAACTTAAAGTATAATTTAAAAAATTACAGAAGAAAAAATGTGTAATTTTTTAGGCAGTAAGAAACAAATACCCAAAAGCTGAATTGTTAAAAATTCCAAATTTAGTGGGATTTTAATTAATGTGCTACACTCCCCATCTATTCAGGTTATCCTTGTATGGGAAGAGTCTCATTAAAGATATTTGAATGGAATTACGTTAAAGATACTTGAATGGAATTAAGTAGAGGCTTAATGGTGCAGAGATTTGTTTTGAGTGACGGGATTCCTTGGTTTCCACACCTTTAGAGCACAGGCCCATGTGTGGCCTCTCAGGGTATTCTGCCAGTTTCCTTTGCTTCTGCCCGTCTTAATCTTAGCATCCACATTTCTCTGTGTTTCTGTCCAGTCTCCTAGCCCACTGCTTTCCTTCCCACTATCCAGCTCAGAATTTATCTCCAACTTTTTGCCCCATGCATTTGGCCTGACACAAAGTGGTGTGGCCTTTGACTTGGCCTGGGGACATGCACATCATTCCCTGTTTCCACCCATTCTCAGACGCTGCCCTGGCGAGGGAATGTCATGCAAGATGTCTTGCTTATTAATCTTAGGGACACTTATGCCATAAAAAAAAGGGTGATTTCATCACACGCAACTTTGTTCTATCTAGAAAGTCATGAAATAGCCTTACATGCTAAGTTTTGGAGTTTTATTATTTCACATTTAATTGTACTTTTTCTGGTTTTGTTTTTTTTTTTTTTTCTTGATTTTTGTTTTTTGGTAATTCACATTTATAGAGGTATAATTTAAATACAGTAAAATTCTTCTAAGGTGTTACTTTTTTGCATTTTGACAAACACATACGATCATGTAACCTCCACCATAATCAAAATTTCTATCACCCCAAAGTTCCTTCCTACCTGAGAAATAAAAATAAAATTCTAAGCCCCATCTGACTGAATGGACCCCCTATTGGAAAGGGGGATTGCAGAGAAACTTTGGAAGCTGAGTTCCCAGCAATGACAGAATAGGGAGGTTGGGGAGGCCTCATTATACCATCTCCCACCCTAACCACCATTAGACTTTCTTCCCTAAGGGCTACACAGAAACCAGCCCTTTCAGAACCCTCCACACTGATAATGTCCATTACCAGCTTATCTTCCCAGGTACAGAATAAAGACAAGATGAGATTAATTGTTCCTTCACCCCTCCCTGAGATGTCCACATCCTCTCTTCCCTTTTTCTTCCAATGTTCAGCTTGTCTTATGTAACATGTAGATTTAGTGGCACTAACTAAAGTCTCACAAGCATGTAACCATTTGTCTCACTGCCACCTCCACTTTTTTTTTTAAAGGAAAATGTATAAAATACTAAGCCTCCTGAGAATCTCTTTGGGAAAAAACAGACACAGATGCATCTGTGACTCTTGTTCTTCTCTGGGCCTACCCTCAAGCTGGCTCGATAAACCTCAATGGCTGACACTTACGTCTGTCACTCATTTTGGTTTTGTCATACCCTTTGCAGTCAATCCCCTTCCCCTATCCCCAGTCACCAATGATCTGTTTTCTGTCCCTATGGTTTTGTCATACACATGGAGTCATACAGTTTATGACCTTTTTATTGCTGAATAGTATTCTTTTATTTTTTTATTTATTTTTATTTATTTTATTTTTTTTAAGACAGTCTCATTCTGTAACCCAGGCTGGAGTGCAGTGGCACCCTCTGCTCACTGCAACCTCCACTCACTGCAACCTCTACCAACCAGGTTAAAGTGATTTTTCCCACCTCAGCCTCCTGAGTAACTAGGACTGCAGGCACCCGCCAGTATGCCGGCCTAATTTTTATATTTTTTGGTGGAGACAGGATTTTACCATGTTGGCCAGGCTGGTCTCAAACTCCTGACCTCAAGTGATCCACCCACCTCGGCTTCCCAAAGTGCTGGGATTACAGGCATGAGCCACAGCACCCAGCCTGAATAGTGTTCTTAATTGTCTTTAAGACAATTATTTTTCTCAGTGGCAACATTAGCTTTGAAATTCTAATGAAAACCAATGGGAAATATTGATTCTGGCTAGAAACATTTGCCTTAGAGACCACTTTCAAGAACATATCAATTTTATTATGTGAAAGCATACCTGAATTCAATATTATTAATTGGTCTATACATATTATTCATCAATGTGAGAGACCAGGCCTAGCCAAACTAATAATATCCCTTGGGAATTTTTGCCATACTACTCCCCTCATTCCCAGCCCAGGTGGAGAACTACAGACATAAATGTTTCAATGCTATGCTTACTGCTAGTGTTTAATCAGCGCTGCTGCTTGTGGGTGGGGATAAGACCAAGGACAATTGGATCTGCATAGAAAATTAGTGTTTCTAGGGCACCTGTAGCATAGGTTGATTGGATTCACCTCACCCATATGAATCAGTAGCCATTAGTTTGGTGAAGAGAGGAAAGTAATCATTCCAGGCAGGCATGTGCAAAGGTCCTGTGGCATTATGCTGCACCAGATTAGAGTGGTCTCAGGGCTGACATTCAACTGTTTGCACTGGTCAGACCATCAGGATGTCCAGTATTTACTCTGATAGAGCATGTGCCTTGCCAATTGTTAAATATTTTCAAATATCCCTGCTGAAGGTACTCTATGGCCAGCTAGCCTCAGGCAGTTAGGCTATTGCATACTTGAGTCCTGCTAGAAGCAAGGGTCAGAGGGAAGGCACTCGAACTCAGAGATCCTGTCCCTCAAGTGCATACTGGACTGAGCTATCCGGTAAGACTTCTTAGAGAAGCTAGGCCTTCACAGCTTAGCAGTAGTAAGTGCCATGGAAAAAATTTGAGTCCCCAGAGTCCTTTTCCTGGAACCAAGAAAACAAGCTGAACCCAGACCACTTCTGAAAGTGCCTAGCATAAAGCAGGTGGTCATTAAATATTCATTGACCTGCTGACTGGCAGAGGACACTCAGACATCCCTTTTATTTACTTTTCTTCTGAAGTTGTATCTCTAGTTAATGTCTGTTTTACTTAACAGTCTAGCTTTGGCTCAACGGAATTCCATCTGGATTTCAAATATTTAGAGATTATCTAATCCAATGCTAATTTTACCAATGAGAAAGAAAGTAATTTGGCTAAAATAGACAACTAGTCCGTGGGCATATGATATGGTTTGGCTCTGTGTCCCCATCCAAATCTCATCTCGAATTGTAATACCCGGTGTCGAGGGAGGGACCTGGTGGGAGGTGATTGGATTATGGGGGTGATTTCCCCCATGCTGTTCTCATGATAGTGAGTTCTTATAAGATCTGATGGTTTTAAAGTGTTTGGCAGTTCCCCGCCACTGCCCCTACCACTCTGCCCCTGCCGTCTTGTGAAGAAGGTACTTTCTTCACCTCTCCAATGATTGTAAGTTCCCTGAGGCCTCCCCAATCATGTGAGTCAATTAAACCTCTGTCCTTTATAAATTACCCAGTTTCAGGCAGTTCTTTATAGCAGTGTGAAAATGGACTAATACAGCACACCTGACTAGAACTCAAGTTTACCAATTCAAAGTTAATGCACTCTCCTGTTTTAATAAAAACAAACACTCCTTCTCCCCCCCACCCCCCAAAAGAGAAAAACGTGTTTATATTCTTGGAAGCAAGACTGATTAAATTGCTGGGTTTGGATTTCAGTTCAGTAAGGTCATGGTTTGGCCTATAGCAGCAAGTAAATATTTCAGATAAAGCAGATATAAAATGTAAGAGCCCACACACCTCTGGAAACTTCAGTACAACTTCGCAGAGCAGGCTGATGTCCAATAATTTTAGGATGCCACTGTTGGGGCAGGCCCTCAGTCTATTGCCAGGAGCTCCCCTGGATCTGGGAGGATGTGCAGAAGGGTCCTGATGCAGCTCACTGATTTTCTAGGATAAAGAAATTGAAATAGGATTAGGCTGGGAGAGGCTTATCTCAGTGCTGCTAGAATGTTCTTTCCTGCATAAACGACTTCCTTTTATTATATTTTCCTCCTACACTGGTAGAATAATTTACAGAATGTTATGTGTCTAGTTTTTGTGACAGAAAAATGGGCGACAGCTCTAATTTCAGCGGGTGGGGAGAAAGGCTTCAGAGTGCTTCCCGGATTCCTTGCTGAGAATTTTTGCAGTCTAATTAGGGTAAATTACATAAAATGCAATTTGGACTGGGCTGCTTTCTCACTAAGGTAACTTAGACTTTCAAAATGGAGAACTAGAAATGAACAGATTTTTTAAAAAGCTTTTACCATTTTTGAATTAACGAAACATTAAGTGAATGAGGATCGGCCCTTAAAATCCCCTGAATGGAAAGTGCCTCCCTCTGATGTCTCTAATGAACCCATCCTCTTAACTGGTGGCTTTGTGTTCAGTTCGACCAAAAGTGAATAGTAAAATAGTTAGGGGCCTTGTTTTGTCATCTGACATTTAAACAGAATTTGCAGGTGCTGGAGAATCTCTAGAAGAACAATAGCATTCAGGCAGGGAGTCTTGCTCATTGTTGAAGAAATGCCATGGCAACATCTCTGTGAAGTTGCTTGTGGGTGGATGGGACTGTGCCAACCTCCAAGTTCATGCTGTGTGTGTGTGTGTGTTTCACATGGATCACCCTGTCTTGTAAATCCTCATGTAAGGATATATATTTAGTCATATATCCTTATATCAGCCACCCAAAGAAGCTTCTAATTTGTACTTCAAGCTAAGAACAAAAAGTAAAATCGAATAAATTAATCAGTGAGGGGGACCGAAGAGCCTGCACTCAAGCCTATGCCATACCAATGAAGCTAAGAACGAAAAAGCACTTCATAGCTTGGAGAGCTCTAGAGGCATATAATTTAGGTGGAGTTATTAAGAACAGTAAGAGCTCTAACAAGCCAGAATTTTGAGAGAGATTTGGATTCTTTCTGCAGGTAGAACAAAATTTAAGTCTTTTTTCAATTTGGTAATTTAGTTTTGATTACCAAAGAGTCAAAGTAACTAAAATGTTCACAATGTAGTGGCTCCAGTATGCGCCATTGACTGTGTTCTGAGAATTTATAAAATATCCTTTACCTGTTTGGCTGAAGACCAAGAAAGGGTTGAAGATGAGCTTGGGATGGTGGGCGAACAAAACTAGGAAGAATGGAATAAACATTTACTCGTCTGCTTCTCTATGCCCAAAATTCTGATGTCTGCTTTACATATATGCTTATTTTATTCTTCACTACCAGTCCTTGAATAGTTGGAGAAAGAACTTTTCTGTCACACATTCATTAGACAAATGCTTATTATGTGCTTATAATGCCCCAGGCACAGGAGTAGTCTCTGAAAATAAAATGTTGACCCAAACAGGTATGGCTCTTGCACTCAGGGAGCTTATATGCTAGAGGGGATATCTACATTGATAAAATAGTCACACAAACATGATTAGTAATGGGAATGGGAGGTAAATGGCACTATGAGAATACTTAGAGATGGATCAGGGAAGGCTTCCTTAAGAAGCACAATTGAGCCAAGATTGTAAGAATGAATAGAAAATAAGTAAATAAAGTGAGAAGAAAGCATGTTTTAGGCAGATGGAGGAAAGAATATGTGTAAAGGCATGTAGCAGAAAGAAATGTAGCTGATATGAGAGAATAAATGATAGCTAATTTGTTACTCTGGGTTCCTAACTGAAAAAAAAACAGAAAAAATTCTGGCCAATTTTTGCTGAAAAGGAATTTATTAAAAGATTGGATAGCATACAGAGATCTTGGAGTACTGAAGAAGCAAGTCCAGTAACCATGTCCGAAATAATTTCATGGAGCATGTGCCATGAAGTTATCATTAAAACTGGCATCATTGGTACCACCAATTTAGGCCTACTTCTAGCCCCAAGTGGAAGATTTTAGCCATAACTCTGAAGAGTCTTGAAGTAAAATCATACTCTCCTTAGAAAGTAACTATTCTTCTTTTGAAAAATCATTCCTGGATTGCTACCAGATGTCAATAGAGATTGAGTTCCTAGTCACCAAGTGACAGAGCCTGAGAGTTTCTCTTCACTGACTGGGTATTTCTGATATTCCAAGCAATAAGGCAGATGTGCCCAATAGCACTCCATCAGCAAGAAGAAACAATATGTGATAGTAAATCTCCAAGACAGCTCCCAATGATCTTCGCCTCCCAGTATCCATGCCTCATGTAGTCCCCATCTCCCACATTGTATCAGAACTGGTCTGGGTGACCAATAGAATACAGCAGCAGTGATGGTATGTAGCTCCAGAAACTAGGTTATAAAAACACTATGGTTTCTGCCTTGCTTTCTCTCTTGGATCACATGTTCTGGCACAAGCCGGTTTGCCATGTTATGATGACACTCAAACAGGCTATGGAGAGGCTGAACTGAAGATCTTGCCAGTAGCCAAGGAGGAACCAAGGCCTCCTACAAGCAGCTATGTGAGTGAACCACCTTGGAAGTGGATCTTCCAGCACCAGTCAAGCCTTCAGATGATTACAGCCTTGACTGACACCTTGATTACAGCTTTGTAGAGAAACCCTGAGCCACAACCACCCAGCTAACCCACTCCTAGATTTCTTTGTCTGTTTTCTGCTGCTACAATAATACTACAGACTGTGAGGGTGGTGACAATAAGATTAGCTGTGCTCAGTTTCCAGCAGTTGCAACAATAATTTATAAACAATAAAAGGTTATTTGACTCATGATTCTAGAAGCTGGGAAGTCCAAGAGCAAGGTGGTGGCATCTGGTGAGGGTCATCCCATGGTGGAATGTGGAAGGCAGAAGTGAGTGCACAAGACAGAGAAAATAGGACCAAATTCATTATTTTTATCAAGAACCCAACTCGTAACTAATCCACTTCCATGACAATGGCATTAATCCATTCATGAGGGTGGAGCCCTCATGGCCTAATCACTTCTTAAAGGCTCCCCCTCTTAATACTGTTGCAACAGAAATTAAATTTCAAGTTTTGAGTTTTGAAGGGGACACTCAAACCATGGCAGTGACTCTTAAAAAGTATGTGAAATAATAAATGTTTGTTGCTTTAAGATACTATGTTTTGGGGTAGTTTGTTATGCAGCACCCCCTCCTGGAAGCTTTCACAGCTGGCGTTGAGTGTCTGCAGGCTTTCCAGGTGCATGGTATAAGCTTTTGGCAGATCTACCATTCTGGAGTCTGAAGGATGGTGGCCCTCCTCTCACAGTTCCACTAGGCAGTACCCCAGTGGGGACTTGGTGGAGTGGGGTGAGGCTCTTACCCCACATCTCTCTTCTGAACTGCCTTAGCAGAGGTTCTTCATGAGGGCTCTGCCCCTGTAGCAAACTTCTGCCTGGACATCCAGGCATTTCCATACATCCTCTGAAATCTAGACAGAGGTTCCCAAACCCCAATTCTTGATTTCTCTGCACTCACAGGCTCAACACCACATGTAAGCCACCAAGGCTTGGAGCTTGCACCCTCTGAAGTAATGGCCCAAACTGTACCTTGGCCCCTTTTAGCCCCAGCTAAAGCTGAAGCAGCTGGAATGGAGGGTACCATATACCAAGGCTACATAGAGCAGGGGGCCCTGAGCTTGGCCCCAGGAAACCATTTTTCCCTCCTAGGCCTCTGGGCCTGTAATGGGAGGGACTGCCATGAAGGTCTCTGACACGGCTTGGAGACATTTTCCCCCATTGTCTTGGTGTTTAACACTTGGCTCCTTGTTGCTTATGCAAATTTCTGCAGAGGGCTTGAATTTCTCCCCAGAAAATGGGTTTTTCTTTTCTGTTGCATCATCAAGCTGCAAATTTTCCAAACTTTTATGCTCTGCTTCCTCTTGACCCTTTGCTGCTTAGAAATTTCTGCCAGATACCCTAAATCATCTCTCTCAAGTTCAAAGTTCCACAGATCTCTAGGGCAGGGGCAAAATGCTGCCAGTCTCTTTGCTAAAGCATAGCAAGAATCACCTTTATTCCAGTTGCTAACAAGTTCCTCATTTTCAATGAGACCACCTCAGCCTGGACTTCATTGTTGATATTATTATCAGCATTTTTGCCAAAGCCATTCAACAAGTCTCTAGGAAGTTCTAAACTTTCTCCCACATCTTCCTGTCTTCTGAGCCCTCCAAGTCTCTGGGAAGTTCCAAACTTTCCCACATTTTCCTGTCTTCTTCTAAGCCCCCCAAACTCTTCCAACCTCTGCCTGTTACCCAAAGTTACTTCCAAATTTTTGGGTATCCTTATAGCAGCATCCCACTCTACCAATACCAATTTACTGTATTAGTTCCTTTTCAAGCAGCTATGAAGAAATGCCTGAGACTGGGTAATTTATAAAGGAAAGAGGTTTAATTGACTCACAGTTCTGCAGGGCTGGGAAGACCTCAGGAAACTTACAGTCATGGCAGAAGGGGAGGCAAACACATCCTTCTTTACATGGCGGCAGGAAGGAAAAGTGCTGAGCAAAGAGGGAAAAGCCCCTTATAAGACCATCAGATCTTGTGAGGACTCACGCACTATCATGAGAACAGCATGGAGGTACCTACCCCCATGATTCAATTACCTCCCACTGGGTCCCTTTTGTGACACATGGGAATTACGGAACTACAATTCAAGATGAGATTTGGGTGGATGGGGACACAGCCAAACCATATCAGGGAAGTTCCAGGGGCTTCCTCTTGTTTCTTCCTATCACAATAACCTCTCTTCCTCAGATCAGGAGGCCAATGTAGGATTTCTGACCATTGTAGACTATATCTATTCCAACTCTACATCCAGGAATGGGTGAATAACCTTGAATTAGTGTTAAAGCCTCAGTAAACCCACCATGAGGTGGATTCACGCCAAACTTCACACATCACCTGACTATCACCTGACAAGTCTAAAAGGAATATTTACAGCATATACTTGGGGTGATCCACAGGATCTTTCACTTGCAATGCCTCTTCATTCAGGTCACTCTAGGTCTTTGAATTAACTAAGCCTGGGATGGGGTACCATAGTAGACATTCTCTGCCCATCCATAGCCCCTTGGGTCTTTTTTACCATTTCTGTGCACCCCTTCCCCTTGTTTGGGGTTCTTTTGCTTCTAATATCTTACATTTGTAATTCTCTTCCGAGCTCTGTCCTTTAACTATTTGGCCACATGCACAGACAGCTGGATGTGCCTAGGAATTCATGACCTCCTTCCCTCCTGGGGCTCCTACTCAAAGACTGATTGGTCCAGCTTCCTTGTCTGGAGTTGGGTCAAACTCAAGCATAATTTAAACTCGAGTTCCCACGTGGGATCAGGCCAAAGCTAGGACTTGGCCTGAAACTGCAACCTTTCTTGGCTTCTCTCCCTTTACTATCATGCTTCCTCTTTCCTTACCGGTTTCTCCTGGGAACACTTCCTTAGTCAATTACTTGCATAGAAATCTTCATTTCAGGGTTTACTTCAAAGAACTTGACCTAAGACAGGAGCCATAACTATGTGGTGTCTCTGGCCTCTGTTCATCAGATTTAGATTTTGTTTACTTATTTGTTATTTTGGCCAGGAAGGAATTAAGAGGGCTGGATGTCTATTTCAGTCTAAGGAGGTCATAGTCAATGACCATTGCCAAAGATCCCTGTGGTAAATCAACCATCCTGTTACTCTAGTCCCACATCCTATTCCATAACAACCCTCATCTTGCCTCAGGGAGGTAAATGCAGATTCTAGGCTTTATGTGCCCTGGAATCCCAGCATTGTCATTGAAATCAGAAAACCCATTTCCATCTCAGTTTCTCTCACCAGCATCCTCAACCTATAGAGAAAATCTCGTGCCATTACTTTTGAAGACGATGGCAATAATTTCACCATTGTAATTTCTGGGGTGATAAAAGGAGCATCTTCTGGGCTGTCTTGCAACATATAGAAGATGGGTAAATGGGATGCCCATAATAAGTCCTCAACATTCCTATATCCCTAGGGCACTGGATCCTTTCCTGTATATTTGCTGCTCATAAGGTATGAGGACCAGGAATACTGGGATCCTCTGGGAGTTTGTTGGAAATTCTGAATCTTGGACTCTACAAAAGACCCTACTGAATCAGAATTTTAACAAGACTCTCATGCTATTCATGTGCACATTAAAGTTTGAAAAGCACCAACCTAAATTTGCTGTGTCAGCGAATTTCTGGCATTTCAACATCTTGCAGTTAGGCCACCCCTGAGCCCAGGTATCGGTCAATTAATTGGAAACAACTAAAGTCACTTCCAGCTGCTCAAGCTAGCATATTGAATTTAGATGTTCTGGTCCACACAGGTGCTAGTAAATTCAGCCAGATCTAAAATTATGTTTCTCCCTCTTTGGTCTAGACCAATAATTTGCAAGTGTTTGAAAATGAAAATGAGCAATAGCTTGCATATCCTTTGGCAAGTACATCTCCTCCTGGGCTTGTCTTTGTAATTACAGGTCATAAATTCCAGCCATAAGACTGGAATCTAGCCATGAGCCTGGAAGCTATAAGGGTGGCAGGGCTAAATCGTGAGGTGAATTGGCTCACTTGGCAAGATACCTGTCTCAGCCATGATCTTTGGGGTCCTCAAAAAGGGAGACCTTCATCAGAAGTGAAAGGAAAGACTCCTTCAGCTGGGGTTTGAAAGCTTGGGAGGCATTTGAATTCTCCTTTTATATCCTATTCCATTCCAATCTACTGTTTCTTAATCCATGTCCAAACTTCTACGTAGGAATAAATGATGCTATGCATTAACCTGATATTGTAATTCAGCAATCCATAGGATCAAATTTCCAGTTCAGTTTTTGCCTATCTCTGCCTGCAGCTTCACACTATGACATATTAATTCAGCAGTCATTACTTCTGTTCCTGTCTTGAACTGAGTATTTAGGACTTAGAGCTTGTCATTCTTATTTCTTTAATCTCTTCAGTGTCACTAAGAAACAACCACCTCCCCAGCTGGTCCTTGAATTAAAAAGCTGGTCCTTGTGCTTTTGATAACTCTTCTATGGCAGATGCCATTTAATTCCCCCAAGCCCTACCTTTAGTGTACACTCTGTTCCAGATAATACAGTTAATAATTTACCTAACAGTTTAATCATTGGATACCATACTGTGTGGATTTGCTGCATTTTACTCACTGCATCCTCAACTGTACCAGATAATCAAGTTCAGATTCATCCTATTATCTTAAGGGTCTATTCCTTGTCATCACTTCTGGAACAAATTAGAAGTCAGGGTTTTTATCTTGCAAATAGGTCCACTCTGGCTGATTTAAGCACAAAAAGAATTGATTACAGGATATTGAGCAGTTCCCAAACTCTCCAGAAAGGCAGGAGAAACACACCCAAGAGGAACATTCAAAATCCTGCTATAGACCTGGCCTCAGGAAACCCCCCTAGTGCTGCTTTTATGGGGCACAGACTTTTCTGCTGGCTCTGCTGACCTTACCACTACCAGCAGTGGCTGTTGCTGTGTCTGCTTCCCCTGCTGTCTCTGCACACTCATGACAGCAATCGTAACTTCCACGCTCATTTCAACAGACTGTACTATTTTGCATTCTTTTGTGTCATAAGTGCCAGAGTCTGGTGTGGGGACAGCTGATGGCTGGAGTGTCACAGGCCAGTGCCTTAGCTGCAAGGGACACCATGAAAGCAAGTTTTCAGCTTTAATAGTGGGAGAAACTGTTGCCTGCAAAGATTCATAAGTTGGGAAATTCTCCAAAGGAAGGGCATTCCTCCAAAGGAAGGACAAGATATTGGCTCCGTCACAGCTTATGTGATTGAGTATAGACATCAAGGGTGAGTGTGGCTGAGATGAGGCTAGAGAGGTAAGCAGGGACCAGATTAGCAGAGCTTCAAGGCTTATTTTAAGGATTGGATTCTTCTAAAATTGGAAAGATTTTTAAAGGGTCTCAAATTGAGAAGAGGCTGTCACATGATCAATTTTTAACATTACAGTAAGAACATCCCTCTGGAGAGCTTATTGGATGCAGCAAGAGAGGCTGTGAGTGCACCTGTTAGGCTATTTCACTTATTCAGATGAGAGATGATGGTAGTGTTACTGGGGGAGTCCTTGCTCCCAGAGCTCCCAAGATGGCGGCAGGCCACTTCCAAAATGGTGGCAAGCCTCGTGTTCTCTGACCTGGGGTTCTTGGCCTCATGGATTCCAAGGAATGGAATCTTGGGCCATGCGGTGAGTGTTATAGCTCTATTAGAAGCCATGGGTCATGGAAGAGAACTGTGGAACCCAGTATTCAGCTCAGTTAGGATGAACCTGGGCACTTAGCCATGCAGGAACAATGGCAAGACTTTAGCCTGATCAGGAGCAGCAATGGGTGCCTTGCTGGATCAGGAGCACAGAGGACACCCTGCCTGATCCAAAGGGATGGAAGTCAGCGGCAGGTCTGCGGTGGCAGCAAACAGCAGTGGTGGACAGTGAACAAAAGCTCAGCTTGAGCCGAGCCATAGCAAACATGCACCAGAAGAGAGCGCAGTTGCAAGATTTAATAGAGCGAAAACAGAGCTCCCATACAAAGGGAGGGGACCCAAAGAGGGTAGCCATTGCTGGCTTGAATGCCTGGGTTTATATCCTGATCATTGTCCCTCCCACTGTGGTCTCAGGTGAAAGATGATTGGCTATTTTTTTACCTCCTGTTTTTGCCTGATTAGCATTTTAGTGAGCTCTCTTTATTACCTGGTTGGCCGGTGTGAGCTAAGTTGCAAGCCCTATGTTTAAAGGTGGATGCGGTCACCTTCCCAGCTAGGCTTAGGGATTCTCAGTTGGCCTAGGAAATCCAGCTAGTCCTGTCTCTCAGTCCCCCCTCTCAACAGGAAAACCCAAGTGCTGTTGGGGAGGTTGGCTGACAACTGCTCTAACTGCTTCCTGCTGAATTGGGGTGTAGTAGGGGTTGTGCAGTTGAGATTTCCTTGGGAGGGGTGACTTCGATGTCATTAACATTGGAGCATGGGCTAGCAGGCTGGTCCAGGGGTCCACAGTAGATTTTAGTCATGGACTGCATCTGGGGCTCCATTTGAAGAATGATTTGTAGCTTTACAGCTTCAATTCTGGAAGAGACAAACTTTACAAGGAGTTTAAAGATACAGGGTCCAAAGAGAAGTAGCAATATTATAGCTGCTAGAGGTCCTAAGAAGGGGAGAATCCAGGGCATCCATTGGCTGAGGAGTCCCCAGGGTCCAGTGTTTTGAAGCTCCTCTGCTCTACATTGTATTTGATCTTGAATTTAACTTTCTAGGTGATGATTCCAGATTGATTAACATAATAACAGCATTCTTCCCCTAAAAATAAACAGGTTCCCTCTCTTTTGGTGGTTAGCAAGTCTAAAGCTCTTCAATTTTGAAGGACTAATGATGCTAGGGAGTTAAGTTGATCTTGCAAGGTGACCAGGGAGTCAGCGACCCATTCCATGTCACCATTTAGTTCTTGAGATAGTTTGTAGTAGAACTGAGTAGAGGTTGTGATACCACCAACGCCAGTACCTGGTCCACCTAGCACTCCTGTTCCGATAACGAAAGGAAGAATGGGTACTCTTTTGTTGTGGGGCTTAGGTACAACATGATTGTATAATTCTTGTTCAGTGTAGATGGTCATGGGGGCACTAAGAATGAGAGGAAGCACATAGATTCTGAAGAGCCATTCAAACAACAATAGGCTGAGGTACCACAGATAAAAAATATTCCTGAGGGTAGGCAAACTATTCATGTGGGAGGAGTTACCCACCTGATGCATTGGGAGTTGGTTGTGTCTATAGTGTTGCTAAATTTTACACAGGTGAGGTTTGAGGTATGGGTTATTTCCAGATTGGAAACAAGAGGTCCTACTAAAACGGAAGTGGTGTTTATTTCTGTGCTGAAGTTGTTCCATTGTTCAGGTACAGGGATTGAAATGTTTGCCCTGAAATGTAGGGGGAGGCACATCCAACAGTTAGTAGGGTTTTGGGCTGAGACCTCATGGAGCCCAGTGAGGGTGGTATTAAATGGGCTTACCAGGCGAGTATGGGTACAGAGGGTTTCATATAGTTTTGAGAGATTTAGTCCTTTGTAGGGGCTAGGGGTGCTATGTACCCAGGTCAGTTGGGAGATTATTTCCTTTACGTGTTTTTCTCTTGCCTGATCTTCAACTCCACCCCCATCAGACATACCAGTATGGGTAAAGGAAGTCCAATAGACAGTGGCTCCAATTCTTCCAGGACAACTAGGATTAATCATTTTCCCTGTCCAATAATGAGTATTTGCATGCATGCAAGGAGTGGCAGAGTTATAGCAGTTACTGGGCATATGGGTGTGGGCAGTGAAAGTGGGCATTCCCTTAGATAAACTCCTATACAATGGGGCATCAATATTTCCAGGAAGCTGCATTCTCCATAGAAACTCTTGGTAAGGGGAGCTACTGGTCGTACAGTGGCATGGAGGGGGTGCAGTGAGAGTGAAAGGGGGTAAGAGAACAGTAAAGAGAAAAATATGATAAGGGAGGGCCATGGGGATTTACAATTTTAGTTACTTTCCTCATGGTTGTCATTTGAAGAGCAGGCACAGATCCTCTAGAGGTTCACAGGAATAGCTAGCATTGTATTTTAGCCCTAAGGATTTAACCTGCTATGAGCAGAGCTGAGCCTTTGGTTTGGAAACCTTGTAGCCACAGGTAGCGAGGAAATTTAAGAGCACTTGGGTGGCTTGATGGCACAAGGTTTCTGAATGGGCGGCTAAAAGTAAATCATCCACGTACTGAAGGACAAGAGTGTCCAGGTATGAGAATTGGCTCAAGTCTTGGGCTAATGTCTGGCCAAATAGATGGGGGCTATCCCTGAACCCTTGGAGTAAAACAGTCCAGGTGAGTTGAGACATTGAGTTTGAAGGATCTTCAAAGGCAAACAAGAATTGAGAGTGAGCATATACAGGGATGCAGAAAAAGGCATCCTCAAGGTCCAGGACTGTAAACCACTCTGCTTCCTCTGGTATTTGGGAAAGCAGAGTATAAGGGTTAGGTACAGCTGGGTATAGAGGAACAACAGCCTCATTGATAGTCCTGAGATCTTGCACTAACCTCCACTGTCCATTGGGTTTCTGTACTCCTAAAATTGGAGTGTTGCAGGGGCTATTGCATGGTTTTACTAGGCCTTGGGCTTTTAGGTCCTTAACAATCTTTTGGAGTCCTTGTTGGGCCTGAGGTCTAAGGGGGTCCTGCATTTCATAGGGAAAGGAGGCGGCATCCTTTAGTTTAACTTGAACAGGATGGGCATTCTTTGCTTATCCATGTTGTCCTTCTGTTGCCCAGACTTCAGGATTAATTCCTTCCTCAAGCAGGGGACAACAAACGGGTGTTCCTTCCCCTATGTTCAGGTGTATAACGGCCCCTGCTTTTGCTAGAATGTCTCTCCCTAACAAGGGAATGGGGCTTTCAGGCATAATTAGAAAAGCATATGAAAAAAGTAAAGTTCCCCAGCCACGACTTAGTGGCTGGGAGAAGTATCTAGTGACTGGCTGTCCTAGCACCCCTCAGATAGTAACAGATCTGGATGACAGTTGTCCAGGACAGGAGAGTAAGACTGAGAAGGCTGCACCAGTGTCCAGGAGACAGTTAACCTCCTGGCCCTCAATGGTCAAGCATACCCGGGGCTCTGTGAGGGTGATGGCATGGGCTGGTGCTTGCCCCAGACACCCTCAGTCCTGCTGCTGGATCATCTGGTTAGTGACTTCTGACTCAAAGGAACTTCATCCCCTGGGGCAGTGGGCCTTCCAGTGATTCCCTTGACATAAGGGGCATGGACGAGGGGGCAGCTTACTTCTACCTGGACAATCTTTTTTAAAGTGTCCTTGTAGACCATACTGGAAGCAAGCCCTATTAGGTATTCGATTTGCCCAGCTTTTCCCTTTTCCAGAGCCTCCAAAGTCCACTTGCCTGTGGGCCATGAGTAAAGTGGTGGCCTTTTTTAAAATCCTGTTTGTCCCATTCTGCCTGCTCCTCCTGATCTCTATTATAAAAAACTGAGGTTGCTAAGTTCAATAGGGTTTCTAAGTTTCGCTCCGGGCCTAAGGCAGACTTTTGAAGTTTTTTTCTAATGTCTGCAGCTGACTGAGTGATAAACTTATCCTTTAAGATTAGTTGGCCTTCAATAGAGTCAGGTGACAGGGAGGTATGCTTCCTCAATGCCTCCCTTAGTCTCTCCAGAAAGGCAGTAGGATCTTCTTCCTTTCCCAGTGTTATAGTGGACATCATTGAATAATTCATAGGCTTCTTCCTAATTTTCCTTAGTCCTTCTAGCATGCAAGTTGGCAAATGTCTGCGGCACCAATCTCCATGTTCTGATTCTGTGTCTCAATGAGGGTCTACACTGGGAACTGCCTGCTGGCCTGTGGGGAATCATTCTTTCCTCTGTTGTCATCCTATCATTGACCTGACTGAGATACCAGAGATTGCCAAACTCTCGGGCTGCAGTTATGACGGCACTTTTTTCATTTGGGGTTAGTGTCTGATTTAGCAGTAACATTATATCTCTCCAAGTCAGATCAAAGGATTGTCCTAACCCTTGTAAAACATCAATATAGCCATCACGGTTATCTGAGAATTTACCTAGGTCTATTTTAATTTGCTTTAAGTCTGAGAGAGAAAAAGGTACACGCACTCTGGCTGGGCCGAATTTTCCTCCTCCCACTGCTTGGAGGCGGCATAATTGGGGAATATTGCCACTCTTTGGTTCATTGTTTACCCCTTTGTCTGTCTCTTTTGGACCATTTGGGTTGAAGGGGGTCCTTAATAGTTGGAGAAGGAGTTGGGGGGATGCTGGGGTAGGGAGGTAGACTCTGAGGGCTTCCTGTAGGGCATAAATCACACTTTCTACATAATTGCGAGTTGTCTCTTAATGAAAAGAAAGTTTGTACATATGGCAATTCACTCCATTTGCCTTCTTTTCTACAAAAAAGGTCTAGCTGTAAGATGGTGTTATAATTTATACTTCCCTCAGGAGGCCAGGTTTCTCCCCCTTGAAGAGGATATCATGGCCAGGCGGTACTGCAGAAGAATGTAAGTCATTTCTTTCTTAGAGTCTGAGGGTCAAATCGGTCCCAATTCTCCAGAATACATCTTAGGGGCATTTTTGCCTTGGGGGAACACTTCCCATCTGAAAAAAGAACATAGGAATGCCAGCACCCCTAGTCATTTTCCGATGAGCATTAGTCCTAGAGCATCCTCTATAGTCCTAATGCTTATTCCTTTCCAGGGTGCATAAACACCCATGGACCTCTGCTTATCGGATTACTTATGCTCACCGATGTAGCAGTCCTGCACACCTTTTCCTGCCTCTCTTGACCACAAAGAAAGGGGTCTGGGCTACTGGATTCTAGTGGTCCTTTACCAGCGTGTCCAACATTGCCTTTGTGCTCAGGGGTGAGTCCTAGAGCCGGGCTAGGTTCCTGAGTATTTCATAACAACCCAGCTGCCCCATCAAGATGCATTCCCATAAACAACAGTTCTTATGCAAATTCGTTTCAGAGAAGGTATAGGTAAGGTTTTGAGTCAGGACTGAGATAGTCTTTTGATTCTGTAAGTACTTTAAGGCTTGGCTGAGTGCAAACAGCTTGCACGTTTGAGGAGACCAATTATTAGGCAATTTTTCTAACTCTGCTTCCACAAGAGTCTCCCTATCAATTACTGAATACCCATTGTGGTTTTTTCCTCAGTCACCTGGGAGGGACCATCTATAGTCCTGTCCTGAAGGGAGTTCCTCCTAGGTCTGGTCAGGCCTTTGTATGGTAATTAAGATTTAAATCCCCTGTTAGGAAATTGGCTGGGTTAAGGGAATTATCAGTGGTTGGTGTTAAATTAACTTTTTCTAACAGAATAGCCCTATACTTTAAGATTTTTGAGTTAGTAAGCTACTTTTTTGCTTTTTTGACTTATCTAATTCTGAACTGGTGAGGTGTGCTCACAATGACATTTCCTCTAAAAGTTACTTTTCTACTTTCTTTTGTTAGCAAAGCAGTTGCTGCTACAGATTGAATGCCTCCGCGGGTTACTGGGTTAAGGATTTTTGATAGGAAAGCTATGGGTTGTCAGTGGTCTCCGTGTTTTCAGGCTACTCCCTTGTTTACACTGACAAAGTAGTATTGGAGTATTATAGCCTCATGGAGAAGACCTTCAATTATCAATTATAGGTTTGAAATTTACCCTGGCTTTTAAAGGAATAGGGCACACTTTTTTTTTGGTTTTCTGGGGTTTTTTTTTTTTTACTATTTCTATCTTTCTTTTTCTCTTTGACTCCCTCTTTGTCTCTCTCTCCTCCATCTCACTCTCTGTCCTCCGTGTCACTCTCTCTCCTCCATCTCGCTCTATCTCCTCCATCTCACGCTCTCTCCTCTGTCTCGTGCTCTCTCTCCTCCGTCATTACAAGCTTGGGGCCCTGGCAAGGGTGGTAGGGAATGGGTCCCACATAACTGCCCATGTCGAGAGCTGTATACCTAAATCAGGAGGGACATCAGGAATAAGAGTCCCTGGATTTATAGCCTAGATGCCTAAGGATGCAGCATAGAGCTTCCTTAGATCCCTTTGGAGATACAACTTGCTAGATGAAATGAAAGTCTGAACCATTAGTACCTAGGAGGTAGGGATCAGGGGAAGTAGATTCAGAGGTAAGGAGAATTTTGGGGCTACACTTTCAAGAAAGTCGTGGTCGGGACCCAGGAGGTATGGGCCAGAAGGAAAGGTAGGGGCGAACGCATGGGTGACTGTTGAGCAGAGACTTCTAGCTGTGCCATGATCTCAACCGGCTAATGCCAGGAGTCAGCCCTCAGCTTTCTGCCTCTAGTCAGCCCTCAGCTTCCCCAAGAAAATTGAAAGTGAAAGCTGGCTCCAAGCAGACCAACCCTTCTGGGTTGGGGATTGTTAGAAAGCCCTTCCCCTGATAGCCTCACACCTGAGTCTTAAGTACGGTGGCCACGCTAATCGTTTTATTTTTATTTTTTATTTTTTATTTTTGAGACAGAGTCTCACTCTGTTGCCCAGGCTGGAGTGCAGTGGTGCGATCTCAGCTCACTGCAAGCTCCACCTCCTGGGTTCACGCCATTCTCCTGCCTCAGCCTCCCACATGCTAATCATTTTTAACCTGCGGACAGGTGCCTGGTATTTTCCTCCAATTCTAAGGAAGGATAGGACAGAATAGCAAGCGAAAGAGGTCCAATATTACTCACTGCTTTGGAGATCTCTTCATGGTTACCAAAATGTCACCGGGGGTTCCTTGCTCCCAGAGCTCCCAAGATGGCAGCGGGCCACTTCCAAGATGGTGGCAAGCCTTGGCCTCACGGATTCCAAGGAATGGAATCTTGCACCATGCAATGAGTGTTATAGCTCTATTAGAAGCCGTGGGTCACGGAAGAGAACCGTGGAACCCAGTGACTAGTGTTCAGCTCAATTAGGATGAACCTGGGCACTTAGCCATGCAGGAACAATGGCAAGCCTTTAGCCTGATCAGGAGCAGCAATGCGTGCCTTGCTAGATCAGGAGCACAGAGGATACCCTGCCAGATCCGAAGGGATGGAAGTCAGCAGCGGGTCTGCAGTGGTGGCAAACAGCAGTGGTGGACAGTGAGCGAAAGCTCAGCTTGAGCCAAGCCATAACAAACATGCACCAGAAGAGAGCGCAGTTGCAAGATTTAATAGAGCGAAAACAGAGCTCCCATACAAAGGGAGGGGACCCAAAGAGGGTAGCCATTGCCAGCTTGAAGGCCTGGGTTTATATCCCAATCATTGTCCCTCCCACTGTGCTCTCAGGCAATAGATGATTGGCTATTTCTTTACCTCCTGTTTTTGCCTAATTAGCATTTTAGTGAGCTCTCTTTATTACCTGGTTGGTCGGTGTGAGCTAAGTTGCAAGCCCCATGTTTAAAGGTGGATGCGGTCACCTTCCCAGCTAGGCTTAGGGATTCTTAGTCAGCCTAGGAAATCCAGCTTGTCCTGTCTCTCAGTAGCATGAGCAATATTGGTGACAGAGAGGAAGAGCTGAATTCAGTAGACCTGATGATGGTTGGATAGAAGCAGGTGAGGGAGAAGGAAGTGTCTGGGATGGCTTCAGGTTTCAGGCTACTGTCCCTGGATGAATGATGTTGCCACTCACTGGGATAGAGGAGACTGTGCATGGTTCTGGTTGGGGCAGAGATGTGGGTTGTTTGTGTTGCGGGGGGTATTGAAGATCCTCTATCTGCTTTTAAACAAGCTGAACTTGAAGTGCCTTTGGGATATCCAAAAGAAGATTTCAAGAAGGCCGTTTGATATACAGATCTGGATCCCAGTAAAAAGGTCTGGGCTGAAAATATGAATTTATAAGCCAACAGCTCATAAGCTGGCACTTGAAATGTAGCTGTGAGTGAGATCATTTGGTGGGAGTGTGTAGGGCAGAACAAAATAGTTCTAGAAAGGTGTTTGGAAGGATGAAACATTTTTTTCTCTTTTCTTTTTTTCTTAGTCCATGACCTGTGTAAGGGATGAAACATTTTAGTGGCCAGTTTAGTGGGCTCTCTTGGTTGCTTTCTCAGAATTAGCATCCTCTGTTTCTCTTCCTAATCCCAATTTTGTTCAGATATTTCCTTTTTCCTTTTGCAGATCTATTCCTCTGCAGAATTTGACTTCATCTTCAATTCTACATGCGGCATGATTAGCATACAGGCAATCCTATTCCTCTTTCCAATGAATGGTTCAACAATGGCCATGTGACCTGCTAATGAGAGAGGAGAGAAGACCAGTTGTTAGGCTTTGGGAAAGTTTGTCCTTGATCCCAAGAGGGTACCAGAGGGAAATCAGTTTAAGTCTTTTGAACATCTTTGAGTCTAGATGTGTTGTCTGGCACTGCTGCATCTTTCCTGCTATCAGTTTGAGCATGTAGACATCACTGAGAGTGGCAGGAAGAGAGAGAGGTGCTAGAAACCTGGGGCCTTGGAGTCTTTTAATCTGCTAACCCTGAAATCCTGTTTCACTTCCTTACTTCCTTCTATATGAGATGACACTTTTTATAATCTTTTTAGTTGGTTTGAGTTGAGATATCTGTTACTTGCAGCAGAGGAAAATGAGGCTGCATATTTACACCAGATCCCACAGCTAGTAAGAAAGACACCTGGAATTTGACCTTAAGTTGGTCTGAAGGCAGAGCCCATATGCTAGAACTATCGCCCTGCCCATTAAAGAAACATTTGCGTTTTCATTAGTTATTTTTTGTTAATTCCAGGACAGGAGATGGCAAAGGGGAGATAGTAAATATTTTAGGCTTTGCAGGCCATATGGTCTCTGTCCCAATTATCCACCTCTGCTGTTGTAGCAAAAGTAGTAATAGAAAATATGTAAACGAGTAGGTGTGGCTGTGCTTCAATAAAACTTTATTTACAAAAACAGGGGGTGGGCCTGTGGGTTGTAGTTTGCCAACGCTTGTTCTATTGTAAAAGACTAAGAAAATAAATTCTGAATTAAGACCCCGTGTTTTAATTACAAGTGTCATTGTAGGAACTAGTGACTGAATCCAGTTTAAGCACAGTCATGTGCCATTTAACGATATTTTAGCCAAGACAGACTGCATATACAATTGTGGTCTTGTAAGATGATAATGGAGCTGAGAAATTCCTATCACCTGGACACATCTTGCTGATCCTGACTCTGTGGAGGTGGCTAATGTGTGTGTTTGTGTCTTAGTGTGGCAGGCCAATTCTCCCTGACAATTGCCCAGACAGGCCTGCATGCCAGGCACACAGACAGGCCTGCATAGCTCTCCAGTTACACAGACAAATATCCACAGCACTGCCTTAACATTGAGAAAATCGTTAAACCTGGGGAAATCGGTGCCTAGACATCAAAGCTAGAAATGAAACATATGGTCAGTAGGAGCCTTGCATGGGCTTTTCCCTAACCTGGAGCAAGTCAAAGTAATAGAGACAGCCTTACATTCCTAGTGCCGGGACCCATCTTGGGTCAATGGAAACTGAGACAAGTCAAGGTAACAGAGGCAGCTGTTTGAATAGATTCATTGGAGAGCATAAGGCAGCTCTCCAGACCAAGCTGTAAAGGAGATAAGATAGAAATAATCACTCTGGTACCACAGTGGACAGGCCTGAAGGTACTGAGCCCTTTTAATCAAACTAAGCATTTTTTGCCTCTGATCTTCTAGTTGAAACAAAATTAGTTATCAACAGACTTAGGCAAATGCTATACTGCTTATAGGCACATAACCCCAATCTATATAAGCACTAAGAAAATTGTAACACTTTGAGTTGGTCTGGTGGAATTATCTCGGGCCTTCTCCCTGTATCCAGTTACAGCAGTGAATTCCCTTATTTCCTAGTTTGTCTGCTTCTTATTATTGGGCAAATGCAGCTGGACCCGGCTTCGTTCTGAGAATATTAGTTTTTTAAAAAATTAAAAATGTAGACCGAGTGCAGTGGTTCACGCTTGTAATCCCAGCACTTTGGAAGGCCAAGGCAGGCGGATCACGAGGTCAGGAGTTCGAGACCAGACTGGCCAACACAGTGAAACCCCTTCTCTACTAAAACTACAAAAATTAGCTGAATGTGATGGTGGGCACCTGTAATCCCAGCTACTCGGGAGGCTGAGACAGGAGAATTGCTTGAACCCAGGAGGCGGAGGTTGCAATGAGCTGAGATTGTGCCACTGCACTCCAGCCTGGGTGACAGAGCTAGACTCCGTCTCAAAAAAAAAAAAAAAGGAAAAACCTTACAGAATAAAGATATAAGGAAAGAAAATATTTTTGTACAGCTGTGCAATGTGTGTTTTAAACTATTATTAGAAGAGTCAAAAAGTGTTCAAAATTTTAAGTTTCTAAAGTAAAAAAGTTACAGTAAGCTAAAGTTATGATTGAAGAGAATTTTTTATAAATTTAATGTAGCCTAA
This sequence comes from Gorilla gorilla gorilla, assembly GCF_029281585.2. Taxonomy (NCBI): domain Eukaryota; kingdom Metazoa; phylum Chordata; class Mammalia; order Primates; family Hominidae; genus Gorilla; species Gorilla gorilla. The sequence goes on from NC_073241.2 coordinate 79,742,542, forward strand.
GTGTACGGTGTGTATAAAATCTACAGTAGTGTCCAGTAATGTCCTAGGCCTTCACATTCACTCACCACTCACTCACTGACTCACCCAGAACAACTTCCAGTCCTGCAAGCTTCATTCATGTTAAGTACCCTGTACAGGTGTACAATTAAAAAATATATTTTAAACTGTACTTATACTGTGCCTTTTCTATGTTTAGATGTGTTTAGAGACACCAATACTTGCCATTGTGTTACAATTGCCTACAGTTTTCAATACAGTAACATGATGTACAGGTTTGTAGCTTAGGAGCAATAGGGTATCTCATAGAGCCTAGGTGTGTGGCAGGCTGTACCATCTAAGTTTGGGGAAGTGCACTCTATGATGGTCAAACAATGATGAAATCACCTAATGATACATTTCTCAGAATATATCCCTGTTGTACTTGCTGCAACCTGTGAAATTCAACACACAGCCAAATTCTATTTTGCTTTTTTAAAGTTTTTTTTTTTAATCTATGTCCCAGAATAGCAAGATTTGGATCAACATAACACAAATTGGTTTCTAAATATTGAGTAATTAAGAATGATTCACAAATATAGCATTATAACCAAGTGCCCTAGGGCATTTGCAAAGCTGGGAGGCTGAATGGGTTATGGTGGCTGCCTGAGGATTCTGGGAGATGAGGTTGTCTTTCCTTCTCTGACTCTATCGCCGCTTCCTCCTCACTTCTGTCTTTCCTTCTCTGACTCTATCGCCGCTTCCTCCTCACTTCCCTAAGGCGGCAAGGGGTGCTGGATCCTTCCCAACTAGAAGTGCCTATTGTACAAGGCATATGGGTGTGGTTAGGAGTGGGGTGGGGCTGAAGCAGTTAGGATCCCACACCTGTCTATTCCTAGTGCATGTTCAGGTAATTTTGGACAACCAGAACTTTCGACTTGTTCTACAGCAACCAACAGAGAATTATTAATAAATGCTCTTTTTTGGGGAGCTTGTAAGGTCTTTGATCTGTGGGAAGAGAAGCACTCTTTATTTTGTTTCTATCCTAGAGCTTGGAACAATGGTCAAAGTTTGAGCCAGTGAAGGTCTGTTGGCCAGAGTTGGCAAAAAGACAGGTGAGATGAAAACCTGAAGAAATCAATAACAGAACTGAATGATGTTGCAATGGCTGGGGGTAGTGAAAAAATTTTAAATGCTTCCACTTTCTGCACAGCGGGACATTCTCAGGGAAAGCACATTTTACGATGGACTCTCCACAGAGCAGAATATTTAATATTTCAACGTAGCAATAATACAGTCAAGGGCAATCAATAACAACTGCCACTTTTCTACCTGCCTTGATGAATGAAGTTGGGCTCTGGCCTCTCTCCAGTTGGTGCATTTCTGCCTGGCCTGTGCTTGTCAGCCGGGGAAGCATTCGCGGCCCCTGGATCCTGCTCCAGGCTGACTTCCCAGCACCCACCTCTGAGTTGGCCTGTCTTGTCTGTCACTACCACAGAGAAGCCCCCTCGGGCTGCAGGGCTGAGCAGAAAGATACAGTGAGGCCAGCTTAAACTCCACCATCCCCAAACACTGGATCAGGCTCCCGTTGGCACAGGTTAATTCCAGCCATAGCGTCCTGCACAGATGGCTCAGGAGGGAGAGCCACAAAGCCGAACGTGACAAGCGTTTCATTTTACAGGACGCTTGCTGAAGACTGGGCTGGAAGAAGAGGAGATTTCAAAACACAACACAATTAGCCCCACGTCACAGGTGTGTACTAAGCAAAACCACAGTCCCAGAGCAGTCTTGGCTCTGAGTTGCACCACAAAGCTGAGGGCCTGGCTGGGAGCACAGGCTGTCAATTTCAAAAGAGATCCTTAGACAGAAAGTCATCACTTATTCATGCTTCATAAGCACACACAGACATTCAAATCCCTTAAAGACAGGATGCTGCATCACTTCAATTAACAGCAAAGTGAGGCCATTTGCAGCTCAAATTCTGTCAGCTGCTGATGGTAGGAGAGCTTCCGCAAGGAGGCAGTAAGCTGTCAAGCCCAATGTTACAGTGGCCAATTGAAATACAGGAAAAGGCCAGATGCAGTGGCTCGCGCCTGTAATCCTAGCACTTTGGGAAGCCAAGGCAGGCAGATCACTTGAGCTCAGGAGTTGAGACCAGCCTAGGCAACATGGTGAAACCCCAACTCTACACAAAGTACAATTAGCTGGGCGTGGTGGTGTGTGCCTGTAGTCCTAGCTATTTGGAGGGCTGAGGTGGGAGGATGGCTTGAGCCTGTGAGGCAGAGGTTGCAGCGAACCAAGATCACACCACTGCCCTCCAGCCTGGGTGGCAGACCCAGACCCTGTTTTCAAAACAAAACAAAACAAAAAGAAAAACAAATAAATCTAGGAAAGACTAATGTCCTCAGCTCTAGGAAAGATATTTGGGCATTTTCATGTTTTTCTTAATTTGTGGTACAAAACCAGAAAGTCTTAGTATTTGACTGTGAAACTGTCATAATCAAAATGGAGTCACTAATGTGAAGAAAACTGTAACAAATAGAGCTAGGGAAGGCAATGGGAAGAGTGTTCTCACACATGTATGCCTGAGTTTAAAAACTCAACAAAACCACAATCTTGCACAAAGGCCATCACAACCTTACACAAAAAATACTTCTGCAAGGACATTTGCCCTGCAACTGCCTGTTCAACATCAGACTGGTGGTGACCCTCATAGCCAAGGATAATTATTTCAAAACAATTGTGTAAAGTATTGTACAATTGTGTAGTTTTATTTGGCATGCATATTCCCATTGCCATGCCTAGGCGCAAATAAATCTCTTTTCTTTTAGAGATCCTCTCTCTGTTATTTAGGTTGACATGAGCTTTACTTGATAGGTAAGAAGAGGTACAAATTAGAAATAGCAGACCTGTTGGAGGTGAAGCAGCAGCAAACTCATCACATGAATGGATGTTCTGTATAGTTGGAATAAAAAGCTGGGACATTTTACTGGGACCTAAATGGCTTCAAATCAATGCCTCATACAAATGTAGGCATTAGATGGAACAAAACGAAACACCAACAGCGAAACACACAATACTGCAGGAATCATGATAACCAAGTAGGTCTCTACTGATAAAACTTTTACAAAGCCATTGTTGACACAGTGTACCTCAAGTATTGGAGGGAGATGGCCTCGGTATAACTCTTTGTCCTAACATTTATTGATAAGAATCATCTGGTTGGAAGGCCCTTGTAGAGACCACTTAGTTCAATAATTCTTAACCAGGTGACATTACCCACCCCATCTCCTGTCATGGGGCATTTGGAAATGTTTGGGTGTGGTTATGGTTTTCATAATAACTGAGGATGGGCAGCTTTATAACTGAGAATTAGAGACCAGATGTCAAGGAGCATTAAACATCCTTAACCCCTATATGTGAGCAGTTCCACATAAGAATGATCCCAACTGAAAAGTCAGTAGTGCCTCTATGTTAGTCTGTTCTCATTCTGCTAATAAAGACATACCTGAGACGGTAATTTATAAATGAAAGAGGTTTAATTGACTCACAGTTCCATATGGCTGGGGAGGCCTCACAATCATACCAGAAGGTGAATGAAGAGCGAAGTCACATCTTGCATGTTGGCAGGCAAGAGAGTTTGTGCAAGGGAACATCCATCTATAAAACCATCAGATCTCATGAGACTTATTCACTACCACGAGAATGGTATAGGGGAAACCACCTCATGATTCAATTGTCTCCACCTGGCCCTACCCTTGACATGTGGGGATTATTACAATTCAAAGTGAGAATCAGGTGGGGACACAGCCAAATCATATCAGCCTCCATCGGGAAACACTAACTTAGACCAATCACCCCGTTATACAGATGAGAAAGCTGAAGCTTCAGGTTATGAAGTTTTTTATCTAAGATCGCCCAGGTCAGTGACAAAGCTGGGCCCAGGACCCAAAATTCCTGACTCCCACTTCAGGGTATCCTTCCTTAAGTTTCCAGTGACTACCTTTCATAAACTTAGGACTGAGTTTGACAAGTGGGAGGGCACACCTGTCTAAACTAAAAGTATCTGAGACAGGTCTTAGTCAATTTAGAAGGTTTATTTTGCTAAGGTTAAGGAAGAACCATGACACAGCCTCAGGAGGTCCCAACAACATGTGCCCAAGGGGGTTGGGGTACAGCTTGGTTTTATACATTTCAGGGAGATATGAGACATCAATCAATACATGTAAGATGTACATTGGTTTGGTCTAGAAAGGTGGGACAACTCATGGGTGGGGGGCTTCCAGGTTATGGTAGATTTAAAGATTTTTTGATTGGCTATTCGTTAAAAGTTATTATCAATAGAAAGGAATGTCTGGGTTATGATAAAGGGTTGTGGAGACCAAGTATTTATCAGGCAGATGAAGCCACCAGGTAGCAGGCTTCAGAGAGAATGGATTGCAAATGTTTCTTATCAGACGTAAAGAGTCTGTTCTGTCAGTAATTCAAAAGGGAGGAGGGTATAATGAGGCATGTCCAGCTCCCCATTCCCATCATGGCCTGAACTAACTAGTTGTTCAGGTTAACTTTGGAATGCCCTTGGCCTCGAGGAGGGGTCTATTCAGATGGTTGGGGGGGCTTAGAATTTTATTTTTGGTTTATACCTGGGACAACAGGATAGCATTTTAAATCAGGACTGCCCTGAGAGTGCCTCCCAGCTCTGTATTAGGCTGACCTGGTGCCTGTGCTCCAAAGCCTCACCTGCTGAGATCCACTAACAAGGCAGTCTTGGTGAGCGGACCAGATGGTAGAGAACTGTTGTTTTATCACACGGAGGAGGAGACACTGAAACTCTGGGTCCTCCAGGAGAGGTGCCATGGTCATAGAAGGCCCTGCACCCTTCTTGCTTCTTGCTCCTCTCTGGGGGTAGAACTTTCTGCACTCCACACAAATGGATAAGGCATAAAACAGTAGGTTCACCTGCAGCCATCAGACAACAGGCATTTGATTTTTAACATGTTTTTTTGAAAAGACACATGCAACTCTCTCCAGGCATCCTTTGAGAATGACATCGTCTTTAAAACTCTGCATGGCAATCCCTGACACACTGCTATGATGCCCAGGGAAGACAGGGCAACCTGGAAGTCCAACTACTTCCTTAAGGTCATCCAACATTTGGATGATTATCCAAAATGCTTCATTGTGGGAGTGAACAATGTGGGCTCCGAGCAGATGCAGCAGATCCAAATGTCCCTGCAAGGGAAGGCTGGTGGACAAGAGCACCATGATGCATGAGGCTATCCAAGGACATCTGGAAAACAACACAGCTCTGGAGAAACCATTGCCTCATTTCATTTCCGGGGGAATGTAGGTTTTGTGTTCACCAAGTAGGACCTCACTGAGATCAGGGACTTGCTGCCACTTATGCTGGTGCTATTGCCCCATGTGAAGTCACTATGCTCACCTGGAACCCTGGTCTGGGGCCCAAGAAGACCTTTCTTACAGGTTTTCGGCATCAGGAACTAAGATGTTCAGGGGCTCCGTTGAAATCCTGAGTGAGGTGCCACTGATTAAGACTGGAGACAAAGTGGGAGCCAGTGAAGCCACACTGGTGAACATGTGGAACATCTACCCCTCCTCCTTTGAGCTGATCATCCAGCCGGTGTTTGACAACTGCAGCATCTACAACCCTGAAGTGCTTGACATGGCAGAGGAAACTGCATCCTTGCTTCCTGGAGGGTGCCTGTAATGTTCCCAGTGTCTGTCTGCAGATTGGTTACCCAGCTGTTGCATCAGTTCCCTATTCTATCATCAGCAGGTACAAATGGGTGTTGGCTTTGTCTATGGAGACTGATTACGCCTTCCTGCTTGCTGGAAAGGCCAAGGCCATCTTTGCTGCTCCATCTGCATTTTGTGGCTGCTGCTCCTGTGGATGCTCCTGCTACTACTGCTGCTGCAGCCCCAAACAAAGTTGAAGCCAAGGAAGAGTCAGAGGAGGATATGGAATTTGGTCTCTTTGACTAGTCAATGAAAAGCAACAAACTCAGCTAGCTTTATTTGCAAAACAAGGAAATAAAGGCTTGCCTCTCTTAAAAAGAAAAGAAAAAGGACACATGCAAACAAAAAGAAAGAAATGACCCCCTGAGGTGAGGTAGTGTCAGTTTTTCCGCTGAAACAGAGAACAAAAGTTATTTAAATAGCTTGCAACTTTCTGATGATGACTCCAGCTTGAAATGCTGGGCCTGTCCTGAATTCCCTGTACTTTGTACCTTCCATGGCATGGATCATGTTCTGTTCTTCCTCTGTAATAATTTATGCACACTTAGCTGCTCCTGGTGTTAGATCCCAAGCTCTGCAGTGCAGACTCTATTTTAGTCAGCTTAAGCCAACACAGTGCCTCACATAGGCATACAGTAGACTTTTCAAAAATGCTTGTTGCATAAACAAGTGCAGACCAACTAACTCAGAACTGAGTCTTTTTCTTTCTGCTGCTGATATGCTGGGGCACTCACAGACTTGGGGACCATGTCACTCTCCTTTCATTCCTTAAGGTTTCGCATGTGGTTTGGATATTTGTCCATTCTAAAATCTCATGTTGAATTGTTATCCCCAGTGTTGGAGGTGAGGCCTCATGGGAGGTGTTTGGGTCATGGAAGAGGGTCCTTCATGAATGGCTGGGTATGGTCCTGTTGGTAATGAGAGTGAGTTCTCACTCTATTAATTCACTTGAGATTTGATTGTTTAAAAAATCTGGCACCTCCCCTCTCTTGCCATGTGATATGCTGGCTCCCCTTCCCTTCCACCATGATTGTAAGCTTCCTGAGTCCTCACCATAAGCCAGGCAGATGCTGGTGCCATGCTCATGTAGCCTGCAGAACTATGAGCTGAATAAACCTCTTTTCTTCATAAATTACCCAGTCTCAGGTATTCCTTTATAGCAACACAAATGGACTAATACAGTATCAAATAGGTCTAGAGTCAGATGGTTGGAGTTGAATCCTGCCTGTACTGTTGACTGTTTGACCTTGAAGAAGCTACTTAATCTCTTTGGGCTTCAGGGTCCATATCTGTACAATGACCATGACAACTGTACTTATAAGACTGCTGAGAGGATTCAGTATGGGATAATACATGTGTCATTCCAGAGTATTTTCCAATACCAAAAACCAATTCTCCAATTCTCTGGACACCAACTGGGTGTCCTACAATATGATTCAATTCTGACACTAACTCTAAGTAGTTAGTGTCGGATTCCACAGATTTAAGGGTTCGGTCCCACAAGACTGCCTCAACTGCAGATACCAGTCACAAGTCCAGGGTCACTGAACTTCTGACCAACTGGCTATAAATGTGCAGTTCCCACAACCCTCTCCTCAAGTTCGATAATCTGCTAGAATGCATTTCAGATCTCAGAAAAATATTTTTGTTTACTGGTTTATTGTAAAGGATACAACTCAGGAACAGCCAAACAGAAAAGGTGCATAGGGCAAGGTCTGGGGAGTGCCGAGTGTTTCTGTGCCCTCTCTGGGTGCACTACTCTCCCAGCACCTCCATGTGTTTGCCAACCTGAAAGCTCTCCAAATCTCATTTTTCAGTAGTTTTTATAGAGCTCAATCTCCAGCCCTCCCCCAGAGGGTAGTAGGTGGGGCTGAAGGTTCCCACTCTCTAATCGCTCCGTCTTTCTGGTGATCAACCACTTCCTGAGGCTACTTAGGAGTCCTACCTAAGTCACTGCATTAGCATAAACTCAGATGTGACTGAAAGGGGTTCCTTATGAATAACAATTCATTACTCAGAAAATTCCAATAGTTTTGGGAGCACTGTGTTGGCAACTGGAGACAAAGACCAAATATATTTCTTGTTATACTTAGCACAGTGCCTGGCTGGTGTCATAAACCGTTAGTGGATGAATGTTATCTGTCGTCATCAACATCACCATTACCTTCCTCAGATAAGTCTACTGTCTTGCAATTGAGGTTTTCTAAGGTGTAGATTGAAGATATGAATCACAGTTTTTCATTAAAACAGGAAAGCACTCAGAACAATACAAGGGTCAGGACACTGAGACCTGACATTCAAAATCTGTTAATTTCAAACAAAATGTCTCAGCCTGAAAGGCCACACTCAGGACAAACGACCATATAGTGGCTTGGTTGGTGGCATCAGGCAGAGTACTGGAAGAATAATTCTTAGGCCAAACTGTTTTTAATTTAAATGATCTGGAAAGGAAAGTAAGCCACACATTATGTACACCCAGAGGTGTGTTAAGCGTTAAAGACAACTCAGAAATAACAAGACGTTAAAAAATACTTGTCTCCAAGATGAAAAATAAAGTACCATTTGACAGAGAATGTTGAGAATGACAATCCACGTTAATTAGCATGGGTTTCTGAGTCCCTGGCTTGACAGCAATAATTTTCAGGCAGGCTAAGATTTTAATTAAAATGGAAGAAGAGTTACTGCAGTCTCTTGAGTGCTGACAATCAGCAAGAAACTCATCAGGTTGGAAGAAGCTGGTGAGAATTTGCAGGTGGTTGGAATAATGTCAGGTGGAACTTCCTATGGTTCTAGGAGTCCTTAGAAATTATTTAGTTCAAGACTATTATTTTACAGGAAAAGAAATGAAACTCTTGGGAGGTGATGTGATTTGCCCACATCCTACACAGTAAGTTAGTGACATAATTCAGTCAGCCAACCTCCACCCAGCACTCCCCTCACTTACACCATTTTAAGGAACCTTGTATAAGTTGGAGTTGGCTCCTCCTGTCTCTCAGCTTTTTTCTATTTCCAGTCTTAAAAGAGGAGATTTTTTCAGATGCAGATAATTTTTGATATGCTCATTATATTTCCTGAGTTTTGAATGCTTTGAACATTTTTATATAATAAAGTGATCTCCCATTATGGGAAATATGTAATTCTTTTCTTCCAGAGTCTCTCTATGCAACTTTCTTGATAGACATTTACCTATAAAGGTAGATTTTTTTAATCACTAAAGGAGATTTCAGGCATCCATGTCCCATCAGATCCTGCTGGCACCTCGAAGTCAAGGCCTCTATTTCCATCTTCACCCAGAAAAGACACATTGGTTGCGGGCCTGGCATCAGACTGGCTCTGACCTTCTGTGATACACATTACCCTTCTTGGCCTCAGTTTTCCCCTCTGCAAAGAAGAGTTTGGGAAAGTTGAAGGCCAAGGTCTATCCTAGTCTCACAGCTGGTGTCCCACACTTACTTTGTTTAAAAGCCAGCTCTGCCTTTGCAAACGTACCAAACTGACTGGGGTCATATGGATTTTGCAGCAGAATGAAATGTGAAATTAATGTTTTTCCCATTAATAAATTATACAAGACTCAGAGGCATCTTCCCCCAAAGGCCCTTACTTGGAAAAATTTCTCCCCCTCTGTTAAATATATCAGAAACTAAACTGTAAAGAAGTTATATGGACTCATATATGAGTGAAGGAAACATTCACTCCTGCAGGAAGATGGGAATAAGAACAACTGGAAACAGATACAATGGAAACAAATCCATTCCCTGCTATTCCTTGAAATGCAGAAAGGAAAACATAAATGGTACTCATTAGAGGGGAGGAAAGAGCACAGTCAGGAAGCTGTGTTGGGGAAACTACTCCACGTCTTTTTGCATCCCCAACTTTGAGCTCGGCCTTTATTTGTTGTATTATTAATAACAAAGATAATTTTTTTGAATTTCCACCATAAGGTAGGTCCAAATGCTTTTCAAATGTCAAGATCTATTATTATGATCACTACCACCATCTTTATTATCATCATCAACATCACGTAGGGTCCATCTCTGCATTCCCTGAACATAAATGGGGACAACGTTGTGCTTTTCACTCTAGTCTTGTGGTTGGAGTGAGAGTAGGGGTCATGCAAGCCACTGATGGTAATGAGATGGACTCTTGCTATGAAAATTCAAGTCCAAAAAAAGTAGAGAAGATCTTCCTTCTCTCCCTAAGTTGCCCAGGTCTAAATATACTGACAAAGACGCTGTCTAAAATATAGCATTAGCCACAAGGAGGAAGTTGCAAAATAGCATGTACATGTATGATAGCATTTTTGTTAAAAACATCAGCAAATCTCCATGTTAGGATATGCATAGAAAAAGATTTTGAAGAATAGATAGAAAACCTTTTACAGTGATTACTTTTATGGGGATGGAATTATGGAAGATGTTAGCTTTCTAGTTTCTGTATTTCCAAAATTTTTTAGTAACAAATCATATTTAATTAGAAAACTAAAGTTTAAAACAAAACTTTTTCAGGAAAGCAATCTTCCCCTCTTTATTAACACAAGAGACTCTTTCCTTCATACAATGATTTAAAACTTTACCAGGCATAAGTGATGAGTGTGGGGGTTTATTATACTTTTCTTTGTATTTTTATATTTTTTGAAAATATCCATAAGCTTTTGCACACACACAGAGAATGAAAATGCTGAAGACATTCCTAACCTTTATATTAAGAGAGATATCTATAATTTTTCTGAATACAAAAGTGAATTTTAAATTCAAATATCGCTGGTGATTATGAAAGTCCCTCATTGTTTTAGTCCATTCAGGCCACGGCAATAAAATATCATAGTGGGTGACTTATAAGCAACAGAACTTTATTGCACACACTTCTAGAGGCACATTGGGTTGGGGGCCTGGCATCAGACTGGCTCTGGATCTAGGAAGTCCAAGATCAAGGTGCTAACAGATTCAGTGTCTGGCAAGGGCCTGATTTCTGGTTCATAAATGGTGACTTTTCTGTTTGTCCTCACATGGTAGAAGGAACAAGAGGTCTCTCTCTCAGGCCCCTTTTATAAGTGCGTAATCCCATTCATGAGAGTTCTGCCCCCATGAGCTAATCACCTCCCAAAGGCCCTGCCCTTAACCTTGGGGGTTAGGGTTTCAATATATGAGTATTGAAGAGACACAAATATTCAAACCATAGCACTCATTAATCTATGCCCCCATAACGACTGACAACATGGTGACATGTAGTATAAATGTAAACATATAGCTATATAGAGATATTTAGTTAGTTTTTATTTGAAATGAGACCATACTACAAAAAATAAAATATTTATTGGGATTAGTGGTTGCCTAGGGCTGAGAGGGGGATATGGGGATATTATAGCCTGAGCTGAGGAGTGAATACTGGTGGGTACTGGGCTCTTTTTCAGGTGATGAAAATGTTCTAAAATTATATTGTGATAATGACTGCATAGCTCTGTGATTATACTTAAAACATTAGATTGCACACTTTAGGTAAATTGTATGTATGTGAATTATATTGCAATAAAGCTATTTTAAAAAACCCCAAATTCTTGGGGCTCTTGTTTCTTCTGGCTGTGTACTAAACAGAGGCATCTGAGAATATATAAGGATACATCTCTGCCAGGTGCGGTGGCTCACGCCTGTAATCCCAGCACTTTGGGAGGCCGAGGCAGGCAGATTACTCGAGGCCAGGAGTTCAAGACCGGTCTGGACAACATAGCAAAACCCCGTCTCTACTCAAAGTACAAAAATTAGCTGGACATGGTGGTACATGCCTGTAATCCCAGCTACTCGGATGCTGAGGCAGGAGAATCACTTGAATCTGGGAGGCAGAGGTTGCGGTGGGCTGAGATTGCGCCAGTTCACTGCAGCCTGTGACAGAATGAGAATCCCTCTTAAAAAAAAAAAAAGATACATCTCATAAATAGGGAATAACCATCTTTATGGTCAGAAACAAACTATAATGAGCATGATACAATGAGGCATATTGGCCACCTACATTCACATGAGTCTTATATTTCATAAGTAGAGAGAGTCCAGATCCAGGCTGGCTAACTTGGCCAAGCCAATCACATAGGCAAGGGAGTGATGTGTAGGAGAACAGATCACACTGATCCTAATGGACCAAGGTAGAACCATCCTGGCCACAGTCAGGCCAGCCATGTTCCCAGCTGCACAGGGTGGGGAAGGTCCCAGAGTCAGCAAGACTTTAGGGACTCAAGGGGGACCATTTGAGGTGTGTGTGGTGGCTCCAGCAAAGTTCTTACACAATTGCAAGCTTCACTCTCCAAGGTCTTGAATGGTTCCACCAAACATTAAAGAGCAGGCCTGGTTGTTATAGGCCTGGCTTATAGAGATTAAGGTCCATCCTCACATCTCAGGGGTGGGTTCCTGCTCCTCCAAGGCTCTGGTGTAGAGAGGAGGGCAAATAATAAATTGGCTGAGATTAAATTCTGCTGCCCCCATCTTCGTCACAACTGTGACTGGAGAGAGATTGAATTATGGAATAATAAGAGAAGTACTATTTCCTGCATATCTGAGTTTGGGGACTGAAATTTATCCATGCCATATATGAAGGGAACACTTTGATGGTCAGAAACAGACCATAATGAATGTGACCGCATAAAGATGAGTGTAATTGGGGCTCAAGGTGAATACCACATTTTAGGAATTCCTGGATTCTAGTTCTAATCTCTCCTCTAAAAAAAAAACCTTCACCAGTGTCACAGACATATTAACCAACATTTGCTAAGTTTTGTAATCTATGAATGAGAAAATTCTGTAATGGTAACATCTCTTTGCCACCAACAAGTGACATGCAGAGGCCAGAGGAACTTGCCTGGGGGAAGAGGGCAAGACTATGAGTCACCAGATGGAATAGGAACATGGTGGTTTTAGAACATGTCCATAAACATTTTGAGACTCTTCCCAACAAGACCTGGAGTCTAATTCCCTTCCCCTTAAGTATGGGGCAACTTGAGTGATTTGCTTCTAAGTGGTAGAAGGCAGTAGAAAAGGTGCTGCATGACTTCCAAGGCTAGGTCATAAAAGGGTGTGCATGGGCACATTTGCCCTTGGAATCCAGCCACCATGCTGTGAAGAAACCCAGGTCACCTTGGAAGGCTGTCAGCAGGTGTTCTGGCCAGCAGCCCCTGCTGAGTTTCCAGCTGACAGGCAACATCCACCATCACACAAGGGAATAGGAAAGCCTTTGAGATGACCCCAGCCTCAGCCATCATTTAACGGCAACTGCACGAGAGACCCTGAGTAAGGACCACTTCACTGATCCCAGTAACCCGCAAAACTAGAAGAGATAACAATAAAAGGTGTTTGTTCATATTTTATGCTACAAAGTTTGAGTTGATTTGTTACACAGCAACATATAAGCAGGGTGAAGAATGTGCTGACTGGTCTACTTTTCAGCAAGCCAATGTAACGAGGGGACAGGACACTGAATTGGCAGTAAGGAATGTACTGTGCTTTGCACATAGTCAAAGCTGACTATGTGCTTAGAAAAGTAACTCTGCCTCTTCTCGGCCTCATTTCCCTCAAGTGCAACACAAGGATTCACTGTCTCAGCCTGGATATCCACATTCCTCACAGCAGAAGGCAGAAGGAGCTGACTTTTAGGGCTATAGAATTTTAGATCATGTACTACAAGACTTCCTGAAGTATTTGCCAACCTTGAGAAATTAACAGATATTATTTCATCATTGAGTTCATTTTTAACACATAAACATGAGATGTGTTGGATTGAACTATTAGGCAGATTTCTTTACTGCAGGACTTCTCGTGGTCTTCAACGTGTTCAGGTGCTCTGTGGCTCTCTAAGAAAGGGAAATGGGAAGAAGCACTCCTCAAACCTCCTTCACTATGTAACCTTTTATCTTTGTTGAGCTTTTCATGGGACTAGGATTCTGCTTAATGTACTCTGAGATTGCTTTCAATTATTCATAGTAAAATAATCAAAACCAATATTTATCTCCCCAGAACTGTCCATAAATTATGAAACGGCTGTGGGGTTCGGTACAAGTGGGCATTTGTATCTCCCAGTGCCTGATTGTTTACTTTAGAGGCATGTCTCGTTGATTTCCTCTGAGAAATCCTAAGAGGAAGGACATTCCAAGGCCTCAGACCCTGGGGATATCTGAGGGATGCTGGAGAGGAGCAAAGCTAGGCTGGAGGGAGCTATGGCTCCCGGCCTCGGTTACTGCAGTTACCACATGCCAGACATTGTGCCAGGCACTGGGGAGATAAGGATGAACAAGGCAATGGCTTCCCTCAAGGTTCTCACAGGCCAGTGAGGGGAACAGACAAGTAAACAGACAGCATCTTAGTCAGCTTGAGCTGCCATAACCAAATACCATTTCCTGGATGACTTAAACCACAGAAATTTATTCTTCACAGTTCTGGAGGCTGGAAGTCCAAGATCAAGGTGACAGCATGGTTGGGTTCTGGTGAGGGCTCTCTTCTTGGCTTGTTGACAGCCACCTTCTCATCATGTTCTCACATTGCACAAAAAGAACCCAGGTGTGCCTTCCTTTTATAAAAACACTGATTACATGGCATCCAAATCTAACTATCTCCCAAAGGCCCCATCTCCATATATATCACACTGGGAGTTAGGGCTCCAATTATGAATTTTGCAGGGGACACCATTCAGTCCGTAGCAGGTGACATGTTAACAAATAAGCCCCAGCTACAGGGGGAGCCTGGGACTACACAGAGTGTGGCCCATTCCACCTGGCAGAGTCAAATAAATCTTACAAGAGATAATTCTTGAGCTGAATCTTGAAACATCAGGAAGAGTTCTTATTGGTGTATAATTAATTACCAAAAACACAGCAGCTTAAAACAATGCATATTTATTATCTCATGGTTTCTGTGGTTCAGGAGTCCAGGTGAGGCTTAGCTGTGTTCTCCACTCAGGGTCTCACAAGGTAGAAATTCAGGTGTCAGGCAGCTGTGGTTCTCATCTAGAACTTGGGGACCTCTTCCAAACTCATTGAGATTCTTGGCAGAATTCTGTTGCATGTCACTGTAGGATTGAAGTCCCTACTTCCTTGCTGGCTGTTGATCAGAGACTCTCTCCACTCCTTGAGTCTACTCTCACATGGCTTCTCACAATATGGAAGCTTAAGTCTCCAAAGCCAGCAGGGCCACATCTTTCTGATATGTCACCATCTATTAAAAGCTCTTCCAATTAGGTCAGGCCCACCCAGGATACTCTCCCTTTTGATTAACTCAAAGTCAGCTAAACAGTAAAACAATTATGATGACATTCCATCATATTAATTGATTTGGCCCATATTCAAGAGGGGGAGATTATATAAAGGCAAAAGTCATTGGGAGTCATCTTTGGATTCCGCTGACCTCAGCAGTGAAGGTTGGGGAGAACATTCGAGGCAGAGAAAGCAGGATGGACAAAGGAATGGCAGAGGGAAGCAACTCAGGACTTTTGGTGTCCTCAAGTGGTTCCATGTGAATGGAACATAAGGCAAGGACAGAAATGGAGATGCACAGGGTCATAGACAGACAGAAAGCGTATTGCATGGGAAACTCACCAGACTAGGCTAGGGAGCTTAGATTTTATTCTGTAGGTGAAGGAGATTCATTGAAGAATCATAACAAGGGGACATGAGGATGAGAAATATGCTTTAGACAGAACATTCTGGAAGCATTAGTAATGATGAATTGGAGTGGAATAAACCTGAAGGCTGGGAGGCCATTGTGCTTATCTAGGTTGCAAACAGGATCTCAATGCTCATTAATTTCTGCCCTGGCAGCACAGCTCTTTGGGAGTCACTGAGATCTAGCCTTACATGCAAATCCAGAACAAGGCTGCCATTATATCAAAATGCTCTGAGCTGCTAATGAGGGAGGGTCTGGAGTTAATCCTGTTGCTAATAGCTTAGTATCTGGGGTATGTGAAATGAACCCAAAAGTTCAAGCCTTCCTCTGGTCACATCTCCTTTTGCCTTATCTCCATGACTGTATGTAGCTCTGTGTTGAGTTCCAGATATGTGTTACAGGTACCCCAAAGGAGAGCTGTGCTGAGGAATCTACTGCGTAAACCGCAGCCTGAACTAGGCCAGGCCATTCTGCCATGAAGACAAGACCACCCTTTTCCACTTTCACTTTTGGACATGGTTCTGCTCTTCACAGAAGGAGCTCTGGATCCACGAATTCTGCCATTCACCCAACTCCAAAATCCCAGCACTGTTCAGAGAAGAACAGTGCCCAACAGAGCACACTCTCTGTCTTCTCTAGACCCATGCAAACAGTGCCAATGAGCCCGTCAATCTTTCCCACCAGTCACGGGTGCAACCTCAGGGTCCTCTTCTACACAGGACCCCAGACAGTCACTCTTATGCGTTAGAGTTGGTCATCAAGATGAAAGCCATCCATCATTCACGGCTGGAGGGCCCCACCCCTTGGATGCCAATAACATCCAAGATGATGTCACTTTACCATGATCCTCTAGTTTAAATTGCTGGCATGCTTGAGGCTTCATCTGGCATCAGGCCCATGTACTCCTGGCTTTTCCCTTCTCTCTTCAACTCGGGTATTTTGAGGCCAAGGGGCCAAGACCACCTGAATCACAACAATTCCAAGATACGAATTATGGAGACACTGCTTCTGGGAATTTTGAAATCTTTAACACCCCAAGCAAGGTTTTGGTCAGCTAATATGAAGGGACATCGACCTGGTTCCCCAAAAGCTTACTATCTAGTTGGAGAGATAGGATATGGTGCTGTGAAATGAACCTAAAATTTCAGCCATCAGAGGCAAAATGCTAAATAAGCAGAGGGTTGACAAATGCCAGAGAAATTCAAACCACACAGGGGTAGATATTTTTGGAAATAGCAAATAGGGCTCTGCTCCTGATTCATGACCCAGTCCCTGGCACTGGTCCTACAAGTGCCAGATGATGGGGAGGCAGAGTCAGGTGTTGTGCAATGAGCAGGCAGGAGGAGGGGGTGCCCCGCTGGCCTGGCTGGGCCCATGGAGCTTGGTGATGCCTCCTGGTGCTGGCTGAGGCCATGAGAGGAGGCAGAAGTGGGAGAGGAGAGCAGCAGGAGCCCTCATCACCAGGAACACACACGTGGGTCCCTTGTCATTTTCTGAACTTAAACTCATCTCTGCCCACAGAGCCCCCACACCCCGGGAGAAGCAGCAGGCAGAGGAGCCATGCGCAGGTGGAGGAGGCTGGTGCATGCTCTGTGAGATTTCTGTTGGTGACTTCACAGCTGACACACTCAGGCTAGAAAAATGGAGAAAGACAAAAGGCTGAGTTAGCAAGAGCAGAGAGTCCCAGCTTCTCACACACTGGGCCCCAACTGTGGACTATTCTAGGGCTTTGGAGGCCTAAGCACAGACATCATTCTCTTACCACTTTCTTTTAACTGCTGATGGCTGCAGTGGGGCTGTGTGATGGGAGTGGGCTCAGGTTCTAGTGGACTCCAGGAGCCCTGAGGATTTACCACTGACCAGTCAGGGCAAAACCATTTTGGGGTGAAAGAAAAAGATGCCAACAGCACGCAGTGAAACACATTATACAGAATTCCACCTCCCCACCATATTTGTATATAGTGGTTAATCAGGCAAATCTGAGAAGGGGGAAAGAGGAGCTGAGGAAGAGGCACAGGTAACTGGAGGACATGCTTAGGAGAAGAAAGAGGCAATGCCACCTCTTCATCGTGGGGATCCCCCTCCTTTCCTTCAAGAAAGTTCCATAGTGCCAGATTTGGAAAAGACTTAAGGAAAGTATAGAGGCTGGGCATGGTTCACACCTGTAATCCTAGCACTTGGGAGGTGGGAGGATCATTTGAGGCCAGGAGTTTGAGACCAGCCTGGGAAATATGGCAAGACCAGACCATCTCTACCAAAAAAAAAAAAAAAAAAAGTATAGAATATCCTCAGAGGGTGTAACTATGAAAAAAACAAGTGAGCAAGACACACCATACCTACCTACTGTAGCAAACCTAGGCTTTTGTTCTCTCACTTCTTCCCAATAATCCCCCCCGACTTGTGGCCAGACATTGAGTGAGGTGTGTGGGGCACCGTGTAAGGATCTCTCAAATCAGCCCCTTCTCCACCTCTACTGCCCCGCCCTAATCAGAGTCATGGCCATACCTTGCCTGCACTCCTAAAATTGCCCCCTAACTCAACTCCCTGATTCTAATATTGTTCCATAAATAAATAACATAGATTTTATATTTCCCTTCTGGGGAATTGTTCAAAAGCAATCTGTTAGAAATGCAAAGCTGTTTGTCACTCTCCTGTTTAAATCCAAACTCTTGACCACAGGTTGCAAACCTCTGAATGACCTGAATGACTCTGAATGACCTCCAAGTCTTCCTATTGATAAGGTTGCACACATGGCTGTCTTTTCATTTCCCTGGCGCAGTTTGTAATTCTGCATTTATTTCTGCTCATTGGCTGCCTCCCTCCCCTACGGGAGGGGTCCCGAGGCCAGACTCGCTGCACACTCTTCGAGGCACTCCTGGGACCTCCCTCCTCACTCCAGCTACCCTGGTCTCCACTGGGCTCCTTTTTGCCTTTGGCATTTCTCACATGCTGATCCCATTGTCTGAAATGTTCCTTCCCCTGCTCCTGGCATAGCTGGCTCCTTCTCAGCCTCCATGACTTGGTTTAGATGAACAAAGGTCTTCTCTGACTGCTTTATCAACTCTCTATCATTGACCTAAGATACCATCAACTGTAAGATGTCTCAGAAAGTAAAAGTGCCACTCAATAGCATCCCAGGCTGCATCTATTATAAGTTGCATCTTGGTTTCAGAAATAGCAAAATGTTTTTAAAGATGTATGCCCAGGATTAAGGAAGTATGGCAAATAGGATTTTCCTGTTATTCTCTGTCATTGTCCCTTGCTCACTTCCATCACAACACTTCTAGAAATTGTTAATGATATGTGTACTAATGTATGTATAATGCATATAAGATCTGGCTGTTAACTCAAAGGCCCATGGTCTGAGGAGGGTATCTGCCTTGTTCATGACTCTATAACCAGCAGCCACTGCAGTTCCTTGTTCAAAGCAGATGCCTCATGAGTGGCTGTTGACTACATGGATGCGTGGAAAGAGCAGTGGTCTGGAAAGTAAGACATGTGGACTTGAATCTGGCTCTGTCCTTAACCAACTGGGTGACCCTGAGCAAATCACTCTTCTTTCCTGGGTTCCACTTCATCGTCTACACAGTGAGAAGATGGAAACTGAACAGGTCCAAGGCTTTCCCAGCTCTAACACTTCAGGAACTAAGTGATGAAATCTTTTCCAATTGTTTAGGGAAAGTGTCTCATTCCCATAAACGTGGAAGGATTTGCACACTTGCTGCCCCTTAGCTCAATCATCATGTTAGTCAGTTTCTTAAAATTCAGAGAAACCAAATGCAGGCTGGCAGAGAAGGCTACATGCATGCTGCCTGGAGCTTGCTTGAGCTTCGCCCACCTCTGCTCTCCAGCAGCATCAATAATAAGTGAGGACCATTCAGCATTGCAGGCAGGTGCCTGCTCTTTGTTCTGTGAAACTGAGACAGGGCAGAGTTTCTGTAGAAAGACGCTCCTTAGCTCACCAAGGTATGATGGTGCTCTTACATGGTATCCTATTTCAAAAGCAGTCGATAATTAGTTAGTCCCTATAGCACGTGGGCTTCGCTGATAAGAAAAACTACATGTAGAGACTAGGATTCCAAGATCAACAGGAGTCAGTGGATGAGTCTAGAACAAGGTGTGCCAGATTGTTTCTATAAAGGGCCAGGTAATAAATATGTCCAGCTTTGCAGGTCATACAGTCGCTGTAGCAAACATTCAACTCTGCCATTTTAGCATGAAATAATATGTGACTGAAAAAGCATGGCTGTGTTCCAATACAATTTTCTTGTCAAAAATGGGTGGTGGAGGTGGATTTGGCCTGTGGGCCATAGTGTGCCAACCCCTGCTCTAGGATTGCACATTCAGAGTCCTTCAGGACTATGCGTTGACTTATTGGGCCACCCCGTAGATTACCTGTAGCAAATGCGCACCGTGGCTTACCCAAGGTCACACCACTGGAAAACGAAGCTGGGAGCCAAATTCAGGTCCCCTCATCCAGTGCATTTTCACTACAGGGTACAACGCTACCTCTTACTGTTCTCATAACATCATTGACAATCCCAGTAAACTTAATTCTTCCCAATCAATGGGGAAATGTATATTCCTCAGGCACAGAGAAAAGGAAGAGGATTAATGAAAATAAGTCACTTTCTTCCCGTTTTCATAAGAAAATCTAGAAAAGAAAGATTTATCAGTCACCACGAGCTACCCTGCTTCATAAAGTCAAGCCCATAGAGGCTCTGGGCAAGGCTGAGGGTCACTTTTTTGTTGTTTCCTGGATCAAACTGGACAGCAGCAAACTGGTATTTTATGGGAAAAGTCTCCCTGGTTGTTTTCTAAGTCTAGCTTTCCTGGCAGGGATGCATTTTACTACAATTAGCCAAACCATTGCTCTCATCAGAGCAGAGCAGGCCACACTGTGGCTTGTGTTTGGGGAACTAACTTTAGTTTGCCATGTGTTGTTTGTTTCTATCTACTTGACCATAAATGTGCAAAGGTTTTAATCTAATCCTGCCCTCAGGGTTTCTACAATCTAGTTGGAGAGATAACACATAAACATATAAGAGGGTGAAAAAAGTGAAAGAGCTGGAAAACATTTCACTGCAATAAGAAAAATGCACACACATCTATTCTCTCCCTCTCTCACCTCCAGTGAGCAAAGAGTAATTATTGAACACTGTATAGCATTAAGCTGCCTTGGGAATGAGAAACTCATTTTTTCTTGAACATAGCATAACCTGTCCTAATCTCTCTTTCTCCTAATGCCCATTCTATTACTATGCAGAACATTTCTTTCCCACTTACAGACAACGCCCAGAGGTTCAGAGGTGCCTAAGAATCAAGGGCCACTTCCCTACCTTGCCAGACAGAACCATCAATCCCTGTTGGACGCCTTTAGTTACCTAAAACACATAAAAGGATTGGAAATGAGGCCTTTAGTTGGCAATGAAATTCTAGCTTTTAGGTAAAGACAGTTTATTGGGCAGGGTATCCTCCCATACCCAAGACAGTCATTTCAAATCCTCCTGGACACATAAAGGAGAAGGGACAAATTCTTGCTCTTACACACTGGATGTTTCATTTGTTTATTCAACAAAGTAGGTGTTGAGGGCTTTTTCTGTGGAAGTCACTGCATGTGTTTTTGTCTGAGATGAGCTTGGAAGACAGATGTTGCCAAGGACAGGGTAATAGTAAGAATACATGTACACAGTGCTCTCATAATTAAAATGAAAAATGAAATCTGTGAAGAGAGAAAATCAAGACTCC
The DNA here is from genome assembly GCF_029281585.2 of Gorilla gorilla gorilla. NCBI lineage: Eukaryota > Metazoa > Chordata > Mammalia > Primates > Hominidae > Gorilla > Gorilla gorilla. The sequence continues at coordinate 79,763,658 of NC_073241.2, forward strand.
TTTGATTTTCACCTGACATTTAACATTTTTCAGTTAGCCATGGAAAGGGAATTACTAACCTTCCCCTAAGGAAGCAGCAGAGCAGAAATGGCCATGGATCCTATTGCTCCAGGTCATTTCCGTAGGGAATTGGACTGGCAGGTGTGTTCCGGTTCAGGGAGCAGCAGCTGCCAGGGATCTGCCCTGCTCCCCAGCTGCCCAACTTGGGAATACTCCTGCAGGCTTTCCACTGCCCACAGAAAGAGCCTCTCCTACAAAATGACCAGTGGGTGGATGGAAATGCCATAGGGGCTTCAGGAGATCGTCTGGTCCCATCCCTCTCTGAGCTGCTGCACAAGGTCAGGAGTTCCTGGAGCTGGGGCTGCTGTAAGGATCAGAGGGTGGGGGCCAGAGCCCAGGGCTAGCATTATAACTGCTGGAGAGTGCTGCTGCTCTGGCCCAGCCTGACCCCACTCCTTGCACCTGCACCTGCATCCTGGCTGCAGGAGGCTGTGCTCATTTCTAATTCTTCTCCTGGCTCTTTGGTGTGGGGTGTCCTTGGCTCCCTTCTCTGGCTCCCTGTCTGCCGCATTAACTTCCAGCTCTCCACAAACAGCTCTCCTGGCAACTCCAACTCCAGTTGCTTCTTTTCTAAATCTGGTAACTAGGGAACATGGAGGGAAGACTGCAGCACCCACAACCCCCAGTCCCTTGGCCCCTTTCACCTGGGCCCCAGCTCAGCATTATTAGCAATCACTTTTCTGGGGCAAGGCTGGGACTGAGCCTTCTGGCAACTCTATGTGAACAACTGTCACACTCAGGAGCAACCAGGAAAAACAGCTTTGATGCCGTAAAAGTCAGAACCCCCAAAAGTGAATGCCACTGACTTAATCTGTTATTTTCAAAGCAGGTGAAATTACTCATTAGCATTCAAAATTCTTATAATTCAGATGTCTTATTTGTTAATAAATATGATATAATTTAACAGATATTATAGTGATATTCCTAAATTTGGCTGGAATCACAATGTTTTTGCCATTACATCTCATGGCTCATATTTTATTGTATGTCCTAACAAGCTGTTTAAACAGGGTGGTGCTATATTTGAAAAGTGACTTCTTTAGCCCAGAGATATAGAAAGGCACTGACTTAGTGGGAGAGACCCTGGTTTTTTCTTCTGACTCTCTTTAATTTGTACTTGTCATTTCTAAGGGAGAGGATCTGCTAAGATGATGCAGAAACATGGTCTGCATGCACCTGGTTATTCCTAGATTTGCACCATGGATTCAGGCTTCCCAGATGAATCAAACTGAATTTGATCAGGGTCTCGACTCTTCCCCTGTCCTTGGCATAACAACCAGCAAATACGTGTCAGCTCCCACCTTCCTCGTTACCTCCCATTCTCATATTTCTGATAGATGTCCAATCTTTTCTCTGGTTTGCTTCTGGATTTTATCAACCTGTGTTCCTGAGTAAGAATTAGTCTTGGAATTCACTCTGGACTGTGATCCTTCCCAATTTTGATATATTCTCATGAAATGAATTCAAATAATACAAAAAAGTACTTAGAAAAAAGGTACTCCTCAGGTATGAGGTACCTGACCTCCTACCACCCGGAGAAAAACACTATTAACTTTTGGGTAAACATTCTTTCAGGCATCTGCCTAAATGTATTATATCTATTTACAGCCTGCTTTCTTCTCTCAACCATATGTTCTTGTTGGGAGAGAGAGTTCTCTATGGGTCTCTTGTGCTTGTACACATTTTGCTGAGTATGCTAAGATTACAAGGTCATTTCTCGGGGTTATGTTTGCAGTGGGCAACTTTGAGGGACAAGGCAACGTCTCCCTCCCGGACAAAGGGCAGGCTTGCTTACCACTTGCAATAAAATGGTGAGTTCCCAAGCTCATGGCACAAAAAGCAGCATGAATATCAACATGTTTACATCCCTTTCCAGAGAATGTGATACAAACCCACCTGTACACAGCATTCATCTGGGTTGGTAGCATTGCCCCCATGTTAGCTGATGCAAACGTTAGGATAATTATTCTGCTCCAGTGCCACAGTTTTTAAAAAGTCCCTTGTCTCTGATCCAGGAGTTTCATGTCTTCTGCCAGTATCCATGAAACAGTAACAGACTAATTATTAGCTTTAGTTAAGGTAAAATCAACAGACCCAATACTCATCTATGTCTTTCCACTTTAAATATAGATCTAATTATTTTTCATGTGGCTGCATGGTATCACATTGTGAGTGTGTGTGTGTACATGTGTGTGTGTTTGTATCACAGTATATTTAATTAATCCTCTATTTTTGGGCATTAGATTTCTACCAGTTTTTTCTTCCTTTTTTTCCTTTTGTATTTCATACAATGTTGCAATAAATATTATTGTGCAAATATCCCTTTATGCCTACACAATTTTCTCTTTATGGTGAACTTCTAGAAATAGAATTGCTAGGTCAAAGAATATGCCCATTTCTATACAGTATTTCAGTTAGAAACTATGGTGGCATATTTTCCTAACTGCATCTAAAAGGAGTCTGTCCTTGCTACAACACAAGTACCATAACTCTTTGATCTTTCCTTTTGGTTACTAGTCACACTGTTATGCCTGAATTTAGAACTGATCTACTCCTTCATTAATATCCCAAATATAGGTAACAGTCTGTAGAGTGTGCCAGTTAGTACAGCCTGTTACCTATATTTGGGATATGAATATATTATCCAAGGAGTAGAATAGTTTAGTCAGTTATATATGGAAGAATTGAGGCCCAAAAGTGAAATCACTTGACCAAGATAACACACAATACCAACACTGAGCCAGAGGTTTGATTCATTGCCGTGCATAGTCCATTGGTTCATAGTATACACAGAAGAATAATAGCCTATGATATTTGCTGTTTCTTTGAGTGGCAAACATATACTATTAGTATTATTGTTATCATGGTCATGTTTCTGAACACTAAAACTTAAGTTGTAAGTATTCTTATTAAAATCAAGATAAAGACAATTTCTATTTTTCAGAGTAATAAAATGTAAGTGGCCGGGCATGGTGGCTCATGCCTGTAATCCCAACATTTTGGGAGGCTGAGGTATGTGGATCACCTGAGGTCAGGAATTTGTGACCAGCCTGGCCAATGTGGTGGAACCCCATCTCTACTAAAAATACAAAAATTAGCTGGGCATGGTGGTGGGCACCTGTAATCCCAGCTACTTGGGAGGCTGAGGCGAGGGAATCGCTTGAACCCAGGAGGCAGAGGTTGCAGTGAGCCAAGATCACGCCATTGCACTCCAGCCTGGGTGACAACAGTGAAACTCCATCTCAAAAAAAAATTAAAGTAAAACTGTTTGCCAAGTTACATATATATGTGTATGTGTGTGTGTGTGTGTGTGTGTGTGAGAGAGAGAGAGAGAGAGTGTGTGTGTGTGTGTATTTAAAAGTTGGCTGGGCACGGTGGCTCAAGCCTGTAATCCCAGCACTTTGGGAGACCGAGGCTGGTGGATCACTTGAGGCCAGGAGTTCGAGACCAGCCTGGCCAACATGGTGAAACCCCCATCTCAATTAAAAATACAAAAATTAGCCAGGTGTGGTGGTGTGTGCCTGTAATTCCAGCTACTCAGGTGGCTGAGACATGAGAATCACTTGAGCCTGGGAGGCAGAGGTTGCAGTGAGCAGAGATCATGCCACTGCACTCCAGCCTGGGTGATAAACAGAGACTGTCTCAAAAAAAAAAAAAAAAAAAGCATTTTAACAAACTCGTTGACCCAGAAACTCCAATTTTAGGAATATATTCAATAGAAAAAAATTAAAAGGTACAAAAATATATACAGATACAGCTATTCACATAACACTGTATGAGTGGAAACAACCAATAGGGGACTGGTTCAATAAATTATGGTGTATTAATACAACTGAATTTTATGAAAAAGAATGAGGTGTGTCTTCATATGCTGATATAGAATGATTTTCAAAATGCATTGTTAAGTTAATTTTGCTGTCATGTAAATAAAAACAGGAACATAGGTATATAGATTATTTATAGAAGAATAATGAAAAGCTGATGATAATGTTTATTTCTGGGGGAGGAGAACAGGAAAAAGATTTAGTCTTTGTATTTGATTTTTCAAAATATCATGTACTTTCATGCATTTGTTTCCATTTTTAAAAGCAGTAATGTTATAGGTAGCGAGGTAGTGCTTCAAAGCAATGCTTACTAGCCCGGGTCCAGGTCAGAATTTCTGAAGGGGCCTTGGCATCATTAAGCTCCTCCCCTCTGGATTGGATGCAGGTGGCCCACAGAGGGGTGTTTGTTATTGCCACTTTACAGCAACTTAGGTACATGAACAAATCCCTGTCATATACACTGGAGCTTTTCCCATTCACTTTTCACTTATCATTTGTCAACCAATTTCAGCCCTACCTGTACCCACAGATGTTGCTTCTCCTGTTACAGAGCCCCTGCATTCCTGGGTCTGCACCCACCACCTGGTGTCTTCTGTCTGGGAGCCTTTGTGTTGCTTACTCCTGCTGCCAGTGGCTCATATCCTCCCATCCTCTGCTTTTCTGATCTCCTGAGGTGGACCTGTGCCCATGGCTAAAGACAGACACCCCTCCGCTTCCAGGTGTCTTTTCTTGTCCACATTCTGGAAAGAAGAACTATTCACTTTATAGAGTACTTTCATCTACAGCCCAGCTAGAATCTTTCCCATTTCTAAACCAGAGGGAGGCAACTATCTTTTTTACTCCTCCGTCTTCCTGTCAAGTACGGGCATATTTAGCAAGATGTAGGTAGAATTTATTGAGATAAATTTTCATACGTATTTCCTGGGTATGTTGCTCTAACCCCTCTTAGTCACCCAAGCCTTATAAAAAGTGTCTCCATAAAAGAGTCTTTCAGCAACTGTCCACCAAAGAGAAGTGATGTCCACCAAACTGAATAGTACATTGTGATGATAATAAACTTGGTTCTGTAAAAGTGCTTACCTGGTTTTTATGATGCACAAACTTCAGCTGTCTCTTTGCACTCTTTTTCTGCTGTGACCATGTAAACCTAAAGTAACAATAGACAGACTCTCCGAAGATAATGAATTGATTCAGGAGTGGGCACTGCAATGCAGAATGCATGTACCTTGGTACCCTATGGGCATATTCAGAAAGGCAAGGATTTTAAAGGTAAAATGAGGAAGGTTACAGAAGTTGTTTTGAAACAATTATCCTTGCCTATTCACATCAATAACAAGGGTAACATTAGTTCCAGGTTGGACAGGCAGTTGCTATGCAGATGTCCTCCCAAAAATATTTTTTGTGTGAAGATGCAATGGCCTTTGTGCAAGGTTGTGGTTTTGGCAGTCTTTTGTAATAGCTTATTATCAGGCAACCGTGTGTGAGAACCCTGCTTTATGGCCTTCCCTAACTCCATTTTGTCATAGTTCAACACAAGTGACTCCATTTTGATTCGGACAACTTTCACAACCACATTAATTTTTACCACACAGTCCTCAAGATGGTATCTCTTCCTTTGTCCTCCATTATCCCATATCATTAACCCCCTTTCCTTGAAATATGTTCCTCATTTTAAGCAAACTAGATATTTTAAAGGCAATATTTAGAAACAAGGAAAAAGAAAAGAGCTAAGAACTGTTCGTTATAAAAAGATTCTTCTCTTTATATACTATTTCATCATGGCACTCTTTAAAAGCATGCCAGAGTCACAATTTTGATGTGGTTTAATGTACGATAGCTCTCTGTTATATAAGCCTGTCACTTCACTGATGTTACGTTCTTACTATATAGGAAGGAAAAGTACATACAAAATTCAGTTCAGACTTGGAAATTAAGTCAGCATTAATATACTTAAGTTACAGCACAGCCATTACTTGGTATATGGGTAAAGAACCATGCCATCTGGCTGGGCACAGTGGCCCATGCTTGTAATCCCAGCACTTTGGGAGGCCGAGGCAGGTGGATCACTTTAGGTCAGGAGTTCAAGACCAGCCTGGCCAACATGGTGAAACCCTGTCTCCATAAAAAATACAAAAATTGGCTGGGCATTCTGGTGTGCGCCTGTAATCCCAGCTACTCAGGAGGCTGAGGCAGGAGAATGACTTGAACCCAGGAGGTGGAGGTTGCATTGAGCTGAGATTGTGCCACTGTACTCCAGCCTGAGGGACAGAGTGAGTGAGATTCCATCTCAAAAAAAAAAAAAAAAAAAGGGGGGGAGCCATGTGATCTAATCTTAGCTCTCTTCTTGTTTTCTATTTCTTTTCTTATCTCTCTTTTCTGAGGGTGGTTTGTCACTCATTTCTCTGTTTTTTTTAATAAAGGTATAATTTACATATAGCGTAAGGCACAACTCTTAAATGCACAGCTTTACAAATATATGTATAAATATCTATATTGACCTATGTAATCACCCACTCAGATCAAGATACAGGACATTTTTAGTAGCCCAGAAAGCTGCTTGTCAGTCTTCACCTCCAAGAAGTGACTGCTCTTCTGATTTCTATCACTGAAGATTTTAGTCTGTTTTTGAGCTTCACATAAATAGAGGCATACGATACATAGTCTTTGGTGTTGTTTGCTCGATGTTAGGTCTGTGAGATTTCTCCACATTATCGTGTGCAGCAGTAGTTCATTCTGTATTTTGTTGTGCTGTATTTCCTTGAATAAATACATCAAAATTTATTTATGCATATTGCTATGGATGGATAATTGGGTTGTTTCCAGTTTGGGGCTATTGCAAATAAAATTTCTATGAGCGTTTTTGTAACATGTCTTTTTGTGAACATATACACTCATTTTTGTTGAATAAAGACACAATAAATTCAGCTATTGGGTTGTAGGGTAGGTGTACATTTAGCTTTAGAGATAACATGCAACAGTTTTCCTAGTTGACCATCCCTATTTACATTTCCAGAGACGATGTATGAGAGTTCCAGTTGACATTTTTGTCAATTTTCATCTGTTCTTTTAATTTTAGCCAATTTAGTGGGAGATTCCCAGTTTCTTTTAAACTCAGACAATTAACTCAGTCTCTGCATTTCCTCATCTGTCACATGGGATTGCTCACCATTCTCAAGTTTATTGGGAGTTTCACTTGGGAGAATAAATATGGAAGTATCTTTAAAAGCTAAAAGCCATACAAATGTCAGGTATCATATTAAGAAAAGAGAAATAAGTGATTGGCACATAGAACACAGGCACTTTGCATCTTAGTCTGAGCCAGAGAGTCCCTAAAAGATCTCTTCCAATACCATTATTTTGTTGATGAAGCAGTAAAGTGAGGCTCAGGGAGAGGAATTGCCTTATCTGAGGCCAGGTGGCTGACCAATGGCAGAGGCAAAATTAGAGCCCAGGTCTCCTGAGTCCCAGCCTAACCTTTGCTCCTGTCTATGCTGTCTTCCAAAAAGCCCAAAGATGTTATTGGATTTTCCCAAGGGCTATCTTGAGTGCAGTAGCAATTATGTTACTAAGATTGTGGTAGAAGGCAGTCCAGACCTTCTTTCTGATATTCATCCAGCCATGTATTGTACATTTACTATAAGGTGATACCTGCATTGAGTGATTGGGAATAAAGGGTCATGAAAATGCTGTGTCTTCTTTGAAGTCCTACTCCAGTGGAGGTAAGAGCTGGATGGGTTCTGAGAGGCATGTTATGTCTTTCTTCCATTTTATTCCTTTTTATGGTGACAGTATTGACTGCCCTCAATTTCTTCAAATCAAAAAGTAGCTAAGAAGACCAAGGATAATTCCATCACCTGAATATGTGTCCACCCAACCTCTGGCTAGCTCCCACAATGGCTGCTGCTTGGCCCGATGATATAGCACTGTCTCTGCAGACACTCTGGTGTGTGTGCTAGGTCAACATCTTCCTTTCTGTCCCATTTCCTTCATCCTTGGAGTATAGGGGTCTGTGTGTGTGGATATTTAGAAGAAAAGCCTTCTTTCCACAAGACCATTCTGTACTATGGAAATCCTGACTTCTAAGGCTTCCACCCACTGTGGGAGGGGTGGTTTTGGTATGCGTGAGTACCATCCCAAGCTCCACCACCCTCTAATGCAACCTGTGGGTACCTTGCTGGACTTTAGGCACAACTATCAATTTGTCTGTGTTGCATCCCATTCTTCCCAAAATCTGTTTCCATTCCAAGGTGTCCCTTGTCTGTAGCTGGTGCCTTTCCTCTGCCCGCACCTGCTGAGAGTAAAGGATTAGTCACTGACACTTTAGCATGAATTTAAAAAGCCTCTTTTTCAAAGAACCTTTATTTTTCAGTGTTGAAGGAAGCACCATGCCCCTTGAAAAGGAAATGTAGGGCCAATCATCTCTCTCTAGAGACAGAGAGAGTGAGAGAGAGAGAGAGAGAGAGAGTGTGTGTGTTTGTGTGTGTATGTGTTTTTGGGGAGGTAGGGTTGTGGAGTGAGTCAATTTTTATATATCTTCGCCAAGTCATTCCTGTCAAAAAAGTACAGTTTGGGAACAGAACAGAGAGCTTTCCTGTCCCCTCCATATTCTGAGAATATATACAAGTGAGTATATTAGACTAGAACACATAGATTATGGGTGTGGATCCCTTTATTTCAGAGTGCCTTTACTTGTTATCTCATCTGATCATGTGCAGTTAGAAGGTAGACAGGGTAAGCATTGTTGCCACTATGATGATGAAATTGAGACCTAAAGGATTTAAGCTAGAGTAAGAGCTAGTCAATGACACAGTTGGGAACAAAATCCAAGTTTATTGAATCCATGCTGTGCAGTGAAGTTATCTCAGGCCTGAGCTGCTAAACCAAACACATTAAAAAAATGGCCTGTGTTGTGGGGGACTGGCCCTTGACAGGCCCCTGGGAGAGAACCTCTGAGCCCTTAGAATATCTTGCCTGCTAAGAGTATTTTTGTGGGCCTGAGGCTGAGCAGCTGCAGTCCATCATGCAGGTACCACATGCTAAAGCCCTTGACAGCAAGGCTCAGGTGAGCTCCCCTGCTGGACAGTGCTTTGCACATGTTGTCCCCCATCATTGCTGGGAGAATTAAGCATATCTCCATGGAACTCCACTGCAAGGGGATACCTGAAAGTTTGCACCTGATTTTCCCTGGACATTGCCCACACACTTTATCCCTTTCCTGATTATAATCAGTATCCTTCCACTATAATAAACAAAATAATGAGTATAACAGCTTTTCTGAGTTCTATTAGTCTTTCTAACAAACCGTTGTGCCTACGGGTGGTCTTGGTGACTCCTGACACAAGTGCCTGACATTTCCCTTTAGACTGTACCTCTCTTAGCCCCATGATATCAGTCTGTAATTCTATCAAGTCCACCGGCTATGGTTTGAATGTTTGTGTCCCCTCCAAAATTTGAATGTTGGAACTTCAACCCCAAGGTGATGGTATTAATTGGTGAGGCCTCTTGGGAGGTGATTAAGTCATCAGGGTCCCATCCTCATGAATGGGCTAGCACTCTTTGATGGAAGAGGTTGAAAGGAGAGCCCTAGTGCCCCTTTGCCCTCCCACCTTCCACCATGTGAGGACACAACATTCATTCCCTCTGGAGGACACAGAAATGAGGCACCATCTTAGAAGCAGAGACCAGGCCCTCCCTGGACATGGAAGCTGCTGGTGCCTGATCTTGGACTTCACAGCTTTCAGAGCTGTGAGAAATAAAGTTCTGTTCTTTAAAATTACCTAGTCTCAAGTATTTTGTTATAGCAGCATGAATGATTTAAGACAACAGGCTACCATTTGAAGAAGGCATTCATCAGGCCGGTTAATGTATGAACTAAACTTTATTGACTCTCCCAAGATCTCTCTGTGATGAGTGCACTCCCATGGAAGAAGTGTGCTGCCTGGAACATCTGGCTGAACCTGATGCTTGCACCTTCCCTGAAGCCGTAAATCTTAGGTATGGACACACTAGTCTGTCACATGAACACATCTGGAGGTTTCTTGAAGATTCTGAGATTTGGAGAGGGAGAATATGTGAGGCTAAAGTTTAAAGACATCAATTTTCAGGGAAATCAGATTCCAAAGTATTATCAATTTAAACTTTCAATGTCATAATCAAATAGCCCACCAGAGAACGTGGCCAGTGAATGTCTGGGTTGAATACAGAATTTTGTAAAATATGTGGTTTGGGGGATAATTTTTTTTTAAGTTAGTGAAATTTTTCTTTGGACAGAAAGAAGATTTAAGGCAATGAAGGCGTAAAAAAAATTAAAATGGGACAGGAAGGGTTAAAAAAGATGTAACCCCAAAAAACATTAAAAGATCCTCAAATAGACTCAAGTGTGAGTTTTAGTAAATGACAAAGTTGGCATTTCCAACCATGGGAGAGGATTAATTACTCAGGCAATGGTATCAGGACATGTGGTTTTATATTTAGGAAAACATAAAGGTTAGAGTTAGAAAAAAAGAGTTTTTTTTCTTATTTGACACATTGAATAAAAAATCTAAATGGATTAAAGAGTTAAATGATAAAAATGGAACCATAAGACAGTTGGGAAAAAAATTGTTTCATTTGGAGTATGGAAGATCTTTCAAAGGATAAAAATAAAAGAAGCAGCATACAGAAAAAAGACGAAGAGATTTACTAGATAAAACTGAAAGGCTCTGTATACCAAGTCTTACAAACAAAATTAAAAGGTTAATGAAGCACTGGAAAAATATTTGTACTATATAAGACATGCAAGAAAGGTTGAGTCTCAATACAGGAAGAGAACTTAATAAAAAATAGATGAATGTCAATTAGAAATAGAAATATAGGCAAAGGACATAAACAGGCAATTCACAAACAAAGAAGACAAAAGGTAAATACATAGGAAAGAGATTCAACCTCAAGAATAGCAAAACAAAAAACATACAATCAAAAGGATAACATGCTATTTTTCACCATGAAACTGGCCTTATCAGTTGCAGTACAACCAGGAAACAGGAACAACTTCACATATTTACCAAGACAGGATTTTAATTCAGGGTCTTGGTTACACAGGTGATGGAAAAAGCCAAGAGTGTAAACAGAGGACCATGAAGTAACTTAGAGAAAATTAGCAATGACAGGAAAAGATGATCACCTTTAGGCTGAAAGGACAGGAAGAGGAGGTGGTGTTGCCAGAGCCAGGGGCTGGGGACACTCCTCACTCCACACTCCAGGGAACGCAGCAACTACCAGATATGTCTTCTCCAGTAGAGAGGGAGGGAGAGAAATACCTTGGCTTCCCTCTTCCTTTTACCTTCCAATGTCCCATTGATACTGCCCGTTGGCCACACCTAGGTGGATAAAGCTGGATAAATGCAGCCTGCTGTGGTCAGCTCTCGTCTGTAACACATAGCAGAGAAAGCAAAGGGTGAGAAAGAGGTCTGAGGACTAACTGGCCAGGACCACACACTGATAGAGGCTAAAGCCATGACAATGTTTGCAAGGATGCAATGAAATGCTACTTTTATACAAGGCTGCTGCTGTACCAATTTACAATTTACAACTCTCCAGGAGAAGAAACTTGGTAATGTCTGTTAAAGCTTTAAGAAGATGCCCTTTGACCTAGCAATTGCAGTTCTAAGAATTTATCCGAAGAAATATTAGTGATAGAGGAAAAGCAGCATGCAGCTTAAGCCAAGGTCCCCTCGTCCTCAGCCCCTCCTTCTGCAATTGCTCGGCTCTGACCCCATGTCAACCTGGATGTAACTCTGTAGCTCTTCAAGTTCCCCCAGATACTCTACTTGAAACACAAGTCAATGAACAATGTAGACCAAGCTTGTCCAACCCATGGCCTGTGGGCCGCTTGAAGCCCAGGACAACTTTGAATGCGGCCCAACACAAATTCATAAATTTTCTTAAGACATTGTGAGATTTTTTTGTGATTTTTTATATTTTTTTAGTTCGTCAGCTGTTGTTAGTGTATTCTATGTGTGGCTCAAGACAATTCTTCTTCTTCCAATGTGGCCCAGGGAAGCCAAAAGATTGGACACCCCCAAGACTTTACTGAAGATTTTGTAGAGGAGATAAAAGAGGGAGTTTACAGCACATTAATAGCAAATTGTGAGTCTTCATCTGATGTTTCTGTTACCCCAAATCCCTTTTGTGCCCCACCACCCCTGTGCTTCTCTTTCAGAGCATGCAGTCCTGGTTCCTGCTCACTCTTCTCTGCGCTTTCATCCTTTTGTTTTGCTGCCTGTTCTCACTCCTACCTCCAGCCATTCACACCCAAATCCATCCTGGAATTCAGAAAAATACAGAACTCTCCTGCTATCAGATGTCACTCTCCATAGAAGGAAACAGAGGCTTAAATTACAAATTCTTTCTTCTGTCATGTGTACAAGGATATCCCTCACATCATTATTTATAATAAAAGGTTTAAAATCTACATGTTTAAGAGTAGGGGATTGGTGACTCCCTTTTGAGGAAATACAATGTAGTTACAAAACATCACCCTGCAGAAAATGAGCTGACAGAAAAAAAAAAATTTCAAATATTAAAACCAGATTGGGTTTATTTTATTTAAACAAGTAAAAAACAAATAAAATGATATTCTCAGAACAAAAGCCTTGTTGGTGGCTGAATAGAGAAAGCAGGAAAGATCTCAGCTGGATTTTAGTTGTAATCCACGTATAAAGGCCAGAGAAGATGGGAAGCAGTTCCATATTGGTCCCAGCTGGTAGTAGTTGATGGGCGTGGTGTTGGTAATTTTTTCTGTCAACAGCCACATAGTAAATATCGTCAGATTTGTGGCCCGTTTGGTTTCTGTTGCAATGGCTCAATTCTGCTGCTTAGCACCAAAGCCCCCACAGACAATACACAGATGAATGAGCATGACTGTGTTCCCATAAAACTTTACTTAAAGACCCTGAAATTTGAATTTCATAATCTTTTCATGGGTCATGAAATATTCTGTTTTTTCCAACCACTTAAACATGTGAAAACCAGCCAGGCATGGTGGCATGTACCTGTAGTCCCAGCTACTCAGGAGGCTGAGCTGGGAGGATCACTTGAGCCCAGGAGTCTGAGGTTACAGGGAACTATGATTGTATCATTGTACTTCAGCCTGGGCAACAGAGAAAGACTCTGTCACTTAAAAAGAAAAAGAAAAAAATTAAAATAATTTTAAAATGTGAAAACTATTCTTACTTTGGGAGCCAAAAAAAAAAAGAAGAGGCCACAGGCCAAATCATGGGCCATATTTTGCTGATCCCTGAATTAGGAAATCATGATTTTGATCCCATTGAGCCAAAGCACTTAGCAAAGTGTTGAAACTATAGGGAGAAAAATACCTTCTCTCACTCTACACTTAGTTTAAGGCTGGGGGACCTATAACAAAAGAGAAATTAACAAGAGAAAAGCATACAAACTTATTTAATATTAAGTTTGACATGTTATGAAAGATTTCAGAAATACAGACCCAAAGAAACAGGGAAAACTGTGTATTTTTATGTTAAGTTTAATGAAGAAGTGGATAGGTATAGAGAAATAAGATTGGACAAAAGGGGTACAATCTCATGGTAATAAACGGGAAAATTTAGCAAAGCCTGTTTATTCAGATTCTTCTCTGTGTTCCTGTGTCTTCAAGAATGAGGATATTACTTTCCTCCAGGTTTAGGGAAGGAACCTTTGGAATGACAGTTTTATGACCTCCCTCAGGGGAGAAGGCTGAGGAGAAGGTGAAAGCAGCCTTCCTGCTTCTGCTGCTTTCTCAAATGCCAAAGTGCCATATTTTGGGGTAGCATGTCCTGAATCCTATGAAAACAAAAACAGGAAAAACAAATCTCCAGTGAATGGGTCTTTTTGTGTTTTCTAAGTGCAGTAGACAGAATGGCCTTAAAGATGTTTAAATATGTTACATTACATGTGTCAAATGGTCTCTCTTCAACTGAAATGACCAGAGCTAAAAGAAATGTGTGGCCATGAGGACACTGTAACCTATGAATGACATGCTGAGACCAGAAACCCAAAATCATGGTAACTGAGAGTGGTGCTAAGGCCATCAGTTTTGGTCTTACTCTCATCTAAGTAGGAACCTGACCAAAAAAGGGGAATTTTTAAAACAAAATTGTGGAAGGCTATTGTTTTGGACTGAGCTCATGTATTAGGCCCCAACAGATCAAATCAAACCAAGACAGAGTCATTCATGCTAAATGTGACATAATCAACTAAGACTTTAATGAAACACATAGATCCTAGACCAGACCAGGTTTTGTTATTCTCCTGTAAACAGGATGTTCCAGCATAAGGAGGTACCCTCTACAAAAGTCCTTGTTCCTACCTTTGCTAAACTGACTGTTCTACTCTTTCCCAGTGGGTTTCAAGACCAAATAAGTATATTTATGATGGTGATAGTGACATCAATGACTAAAGTTTTGGTTGGTCAATCTCTCAAAATTGAGAAAGTGACCAAAAGGGGGGAATTGTTAAAGCAAACTAAATAGGGCCTGAGAAGGACTCCATACTTCAATATTTCAGTCCTTATGGGTGAACCGCAACCTAACTTAATAGGTAGATAAGATTGAAAACCTAACTTAGGAGTATGCACCTGTAACAATAGCTGAATCTTAGCCAATCCAGCAGCCACACTTCAACCACTCATAGACTGCTGAGTGTTCAAACTGTGTTCAAATAAGGCAAACACTGAGCTGTAACCAATCCAGTTGTTTCTGTACCTCACTTCTGATTTCTGTATGTCACTTCTTTTAGTTGTCTATAAACTTTTTCTGACCACGAGGCATTCCTGGAGTTTCTCCAAATCTGCAGTGATTCTGGGGGCTGCCCAATTCAGGAATCATTCATTGCTCAATTGAACTCCATAATTCCATAATTGTATTTGTGGTCTAGTTACTTAATTTTCCTGATCTCAGTTTTCTTATCTGTAAAAGGAGATAAGAATTTTTACCAACTGTGATGGCTAATATTGAGTGTCAACTTGATTGGATTGAAGGTTGCAAAGTGTTGTTCTTGGGTGTGTCTGTGAGGGAGTTGCCAAAGAAGATTAACATTTGAGTTAGGGGACTGGGAGAGGTAGACTCACCCTCAATCTGGGTGGGCACCATCTAATCAGCTGCCAGCATGGCTAGAATACAGTGGGCAGAAGAACATGGAAGGACTAGACTCACTGAGTCTTCTGGCCTTCATCTTTCTCCCATGCTGGATGCTTCCTGCCCTTGAATATCACACTCCAAGTTCTTCAGATTGTGGACTGTTGGACTTACACCAGTGATCTGCCAGGGGCTCTCGGGCCTTCAGCCACAGACTGAAGGCTGCACTGTCTGCTTTCCTACTTTCGAGGTTTTTAGGACTCGGACTGGCTTCCTTGCTCCTCAGCTTGCAGATGGCCCATTGTGGGACTTCGCCTTGTGATCGTGTGAGTCAATACCCCTTAATAAACTCCCCTTGATACACACATCTGTCCTATTAGCTCTGTCCATCTAGAGAACACTGACTAACCCACCAACTGAGCTGCCTGGCTCTTTTATTATTGTTAACAGTTAACAGTTAATTTGGCTTAATTTGCCTAGGGTGCAGGCAGGTCTGGGAGGCCAGCTCATCACTGCTCCCACTTCAACTCAAACAGCAGTGCCTGAAAGTTCATATGAAGACAAATTATCCTGCTGGGAAACAAACAGAATAACCACCACCTCTGAAACTCAGACCTAGGTGCCTCCTTTTCCCTGGCTCCCACATCCAGTTGTTCTCCCCATCTTCAGCAACTCTGTCTCCCAAACAGGCCTCCCTTCCCATAAAATCCCTGCCTTAGTCAAGCCTGAGTCATTTCTTTCCTGGACCACCACGGTGGTTTCTAACTATTCTCTTCCCTCAACCATGGAACCTGCCTGAGACTCAGTTTTCTCATCTATATATTTCAAATGCCACCCTCCTCAGGTTGCAGAATGAAATGATAATTATATTCTCTGTGAACAATAGAACACTGATAAAATATGGTATAACAAGAGTCAGTCAACAGAGACCCACTTGCCCTAGTTTAAATAGGAAATAATGAGGGTTTTATGGAACTCAAAGTCTGCCAGGATCTCATCTCGGCTCCTGTTTTCTCTGCTCTCCCTTCCCTTTCTCTTTCCACCTCCTTTGCTCCCAAGTTCACAGGGCAGAACCTGGCCACATACAATGGATCCTGAGTTGTTTACTTCTCTTCCATCCTAACAGACCAGATGCTGTTATTAGATTATATATTTTAAAAGTCTGCTTAAACCCATTCAATGCCATTGTGTGATTTCAAAGCTTAGTCCATTTTCTGCTGCTGTAACAGAACACCACAGAGTGGGTAATTTATGTTTTAAAAAGTGTATTTGGTTCATGGATCTGGAGACTGGGAAGTCCAAGGGCATGGCAGCATCTTCTGGTAAGGGCTTTCATACTGTGTAATAACATGGTGGGAAAGCTGAAGGGCAAGTAGATGCATGTGGAAGAGACTGCAAGAGGGAGCCAAGCTTACTTTTATAACAACCTGCTCTCATGAAAACAAATTTACTCTTGAGAGAACAAACTCACTACTAAGATAATGACATTAATCTCTTCTTGGGGGCTCAGCCCTCATGACTCAATAACCTCTTTAAGGCCCTACTTCTTAATATTGTTCCATTGGCAATTATGTTTCCAATATATGAACTTTTGGGGGCACATTCAAACCATAGTGGAAGCTAATCCCAAACACCTTTCCCTGCACCCAGGGTCCTTTATGACTTAGCTCCTGTCTCTCATCTGCCTCAGCCTCCATTTTGCATCCTGCCTTCTGCTCACTGAAACTTCTTTTAGTCCCCAAACATCTCCAGTTCTGTGGTGTCTCTCCACTGTGGTAGCTTATGTTCCCTCCTTATGGAGTACCTGCATCTCACCTGTCTGCCTTGTACATTTTTATCCACCACTCAAGACTAAGCTGAAATGTTACCTGCTCTATTCTTACTCCTTTGGGCTCCTAAAGCACTGTATATGTATAATAGTGCATAGATGTACCCACATATATATCAAAGTGTGTACATTCTAAATGTTAGTATGTGTACTCATTAGAACAATTTTTTAAAAGGTAAAATCATGACTCATATAGATGAGAAATGAACATGTGTTAAGGATTTATCAATTAATGAATCAATGAGAGAACCAGATGTCATAATCATTTCAAAGGAGAAATTTTAAAAATACAAATTTATAGGAGTTAAGGAATGTTGAAATGAATATGCAAATGGAGGCAAAGGTAGCATTTTCCACAGCAGAGGAGAAAAGTCAGTTCAACTTCTACCTGTTAGGGAAGAATTTGCATGTCTAAAGGTAGGAATTATTTTTCATTGCTATCAGTTATCTATAATTTATCAAGAAGTAAAATAGCTTCCATAGAATCAGATAACCCCTGGGGTGTCCTTTAGAGTCCAAATAATACACAGTTTTCCACTTAAGCACATATTTTTCCTACAGTACCCACCAAATGCTTAACAAACACTAGCAGCCTTTCTTAGAAGGTAGCTTCTAGAACTGGGCCACAAAAAAGTCAGAGAATATTAGAGGGCAGGGTTGATTTCATATTCCCCTAGAGGAGTGCTGACTTCAATTCTTCCTAAAAGCAGGATTGGTATCAGACGTGTGAGGGTTAGGACGGTGGTTGGGGTTGCTGAGGAGGTGAGGAGTTTTGTAAACACTCCTTTTTTACATGGCTGTAATAGATTTCCATTCATACCTATTTGGATTTCATGAAGCAAATTTAATGTCCTGTCAGGTTTGTTAAAATTAGGTTGTAACCCAATGTTTTGATTTTAATGTTTGTCCCCTCCAAAACTCATGTTGAAATTTGATTGCCAATGTAATGGTATGGGAGTTGGGGCCTTTAAGAGGTTATTAGGCCATGAGGATTCTACCCTCACAGGTGGGTTTAATGCCTTAATAAAAGAACTTGCAGAAGCAGGCTCTCTGGGCTCTTCTGCACCCTTGCCATGTGAGGAACAGTGCTCCTCTCTGGAGGATGCAGCACTCAAGGCGTCATCTTGGGCATAGACACAAGGCCCTTACCAGACACCAAACCTGCCAACACCTTGATATTGGACTTCCCAGCCTCCAGAACTGTAAGTCAATATATTTCTGTTCATTATAAATTACCCAGTCTGCAATATTCTGTTATAGCAGCACAAAAGAACTAAGACAACCAATAAATGAAAACTTAAAATGGGCAGAACATAAAAGCAATACAAATTTTTTGGAAAAAGGGGCCAGGAATAGCTATATTCTCCCTTTTATTGTGTCTCACAGTTTTACTTTCAGACACACATCTTCTTTGTGAAAGTGCCCACACCTCAGAGGTCTGAGACTTGTTATGAATCTTTTTTTAGTGCCCTTTCATAGTAAAAAAAAAAAAAAAAAAAAAAGGTTCAATAATTTCCCTCAGACTGGCCTAAAAGGAGCCTTCCCCTTGTGGCTGGTGGAGGCTCTTTCTCCTCCAGAGCTGCAGTTTAATGAGACCCCAAGGGAGGCTTTGGGATGCAGGGAGCCAGCACTTTAGTTTAATTTAAGTGTCTGGCTCTTTTTATTTTATTTTTCTTCTTTCTGTGTCTTGGGCAGCTCCACTAGCTCCAGCTGAGAAGTTTAACTCATTTAACACTTGCAGATGCTCCCTGTTCTGAAGCACCAATGCTTGTGGCTTGTTGAAAAGTCCTTAGGAGACTCAGGGACATGAGAATAATGTGTCCAGTGACCATAAGGCTGTCTTTAAAAGAAGAACATCTTGTCAGTGAGGAAAATTGCACCTTTGTCACTTGCTTTGCATCAACTTCAAGGCCCGACTTAACTATTTCCTCAGCATTCATTTAGCACCATTTATTAAGCACCTGTTTTAGGTTCTAGAACTTCAAAGATGAGGAAGCACAGAACGTACTTCTAATGAGGCTGCTGTCTAGTATATGATAAACACCAAAACAGACTACTATAAACAGCCTGGAGGTGGCCAGAGGCACATGATTAGGAGAAAAAAGCAAGGAGCAGAACAGCCTGAGTGATACAATCCCATCTGAGTAACAAGAGTTATTTATACATATATATGGAGAGAAGATACATATGCTTACATATGAGCAGAACATTTCTGGAAGCATGCTGGATGACTGGTTATCTCTGAAGGCTTGGCTTTGGGGACTCTGGCATACAGGACAATTTTTAATTTCACTTTATATCCCTCTATATGTTCAAAAACCATTCTTTTTACAATGAGCATACATTACTTATAGAATAAAACAACAGCAACCAGCATGGCGGTACCACCAAAGAGGTACATACAGTGAGTTATGGAAGCAATGAAACAAATCAGAAGATCCAAATTCAAGAATTTTCCTAATTATCTTAGATGGATCAATTTCTAGATTGTCATAGTTTTTGCTTACACATTTATGGTATGTGACACTTATTCTCTACCACAGCCTGCCTTCCTGCCTTCTTTCCTTCCCTTCGTCCTTCCATGGATGTTTACTGAGATTCTACTATGCGCAAGCTAGATGATTCAATATTGTATTTGTTATCAAGCTTGATGGCATGTGACAGAAAGAAAAAACTAAAATGGTGGCTTAAAGAATCTAATTTTTTTTTTCTCACACATGATGTGGTCTAGAGGTAGGCACTCATCCCAGGACTTGTATGGCAGTTGCAGGGTGGTCAAGGACCCAGGCTTTATCTAGCTTGCTATTCTCCCATCCTTGGCGTGGCCTCTCGTGGTCTAAATTGGCTGCTCCAGATTCAGCTCCAGTATTCAAATTCCCACAAGCAGAAAGAAATAAAGAGGGGCTCCTGCCCTTCCTTTTAAGGAGACTTCCTAGAACTACCACACTACAATCTAATTAAATCTAATTGGCCAGAACTTAGCCATATGACCACATCTAGCTGCAAGGGAAGCTGGGATGGGCAGAGAAGCTGGGATATGTAGTATTTTAGCTGGGTGCATCACTGCCCTCAATAAATCTAGAATTCTTTTTTTTTTTTTTTTCTGAGACAAGATGTCACCCTGTTGACCAGGCAGTGGCATGATCATGGCTCACTGCAGCCTTGACCACCCAGACTCAGATGATTCTTTCACCTCAGCCTCCTGAGTAGCTGAAACTACAGGTGCATGCCACAATGCTCATCTAATTTTTTGTAGAGATGGGGTTTTGCTATCTTACCTAGGCTGGTGTCGAACACCTGGGCTCAAGTGATCTACCCACCTCAGCCTCCCAAAGTCCTGGGATTACAGGCATGAGCCACCATACCCAGCCTAGGATTCTTTTTCTAAAGAAAAACTAGAAACTAGATATTGGGAGTTCATTAGCAATCAATCTCTGCTGCAAATGGGAACCAAAAAAGAAAGTTCCTGTCTTTATAGTGCTTATACTCTAGGAGAGAAATCTGACATTAATCAAACAATCACAAAAATAATTTTAAAATTGCACACTATAGTAAGTGAGGTCAAGAAACACTTCACTGGGTCTTGGAAGTATATTATTAAAGGACCTAATCTGTTGGGGGAACTCTTTTCTAAGGAAGCATGAAATGGGACTGAAAAAAAAAGTAGCCAGAGGTCAGCCATGCAGGGCCTTGTCTACCTTAAGGTTTTGATCTTTATTGTAGAACAAAGGCCAGTGATTAAAGGGTTTTGAACAGGTTATGAGGTAACTTTTTACCCTGCTATGATTATGTTTTGAAAATATTTTTCTGACAGCTTAGTGCAGAATGTGCTAAAGAGGAAAATTGGATGTGATGGGGGAGCCTACACACTGGCAGAAGGATAACCATTGATGTCCAGCCCATTTCAGAGTAGCCAGAGAAACTTAGTGCCAGCCCTTTGTGGAAACTGACAGTGGTCAGTGGTGGGGCTGCACAACATTGTGCTATATGTCTTGTTCTTTCCTACCCCACTGGGGGTTGAGAGTGGAGTACAACCACAGGAGAGGAACATCTGTGTTGAGTCATGTGGAGCCATGTGTTACTCAACCCTTCTCCCCAGGGATAGTGCAGCCTGGTGAACATGGCTGTCTACCCAACCGACCTTCCACCTACCTTCCTCCCAATAACAGAATCTTGGTTTACTCAATTGCATGATGAAAACCCTTTGATCTCAGGGAGGTAGACTTCCTCCAGCCTCACAGGATGACTTATGATTGGTCTAAAGCAGATATAGTAATCCCATACCTCTTTCCAGATATTTTCCCAGCCATCATCTAGCAAGAGATGAACTTGTGACTCACTGAGATTAAAGAGGGGCTTCTGGGAATGTTTTCTTCATAATAGGAGAAAGTGTTAGAGGATTGTTGTATGTGACCATGCTTTCTCCCTTTTCCTTGCTTGGGGCACTGAAATGAAAATATCATATTTGAAGCTGAGCAGCACCTTTCAGCTATGAGACTAAAAGCTCAAGGACCAAAATCCAACATCCTCATGGCAGATCAGAAAGATAGGATCTTTCTATCTAGGCTTCTGATGACATTGTAGAGCCACTGCACTCAGCTTGGAGCTACCTCCCAACAGATTTCTTAGAATGCAAGGTGATTCCACATGTTCTCACTCATAGGTGGGAATAGAACAATGAGAACACATGGACACAGGAAGGGGAACATCGCACACCAGGGCCTGTTGTGGGGTGGGGGGAGGGGGGAGGGATAGCGTTAAGAGAAATACCTAATGTTAAATGACGAGTTAATGGGTGCAGCACACGAACATGGCACATGTATATATGTAACAAACCTGCACATTGTGCACATGTACCCTAAAACTTAAAGTATAATAATAAAAAAAAGAATGCAAGGTGATTATATGTATCTATTGCTTAAATAAATGTTAATGTAGTATTCTTTTACTTGCAGCCATAGGCATCCTGACTAATACATTTGGTAAATATTGAATTGAACCAAATGAACCAACTTTATCTCAGCTGTGGTTAAACTTGAGTA
Source organism: Gorilla gorilla gorilla (assembly GCF_029281585.2). Classification (NCBI taxonomy): domain Eukaryota; kingdom Metazoa; phylum Chordata; class Mammalia; order Primates; family Hominidae; genus Gorilla; species Gorilla gorilla. The sequence continues at coordinate 79,785,523 of NC_073241.2, forward strand.
ACCTTGGGCAAATTATTTTACCTCTCAGATTTCAGTTTTTCCTCCTCAAAATTGGCTGGTAATGATAACCATCTTGTAAGGTATGTTCTGAGAAATAAACAAGGTAATACATATAAACCCATTTAGTGATCTCTAAAGTACCGTCCAAATGCAAGTATAAAAGATTAAAATACTGTTGTCTGTTATACTTCTTAAATGCACACAGATATTACTATTTTAGTAGCTAAAAACAGAGCCAATTTTCTTATTGGCATTCTTCTATTCAGTAAAGTAGGTAATATAAATTGTATGAATACACATTTCCCCCCCTCCCCATTGAGATTCAATAAAGTCATTTTTAGTTTGCTTGGTGAAAAAATATAGTAACCATGTTAATCTTTCCTAAATTAGCTCTCAAACCAAAAAAAAAAGAGGGTTGCTTAGCACTGATGTATAAGAACTAAAATGTTCTTTGAAATCAGGAAGACTTAGATTTGAATGTTGATACTTCCGCTTCTAAGCTTTGTGACATTGGTATATTTAATTTCTGTATATTATATGAGGATGATAATGCCTACCTTATCATGTATAAAAATTCAAAGGAGATGATTAAGGATGGTCCAATACTACTCACAACTCTGGCCCTCACCATATCCCACTCAATTATTTACTGCTTCTTAGCTAACCCCTCCATTGAAGGAAAAGTTGCTCATTCTTATCAGGGCCTTTGATTGATCAGGGCCCAGGATATCACTGGGCCATATTTTATTAGTGGATGAAGACACAACATACCACAAAATGATAATCGTTTTGCTCTTCTGCACCCATGAAAAAAAGATTCACTTCTACCTCTTCTTTTTCATGCATGTGGTAGACAGAATTCTAAGATGGTCCCCAATGATCTCCTCCTGATACTCATGCCTACACATAATCTCATCCCCTTAAGTGTGGGCTGGACCTGGGGACTTTCTTCTTTTTCTTTTTTTTAAGTGGCTTTATTGAGATATCATCCACATATGATTCATTCATTTAAAGTGTATAATTCAATGGTTTTATTCAAAAAAATCAATATTAAATAAAGTATACTCAAAGATATATGAAACCATCACCAACAACAATATCTGAACATTTTCATCACCTGAAAAGGAAACTGTGTACACTTTAATTATCAACTCCCTATTCCCCTATGCCTAAGCAAGCACTAATCTACTTTCTGTCTCTAAATATTTGCCTATTTGGACATTTTATAGAAACGGAATCATATAATATGTGGTCCTTTTGCGACTGGTTTCTTTAACTTAGCATAACGATTTCAAAGTTCATCCATCTTGTGGCATGTAACAGTATTTCATTCATTTTTATGACTGCATAATATTCCATTGTATGGATATATCACATTTAGTTTATTCATTCATCAGTTATGAACATTCGAGGTGTTTCCACCTTTTGGCTATTATGAATAATGCTGCTACAAACCTTCAAGTACAAGTTTTTGTGTAGACATGTTTTCATTTCTCTTGCATCCATACTTTGGAGTGGAATTGTTGGGTCATATGGCAACTCTATGCTCAATCATTTGAGGAACTTTCAGACTGTTTTCCAAGCAGTTGCAGCATTTTACATTTCCTCCAGCAGTGTATGAGGGTCTTGAATTCTCCACATCCTCACCAACAAGTTATTTTCTTTTTTTAAAATTAAATTAGCAATGTTAGGGTGAAGTGGTATCTCCTTGTGGTTTTTATGGATGTTGAGCACTGTTTCATGTGCTTATTAGCCATTTGTATATCTTCTTTGGAGAAATTTCTATTCACGATTTTTACCCATTTTTAAATTGAACTATTTGTCCTTTTATTGCTGAGTTGTAAGAGTTCTGTGTATTCTGGATACAAGTCCCTTATCAGATATATGATCTGTAAATATTTTCTTCCATTCCATAAGCTGTCTTTTTACTCTCTTGATAGTGTCTTTAGATGCACAAAAGTTTTCAATTTTGATAAAATCCAATCCATTTTTTTTTTCATTGCTCATATGTTTGGTGTCAGATCTAAGACTCCATTGCCAAATCCATGGTCATGAAGATTTATCTCTGTGTTTTATTCCAATAATTGTATAGTTTTAGTTTTGACATTTTGATCTTGATCCATTTTGAGTTAATTATTTGTATATGTTATGCAGTAAGTGTCCAAATTAATTATTTTCCCTGTGACTATCCAGTTGTTCCAGTGCCTTCATTGAAAAGACTATCTTTTCCCTATTGAATGGTCTTGCACCCTTCTTGAAAATCAGATGACCATAAATACATGTGTTTATTTCTGGACTCTCAATTCTGTTCCATTGAGCTATATATCTATCTTTATGCCAATATCACACTGCCTTGGTTACTGTTACTTCAGAGTAACTTCCAAAATCTGGAAGTGTGGGTCCTCCTACTTTGTTCTTCTTTTTCAAGATTTTTTTGGCTTTTCTAGATTCCTTGCAACTCCATATGAATTTTAGAATCAGCTTATCAATTTCTACAAAGCAGTCAGCTAGGATCTGATAGAAATTACACTGAATCTGTAGATCAATTTAGAAAGTATTGTCATCTTAGCAATATCAAGGCTTCCAATCAAAGAAAATGAGATTTTTAAAATTTATTAAGATTTCCCTTTAATTTCTTGCAACAGTGTTTTGTAGTTTTCCAAGTTTTATTCTTCTTTTAAGTTTATTCCTAAGTGTTTTATTCTTTTTGATGCTATTGTAATAGGATTGATTTCATAATTTTATTTTTGATTTGTTTATTACAAGTATATAGAAATACAATCTTTTTTATATACTTTAAGTTCTAGGGTACATGTGCACAATGTGCAGTTTTGATACATAGGTTCACATGTGCCATGTTGGTTTGCTGCACCCATCAACTCATCATTTACATTAGGTATTTCTCCTGCCCTTCCTCGACCCCACGACAGGCCCTGGTGTGTGATGTTCCCCACCCTGTGTCCAAGTGTTCTCATTGTTCTATTCCCACCTATGAGTGAGAACATGCAGTGTTTGGTTTTCTGTCCTTGTGATAGTTTGCTGAGAATGATGGTTGCCAGCTTCATCCATGTCCCTGCAAAGGACATGAACTCATCCTTTTTTTGGCTGCGTAATATTCCGTGGTGTATATGTGCCACATTTTCTTAATCCAGTATATCATTGATGGACATTTGGGTTGGTTCTAAGTCTTTGCTATTGTGAATAGTGCCGCAATAAACATGTGTGCATGTGTCTTTATAGTAGCATGATTTATAATCCTTTGGGTATATACCCAGGAATGGGATTGCTGGGTCAAATGGTATTTCTAGTTCTAGATCCTGGAGGAATCACCACACTGTCATCCACAATGGTTGAACTAATTTACACTCACACCAACAGTGTAAAAGCTTTCCTATTTCTCCACATCCTCTCCAGCATCTGTTGTTTCCTGACTTTTTAATGATTGCCATTCTAACTGATGAGAGATAGTATCTCATTGTGGTTTTGATTTGCATTTCTCCGACGACAAGTGATGATGAGTATTTTTTCATGTGTCTGTTAGCTGCATAGATACCTTCTTTTGAGAAGTGTCTGTTCATATCCTTCACCCACTTTTTGATGGGGTTGTTTCTTTTTTTTCTTGTAAATTTGTTTGAGTTCTTTGTAGATTCTGGATATTAGCCCTTTGTCAGATGAGTAGATTGCAAAAATTTTCTCCCATTCTGTAGGTTGCCTGTTCACTGTGATGGTAATTTCTTTTGTCATGCAGAAGCTCTTCAGTTTAATTAGATCCTATTTGTCAATTTTGGCTTTCATTGCCATTGCTTTTGGTGTTTTAATCATGAAGTCCTTGCCCATGCCTATGTCCTGAATGGTATTGCCTAGGTTTTCTTCTAGGGTTTTTATGGTTTTAGGTCTAACATTTATGTCTTTAATCCATCTTGAATTACTTTTTGTATAAGATGTAAGGAAGGGGTTCAGTTTCAGCTTTCTACATGTGGTTAGCCAGTTTTCCCAGCACCATTTATTAAATAGGGAATCCTTTCCCCATTTCTTGTTTTTGTCAGGTTAGTCAAAGATCAGATGGTTGTAGATGTGTGGTGTTATTTCTGAGGCTTCTGTTCTGTTCCATTGGTTTATATATCTGTTTTGGTACCAATACCATGTTGTTTTGCTTACTGTAGCCTTGTAGTATAATTTGAAGTCAGGTAACATGATGCCTCCAGCTTTGTTCTTTTTGCTTAGGATTGTGCTGGCAATGTGGGCTCTTTTTTGGTTCCACATGAACTTTACAGTAGTTTTTTCCAATTCTGTGAAGAAAGTCCTTGGTACCTTGATGGGGATGGCATTTAATCTATAAATTACTTTGGGCAGTATGGCCATTTTCATGATATTGATTTTTCCTACCCATGAGCATGGAATATTCTTCCATTTGTTTGTGTCAATTTTAGATCTTTCCTGCTTTCTTTTGTGGGCATTTAGTGCTATAAATTTCCCTCTACACACAGCTTTAAATGTGTCCCAGAGATTCTGGTACATTGCGTCTTTGTTCTTACTGGTTTCAAAGAACATCTTTATTTCTGACTTCATTTCGTTATTTACCCAGTACTCATTCAGGAGCAAGTTGTTCAGTTTCCCATGTAGTTGTGTGGTTTTGAGTGAGTTTCTTAATCCTGAGTTCTAATTTGATTGCACTGTGGTCTGAGAGACAGTTTGTTGTGATTTCTGTTCTTTTACATTTGCTGAGGAGTGCTTTACTTCCAATTATGTGGTCAATTTTAGAATAAGTGCGAAGTGGTGCTGAGAAGAAAGTATATTCTGTTGATTTGGGGTGGAGAGTTCTGTAGATGTCTACTAGGTCTGCTTGCTGCAGAGCTGAGTTCAGGTCCCGGATATCCTTGTTAGCCTTCTGTCTCATTGATCTGTCTAATATTGACAGTGGGGTGTTAAAGTCTCCCATTATTATTGTGTGGGAGTCTAAGTCTCTTTGTAGTTTTTTAAGGACTTGTTTTATGTATCTGGGTGCTCCTGTGTTGGGTGCATATATATTTAAGATAGTTAACTTTTCTTGTTGAATTGATCCCTTTACCATTGTGTAATGATCTTCTTTGTCTCTTTTCATCTTTTTTGGTTTAAAGTCTGTTTTATCAGAGACTAGGATTGCAACCCCTGCTTTTTTTTTTTTTTTTTTGCTTTCCATTTGCTTGGTAGATCTTCCTCCATCCCTCTATTTTGAGCCTATATGCATCTGCATGTGAGGTTGTTCTCCTGAATATAGCACACTGATGGGTCTTGACTTGTTATCCAGTTTGCCAGTCTGTGTCTTTTGATTGGGGCATTTAGCCCATTTACATATAAGGTTAATATTGTTATGTGTGAATTTGATCCTGTCATTATGATATTCACTGGTTATTTTGCTCGTTAATTGATGCAGTTTCTTCATAGCATCAATGGTCTTTACAATTTGGCTTGTTTTTGCAGTGGCTGATGCCGGTTGTTTCTTTCCATGTTTAGTGCTTCCTTCAGGAGCTGTTGTAAGGCAGGCCTGGTGGTGAAAAATCTCTCAGCATTTGCTTGTCTGTAAAGGATTTTATTTCTCCTTCACTTATGAAGCTTCGTTTGGCTGGATATGAAATTCTGGGGTGAAAATTCTTTTCTTTAGGAATGTTGAACATTGACCCCCATTCTCTTCTGGCTTGTAGGGTTTCTGCCGAGAGATCCACTGTTAGTCTGATGGGCTTCCCTTTGTGGGTAACTTAACCTTTCTTTCTGGCTGCCCTTAACACTTTTTCCTTCATTTCAACTTTGGTGAACCTGACAATTATGTGTCTTGGGTTTGTTCCTCTTGAGGGATATCTTTGTGGTGTTCTCTGTATTTCCTGAATTTGAATGTTGGCCTGCCTTGCTATATTGGGGAAGTTCTCCTGGATAATATCCTGAAGAGTGTTTTCCAACTCGGTTCCATTTTTCCCATCACTTTCAGGTTCACCAATCAAATGTAGATTTGGTCTTTTCACATAGTCCCATATTCCTTGGAGGCTTTGTTCATTTCTTTTTACTCTTTTTTCTCTAACTTTGTCTTCCTGCTTTATTTCACTAATTTGATCTTCAATCACTGATAACCTTTCTTCCACTTGATTGAATTGGCTATTGAAGCTTGTGCATGCGTCACGAAGTTCTCGTGCCATGGTTTTCAGCTCCACCAGGTCATTTAAGGTCTTCTCTATGCTGTTTATTCTAGTTAGCCATTTGTCTAATCTTTTTTCAAAGTTTTTAACTTCTTTGTGATGGGTTTGAACATCCTCCTTTAGCTCGGAGAAGTTTGTTATTACCGACCTTCTGAAGCCTACTTCTGTCAACTAGTCAAAGTCATTCTCCATCCAGCTTTGTCCCATTGCTGGCAGGGCGCTGCGGTTCTTTGGAGGAGAAGAGGTGCTCTGATTCTTAGAATTTTCAGCTTTTCTGCTCTGGTTTCTCCTGATCTTTGTGGTTTTATCTACCTTTGGTCTTTGATATTGGTGACCTACAGATGGGGTTTTGGTGTAGATGACTTTCTGTTGATGTTGATGCTATTCCTTTCTGTTTGTTAGTTTTCCTTCTAACAGTCAGGTCCCTCAGCTGCAGGTCTGTTGGAGTTTGCTGGAGGTCCACTCCAGACCCTATTGGCCTGGGTATCACCAGCAGAGGCTATAGAACAGCAAATATTGCTGCCTGATCTTTTCTCTGGAAGCTTCGTCCCAGAGGGGCAGCCACCTATATGAAGTGTCTGTCAGCCCCTACTGGGAGGTGTCTCCCAGTTAGGCTACATGGGGGTCAGGGACCCACTTGAGGAGGCACTCTGTCTGTTCTCAGAGCTCAAACGCTGTGCTGGGAGAACCTCTGCTCTCTTCAGAGATGTCAGACAGGGACGTTTAAGTCTGCAGAAATTGCCTGCTGCCTTTTGTACAGCTATGCCCTGCCGACAGAGGTGGAGTCTAGAGGCAGTAGGCCTTGTTGAACTTTAGTGGGCTCCATCCAGTTCGAGCTTCCAGGCTGCTTTGTTTACCTACTCAAACCTCAGAAATGGCAGACGTCCCTACCCCAACCATGCTGCCATCTCACAGATCGATCTCAGACTGCTGTGTTAGCAGTGAGCAAGGCTCCATGGGCGTGGGGTCCACAGAGCCAGGCATGGGAGAGAATCACCTTGTCTACCAGTTGCTAAGACCTTGTGAAAGGCACAGTATTTGGGGAGGAGTGTCCCATTTTTCCAGGTAGTCTGTCATGGCTTCCCTTGGCTAGGAAAGGGAAATACCCCGACCCCTTGTGCTGCCCGGGTGAGGTGACGCCCCACCCTGCTTTGGCTTGCCATCTGTGGGCTGCACCCACTGTCCAACCAGTCCCAGTGAGATGAACCACGTACCTCAGTTGGAAATGCAGAAATCACACCCATCTTCTGCATGGATCATGCTGGGAGCTGCAGACTGGAGCTGTTTCTATTCGGCCATCTTGGAATGCCCCCCTAGATCAGTTTAGAAATACAATCTTTTTACATTGATCTTGTATTCTGCAATCTTGTTGAACTCGTTTATTACTTTTGATAGTTTTTTTTACTAGATTCTTTAGAATTTTCTGTATACAAGATTATGTCATTTGTGAATAGAGATAGTTTTACTTCTTCCTGTCCAAAATGGATGGCTTTTATCTTATTTTTCTTGCCTAATTGTCCTGGCTAGAACCTGCAGTACAATGTTGAATAAATGTGGTGAGAATGGGCATCTTGTGTTGTTACAGATCTTAAGGGAAAAGAATTCAGTCTTTCACCATTAAGTATGATGTTAGCTGTGGGTTTTCCATACATGACCTTTATCAAGTTAATGAAATTCCTTTCTATTCCCAGTTTGTTTGATGTTTTTAATTATGAAATAATGTTAGATTTTGTCAGATGCTTTCTCAGCATTAATTGAGATGATCATGTGATTTTTTCCCCTTCATTCTATTAATGCAGTATATTATATTGATTGGTTTTCTTGTGTTGAACCACCTTTGCACTCCTGGGATAAATTGTACTTGGTTATGTGTATAATTTTTGCACACGGCCAGTTTGGTTTGTTAGTATTTTGTTTACAATCTTTGCATACATATTCATAAGAGACATGGATCTGCAGTCTTTCTGTGATGCATTTGTCTTATTTTGGTATCAGAATAATTTCCGGTCAGTTTCTGGGGAACAGATCATCTCATATTCTAATTTCATGGAATGAATTAGGAAGAGTTCCTTCTCCTATTTTTTTGAATTTGAGTTTGTGAAAAGTTGGTATCAATTATACATTTGGTACAATGTCTGCATTGATGCCATCTGTTCCTGCTTTTCTTTTTGAGTAATCTGATTTTTTGTTACTAATTCATTCTTTTCCATTATTACAGTTTTGTTCAGGGTGTCTATTTCTTCTTGGGTCAGTTTTATTAGTTTATGTCTTTCTAGGAATTTGTTCATTTCATCCAGGTTATCTAGGTTTTTGCATATAATTTCATATATGCATGTATTCCCTTTATAATCTTTTTTTTTTGTCAATCTAGCTAAAGGTTTGTTAATTTTATTGATGTTTTCAAAGAACATGCTTTTGGTATTGATTTTTATATATTGTTTTTCTCTTCCTTGTTTCATTAATTTCTATTCTAATCTTTATTATTTTCTATCTTCTCCTTGCTTTAGATCTTTCTTCAGCATCTTCAGGTGGAGGTTAGGTTGATTTGAGATCTTTCTTTTATAATATAGGCATTTATAGCTATACATGTCCCAGTAAGCGTCACTTCAGCTGCATCCCGTAAGTTTTGGTATGTTGTGTTTTTATTTCATTCATCTTAAAGGAAATGGTGGGAGAGAGAAACATGATAGGAAAAAAAGTTAACATTTGTTTTTTGTTTTGTTTTGATACAGAGTCTTGCTCTGTCACCCAGGCTGGAGTGCAGTGGCACAATCTCAGCTCACTGCAACTTCCACCTCCTGGGTTCAAGCAATTCTTGTGCCTCAGCCTCCAGAGTAGCTGGGATTATAGGCATGTGCCACCATGCCCAGCTAATTTTTGTATTTGAAAGATATTTAAAACATGATAGGAAATATTTGTGTTTAAAAGACATCTTTCTTCTTTTTAATATAGGCATTTATAGCTATACATTATAATATGTATAGCTATAAATGCCTATATTTTTGGATTTCCCTTTTTATTTCTTCTTTACACAATAGTTATTTATGACTGTTATTGTCCCACATATTTTCAAATTTTCTAAATGACATTTGTATTTTAATGAATAGAATATGATAAAGGTGAGGAGACATCACTTTTGAGAATAGGTTTCAAAAGACTGTGACTTCTCTCTCGTTTGCACATGCTCTGCTTGGCTTTTCCCACTTGCTTATTCTGATAAAGCAAGCTGTCATATTATGTACCACCATATAGAAAGGCTCATGTGTCAGGAAGTGAGGGCAGCCTTTGGCCAAGAGGCCAATAAGGGACTGAAGCTCTCAGTCCAATAGCTCACGAGGAGCTGAATCCTATCAACAACCATATAAATGAGCTTGGAAGTGGACCCTTCCATAGTGAGCCTTGGTTGACAGCCTGATTGCAGTGGTATAACACAGTCTGAGCCCAAGGACCCAGTCAAGGCACGCCCAGATTTCCGATTCACAGAACCTGTGAGATAATAAATGTTGTTTTAAAACCACCAAGTGTTGAGGTAATTTGTTACATAGCAGTAGATAAATAATAAGATGTAGTTGCTTCAGAAAGAGGGCCTGGGTCCTTTGAATGGGCCAGATACTTATTTTTATTTCCTGTCTCCATGATATAAGAGGCCTAGAAAGGACCCTACCTCATACATTGTCTCTGTGTCCCACCTTCTCTACTGGAAACTGAGTGTGGTAAATCAGGTTGGATCTTTTCTGGGGAACTGACCATCTCAGATTCAGGTGAGGAAGAACCAAAAGGCCTCCTTTAAGTTCAATTCTTCAACTCAGAATTTGTATTGGGTTGGTACAAAAGTAACTGGTTATTGCAGTTACTTTTAATTGCAAAAGCCGCTATTACTTTTGTACCAACCTAAATATTAGTGTAGGGTGGGGCTACCATGTCTAAAGTGTTCCTTTGTTTCCCATTTGGTTATTGTCCTTCATAAGTAAGTTTGTTTGTTTATAACCTTAAGGGTGGAAGGTGAGAGGATAGAATGAAGCTCCCAAGCCCTACACCAAACCCTCAATAGAGATAATGAAAGCAGAGCATTCAGTACATAGTAGGTGCTCAACAAATGTGAACTTTTTGACTGGATGCAGTGGCTCCTGCCTATAATCCCAGTACTTTGGGAGGCCAACGGGGGCAGATCACCTGAGGTCAGGAGTTCAAGATCAGCCTGGGCAGCATGGTGAAACCTCATCTCTACTAAAAATACAAAAATTAGCTGGGCATGGTGGCACACGCCTATAATCCCAGCTACTCGGGAGGCTGCGGCATAAGAATTGCTTGAACCCAGTAGGTGGAGGTTGCAGTGAGCTGAGATTGTGTCACTGCACTCCAGCCTGGGTGATGGAGCAAGACTCTGTATCAAAACAAAACAAAAAACAAATGTTAACTTTTTTTCCTATCGTGTTTCTCTCTCCCACCCAGTCCTCCAAACTCACTCAAGTTATGACATAGAGTCTCAAACTGTCTGCATAACACCCTGGGGTCACTTGTATTTTGTGGTAGCAAAGCTCCTAATTTGTTTGCTATTGATGTATTTATTGCTAGACCTTATTGAAAAAGGAATTCAACAAAATTCAACTCAACAAACACCTTGGTGATGGGCATTATGCTGAGATTGCACAAACAGAGGGGAATAGAACACAGTTTCTGTCCTTAGACCTGAATTCGGAACTAGTGCCTGGAGAGGGGAAGTTTGTTTTTATAGATCATCTCACGATTTGAAGGCCAGTCACTAAGAATCCACTCATTTTTTCCCCCATATTTCCCCAACTCAAATCACTCAGGAACAATGTCAGAAAGTCTAACACTTCCTCCATTTTGACTTCAGTCCTGGTGATGGGTCTTCTCTGAGGCCATCCATGTGGATATCTCCTAGGATACAACCATATCTGGAACAGAGGCCTGCCCTAATGGAAGTCCCTCCATTACCCAATAAGAAAAATTGGGGAAAAACCCTGAACCTCAAGTCACTTCACAGCCACTTGTCACAAAATGTTCACAATAATGGTACAACTCTACAATGACTGCAGATGAATGGCTTCCTGCCTCTGTGTAATATACACTTGCACAATGGTCAGGACATAGGACTGCTGTGAGAAAATGCTCTTGATCTGTGAAGTTGGAATCCAGGAATTCTGGAGGAAGATGGAGCACAGGTATGAGAGGAGGAAGGAGAGAATGACTCCTTCCCAGGCCTCCTGATCACGTGGGCACATCATGCTAATGTTAACATGAATGTGCGGGCTCACAGTTGCCACCTATTTGACAGCATTGACAGCAGGATGTTCAGTGTCCCCCAATTAATCCTGGTATGTCTCTGGTGAGTTCTGGACCATTGAGGTCCCCAGCCCACAGGCCACTTGAGGGCAGTGTCTCCCCACTGCAGCTGCTGCTGGGCTGCTCTCCAAAAGCAATGATTCTCCCTGCCTAGGCTGTTGTTTCCTGGGCCCTCAAAACTGCAAAGTCCTTCTGAGGCCAGCACTGCTGTCTGTTATTTCATCTTTTCTTGGTGCACGCACTGCTAGAGCCACACTGTGTTCTAGGTGGAAATCGCCAGCCCAGACCTACCCTGGCCCTGTCTGGCTCTTAGGCCCTTCAGCAACAATACATGTGCCCCAAGCCTCTTGCTTTCCTTTGTGAAAACAACCCCCCAAGGTCCTTTCCTCTAGTCTCTCCCCCTGGAACTTAAACTTACAACTTCTGTCCCACAGACTGGCCATTCCCTGCAAGCACATCAGCTGGTACCAAGAGGTTTGGGAGGCACTGCCCCACCAGTTTGTTAGATTCCGAATACATATCTCTGGGTGTCAGAGATACTTGTAACATCCTATTACAGTAGTTCTGGGAAATGGACTTTTTCTTCAGGGCAAGAAGAAAACTAAATTTTTTTAATAAGTTGGAATAGCACTTTTTTTCCACCCTGTGGCCACATTGTTACAGGTATAACAGGTAGATATGAGTGAAGAAGACTAAATTCCTTGAGTAGCTTGTGTTGTATGTGACTGTGTGTGTGTGATGTTGACCCACGTGTACCTTAGTGCAAGATTAGAAGATCATAATGGAAGCCTCTCCCAGCTTCACTCTTGTCCTTCTGGAAATCCCATCCTGAGGGAAGGATGAGGTGAGTCGTGGCATGATGGCTAAGAACATTAACCAGTTTCCAGAGCAACGAAGGGAGCTTTGGAATCTGCCTTTAAGGAGTTTCTGTGCTAGACTCCAGGAGAAAACTTAACGTTCAGTTTTTAGGTACAAACAGCTATGTTTGGACAAATAACTGTGTCAGATGCTTGAATGAAAATATATCCTGGGTTTTTTCTTAGTCTTTCAAATGCATCCAAACCTTTCTGTTGTACTTTTCTAGGAGGCAGTTGTTTCTCTTCTCACAACGAATCAAGCCAGTTAAAAACTGCATGTTCTGAAAGATTGGATAAGGAAAATGTGGTATATGTATGCCATGGAATACTATGCAGACATAAAAAAGAACAAGATAGTGTCTTTTGGGGGAACATGGATGGAGCTGGAGGCAAATATCCTTAGCAAACTAACACAGGAACAGAAAACCAAATACTGCATGTTCTCACTTATAAGTGAGAGCTAAATGTTGAGAAGTTATGAACACAAAGAAAGGAACAGCAGACACTAGAGTCTACTTGAGGATGAAGGGTGAGAGGAGAGAGAGAAGCAGAAAAGATAACTATTGGGTAGTGAGCTTATTACCTGGGCGATGAAATAATCTGTACAACAAACTCCTGTGACACAAGTTTACCTATGTAACAAACCTTCACATGTACCTCCGGACCTAAAATAAAAGTTTTAAAAAACAATAAAATTTTTAATTGCATATTAAACAAATTAACGTATGAGCCTGCCTGAGGGGTAAGGAATAGAAGGAAAAAAGAATGAACACAGGTGGTGAGACTACGGCTACAGGCTTTGTTATTAACTGAGTGCTGCTGTGCAAATTAGGCTTTCTGTGCCTCAGTATCCAAACCATTAATGTAAGGGTTGTTAAGTTAAATTAGATATTCTTGTAGGCAACTTTCAATGCAAGTATTCTCTGACTATAGATATTCTCTCCCTCCCCCTTTTCCCCTCCTCCCCCATTTCTCCTCTGTTGACCTCTTTCTCCTTCCTATTTCCCTTCAAGATCCTGTTTCCTTTTTCTTATGTGTGTTGTTTTTATTCCAAGACTTTTACACAGGCTCTTTTATTTTCATCACCAGGCAATTTGTGCCAGCGAGTGTGATGCAAATATAGTTAGTTAGACAGGATTTTGGTTCTGACTGAATAAGAATTGCTCCACTTGAGTTTACAAAAAATATCCCCCAAAAACAAAAAACCACCACCCGGGCCCTCTAAACCAATTCTATTGAAAGTTTCTTGGCTTCTGAATTTAAAGAACAAGTTGTTCCTGTCGGAGATTCATTATAAAATGTTTGTTTCACCTCCTTCGCTGTTAGTGACAAACACACAAAATGAATGCCCAGAGGAGTGTGCAAATCCGAACTGTCCTCCAGAGTAAGGACTCTCCCCTCTGCCGCTACATCAGTGAGCCCACGTTTACAATCTAAAAATTATCCTGAAGCCAAGTCTATCTAAGGACATGAATTAAGGATTCTCAGAAACTGAGTGTTTTCACATACACACACATAGACACACACATGGCTTAGACAGTTCATGTCAAAATAGACTGAAATTAGCAACTTGGACTTTTAAAATAGTCTCTCTTGCTTACGGAAACAAGTGGCAGTGATGGGCTGCTGAAATTGGGAAGAATAAGAAAAACCACAAAAATGGAAGCATCTTAAACTTCCTTCTATCAGTCAGTGACAGAATAGGATTCAATTGCTTGAGGTGGCTAACGTACTATGGCCAAATGATGGGAATCAGATGTAGCTTCCCTTTTCTCGCCACTTTTATCAAGGAGATAGAAAATAAAATTGGAGCAAGTGGAATAAACAACGCTTTAGTCCCTGAAGCCCAAGATAGGTGAGGAATTAAGAGCTCCTACTTCCCAGCTGAGTTACTCTCTAGGCAGTTAAGATTGTCAGGCCATAGCAGACACCGAAAAAGTCAGGAACGTATTATCCTAATACAGGGAGTAAGGGTGTTAGTAACAATAATCCAATCTGACATAGAGAGTCAATTCTGGAAAATATAGGTGTGTGAGCTTCATGCTGATCCCAGGATTATTTAATGGATGGTTCACAGGTACTTAGAAAACAATGGCTATAGGAAGCCAGTACAAATTGTTGTTATTTTGAGACAGAGTCTCACACTGTAGCCCATACTGGAGTGCAGTGGTGCAATCACAGCTCACTGCAGCCTCAACTTCCCAGGCTCAAGCGATCCTCCTGCTTCAGTTTTCCTGAGTAGCTGGGACTACAGGCATGCTCCACCATGCCCAGCTAATTTTTAGATTTTTTTTTTTTTTATAGAGATGGGGTTTTGCCATGTTGCCAAGGCTGGTCTCAAACTCCTGGCCTCAAGTGATTCTCCCACCGTGGCCTCCCAAAGTACTGGCATTACAGATGTGAACCACTGTGCCTGGCCTAGGATTCTTTAAGAATAAGTCAAGGTAATTCCAGATTTTTCTTACCCACCTAGGTTTACTTAACAATGAAATAAAGGAAATGTACTTTATTTGGATTTTAGAAAGGCACTTTAAATTGTTTCCATGAATACTACTCAGCCATAAAAAGGAATGAAATAATGGCATTCGCAGGAATCTGGATGGAAGTGGAGGCCATTATTCTAAGTGAAGTAACTGAAGAATGGAAAACCAAGCATCATATATTCTCACTTATAAGTGGGAGCTAAGCTATGAGGACACAAAGGCATGAGAATGATATAATGGACTCTGGGGACTTGGGGAAAAGGGTGGGAGGCAGGTGAGGGATAAAAGACTACACATTGGGTACAGTGGACACTGCTTGGGTGTGCCAAAATCTCAGAAATCAAATAACTTACCCATGTAACCAAACACCACCTGTTCCCCAAAAACTACTGAAAAATATATTTTAATATAGATATATATATATATACTTATATAGTATATATATAATTCAAAAATTGATTCCATGATGTTCTTGAAGACAAAATGAAAAAAATAACAGATCCTAAATAGTGTGGTTAAAGTTACAGGTGTTTATACAACTATTCTTAAATACTCCTGATGAATAGGTCATGTGTTTGCCTAGAAGGGGATCTTTCCAGCATGCTGCAGAGCTCTGCTTTTGGCTCTGTCTGAGCCACAATTTAATATCAGAGATTTGTGTGCAGCTAGAGATATGAGAGAAGCAGCACAGACGGGAGTCACGGATGCAAACCAAAAGCTTAACGTTCACCGGGAATAAATGGCAACTACTCTCCTTAGGCATGTGGAAAAACAACATATCAAACAAACAGAAATCAAGTGCAAGATGAAGAACCCCATGGGAATGACTTGGGAGAATGAAGAAAACTTTAGAATTCTACTAGAAATCATAAGGACTTGATTAAAGGGAAAATACTGCTAGTTCTTACACGGAAAGACTCAGTGTTATAGAGACGTTGAGTCTCTCTCAATTGATATATATTTTAATAAACGAGTTTAACTCATTCCTATTTTGGGAAATTACTGATATATTTGGAAATCTTTCTTGAGGCTCTTTTGCTTAGGAAGAAATATGTAAGGGCTTCCAGGTCACTGGCAATGTTCTACTTGTGGGTCTGGATTATGGTGTCGGGGCATTTGCTTTATAATAATGTGTTACATTTCACATGTGTCTTATACCTTCCCAATCACAACCTCTTTCCTCTCCCCAGAGGCAGCCGCCATCCACATTTTTATAATAATCAATTTCTAGCACTTTGCAGCTGGTTTAAGATTCATTCACGCTGCAGGCATGTTGCCGTAGTTTACCTTTATCGCCATTTAGCATTTTTTTGTTTAAACATAATGCAATGTGTTTTCTGTTTTCTGTTGGTGATTATTTTGGTTGTTTCTGGTTTTGTTGTTGTTGTTGTTGTTGTTCTGTTTTTGGCTTTTTTGTTTTTGCCACAGGGTCTTGCTCTGTTACCCAGGCTGGAGTGCAGTGGCATGATCTCAGCTCACTGCAACTTCCACTTCCCAGGCTCAAGCAATGCTCCCTCCTCAGCCTCTCAAGTAACTGGGACTACAGGCACATGCCAATAGGTTCCGTTAATTTTTTTTTAAATTTTTTGTAGACATGGCATCTTGCCATGTTTCCCAGGCTTGTCTTGAACTCCTGAGTTCAAGCAATCCTAAAAGTTCTGGGATTATAGGAGTGATCCACTGTGCCCAACTATTTCTGATTTTTGAATATGAAGAACATTGCTACTATAAACCTTCTTGTGTATGTGTCTTGGTGCATGGGTACTCAGGTTTCTCTTGGAGTTATATTAATATACATGTACACACACACACACCTAGGAGTAAAAGTGCTCAGCCACAGGATATGAGAATCTTCAACTTTAGCAGATAACATCCAAACTGTTTTTCAAGGTGGACATAATATATACTTCCCCCAACAAATGTCTGATTCCTTTTTTTAAATTTATTTTTTAGTGACAGGGTCTTGTTCCATCATCCAGGCTGGAGTGCCAGAGCATTCTTATTCTTCCACATCATTGCCAACTCTTGGTATTGTCAGACTTCTAAATTTTAGCTACTGTAGTAAGCCTAATTATCTTTAAAATTGTCATGTGCGTACTTAAGTTTATACTCTCAGAAACCCTGAAACTAATCAGCACATATTTTCCCTGAGACATGACAAGAACATTACATAATTTTATTTTCCACTGCTCCTGAAACCTTACACACACTCACCCATGTTATTATCCAGAGTTTTAGACCTAATTGTTTTTTAAAATAATATTTTATAAGCAATGCTTATTATATGGTTTACTTTTTGTTTGTGTAGCATTACTTCTTCCATCCCTTTACTGTGTTCTGGGTTCATTTTCCTTCCTGATGGAGAATATTCTTTGGTAATTCTTTCAGAGCAGGTCTGTGGGTGGTAAACTTTCCGTCTGGAAATGTTTTTATTTCATGAAAATAAGGTGTCATTTCATAACACTGGAGTGATATGATGAATTACTTAAACAATTATGTTTTAAACTCAGATCCCCACTTCACACATATTTTTAGAAGGGTCCAGGATTAAAGTGTATACAATGACATTACAAAAATTGACAGAATAAAATCTGGATGATTGTTTATATATAATCTTGGAATAGGAATTCCTCCTCTATTATGACATAAAACCTCAAACCTCACCTTTTCAAAAAAACATCATGAAGTTCAAATACTATTGCAAACCTGGGAAAAAACAATTGCAATGCATATAGAAAGCAAACAATTTATTTTCTTAAAATACAAACAGGATTAAAAATCAATAGGTAAAACAAACAAAAAACCTACTAGAAAATTTGAATATAAAATTTACAGAAAAAGAAATACAAATTGTCAGCTGTATTTCAAGATAAAAATGCGAAATAAAATGAGATGTCATTTTCACCTACAGATTGGCAAACATTAAAAGGTTTCATAGTTTCCAGTGTTAGCACCAGAGGAAGCATGATGTAAAGACACATTTTGTAACCTTTTTGAGAGATAATTTGGTAATACCTATCAATCTAAAACATGTGAACTTTTACTAAGTAATCAGACTTCCAGGAATTTATCCTAAGGATGTACTAACAAAACTACCCAAAGATGTATACAAATTAATCAATAAGATTTTGGTTAAGTCAATTAAGCAACATCTTCACAGGTAGAATACCTTTGCAGCCATTGGGAATATTAGCCTCCCAGAGTGACAGCAGCTTGTGAAGGAGGGACTACGATCAGCATTCCCATTTTACAGCTGAAGAGGCTAAGAAACTATGACTCTTTTAATCAAATTGATACAAAACTAGGAATGAAACTTAATCTTAATATGTACTATTATTAGGTAGCAACTATCAAAGGGATATAAAAGAGTGAGCCATATCCATTACATGGGAAGCGTGGCTGGGCGGCCTCAGGAAACTTAAAATCACAGTGGAAGGCAAAAGGGAAGCAAGCATGTCCTTGCTTCTATATGTCCTAATATGAAAAGATA
Source organism: Gorilla gorilla gorilla (assembly GCF_029281585.2). Classification (NCBI taxonomy): domain Eukaryota; kingdom Metazoa; phylum Chordata; class Mammalia; order Primates; family Hominidae; genus Gorilla; species Gorilla gorilla. The sequence continues at coordinate 79,803,827 of NC_073241.2, forward strand.
CCCACATTACTAAGTTAAAAAGAAAAAGTGCAATAAAAAAGTAGAGTGTGATCCTTTTTGTTTAAAAAAATACTATATATGCTTATGTATACAGAAACCTTCTGGAAAGATAAAAAATAACTAACAATGATAACTTCTGGAAAGTAGGCCTGGTGGTGGAGGTGGAAACCTAACATTCATTTTACATTCTACTCTACTGTTTGAACTATTTCACTGTATACACTCATTTTGAAAAGGGGGTTTTAGTTAAATGAAAGCTTGGTTTGGTCCCACCATGTAACCTGATTTCCCCAAAACTTAATGTTATTTCCACCTATATTATTAGATTACAGCATCCACAAAATAAAATAATTACATCCTTTCTGGTGGGAGTCAGAAGCAAACTGTATATCCTTCCTGACAACTGAAATATCCCATAGATGGCAGACCCTGCCTCATAAGCTAGGGAGTTTCCACTATTTTCACAGGCTCCACAACCTTAAGACAAGGATAACAGAGAAAGGACTTTTTATCTGTGTAGGAGACTAAACAATCCTTAAGATTTTTTCAACTCTGTGACGCTATAACTCTAATATTTACAAAAATGCGTTTAACATTCAGGATTTTGGAACTATATCTACTCTATAAGACTTCTAAGGTCATGTCAAAATGACACAGGAGCCAATTTCAAAGGGCTCTCACTGGTCACAGGTGGAGCATTTATTCATCAAAAAGAAAAATAAATGCAATGGTTTCAAACACATAAAACCTATGCAATTCCCACAGGCCTATAATAATAAAAAGTAAAAGCATCATTGGTCATCTTTGGAGATTGCTCGGGTATCAACTCATTATACTGAGAATGGATAAATATGAAGGGAATCAAGCATTTATTCTGTCTTTCAAGATTTATCCTGATTTTCAGGGAAAGCAAAGAGTTTATGAGGAAAATTCTCCTTTATAAATGAATCATAGCTAATTATTGCAGGAGCAACAGAATTAGAAAAATCAAAATTTTCAACCTTAAGAAAATGGTAGATATAGGCACTGCTCATTAATGGTTGCTAAAAATCATTCAGGTGAAAGGCATATAGGGAACCCCAGAATGGATGAGGATCCAGCTTCACCTGAACCCACTGATCAACCTCAGCATCGCTAAGTGGGACATCCAGTCATTAAGTGCATTCCGGGTACGATGTGATAGGGGAACACAAACCACTTACCAGGAAGTATTCTTGCCCCTCCCCCAAATTGAGCCTAAAAATTGGAATTAAGCCTAATTCCAATCAAGTTTTAGATCCACCCAAGAAATACAGGAGGTAGTGGCACACGGTCAGCAATACCACAAAGATGCAGTCAGTCAAGGCCTTAACGTGGGAAATTCTAAACTGCACAGTAAATTACCCAGTTTACTAAAAAAATAAGTGGCATACACAAAAAGAGGGAACTGCTGTGAGTTAAAAGAGACATGATAGCAAAATGCAATGTACAGACCTTATTTGGATCCTGAGTTGAACATACCAACTATGAAAGACATTTTTTTCAACAGTCAGGAATACTTGAACATGAACTTTTAGATGATGTTGAGGAATGATTGTAAATGTTGTTGGTTGTGACATAGTTTCAGGGTTAAGTATTTTTAAGTTCTTGTCTCTTACAGATACACATTGTATTTATAGGTGAGAGTATTTATAGATGAAATATGATGTTTGAGATTTACTTTAAAATAATTCATTAAACATGTTGCAAAGAGTGCATAAAAAAGAACAGGAGGCTGATGTTTTTGTACAGGGGATGGGGGGCTCTGCTGTCATGTGTTTTTGAAATTTTTCATAATAAAAATTTTAAAGATGAAAAAGACAGCCTATTCAGGTAAAGCATGTAATATTGCACCTAGGAGGCACTCAACGTATTAGCTATAATCATAGTAACAGCACAGAAAAATATTCTACTAATTTTTACTGACAAAGTTAATAAAAGACATTGAAATTGATCATTATGGTATGATTTTGTTAGTATAGACCTTAACTGGGGAGACAGACTGGATCAAGTAAAGGCTCTGACTCTCACTTTAACATATTTACTCAATGTCTCAAATACTGCATATAAATAAGTTCTTGGACTACGAACAATAAACTTTTAAAAATAAAATTCTGAAGCTAGCAGCTTAAGTTTTTTGGTTTAATATTTCTAGATGACAGTGTATTTGGGGCATTTCCTGCTTAAATAACTTCTTTCTTCTTGTTAATATTCTCACACTTTCAGAACTCAGCTATAAAGAAAATTAAAAACTAGGATTTTCAAATTACCTTTATAAGGTAAAAAGTGAAGTATCTCATGTGATAAATGGATATGATGTCTAATTTTTTTCACTCTTTTGGGCTTGTTTCACACATACTCTTTCACTGTATAATTACCCTAATTAACTTCTGATTAGTCCCTAATAGGTTAAGAGGGTTCATTGCATATTGAGAACCATTTTCCTCAAGAAAATAAAATTCCCTATATTCTCCACTCCCACCACACAGTTACCTGTTCATCTTCAGGTGTAGTTCCTGTAACAAGATAAGAATAGAGAATCCCTGTGGAGACAACCCTGCTGGTCCACCGAGCCCCAAAGCAGTGCCTGGAAATACCATTAACAGGCCATGCCTGGGGCCATATATGAGCCTGACCACCTTAGGGATGCTCAAGGTAATCATTAACTCCCAACTTCCTGAGTCTAAAACCTTCTGGGACTCCTTGCTATTTTGAGAATATAATATTGTAAGAAAGGGAGAAAATGCTTTTTAAAATCATAACTGCCTTCACGGAGTATGGATGCTATGACAGTCAAAGGGGCCAGGGTCTTCCATGCTGATATGGTAATGAGCCCTATTTTTCATCTGAGCACAATAATGGCTTTTGATTTGGGCCTGGTGCTGGCTGAAGCAGCATGGGCAGAAGAGAGTTGCGGTGCAGGTCTCCATAAATAACAAGAAGAATTTGGAATTCCTGGGGGCAATCTGATGGGGACAGGGGAGGGGAAAGGAAAAGAGACTGAAGGAGAGAGAGGGATTTAGTTAGTTGACACAGGCTGGGACACCATATATTGGAGGGAATCCGGCCAGTGAGACATCTACTGGCGCAGTGGCCAAAATGACCTTTACAAAGAGGGAGGTCTACTATGCAATTTAACATCGTGTTTCTGCAATTTAAATACTTTTGGTTTTCCCGAAAATTGCTGTACAAACAAAGGCCTTGATATGGTTTGGCTCTCTGTCCCCACCCAAATCTTATCTCGAATTGATTCCCACGTGTGGAGGGATTACAGGAGGGAGAGACCTGTAATCCCCACGTATTGAGGGACGGAGGTGATTGGATCATGGGGGCGGTTTCCTCCATGCTGTTCTCGTGATAGTGAGTGAGTTCTCATGAGATCTGATGGTTTTATAAGTGTTTAACAGTTCCTCTTTCACACACTCTCTCTACCCCTGCCTTGTGAAGAAGATGTCTTCTTCCCCTTCCACTACAATTGTAAGTTTCCTGAGACCTCCCCAGCCATGAGGAACTGTGAGTCAATTAAAGCTCTTCCCTTTATAAATTACCCAGTCTCAGGAAGTTCTTGATAGCAGCGTTAAAATGGACTAATACCGGCCTTAATGATCAAATTTTTGTTTATGTTTTGTTGCTATCTTGGTAGCAGTGGGGTGAAGAAAATCAAAGAAATACACTACATTCTCTATCAGGTTGGGTGGAGCCAGTGTGGAAGAGTATAAAGTTCATAAACTCAAGTATACTCATCGAAAGAAAGGAATTAGATCCAGAGGTGACCATGAGGACATGAGCCTCTGGGAATTTGCAAAAATGGGCAAAGAGCTTAGACTTTCTACCAGCTGTGGAGTGTTTGAGCAAAATCTTCTCTAGCTCTTAAGAGGCAAGGTTACCTCAGTTAATAATGAGTCTCACGACTCTGTTTGTGCTTGTGCTAAAACATCGCCCAACCTTCAAAGCGGTCACATCTAGTTTCTCTCTTTCTTCTTCTTCTTCTTTTTCTTTTGTTAGAGACAGGGTCTCACTCTGTTGCCCAAGCTGGAGTGCAGTGGATGATCATGGCTCACTGCAGCCTTGAACTCCTAGGCTCAAGTAATTCTCCTGCTTCAGCCTCCCAAGTAGTTGGGACTACAGATATGTGCCACCACAACCAGGCTAATTTTTTAATTCTTTATTTGTAGAGATGGGGCCTCACTTCATTGCCCGGGCTCATCTTGGATTCCTGGCTTCAAATGATCCTCCCATGTTGGCCTCCAAAGTGCTGGGATTACAGGTTTGAGCCACTGTGCCTAGCCCACGTCTGGTTTCTAATGTTGAAATGAAAGCCAAGTTTCCTTCATTAATCCCCTTCAGTCTGTTCCCATTGAGCCTAAATAGTTATAATCATTTCAGCCTATCTTCCTACGAAAGTGATTCAATCTCCATCAGCATTTCAGCTGAACTTCTTGGACTCATTTTCGTAATGACTTATTGCTTGTGTAAGGTTGTGTTTAAAACAAATGTTATCCAAGTTCAATGCTTCTAACCATTACCACTGACATCAAGGAAGTTGAGTGTGTGTGGGATTTTGGTCATCCCCATCAATCAAGGAGGACCCTGTTCTGGGAGTCTGAGGTCCCAGCTTTTGGTCTCAGCTTTACCATTTAACTTGACTGTGAGCCCTCAATTTCCTTATCTGCAAAACTGCAAAAGCCCTCAATTTCCTTATGTGCACTGCTCACCTCATAAGACTGTTGAGAAGACTAAAAGAGATAAAACATCAATGATCTTATTCAGAACACAAAATTATGCAAATAAGGGTTAATATTTGGGCTGATAGTAGTTCAACAATGTAAAAAATGTATTTCCTTTGTTAAGGACTACTTGATTCAACAGTGCGCCTGACAGAAGAATTACTCAACCCTGACTGTTCTTTATTTCTCAATGGGTGATCTGGCAACAGTCTAAACAAACACAAAATTTAGAACCCCTTTAAACCTTCCTAGTAGTTCATTTTCCTTCAAGCATTTAAGCAAGCCAACAACCCAAAAGACTTCCAATTTCTCTCCTATGAACAAACTCTGCACAGAGAACTCAGCCAAACTTACTTTAGCGGTTACTACCCTGAGGCTTTTGATGGTTCAAAAAGTACTTCCTTTGTAAGCCAAAAATCTAATCATTAGAGAGGGCCAATCTCAAAGAAATAGCCTCGGGACTGTAGCACTTGAGTTGAGTAGGAGAAGCACTTTCCGGAATAGTGTCTCCCAGCATCCTACTGGTTCAAGGCTGCAGTTGCCTTTGTCTGCTGTCATCCCTCTGCTGAATTCTCTTCCTGTTCCAGGGAACAAGGCTGAAGAGCCTCCAGGGCTCAATCATGCAAATGTTGATCAGATTTAGGTAACTAGGGCAGAGAATTTTACAGAGGGGTGGAGGAAGTCACTAAAGTGACACAGTAAAAATGCAAATTAATTTCAGAGCAAGCACTTTACCCACCTCCCAAGGCACTTAATGATTTCGGATGAATGACTCTGAGTCTGAGGGCCACCATGATGGCTCTTGGCTAGACTGGTTTCCCAGTCTCTTCTCCCTGAGCATCTAAAAGTTGTTGCATGAAAGGGACATACACTCCCTGAGAAGAGAGCCCCACTCTCTGTTCCTTATTTTTTTCTTAAATGCGTTCTCTCTTCAGGCTTGTCTCTTTTTCATTCCATTTCTAACAAGACCAAGTACAACATATTTACACATCTGAAAATCTTTATTGTCTAAATACCATCCATTATTAATTGTATACCTGATCTGATACACAAAGCAAGTCAGTCAGGGAGCAACGGCTTGCATTCTGGTTCCTCTAAAAATGTAGAGGTGGGGAAAATGATCAGTTGGGAGTAATTATAGGGCTTTTTTTAAGGAATAACTTTTTCTTTTTATAAAATAATAAATGCTCATTATAGAACCAGGCAAAAAAATTATAAGTAGCCTTAAATCTCTTTTGTTGGAGATTGAGCATTTGGCTGTGAGCCCCAGATGTAGACAAATGGTGTTTTAGCCCAGAACACTTTCCTCTCCATGTATCACCCACAGGGGAGAAACGCACAAAGGAAGCAAGGTGAGGAAAAGCAACTCCTTGCTATTAAGAGAGGCTTTGGCTCCAAAGCTGAGATTTGAACTCCAGGACCTGTGCTGGTTCACATGGAGTGCTCCTTTTCAGGAAAATAATTGGGCCTATCTAGCCTTGAACCCATGCAGGATATAAGCTGCTCCATGAGGGACCTCTAATCCTGAACCCAAGGGGAATGATAGCTGCCCCTGTTGAAGAGAGGAGCCAGAATAGGGGCCACTTAGGCTCTAGACCTATGATGGGCAGTAGCCCTGGGTCCAATTGCAGGTGGAGAGAGCAGCTCCAGAGAAAGAAAGAGAGGGAGATGGGATTGCATAGCAATTCACCCCAGCCACATGTGCTGACCGGGAAAACAAGGCCTCTTGGTGATCCAGGATATGACAGTGCAGATCCCCCCTTGACCTCCTTGGGGTAGGCTAAAAGGAGTATGGAGGGAGGAGTGGAGAGATAAGGGGAGAGGTTTCCCCTAGAGATTTTTACCTTTGACCCTACACCCCCATTTTCAGGTAATCTATCTTAGGAAATAATCAGCTACCTATGGAAAGCTCTGCTTATAAGAATGGTCAATATGGCGTTATTCATTCCATCTAAAATTCAGATATTAAGTGTTAAATTATAATAATTAAAATGATGAGGCTTTCAAAGGCAGGCACTACATATCAAAGTTAGGAGCTATCGCTCTACCAAAGCCATTTTCTGATATCAGCACCATTTTCAAGGGGTTCAGCTCGTAGCTCCAAAATATTTATTTTTCTAACTTTCACCTGACTAATCCATTTTTCCAACAAGTAAAACAATAGAAAAAAGACAGTGAAATGCCTTTCACAGATCCAAAGAGTGGTGAAAAAGCCAAACATAATACTCAAAGACATTTGCAGCTGGGCAGGACTTTGGAGATAGTTTAGTCCAGTACCCCTCATTGTACAGATAATAAAACTGAGTCCTGGTGAGAGGACATGACTTACCCAAGGTTAGGTCAGAAACAGAGCCCTGCATCTCTGACCCTCCCATCTGGGGCTCCCTCTGCAGCCCCTCCCTGAAGCTGCAGGGTCCTTTGCATTCTGGGAGAGATTTGGATTAGGCCCTTGCTATTGACACAATCTCTGATTAAAATTCTCATTCAAATAGAGATGCCCCATTTAACAAATACACGTGCAAGACACCCGGTAATATTTGAATGTCAGTAAACAATGAATAACTTCTTTCATTTTTAGTCTTTTTGAGACAGGGTCTCACTCTGTTGCCCAGTCTAGAGTGCAGTGGCATGCTGCTCATTGCAGCCCGGACCACCTGGGTTCAAGCAATCCTCCCACTTTAATATCCCAAATAGCAGAGACTATAGGAACACACCACACCCAGCAAATTTTTAAATTTTTTGTAGAGACAGGGTCTCCCTATTTTGCCCAGGCTGGTCTCGAACTCCTAGGCTGAATTGATCCTCCCACCTTGGCCTCCCAAAGTGCTGGGATTACAGACATGAGCCACACACCTGGCCAACGATGAATTTTTTTTTTGTACAAGTATATCCCATGTCCATATATATTATTTGTATATATATATATATATATATATATATGCATAAACACTAAAAATTGTTTATCTGACATTCAATTTCAAAGTTGAAATCTAGGCATACTTTTTAAAAATGTGGGCATTTTTTATTTGCTAAAACTGGGAACTCTATATTCAAAAAGAGACATGTCAAAGATTGTTAGAATAAGAAAAGATCATCCATTCCAATTTTCTGACTTTTTACAGATGAGAAAGCTGATAAGCAGAGTGAAGCTGCTACCTGCTAAGGTTCCATGGTTGCTTGGTGACCAAGTTGAGACCACAGCTTAGAGGAGATGGTTACTAGGGCCCCTTCTAACACACCATTCTGGATGTGCATTCCTTCCTGACATTAAAAAAGTTCAACTTATAAATCTTTTAAGAATGAAATCCTAAGAAATCTCATGTGCAGTCAGTTTCCCCTCCACACCTCTCTTAGGTTGCAGCCATACACTGAGGGCTTTCCTTGATGCCAAAACAACATAAAGCAATAGAAGATTCTTGGAAGATCTTAGAACGGTGGATCTCAGACTCCAGCATGCATCAGAATCACCTGGAGGTGATCATTTGTTAAAATGCGCATTGCTGGGTCCCACCTCCAGAGTTTCTCATGCTGGAAGTCTGGGAGAGAGACCTACAATTTCCACTTCTCACAAGCTCCAAGGTGATGCTGTTGTTGCCGGTCCAGGAGTCACACTACAGAACTACTGGTTTAGTTGATGCAGCCATGCCTATTCGATGAGAATTCCCTGATTAAACCAGAAAAAAGTCTTGTGTTTGGGAATATTGTGTCTCAGTTATAGAAAATAATATTCTGGGCCGGGCGCAGTGGCTCATGCCTGTAATCCCAGCACTTTGGGAGGCCGAGGCAGGTGGATCACCTGAGGTCAGGAGTTCAAGACCAGCTTGCCCAACCTGGTGAAACACCATCTCTACTAAAAATACAAAAAAATTAGCCAGGCATGGTGGTGTGTGCCTGTAATCCCAGTTACTTGGGAGGCTGAGGCATGAGAATTGCTTGAACCTGGGAGGTGGAGGTTACAGTGAGCCGAGATCACGCCACTGCACTCCAGCCTGGGCGACAGAGAGAGACTGTCTTAAAAAAAAAAAAAAAAGAAGAAAATCATATTCTGTGCTGTATGTTATTAGAGAAATTGTTTTTTTTTAAGGGCAAAACCAGCCTAAATAAGTTTGCTGAGCTGAGATCAATAAGACTGGACAACAGCAATGAATTAAAGGATTATGAGGCAAGTTTAGTTGGGAAAGGAAAGAAGGAATAGGAACAATGATTAGTTTCAGGAAAGAGGAACCACGTGAACAATCTGAAAAAGCACTGTAGTCAGAATGTTCTGTGACTATTTCATACCTTTTATTTTTTCCCCCAAACTTAGCTATCTAATTACGTGGCTAATTGCAGCTGAATGAAACATTCTGTTGAGATTATTAAGGCCAATATGAGAAATTCTGAGGCCTTTGTTCAATCACTTTTGTGGGAACTCAGCGCCCTATTTCTACTGTCAGAGCTGGAGGCCGCAATGCAGTTTCCCACCCCTTAGCCCCTCCTTCCCTCCCCATCCCTCCTCCTCCCAGCCACTGCCGCCTCCCTTACTGCTCCCTAAACAATGACCAGATTGTTACACCTCTCTTGGCTTCTTCTGAAAGAAACCACCCAACTGAAGTTTTCAAATCTGCCCTTTTCGTCCTTGTCCTCCTTCAACTGGCCGCTCCGCAGCCCTGAGCTCCAAGGCCAGGGAGTCCTGTCACATGTCTGCATCTCGCCTCACACTTTGCATATAACGATGCATATATGCCGTAATTATTTGCTCTTCCACCAAATGGCATAGCTCATTTCTATAAGCACTGGGGGAAAGATGCTCTCAAACGTCCAATGACATCTCCAACCTGAGGGGACTGAGAGAGACATTCCCAGAGAAAGAGCAGTCTTTTCTGGGAGACATGGGTGGCCATGGTGTAATTCCATGGACAGAGCTTGATTGGAAAATATCCACGGCAGTAAATAAAGAGCAAAGGAGAAAAGCATTCCCCTCAGCCAGCAGCTGAGGCAGAGAGAGTCGGCCCTGCTTGGTACTTATGGATCCCCAGGAACTCATTTCCAGCTTGCCTGAAGGCAGTCACTGGCCCCATGAAGTCAGGAGCTAAAAGCAAAGGGTAATAGTTCCCTAAATATAACTTCACAGTCCAGCAGCCCTCCCAGGAAACTCTGAGGGGCACCTCACCTCTGAGGCAAGTGCAATAAAAGCAGACTTCAAATCTCAGCTGGGAATTCAGGGGATAAAAATTAGAGTTAACTCCTTCAAGGATACCAGTGTGGTATCCTTGCAGTTGAATACTGGGTTCTGGTTTCCTCGCTGCCTCTCAAATAACATGCCTATGATTCCCTGCAGAGAGGCTGGGAGCCCAGTGTGGGCCAGGAATAAAGAATTGTGATATATCCCAAGTAACTGAGGCCATGATGAGAAGCAGCATTGGCTTGCAGGATTAAAGCAGTAGAATGGAAGGGGGCTTGTCACCCAGACTCCTCTCGCCGCCGTGTCTCAGAGCCTTCATGGAGACAGGCAGACACATTCTTGGGGAGGGGTTGGACTGAGTCACACAGTTCAGGAGGCCACTATTAATTGTTGGTTAAACCAGTCTGCAAGAATAAACTGGCATGGAACAGAGAGGATGAGTGACCCAGCAAATGTGGCTTAGAGGGGGCACTTCAAGGGCTGGCTGCCTGGACCTCAGCAACAGCCACCAAAGGATTGAAAGGACCCAGCTGTGGCTTGTGAGGTTGAGATGGCTTTATTGGTAGGCCAGGAGCCAGCTGGGTACAAGGAATGATTTGGGGGCCCTATGAAGATTTCTATTGCCAAGCCCTTTCATTCATTTGGAAACTCAACAATATAGCCTTTAAAACATAAATCCCCTTGAAGAAAAGTGGCTTACTCTCTCCAGTGGGCATTTATCATATTATGATCTTCCAGATAGCTCCCTCAACAGCTTTGGGAGGATCATACCCCTACTGCTTCTGTATGGTGTCTTGGAACGAACATCCCACGGGGGCCCAATCTTCACTCTTCCCACCCCTGGTAGAGTCAGGGGCTAAGCTCAGTGACCAAGGCACAGCCAGGGTGATACCTTCTCCTGGAACTCTAGGTCTTGCATGAGTAATTTCCTAGATGCAAGGACAAACTTTTCATCACAGCAGCAGCAAGCAGACCCTGCCTGCTTCATGGCCACTGCCTGTTCCTGATGGCCCTCTTCTAGGTCTGGTCCTCCAGCCTCTTGTGACTTCACCCTCAGGAGTTAGGGACTCCATCAGTCAGGGGTGCTTGCTGCAAGCAACATAAACCGATTTGGGTTAATTTGATCCTCACAGCTACCTTGTAAGTTAGATAGAAGGATAATTATAACACTCTCTAGAGTGAGGAAAGAGGCTCAGGGTGGTAAATATATTATGAAGACCCAGCAGCTCTACGTGGCAGAGCCCAGACCTGAACCAAGGTCTTCTGTCCCTCCCTCCCTCCCATCTATGGCCCAGGCCAGCCTCCTCTCAGCAGAGAGTATTTTGATGCCGCAAAAATAATCAAGAGAAGGGACTTGAACCCTGAGTTCACAATTAATGAAGATGCTCAAAATCAGGTCCTTCCAAGAGTAATTGGGCTGAAGGTGTGATGGACAGAGCAGGTGAATGAGAGAACACCAAAAGGAGGAAATGGAATAGCCTAGAACAGAAGAGAGGGCACAAAGGGTATGAACGCAAGGAGGAGAAATTATTAATAAAAATAATAGCAAATATAAATAGACATATACCCATATATGTGTGAATGTGTTTGCTATGTGTAGGCACTGTTCTAAACTTTACCTATTTACATTTCATAGCCCTGCAAAGTAGGTAGGTATTACTTCCAAGACAGGTAGGGGCCGGGCACGGTAACTCACTCCTGAAATCCCAGCACTTCAGGAGGCCAAGGTGGGAGGATCGCTTGAGCCCAGGAGTTTGAGACCAGCCTGGGCAACATAGTGAGACTCCGTCTCTCCAAAAAAAAAAGAAAGAAAGAAAATATTAGCCGGGTATGGTGGCATGAGCCTTTAGTCCCAGCTACTCGGGAGGCTGAGGTAGGAGGATTGCTTGAGCCCAGGAGTTCGAGGCTGAGGCTGCAGGGAGCAGTGATCACACCACTGCACTCCAGCTTGGGCAACAGCAAGATCCTGTCTCAAAAAAAAAAAAAAAAAGACAGACATGTATTACCATTGTTGTCATTTTACAAATGCAGAAACCAAAGCACAGAGAAGACAGGGTCACATCGCTTGGTCACAGTGCTAGTAAATAGTAGAGCCTGGATGTGAACCTATGTAGCTTGGTTCCATTCAAGTACACTTAGCCTTTATGCTACCCTGGCTCTCCCAATGAGTAAGTCAGCCCTGAGAATACCATGGAAGTAGAAAGAACACTGAGGTTCATGAGGTCTAAGAGAAAGTTGTCCAAGTAGAAGGGGCATCAATTTGGATCCTGTTCTGCCTCAGAAGAGCTAGGTCATCTTGAACAAATCATATACCATCTTTAGTCTTGGATTCTACATCTAAAGAATAGAGCCAGAAATACACCTTTGTGAGGAATTCAACACAAGTCTTACAATATTAGGCAAATAGTAACTAAATACTATTCCCCTGTTGCTACACTGGAGGATATTTAATGGTGTTTCATAGGAAGTGTGAAGGAATTGAGTAATGGTGGATCAAACTTTGGATCCCTCTCCAGCCCAGGAAATTAGTCTCTCCCCAAGAGAGATTTAAAGCATTCATCCCTTTGCCACCCCCTGCAGAAAACTGCTGGCCCTGCAGAGAGGAAGCCACCCGCAAAGAACACAGAGACACAAATCATCCATATTAGACAACCCAAGAGGCACACTTGGTTTATTGTCAGAACAGGCAGCCAGCAGAAGGTATTGGTGGGAACAGACTTTGTAGAAACCACTAAATAAAGACTGAGCTTAGAGGCAAGCTTGCTCACATGTTTTGGTGGAAAACTTACTACTGAGGGCTCAGCCTAAAGCATGGAACAGGAGTCTCAATATTGCAGTAGAGTGAGACGCACAAAGTGTGAGACATGGCAGAAGGCCTCCAGACTGCACCCAACATAACATTGTCTTCCCCACACTTATCAAGGCTTATCAACAGCTCCTTGTGAGAAAGAGCTGGGGGTGGTATTAGAAGCCATGTTTCTCTTCGTAGTTGTTCTGTATGTAGCCATATCAAAATCTATCTGTCAACCTATCTTTCCGTAAATATATCATCTTTGCAGAGCATGAGCTCAGTCTTTTTCATGTCAAACCTCAAGTTAAAGAAACCAGCCAAGAAGGTTATGGGGTGCTATCTAGACTTGGGAAATCCTATGATAGTCAAAATTCTGTGCCTGAAGTAGATAAAATAGGCAAGTGGCATCCCATAAAATTCTATCTTGATAAAACTTATTAACTTAATCTTTTATGTAACATTAAAATAATATATGCAAAGCACTTACAATAGTGTTTTGCCCAGAATGGGTCATTTCTACAACTAAATCTCTCAGGCAGCATCATTTTTTAAGTGCCCAAGGTCTAAAGATGACTGTATTTGATTTGATAGGGATTACCAAGGAAGATTGGACAGACTAACTGTAGCTGATCACATACACATAATTATCAACAGCTTGGTAGGGTGATTGGAGCAGGAGAGTCCAGTGAAATCCATCAAAGAGGACATTTTGTCAAAGAAGTGCAGGCAGAAGGTTATGAGCCAATGGAAAAGGAGAGTTTCAGGTTAGAGAATGGGATATGTGGATGCCTGAATTCTGGCAGAGGCCGGAGGTAGAAGGGAATATGAACACAGAGTGAGCTAGGTAAGAACGGGTTGTCGTTGGAGAAGTGGCTGGAACACATGGTTGGGGAGTGTGGTTGGAGCACTCAGACAGTACACTGGGAAGAGGCATCCAGCAGGCTCCTGTCAAGGCTGTGACAGGCAGGAGGATGACAAGCTTGTTTCTGGAGGGGAAAAGGAGGACAGATCAGAGGAGAAGCAGAGCAAGGACTTCCAGTAAATTCTGCAATAGGACAGGAGTGTAAGCTGGGGACAGATGGTGCATCCCCGGTTATGGGAAAGCCCAGCATGCACAAACAAATGACCAGATGACATTCCAGGAAAAGAGAGCTTGTGTGTGTGTACGTCTGTGTGTGTTTGTGTGTGTGTGTGTTTGTGTGTGTGTGTGATGCCTGCTTCTACTGCGTGTTCTGGGGCAGGGGTGGACATCAGGTTTTCATACAAGTACCAGTGCCCAGCCAGGTACCTTTGGTCATAAGAGCCAAGACAAACAAACCTTTAGATAAGGGAGAAAAGGCAACATAGAGCAGGAGAGTGTCCAGTGAGTGGTGCAGGTAGATGAGGCCAAAGGAAGCAGGCAGGACAAGCCACAATGGGGAGGCAGCCTGTGGCCTGGCTTTTGAAGGAGGAGTAGGAAATTGGGCAAAGGAAGAAACATTCTGCTCCACTTTCCAGTTCTTTTTTTTTTTTTTTTTTTTTGAGACCAAGTCTCGCTCTGTCGCCGAGGCTAGAGTGCAGAGATGCGACCTCTGCTTCCTGGGTTCAAGTGATTGTCATGCCTCAGCCTCCCCAGTAGCTGGGATTATAGGCACCCGCCACCATGCCCGGCCAATATTTGTATTTTTAGTAAGATGGGTTTTACCATGTTGGCCAGGCTGGTCTCAAACTCCTGACCTCAAGTGATCCACCCACCTTGGCCTCCCAAAGTGCTGGGATTACAGGTGTGAGCCACCGCGCCTGGCCTCCATGTTCTAGTTCTCTATGCAGGTGGGTCTCACACTCGAGCATACATCAGGATCACTCGAAGACTTGTTAAGACAATTTCTGGGCTCCAACTCCAGAATTTCTGATTCAGTAGTTCGGGGATGGGGCCTGAGAATGTGCATTCCCTACATGTTCCCAGATGAAAATGACACTGCTGGCCTGGGGACTGCACTTTGAGAACTACTGATCTAAAACAGTGGCCTCAGAAGCAAGGTCTCTCTGACCTTCCCTCGCCCTCTTATTTCTCGCCTCTTTTTCTCCCCTGAAGTGAGTCATAAAAACCAGAATTCCTCTTTCCCAAAATGGATCATAGAAACTAGAATTCCTCTCCCCCAAAGCAAGCCGTCAAACCTAGAAAGGTCATTCTCTCCCTTCTTTCTTGAGTATCCTCATTCCAGAGGGGTCCTTGTGCCATATCCAGGAGGAAGGAATGCCATACAGAGGCCAAGAAGAATCTGAACAGACAGGCCTTGCTGGGTTTCTGCCTTCCGCTCTCAGCATTCAATCACTTGCCCTTTTTCCAATCACATTTCTACACCACTGTCCATTCTTCATCAAACCTAGGCAGAAAAATAGATCTTTGGGTTTTTATTTCTGAAGGTTCCTATGTCACGTAAAACCCTGATTAAATAAATGTGTCAAGCTTTTCTTCTGTGAACATGTCCCTTATGGTGGGTGAGGACCTTTCCATGCCTATAAAACCATGGAAATTCTAATTTAGGAGCACAGAAATAACTACACCCCTTGCCTAGTCAAGAAAAAGAAAAACAAAACAAAACAAACACAGTGGCAAGAAGAATGAGTTGAAAGTTCCATTTTGCAAACTTGGCACATTAATGCCCTTCAGAAAGATCAGAATTTGGCTTGGTCAGGGACAGGAAAAAAGGTCACAAACCAGGATGGTGCTGTGGGGAGGAAGAGTTCAATGGTTCCAAACCCCAAACTAAAAAGCAAAGTGAGAAGGTCTGGCGGGGCTGGCCTCAGGTCAGCCAGGAAGACCAGTCAGACACTGGGGCAGGGCGGAGGGGGTGGGAGGGGCTACTTAGGCATTTGGAGTTGAGGAACACTCAAGAAAGCATTCCTGAAACCAAAGAGACATCTTCCCTTGCTTGTCACAGGTGTTTGAAATACCAGTATTAAGGTTCCATTGAAAACAACAACACAAAAACAAAACCTCTGGGCACCTCCCTCTGAACTTGTAAAGAATTCAACCAGAGCAGACAGTCAGAGCCTACATTTTCATCCAGCCCCAATCCCACCTTGCCCTGGCAGATTCTGTCCTCCTCCAGCTTGTGACCCTCCACTGTCATTGTGTGAGCTCCTGACTCATGTGAGGGGCTTTAAGGTGGAGATTGCTTCTACTTCTACTTCTACTTCTTGCCCCACCCCCTCTGTGGGAGCAGTGATTTACACATAATATGCTCTTTTAAATAGTTAACAGTTGGCTAGGCGATGTGGCTCAAGCCTGTAATCCCAGCACTTTGGGAGCCCGAGATAGGCGGAATGCATGAGCTCAGGAGTTTGAGACCAGCCTAGGCAACATGGTGAGACCCCTGTCTCTACTAAAAACACAAAAAATTAGCCAGGCGTGGTAGCACTAGCCTGTAGTCTCAGATACTTGGGAGCCTGTGGCAGGAGAATCACTTGAACCCGGGAGGCGGAGGTTGCAGTGAGCCAGGATTGTGCCACAGCACCCCAGCCTGGGCAGCAGAGCAAGATTCTGCCTCCAAAAAAAAAAAATAGTTAACAGTTGTTAACTATTAATAGCTAATAGTTTTTGAATTAAACAAATACACAGGGAACTCTTTTCCATAAGATTACCTGATTTTAAACTATATTTTATGCACACATACATGCAGGACAGTTTCAAGTGTAGAGAGCTGAACTTGAAGTTGCAAGTTGGTTCTGGACCCTGACCTGTCACTTAGAAGCTGGGGAACCTTTGCATCTCTCAGGTTATTAGATTTCCCATCCATTAAGTGGACACCTGTCTGGGTTATCTCACAGGCTTGTGCAGAAGAGGATCAAATGAGATGAGTGAAAAGTGCTTTTAAACTCAGGAATGGTATGAACATCAGAATGCTTCTTCAGACATGATGTCTCTCCATGGCTCCCTTTCATGTATATTCTTGGCTGTTTAACTTTGATCTGGCAATTGGATGACAAATGCTTAAGATAGAGATACTCCTGCCCTGTCCTTGAGAAACGAAATCAACTTTCTTTAAAGCTCTTTAGGGAAATAGTCTGTATGTAATGGTGATCTAGTCACAGAGCTCTGGATGTCTGATAATAAAATTAACAGACTTATATAAAAGTGGGAGCAGAGGTCCTGCAGCACTGACATCATCCAACGGTAGCCCTTCCTATGTGGACCCTTTCAGAATGAGGCAAATAATTATTAAGTCTTAAGAGGTTTAAAGTGTCACTCTTGCTAAACCACATCTTTCTTGCACTCTAGATGTGCAGCTGATTTTTCAGACCAAGGTACAGGACCTTATATTTATCACTGTTTAACTTTACTAAATCTCACCCTTTGGGAAATATGGAAAAGTATGGGCTAGATGCAACGACAGCTAAATTTAGTGGTGACAGTTTTGGGACAGAGCAGGTTAAAACCAGAGCCCAGAGGAATGCCTCTAGAACTCCATCTCCAGGTGGTGATGGTTCCATTAATCAAGTTCTTTTGCACAAATGTTCTTATGTGTTCATAGTGTCCAATACTTTGCAGAAACTCAGTTGTACCACCTACTGTATAGTCCTATTTCCCACCCCAAAAACTCTGCTAAGGAAGAAAATAGGGGTAGAGTTTCCATGCAGGGTCTGTGACCACGTCTTCCTTTACACTCAATGTCTACAAACCATGACCTTAATAATCTGAATTGACATGAAACTCAGACTGTTTCTATTCTTCAGACACTGTCCCCTTCTCCAAGGTCCTCAGAAGTGATAGTTTGGGCTGATTCTTCTTGTTTACGAATCCACTCATTTTCCCAGGATATGGCCAGATTATCCAGGCTAAGAGAATCGAGGCACTGGGACCAAGCTCATCACTTTCAGACACACTCTTCTCTCATCCTGACTGCCTAGCCTCACACAAGTTTGTTCTGCCTTTGCAGTCTGAGGCTTGCTCTCCTTGATGGAGAAAATAGAAGCACACCAGGAAGGAGTTAGGCAGTCTATTTACTTAATGTCATTCCCAGCTTATTATTTTTAGCTTCAAACACCTTGTGGTAATAATTCTGCAGTATCCCTCACTGATACTTGTTTTCTGCAAGAAACACAGAATTATGTACTCTCAGATAACCTGTGAGGGGAATAAAGACTGCCTTTAGCCTCCTTCCACGGCGTGTGTTAGGAGTGGTACCTTCCCTTCCAAGTGCCTTGTCTCTGTAGGGTTTTCTATCCCACCTTTCAGGGTCCTGCCTGAAACACACTGATGCTATTTTAACAGTGGGACCTTGGTAATAAAGCTAGAGGTGGAGTAGCAGGAAACCGACATTCTCTTTAGCATTGTAATGTCCAGGAAATAAGTTAGCAGGGGATTCACATTGGCAGGATGAAAGATCTGTTTATCCATCTCTCTCCTTGAGGTTAGATCATGATGAACGTCTGTTACCTCTCTCCTCTCCCCTTCACTCCTCCCCACTGCTGACGATTCCAGGACCTGACATTTCTCTACCCCTGCAAGGGAGTGACCGTTTGGAACCCCTGAAAGTCCAGAAAAAACACCCTGAATTTATCAAACAGTTTGGGAGGTCAAACTGAACGAATGGATAATCCAATCCCTAAATTCCACTGTCCTGGGAATGCTGTGTGTGTTCTAATATGACATTCAAAGGAGGAATGAAGGACTGCTCACATGTACTTTCTTGTGCGATCCCATTTTAACGATAAGGAGCCTGGAGCTAGCAGCACATCTGGGCTGCATTCTTTCTCTGGCAGCATGCAAACTCATTTTTACCAAGGTGCCAACTGATTGCTAAGGTGATACCTCTGAGAGCCAACTGCATTTTATAATATCAATATCCACAAATATGTATTGGCCTTCTGCCATACTCACAGCATTTTCATTGATACTGGGGCTACAGCACTGAACAAGACTGTACCTGCCTTCATGGGTCTCAGATTTTAGTGGGAGTCAGATATTGAGCAATTAATCACATAAATTTGAAATAATAAGAGTAATATGTACTATAAAAGAGGAGCCCTAGGTGCTTAGGAGGCCCACATAGGGGAACTTAACTGAGCCTGGAAGAGTCACTTTAAGAAGTGACATTTCATGTGAGCTCTGAAAATGAGTGGGTCTGGGTAAGTGCAGAGGAGGAGGCAAAATGTTCCAGAAAGAGATGAGCATGTATATGACTGTCCTGAGGTAGGGAGAACAGAGAGACTCTTCCACGACTGGAGTGAAGTGGGTCAGATGGGGTGGCTGGAGAGGTGGGCAGGAGCCAGGCCACACACAGTCTCCATATCCTGGACCAGTTCAACCCTTGAGGATTTTATTCCAAGAGCAATAGGAAGCCAATTGCAGGCTTTAAACAGGGGAGCAAAGTAATTAGATGTGCATTTTAAAAATGCAAACAGATAGAATATGGAAAATTGACTGAAAAGGATTAATATGAGAAAGCAGATGGTCAGGCCAGTCCATTATAGTAGTTCAGATAAAGATGATGGCATATTGAACTAAGGTGGTGACAGTGGTGATGAAGAGAAGTTAATGGACTTGAAAGCCATTTACGAAGTCAAACATCCAAACATGGGGATTAATTGGATATGGTGTAAGGGAACTGTTCACAGTGGTATGTAGAAATGCCCTTTGCTGTTGTAAGGATGGTGGAGGGGGTAAGGTGGAAAAAAATCAGGGTTGTGTTTTGGAGATGTTGCATTTAAGGGACATTGGAAACAACCATGTACTTCATGTGACAATCTAAACCTGCCACTGGGACCCATGGCAAATTCCATCCAGAAACAGGCCTGCAATTATAGACCGGGTTATATAATCACCCTGGCAGAACTGGAATTACTGAGGTCTGTGTCTAAAGGCAAAAAATGATTTACTGGGAGAAGTTGCAAAATGACTTCATTAAACTGTATCAAAGTAAAGCTCCATATTACTGCTTAAAAATCCATTTTACCTTTTTTTTTTTTTTTTTGTTGCTGGATATAGACTTCTTTGTTGACAGGTTTTTCTTCCTCTCAGCACTTTGAATATCATCCCACTGTCTTTTGGCCCATATAGATTCTGATGAGAAATCAGTTGTTGATCTTATTGAGGATTCCTTGTATGTGTCAAGTTGCTTTTCTCTTACTACTTTCAGAATTCCCTTTTTTTCTTTGTCTTCCAACAGTTTGATAATATATCTCAGCGTGATTCTCTTTATTTATTTGGAGTTTGCTTAGCTTCTTGAATGTGTGGATCCATGTCTTTCATCAAATATAGGGCTTTTTAACCATTATTTCTCTTTTTTTTTTTTTGAGACAGAGCCTTACTCTGTTGCCCAGGCTGGAGTGCAGTGGTGCGATCTCAGCTCACTGCAACCTCTGCCTTCTGGGTTCAAGCGATTCTCATGCCTCAGCTTCCCAAGTAGCTGGGACTACAGGTGTGCACCACCACACCCAGCCAATTTTTGTATTTTTAGTAGAGGCAGGATTTCACCATATTAGCCAGGCTGGTCTTGAACTCCTGACCTTAAGTGATCCACCCATCTTGACCTCCCAAAGTGCTGGGATTACAGGCCTGAGCCACTGCACCTGGCCAATTTCTTCAAATATTCTTTCTCCTTTCTATTCTCTTTTTCTGCACCTCCCATTATACATTCATGGGAACTCTCAATGGTTTCCCACAGTTCTCTTAGTTTTGTTCATTTTCCTTCCTTCTTTTTTTTTTGTCTTGCTGCTCAGATTGGGCAATCTCACTTCATCTATCTTCAAATTCACTGATTCTTTCTTTTGTCAATTCACATCTGCTGTGGAACACATCTAGCAAATTTTTTCATTTCGATTATTGTACTTTTCAACTCTGGACTTTGTATTTGGTTTCTTCTTTATTGATATTCTCTATTTGGTGAGACATCATTCCCATAATGCCCTTTAATTCTGTATACATGGTTACCTTTACCTTTTTGAGCATATTTAAAGTAGTTGATTTTTGTCAGATAAGTCCAATATCTGGGCTTCCTTGGGCACAGTTTCTATTAATTTCTTTTTTTACTGTGTATGGGCCATACTTCGTTGTGGGTATTTTTTGCATGCTTCATGATTTTTTGTTGAAAACTAGACACTTTGAAGGTTATAATGTGGCAACTCTGGAAATCAGATTCTCCTCCCTCTTCAGAGTTTTTATTGATGTTAATGCTGGTGGTTTCTGTTTGTTTGGTGACTTTTCTGAACTAATTTTGTAACATTTGTGTTCTTTGTCACATGTGGCCACTGAAGTCTCTCTGTTTAGCTTAATAATCAGATAGTGGTTTGACAGAGAGTTCATGAAATGCCTGCAGCCAAAACCAGAGAAAATCTCCCAGCCTTTGCAGATGGGCTGTGTGTTTCTTTTTCTCTTTCTGTGTGTGTGTGTGTGTGTGTGTGTGTGTGTGTGTGTGTGTGTGTGTGTGGTGGGGTGTGTGTGTATGTGTGTGATGTGTGTGTTTGTGTGTGTGTATGTGTGTGGTGTGGTGTGGGTGTGTGTGTTGGGGTGTGTGTATGTGTGTGGTGTGTGTGTATGTGTGTGGTGTGGTGTGTGTGTTGGGCATATCTTCAACACTCTGCTGGGCATTTTACAACTTTGTTTTAGTCTTTACTTCCTGCTTGTGCAGAGCCTGAAGGTCGGCCAGAGGTGAAAGCTTAGAGCCTTTCAGGTTTCTCCTGAGCATACACACTGCCCTGGACATATGCATGGCCTCTAGATTCTCAGGAATAGGTGATAGCTTTTCACAGCCCCATTCTCACTCCCCACCCTCTTCTCCCAAGCTTTCTGCTATGTCTATTATTTGCCCCAACTGTTATCCCTTGTCCTGGCAGCAGTGGTGAACACATTTGCCTTAAACTGTTTCTGACAAATGCTCCCCCAGGTAGCTGCCTCTCTGCTCTTTGAAACTTCTGAATTAAGAAAAAGAAAGGAAAGTCCTTTCCACCAGTTCTTCAAGGACCCACCAGACAGGTCACACCAAGCACCCACAATTCTTTGAGAACAAAGTACACTCCATTTTGTCTGGTACCAGGAACCCACACTTAGAATGCAGGCTGCCATCTTTAAGACGGCTGCTGCTTCTGGGAGGAGGGGATGGGGGAAGGTTAAGTTAAAATGCTGAAAGTTGTTTTACCAATATTCAGCCTCCTTTTTCTTGATTAAGCATCAATCTGGTTGTTGTAAACCTTTGACTAGTTTCCAGAGTTCCAATAAAATTGATTCTGACAGTTTTTAAAGGGTAGGTGCGGTGGCTCATGCCTGTAATCCCAGCATTTTGGGAGGCCGAGACAGGCAAATTGCTTGAGCTCAGGATTTTGAGACAAGCCTGGGCATCATGGCAAAACTTTATCTCTATAAAAACTACAAAAAAAAAAAATTAGCTGGGAATGGTGGCATGTACCTGTGGTCCCAGCTACTCAGGAGGCTGAGGTGGAAGGATTGCTTGAGCTCAGGAGGTTCGGGCTGCAGTGAGCTGTGATCATGCCACTGCGCTTCAGCCTGGGTGGCAGAGTGAGAACCTGTCTCAAAAAAAAATAGATTCTGACAGTTTTTGCCAGTTTATTCACTGTTTTTGTGAAGAGTTCCTCTCTTGGAGTTCTCTACTCCACCATTTTCATAGTCATCTTGCAGTGTGTGTATGCCTAAAAGAATTACAGGCTTTGAGTGCTGGCAGAATTCATGATGGTTGGTGACAGTGTCAGAGAAGCTAGATACTGTCATTAGCTAGCTTAAGGTCTGGCAATGCCCATGTGGTGAGACTAGGAGACAGAGATGGGTAGATCCACTGATTACAGACATAATGAATGGGGTGAAGAAGGTGAAGACAGGAAGATCCAACTTTGATCAGTATTTCCCCTCATTTCTTCCTCACATTATCTGCTTTTCTAAATAATAACTGTTAAATATTACGTGGCTAACTCCATGCCACATATTTAGGCACTACTTAGGAGACAAAAGAAAGAGCAAACCACATATGTGCCCACAAGAGAGGTTTAATTTTGCTCATGAGACGGCATTTGCCTTAAACAGTCCCAGAATTAATGCAGGGGAGGTAGACGTAGGTTGCTGTAATGTGGTTGACATTAGGATTTGTAAGCACTTCTTTAGGATTTGTAAGGACTAGACATGTGCTATCCAATATGGGAACTACTATCCACATGTGACATTTTAAATGGAAATTTAGATTAGTTAAAATGAAGTAAAATTTAAAATTCAGTTTCTCAATCACACTAGCCACATTTCAAGTGTTCAAATGCTACTTGTGTCTAATGGCTACTGAACTGAATAACACAGCTTTCATTGCAGAAAGTTATATTGGACAGCGCTGGGCTAGAAAGTGGAAAACCAACTCAGAATGCAACTTACTCATTTTGAGAAATCTCCAACTCCTTGAAAATAATCACATATTGCAGCCATGAACAATGAGAGGCTAGTATTAAAGGTATGTTCCTTTAGGTCAGAGATTATGTCTTCATACGTTTCTGAAGTAGATTCCTTCAAGGTCTTTCTCAAAATTCACATGAGAAATAGAAAGAGACATGTTAACTGGGAAAGAACTCCCGAGGGTGAAGGCCAGGCCCGCATGCTGGCTCAGTAACAGTGCCTCAGCTATCAAAGGGGAAGGGTGATTCTGAGGTTTTCAGGATGTTCATCAGATTTTTCCTCTCAAGCCCCATAAATTCATAACTAAGTCTTAGAGAAGAAGGCTTACATGGGTAAAATGGAGAGAAATCTTCTCACTCCCCATATCTCTGTGGTATGCTGGGATACATGACATGGTACTTTTGTTCCCACACATCAGAGTGAACTCCATTTGGGATTCAGTCTCTCCCTTTGGCTTGAATTCAGCAAGGCTTCCATTTAGCTCCAGAATCAGGGGTAGGCAAAGCACAGCTGCTGGCTCTGGCCGTGCCCATTCAGTAATAGCTCCTGTACAGGCATCATCCCTGCGCATAAGCTTGGAGCTCTGTATGAATGGAGTTCATGGGGCTGGGCAGGTGGCAGCAACAAGGGCAGCCCTCTGAGACAGGTGCAGGCACCCAGTGTTGCCATCTCACTGAAGCTCTCTGCAGCTGCATCCAATCACTGATGAATAGGCCCATTGTGTTCTTATTTTCAATGACTATATTTCATTTCTGAAAGTTTGATTGGTCTCAAATCTGCCTATACATTTTCTAAATTGAGGTGTATGTTACATTTAAAAATACATAGTTTTTAAAATGTGCAGTTTGATGAGTTGGTACACCTATGCAATCACTGCCTCAGTCAAGATACACAACATTTCCATCACCCAAGTAGGTTTCCTCCTGTCCTCTCCCAGTCAATCCTTCACACTCTCAACCCAGACAAAGAGCCATTGGTCTTATTTCTATCCTAATAGTTTGGTTTTGTCTCTTCTAGGACTTCATATAAATGGAAACACAGTATGTACACTTTTGTGTCTGGGTTGCTTTGCTCGGCATAAGTTTTTGAAATTTCTTAATGCTGTTTCATTGTAGTATTTCTGTTGAGTTGTTTTCCATGGTTTGAATATACAACAATATGCTTATTCACTTGATGGTGAACAGTTGAGTTACTTCCAGTTTTTGTCTATTATGAATAACACCGCTATGAACATTTTCCTACATGTTTGTGGAAACATGTTTTTTGTGGGCACATGTTTTTATTTCTCTTGGGAAAATATCTAGGAGTGAAGTTGCTGACTCACAGGGTTGGAGAATGTTTAACTCTTTAAGAAACTACTAAATGTTTTCCCAAAGTGCTTGTATCATATTCTACCCCCTATACCTTATGTGAGAATCCCTACTGCTACATGTCCTCGCTAACACTTGATATTGTCCAGCTTTTTAGTTTTTGCAATTCTGGTGGGTATGTAATGCTATTTCATTTTGGTTTTTTGTTTTTGTTTGTTGGTTTGTTTCTTTGTTTTTTGACACACTTCTCACTGTGTTGCCCAAGCTGGAGTGCAATGGTGTGATCTCGGCTCACTGCAACCTCTGCCTCCCGGGTTCAAGTGATTCTCATGCCTCAGCCTCCCAAGTAGCTGGGATTACAGGCACCCGCCACCACACCCAGCTAATTTTTGTATTTTTAGTAGAAATGGGGTTTCACCATGTTAGTCAGGCTGCTCCCAAACTCCTGACCTTGTGATCCACCCCCCTCGGCGTCCCAGAGTGCTGGGATTACAGGCGTGAGCCACCGCACCCATCCTCATTTTGGTTTTAACTTTCATTTCTCTAGTGACAAATGATGTTGAGCATCTTTTCATATGCTTATTCATGTACTACTTTTATCAAGTTTCTCATCAAGTCTTCTGTCCATTTTTTATTAGATTGTCTTTTTATTAATGAGTTATGAGAGTTCTCTACTCTCTAGACAAGTCTTTTTCAGGCATAAATGACAAATATTTTCTCTCAGTTTGTGGTTTGAATACTTATTTCTTAATCATGCAATCAGATGAGCAGAAATATTTGATTTTGCTGAAATCCAATTTACCTGCTTTTCTTTTATAGTTAGTGTGTTTTGTGTCTTGAAAACTTTTTGCCTAAGCTAACATGATGAAGGAGGCTCCTATTTTTTTTCTAGAAGCTTTAAAGTTTTTGCTTTTACAATCTTTCTCATGTTAGTGTTTGTGTATGGTATAAGGTATGAATCAAGATTAATTTTTAAATACAAATATTAAGTTATTCTGGCACCAACTATTAAAAAACACTTTATTCCCCCCTATTGAATTACCTTGGGACCTTTGTCAAAAATCAGGCTGGGCGCAGTGGCTCACGCCTGTAATCCCAACATTTTGGGAGGCCAAGGCAGACGGATCACATGAAGCCAGGCGTTTCAGACCAGCCTGGCCAACATGGCAAAACCCTGTCTTTACAAGAAATACAAAAATTATCCCGGTGTGGTGGTACATGTCTGTAATCCCTGCTACTTGGGTGGCTGAGGTACGAGAATTGCTTGGACCCGGAAGGTGGAAATTGCGGTGAGCCAAGATCATGTCACTGCACTCCAGCCTGGTGACAGACAAGAGGCCTTGTCTCAAAAAAGAAAAAAAGAAAAAAAAAACACACACACAAAAACCAATTGATTGTTTATATATGGGTCTATATTTAGACTCTCTCTTCTGTTACATTGATCTATTTTATTTTCCTTATGCCAATATCATATTATTTGGATTACTAAGGTTTTATAATAAGTCTTAAAAGATAGTATAAATCCTCCAACTTTGTTCTTTTTTTTTCAGAATTGTTTTGATTGTTGTAGGTCCTTTGCATTTCCATATAAACTTTATGACCAACATTTCAATTCCAACAAAAATATCTAATGAATTTTCGTTGGGATTATATGAATCTGCAGATCAATTTGGTGAGAACTGATATCTTAACAATATCAGGTCTTCCAATCAACAGTCATGGTATATCTCTCTATTTATTTATCAGTACTTTAAAGTTTTTAGTGTTAGGTATTCATTGGGCCAATATCTAGGAGTGAAATTACTTTACCTTTAGTGTAAAGGTCATGCACATTTTTTGTTAAGCTAATTCCTAAGTATTTTGTGCTTTTTGACGATATTGTAAATTATACTTTTGAGACATTATATTCTCCATTGCTTGTTATTACTACATAGAAATACAGCTGAGATTTTATATTGATCTTGTATTCTATAAAAGTAACTTTTAGTATGTCTTGAATGTTTTGTAGATGGCTTTGGATTCTCTGTCTACACTGTCATGAGTGTTGATTAAAAAATGCCTCTTCTTTTAGTTGTGTCTCTGCTTCTAAAATGGAGAGTTACCTTTCCAGACATATATTTCTATAAAGTTATTCTTGGAAATGGAGAAGCCTTACCCTGTTCTGCTCCTTGTTCTTCTTTAATTTAACACATCTTGGAAATATTTCCATATCATTACAGAAAACTTCTCCTCATTACTTTTTTTTAAAAGTTACATCCTCCATTGGGCAGATGTATCCATTTATTTACCCAGTGCATTTTGAATGGACGTGGGTCATTTCCAATCTTTTGCTATCACAAACTAGGCTACAAGGAGCCCCTTTGATAAACATTATGTCGTATGTGTGCAGGATTAACTTTAGATAAATTCCGAGAAGTGAAATTACTGGGGCAAAACATACAGGCATATGTAATTTTGGCAGATATTGCCACATTTTATTTCACAGACTTGTACTACTTTGTACTCCCTCAGCAAAAGGGGGTAACTTTTCCCACAGCCTTCTTGATAAGGGCTTGTCAAACATTTGGCTATCTCTTACATCAAAAGGTGAGAAATGGTGTCTTGGCATCAACTGCTGAGGAGTTACTTGGAAGGTGGGCCCACAGCTGCAGAACGATGGATGTCCTTTTGAAGGGGTTCAGTACTGCCTGGGCCACAAGTGTCTGTCTTCCCAGTTGCCATCCAAGAAGGCCTCCCTTCCACAGCCAGCACAGCCCCTCTGACCATCCAGTGGGAATGCTCTGTGCCATCTGATCCCTGAGACTGCGGAGGCCTGATTTGACTTAGCTCACACCATCACCCACCCCACACCCCTTTTTAACCAGGTGCCAAGATGGAGGTGTGGAGCCAAAGGGAAAGGCGCCTCCCTGCTGCACTCACACCTACACTTGTGTGGGACTCACTAGAACCAGCTTGAAACCTCCTTTTAGCTCAGGAGAATAATAAACACCCCTAGTATTGCCTAGAGGTGGACAGATTAAGGAGTGAACAGAGGATTGAAGACCTGCATCAAACGCAAGCGTATTGAAACCTCTCCAAAAAATTGAGAGTATGATACCCAGCCTGGGCAACATGGTGAAACCTCATCACTACAAAAATGACAAAAAATTAGCCAGGCATGGTGGTATGCACCTGTAGTCCCAGCTCCTTGGGAGGTTAAGGTGGGAGAATCACTTGGGCCTGGGAGGTAAAGGCTGCAGTGAGCCATCCATGATCACACCACTGCACTTCAGCCTGGGTGACAGAGCGAGACCTTGTCTCAAAAAAAAAAAAAAAAGAGTTAATGACACTTAAATCAACATCTCTCCACATGGAGTATGCCCATTTCCTAACTATTAGGAGCTATGGAGGAGGATGTCCAGGGGAAAAAGAGGACAAAGATATTGCCATCACTTACTTTCAGCTTGCAATTATTTTTCCAATATGCTGAACTTGCAAATGCAAAGGCTATGAAGGAATTTCCTCAAATCTCTTATTTCAAATGCCCCTTGCCCAAACCCCTCCCAGAAAGCACTGTTAGGTGTTTTTAAGTCCCTTGCCTTCTAAGTCCCCTTTCTCAGATTCCTGCCTGCTGTTCCCACTGTCTACAGCTACACAACACACACTTGATGCTCTGGGACTGCCTCAGGCTGCTGTTTACCTGTGGTTTGTAGAGTTGATACAGTGGCCCAAAGACAGACACACTGTCTGCATGAGCACCCTCCCCTGCATGAGCACACAGGTTTAGCCTCCGAGGCATTTCAAACCCGTTTCCAGGTTGCAATCAAAAGCTAAGTTTTTCTCTAACCTTGATTTCCATCATTCCCCTACATAAAGCCTTTCCTAGAGTAAGGCTATCCCTTTGCTGCCAGCATACACTACATTCACCACATCCATTCATGCCTCCTGGTCTTTGCTCATGCTGCTCCCAACTCCCTCTCTGCTGACTGTTCAATGTATGTGCATCCTTCAAGATCGAGGTCAGCTTGCATCTCCTCCATGAAAGCTTCCCTGACCCTCTAGTCCCCAAACCATCTCTCCCTCTTTCGACTCCTAGCACTTTTGTTGGGGCCTTCACCTGTCACTTATCTCCTGCCTGTGACATCATTCGGCTCTGTCAGATGATTTAACTTCTCTTCCCGACCGGCTTGTAAGTAGCTTCAGGGCAAAACCTACAGATGATAGTTCACTGGGTTATTTTCACCACTGTGTCTAGAATTTACTATGTGCATAGCAGTGTCCAGTAAACACATGTTCAATGAATAAGCAACTTTAACTCTTGCTCTTCTCCAGACTTGGTAACCATTGTAGTGAACACAGAAGGTCATTGCTTTGCACATTAGTTTTAACTCCAGGCAGGGCTTTTATCCCTGTTTTCTCACCCATGAGGCCTCAGAATATACTCAATTCATTCATGTTCAACCAGCATCGGGGCCCATTTGCTCTTTTTCATTAAGCCACTAACTTATCACCCTTTTGGTAATCGGGGCTCCAGGACGGCTGTTTCACCGGCCCCTCTGGAAAGACTCCCTGCTCTCAGCAGCAATGTTCCAGGGTCCAGGCTCACTCTCCCTGGCTTCTCCTCTCAGAGGAGCTGAATATCAAGCTGCCAAGTGGGGCAGCCTTGTTCCCCAAGCACACCTGCCCTTCTCAGATGAGGCCTGCTGCCCCTACCGTAAATGTTCACACAATTTAAGTAGCCATTTTAACAGATAACCATGTCAAGAAAGACTCCCTTTGAACATTTCCATTTGTCTTTTCTCTTTCCTTTATACAGAAACCATCACTTACTCTTCCTTTAGGCCAAATTTTTCAGGAATCAAATTTTCAGGGTGTCTGGGCATAGTGGCTCATGGCCGTAATCCCAGAAGTTTGGGAGGCTGAGGCAGGCAGATCACTTGAGGCCAGGAGTTCAAGACCAGCCTGGGCAACATGGTGAAACCCTGTCTGTACTAAAAATACAAAAATTAGCCAGGCATAGTGGTGCATGCCTATAATCCCAGCTGCTGGGGAGGCTGAGGCACGAGAATCACTTGAACCTGGGAGGTGGAGGTTGCAGTGAGCCAAGATTGTGCCACTGCACTCCAGCCTGGGAGACAGAGTCTGTCTCAAAACAAATTTTTTTGGTCTCAAAAACAATTTTTTTTTCAGGGTTTTAGGAACGTTGGAGCAATCCATTTGCTGAAATAAATTGAAAGCAGTACCCTAAGTAAAGAAAATCACTTTCTGACAGGTCCAGGAGCCCCAGGTTATCTAGGGACCTCAAGAGGAGAGAGATTTACTCAACTCATAGGTATTTGAGGGTACAAACCCATGGCTGGGCTCAGCTTTTTAAAAAGTCCTCTGAGATTCCTTATGAAGCAGAGTTCCATCAAAGGCAATTTTAAAAGCCTATGTGAAAAATAATTATTCTTGCTGCACTTTATACAAATAATCAGGCCAAGTATAATAAAGCAAATTGGTCTTGCCATGATTTGTCTTTAGTAAAAATGGAAGACTGGAGAGAGAAAAAGTATGTTTCAAAAACTATGGTACACGTGTTATTAGATTCTAGTCTTATCAGCTGTTTTTGAGATTTTTTTCTGCAATTTAGACTCACCTTGCTTATTCCTGTGAACCTCAGTGATCTCTGACTGCTGCTCAGAAGAAACAAGAGGGATGGGTAATGTAAAAATCTAGATCGATATTCTAATTCTGGGCACATAGTGGAATCAGCCAGCA
The DNA here is from genome assembly GCF_029281585.2 of Gorilla gorilla gorilla. NCBI lineage: Eukaryota > Metazoa > Chordata > Mammalia > Primates > Hominidae > Gorilla > Gorilla gorilla. The sequence continues at coordinate 79,833,948 of NC_073241.2, forward strand.
ACCCCATATCAGCTTGGTTCCAACAGTTGCCCAGTTCATGGAAAGCCTTCTTATTTAGTTTACTTGGGATAGTTTTACTTATTTTACTTTACTGTTGTGAAATATATTTGCTATTCTACTGTTTGTGTAGGAGTGCAGGATAAGCTTACTCAATGTTTTCTTAAATTGAATACTTATTGATCTGTCAGATATCACCTTTTGTTAGGACTCAAAGTTATAAATGGCCTCACCATATAGATGTTTTCTGACTGAGCTCCTCTCTACTCTGAATACAAGAGACCCTAATAGTTAGGCAGGAATATCATCGCCCTATTCAGCCTGAAGAAGTTACAGAATATGGATCTTTGTTCCTCTACAATCCTTGTAAAAGGGAGGGGGAAAATGTCAGAGGCATTTAAACCAGAGCGACTCCATCTTGAATAGGGGCTGGGTAAAATAAGGCTGAGACCTACTGGGCTGCATTCCCAGGAGGTTAGGCATTCTTAGTCATAGCATGACATAAGAGGCCAGCACAAGATACAGGTCATAAAGACCTTACTGATAAAACAGGTTGCAGCAAAGAAGCCGGCCAAAACCCACCAAAACCAAGATGGCAATGAGAGTGAGCTCTGGTCATCCTCACTGTTCATTATACGCTAATTACAATGTATTAGCATGCTAGAAGGCACTCCTACCAGTGCCATGACTGTTTACAAATGCCATGGCAACATCAGGAAGTTGCCCTATATGGTCTAAAAAGGGAAGGAGCCCTCAGTTCTGGGAATTGACCACCCCTTTCCCAGAAAACTCATGAATAATCCACTCCTTTAGCATGTAATCAAGAAGTAACAATAAGTATAAGCATCGGAGTGGTCCATGCAGCTGCTCTGCCTATGGAGTAGCCATTCTTTATTGCTTTACTTTCTTAATAAACTTGCTTTTACTTTGAAAAAATAAAAGAAAGCAATAACCAGGTTCTAGAATTAATTCTTTATTTGAATGTTGATACCATTTTTTATTTATTATTATTATTTAAAGATTTTTTTTCCATTTTCATTGTGGCAAGATACACATTGTAAATTTACCATCTTAACATTTTAACTGTATAGTTTAGCAATATCAAGTACATTCATAACATTGTGCAACAATCACCACCACATGATTAATTCTTTGCATGAGGATTTCCTCGATGACTTGGAGGCTAGAAAAGTGAAACAGGCCGAGTATCCATCTTCGAGTTGGGCTTCTGCCTAGGGTAGTAGTCATAATGATAGGGACATAGGGAAGAGAAATTCTAGGCAGAAAAGTGCAGGTCCCTGGTGAAACACCACCCTCCAGCTGAAAAGCCTGAAACCGCAGCCTAAAGTGAGAACTTATATCCCTGTTTTCCCGCTTGAATGTTGCATTTTCCTAAACCACCCATGGCACCGTCCTGCCCCATCCTGTGCCTATAAAAACCCAGACTCAGCTGGTAGATGGGACTATGGCTGGACATCAGAGAGAATCGGCTTGACTTCAGAGGGACAGCCTGACAGGATAACTTTGGAGAAGAATCCAGCTGGAGACGGCTGCACTTCAGGGGTAGATTACCTACCCGCCCCATCCCCTTTTCAACTCCCTTTCCTGTTGAGAGTTACTTTCATTGGCAATCAAATTTCCTGCATTTACCATCCTTCAATTTGTTCATGCGACCTCATTTTTCCTGGACGCCAGACAAGAGCTTGGGAGCCATGAGTGTGGATACAAAAGACTGTCACACTGGCCCTTTGCCCTCACTGGCTGAGGGCAGCCGCCTCATGCAAAAAGGCAAGGGGCCCAATGAACTGTTAACACTTAATCCACGGAAGGCAAAGCTAAAAGAGCACTGTGGCATGCCTCTGGGGCTCCGGGAGTTGCAGGCACCACCGCCTGGATGCTACCGCGGGGCCTGCACAGAATTTCACTCCTGCCGGCGCCAAAGCGGCTGGCTGGTTCCGCCGCTCGTTCTTGCACTAATTCACTACAGTTCTTGCACTAATTCACTCACTCGCTTCCTCCCGTGAGGAGTTTGGAGCGGCGGGCTGAGTAAATGAGGCACCCCTGTCTCGAGTCCTGTGAAGGGGTCGGGGAAATATCCTGCTTTGGTAACAACAACTTACATTCATACAGCTTCTCACGGTTTGCCAGATGTTTGCATATTCATTATCTCATTTGACCCTCCCTCATCATCACCCTGGGACATACAGAAGGTTCTGTCATGGGAGGAGGAGGAACCTCCATGCTTGGCCACTGCCTCCCTCCCGTGCTGAGTCCTCCCCCTGAGTGGGATGTCATGACGCAGCCCGTGTGTGCCTATAGCAGAATGAGATTTCAGCATAGAATGACTGACAGCCTAACAACCATGTACCTTACTTCTTCTTAAGGAAAGGCAGAGAATAAAATCTGTCCAGAGGAAAATGACTGTTTTATCACTGGTCATGAGCCTTGATGGCCTCGTAAGACTCAAATAACCTAAGCTGAGGCCAAGAACCTGGGCCTGTGAGGGGAGGGTTGGAAGGTGGGCAGGGAATTTGAACTGCATGTATGTTGGATAGGTAGCCTCTCGGTGGCTTCATCTGCAGCACTGCCTCCTGCCCATCTGCCCTCGAGAGACCAGCCTCCTCCATGGCCAAGTTGTTGTGATGCTGCCAAAGATATAACAAGATCCTTTGCCTGGGTACCATGAATGAGAGTCTCTTTGCCTTTTCCAACCTGATATCTTGCAATGTCCTCTGAGTAGAAGGGGATTAGTCGTCCATCTGCTATCTACTGGTTTCAGTCCACATAAATGTCTCTGACCTGGATCTTGCCATAAGGGTTATTTGCTGTCTTTTACCTCTGTCTTTTGGCAATAGGGGTTTGGGCTATAGGGATGGGCTCTGACACATCCCCCTGCACTAAATTATTCAACATTCCTCTTATCTTTGCAGAGGAGACTGAGGCCCAAGAAAGGAAATAAACCAAATATACAAAGAAAAGGAAATGATAAACTTGTGACTAAACATCAAATTTGTTTCCAAAGTTCCCAGCCGCTTGATATCAGAGGGCAACATGATGTGCCATATAGACTTCATTTTGGAGAATTTAATATACCTGCTAGTTTTTCAGGTATATGTCCTTCCAGTGCCAACTGCATAGCCTCTATTCCATTTCTTTTCCTTCATAGCAAATTTCATTATTTTTTAGAAACAAAATTTTCTGATTATAAAAATAATAAATGCTAATTTATTAACAACACAGGAAAATGCAAATTTTAAGAGGTTCTTCTGTAACTTTTGACATTTTTATGTATTTCTTTCCTGCCTTTCTCTTTGCATATAAATAATATACATTATACATAACAACTTTATAATCATATTTATAGCCTGGTGCTTTTTATTGGATTCATTATAAATATTCATGTCATTAAAAATTTCTTTCAAAATATCATGTACATTGGCTGGAACAATATTCCACCATGAAGACATACCATAATTTATTTAACAATTCCTCTGTTGCTTGATATTTACACTGTTGCCAGCATTTCTCTATTATAAATAAAGCTGCAATTATCATACTCGTACCTAAATCTTTGTCAGTATCTCTAATTATTTCCTTTGGATAGATACCTAGAAGTGAAAAATCTAGGTCAAAGCTTAGCAACATTGTAACACATTTGATTGTGTGTGATACACAGTTGGTCAAAACTTCTCGAAATAAATGTCTGTATTTGATGTCACCATGCCTTTCCCCTTTTCTCCCGAGCTGTCTAGAGCCTGGCTTTTGCCCACTCTGTGTCTCTGAAATGGCTCTCCTGAAAAATCTCATGTGTGTTTTTCAGTCTCATAACACTTGACTCCCTCATAGCATTTGTACTGTCAGCTACCCACTCTTCCTCAAAACTCTATTTCTTTGACTTCTGGATTCCTTTCTTTCTTATTTAGCTTACTGGTTTTCTGACACACCTGCCTAGACTCAGGAACTATTCTGGCTGTCAGTAACAGAAGACCCTGCTAACAGTGACTGAAGTCAACAAGGACTTATTTTTCTTGCACAACAGAAGACGACATGTATCTGCCAAAGTTGGCTTAGTTGCTCACTGATGCTAGGTCCAGCATCTCTGAGATTCTCTTGGTATTCCCTTCATGCTTGTTGCCTCAAGATCACAATGTGGCTGCTGCAGCACTAGGCATCACATCCACATTCAAGAAAGAAAAAATGAGGCAACCTCTCCCTTTTTGCAATCATTTTATTCGGGAAGCATGTTCTCTTTAGCAGGCCTCCTGCTGTGTTTCATCAGCCAGAACTGGGTCACATATCAGGCTGTAAGCCAATCTTGATTCATCCTCTGGAGGCCTGGGATGGTGTTACCTTCCTGAGATCAAGAGACTCAACCTGAACAAATCAATGTTGTTTTGGTAGGAAAAGGGGATGGTAGAGTGTGGAGAATGGCTTTGCATGGACATTGAAGAGAGTTGCTGCAATTGTTGATTTTAGATTCCTTCCTTAACCCTCTTCCTATTTGAGTTGCTTCCTAGGAATATCAACCATAAACCCAGATTCCCCTCCTACCCACATCATGATGATAGTTCAAAACCTGAATCTCCAGCTCAGGGTCCAGCACCCTCATGGTATTTTTCTTGAGATTCTTCAGGTATCAGAAACCCACTTTCTCTGTGATGAATTTTCCCAAACTTGTCCCAATTTTACCTACTCCAGGAGCTTTCAAATGTATTTTAATATCAGAACTTTTTTTTTGTTTTAAATGGACATTACATGGAAAGACATTACATAAAGCAGATACTTTTATTTCTATCTTGCAGTCATCCTCCTCATGGGGTGGGCGGGAGAAGGGTTGTGCATCTCTGGGAATCTTTTTTTTTTCTATTTAGAATCCAGTTCTTGCTCTGTTGCCTAAGTTGGAATGGAGTGGCATGATTGTGGCTCACTGCAGCCTCAAACCCCTGGGCTCAAGTGATCCTCCCATTTCAGTCTCCTGAGTAGCTAGGACTACAGGCATGCACCACCATGTCCTGCTGATTTTTTGAAAAATTTTTGGTAGAGATGGGGTCTCACTATGTTGCCCAGGCTGGTTTCAAACTCCTAACCTCCAGAAATCCTATCTCAGCCTCCCAAATTCCTGGGATTACAGGCACCATACCTGGTTTCAATCTCTTGGAATCTTTAGGACATTGACAAACAGAGGTTATCCTGATGTCTTGGCCTGGAATCCCCCAGAGCAGATCCTAAGACAAATGCTTATCTGATACCACTCTATTAGTGAGTGTGGGCAGTCCCAGGGAAATAGGAGTGAGGAGAAAGGCGAGTCTTTCCAGTCTTCCAGGGCAGGGAAGGAGGGAGAGAAAATATGCAAGCACACTAAGGAGCTAGTCAGCACTTGGCATCCAGCTCAATTGATTGCCTCATCTTGCCAGACCCTCTTCTGAGTGTCCATGTGAGCTGTCACATCTTAGGACAATCCATCTCTGGGGAGAATATGAGAAGAGTGTATCTGCTGGCTCCTGAGCCCATTGGTCAAAACATCACCTTCCCATTATACGCAGGGTCTTGGTAGCATCTCACACTTCAGGGGCAGCAGATGAGCCTCAGAGCAGGAGGTTAGAAGTGTGCAGCATGAATAAGAGGTGAGGTAATGTTGAGGGTACCTGAGCAAGAACAGTCCCTGAGGTGGCCAGCCAAAATAATGTGAGGCCACAAAGATCTGAGGTGATACACAGAAGGAGTCTGATATAGTTGGTGAACACCCCTATTATACAGGTGAGAAAACTACAACCCAGAGAGGGAAAGTGCCTTGTCCAGTCTTATACAGCTAGTTAGTGGTAGAATGCTGCACACTAGATGCTCAGTCTAGTGCTCCTTTATCATGCTAAGCTGTCATTGCATGCATTTTTTTTTTTTTACCTGTTTTTCTCTTGAAGACTCAAGAAAGCATCATCAAAGCCCTGACCTTTCTCAACTGAATATTCTAAGCGGCTTTGGTATCAGCTTTATCCATCACAGACTGTGTGCACATTTTAATTGGAGCATTTTTTGTTTGTTCGTTTGTTAACCAGGTTCCTTTAGAGTTAGGCAAAGGAAACTTCCACTTCCACAGTGAGGGGGAAGACTATTATTATCAGCCACATCTGCCAATATTAGGTAGAGGCTTTGTTCGTCTTTGCCAGAATTGGGCAGCAGCCATCCTTATTTAATAAAATACTGAGGATAATTCTAAACTGAGAGTGATGTACCAAACTTAGATGAATGCTTTATAGTTTCATATTCTTTTTAGTATTGAAAATTGCCATTTACAGTTCCCTTTCTTTTACAAAATCCTTTTCTGTGATTGACATGGTATACATTAGGCATAACTATAATAATCATAGATTTTCTTCCAGAAAACAAAACCAAACTGGGGAATAGGTATTAACAATGCATAAAGAAGTCATACTTGTACTACAGAGAAAGGTGGGAATTAGTTACCTTGTTTTAGACCCTGGACCTTTCTAAGAATTGTTATTCTGTGAAATGATTTCCTGAGGCTGGCCACCTCCTAGGAGATGATACTGAAGTACAGAGGGCCCTTGAACAATACGGGTTTGAACTGTGTGGGTCCACTTATACGTGGATTTTCTTCTACTTCTGCCACCCCAGAGACAGAACTACCCCTCCTCTTCTTCCTCCTCCTGAGCCTACCCAACGTGAAGATGACAAGGATGGGGATCTTTATAATGATCTACTTCCACTTAATGAATAGTGAATATACTTTCTCCCCCTTATGATTTTCTTTTTTAACTTTTGTGGGTGCATAGTATATGTATATTTTTATGGGGTACATGAGATATTTTGATAGAGGCATGCAATGTGTAATAATCACTACTCTTTTAGCTTTTTTTTTTTTTTTTTTTGAGACAGAGTCTCTCTCTGTTGCTCAGGCTGGAGTGCAGTGGCACAGTCTCAGCTCACTGCAACCTCAGCCTCCCAGGTTCAAGCAATTCCCCCGTCTCAGCCTCCCAAGTAGCTTGGACTACAGGCGCCTGCCATCACACCTGGTTAATTTTTGTATTTTTAGTGGAGACAGGGTTTCACCATATTGGTCAGGCTCGTCTTGAACTCCTGACCTCAGGTGATCCTCCCACCTCGGCCTCCCAAAGTGCTGGGATTACAGGTGTGAGGCACCGTGCCTGGCCTCTTTTAGCTATTTTTAAATATAAAATTAAATTATTTTTTACCACAGTCACACTGTTGTGCTAGCAAATACCACGGCTTATTCATTCTTTCTATTTTTTTGTATCCATTAGCCATACCCACTTCCCTTTCCCACCCCCACTCCAATTACCCTTCCCAACCTCTGATAACTATCCTACCCTCTATCTCCATGAATTCAAATGTTTTAATTTTTAACTCCCACAGATAAATGAGAACATGTAATGTTTGTCTTTCTGTGCCTGGCTTATTTCACTTAACGTAGTGACCTCCAGTTCCATCCATGTTGTTGCAAATGACAGGATCTCATTTTTCTGTGGTGGAATAGTACTTCATTGTGTATATGTACCACATTTTCTTTATCCATTCATCTGTTGACAGACACTTACGTTGCTTCTAAACCTTGGTGATTGTGAATAGTGCTGCAGTGGGAATGCAGTTATATCTAAGATACACTGATTTCCTTTTTTTGGGGTACGTACCCAGCAGTTGGATTGCTGGCTCATATGGTAGCTCTATTTTTAGTTTTTTGAGGAACCTCCAAACTGTTCTCCATAATGATTGTACTAATTTACATTCCCACCAACCATGTATAAGCATTCCTTATGATGTTTTTAAGAACATTTTTTTCCTCTAGCTTACTTTATTGTAAGGATATAGTATATAATACATATAAAATAAAACATACGTGTCAATCAACTGTTTATGTTATTGGTAAGGCTTCCAGTCAACAGTAGGCTATTAGTAGTATTCAACTAGAGATCATACCACTGACAGAATAGACTCCTTGTGGCAATAATATACCCAATTATAAACAAGACCTAAGGCCACTCTAGGCAAGGGTTAAGTCATGTACCCCCTACACTTAAAAAAAAACTATGTACTGCCACAAAGTTTCTTCTCTTTCTCTATCAGCTAAACAAGCACTAGCCTCAAGACAAGCAATGTTGAAACAATTGCAGCTCACTGCCAGATGCTGACTGACATTCCCCCCACCATTCCACAAGCCATAATTACAGCTTTGATTGGATACAAGAGTGATTTCAGTCATTTCATCCTGCTAAAAGATCACTGACCATAGACTGGTTCTGGCTGGTTTACACAGGCTGTGCACTGAGTGCCTTCATGTCCTCTGCTTTACCTTTTGACGTATAGTGACGAATTGTAATGCATTTAAATGTTAGGGCTCCACCTGAAAGTGAACATGGGCTGACCGTAATAGACATGTTTCATTACTACACATGCATGTATCCCCTCTTCATGAGTGTTCATAGCTCCTTCTATAACCTGTTGAACATGTATGCTTGGCCAACCTGTTCAGTTTAAATCCTTATTCCATCTTACCCTCCCTCAAAGTGCCTGCTTTTGGTATTTGCTGGAGGCTACACTTCTCAGCCTGTCAGAATGGCCAGCCTGTATCAGGATGGCCAGTGTAATTCACACTTTCTTGGAGAATTCAAGGACAATCCCACTAATTGACAGGCAGCAAGTAGCTGACATACTAGAGTGTTCTATAAAAACAAATGACACTGACTGACATGCAAGTATACACTCCTGATAAATTCACCAATCCTTGGTTTCCTTCTGGGTACACACATTTCCTGGCCACTAGATAGCTTTTATGAGGACTCAGGTTTGTTCAAATTCTTTTTCCAAAGAAATGGAACTTCCTAAAAGATTTTAGGTTGTTATATTCTTGAATTGGTTGAGCAAAATGTGTCTTCTGATCTTTGATAGTTGACTGAATGTGCTGGTGAAATAACTGAAATTCATTGTGCTTTCACTAAAGACTCGTGAGTGTGTCTGTGTGTTATTTATATTAAAAGTATTTAAAAACGCATTTGTATTTAATCTACCCAGTAATAATTTTTATTGTTTTCCCATGAAAATTACACAAGCAAGACTAACCATAAGAAATGCCATTACTAGTAAATTTTCTGATGCATAGACAGAGGCTGCCTTGGATGTGTGCTAAGGCTCATAGAATACAGACGATACAGTAATTTTAAGATGATGGTCTTCATAGAGCCAGAAACAATTTATTTTCGATTTTTGAAGTGAAAATTATTTCATCACTTAGAAACACATTTTTAAATGTCCCTTGAGGTTTTTTAGTTCATGTAAACAACAACAACAACAACCATGTGTTGCTCATTTGAATTATAGCAGTGTATTTCTCATCTGGCATTGGGAGAGTGAGGGATTGGAGATAGTGATCCAATTCCACATTTACTGAGTGCTGATGGAGTTGGTATGAGACTGCTTTCCATATGTGTGCAACCCACATCCATGCTGAGAAAAGCTGGGGCCATGAACATGCTGACTTAGGGACAGGGAGGTGAGGCAGGACAGGAAGAGAACAAATAGACTAAGATTAAAAGTTAGAACTGTGAATCTTTGTTCAGCGGGTTATAACCATCAGGGTGTAAATATATAACACTGTTCTAAGCATGTAGTAAGCACTCGATAATTAAGTGACTAGGACAAATATTAGATTAATTGTCTTCTAGGCTTCTGGATGTCAGGGACCATACTAGCTTGGCATGATGGTTGTTTGGGAATCTAAAACAATAATGTATACTCAATGATTTGGGAATTGAAGGATGAAGTTCATAGACCACTCTGAGGCTGTTTAGCTCAATTAGGTACCAACAAGACACAGGCAGTAAGTTTTATGTCCATAAAGATATGGGCTATTCATCAAACCATGGATTACTTTTATAAGCATGAGCCACTGTTGGTGATAAAGAAAAACTCAAGCAACAGGATAAGGGGGAAAACTCAGAATATATTCTAATAACAGGATATTGTTTGTATGAGAGGAACAGGACATTTTAGCAGGTCAGGTGATGAATTAAAACAACTTGGAGAAATGAACAAAAGAATCATTGGACTCTTTGGACTCTCAGGGAGAAATGACAAAAGAGTCAGACCTCAGTTAAATTCAAGTTTCTACACAGAGCACATGAAGGGAGGACGTAGGCTACTGAATCTCAAATGTTTTTTGATCATGGGTCATAATTTAAAAACCATTTAATGGTGTGACCTATGGCATATATACACACAAACATATATATCTGAAATTGTAATGTCATAAGTGATACTCTTATCATTTACAATGAACTCTGCTATTTTCTATTCTATTCTATTCCATCATTTCAAGAATACCAGCACTATCTACCTAATTGATTTCACAGCCCATAATGGGTTATGATCTGTAGTTTGAAAAACACAGGGCTGGGTAAACACCAAGGGTAGGAAAATGTACGTAAAACTCTGGTGAGGACTTATCTATTATGGGTTGAAAGAAGAGACTGCTGGGTGGGCCAACCCAGTCAAGAAACTTGTGGGAAGTAAGCAGGCTGAGAGGTCTGCACTGCCTGTGGGAGTCAGGTGAGAGTCAAGATCTGCCCCAGGTGACCACTGGATACTGGTCACCTGGGTTAACTTGCTTTGAAGACATGCCAGAATTTCTACCCAAACCTATAAGACACTGAGCATTTTGAGGGCTACAGAGGAAGAGTGGGGGGATTGGTATCTGGTATCACCGAGTGATGCTAGTTACAAAGGATCCTGGACAATGCTACCTTGATGCATGGTTACAATCTTTGCAGATCTTACACAGGAAGTAATTTACACAGTAGGGACTCAACTCTTCCCTGCTCAAAATGTTGAAAGAGCTTCTCATGATACTTAGGATAAAGGTCAAAATACTTGTGATGGGCTACAAACCCCTTGCATGGCTTGTGCCCTGCCTCTCTCTCCACCTGCTCTCCCCACCATCTATCCTACCCTGTAGCCTGTGAGACACTTTCAAACTTTCCAAACCTTTCCTTAGTGTCCCTCATACTGTTCCCTCTACTTGAGCCATCTTCCTCTGTTCTTCAACCAATTTAATTTTTACTCCCACACGAAACCTTTCCTGATTCCCCAGATGAGAGTAGGTCCCCTCGTTAGACCCTTCACACAGGAAAATCACTTATTTGTGTAAGCATGTATTTAATATCTCTCTCTCTTATTAGACTATGAGCTCTGTGAAAGCAGGGACTATGCCTGACAAAAGATAAAAACATCTACTTTAAATATCTTATCAGGAAACTGCATTTCATTTTCTTTGATAATATTTAGAATATCTTCTGAATCTATGCTTATATCACCTTTTTATTGATAATATTAATTTTTTCTTTCTCTTTTCCTTAACCAGGCTTCTGAGGAGTTTACCTATTTCATTGTTCTTTTTAAACACCAGATTTTGGGTTTATTTATTCTTTTTACTATTTTTAGCAATACCACTACATTCTCCTATTAGTTCTAATAGTTCTTCTTAAAGAACTAGAGTCTTAAGGTTTTTAGTTGTGCAATTACAGCATTTACAATGAAACAATTTCTTTCTTCCTTTTCCATATTTGTATCTACTATTTCATTTTCATGTCTTACTGCTTTATTTTAGTCTCTAAAACAATGTTAATAATAGTGGTGATAGGAGGCATCTCTGTTGTATTCCTGAATTTGGTGGCTTTAGTACAGCTCCACTTTGTGTGCTGTTTGCTCTGTTGTTTTTAGTAGTTAGCATTTATTGTTCCTTGAAGGACCAGTAAGGTTGGATGAAATCCAGAAGCGTCCTGGGAGTCATACGAAAAAATAACTATTTCAGCAGAAAGGAGTGATTGACTACATCAAATGCTGGATAGGTCAAGTAAGATAAAGCCTGAGAACTGATCATTAGATTTAAAAACATAGAGGTCTGTGATGACCTTGACCAGAGTAGTTTGCATGGAGTGATGATTGGAATGGGTTAGACAGAGGATGCGGGGAGAGGAGGTAGAGACCGGGAGAGGAGGCAAGCTCTGTTTTGCCAGGAGATGTTGTAAAGGGGAGAAGAGAGTTGAGGCAGCAGCTGGAGGAGAATGGGGTCAAAAGAGTATTTTTGTTTTGTTTTGTTTTTTAAAGATGGGAGACATTAAACTATATTTGAAAGTTACTGCTTAGGACCCGGCATTAAGGCAAAACTGGTGATCAAACAGAGAGAGGCATGTTATAGAGAGATGTGCTTACAAAAGTGAGAGGAGCGAGATCTTGTACACAAGTGGAGGGTGACTTTTTTTTTTTTCTTGAGACAGAATCTTGCTCTGTTGCCCAGGCTGGAGTACAGTGGCGGGATCTCAGCTCACTGCAACCTCCGCCTCCCAGGCTCAAACGATTCTCCTGCCTCAGCCTCCTGAGTAACTGGGACTATAGGTGCGTGCCACCACGCCTGGCTAATTTTTTATATTTTAGTGGAGACATGTTGTCCATGTTGCCTAGGCTGGTCTTGAACTGCTCAGCTCAGGCAATCTGCCCACCTCGGCCTCCCAAAGTGCTAGGATTACAGGTGTGAGCCACTGGGCCCAGCCAGAAAGAGGCCTCATGCAGTATTCAGCCCTCTTGCCCTTCTGCCTTATGCCATATGAGGACACAGCATTCCTCCCCTCCAGAGGATGCAGCCATGAAGCGCCATCTTGGAAGCAGATACCTGACCCTCACCAGAGACCAATCCTGCCATTGCCTTGATCTTGGATTCCCAGCCTCCAGAACTGAGGGAAATACATTTCTGTTCATTATAAATTACCCAGTCTTGGGTATTCTGTTATAACAGCACAAACATATTAAGACAAGGAGGGAAGGCAGACTATGAGAGACAGGGACAGATGCTGGTAAGTGGCCCACTGTAGTCACCTATTGTTTCTTTTTCTCCATGGACGTATAGCTTTCCTAGGTGATTCTCATAAGCGTGCAAGTGTGGAATCACTCGTCTATAGCTAGAACCAAGCAACTTACACAGCTTATCACTTCCTTCAATCAAGTTGATCCTACATCTTGGATCTCATCTCTCTTGTGATGAGGAAAGCCGTTTCCAGAAGAAAGAATGAAGAAAGTGTGATTTCAAATTCCTAGGCCCTAGATCCCACTCTATGAGAACAGCCCAGGCTAGTCTCATCTTCATAGCTGGACAGGCTGGACCTATGAGAAAAGAGAGGGAGGAAAGGAAAGGGAGAGGGAGAGGGAGAGGGAGGGAGGAATAGAAAGAGAGAGAAAGAGGTAGATAAATAGAGACAAGGAGAAAAAACGTCAGTCCTCTCCCAAGAAAGAAGCAACCCAAGAGGAAGAAGGGCACCTGGCTGCTCAGGGTATCCCCTCATCTAGAAGCCATGGTATAGTGGGTTCCTCAAACATGGCCAGTGCTTACCCCCAGAAGAGAGGCTACATGCAAAGTCATTGGCCCCGATGCCAACTCCTCCTGGGAACAGAAAGGGTGGGGTCAGGAATCTGTTTAATCACCTAAGTTGCTTCCCTCCTCTACCTAGATCTGAGTCAAACACAGGTGCCATGGGAGACAAATTTAGCCAGCACACTGTTTTTGAAAATTATACCGAAATACCCTAAGCAAGGCAGACAGGGCACTTTTTTGCTCTGTGCAGCACCCCTTGCCCCCATATCCTCCAGGGCTACTGTAGATGTGGGCACCCCTGGCCTAGCTACCGAGTTACAGCTTCTGGTGTCTAGTCACAGGCAGTAAGGAAATGCTGGCTCATTTTTTTTTCCTCCCAGAAAAAAAGTCTTCAAACAGAATGACCTGGTGAACTTCCCAACTCCAGAATTCTGTGCAGTTATTTTCTAGTGACTGACACCGACTTCAGCCAGCTGTTTCTTTAGAAGTCTTCCCTATGGAGTAAAAATAAGAAATAACTTGTTTCCTGATAGCATCAAGGAGAACAGAACACCACTTTACCTGACAGTGGAGAGCCCCAGACAGATACTCACTTCCTGTTCATTCCCCTGCCATTGTACGGTAATGGGCACTGATATTAAACATGCATATTTCACAGTCTCTTGTCCCGCGATTTGGAGGATGGCCATTCACTATGTATGAACCACTCACTCATGCTCATCACACAGAGAAAATTACATTTTCCCAGTTGCCAAATGGAAGAGATAAATTATCTCACGTGGACAAGCACATTGCTCTCAAGAGCAGCTTCCAGACCTAAGATAAACAAATTAAAAAAAAAAAAACACGCTGGAGGGGGACTCTGAGCTTTCCAGGTGTTGGTGGGGGTCAGTCTCTTCATTCGGACTCGCCAGATCCTCACTTTGCAGTTAGTGGGCTTAAAGTGGCGGGACATTTGCCCTTCTGTTTCTTTTGGATTAAATGAGCAGCCTTGGGGCCTTTTATTCTTCCTTCATAGAAGAGATGTTATAAAAATGAATAAATCAACACAAAACATTTCATATTTATGCCTACTTGCTGAATTGATACTACTTGTAATGAAAATCAAGGAAGCAAAATGTTAAAATGTTCTCTTTGGGGAAGACACATTGGAATGTCTTACCACAGATGTACACAAACTCGCTTGTTACACACTCCTTCCTTATCCCTAACTATTCTCTGAGGTTAATGAAGGTCCTGATAACTGCAGTCTCTAACTTAGCATATCATCCTAAACCTACTACCTGCACACATAGGAGTCGCAACGCAACTAAGTACTAATGGCAGCCAACACTCATTACCCTTCATACCACCATCACTGTGCAAACCCTTAGTGCATTTTCCAATATGATCCCACAATCCTTCATTTTTATGTTTTGCCCACGCTAAAATTCGACAGCGAATTCTTGCAACAATTATTAAGCGTCTGGAATTGTATTAGGGTCTGGGGGTAGAGGTGGGGGACGAAGCGGGAATAACCGCAGTACACAGCAGACCCTATGAAAGTGCCAAAACTCAGGTCTCACTCGGAGGGCTTTGGGAGTTGGGAGAGGAGAAGGCTCATGGGCAGCTAAAGCCACCAGTGACCTCATTATGCAATATTTAGGTTATCAGACTTTTCTATGCCTAGAAAAGCAGCGCCTCAACCATTCCAGCGGGACGCACCGCGTTCAGTGACGACCCTCATCGGTGCCCACAGCTCTGGGCTCGCTGAAGGCACCACAGAAGCACCAGTTATTACCAGTGTTAGGGTCCAGTGGCTTCTTCTGTCCCTTTCCTCTGGATCCCAAAGTGTTGGTTCTCTTTTGTTAGTTTTATTCCGGTCATGCCAATGAGCACAGATTCACAGCTCAGGCGGCCCGCTCGGAATCCCAGGCCGGCTGGGGACCGGTGCACTTGGGCTCCGCGCCCCCTCGACCCTCGGCCCAGTGCCCCTTCCCGCGCGCGCGGGTCTCCCCGGTTCCAGAGCCCACCGGTCCCCGCCGGCTCCTTCTCCCCACCCACCCTCCCACCGGGCCCCCGGCGGCTGCAGCAGCGCGGGGCTGGCGGGGCGGCGTCCGGGCTCAGGCGGATCCCCGCTTCCCGCCTTCCCGGCGCCCCCTCCCTCCCGGACGGAGCCCGAGGATCCCCCACCCCCGGCGGGCGTGAGGAAGGGCTTCTGAGTGACTGGAGCTCGACCGCGTGTGCCCCGGGAAGGCCAGGCTACCCGGGACGGGGCTCGGCTCCCCAGGTGAGCTAGTCTCCGCGGGACTGGGTCCGGGAAGGCCCCGGGACCGCGCGGCTGAGCGGCCTGGAGGCTGCGGGAGGGCAGAGCAGGGCGCACGGGAGACTGCCGCCCCCGGGCGCCCAGGGCCCGGCTCCCCAGCGCCACCGCCGCAGCAGGTGGGGGCCCAGTGGGCGGGGGCGGGGCCCGGCTCTGGGCGGAGCCGAGGCGGCGGCGGCGCAGGCGGGGGCCGGGGCCGGGGCGGGAGCCGGAGCCCGAGCTGGAGCAGCGAGCCGGGCTGTCGGGGCGACCGCGGGAGCTCGCCGTGCGCCGTGGCTGGGACCGGCCTGGCCGAGCGCGCCGGCGCCGCGGCCGCAGACAAAGGGCGGCTCGCGCCCGGGCCGCCGCGCTCTCGGGCTCTGCCTCGGTAAGTGGCTCCCCTCCGCTGGCTTTCTCCTCCCGCCGCCTGCGCCTCTCGGAGTTCGGCGGGCTCCGGAGAAGCGGGGAAGAGATGAGACTTCCCCGCCCGCACTGCCTCCCCACCTTACCCTAACAATAAGCCCCCCAGGCCAAGCCACTGCCAAACTAACGAGTTTCCGAGCGGCGGGGGTCTCCCGCGGGACACGCCCGGCTGCCCTGGGTGAGCTCCTCGCCTGCAGACCGCGCGCCGGTGCTGTCCTGGACCCGTTTGGGATGGGAGGTTGCCGCTGGGCTCCCCGCGGTGTGTTTAGGGGAGGAGGACGCAGGGGCCGGGCGCCGCTAGAGGACCCCAACCCCGGGGATAGTCCCGAGCGCTTGGGGTCGCCGAGGGGCGGTTCACACTGCGAGTTCAGATTCGGATCGCGGTTGCGGGGTCTGCCTCAGTCCCGATTATCCTCCCCTGCAGCCTCTCCCTTCCTCGTTGAAGGGTTAATACAGCGCCCTCTCCCCTCGCCACCCGACAGAGGCGCCCACACTGCCGGTAGGTAGCCCCTGGGAGAGGGGGAGTGGGGGGACCCCGCCGCTTTCCCCGCTCGGCGACCCAGAGCCCCAGCCTGCCGGAGAGGGCAGCGGCTCGGGTTTGACATCCCAGCTGGGTCCCGGGCCGGCTCCCCGAGCCTCCTCCCGGGTTGCTCTCTATCAGGAAAGCAATCGGAAGTCAGGCCGACTTTTGCTTTTGTTCTGCCAGCTACTCTACGGAATCGTAGGTGAAGCCGGGGTGGGCGGATGCCCCAGGAGGGGGCTGTGGCGGGAGTTCCAGGTGCGTCCCCGAAATGACCATTGGAGGCGGCGGCTGTTTCCCGCCACTGGGTGGGGAATGGATTCCGATCGCTAATCGATACCCTGGAGCCAGCAGTGGGTCAGCAGCGTCCCGACAGAGCGCAGCGGCCGCGTACTGTCACGCGCCTCTCCAGCACTCTCGAAAGCACTACCTCGAGACGTGCATTTCCATTCATGGATCTGTGCCTGGGGGTTAATGTCACCCCTGCCTGGGTTGAGGAGTGTCCGCAACGGCTCAGTAGCCATTTACTGGGAGGTTACTGTGTGCAAGGCAGCTATCTTAAATAACCTTAGTGTAAAATATACTTATTGAGCACCTACTATGTGAAAAGCAGGTATACTACAGACTTTTCAATTGAATGGATATGTATTGAGCACCTACCCCATGCGAAGGTGAAGCGTCATGACGTTCTCAATGTGACAGATATTTATTGAGTACCAACTATGTTCAAGGTAGCTATGCTATGACCTTATTGTAATATGTATTTACTGAGCACCTACTAAATACTAAAGGCTTTTTTGCTGAAGGGTTGCCCAGTGTACTTTTGGGGTACAGATAGAAACAAGGGAGAGAAAATATAATATCTTCTGAACCTCGAGTCTTCAACTCCTTTAGTGACCTGCGTTTTAACCTTTCCAAACCGCTTGTGTGGTGTATGAAGGGCTAGTCTTCTACACTTGAGGGTACACTTCTATGCTTGAGGGTTTGTCAGACAGGAGCAGGGCTGAATAGTAAAAAGTCTTGCTCTGGAACCTCTCTCCAATTCAGTTTCCTTGCATTAGAACAGTCCGTTTCTTTGCGTAAAGCACCATGGAGTTATCACAGGGAATCAAAGGGCAATAAGGCAAAGCCCTAATGCTCAAAGGGACAGAGAATCCATGCTGGAGACAGACAGACAAAAAGACACCTCCTAAACAAGGAAGGAACCAATAGAGGAAGGGAGAGGGAAGCATGAAGACAGGGCCAGCTGAACCTTCCAGCCCCTCACTCCAAACTAATACCAGTGATGTTGGGGTGAGAGAGTCTGAGCCCATCATTGCCCATGGCTGGGGCCCTAGGACTGGAATTAAATAGTTTTCCTGCTAAGAGATTTGATGAATCTGTTACTCTGATAATCTTAGGGTCTTGAGATGCACTGGAATACCCAGATTGGCAAGAAAATCGTATCCATTAGCAAATATTTGAGTATTTACAATGCAATATAGGCATTTATCAGGGAAATGTAGTCTAAGACGTAGTCTTTGTCTTAAAGAATTCTGGTTCATGAGATAAACATGTAAAATGACAACTTGGGCAGCATATATGAAAAGCCAGGAGCAAATTCCTCCTGGAATTTGACATAAAAAATATTCTCACCACATGGAACTGTGGTTTTTCTCTTATCAGACATTGAGAACTCTCTACGTGCCTTGTATGTTTATCTTTTTGCCTTGGCCTCTAGAAATTCCTGGTAATGGCTTTATCCTAGCTTCTTGGTACAATGATTTTTTTTTCTCCCTAAATTATTTCTGAGACCTCTCTTTTAAATTCTTTATAAAAAACTATATTACAGTATTTTTGTTGTGAACTTGAAAGGCTCTCTGAAATCTTTTCTGTAAGTAAGCCCATTATGAAAGATACATAGAAAATATGGTACGTATTAGATGAATGTGCTCATAAGAAAAGGGGGAAAAACTATCAGGAATTTACAGAGAAAACAAACGGGCTTTGCAAGATGAAATAGGATTCAGATGGGCAAAGACAACTAACAAAGACTTTCCTCCCAAATTGAGGGAAATAGCGTTGGCAAAGGTGTCAAGGAAAACAAACCGAATTTAGAGTACTTTAGGTATTTGATAGATCTTCCTCTGGAATAGTTTCCATTCACTCAACACACGAGTGCTGCTGGAACATTTTACTGTGTCAAGGACTATGCTAGGTGTCAGGTCGGGGGCATCACCCAGAACCAATTGAGGTTCAGCATGATCCCACAGCTGTCAAGGACCTTTGTCTCCTGTCATGGCTGTGGGGTAGCACTGCCCTGCATCTCAGCCATTCTTTCAAGCATTCCTGGAGTTTTTTCACCTGAGCTGAACTTGACTGTAATCTTCTTCAAGGCCAAGAATGTGACTTTTTTTTCTCTCTGCATCCCTCCCTCCTTGCAGGTTCAGGCAGAAATTGTCGGTAGGGTAGGGACACTTATTTCAGTGACCTCTATTGCCCATTTCGTCACTCCTTCCTGGCCTCATCAGGGCCTGCTATCCTCTCTTCCTCTCCATCATTTTCAGCTGTTCAGAGCCTTTCACTGTATGCAAACTGGTCTCAGGGGAAAACCAATCTGTCATCAGTCACTTTCTCTTAAATATGAATGTAGGTCACTGTGTTCTCTCTTCCAGGGGTCTTTGCACTTTAAGCCTCATTATGGAAGGAAAGGCTGTGTTCACCATGAGACAATGTCAGGCACAGACAAGTGGGTGTTGGAGGTAATTGGGGAGGCAAAGTGACTTTCTTGGTGCTCCTGAAACCACCACCCCCTCACGTAGCCAGTCTTGGCAAGGGTCCTTGCAGTCCCATGATTCTTGAAAGTCTGGAGGCTTCATTGCTGTTTATCATGGTGCAGTGGTTGAAGTCAGATAGTGGTTCTCTGTGAGCCACCTGTCAGCTTGGCCCTCATACATTCCACTCCAAAGTTTAAAGCTTTATCGTTTGCAGGGAGAATCCTTGCTTCCTTACCTATATGTGCCCATTATTTTAAGGCAGCTATTCTCAACCTGGGCACTATTATGGGCCAGATAATTTTTTGTTATGGGGAGCTGTCCTGTGCATTACAGGGTGCTTAACAGCATCCCTGGCCTCTACCCCCTAGATGCCAGGAGCACTAAACACCAGCCTGCTCCCCAATTTGTGACAACCCAAAATGTCTCCAGCCATTGCCAAGTATCCCCTAGGAAACAAAATCACTGCTGCTTGAGAACCACTGTTCTAAGGGTTATTGGTTATTATGTATCATGCCATATAAGAGAGGCCTTATCTAATGTAATTCAATTCTTTTCAATAAAGAGGAACTATTACATGTGTAATTAACATGGCAGAACTTTTCATATAAGTAATTTCATAAATTAGAATAAATATCCTTTTTTTCAGACCTGATATCCTAATCTGGTTATTATATTAAGTTCATCTTTTGAAGCATAAAGCCTCAAATTCTTCTTTTTCTAGTGTGGCTGATTTATATACCACAACTGTGGGTAGCAGAACCGCCATTACCCACAAGATCATCCCCGCCTGCTGCTTGGGCAGTGCCTGGTAACCACCAGTCGGGAAGGAAAGTGACAGAGGAGGATTCAGTTCTGGTGGACTTGATGCTTATGTAATTTGATGGGCCCTCTTTAAGGAAACGACAAAACGATAAGGGGAGCACATTGCTAGGACCCCTCCCAGGCCTTGGAAGGGTCCTGTGAGGACAAGTGATGGGCTCTGAATTTCAGTTTCATTAGCTTCGTGGGAAAGCAGTCTTTGGGAAAGGTTTTGAGGAATGACTGGACAGCTGTGTTTGCAAGAATAGGAAGCTAGTCCTACCCATGACTGATAGGAGCTAAGAGAATGTTCTCAAAGTGTTGACTTAAATTGAGAGCACAGATCAAAACGGAATTGTTAAACCTAGGGTGACCTATACTTCTGTTAACATCTGCCCTCAAAAGTAAGAACTTCCATATCGTCAGCAGCCCCAGGTCCACATGAGCAGCATCATAGGTGAAATGAGGGGCAGGGATCGTTCCGGTTTAGCAGGAGGCTCTGCGTTCCACTAGTGGGTAGTAGTAACTTACTGCACCTTGTAAACGAGGTTGGTCAGTGCTGAAGTTACTGCCTCGGGAAATGAATGAAACTCTTTTTCAGGTCACTCTAATGGTGTTTGAAGAGTTTATAACAGGAGTACGTTGATTCAAACTTTTCTTTTGGAATACCTGAGCCTGGGATGAGATGTCCTTGCATTAAAACAGGCCAGGCAGGAAACACTTGCCCCCTCATTTTGGGGGGCAAGTAATTTAAGTACAGTCGTGTGCTACATAATGACATTTCAGTCAATGAAGGGCTGCATGTGGGACTGTGAAACTGTAAGATTATAATACTGTATTTTTCCTGTACCTTTTCCATGTTTAGACATATTTAGGTGTACAGATACTGACCACTGTGATACAGTTGCCTACAGTGTTCAGTACAGTAAGCATGCTGTACAGAGTTGTAGTCTAGGAGCAATAGGCCATACCATATAGCCTAGGTATGTAGGCTATTCCATCTAGGTTTGTGTAAGTATGCTCTATGATGTTCCCATAACCAGGAAATTGACTAATGATGCATTTCTTAGATGGATCCCCATCATTAAGTGATGTATGACTGTATGACTTTAAGAACTTAAAATAATAAGGCTTTAAAAATGAAACTATAATTCAGACTTCTCATTAATTAATCTTTTTCCTTAGTTTAGATCACCTTAGCTTCAGTGAGGAAGACAGTGTTCTAATTGTTGCTTTAGTGTAGAAATGTTAAATATAAATGCCTGGCCCTGCACAAGACTGATCTGGCAATGTATCAATGTCTAGATTTAACAAAAATTAAAAATAAGAAATAAACACTCTACATGAAGATTTGCTGTAGGAGGGATTTCTTTTAAAGCATTGCTAGTCTTTCATTTGTATTTAAACAGGTCTGATTTGTATAAATTTTTCAAGTTGAGACCTGTTTGGAGATCTTAGGTCAAATGTCCACACAGTCACAGAAATTAGACCTGAAAGAGATTGTAGGGGTTTCTGGCCAGCCCTGCTTGCCCATTGAATAATTGGAGAAACTGAGGCTGAGAGTGGTTAGATGGCTTGCCAGGGTCACACAGAGATCAGCTGGGAGGCTGGGGCAAGGAGCCAGGAGCTCACCCCATCCCCTTGACACTCAGTGCTGCTGGGATACCATTCTTCTGTCTTCCTGGTTGTAGAGTGTGTCGGTGTAGGGAGACCAGGCAGGAAAAGGGTTTGATAACTTGTCTCATTTCCAGGGCACCTGATCCTCAAAGAACTACTCATTAATTCGAACTGATTACATCTATGCCAAAGGTGTGTGTAAACACAGACTGAAACAATCACAGAAAAACTGAGATGGTTCAATTGGTAGAATGAGACTATTTTATAAAAACTTCCTTTATTGCTTTTTTTGTATCATCTTTACAGTAAATAACTAGAATAAAAACATCTATTTGTCTATTTAAAAAAGTAATATATATTCATTATGGAAGGTGGCAAGAAAAATAAACAAATCCTACCTGTGATCCTGTGATACTTTAATCCCATTCATATTTTGCTGTTTATTTTTAGTGTGTTTTTCAGCCCATTTTCAAGCTCATTTGAACAATTGAGACCATATTGTACATATAATTTTAATTTTTCTTGCTTTTTTATTAGAATAAACAATGTATGTGTTATTGTGAACATAATTTTTGTGAACATAAATTCTTTGTGAACATAATTTTTTTTGTCTTTCTACAGTGTCAGAGTTTTATTGATGCTTTTTTTTTTACTTTAAGTTCTGGGATACATGTGCAGAACATGCAGGTTTGTTACATAGGTATACACGTGCCATGGTGGTTTGCTGCACCCATCAACCTGTCATCTACATTAGGTATTTCTCCTAATGCTATCCCTCCCCTAACCCCCACTCCCTGACAGGCCCTGGTGTGTGATGTTCCCCTCCCTGTGTCCTTGTGTTCTCATTGTTGTGAACATAATTTTTAATGTCTGCATAATTCAATCCTTAGAAGCTCGTTAATTTACCACAACATTTTGCTATTAGAGAACATTAAGTTTGGTCCTAATTTCTCCCTGCTGTGTCATTGCATGAGCAACTTTGTGTCTGTGCTTTTTCTACAATTTGGATTGTTTTCTTGGTATACATTCCAAAGAGTGAAATTACTGAGCCAAGGATGTGTGTGCATTGTGTTCAATGGCTTTACCAAAATGGTGTACCAGTTTACCTTATATTGATAGCATACTATAAATGATGAAATTTCACCACACCATTGATAACATACTTGTTTTGTAATTACTTATGTGACAAAGTAAAGTTGTCTTTATTGCTTTCATTTACATTTTGCTTACCAACACAGCTAAACATTTTTCTATAGAATTTTTTATATGACTTTGTGTGTGTGTGTGTGTGTGTGTGTGTGTGGTGTTTGTTGTTGTTGTTGTTGTTGTTTTGGTGAATTATCTATTTGAGTGTAGTGTTTTTTTAAAAAAAAAATGACCTGTCATTTGTCAAAAGGAAAAACAATAACCTCTGATCTCTTAGGTATAGTGGCCATTTTATAAAGAATTCCGGCTGGATGCAGTGGCTCACGCCTGTAATCCCAGCACTTTGGGAGGCCGAGGCAGGCGGATCATGAGGTCAGGCGATCGAGACCATCCTGGCTAACACGGTGAAACCCCGTCTCTACTAAAAATACAAAAAATTAGCAGGGCGTGGTGTTGGATGCCTGTAGTCCCAGCTACTCGGGAGGCTGAGGCAGGAGAATGGCATGAACCCAGGAGGTGGAGCTTGCAGTGAGCCGAGATCGGGCCACTGCACTCTAGCCTGGGTGACAGAGCGAGACTCCATCTCAAAAAAAAAAAAAAGAAAAAAAGAATTCCATACAACCCTCATGTTCCATGATTCCAACATCTTCAGTTCCATGTTTCAGGCTAAACATTTTGTTGATAGTCATAGAGCTGCTTGTTAGTTCCTGAAGCAAGCTTAGATGGAGAGATAGAGTGCTTTATCCTCTTAGTGGAAGCCAAATTACATCGAGCATTTGCTAAGTGCTTCTCAGGCCTTAATTCTTATTCTTACAACAGTCTCTGAAGTGGGTACTGTCATGTCTCTCCATTTATACATGAGGAGAGTGTTGCCTAGAAAAGTAAAATAACGTAACCACAGTCACATACACTTTTAATAACTGCTAACTACCTCTGGATCTTTGCTAACATGGCCTGCCTCAGTTATGTACTTGGTCTTGGAGGGAGTTAGGGTTAGGAATATTAGCAACTTCATCTGAACTCTACTGCCTATTTCTGGGAGACTTTGTGGTGCAAGTTAATTTTACTATCTTAAATTTCCTCACTCTGTCTTCTGTATCTCTTACCCTCCCCTGTGTTTGCCATCCTTTTCTTTTAATCTCTCCAAGATACACTCTGAATAGTTTCTTCTGACCTGTCTTCCAAGTCACAATGTATCTCTTCAGCTGTATCTAATCTGTGGTTAAATCCATCATTTATTGCATTCTCAATTTTGATTACTGAATTTCCAGTCTAGAATTCTAGTTATTTTTCAAATCTGCAATGTTACTTTTTATGGTTCTTGGTTCTTTATTGTAATTTTTATGTTGAGCTTTTAGCTGCATGAGCATAGTAAGCATAATTGTTTTACATTCTGTATCTGGTAATTTTTCTATCTGGAATTCCTAAGCATCTTTTTTTCCTGTCTTTTGTTTGTTCTGGTTCTCATGCTGGTTCATATTTATGTTGTCATGTCTCCTTGTGTGCCTCATTATCTTTAAATGTGTGCTGGATATTGTTTTGAAAAAATATATGTAAGAATACCATGTGTCATTCATTTTAAGATGTACAGTGTTTTTATATTTTAGTCTCTGAAATCAGTATGTGTTTTATGTCATGAATTTTTACACTTCTAGTTGACAGCATTTTTTGTTTTTCACTGGTACATAAAATCATAGTGCTTCATATAATTAATGATATTTAAAACTTCAGGACATTTGATAATTTGAGACTTTGGATAATCATAATAAAGATGACAAGAGTTCAAAAGAGAATTTTAATTAACTTCTTAAGGTTTTCTGGGGTATCAGCAATAGTGGGTCAATTTTGGGGCTTCAGATTTTCTAGATCACCCAGATGACATGAAGCCAGACTAGTTTACTTTTTGTTCTGTCTTACTTCTAGGGTCTATCAGAGGGTGTCCAAGGGAGAGAATACAGTCGTGGGTTCTTAGTTTCCATTTCTGGTTGGGCCAGTAAAGCCCCTTCCTCATCCTTGTTTTCCGCTTATCCCTAAAGATAGAAACTAAAAACCATGGCTTCAGGCTGCTAAAAGCCTAAAACAAAACAGAACAACAATAACAACAAAATAAGGTGGGTTAGACAAGCTTGGAGCTCTTTGGGGTCCTACTCTAAATGTAAAGCGGTTTACCAGGCCTTAGGGAGGCCCTGGCCTCTTGATTCCATGAGGCCGTCAATGCGCTGCTCAGCTTCCTAGCTTCCTATTTTGGATTGACAAGCCCAGCCCCTCCAACTGGGTAAAAGCGGCCCCTAGTACTGAGCCCCACATGTCTAGATCTCTTTCTTTTCTCACGTCTTAAGCCTGAAATTCCTCCCTATCTTGTTAGCTTTTTGGTGCTTTTAGGAAGGTTTGTTGTTTGTTTGTTGTTAACCTCATCCAGCTTTCTTTGTTGTGTTCACTGGGAAAGTTGGCTCAAATTACCCAGTTCACTGCTGGCAGGAGGTGGGACCCAGTCAGATCATCTTAGAGACTGACAGGAGAGAAACACAAGTGACCAGCTGCTCTTTACCTGACTGTGACTAGAGAACTTTATCTGCTCCCAACACAACACCCTGGTTGCAGCTGGAAAGCAGAAGTTGGGATGGATATATTTCCACTAACTGGACATAGCCACATGTAGATATATTTCCCTGCATAGATGAAACTAATTCCTCAGGCTGTTCCTAATAAGGCAGGTGATGTGGCTGAGAAGGCAGTCACAGGAGTGCTACCTGGAGCCCCATCTTGTACCTGCTTCTTCTCACCTACACTGTCCTGCAAAAGATGGGAATTTAGGACCAAGGGAAATGTTGAGGCAGGAAGATGCTTTCTCTTTCAGCAGCTGTTAAGAAGTAAAGACTGTAGGCTGTATTTTAGCTGGGTAAGTTTCCTTCCATTCAAACTGGACCCCAAAATGTTCATGTTTAAGGCAGAACTTCTCTTCCATGGCCCAGACAATTCCTCGCAGAGGCTGAACCATCAGGTCCAGGCTCAGGAGTCAAGATAGCCTTTCCAGATGACTCTGCTTGATGCTAAGGTTTGGAGCTTTATGATAGTTTTTGGCTTTTAGAATGCTTTTCTGCATGCTCAACCACGTGTTCTTGGAATCAGCAGCCACATCTATTTTCCCCTTACCTTCCTCCAACTCTTCCCCCAACTTTCAAGAAGCCAGAGAAGTTTACAAAAAGCAAAGTGTATTTCCTGAGTTTGAAAAGGTTGGACAAAGGGAGGCTGAGTGGTGGGAACTTCTCATCCTCCACCTTACCAGAGCCTCCATTGGCTTTTGGGGTGTGGGAGTCGGGTGGTGGCGGCTTTTATTTTTATTTTTGAGTACCTTTTTCCCTGGAAGTTTTAGAGCTGAGCTATCCTCTCAGAAAATCACTGTCTGCCCAGGGAACCATAGCCTCCTCCCTCACACTTCAGGTGTGTAATCATTGGGTAAAGATAAGGGAGGTGTGGGTGTGCCCCTCTAGAAAGGGCCCTGTCTTAGGGGGAGGTATCCCACTGACTTTCTGGAGACCACCGTATACCATGGAGCCTTTTATGTATTCCACAATAATTTACCCTGCGGATTTTTAATTTCACAATACTTCACACGTAGGAAGGACTATAGATAAATTAGTCCACCATATTGCTAGAAATAGAAATCCTCCAATTCGATTTCAGTAACTGTCCATGAAAGAACAAATCTGTAACCCCACTCCCAGGTAATTCTAGATTGTGACCGAGCCTTTGGAAGAAATGATAAATGACTTAATTAATTTTGAAGAGGCAAATTTTCTGTTCTCCTAGAAAATGTGCCCTTCCATGATTATTTTTGGAGGCAGAATGGCCAGAAAGCCCTACCAGCCATAAGAATTTATGAACCATGACATTTGAAAACTTTCATCCTGAGATGAAGTAAATTAATTCCTCTAGCATGATTCACTTTAGGTACAAGCCCAAATTTCTTTTATCAGTAACTTGGGGTCTTAAGGTGATTTTTCTAAAGAGATATAGTTATTTGAGACCCATCAGGGCCATTTTCTGTATTTCTTTTGTCAAATTTTCCGTTTATGTGGATTTGAGTTTTTTCCAGTTATTTCGAGACCATCTTGTCTGCTAATAAGAGATAATATGCTGCCTTTTCAATAACATATGTGAAAGCCACAGGGAGTTCAGACAAAGTTAGCTGAGCAAATTCCTGTACTTATCAGAGACCATGACATCACCTTCAGTATGCGGTGGGCTTTTTACCAAGTGTCCAGCACCTTTAAAGAACTCAGAATGATAAAGTATTATAGCTCATTCAATAGAAAAAAGGAACAGAGAAGTTCAGAAATCTGAAATGATTTTATTTGTAAGAAGAGAATAAGGAAGATGATTACTGTAAATCACATAGGAAGAGGAGGTGAGAAATATGTAACAATGGTGTAACTATGGTGGATTGCTTTTAGCTTTCCAGATCAGAGGTGAGAAAATGAAAAATTTCTTATGAATTATTATGAAGTTTCAATACTTGCAGTGTAGGACTCGAAGAGGGCTTTAACGACCCAGCCATCTGCTGTGTAATAAAGCCAGTGAAATATGCGCCATCAAAATGACACAGAGAAGAACATTAGGGTACACAGAGTAGGAGCGAGAGTTTTTTACACTATGAGTGAGAATATATCTAGTAAGTAGTTCTGGGTATGTTGTGGCCTGAATAACTGTCCATTTTTTTATACTTTACTATTTTCTTGAGCTGAATGGAGACTAAGGACAAAAGAAAGAAGACTCAGGTCATTATTAAGTTTGTTGGGTCTCTGCATGATTCCAAAGTGATAATGCTCTCAGTTGAAGTACTTAGTTAAAAGCTCAGTCTTGTTTCCATATGTCTATACCTGCTGTCATTTTTCAAAAGTTATTCAGTGAATTTGTTAATACTGAAACCCCTCCTTTCTTATCAGCAGTCTTTCTTCTGAGATTCTCATAAGATTCTCAATCTTATGAAATGCATTTCTGAGCTAGAGGCAGTAAAAAAAGTCCGTTGGCTTTTCTTTCCAGTTTATTCAGAAGCAAATCTCCAGAATCAAAAATCTATCCACCATTTACCTGCTGAATTTTCTCCCTTCATTAACCAACAAACAACAGTGTTTTGCTCTACAATTTGAGTTCAGGATTTGGCTTCTATAATATATTAAGTAACCTTCTAGTTTTCTCTTCCACCTCTGCTGTTGATAAGAAATAATAATCACATTATTATTTAATTATCACCACCAAAAGCAACGTCAGATTTCAGTAATCTAAAACTATATTGCCTTAAACTTAGATTATTTGAAATAAGATCTTTCCTCTCCAGTAATGGATACCTAGAAAAGCAGGTGTATGGCTGTCTATACAGGGGACACACTCAGGAGCATGTACAGTTATGATTATGGGGCAGTCATAAGCTTTTTTCCTAGAAGGACACACAAGACATTGTTAGCAGTGATAAAGTAAGAAGTGATTGAGGATCGACGTGAGGGAAGGGATTTGTCAGTTTATATTTTACTATTTGATGTTTTAAATAAGCATATTTAATAAGTAAATAAGGAGAGAATTAAGAAGGTGGAGAAAAAAGAAGTCACTGTTTATAAGATCCTGTTGTGAATTTAACCTCTAGACCAGGGGTCCCCAACCCCTGGGCCACAGAACAAGTATTGGTCTGTGACCTGTTAGGAACCAGGCCGCACAGCAGGAGGAGAGCAGTGGGCAAGCCAGCAAAGCTTCATCTCTATTTACAGCCGCTCCCCATGGCTTGCATGACTGCCTGAGTCTGCCTCCTGTCAGAACAGTGGTGGCATTAGATTCTCATAGGAGCACAAACCCTATTGTGAACTGCACATGTGGGGGATCCAAGTTACATGCTCCTTATGAGAATCTAATGTCTGATGATCTGTCACTGTCTCCCATCACCCCCAGATGGGACTGCCTAGTTACAGGAAAACAAGCTCAGGGCTCTCACTGATTCTAAATCATGGTGAGTTGTATGCATCTCCCATACCCAGCCCTGTACACAGAAAAATTGTCTTCCATGAAATTGGTACCTGATGCCAAAAGGGTTGGGGACCACTGCTCTAGACTAATTTCTCATTAGAAATTCTGGTTTTTGTTAATCATCAGACCAAAATCTATAGGAACATATGGTCAATATAGGTCACATATATCCTCCATGGTTTTGTGTAACTTATATTCTGCAGCATTTTTTCAAGTCCTCTCATACCAATGTCTTCTTTGAGCCTCCTAGTGGCGCTGTCTGGTATTTTGAGCCAGTATTATATGATTTCCATTTTACAGAGGGGAAAACTGAAGCTATGGGAAGATGTGTGGCTTGTCTTAGATGATATAGTTACTACCTGGTTCCCTAGTATTCCAGGACTAGAAGCCACTTCTGATTCCACATTGGCGTTCTTTTATCCCTGGTAAAAAGAATTTTGCTCTTTATTCTAGACATTCTTTTTTTAAATACTCCAAGCTGCCTCCTCTCTGGTTTTGTGCCATTGCATCTATTTCATTCTGTCTTGAATCATAGTTAGATGATTGTTTCCCTCATTAATTTCAGCAATATAGTCTGTCTCTCTTTTTGTAGCCTTACTGTGTCTAGTACATTATGGCACATATATTCATTCCTTAGTCTTTTCTTTTATGGAATTGGATTTAAGGTATTTTCTCCCAAATAATTATACATTTCTAGGAAAACAAAAGGAATAAATGAAGCCCTTTCTACAAGACTAATGTCATTGTTCAGAAGAGAATTAGAATCACATGTTGTTTGAGTTGGAAGAAAATCATCGAGAGTATTTATTCTCTTGTTTTACAAATGAGGAACCTGAAGATCAAATAACTTCTGAAGATCCCACAGGGAATTAGAGGTGACATGGTATACAGAGCCCAGTTCTCCTCACTTCTAGCTGAGCCCTCCTTTTGTTGCAACAGTTATTACAGAGATTGACCATCAAGTTTTAGATGAATGGTCAATGCTGACAAAAATCAGGTCATGCTAAATTAAAACTACAAATGCGAAGAGAGTTTTAAAACTCTCAAAAAGAAAAGGCTGTACTGAGCTTATTTTTCCAAGTTTTAATGAATGATTTTGTAGCTCTACCTCCTTTTAAAGCAAACCTGCTATATAAACAGCATTTCCACAAAGGAATTCGCAGTAGGAATCCTTGAGATGATAAGTATCCACACCAGGTGCATTTGCAATAGAGAAAAATCACCCTCACTTGTTGGGTAAATCCAGGTGCACAACATCAATGTGAAAGGAGGAATTAATGGTAATTTTTACCTCACCTGCAGCCTTCTTAAAATAGGAGCTGTTTCCGACCTGGTGAGTGAACTCCTCCTTCAGCAAGGAGCAGAGGCCATGGATGCTCTGTCTAATATTCATGGGTTGGAAACCTAATTCCTAATGCAACAGTGTTGGGAAGTGGAGCCTTCAGGGAGGCATTTAGGTCATGAGGGCTCTATCCTCATGAATAGATTAATGCTGTCATAAAGTGACTTAATGGAAGAAGTTTGGTCCCTTTCTTGCCTTTCTGCCTTCTGCCATATGAGGACACAAAGTGTCCTCCCCTCTGGAGGATGCAGGGTTCAAGGTGTCACCTTGGAAGCAGAGACTAGACCCTCACAAGACACTGAACCTGCCAGTTCCTTGATCTTGGATTTCCAAAACTTTGAGAAATAAATTTCTGTTCTTTATAAATGACCCAATCTCAGGTATTCTGTCTTTGCAGCACAAATGGACTAAGACAGCACCTCAGTTCCTAAATTCACTCCTAGGCACCTGAGTGCTCAAAAGCTATTCCCAGTTTTTAAACATGCTGAGAACAGAGAGCTGGAAAGGCTTATTTTTTATTTTTATTTTTTTCTGAAGTCACCCAAAGGAGAGACAGCAAAAGAAATTCCAAAGAGGGAGACACTATCAAAAAGTGTAAGGCAAAGATTTCATGAGGAAGATGCCAAAAGCAATTGCAACAAAAACAAAAACTGACAAATGGAACCTAATTAAACTAAAGAGCTCTGCGCAGCAAAAGAAACTATCGACAGCAAACAGACAGTCTACAAAATGGAGAAAATATTTGTAAACTATGCATCTGACAAAGGTCTATCAATAATATCCAGAATCTATTAGGAACTTAAATGAATCAACAAGCAAAAAAAAAACAAAAAACCATTAAAAAGTTTGCAGAGGAGATGAACAGATACTTTTCAAAAGAAGACATACAAGTGGCAAACAAGCATATGAAAAAAATGCCAACATCACTATTCATTAGGAAATGCAAATTCAAAGCACAGTGAATTACCACCTCACACCAGTCAGAATGGCTATTATTAAAAAGTCAAAAAATAACAGATGCTGGTGAGGTTGTGGAGAAAAGGGAATGCTTATGCACTGCTGGTGGGAATTTAAATTAGTTCAGCCATTGTGGGAGACAGTTGGCGATTTCTCGCAGAACTCAAAGCAGAATTACCATTTGACCTAGCAATCCTTTTTTTTTGGGTATATACCCAAAGGAATTTAAATCGTTCTTCCATAAAGACACATGCATACATATGTTCATCGCAGTACTATTCACAATAGCAAAAAATGGGATCAACCTAAATGCCCATTAACAATGGGCTAGGTAAACAAAACATGGTACATGTACACCGTGGAATACTATGCAGCCATAAGAAGAACAAGGAGATCATGTCCTTTGCAGCAACGTGGATGGAGCTGGAGGCCAATATCCTAAGGAAACTAACATAGGAACAGAAAACCAAATACTGCATGTTCACACATACAAGTGGGAGCCAAACATTGAGTACACATGGACACAAAGGAACAACAGACACTGGGGCGTGCTTGAGGATAGAGGGAGGGAAGAGGATGAGGATCCAAAAATTACCTCTCAGGTTCTATGCTTATTATGTGGGTGGCAAAATAATCTGTACACCAAACTTCTGTGACATGCAATTTATTTATATAACAAACCTGCATATGTGCCCTGAACCTAAAAGTTAAAAAAATAAAAATTTCTACCAACATCTAATGTGAAAAAGGCATAATAGATTCCATTTTTAATTAAATCACATAATGAAATAACAAAGTGTCAGGTCTGTGGAAGTCCCTAGGACAGTATTTATTAATGAAGCAGTATAATGCAGTTTGTATGAAGCATATTCCTTTTATGCCAAGCCCTGCTCTGGATTCATAGGGTCCTAGGTGGCACCAATACAAGTAGGCATAGTTGGAAAGGACCTCATGAGAATGGAGGTCTCTACAAATTCAATTCAGTTTAACAAATATTTCAGGTAGGTGCTGTAGGAGAGTTACAGTAAAAATTATAAGACAGACCCTGCTCTCCTGGAGCTTGGAGCTTGGAGCCTGCGCCATGCTTTCCAAACTTGTTTGCACATTGGAATCACCTGGGGACCCTATAATATTGATGTCTGTGCCCATCCCACTGCCCTAGAGCTTGTGATCTGATTGTTCTGGGGTCTAGCATGAGGTTTGGAATTTTAAAAAGATGATTCTCAAGTGCAAACAAGTTTGGGAACCAATGGTATGTGTTGTCATTCTCAGCTTTGGCTACGTTAGAATCACCTGGAGAGTGTGTGTGCCTGTTTGCATACACTCCCTACACACCGTATGCATGTGTGTATGAGGGCATGTG
The DNA here is from genome assembly GCF_029281585.2 of Gorilla gorilla gorilla. Classification (NCBI taxonomy): domain Eukaryota; kingdom Metazoa; phylum Chordata; class Mammalia; order Primates; family Hominidae; genus Gorilla; species Gorilla gorilla. Next base: position 79,866,556 of record NC_073241.2, read on the forward strand.
TTACACATTTGTGCCCAGGCTTCAGCCCTAGAGATTCTGATTTATATGGCGTGGGGTCCAGACATCAGTTTTATTTAAAACCCCAAATTAGGTGCATGTTAGAATCATCTGGGGCATTTTTAAAATACCGATGTCTGGGTCTCACTCCAGAGACTAGGGTTTAATTGGTTTGGAGTCTAGTCTGGGAATCAGATTTTTTGTGAAGCTGCTTAGGTGATTCAAATATACAGCCAAGATTACAATCCCCTGTGTTAACCAGCAAAAACACCAGGATTACCTTGTGCAGGATTACCTTGTGCAGGGTTACCTTGTGCACCAGGGTTACCCTGTGCTCAATAAAAATGGGAACACATGAAACAATAGAAGGGTTTATAAAAATGTTAGTGCTAAAACGTTGGGCATTTCTGGTTCTTTGGACATTTCCGTAGGCCTGAATATGTTATGCTGTGATTTGGATGAAGGGTAGGCAGCAAAACCTAATAAATTCAGCTCACGACCACAGCCTTCATTGTGGCTACCAGTAGAACTTTGAGCTGAAACTGACAGCCAAGATCTTCCTAATTGCCCTGTTCCTTGTATCTGCAGTGATAGGAGTGGCACATCTGCCTGTCATACTCCTGATGTATCTAACATTGTTATTTGGAGAAAAATAACCAGAAACTGGTTTCTGTAACATTAAGGTACTCCAGCCATAGATTTAGCCTTAGGTGAACTCTGTGTAGTTCAGCAAGTGTCGACTGAGAGCCTACCGACTGCCCAGGGTTCAACAGAGAGCTCCCTGGAGCACAGACTGCACGTGTTGCCTGGTTTCCTTTGTTCCCTAGGCAATTCCTGTTTAGTCCAAGGCGTAAGGGGAGGGGCTGTATTTCTGCATCTGGCCCCCAGGTGAATGCAGCTGTTTTAAACTGTGAGCGCTCAGCTATCCTGGAAAAGGGGAAGTGGCCAGAGAGTTCATTGAAGCTGCTCATTGAATGGAATCTGAGCCGCTTCTAATGGACTTTGAAGGCTCCACAACAGTGGTTTTCAAACCTGAGTGTGCATCTGAATCACCTGGAACACTTGTTAAACTACAGATTGCTGGGGCAACCCTCAGAGTTTCCGATTCAGTAGGTATAGGATAGGGTCCAAGAATATGCATTTCTAATGCCTGTCCAGGTGATGCTGGTGGTGCTAGTCTGGGGACTACCATTTGAGAACCACTGGTCTAGGAGGAAGGACATAGTGATGGCAGATGGTGCCTGTTTGGTCAAGGAAAAGGAAATTATATGATTGCTGCAAATCTACCTAATGGTTACAAGATCAGGAATCAAAAGAACCTATTAGCAAACTATAAGATTGATAGATGGATTTTTTGAAAAAATTATGAAACACCTAATGCATGCTAGGTATTGTGCAAGCTTTGCTGCTATAAGGAAGAGGAAGAGCCGTTACTACATGAAGTGGTTAGTCTTGGGGTGAGTAACGGACTGCTAAAAGGACACCACAGTACTGCTCCCATAATGCTCTGTAGAGGGAGCACCTGGGGCTTTCAGGGGACAAACATGGGCAGGAGGGAGTGTGACTCAGAGGAGGCTTCCAGGAGCACGTGATGTCTGGGAGGAATCTTGGGAAGATGACCTGGTGTTTGCTAGGGGAAGGTGGGGCAGTATCCCTGGAGCAGCATGGGCAGAGGTGAGAGAGAACATGAGTAAGCCTCGCACGGAGAACCATACATGGCTTAGGATAACTGGGGTAAAGAATTGGATGAGGAGGGGCAGCTTAGTCTGGACAGGCAGGCAGAGACTGGAGCACAGTAGCTGGGGCTGATCTGAAGGCAAGGAAAGTCTTTGAGGGGTGTAAGCAGGAGAGGATGGTGATCAGATTTGCCTGCTCATTGCCTGCAAGTTGGAAAATGGACTGGAGAGAACATGCACGTGCAGGAGACACAAGAGACTGTCACAGGAGTCCCCATGGGAAGTGATGAGGCCACAGGGTACATGGCCTGTGCATCATTTTGTCCTTGCATCACTCTTGGCCTCTGCTCAGGATTTTAAATACTGTGTGTGCTTCTGGAGTGGCACCAGGCAGCAACTATTATGCTTCCCCCTACATGAATATTGTTTTTCAAGGAAAATGAAGTTTAAATGAATGTCAAGGGCAACTTTGAAGCAGATGAGTTACAAAAATGCAACCACTTGAGAGGTATGTGTGGAAGTGGAGTGGGACAGTCCCACCTCCTTAGTCTAGATGAGTTTGGGGAGGAATTGTTCTCTGCCTGTTCTGTTTTCTTTTTTGGTACTAGCTGGGAGTCACGCTTTTGCCTTGAGAGCAGATTAAAAGCCCTGAGTCATAGACCAGCCACCTGCTGGCAGCTACATTTCCCTACCTCCCAGGCCTATTCCCCTTCAATTTGGGGGCTTACCCAGGGAAGTCTCCCAGGTACCCTCAGGATGGTGCCAGTGCTGGGCATTATGGAGTGAGTAGGGCTGTCCAAAATAGGTGAGACCCACTCCATGCCCATCACAGTTGCACACCAGGTGTGCATGAAGAAAATGAAGAAGAAGGTGACAGTGGGCTAATTGTTGGCTAGGGACAAGTGCAAAGGGTGTTAGAAGGGGAGTGAGTTCTCATCCATTCCTGGCCCATCTTAAAAGAAAGCAACAGTGATGGATTTTACTTGTGGTCCTACTCACTTCAATTTGGTGATGAAAATTTGATTTGTGGTTTCCTCTCACAGGGCTCTTCATCACACAGTAATTGATACATCTCCAAGTAGCTCTTGAGGAAATCTATTCCAACAGGTCCCATCAGCACCCAGGGAGCCTAGCAGGGATCTCAGCAGGCTCCACCTCCCCTGTCATCCCCCTTCCTCCTTCAGTCTGTGGGGTTTCATCAGAAGCCTGAGTAGGCTGGAGGAGGAGGAGGCAGGGGTCACACCAAAGGGACTGAAGACCAGTGTTGGCAAACGGTCTGTTCTCAGTAGTAGGGGCATCAAGCAATAGGTCACCTTTGTTGAGGTGGCTTTGCTGCTCAAAACCAACACGGTAGATGTGGGAATGGGCTGCAGGATTGGGAGCCAGCGGCTGCCTCAGGTGAGAAGGGTGAGAAGGGCAGGTAAGAGCAGGAAGTAATGGGTGTGACCAAGGGCAAAGTTTGCCCTGATCAGGGGAAGACATATGGCCTGAATACCTCCCCAAAGGCTGCCCCACACCTTTTCTAATGACATGCCCATGCTTTTACTAGGTGGTTGCTAAAAATGTTTGTACAAATGCCCAACGGGACTTCCATCAACCTATGGCTGGCTAAGGCCAAGCTGCTTTTTTCCTGCTTCCATCTGCTGTTTGTTTCTGAGCGAAGCTTGCCCTACAGTGGGAACCATCCCAGACGTCTGTTCCTTGAGTCACTTAAGGGTGTTCTGCCTTCTCTCTTTCATGGTGTTTACTGTTGGCCCTGCTCCATGGAACAGCACTAGAATATAAACTGCCATATTCTCTAATAATGTCAATTGTGTGAGTCTCGCCTCCTCCGATACTAGTAAATCTTAGGGCAGAAACTTAAATTGATTACAGAGCTTCTTTTATGCCCCTCCCTTGCTCCCTGCTCTGCCTGGCATCAGGTAGTAGCTGGATGATTGACTGAGATGCCTGAATTTCCCTTGGAAACCCAAACACATCTGCCTTTCCATTGTCCATCAATACTGCTCCTGGGGCCTTCCACCTTCTGCTTACCCAGTAGCACAGCTTGATGCCTGTATTCATCCTCACTCTGTGAGCACTGAAGGAGGAGGAGTTTGCATGTTCATCCTGGGCACTCTCAACATCCTAAAATGCATGAGTGCTTTTGCTTAAAAAGCAAGGCAGCAAGATGTATTCACTATCTGTGGCTGTAGCAAACCACCCCATGATTCAGAAGCTTAAAACGGCAAAGGTTTATTTGCTTACAGATCCTTTGTGTCAGGCATTTGGAAGCTGCTTAGCTGAGTGGTTCTAGTTCAGGGACTCTCATGAGGCTGCAGTCATGGTGTTGGTGAGGGCCACAGACATCTGGAAGCTTGTCTTGGGCTGAAGGATCAGCTTCCAAGGTAACTCATGTGGCTGGGGGGGTCGGTTCCTCTCTGCAGGTCTTTCCATAGGGGCTTATCACACGGCAGCTGCCTCCCTCCAGGGCACGCACGTGATCCAAGAGAGCAACCGAGGAGTTACGGTACCTCTACAACCTGGACTCTGAAATGGCATGGTCATTGCCCTTTTCTTTCTCTTCATTAGAAGTGAGCCACTGAGTCCAGCCCACATTCAAAGGAAGGGGAATTACGCTCAACTTTGTGAAGAGAGTGTCAAATAAGTTTTGAACATATTTTAAACCACCACATAAAGCAGGTGAGCAGAAGAGTTGAGTTCATCCTCTGCCAGTAACTTATTTTCCCATGTGGGTGGCTTGGGAGCTGCTCTGGGGAACTCCATGCACCTGTGGGTAGAATGTGGTGAAGAGTTGAGATCCAAGAGTTAGTCTGACAACAGTTACTGGGATACGTGACATGTCCTAGGAGTTTGGGGACTTAGGAAAGTTACATGTAAATTTTTGCTGTCACAGAGCTCACAGGCAAATGAAACTTTTAATAATAAGCACCATACAATTATCATTGTCTTTTTGAAAGCATTATCTATTGATGAGACTTCTGCTATTTCTAGAATTATGAAGAATAGGGCAGCTTAAAAAGAGGTGGGCTTATCTGCTGGAGGGTTAGAGCCCTTTCCTTCCACTGGGCCTCAGATTTCTCATACGTAAAGTGGAGAGGGACCCATTCAGTGGGTCTGTACCCTGGCTGCTTGTTGGAGTAACTCAGGGAACTTAAACAAAATACTCTAGAAGTTCTGATTCACTCAGTCTGGGATGAAGTCTGGCTACAGGATCTCCTCAGATGAGAACCACTGGGCTGGCTGATTATGAAGATCTTACAGACTCTGACACTCAGTGGCTCCTAGTGGCAAGCTCTCCTGTTCTGTGGTACAGTGAGGATGCTCAGGTGCAGGTGCCCTTACTGAGAAAGCTAAATCCTGACTCTGCCACCTAGCCCCACCCTAGTCACACAGAGTGGCCTAAGAAAGTGCAGGGCTACCTTGTGAGTTAATGAGCTCCCTGATGTTAGAATGGCTCAGCCTGGGACCATATCACAGAGATGTTATGGTTGTTGCGCCAAGAATTCCTGCACTGGGCAAGTGGGTAGACTAGGCCAGTGGTTCTCAAACTGTAGTCTGCAGAGCAGCATCAGCAGCAGCACCTAGAAGTTTTTTAGCAAGGCTCATTCTGTTATAGAATTCCTTTGGTGCTGCTTCACCAGCCAGAAATCTCTACAGCTGCTGCTGCCTCTGCCTGGGGCCTCACTCCAGCCCACTGGGCTCGCTCCACCTGCTTGGCCTGGCAGGCTGTGCTTGGCTTGTGCCCTGGCCCAGATCCCGTGCCCGCTACAGCTCTGTGCTCAGCTCCTAGCTGGATTGGGCATGCCACGAGCAACTTCCATGTTGGGCACCAGTGTCTAGATGAGGGGAACGCAGTGATGCCCCAAAACTCAGAGATGCCAGCAATCATGGAGCCCCAAGGGGTGTTACAGCTCTTGCTCAGGAAGTCCCAAGGTCTGAGTCTGCAAGAAAAGTCACAGCTCTTTACTCTTGTAGCTCAGTGAGTGGAAGCATATTACAGCTCTCTTTCTACCATAGTCTGGTGAGTGGGAGCATGTCACAGCTCTTTTCGTTCCTGCTGCCCACAGCTCATTGAGTTCTGGGTTCATGTCCTGTGACCAAGAGGAATGAGGTGTGTGGACACTAGGGAGTGAGTAAGGGAGAGAAGAATTTTATTGATCAACAGAAGGAAAGCTCTCAACTGAAAGAGGGGACCCTGAAAGCGGTTCTGTCTGTGAGGCTGAATTTGGGGGTTTTATGGGCCTAGAATGAGAGAATGTGTGTTTATTGGTCCATGGGTGGTCTTTGGAAAAAGCACCATTCGATTGGTTAAAAGGCGTCATTCAGAAGGAACCAATCAGCCAGGTGCGGTGGCTCACGCCTGTAATCCTAGCACTTTGGGAGGCCAAGGTGAGTGGATTGCCTGAGCTCAGGAGTTTGAGACCAGCCTGGGCAACATAATGAAACCCCATCTCTACTAAAAATGCAAAAAATTAGCCAGGCATGGTGGTGTGCACCTGTAGTCCCGGCTACTTGGGAAGCTGAGGCATAAAAATTGTTTGAGCCCGGGAGGTGGAGGTTGCAGTGAGCTGAGATTGTGCCACTGCACTCCAGCCTGGGCAACAGAGCAAGACTCTGTCTCCAAAAAACAAAAAACAGGAAACAAGGAACCAATTGAGAGAGAGGGAGGGTAAGATGGGGATAGAAGTTCTCACTAGTCATGGACTCTATGTGGAACTGGCAGCTCAGTTTTCAGGCTTTAAACTGTCTTTGGATTGTAGGTCTGGTTTCACTGGGGACCCGTTCCTGTCTGCCTAGGAATTTGTCTCCTGTTGCTATCGATTCTCCCTTCTCTTTACACTGAATCAGAATTTCTGGATCTCTGGGGCTGGAGCCTAACAACCTGGGTTTTACAAACCTTGCAGGTGATCTTGATGCATTTAAAGCTAGAGACACACTGGACTAGAGGACTTCTCAAAGTCCCTCTGACCCTAAGCTTTCCTCTTCACAGCAATGAATTGGGGGCATAAGTGTCTGTCTTTAGGCACAAATGCTTCAGGGCATATTGAGGATTGAGTAAGATCCTTATTCATCATAATTGCTATGCTTTCACTGAAGAGTGCCTGAAGTCTTCTTGTTCCTTGAGGACTGATGCTTGCTGGGAGTTCAACTGGGAGAGATTTCTGGATAAAAACCAATGTGTTTATCGTCCTTAAGCATCTAAATACCATTTGCTACTTTACAGCATGTCTTAGCTGCTGCTTGCTACAGCCAGGGAGTCTGTCCAAGCCCTTTATGTCTCTTCTCTGTTAAAGAAGAATCACACAGACCTATGGGATGTTCTGGGGTTATGGTGGAGGAATCAAATCAGAGAGTGCAAATCCTAATTTCCCATCCACTTTGTGTACCCCTGGCAGTGACCGGACATGAGGCTGGATGAACTGCGGAACTAAGCCTCTAGGGCATGTCTCATGTTCTTAAAAAAAAGCCAAAAACAAGAACAACAGATCCTCTTTTTATAACTTTAGCAATGCAGCCTCCTGAAATTGAAGATAGTGAAAATATGAGAGAGTGTTTGAACTCTGCATGATGTATGAATTATGTATTGTTCCCTAGCTATATACTGTGTCCCCAACTCTTGCTAGCCACCTTGCAGTGTTTGTCCTTGTGGCACATGTTACAAACCCAGGTAAGAATAAGCCTTAGTTAAGCACTAGTTCTCTCTACCACCTATGACAGAAGAATCTTGACTGTACTTGTCAGTTGGAGTCATCTGTTCTTTGTATTTATCTTTAATAATCACTGAAGGAGTTCATTTAATTCAGGAGCTTACAAGGATAACAAAAGAATTGGATGACAATGACTAGCATGAAACCAAGAGACTGACCTGCACACAAAATGCTAGTCAACATAAACTGTGAATATTGACTACAAACTACAAATATCAGTAGCGTTAACTCTGGACTCTCCTATTCAAGGAGCTTATGATACCCACAGCCTTGCATAACTGAAGGAAATGGCTTTGTTTGGTTCCTGTATAAATGTTTCTTGTCCATCATTTGGTTCTGTGTTGGAAAGGTCATTTTCCTATGTAAAAAAGAAATTGTATTATAATGCTAAATTACGCTAAGTTTTTGCCTGGTGTTTTTAGGTTCTCAATCTATAGGATCACTTAGGATGCTTTAAAAATAATAAAGATGCTTGGGTGTCAGCCCCAGAGGTTCTGATTTAATTGGTCATGGATGTGGTCCACAGGCCAGCTGGACTGGCATTTTAAAAAGCTAGCTCTGTGGTTCTAATGTGCAGTTTGGGCTGTGAACCACTGGCTTAGAGTTTTCATCAATTGCATTTCTGTGATGCTTGATATGAATGTCGCTAATTTGCTACTATACACGTTCTTCCAAAGCTGACCCCTGAGGATGTTCCCTGTCCTCCAACGTGTGCTCTGCTAAGTGCCAGGTGGGGCCTCTACCTTTCTCTTTCCCTCTTTCCTGTCCTCTCTTTTAGCTACGTGTTTGACAGTGGGGTAGGTAATATATCAACATGTCTGGTTTTTTCTACAGAGAATGTTAAAGTTGCATGCACCTGCAAGTCCCCCATAATGTGCAAAAGTATGAGTATGACCTTGCCTATGTTCTAATTCAGACTGTGCCCTGGGGTACTATTCTAGCATCAATGTCTACTTACACTAAGGCTATACTTGATCAATAAGGGGCTTGGTAAGTAGATATATTAGTCCGCTCTCATGCTGCTATAAAGAACTGTCCAAGACTGGGTAATTTATGAAGAAAAGGGGTTTAATTGACTTACAGTTCCACAGGGCTGGGGAGGCCTCAGGAAACTTATAGCAGAAGGTAAACCAAACGTGTCCTTCTTCACATGGTGGTAGGAAGGAGAAGTGCTGAGCAAAGGGGGAGAAGCCCCATCAGATCTCGTGAGAACTCACTCACTGTCACAAGAACAGCATGGGGGTTACTGGCCCCATGATTCAATTATCTCCCACTGGGTCTGTCCCATGACACATGGGGATTATGGGAGCTACAATTCAAGATGAGATTTGGGTGGGGACACAGCCAAACCATATTACTGGGTGTGACCATCTCAGTAATGACCCATTATCATTAGTGGAAAAACAAGGTGAGGATACCTGCTCTGTACAGGGACATCTTATATGGATTCATAAGGAACTTGAATTATTTACAATGTTTGCACAAAAGAGGCTTTTAAAATTTAATTTATGACTTTCTGTGTCAGAAAACAATTTCTGAGCAACTTTCTAATTGACATTAGTTTGTCAAAGCTATGTGATTTGGCTAGCTCAACTTAGCTAAGAGACCTTCAATATTACCAGTATCACTGATTTTGAACAAAGTATTCTGAGAGAGACATCCTATAAAAATGCAAATTATAAGGGGGTAGGGTCACCAAAAAATTAAAGTGGAAAATTACCTTCTTCTGCTTGAGGATAACAGATCTAAAAGTATTTGAGTTCTTGGTGCTGAAGTGCTGAAAACTGTTAGATGTAGAGTCAGCCAGCCTGGGTGTGAATTCCAGCCATGCATTTATTTACTAGGTACATAGAGTTGGGCAGAAAACGTAATGTATTTAGGCCTCAGAGTCCTCATCTGCAAATGTGGAGTAATAATGATATAACTTTTGTGAGGAGAAAATAAGATAATCCATATAAAACACTTGGAGAACTGCTTAGCTCATGGTAAGCTCCAAGTGTACATTAGCCCTTTTTATGGATGTATTTGTTTTCTTTCTATTGTTACCTGTGTAGAAAATAAAAAAGGGTCTTTTTTCCTACTGATCCAGGGCAAGACCTCAAACTGTTCTGAAAACAGTCACTCCAGGCAAATACTTTCATATATGCTTGGTAATATTAAAGACATTCTTCAATTTTCATTTAATCTTTACTTTTAGGATTTTGGGGGCTCTGATTTATATACCATTGCCATCTTGTGGTGACACCTTCAAATTGCAGGGTTTTTTAGAGGCATGAACTTTTTTAAGGTTTTAATCTGAGAAAATAAAATTATGAAATGACAGCTGGTAAAAAACAATTTCATATTTTTCAAAGCTCATTAACATACTCTACCTTATTTGATTACTACAAGAAGTCTGTAGAGTAGGTGTTATTATCTCTATCATATAAATGAGAATCAGGCAGAAGAGATTGCTGTGGTTTAAATGTGTCCCCTCCAAATTCGTATGTTGAAGTCTAATCACCAGTGTGATAGAATTAAGACATGGGGCCTTTGGGAGATATTAATAATTAGGTCTTGAATGGGATTCGTGCCCTTATAAGAAAGGCCCGAGGTAGCTTGTTTGCGCCTTCCACTGTGAGAGGACACAGCTAGAACACGCCATCTGCAAGGAAGGGAACCCTCACAGACACCGAATTTGCCAGTGCCTTGATTTCAGACCTCCCAGCCTCCAAAACGGTTAGAAATAAATTTATGTTGTTTATAAGCTTCCTAAAGTTTTTGTTGTGCAGCCCAAATGGAGTAAGACAGGGAGGGATTAAATGTCTTGTCCAAAGTTTGGGGTGACTCAAAAGGGCAAGAGTCAGAGCTGGAGCCTAGGCCTCCTAGGTCTCCACCACCAGTTCTTTTCTGACATCCCACTAGGGGCAGCCCCTCCATGAAGGTGTGGTAGGTGCTTCAGTAGGAACACATTAAAGACTGACTTCCCAAGACTGCTGCTGGATAAGAGATTTTAGCTAATTACTTCACAGCAGGGTTTGGAATTCTCTGTCTAGATGGTCAATGATGTTGTTTCTTTCTTTTTTTTTTTTGAGATGGAGTCTTGCTTCATTGCCCAGGCTGGAGTGCAGTGGCACGATCTCGGCTTATTGCAACCTCTGCCTCCCGAGTTCAAGTGATTCTCCTACCTCAGCTTCCCAAGTAGCTGGGATTACAGGCGCCCACCACCACGCCCAGCTAATTTTTGTATACTTTTAGTAGAGACAGGGTTTCACCATGTTGGCCAGGCTGGTCTTGAACTCTTGACCTCACGTGATCCAACCACCTCAGCCTCCCAAAGTGCTGGGATTACAGGCATGAGCCACCATGCCTGGCCTCAATGATGTTGTTTATGCCAGTATTTCTCAGTGTCTTTTTTGTCGTGGTAGAACGAAGAGGCATTGCTATGTAACAAACCACCCCAAAACTTGGTGCCTTAAAATAACAATGATTTATTATTTCTCATAATTTTGTAATTTGGGCAGTGCTGGGAAGGGCGATTCTTCCGCTCCATGTGGCATCAAATGGGGTTGCTCATTTGGCTGCTGTCAGCTGCCGACTGGGTTGGGCTGGGCCAGAAGGACCGAGAAGGCTTTGCTGTCATGTCTCACAGCTCTGTGCTTCCCCTTGTAACCTCTCTCTGTGTCTAGCTTGGGCTTCCTCACAGCATGGTGGTCTCTGGGTAGTTGGACATCTTTCATAGAGACTGGCTTCACAGGGCAGAAGGAGATGTTGCTAGTTTTCTTAAGACCTTGGGCTCAAAAGCCCCAGAATGAGCATCATTTCTAGCACCTTCTATTGGTCAAAGCAATTAACAAGACCAGCCCAGATTCACAGGGAGGTGAAATAGACTCCACCTTTGTTTGTTTGTTTGTTTGTTTGTTTGTTTGAGAAAGGGTCCCACTCTGGTTGTCCAGGCTGACCAGTGGTGCTATCTCAGCTCACTGCAGCCTCAACTTTCCAGGCTCAGGTGATTCTCTCACCTCAGCCTTCCAAGTAGCTGGGAATACAGGCACAAGCCACCATGCCCAGCTAATTTTTTGTTTTTTTAGTAAAGATGGGGTTTCACCATGTTGCCCAGGCTGGTCTTGAACTCCTGGGCTCAGGAGATCCACCTGCTTCAGCCTCCCAAAGTGCTGGGATTACAGGTGTGAGCCACTGCACCTGGCCATTAGACTCCACCTCTTAATGTGAGGGGAGATGTGAACATATGGTAATGGGAAGAACTGTTGGCAGCCATGTTAGGAGTCTGTCTACCAAAATAACATTTGTGTGTCCACTTGCTAAGAGAAACTCAGACTTTTTTACTAGCGTGTAGCATCCACAGATAAAAGGAGACCCTGTTAAATCCATCAAGTATGCATGATGGATTTTTTAAAATTCAGGAATAGCAAGTTCAATCCAAGGTGAAAATATGGTTGAGAAACAGCTCTGGTACATGGGTCCTTGGCTGTTGACAGTCTAGGTCCACATTTGGGCTCCTTTCTGGGACTGCCCATAGCTTCAATAATCATGGCCCTGGTCCTAAAGATTATTTGGTGTATCTGACCCAAACTCAATTCATACAGGCATTTATGGATACAGAAAAAACTTGGAGAAATGACCAAAAAATTAGCCCATTAGATGGTATAAAAAATATTAACTCTACATGCATGACCGTGGTGTATCTAGAACCTTTTGAAGGCAAATTATGGTTTAAATCTAAATAATCTGGTCAAAGAGGCACTTCACCAATTGGCTGTGGCTAGAAATGGTTCTCTTTCAGTTTCAGTCCATCCATCCAACCACATTCTCACTTCCTGAGCATGCTTTTGTTAGCTCTTAATTGTGTTGAGAGAATTGGGTACAAGAGTTCAAATTGTAATTAGCAGAAAATTCACAGCTGGAGCTTCCATTGTCCTGTGCGTTTAGTTAGTCCTCTCACCTGCAAATTTTCATTGCCAATATATTTATGTAGCTCTTTGTTGTTTCCAGAGAACTTTCAGATGCATCATTATAGTTAATTTTCATGGCAACTCCATAAGATAACACTGCATAAGATTGCTTCCCTGCAAAAAGAAGGAAACTGAAGTCCAGGATGTTAAGAACTTGATTGAGAAATGGCAAATCCAGATCCAGTTCCTCTATTTCAGTGTTTCTCCCTGTCTTCCACATTTTTCAGCCTATGCTAGGCCTGTCTTGATGCCCAGGGCAGGCTGACTAGCTGTGATGAGGAAGGAGCAGTTCTTGGGAATAAAGCCTCTGTCAGTAGCTTAATAATGGCCTTGGTCATGAAGGTAAGATGCAGAGATACACATTTTTTTTTATTGAATTTCAGTTAACGGTGTAAAAACATACTATTTCTAGCCAACTGAGGGACTACCTAGGAAATATGTTTTTACCCAACCCCGATAGTGACTTTCTCCTTGGAGGAGGATTTGAGCTCATTCACTCCTGGACCTGAGCATCATGTAGGAGAGAGATAAGTCCAGCAGGAGCTCAGCTGGTGAAGCACTTCCATGACTGGAAGCACTTGGATCAGAGCTGATCAGAAGGTGGACCTGTCAGTCCAGCTCACCACACCTTATACAAGTTAATGAGGAACCTTTCTCAACAGCAATTAATGAGCTTTACTGCTGTGCTAAAATTAGAGCTGAAAGGTAAACACAGATATATCACTGGAATGGAATAATAATGTTATATATATGCAAAAATTTGAGTGTGCATTAGCAATTCTGTTGCCCTTGGAGTTCATCAAAGCCCTAATATGAGCTGTCCAGAGACAGAGGGACAATGCATTCTGCTTCGCCAGGGACAGTCTCAGTGCAGCTTGTCGTCCTTACATAATTACTATGTCCCTTTTCACTCTCATAAGTGTTCCGCTTGGCTGGTAAATCATACAGTCTCCCAAAGCACAGAGCTCAGCATATCATAGGCATTTAGGAAAGGTGAGTTCTCTTCCTTGACAAGTCAATAATATCTGCTGGGAAATAGCCACACAAGCTGTGCATTTTGTCCATTTAAGGAACCTATTCTTGACAGTAGAAGTTGAAATCAGGACATTTTCCTCAATGAAGGTCTTCTTTTTAAACGTGATAATGCTTATTCAAATTCATATTGGCACAATAATTGGCCTGACTTCTGCAGGCTTTGGATTCAGTTGAGCAAATGAGGAAAGGGGTCTCTGGTTCTTCATGCATAAATCAGTAAAATCATCATCACTAATATTGTCTCTAACTTAGTAAATTATTTCTTCTTGTACATGTTTATTTTCTCTCACAGCAACCCTATTAAGTGGGACAGTCTCAGGAACCGGAGATGTAACAGAAGTTTAGGAATAGGCTTAAGATCCACAACTAACTAGAGAATATCACTGAAACTGGGACCTGGGCCTCCCACCTTTTCATTCTACATTCTTCCATCAATCCTGCCTCTTGTAGATGTTCCCAACAGCTGTATCTTGCAGTATCTATGTTGACTTAAGACTTTTTTTTAGCACCAGTAAAACTAGTGAAGAATTAGCATGCTGACCGAGGTGATGGTGCAGAATTGGCTTACTCTAAAACATGCATTGTTGCCAGTTTATTCATCTAGTGTGGCCGAGGGGCAGCCTCATGAAACAAGCCTTATATTTGTTTAGTACATTTATGGTTTACAAAATGTTTTCTTTGCAGGGTCTGTTTGTGGCATCTGCTTGAAGCATTGGGAGTGTAAGGCACAGGTAAGCAGTAGAGGTCTTGCTATCACCATTCTTTGCCTAACAGAGGAGGAAAGAGGCTCAGGAAGATTAAGTGAATTGCTCAAGGTCACATATTTAGTAAATGCAAGAACGTGGCTAAAGGCCATGTGCTTCTGCTATCTGGTCTGCCAGAGGGTCCTCTTTTCTGATTTCAAGGGGCTTCTCTACCATGCTGTGAAATTTGATTCTTGGGCCTGCAGGGTTCATCATAAGCACCTCATGAAGTACTGAGCTGACTCCTCTATGAAGGGGGACTAGTATGGTCTCTGACTGCTGCAGTGGTTAAAAACGAAGCAGCTTTGTACATGGCATTGACTATTTTAATGGCCAGAAAGACCAAAAAGTCCTGGGAAGTTAATTAAGGAGCTCATTTTTGAATGGAGCCAAGCTGGCAGAAGGCAATTAGAGACAGGGAAAGGACTTAGGAATGAAAGTGTTTTGAAAGCTTGTAGACCTTGCCTGTCATGAGTAAGAAATGAGATTGGGAACTCTAGAGGCTCACGGAGGTTAAAGAAGATAAAGAAACAGCCAGAAGAGGGTTCAAGGACATGCCAAACCTCCTTCTATTGGGAAACTGTGTTGGTTCCTTATTTGAAGCAGGGGGTACTTGAGGGGCAAGGAGTTTTTGACAAATAAAAATCTGTAAAGAACAGGGCTCAAGGAGAAACAGTCACTGATGTGGAATTGAGGACACAAAAATACTCACTTTCTCTCTGTTAGAACAAAGCCATTCCCCCCTCGCTAGGATCTTTGATAGATCTCAATAAGAGAATCAAAGACACTAGGCCCTCAGCCCAGCAGAAGCAGCCAACTCACGTGAAGCAATTAATTACAACCCCCCGCTTGGTGTCTGTCTTCTTTCTTTCTGGCTTATTTTCTATCAACCTTGTGTGACTGAAGGCACAGACTGATGTAGATTTCCTTACCCGAATTAGAGGCTTGTGTTGCCAAGCAATATGGGAAAATTTATTGATTGATCAAAGTAAGAATGTATTGACTGATGGAGGGGAGAAGGCTGTCATGTCTGTTGCTTTTTGTTCATGAGTTTTAAAGAAGTTGACTTAGAATCATTGGATCTTAGAATTGAAAAAAGGAACCTTAGGGGCTGTGTAGTCCAACTTTTCATCTAATGCAAGTAGGTACCCAAATAGAGGACAATTCAGACAATTTTGGAACACTCAGAGAGTTAAAACTTAGCATCTCGCCGCATTGTCCATTTGAATTCTAAACTCTTTACCTGTTAACCATAGTATAGCACCTATTGTGTAGTGGGCACTGGTGTGAGTCCTTTACAATCACTAAGTCATTCGTCCCACACTAATTTTATCCCTATTTTACAGATGAAAAAATTGAGACATGGAGAGGTTAAGTGACTTGCCTGAGGCCACACAGCTAGTAAGCGACAGAGATGGGACCGGAACACAGGCAACCAGTCTCCAAACTGTGCACTTAATTACCAGCTTTGTTGTCTCTCTGATAAGACATCTCTAGTAATTAAGATTCTTTTTCCTTTCTTATTTTGCGTCATCAAAATTGGCCCCTTGCAATTTCTACCCTAGAGTTTTTCATGTCATGATTCATCCATTATTGTCAGACACATCATTGTGTCTTCCCATCGTCTTTCCATCTGCAGGCTGGCAATCCTTAGTTCTCCCAACAGTTTCTCACGTGGCATGATTTCCATCCTCCAGGTGCTTCCTCTGGCTGTGAAAAACACCTGAGATTTACAGTCAGCCCTACCTGGGCTGGAGTCCCAGCTTCCCTACTTCCTAGCTGTATATGCTTCAGCAGATAACCCGCAGTCTTTCTGAGCAGAGAGTCCTCTATTTGTGAAGTGGAACGAATCCTAAACTCCCTGGCTCATTGTGAAGAATAAGCAAAGGGCAGGACTTGTAGTGTGAGCTCCATAAAGGGGAATCATTACTGTTGTTGTTATAAGCAATGACAACTAAATCCACTCCCCTAAAAGGACCTATAGATTCATGCAGTCCCAGTGAAAACCCTGGAAGGCTAATTTGAAGAAATTGACAAGCTGATTCTAAAATTTGTATGAACATGCACAAGATCCAAAATAGCAAAACAATATTGAAAAAGAAAAATGTTAGAGGACTCACACTACCTGAGTCAGGGTTCTCCAGAGGGACAGAATTAATAGGAGATATATATATATATGAAAGGGAATTTATTAGGGAGAATTGGCTCACACAATCACAAGGCGAAGTCCCACAACAAACTGTCTGCAAGGTGGGGAAGAAAGAAGCCAGTAGTGGCTCAGTCTGAGTCCATTCAAAAGCAGGGAAGCTGATAGTGCAGCCTTCAGTCTGTGGCCAAAGGCCCAAGAGACCGTGGCAAACCACTGGTGTAACTCCAAAAGTCCAAAGGCTGAAGAGCCTGGAGTCTGATGTCCAAGGGCAGGAGGAATGGAAGGAGGCATCCAGCATGGGAGAAAGATGAAAGCCAGAAGACTCAGCAAGCCAGTTTATCCCATCTTCTTCCGCCTGCTTTATTCTAGCCGCGCTGGCAGCCAATTGCATGGTGCCCACCCACACTGAGGGTGGGTCTTCCTCTCCCAGTGCACTGACTCAAATGTCAGTCTCCTCTGGCAACACCCTCACAGACAAACCCAGAAACAATACTTTACCAACTCTAGGCATCGTTCAATCCAATCAAGTTGACACCTAATATTAACCATCACAGCTGCAGTAATAAAGATAGTATAAAGATAGACAAGTAGATCAATGAAACAGAAAAGAGGGTCTAGAAACAGACCCATACATCTACAGTCAATTGATTTTTGACAGACACAGTTGATTCGACAGGAAAGGCCTTTATCAGGTGGTGCTAGAAAAAAATGGATATTAATCTGTAAATAAAACAATCCTTGATCCTACCTAGCCCTGTACACATCAAAACTAATTTGAGATAGTTCATAAGCTTCATATAAAAGTAAAACAAAAAGCTTGAAGAAAACAAAGCAGAATATTTTTAAGATTTTTCATTAGAGATTAGGGTACAAAAAGTACAAATCATAAAAGAAAATAAGATAAATTAGAATTTATCAAAACCAGATATGTCTCTTCATGAAGAGCTGTTATTAAGAAAATCAATAGGCAATCCATAGGCTAGGGGGAAATATTTGTAATACATAAAAATCAGGCCTTAAAATGAAATATTTGAAGAACTCCTACTAATCAATAATAAAAGATGAACCACTCAGTGAAAAACGTGGCAAAAGACTTGAAAAGACATTTGATCTACAAATGGCCAGTCAAGGATTTAACATCATTTGTCATAAGGGAAATATAAATGAAAACCACAATGGGATACTATTCACAGCCACTAGAATAGCTAAAATCAGAAAGACTGGCAACGCCGGATGTTGGCAAGGATATGGAATGACTGGAACACTTCTAGAGTACTGGTGGGAGTATAAAGTGATACAATTATCTTAGAGAACTGTTTGGCAGTTCTTATAAGGTTAAACATACATACCCTATGACCCAACCAATTTACTCTTAGCTACACAAAGAGAAATGAAAACATGTCCATAAAATGACTCATATGAGAATGTTTATAGCAGCTTATTCATAATAATCCCAAGTTGAAATCAACCCAAAGTTCCGTGAAAGCAGAATGGATAAACAAACTGTGGTATGATTTTGAAAAATGGAATAATACTCAGCAATACAAAGGATTAAAAACCCAAGATATGCAAAATAATCTCCAAAACATAATAGTGAATGAAAAATCCAGGAAAAAAACATACCTTCCAAATGATTCTATTTACAAGAAGTTCAAGAACAAACGAAACTAATACAGAGTGGTAGAAATCAGAACCGTCATTGCCTTTGGCGAGGGTGGGTGGGAATTGACTGGAAGAGGGCATGAGGAAGCTTTCTGGGGTAACAGACGCATTCTATATCTTGATTGTGGTGATGGTTATATGGGTAGACACAGTCTTCAAGACTCATTAAATTGAACACTTAAGATCTGGGAAAATTCTACCTACATGTTAAGAGATAAATGGTAACATGTGAAATAGAAAATATTATGACTTATTATGAACAGTGACTACAGTGGTTTTTTATTCTCATGATTTGAACTTTCTGCTTCTATTGATGTAGACTGAAATTACGTTAGCTGTGTTTTTCTTTTTTGGCAGCTTCATCACACGCTTTCCATTTATTGTATTTGTGGCTAATGGTAACTGCCAAGTTTCTCTTCTTTTTAGACGTGAATTACTGCCAAGCAGGGCTCCTTTATGAAATACCTGCTTCGTTTGTCTCAGTGGGTGTCTATATGCAGGCCTTGAAGGAATGAATAGAACTCAGATAAACAAAGGTGGGATTTCTGAAAGGAGTAATGCTGTAAATAATAAGAACAGATTCCCATTAAATAGTACTCAGTGCTGGGAGCTTTTCTAGGGCTTCACACATGTTCACCCATTCAATTCTCACAACTCCATGGATAGGTGCCATTGTCATCCGCATTTTCTCCATGGGCTGACTTGAGGTACAGTGAGGTTAAATGACTTGTCCAAGGTTATATGGCCAGTAAGGGGTGCGGGTAGAGCTGGAGTTTGAGTCCTGGCAGCTCTGATGCCAAAATCTGTGCTTCTTCCGCCTGTGCTATGTTATGCCTGGCCCCTGGTTTGCTTCTTCTCTTTGATGTGTTGACTGTAATTGACCTGGGATTTGATCTGTCTCTGGTTAATCCTCTTACAATAGCATAAGCCTAGGTCACTCCCCTAAGGAACATCATACCCAGAGCATTTTATGAATCCTTCATGAGAATTCTCTTGTGGGAGAACCTGTTTATGAAGGAACAACACTGGGTTCATTAGAAGAGTGGCCCTGATGAGCTCCAGACCTCATTACAGGTCCAGCACAGTCCTCTCTGCAGTCTCTCTTCGTGCACCTAAGTGCAAAGAATTCCTTAAATAGCATCCATTGGCCATAAGGTTCATGATGCTATTCTATGTATCCACCAAAATCAACATCAGTGGTATAATGTCAGATAAGGGAAGCACTGCTTGGTAGCAATTCATGCCCAAAAGGAAGAGAAACTTGGCAATTATCATTAGCCATCGATTCTGTAAATGACAAGAGTGTGATGAGGCTGTTAAACACAAGATCAAAACCAAACAAAACTTCACACAGTCTCAGCCCACATTAATAGAAGTAGAAAGTTGAAATCATGGGAGTAAACAGCTCTACTGCACTCATTACTGTTTCGAGTAAATCTTAGCATGTTCAATGTCAGGTGTCATTATTTTTTAACCTGTAGGTAGAATTTGCACAGATCTTAAGTGTTCAATTTAAAAGCACAGATTTTGGCATCAGATCTTAAGTGTTATGACAATCGCATTTACCCATATAACCATTACCCCAGTTAAGATATAGAATGTTTCTGTTATCCCTAAAAGTTTTGTCATGTCCCCTTTCAGTCAATTCCCATTCACCCCAATGAAAAGTGTATGTTGATCCCTAGAGAAAAGAAGCCTTCTGGACCAGATTGGGATTTTTCTTTACTAACCTTTACTAAGCACTTTGTACATGTCACAAACCCACAGGAAAGGTCTCTTGGAATTGGGTGGCATAGTCTGGAGACAGCTTGTTGCAGAGACAGAGCCAGAGATATTACCAGCTGGAAACACTCAAAGCTAGTCTCCACTCCCAGCGGCCAGTCCTGAATGATGCTCACTTGTCTCTAAAATCATGACTCTGTCCTGCTCATCTTGTTTCTACACTAGTGGCCCCAGGGAGTCTTGCTAGATCAAAACATAGGTTTCTGGTTTTACATCCCAAAGAAAGCTGCCATGAGCATGTAATTAACTAGAAAGTTCCAGGTGATGATTTATAAGTCTTATTTAGACCTTTACAGTGATCTACTTTCTTAGTGGCCTGTGTCAAATTGGCTTTGGTGGCTACCCTTGAGTTGCTGTAAGTGGGACAGAAAGAAGACATCGCTCATGTTGGACCAGGAGGCACCCCCAGGACATAGCATAGTGTTAGATATGGGGGAAATGCCTAATATATGTGCTTGTTTGAGAAAGCATACCTAGATTATCTCTGGGGCTCCAGCATAGTTCAGCTGTGTATAGACACTTCTTTGGGCTGCAAAATCCTCATTTGAAAATTGAGATTAATGCCATCTCTCTATCGCAAGATGATGGAGAAAGTTAAATGAGATATTAAGTAGTTAGAGCTCTGAAAATATATAAAAGTGGCACAGCATTAGGAAGGATCACATATTAAAGCATCTCTATCTCCTTGAAGAAGCTGAGCTGGGGGGAAAAACAAGTAGTGAGATTTGGGACGATGAAACAACTTTTTTAGTCCCTCTGTGTTTAAAAATTCACTCTTACACATTCATCCTTTTGGGTTTTAAAAGCTTCCTGGGCCTTCACGGCCCCTCCAACCACCACCACAACACCCCTTTCTTCCCAGCTAAAACCTCCAAGATATGTTAGACCTTAAAATTTGATCTTCTGAATGGAGTCAGCTGGGTTTAATATTAGATACCTACTGCATGCCAAGCACTGTGAAGGTAATAAAAATAAGCAAGAAATAGCGGCTGTCCTCCAGGAATTTCTAACTCGATCACATCACTTAAACATGAGAAGAATCCCAGACAAACAGTCCTCCCGCTTCATTCACTAACCAACACTACTGGTCTTCTTACCAGTTTACCTTGATCTGTCTTGTCCCTGCCTTTTCACACATTAAATAATTAATTCTGGAGTTTTCTCTCTACAATAAGCAATGGCCTGGCTAGGAAAAAAAATCATCTCATGAACTTCTAAGAAAAAACAAAAAACAAAATGACTGTGTCTTTTGAAGGAGTCATAAGTATACTATGATTCTCTGTTCTCAGTTTATGGATAGCTTTGGTTTAAAACATGTCCATATGCCTTTATCTTCATAATTCATGCCTTAGGCTGTCCCTTCTTTACAACTAAACTTCACATTTTATTTGGATTTCACTAACTGTTTCATATTTAATGACCGCTTTCTGTTCCAGGATTCAGTCCAGAGGTTAGCATTGCCCTTAGTTGTCATGTCTCCTCCGCTCTGAGTTTCTTGGTCTTCCCTTGTTTTTTCATGACTTTGGCAGTCTTGAGGAGTACTAGTCAGATGTCCCTGAGGCTAGGTTTGTCTGATTATTTTTATCATAATTATATTGGGGTTAGTGGGTTTTTGGGGGAAGAAACAACACAGAGGTGAAATGACCCTCTTGTCGTGTCATATCAGGGGATACATGATATCCCCATGATTGGTGATGTTAACCTTGATCACTTGGTTAAGGTGTAGTGTTTGCTAGGTTTCTCCCCTCTGAAGTTATTATTTTTCTCTTTCCATACTCTGTTCTTTGGAAGAGAGTCACTAAGTCTAGCACACCTTAAGTTTTACAAACTCCTGCAGCAGGGTGGATCTGCATGTGTTATTTAGATTAATATGATTTGAACAGAATTAATATTCAGCCTCTCCATACAGCACCACTGAACTTCACACTACAGGTCATTCTCACTGTGTACCTTGAGAACAATAGCTAATTAATCCTAATTAGAAATTATAACAGACTCTCACTAACTCTTACTTCTCTAATCTGTAAATAGAACAGATTTTTAAAAACCCTATCAGTCTTTTTACCTCACTTCTAAGCTAAGATTTATATAGCTAAAAGTGACAATATATGCTTAATCCATGAAATCTATGTCTATGAACATATTTCATTTTTTACTTTTATTATTATTATTATTTTGAGACGGAGTCCCGCTGTCGCCCAGGTTGGAGTACAGGGGTACAATCTCGGCTCACTGCAACCTTTGCCTTTTGGGTTCAAGCAATTCTCGTGCCTCAGCCTCCTAATAGCTGGGAGTAAAGGCATGTGCCACCATACCCGGCTAATTTTTTGTATTTTTAGTAGAGGCGGGGTTTTGCCATGTTGCCCAGGCTGGTCTCGAACTCCTGGGCTCAAGCGGTCCACCTCCCTCAGCTTCCCAAAGTGCTGGGTTTACAGGTATGAACCACTGTGCCTGGCCTGCTTTTATTATTTTTAATAGACACATAATAATTAGATACTATAAATGTATTTAAAAGAGGTTATCTGTGGAGCCTCAGCCTGAGTAACTTTCCACAAATGTTTTACTTTGTGTTTTCTGCTTTCCTGAGGAGTATCTAAGTCATTTATAGAGAAATGTGTTTGTGAAAATAGCTTGGATTTTAATCTATATGTTATATTACAACCTCTAAATGGAACATCTTACTCTAAGGGGTGCAAAGCCAATTATTACATATAATTAGGTAATATCTGCATTCTCAAAAAACCCCAGTCTCCTTATGACTTGGTTTCTAGTAGAACAGTGTTTAGTTTCAGATGCCTTCAATTCTGCCGAGTAGAAGCCACTGTATTTGATATAGTTTGTGTATTCTAATCATTTCCCCATATGTATATGCATCTATGCTTCACCCCAACCACACTGAATATTTGGAGAGAACAGTCTGCGACTTCCAGCTTTGTCTCCCAGTGACTAGCCTGTGGCATTTGTAGAGTTGTTGGTTGTTTATCCAACATTGATGTGTGCCTTTCCTTCTATCCCACAGAATCCCAATTTATTCAGGAACCTCTCCCCTCTCCCTAACCAGGCATCTCAGGGGAAACTAACCGACACATAGCTCCAGGGGCAGGTCTGATTGGTTGAAGGCATTCCTCCTCCTCATTCATGATTAGCCTCAGAAGGGGCACATGGCCCCAAACAGCCCATGTAAGGAGCTTGCTGGGGGCTTCTGAGAAATTTTTCTTCATCTTAAGACAAAATGACAGGGAGTGGTGAGGTGGCTTCTCTACCTATAGACACTCATGCATAGCCATGACCATCAGAGCCACTAGAGCTGCCTACCTCCAGTCAGGGCACAAAACCAGGAGAATGTCAGGAGAACCATGGACCTGTGCTAAGCTGAGGCTTCCCATTTGTGAAACTGTAATAAATGTACTTTCTAAGTTCAGTTTCCTATTACTTGCAGTCAAAGACTTCCTTGGTGATATACATTTATCAATAAGTGTCTTTATTTGATTGATTTTAGTGTCAAAGGACCTCTTAGAAAGAAGAGGATGCTTTTTAAAAAGTGAAAAAAAAAATCACTAGTTTGCTTTGATTGGGAAAGGAATTTCATCCTAGATAGAAATTTTTTTAAATATGTGGTTTTTATTCCTGTTCATTCCTTGTTCATAAACTTGCACATTAAATGTTATTTTAAACTTTAGTATTGTTCACGATTTGAAGATAAAATAAAAAAGTAGTGGGCACAATGGCTCACTCCTGTAATCCCAGCACTTTGGAAGGCCGAGGTGGGCAGATCACTTGAGCCCAGGGATTTGCAACCATTCAGGTTTTGAACATAGTAAGACCCTATCTCTGTAAAAAAAAAAAAAAAAAAAAAGAAGAAGACAGAGAGAGAGAGAGAGACATAGTGTGAGACCCTGCTCCTATTTTTAAAAATACAAAAATTAGCTGGGCATGGTGGCGCGTGCCTGTGGTCTCAGTTACATGGAAAGCTGAGGTGGGAAGATCGCTGGAGCCTGGGAGGCGGAGGTTGCAGTGAGCCGAGATTGTGCCACTGCACTCCAGCCTGGTTGAGAGAGCAAGACTCTATGTCAAAAAAAAAAAAAAAAAGAAAAAAAGTTAGGGTGCCATTGATTGATCTGTTTTGTCCTAGTGTGAAAATTGCCTGGCTTCTGGAAACCATGAAACAGTATAGATTGTAGCCTCCTCTGAAACACATGCAACTTTCTCTACCCAGAGTTATTTTGTCTCAATTCCTTCCACCCCTCCTTCCACGGCTGCACCACTTCTCTTCCTCTTTCTCTTTTGGGTGTCCTCCTGCAGGTGGTTGTCCACTGAGCTGTGTCTTCCCAGATGCATGGTCAGCTCCACCTGGGTCTTTTGAATAGGATGCACCTCTCCAGTACTGCAAGCTTCACCTGGCTCTTTCTTGGAGATCCTGTTTGCTGCAGTATAATATCAATTTATGACTATTTTGCTTCTTATTGAGACTCTGTGTGTGATGTCCATAGGTTTTCAAGCCCTGGAATTTCTCACCATTTCCTATCTTTTTCTTGCTGTGGGTCACTGCGCACATTCTGTACTCTTAGTCTTCTTCCTTTGTCATACCTCTTGCCTTCCGTGGCAGCTCATTGCAAGGGCTTTATGAGAATAGCTTTCTTTTCTCATCTCTAGTGGACACTTCATGCTTGTGTTCCCTCCATCCTATGGAAAGGACCCATTATTTTGATATTGCAAACCTTAGCCCAGTAAGTAAATTTCTTTTTTCTCTCCAGTCAACAGCTCAGTATTTCCTAGCTGGTATGATCCAGCTTTATCTCACACATTTTTATAGTGTGTTTCTGAAATTATATTTCTCAGAATATAGTTCCTAAAGGTGTTCTATAGAAATATGATTCCATGGACAATGTAATTTGAGAAATGCCACAGATCTTCCCAGAGAGTCACCATGCATATTAGCAAGTACATCGTAGGTCCCAATAAACCCTGTATAAAGACAACTGTTTAACTTATTTAACTATAATGCCCTCCACTTCTGCTTCCCCTTCGCCTCCTCACAACAAGGTCTATTCAATAGCCTATGAAACTGATCCAGTAGAATTTACCTTTCCCTGAACCCATTTGGGCTTTGCTGCTTCTAAGCCTTTGCTTTCGGGGTTCCTTACTTGGAACATCCTCCCTGGCTATCTTTGTCTATCAGAATGACCAGCCCTGCCCCCTGAGCCTAGCTCAGATGGTGACTGTGTGATACTTTACTTTAAAATATTTCCACATTAAAAAGTGCAGCAGGGGTGTGGGCATAACTGAACTCCAGTCCACAAGGGGTAAGCGCTTAGCATTTGAAATATCCTAATCAGGAATCAACATTCCAGAGGTAGTTATTCAGCATTCTAAGTATGCTTGAAATCTATACCAGAGGGTTTGTAAATTAGCATAAGGTATGTGAGAAATGAATTTTCATTGGTGTGAGGAGTGATGTTCAAGATCAGTGATTGGTTAGAAAGATTGTCTAGGCCACACCCCCTGCATGAAGGAGATACAAGAATCAGCAACCCCATTCCCTGGGTTCAGTACTGTGCTCTAGGCCAACTGCCTGAGGGTCTCAAGGACCCCGCTTCAGGGAAGACCTCTGGTGCCTGAGTCCCCTATAATCCTGGAATATTGCAGCCTCCTCAGATGTTGGGTGTGGGCTGAGGTGTCAGAGGGCCAAGATGGGGACTTCCCTGAGCTACAAAAACTGCTCACATGACTGTGCAGGCTTGCTAATAAATTTCATCCAAGACCTGCTTAAATTGTGTCTTACCTCCTGGTAAGGAGGTAGTGGAGAGGGGCTGCATCACCCTCCACTAATCTGGAGGTTACAGATAGTTACTACAAGAACCTGGCAAGCAGATGTGGCCGGTCAGCAGACAGGTCAGTCCCCCATGGGCCATGACCACTGGCCCAGGCCCCTCCCCTGTCATTTCTGTTCTCAAGGTGATGCTGACCAGGGTGAGGAGTCATCAGCCACCCCAGAGCTCAGCCAGCTCCACCAGCTTCCATCTCCCTGGAGTGTCTTCTGTCCCAGAGTCAAAGTGGCTGCATTAGGGACCTATAAGCCACTAAGGTACTTGGTTAAGGGACATCCACATCTCCTCTCACCCTGTGACCACAATAAAGAGGGGCTCTTGTCATGCCAATTTCCTGCGTGTGCCCTGCCCTCCTCATCCTCCTAAACTCTCCTATGTCTACACACACACATTATTGGGGTTCCTGCAGGATCCATGCCTATACCAGCAAATGCGACTCTGTCATTCCTCCAGAACCTGATTTTCCACACTAGCCCAATGTCATCAGTCCTGTCTCTGCCTCTGAGTCCACAGCTGCAGAATGGGAATAAAGCAGTATCTCCTCATGGGCCTGTATGTACAAACTAGTTTGTATATACAAAGTCTAGAACACTGCCTGGCATCTTGTAAGCACTTGTTAAGTATTCATTATTCCTTTTATCTTTCTTTCTTCTTAAAAAATTATTATCAAAGCTTTGTCTTAACAGGTGGGTTCATTGCACTGGTGTGAAATGAACAAATTCTGGAGGTTGTAATAGCCTTCTATTAACCAAGATAGATGTCACAAAGAGATAGATACCACAAAGACCATGCACTAATGTTCACTCCTTTACTCATTGGGGCCTTTACTTGGAACTTATTTGCTCTTGGTTTACAAGGAATTCTAATAAGCTTGATTTGCTTCCTTACTTAACAGAGGATTAGAAAAAGCAAATTAGAAGGAATTTGAGGCAGGCATACCCAAACCATCAAGGAGTGACTGCTGATAGTGAAGAAAGAGTCATAGAAGTATAAGGACAAGACAAAAAAAAAACACCTCAAATTCTGGGATCATTTAGGTAGGAAAAAATAGCCCCATGCCTCAGTACTTCTCAAACCATGTCATTGTTCTAAAGCCTAGGGTAATGGTTGATGTTTATAGTGATGATTTTGAGTTATTGAGAGATTATTAACTGATTTTTAGCATGCTTTGTTTAATGAGGCAGGAAAGTATGTGATATGCTTTAGAACTTCCAACAAAGTGGTGAATGTTAAAGTTTTGATGCTGAGAGTGATCAGTCATGCTCTTGTTATTTGTTAAAGCAATTTATATAATTTATATAACATATCCAGTTCTCACTTCATACCGGATAAATAAGGCATCACTTTCCATGGTTAGTAATTGCAAAATACCCCTAATCCATGAGGCATAAGCTTGCTTACTCTTTTAGAAAAACAACTCCCAAATCTGACTCTTGCTAAATCCTAAACAGTTTTATAGATACATGTGAGAACAGAGCGTGTAGAATAATCGATCTGAGAAAGAGACTGATACTTGTAAATAAAGCAGCCCCTTTTCTAAGTTCTATGTTTAACTTCTACTTTTTGTCTTGGTCTAGAAGACCTTATCCACTGTTAGGTTTTGCTGAGTTTGGAGCAGATGTATTTTAGTATGAGGGAAAGAACATGGGTATTTCACTGCGTTGCTGTGCTCAAGTTTCCCTTGGCTGTTAACAGCTGCCAGTCTCAAGAGTGCAATGGCCTGGAGCAGGGGGCTTTGCCCCACTGGTGACTAGGATGTGATCCAGTCTGGACTCTGACTTGTCTTGTGCAGAGACACATAAATTCATCAACAGCTAAGGGATTTGAGGATCTGTAACAAATGATAGTGCAAGAGACAGAGCCTTAAATTATTGAACATGTTTCTCTATTAAGGAGCAGAGGGTGCTGGAGGATGGTAGTTACAGCCTGACATTACTGCCATAGACTCTGCCATCTACTGAGCTCTCACTATGTACCAGGCCCTGTGCACACATCAACGCTTTGATGCAGATGCTTTATATAAGAGGAAACTGAGGCTCAGAGATGTTAAGTGACTTATGTAAAGTCACACAACTAAGTACAGAGGAGATCAAGTTAAAATCCAGATCTGTCTGCCTCTCTGGGCCATGATTTTAACTACTGGATGGGCACTGGGGAAACATCTTTTCCCTGGGACCAGCTCAGCCTTGGTCTTTGTGCAGAGTAAAGAGGCAGCAGAGGGCTCCCAGGAGTATTCAGGTACTGCTCTGAGGGAGAAATGTCAGGGACAAAGATTTGGATCCATTTGGAAGGGATCTTGAGGAAACGTGGGTTATATTACTTCTCCTAGAGGTGGGTCCTCTGGTCTAGGGCCCAACAAAACCAGTCAGCAGTGGAAGCTGCTTCCACCTTGCAAGAGAAACTCTTTATGCCCCTGCTTCTATGGCCAGTATGTCTGTCCTCAAAAGTTTTTCCAGGGTCACTTCTAACTGGGCAGTTTGCTGATCTCCTTAGATATTCAGTTCAGGCCTGAGGTGGTTTTCATTTGGGATGTCTTTCAGGGGGGCAGTTGAGCTGTCATTTCTTCCAGGGAACAAGAAGCAGGAGGTAGAGGGGAGGAGGACCCATGGCCCAGCCTCCTTCCGGGGCAGGCCTTCCCTAGCAGAGTGTGTGCACTCGTTCCTCCGTACAGCTCACCTGGCTGCCACTCTCCTGCTCCAGCGAACATGGCAGCCTCTGTCCCATGTCTCAGTCTGGTCTCAGTTCCTCCTGGATCTTCTTGTTCTTTAGGTTAGTGGCAGTCAGAGAGAAAGATAAGAGATCATGAGCTCAAAAGGGAAGAGTCATGAGGGCAGACTCTGGCTTGGTCTACATGCTTTGGCAAGGCATCCTGAACCACAGGAAAGTCTGGGCTGCAGCAGAAAATAAGGGCTTACATTTCTCATGGAGTCAAAGAAAAAGGAGGTGGCGGGGGCGGGGGTGGCAGAAATAACAGGTATCATGATAAAACAAGAGTACTGCAGAGGGAATGGGAACGTGCCCTGGAGTCAGACAGACATGGGGAGAACCCCGCCTGCCACTGGCTGTGTGATTGCGGACATGGTCTTAGTTTTTGATGGCGATTTGGCAGATATAAGCAAAGGAATCCTGGCAAAGAACAGTGGGGGAATATTATAGACCAGGTGAAAGGGGCCAGATTTTTGAGGGTCTTAAGTGTCAAGCAGAGGAGTTGGGATTTTGTCTTTAATACACTAGGGATTTTGTCTTTAATACACTAGTGAGCAGGGATGTTGCCTGTTCAAAGTAGTGCTTGAGTGAGATTAGCCTAGCAATGTTACATTCCATTTACATTCATGCCTGCATCTAGAAAAGTAATGCAAAAATGCTGCCCTATCTATTGGTAGCCTGGGATGACTAACGGTGGTCTTCAGTGCTGTCTACCAAATATTTCTAATTTTCTGCCTTCTGGGAACATAGCATTGCATTTTCCTGTCTGCTTCAAAGTTAGGTGTGACTGTGTGACCTACCTAAACCAAGGCTAGGATTGGCAAACTTTTTCTTAAAGGACTAGATAGAAAATATTTTCAGCTTATGGGCCATACAGTCTCTTTTGCAACTACTCAACTTTGCTGTTGAAGTACGGAAGCAGTCACAGACACTGTGCAATGGGGCAGGCATAGCTGTGTGGCAGTAAAACTTCATGTAGAAAAACAGGCAGCTGTCCAATGTGTGTGAGCAGAAGTGACACTTTTGGACAGAAGCTCTAAGAGCTGGTGCCCAGTTCACTGCCGCTGCCGTAATCCTGGATGCACATGTGAAAGTTCAAAGCCTGTGTCAGGCTGGGACCCCAAGTGACTACGTGAGCCGAGTCCCTGTCAATGCATGTTGCACACATAGCGTGGTTAAGAAATAAACCTGGCAGTGTTAAGCCAGTGTGATTTTGATGCTGTTTCTTACTGCAGCATAACCTCTCTCTGCGGAATGTTACAGTATCATCTTTGTATGCAAAGCATCACATCACCATTCTCTTAGTCCTCATCATTACAGCTGACATTTAATAAACACTTACTATGTGCCAAATACTAATGGGGCCGGGGGGAGGGGACTTTACTAACATCATTTCAATAATTCCTTCTCACAACCGCACGACATGAGTACTGTGATTATACCCATTTTTGCAGAAAAAGAAAATGGAATTTTTGAGAGGTGAATTAACTTGCTTACGATCTCACAAATGGTTAAGTGGAGGAAGTGGGATATGAGCCCAGATCTTCTCATTCTAAATCTAAAGTTCTTCAGCTCTGTGTATCCTGCCTCAGGTCCAGGCCTTTGGATTTTTTCTTTTATCTCTTGTCCCCTTTGCTACTTTGATCACTGTTCTTGGCTGTGTGTGTTATTTTGACGTGATCCACAGTGGCCCTGTCACAGGGCAAGAATGAAGAATCTTGCTTCCAGAAAAGCACTGCTCTGAGCAGTGGAGGTGAGAGGAAATAGCCTGGAGGGATGAATTGGGTTGGCAGTTCTGACGCACACAGTAAGAAGACCACGTGGTGATTGGCAGATCCTTAAGAACCGCTCTCAGTCATGTACCCATGTATTTCCATCAGTCATCCAAGGCCAGTTGTCATCTTTCCATTCTCAGCCATGTTCATGTCTTTCTTTGAAAGGAAAAAATCATTTACATTCTGGAACTGTCTTAAGAAACTGTGCTACTCCCCTTCCTGGCCTGAATAAGCTGTGACTGTCATCTCTGATGGGTTTAAAGACAATTTACCAATCTTGTATTGCAACAGCCTTCATCTATTGGACCCTATAATAAGAAGCCACATAATGAGTTCTTATAATTTGCAAGAGCTACCATTGAAGATACTATCCATTATGCTATTTAATATCCCTTACTTAAAGTCTCATTTAATTAATTTTTCTATTTAGTATCATGGAATTTTTTTCAATAAAATTATACCTTTCCCTAATCAAAAATGAGCATTACATAAGCAATTACATTTCCCTTTTTACCTTGCCCGTTGGAAACCAGGATTTACTTGATACTTGAAAATATAACTGTTTTGACTGAGGATCATGGTGGATAATCTTTACTCATTCTGCCCCTGCTCCTCCTTCACCCCTGCGGGTTCAGATATCTGTTTCTGACTTTAAGTTTTAAATGTATAACATTTTATTGTAGGTCACTGAAAATCCTTCTTGGAAGTAGATAAGATGTCAATTATAATTTATAACTTCACTAGGCCATGTGATAGCAAGTCAGCGAGTAGAGTGGAGTTAACATTCCGAGCTTCTGCTTCCCTCTTCCTGGTTGAGAGTTCTTGTTGTTTATCATCTAAGAGTGTCGTCCCTCAGTGTGGGATACCTTGAAGATACAGATCCACTTCCTTTCTTTTACAATGACAACTCAAGGTGTTATCTTTGTTCTAAACTCACTTCATGCAGGGACCAATGATCCAAAAAAGAGATTTTGGGGGCCATCAGATTTGATGAAATTAGTCACAGCAGCAGATGCTTTTTATCAAGCACTTGCT
Source organism: Gorilla gorilla gorilla (assembly GCF_029281585.2). Classification (NCBI taxonomy): domain Eukaryota; kingdom Metazoa; phylum Chordata; class Mammalia; order Primates; family Hominidae; genus Gorilla; species Gorilla gorilla. The sequence goes on from NC_073241.2 coordinate 79,897,607, forward strand.
TGCCAGACATTATACTGCCCATTTTGCATGCTGTGTTATGTTTACCCCTCCAGCCTGTGAGATATGTCTTCTTATTGGGCTGGGGAAACTGAGGCTCATGTAGGTAAAGTGACTTGCCAGGACACACAGTCAAGGAGAGGCTCACACAGTCAAGGAGATTTAAACACAGGTGTTTGCGACGAGAACGCACTCCTTCTACTTTGCCACAATCGATTCTTGATGATGGTGATGATGTCAGGTACTGTTCTTCTACATGCTAGGTACTATTCTAAGTGCTTGATTGTATTAATGTCCCTATGATAGGTTCTGCTACCACCATTTTACCATGGGGAAACCAAGGCACAGAGAGGTTAAGTAACTTGCCATAGGTCACATAGGTAGTAAATGGTGGAGGGAGGATTTGAATCTAGACAGTTTGGCTCTAAGGCCCACTTGTTTGCTATGCTGTACTCTCTTTGGTCATATTGGTCTGTAGATATGGTGGATATATCGGACAGAAAAATTAGGATCTTGAGTCATGAAGCCTGGATCCTGGTTCCCATTCTGCCAAATACTATGTGCCAAGTAGTACAGATAGGACTTTACCAACATCGCTCCAATAATTCCTTCTCACAACCATATAACATGGGTATTGTTATTATACCCATTTTTGCAGAACAAAATGGAATTTTGCAAGAGGTGAATTAACTTGTCTACGATCTCGTCACCTCCCTTCTGTACCAACCAGGGTCATGGTTAGAAGACCAGAACCACACCATTTACTTTAGCAGAGTTTAAGGAGGGAGTTGGTTAAACAGGCATGGGAGGCCTACCCTGAGGTAACATAGAGATATAACCACAGGAAGCAGCCGCCACCCCCAAGGCCAAGGGAACAGAGGACAGAAGCTTGGAGAAGTGGGGCTCATAGAACTACAGCTCAGCCTTCAGAGGAGGGACCACCACTTTGCTGGTGTCGGTATCTTAGGTCCTTGCAGGAGGGCCTCCCAGAGCAGAGGCTCAGACCTTGAACTGGGCACTGCCCAGAGGCTGCTGGTACCTCTGAGGGGTATGGTGAGGCTGGTTCTGGGAGTGTGGGAAAATGGGAAACCACAACCAAGTTCAACACCAGGGTGAAGAGCCATCACTGGGTGAGCTGCAGGAGCAGCCCTCCTCCTGCCTTGCAGCCTCCCTCTAGTGCCCCCTGTTGGCAGAAACAACAGAGAGCCAGCTGTCAAGGAGCACTGTGATTTGCAGATTTTCTGATTTCCAGCCCAGTATAATTAAACAGAGACTAGAAGGGATCGTTCAGGGCTGAGAGACAAGAGCTTCATAAATGGTAGACGTTATTCTGCTGCCATTTCTTTATTGATCAAACGATGAGACTGAACAGATGGTGTGCAGGGAGCGAATGATACTCCCATTTACCCCCTCTCCTGGGCTTCTATCACAGCAAAAAGATATAATTGATCAAGTTCTCCTCTCCTTCTCCCCTTTCTCCACTTGACAGTGAGCATCTTGAGGCCTAATATGTTATTTCTCCCAGTAATTGTCTAGTGCAAAGGACAGTTCTTGGTGAGGGCTGCTATTCTATGCTTGAACTATATAACTACCAGATTTGGACATGTACTTAAGTCACCAACTATTTAATGACCACAGAGGGTGTGCCCAGCCCTGGGCCAGGGACTGCAGAGAAGAAGGACATGCTTGAGGCGTTGACTGGCTGTGAATGAACTTACAGTCTTCTTACATGAGTGACATGAACCCAACAAGCAAAGAGCAGGTTCTCACTTACATGACAAAATGTCTCAAATTTGGGTAGGTTCAGGTAGAGTTTGAGTTCAGGAAAGGGAGCATGATCACATGACTTGGAGTAATTGTTTCTTACCAACCTCCAATATACTCACTTAGAGACACCATTTCTCCAAAAGTATGTGTGCTTGGAAAAGCTATTTTATTCTGCCATCTCTAGAGGCTCACAGTGTTGTGCCTTCCTTGGCATCTTCTTCCCGTCATGAGCCCAATAATGTGCAACTTCTCACGTTTTAAAAAATTAAGGTGGAGGTATCAAGAGAACATTCAGAAGTTACTTGTTCATGGCTGCAGAAAATCTGCAACAGAGAAATCACCTTAGGAGCAGCCCTGGGTGTATCTTCACAGGCCTCCACCAAATGAGTGAGCACAGCTGACCTTTTGCTAGAAGGTGTCGCTGAGCTCCTTATCTAGGCCCGGGCCAGAGTGTAACCTTGCAGATAAGATCCCATGGGAGAGCTGCCCATCTCTCTGACAGTGGGAACATTGTTCCCTGGCCTCAGGGAAGGCTTCAGGGAGTCATTTAATGACGTAGCATTTGATCTTCAGGGTTTGCAGAGAAAGATAAAATGGCCCAGAGGAAATGAAAACATTCCTCTGGAGTCACCTGCCCACGTCAGCAAGATGCAGGAACACTGGATTAAACAACTGAGAAGTACTCTGGTGCTTGCTGGATTCTTTGAGATGATCACACCATTGACATCACTTTCCCTGATCAGAATACTGACTCTTTATGCAGGAATGGGGCTGTGTTCTTTACATAGAGCCCTCAGGCACACTCCATAATCTTTAAAGATCGAAGTATGAGTTACATAAAACAAACCCCAGGAACCTGAAATGTATAGCTTGACAGAGTTTTCACATGTTTACACTATGTGACCAGATAAGGTCATAGACTATTTCTAGTACCCTAGAAGACTTCTTTAGGCTCCCTTCTAGGAAGCTCTCTTCACCCTCCCATTCTGACCTTAGATTAGTTTTGTCTGATCTTGAATTTTATATTTTATGGATTTTAGAAGAGAATACTCATTTATATCTGGATCTTTTGCTGAATATTGTACAATTTCATTTTTACTGATGGAGAAACTGGATACAAGTTCAGAGAAGTGTTATGGCCTGAACAAGGTTTTATGCCTGCAGTCCTATAATATTTTCCATTTCACAGCTAATTTGCTATAATCCATATATCCAGCCATGCATACCTCCATTCATCTAAACCTATCATAAGCAATGGCTTTGTGTCAGGGATAATTCTAGGTCTTGGAAATATAGATATGAGTATGTCACCCCTACCCTCAGGGAGCTCCCAGTATAGCGGGAGAGAAAGATTTCAGGTGGATAATTAAACAGGACTTGTGAGGGCATAGAACAAGAGGCTGTATATTTATGTGCATACTGAGAGGAGGAATCTGTGACTGGAGGGCTCATCATGGAAGGGATGACATTAGAGCAGAATTGCATTCTTGGACATTTTTCTTGTTTTTTCTTGCCAACAGGGATGCAAATTCTAAGAAGACAGGATTGGGGTCATCTTCTGTGTACATCCTATAGCACCCTGCAGTCATGGAGCTAGCAGGAAATTATTGCTGAATTCACAGCCTACAACCTTTAAACATTGTGAAATGTCTCCTCTAAGGGCATGAGTAGTACACCTAGAATCTTCTAACTAGACAGAAAGCAGAGAGTGATAGGTTCCCATCTTGAGTGATTTGATTAGATACTTAGAAAGGCTATAAAGATCTTTGGCAAACAACAATGCCAGTTTCTGCAGAGTTCCTGGTGTGGAACCTTGTAGCCGGAGAAACATAAGGCCCTGGATGAATCTCTGAAAATCATGTCTGCCAACTTGCTTCTCTAGGTGAAGCAAGTGAGAACTTTTTCAAGACTTTTTTTCATCCTTACAGGACATTAGAAAACACGTTGTGGCAAACACATCCTAAGGTGACTTGCAATGAATATAACCCCTTTATAGTAGCCCCCCTGTATAATCCTCTCCCTTGATCATGGCAGATCCTGTGCATCTAACCAATAGAATATGGCAAAAGTAATGGGATGTCACTCCTATGATCATGTTATGTTATAGAAGACTCTGTCTTAGCAGACAGGAGAGAGTGTCTCTTGTTGGCTTTGAAAAAGCACACAGCCATGTGTGAGAGGGCCTGTGAAGAGAGCCACATGGCGGGAAGCTGTGTGTGGCCTCTAAGACCTGAGTAGCCTCCAGCCAGTAGTCAGTAGGAAGCTGGGTCCCTAAATCCTACAGCTGCCAGGAAATAAATTCTGCCAACAACCTGAATGAGCTTGGATTCTCCCCCAGGCAAGCCTCCAGATGAGAATGCAGCCCATTTGACACTTTGATTGAAGCCTTGTGACCCCGGAGCAGAGGACCCAACTAAATTGTGTCTACACTCCTTACCCACAGAAACTGGGATATCATTAATATGTGTTGTTTTAAGCTGCTAAATTTATAGTGATTTGTTACAAAGCAATAGATAACTAATACATGCACTTATCTGCAAACACTGATTGTCTCAAAACAATCCTTGTGTGACACATAGTTCTACAGAGATTGTAAGTCTTATATACACCATACATAGGCTGTAGAATAATAACCAATGAATTATTTTTATGATTTGAAGTAGCATTTTACTTTTATACTATTGTGGGCTCTGACTTATCTAGGAAGTAAACCAGGGCATTGCATTGTTTAGGACATAAGTTTAATTGCCCTAAGAGAGACCCTAAATCAGCCCTTTTTCTAACATTTGTAGAGCTCAGGGCAAGAAGACAAATGAATGAAATACCATGTCTAAGTAATTAAAAGTTATAAATTACTGTTTAATATATTCTATTCAACTATATTGACAATATACCTTTATAATGACATGTGGAAAGCTATGGTCTTGATATCATTGAAAGTTGGCAAAATGTTAAAGATAATAGAATTTATTATTATGCCTGTTGGGTATTCTGCTAGTGGACAATGTTTGGATGAAACAATAAGATATACATATAACTCATAAATTATATATACTATAGCAAATTTTCTTGCCTTCATTTCAGAATAATCCTTAATTAATGTTGCTTTATATAACTGGTGTTCAGTTGTCAGTAAGGACCTAAAAGACTAAAAAATTAAATGTGTGTCAAATTTGAATGAATTACTATCAAAATGTAAATTTAAACTAATAAATCAAAATTAAAACATTCTAAATTAATGTTTTTTAAAAGTTTTAAACAGTATTTAAAATATCTAAATATCTAAAATTTAAGATCAAAACACATAATACCAAATTTTAAATTAAAATTTAAATAAGGTTGAAATTGTTACTTAATTTTTAAAACACTTATTTGAATCATATTTTTATAAAAATAAAACAATTTTTAACTCTAGCTTTTCAAATATATGTAGTTGCCAATATAAAGGATCAGTTTCACCTGTATCAAAATATCCCGTATACCTCATAAATATATACACCTACTACATACCCACAAAAATTAAAAATTTTAAAAAATCAGTTTCACATGTCACACACATTATCTCTAGACCTATCTAGATGTGTATATATTTAAAGGTTATGAATTGTTTAATATTGCAAACTATTCCATAACTTTCATATGTAACTCTTGTGGTTATCACACTACTTCAGTGGTACTGGTAGAATCAAGAATTGGAATATGAATAGAATCAAGAAAATGAAGATTCTTCCCTTCTGGGAAGCAATACTTCTTGGTTATTCAGGAATCTGTTACATTGCTGGTCTCTGAGGGAGTAGTTGTTGAGTCAATACTTAAGGGCTGGCACTGCTCAGATTCTCCCTGTATTCTGCGTCTGTCTCTGATGTTGGCGATGTCACAATCCCCAATCTTTCACAACATTTGGACACAGTAGCCTTTTGTTTTGAGGACTAGGGCAAGAGATGTGGAGAAATGTTTCCCTGAAGGCTGAACGTTAGTCACATAAGTGGATGTTCAGGTGCCCACTCGCTTGTGCTGTGTCGGTGCCCAGCACTGGGTCCTGAGCCACTGGGTGCTCATGTGTTCTTTCATAATTGTGTCGGGGGGAGATCCAGGGCTTCCTGATGAAGGGATCCAGTGCACATGCCCTCTTCTGTCTAAGTTGTGGTGGAAGCTGCAGCCCTGAATATTAGTTGTTTAAACAATTCAGAAATTTACTTCCTTCTCATATAACACTACAGGACAAGCAGTCCACCATGGCACAGCAGTTCCACAGCCTTGGGGACCCAGGCTCCTTCTATCTTGTTGTTCACTTTTCCTGAGATATTGTCCTCATGGGCATGGCTCAGAATGGCTCCCATTGTGCCTGCAGTTTAGCCAGAAGGAAGGGAAAAAGGATGAAAGGCAGGACATGCCCCTCTTTTTCCAGACCTGATCCTGCAGCTGCACACATCAATTCTACACACATCCCGCTGGTCATAAACAGCTGAGAGATGGAGTTTTCCATGGGTGGCCTAGGGTCTAACTAAAAGTTATATTTCTGTGGAAGAAGAGGAGAACGCCATTTGGGTGACAACGGGTCATCTCTGCCACAGGTGTATTTTTTAAATATAAATTTGGGAGGGATAATGATAATTTAGATTCAAGGATACAAGGTTGCCCAAGTTCAGTTCTGCTTTTTCAGAACAACAGACAGATAGGAAAGAGCTTTGAATGGTTTTAAGCACATTGCAGGCCAGAGGCTACCTGAAAGGTGAAGCTGAGGTCCCTAACTCTTTCAAGATACCTTGGGGAAAAACTGGGTTCAAATCTACAACCAGCCACAAACTAGTAACGTGACCGAGCCAGTTACAGTACTGCTCTCAGCTTCAGTTCTTTTTCCATAAAATGAGGGATTTGGACTAAACTTCTGGTTTACAAACTGGGTTCCAGGGGACCTTAGGATTCCTCAGTGTCACTCCAGGTGTCAGGGACTGGCTTTGAACACTTCTTCCCTGTGTATTTGTTTGCCAAAGAAACTCCATTTTGATTGGGTATATGTCTTAAGGGTCTGTGTAAATCTTCCTTTGGGGGGATAAAAGGGTGGGGCTTCTAATGCTACAAAGAAAGTTGAAAGATGTCTGGACAGTGTGATACCTAGTGGAGGCAGCTTGGCATCACGTCGGATTGCCTGGATTGAAATCCCAGCTCTGCTGCCTAGCTTCTGTGGCACCTCAGGCTGAAGTACTCAACTCTCCTCAGCCTCTGGAATGGGATTTCCTCATCCATAAAATATGGTCATTGTTATTTACTTCTCAGGATTGTCCTGAGGCTTAAATGAAATAATATATTTAAGAGGGCTTGTATTAGGGTTCTCTAAAGGGACAAAACTAATAGGATAGATAAATATATGAGGGGGAGTTTATTAAGGAGTATTGACTCACACGATCACAAGGTGAGGTCCCACAATAGGCCATCTGCAGGCTAAGGAGCCAGGAAGCCAGTCCCAGTCCCAAAACCTCAGAAATAGAGAAGCCAACAGTGTAACCTTCGGTCTGTGGCCAAAGGCCTGAGAGCCCCTGGCAGGTCACTGGTGTAAGTCCAAGAGTCCAACAGCTGAAGAACCTGGAGTCTGATGTTCAAGGGCAGGAAGCATCCAATATGGGAGAAAGATGAAGACCAGAACACTCAGCAAGTCTGCTCTTTTCATTCCTGCTTTTATGCTGTCAGCTGGTTAGATGGTGCCACCCAGACTGACGGTGGGTCTGCCTTTCCCGGTTCCCTGACTCAAATGTTAATCTCGTCTGGCAACACCCTCGTAGACATACCCAGGAACAATACTTTGTATCCTTCAATCCAATCAAGTTGACACAGTATTAACCATCACAAGGCTTAACACATGTCCTGGCATAAAGGACATGTTGAATAAATGGCAATGACTGTTATCATTACCACCACCATCAACTTTATCTCTAAGGCTCCAGCTTTTGGCTGTAAGGCTTTATGTTTCTTTGAATTATTGTGCAAGATGGAGGACCCTTTGATGAGGGAATAATTATTACTGGATTTTTCCCTTTGCTCTTGGATTTTTGCAGGTTTTCTCAAAATAAGGCATAGTAGAGCCAGCCCATTGCAGGTAAAACAATTTGAACAGAAGACATCAGGGTCTGTAATTTCAAAGGCATTATTGAAACAACTTTTTTCTTAACAGAGGAAACAAAATTAATCTTTTAAGTCAAGGAGGAAAATTATTTAATTTTAATGCTGCACATGGCAGGAAAATAAAGTGCAAAGTTTACAGCACTTTATTTCCTTCTTACCAGGAAGGAAGAAGGAAAACCCCATGGTATTATGTTTTGTCAAACATGACTTTCCAGGGACTAAACCAGACTTTGATTTTAGACCCCTGTTCATTCTAGTTTGGTAAACCCTTGACAAATTCCAGTCTGTTCCACCCACAGGAGAGGGTCATGTTACCATCTCAGCTGCAGAGCCGATGAGGTGGTTGTACCGACCTGTAGGATCCCAGAGCTGAGACCTGGAGATCATTGATTACAACTCTCTTCATGGGCCAATCAGATGTTATATGAAGAATCAAATGAGAGAAATGTGACAGGCTTCTGATCTTCCCACTCATGATTTAAAATCTTCTCTAGAACATTCTTGTTACAGCTTTACTACTACTTGTAACAAGACCTTAAGCCACCCCTCTTCCATCTCATTTTCTATCTCTGTGACTGTTCTTGCTTACAAAAGTCTTCAGCCTGAGCACTGAATTGATGCTCAGAGTTTATCTAAAGCCAGAATCTTCTCCATGTTGTTCTTGACAAATGGTCAGTTCTTCTTCTTGAACATGTCCCATGACAGGGAACTCACTGCTTTATTAGGAATCAGCCATTCTTTTGGAGGAGAGCTCCAACTTATTTGAAAACTTTCTTCTTTTGCCCCAAAACTGGTTTTCTAATATATATCTATCATATGTGTATGTATACACTTTGCCTTTTTTAACCGTCTGGATCAAGCCTACATAAAGTTTAGCCCCCTTCCCCAGGCTGCCTGGCAAATACTTGAAGCTAACCTACCTCCATCTCCAGGCTTAACCTACTGAGCTCTCCCATCATCTCTGATCCCTCATGATAGGTGATCCCTCACCTATCTGCTCATCGACCTCTGGGCTTCCCTGGTATTGTTGAAAGCGTGCTTGTTAAAGTCAGTTCACCCAAACTAGTTACTACGCCCTGTACCTGTTTGTCCATTTCTCCCCATTTTGCTTGTAAAGCTCTACTTGATACCCCCAAATAATAGTTTGATTAATGTTGGAGAAAAGAGGAAGAATATATACAGGCTAAGTTCTATGTCTCTTCATACATTTCTGTATCAACACAGCTTTTAAAAAACAGTTCCACCGTAAAAATGTATATATAAAATCTGGGATTCACCAAGACCTTCAGGCCTTTTCCAGTGACTATTCCTGTATTTCAGATAAAACTAGGGGTAAACGCTGCATCTTTTATTTGTCTTTACTACATTTCCCTTGGCTTTGAGAATGTTTGTGTTTTTGCATTATCTCTAAAATGTATGAAGGTAATGTTTATATCTATTTCTATCTTCAGAAATGTTAGAGACCACATGCAATTAGACACCATCTACAAGCTTAATGAGAAAGCACTGGCTTCATTGGTAAAAGCGTGACCATTATTATGGAGTGGGGCAGGTGTTTGAAAGGATGGATCAGGGCAAGTAAGAGCATCCCAAATCTAAAGAGAAAATGCAGACTGTGCCCCCGAGAATACTATCTGAAAGTCAGTATGGTAAACACTCAAGCCCTCCAAGATGCAGGTACCTGGCCCGGGTAACTGCCTTCTATAGAATATCTTTCTACGACCTAGATTGGTTAAAGTCATTACATGCTACTTATGCAAGAAGGTGAATGTAAACTGAGAACTGGTCAAATGTATCATTTTAATTAGGCCGTCTCCTTGCAAAAAGAAAACTATGTGAAAGATCTTTTGTGAAGAGCCAAATTTCTATAAACTTGGATTAACATGTGCCAACCAGAGATTCCAGGCTAAAGGTATAGGAAGTCCTGATATTATATACTGACTAGTCTGCAATTATGAGACTTTTCATCAGGAAAAATTAAGTGATCAGCCATGATTTGTTTTTCTGTGAAGGGTTTACCCAGTACATCAAAGCTCAGTTTAAATTAAACTGGACCCAGAATCATTTATTTATTTATTTATTTTAGAGACAAGGTCTTTGTTCCCCAACCTGCAGTGTGGTGATACCACATAGCTCACTGTAACCTTGAACTCCTGGACCCAAGTGATCCTCCAACCTCAGCCTCCCAAGTAACTAGGACTACAGGCATGTGCCACCACACCTGGCTAATTTTTTTGTTTTTATTTTTATTTTTTTTAATAGAGACAGGGTCTCACTGTGTTGCCCAGACTGGTCTCAAACTCCTGGCCTCAAGCAGTCCTCCCACCTCAGCCTCCCAAAGTGCTGGGATTACAGGCGTGAGCCACCACATTGGGCCTGGACCCAAATGGGCCTTCATCCAGTGAGACAAGCAAATTTCAGTGTCATTGATGACTGCCTCTTTGTTCCTGCGTCTTTTCAGTAAGACTTTCTCAATTCAGAGAGCACACTGACACTCCATGGAAACCTACTCATAATGCTAAACCTCCTTTTAACCATTTCATTCTTTTACCAAAGCTAAGCCAAATTGACTGATGTTTCTGTCCTTTCCCCTCTGCAGTCCTTTCTCTCTGCGGTGCTAGTGAGAGAGGAGGCACAGCCTCATGTGGGTCCACAGGGAGGCTGGCGTAAGTAGAGATGCTGGACTGAGTTACAGAGCTGCCAGCCATGAAACAGAAATAGGATATTGGCTCCCCCAAGGAAATGCAGGCTGTGCAACTTCTTTATTTGGGTTGGCAACAATAGGCATGCACTTTGCTTCTGCTGAGGCCTGATCACTTGCTGAATATTTATTTGTCCCAAAGATTATTTAGCTATCCTCAGGAATCCAGGCTCTCTGGCCAAGTTTTCTCCTTTGGCATGGGTTCCCAGTGGGGAATGTGACTGATCCTTTCTCCCTTCAAAAGGGGCCATAATGACCGTCGAGCTGGAAGTGGAAGTGTTATAGGAGAAGAGCAAAATGGGACGCAAGAGGACCCATGACTTGTGAAGACAGCGGCAGAGCTGACTAGAACTTGGATCTCCAAATCCAGTGTTCTTTCCAGAAGGCCAGAATCTCTCAAACTTTCAGGAGCATATCATTATATGAAGAACTTATCTAATAAAATGCAGATTTTTAGTTCTCCTCATTAGAAATTCTGACACAGAAGCTGCCTGTTTAATGTGTATCTTCATGTGGCCATGAACTGAGATACCATCTCTATGCATGAGATCACTCTGGCCCATCAACATTTACTTTCTGCTTATACTCACCCAGGGATGGGAGTGTTGCCAGACAGTTAAATATGAAAACCATCATATCTTCTTGCTCATTTTTTAAAAATTATAGCACAGGCCAGGTGCAGTTACTTGTGCCTGTAATCCTAACACTTTGGGAGGCCGAGGTGGGAGGATTGCTTGAGGCCAGGAGTTCAAGACCAGCTTGGGCAACATAGTGAGACTCTATCTCTATAAAAATTAAAAATATATATATAGCATAAAGAACATTTTAAGAACATTAAAATAAACTTGCAGAAAGAAAAAAAAATCCACCCATGGCCCAGAGCTCCATCAAACCATCTATCTACTTTCCCTTCCATGTTTGGAGAGGTTATCCTTGTATTTAGATAACTATCACCTAATAATTATTTTATCTTATTTTTACTTCTTTTGGCCAAGTATCCTCTTTATTATTTGACTTGCTAAGAAACAGGGCCCTTGAATGCTATTAAAGAAGAAAAACAGTGCTTAACTTTATCGATCATTTGCTACATTACTGGGCACTGTGCTCAGGGTTTTATATACATTCACTCATTTAATCCCATCAGCCTTATGAAGAAGGTCCTAGTATCCCCGTTTTCCAGATTAGGAAACTGAGGCTTAGAAAGGATTAATAGCTTGTACCAAATTATAAATCTTCTGACTCCAAAACATATGCTCTTCTTTTCCAAACTGCCTTCTAGACAGCAGACAAAAGACAGAAGATGCTTGGCCTGCAGCTCTTCATCCCCATGAAGAAGGGAGAACTACACAGGAAACAACTAAAGGACAAAAATAACAACTGTTCTTAAGCACAAAAATGTGCCCTAAAGATACATAGTGCTGCAGGGAGTGAGAGTGGGGCAATATCTATGTGAGCAGGAAGCCTTAAATACAAGGGAGAAAAATGGGACACGATCCTAATGGCAGAGGCTGCTATTATAGGTTTGGGGCCAGCAGAATTACTTGGTGAGATGAAAAGTCACAGAGAGCCCCAATCCGCCAAGAAGCCATCCATTTTAGCTGACTCTCCAAACAGACCCTTGGCCAGATCCACTAAACATTTCAGATTTGACTCTTTCTCTCCAGAGCTGATAATCAGCACAGACAGGATCCCAGATGGTAGGAAAAAGGGGTGACAAGCTAGAGAATCAAGCTCTGAGTAAGTGCAGATGCCACCAGGAGCAAAACTTTTTTCCAGAAATGAAACCTCCATTGTTGCTAGAGAGTTTGAGTTCTAAAAGCTTTGCTTATGATTTTCCTGGAGTTTCTTGAGGGTCTCCCATATCCAAGTATCTGCGATACTTTCTGTCTTCACCATGCATTTGGCACTTAGCATTAGCTAATGCCATCATTTCATGCGCTGCCCATCACCATCGCTCCATGACATTTACTACCTGTGCACTGCACTGTGCCAGGCACAGAAGACATTTGTAAGTCTCTGCCACTGGGTGTGTACAGCCTTTCTGGGTAGACAGGGCACATCTTAATGCCTATTAACAGCCCTTACAGTTCACTGTGATCTCAGTAGACTTTATTATAAGGTGAAGCAGGATGTAGGGCAACCATTGAGAGGACAAATCAAAAGTGGGTCAGACAGGCAGAGGAGGGAGAAGCCCTGAGGTGGTGATGGGGTTTTCAACCATGTATTTTTTAGGGGCCTGGCCTGGGGCATCACATGTGCTGGTGGGTTCCCTAGGAAGCAGAGTCTGCGCCAAGATTAACTTGAAGGGCATTTGTTATTCCAAGGGTTGCTTCTGGGGTTAAGGCTTGGGAAAGGGGGAAGAGGGAAGAAGGGTTGAAGGGTGGCTGGGCTGCAGGCACAGTGTTAGCTTCCTCCGATGCGTGGGGACTTCTGCAGCCGAAAAGGTCCTTCAGAGTTGCCCCTAGTTGGAGGCCCTTTGTACTTTCCTATCCTTGGCTGCGGGCTGCCCTGGGCAGGAGGTGTGAACCCTGGCCAGGTGACTCCGTTCAGCCAAGTCAGTCCTTGGAGGGGGCTGCCACTGAGTCTGCTGACAGCCTCCCAGCAGCCAGGGCAAGGAGGTCTTCATTCCTCAGGGGGGATTTGGGCCTCATGTACTGCCCTCAGAGAGGCACTCAATAAACATTGACACATTGGCTGAGAACATCTCTCTCCCTCATGTCACAGGGTCCCTGATTTGTGACTTGGACACAGGCAGAATAGGTTTGGAACTACAGCATTTGTTTAAAGAATAATAATGAACCAGGCTGCAAAAGACCATTTTGTGAATGATTGTATAGCAGCCACCACAAACTGCTAAATGTATGGGTTTCAGACTTTAGCATAAGAGCATCTTCTGTAATGAGAGTGAAAGCCAGTGCGCCCAAGACAATTAATGATTGTCGGGGAGAAAGTAGTGACCTGTACAGTCAGATACATAGTCTCATTTCACATACTGTTTCCAAAAGATTTTTATTTTCAGGAACAGAGCCCTTGAAGTAAGATAACTATCTCCTGTGTACACATGTGGACTCAACTGTTAGTTAATTCAGGAGACAGCTAAGGAAACAAAATAATTTATAGTGTGCCTCCCTTCCAGGAGTTGAAGTAGCTCTTTGGGTATCATTTGTCGGGCTGTAAGAGAGCTGTAGGAGTTCAGAAGGGAGTATTTAATCTATCTGTTTTGGCAGAGATGGGGGAAACTCCATAGAGTGAGGTAAATTCCCTGAAGTCTCAGGCGGGGAGTGGTTAATTCAGAACTAGAACCTGGTCCCAGTCAGGTCTCAGCTCTTGATGCATCAAGCTCCTGCGAGCCAGGGGGGCTGGTTTCAAAAGAATTATAAACATTGTGCAGCAGTGTAGATTTTTCTACAAATTCATTTAGACTCATCCCAAATCAGCTTGTCCCCACTTTCCTGTTTGTGTAAATGGAACCTTCAACACCCAGTCCGGCAAAATAATTATCTTCTTTAGCCCTTCCTGTCCTCAGTCTTCACAGTGAATCTGTCAGCAGATCCCATTAGTTCCACTTCCAGAATGCATCTCGCATCCCTCTGAACCCCCAACCCCATCCTTGACACTGAAGTCTAAGCCACCATCATCACCTGCCTGGACCACCTCAGGTGGCCTCCTTACTGTCTCCCTGTTCCAATTATTGTGGGGAACTGCAATACATTCTTTGCATTTCAGGAAATCAGCCAGAGGGAACTTGTAAACACGCAAATCAGACTACATCATTTCCCTGCTTGGAACACTTTGCTGTTTCCCAGTGCACTTGGGATAAAGCCAAAACCTCTTACCGTTTTAACATACAAGGTCCTGCTCTGTCCACCTCTTCAACCTCATCCCCAACCCTGCCCTTCTGGCTTCAGCCCCACTAGTGTCTTTCCTGAATACACCAAGTGTGTTCTGCCCCAGGGCCTTTGCACTTGCTGTGTGCACTGCCTGGATTGCTCTTCCTCAAGTGGCTACATGGGTGGCCCCTTCTTACCTTTCAGGTCTCAGGCCACGTGATTTCTTTTCAGAGACACCTTCTGGCCAAAATAATCTTTTCCCCTGACGTATGCAATCACATCACCTGTACCTATTTATTCCTGCTGATTTTATTTTATCTCTGTTTACTTATCTTGGTAGTTGTCTTCTCTCACTGCAGTGTAAATTCCACCAGAGCAAGGACCTGTTTACTAGTTTATGGCTAACACAATGCTGGGGACAGAGCAGGATGTAATCAGCATTTGGCAAAAGTATGAATGGATATATGAGTATATGGGCTTTGTGTGGCCTGTTGCACAAATGGAAGCAGAATACAAGACTACCAGCCAAATTACAATTTCCCAATTACATTCCTAGATATTTGTACAATAAGTTATAATTTGCAAATATTTTATTTTTGGTTCCAGAAGAGTAAAGGAAATCAACACGTGAGCAGTGTAGTACTGTATATGGCGATGCTGTGGAGCTATTCCATGATGTTGCAGTCTTCCTGTTCACCTAATATTGTTAATAGTATATAACTTACAAAATAGTATATACTGTAGGGTCCTATTTGACTTTTGAAAATATTATTATAAGCAGAAAAGACTAAAAGGATGTTACCAAAGTGTTAGCCAGACTTATCCTGGATGTTAGGGTTATTCTTTCTGTTTTGTTTTTCTTTTCTTTATTATCTGATGTTTATATGATGAATGTACAATTTTTTCAAAGTATAAGTTTGTTTTTTAATAATACCATTGGTGAATCCTTTTGTGATGGTGATGGTGTCATTGGTGAACATACTGTTTTAAGACAGATCTCTTCTAAGGTACACAGCTGCTCTTCTTGGTGGGCCCTGCCTGGTATGCCTGCCTGGTACAGCTGCCTGGGAAGCTTTGGCTGCCTGGGATCTAGAGAACTTGCTGTGTTCAGAAAGTGACACCTGAGAGCACCCAGCAGCAAGCTTAAAGAGTGTTGGGTCAGCTCTAAGCTTTGTCAAAACACAGGACCCAACCAAGACAGCCTATCTTGTCCCTCAGCCTGTGGCACTGAATTCCACTCTAATTCACTCTCTGGGGTACCTGGAAGATGAGGACTATCTGGAAATGAAAGACATCCTTGCTGACTGGCACTTGCTCCAGGACACTGGTGTGGAGAAGCTGAGGCCCAGGACCTGAAAACTCAGCCAGCTTTGTGCTTTCCTGAGCTTTCTCAGGGCACAGGGGGAGGCATGGGAGAGAGAACAAGTCAAGGAGGAACCAAAGCTGGTCCTGGAAAATGCAGGGTCTGCATCAGGGATGGATGGCCTCCATCACCCCAGGAGACCGAGCCTTGGTGACCAGAATCTTGGGATGCTAAGAGATGGCAAAAGTGCTGGGCATGAATTATGGCAAGATTTTTTTCCTTCCTCACTTTATCCTTGCACTTTATTTTTCTCCTTTGCTGGGTCCTCAGCATCATTCTTTGAGAGCCTTTTTCTAGCTTCCTCCCTCCAAAGACCGCAGGAGTCACAAACCCCCATTCCGTGAGCAAATGTGTATTGGGCTCTTAGCACATGCAAGGGCTGTGACACAGATGGCAGAGGAGGCCAAGGAGTAGAAGACAGCCCCTTCCTTCATGGAGCTTCCAGTTCAGTTAGAGAGGGAAGACATGCTCAGTGGGCAAAACAAAGTATAAGGTCTGAATACCATTGTAGACTCGGGGTAGCACATGCCCATACCAAAGCCAGGCTGGACCCAGGATTGATGAGGTCGGAAGCTTATACAGCACTGGGAGATCCTCATAGAAAGAAGAGATAGAAAATAGCTAGAGCCCCTCCCAGGTCTCTGGAAGGGGCTCTTGCTAGTGAGGAGTTCTTGGCTTAAGCGTTGTTAGTTTCTTGGTGTATTAGGGTTCTCCAGAGAAAAACCAATAGGGTGTGTGTATGCGCACACACACACACACACACACACACACACATATATAATGACATTTATTTTAAGGACTCAGCTCAAGTGATTATGGAGACTGACAAGTCCAAAATCAGCAGGGTGGTCTGGCAGGCTGGAAACCCAGGATAAGCTGAGGTTGCATTGAAGCCTGAAGGCCATCCACTGGCAGAATTCCTTCTCACTCAGGGGAGGTCCTTCATTTGTTCTATTAAGGCCTTCTACTGACTGGAAGAAGACCACCCACATTATGAAGGGTCATCTGCTTTACTCAGAGTCCACTAATTTAAATGTAAATCTCATCCAAAAACATCCTTACAGAAACATCCAGAATAATGTTTGACCAAATATCTGGGCACCGTGGTCAACCAAGTTGACATAAAATTAACCTTCACACCTGGCAAATCCACCTCTGAACGTGAGGTCTGCGGAAGGAGGAAATGCTGTGGACCAGATGGTCAGAGCAGGCTCCCTGGGAGAGGTGGACTTGAACCAACCTTGGGGATGGCTTGGGCGTCATGGCGTCTGCGGTCCTTGCACATTGAGCCTCAGCGTGGACGGGGAGTCTGTCCCATGGCCTCATTGGAGGTGGGAAGGATTCTGAAGGAAGGATTCCCCTCAGGGGGAAGGTTCTGAAAGCAAGAAGCTGACAGCAATTATCTGAAGAGGTTACAATGGATAGCAATAGTTCCTTGAGGCCACAGACACTCCCATCTGGAACTTTCCTTCCACATCCCAACCACCAGCTTCAGGGGTGGCCCGAGCTCTGGAGGAAGGAGAGGCTGCAGCTGTTTCCCACTCCAGGCCAAACCGAGCCTTGAGATCCTTCTGACTTGAAAGCAGAGTTGAACACCCTGCCACTGTGTTGTCTTCAAACCAAAGTTGTTGCTTATAAGGACCCCTTGCCTGCATTTAGCTCTTACAGCATTGAACAAACTTCCTCACAGTAACCTGGCAAGGAGGGCAGAGCCTATGTTACGATCCCATTTGACAGAGCAGAAGTGAGGCCCAGAACTTGAGACAGAGCCCTTGGCTGGTACTGCCTGCCCAGGAGATGACACAGAATGCAGGGTCTCCCATGCCTGTGAGTTTGGATGGTGTTGATTAGGCCACATCCGAGACCTGGCTGCATAGGAGCCTCTCCGAATTTCCTCATGGGATTTGTGAGGCAAGTCTGGCGACAGCAGCATTCTCCCTGATGTCTTAGATTCTCATGTGAGTCCACAGGGCTCAGGCAAGCATTAAACAGACTGGGAGAGGTGACTCAAGGTGTTCTTTCAAAGCAGAGGAAACAGATTTTGTCATCAGGGAATAAGCTCCCACCGGGCCACCACACCCATCGGTCTGTGTGGTGACTCCTGACACTGGCTCCAAGGTAGGGTTCCCGGGCAGTGGGGGCTGGGGAGGAGGAAGGCCTGCTTCCCATTGTAGCCCTCCCCAGATGCTGAGTTGCAGCTAGTTCAGCTAATTGGCAAGAAAAGGAGAAGCAAAAATAGTGAAAATCTGCGAATTAATAAAACAGCCTTGAAGCAACCGCCAAAATGTGTACAAATCATGAAGTAATTACAAGTGTGAAGAATTCTATCGGGTTCGCTGTTTCCAAATCCAACATCTGATCGCTTTAGGAGGCCAAGGGCTGGCAGGCCACAGGGAGTAGAAATTCTTTCCATTGCCGTCTGATCTCGCCTCCCTGGGGCCTGGGTTCCCTTGAAATCCTTGCAGGGTCCTGGAAGTTTCCATGGGACTTGCTAGAATCAAATGTTGGCCTTTTGGGGGCCCATTAAGCACACGCAACGCCTTATCCAAGTAGCATGTAATATTTTAGAATAATGCTGTTAAGATTTCGCAAAGTGTTTTTTGGAACCATGTTATTATTTAATCTCTCACTATCACCAAATATTTTTATGTCAGTGTTTTTCAGAGGAGGGAAGCAAGGCCCAGAGAGTGAAGTGGTGTCAACTCAATTTTAAGAGCCCATCAGGAGCAGAACTAGGGCTAGAGCCAGGATCTTCTGATAGTCCCTCCGACCTCTCCTCTCCCACCCACATTCCTCCTGTGGGCTCTGCTGCATCACTCAATGGTGCCAGGCATTTGTCTATCACAATTCCCTCAGCTAACAGCCAACTACTGTTCTCTCTGGCCATGGTTTATTACATTTAGGTAAGTTGTTCAACCCATTTGTTTGATTAATAAAATAAGACCCAGGCACATTTAGTGATTTGTCGATTTTTCATTTTATTTTATATCCAGATCAGACTGGGGAGAAAAGTATTTCTTTTCTTTGTCCTTCTGGAAACACATTATAGAAAGAGATTTCAGGGCTGAAGCCTTGTGGTATACCTAATGCGGAAGGGTAGAAGCAATATGTGATTAGAGTTTCATTGCTTGACTTCGTTCTTTCTGCTTTGTGGGGGCTTTCTCAAGAGTAAGTGCTCACATTCACTAAGATGAGGGAGGGCGTTGCTCAGGGCTGAAATGCAGTGTATTCAGGCTTAGAAATTCTGAGAGCAGAAACCGGAGCAGAACCCTGAGAGAATCATGTAACAAGCTTGACGTGTGTTGTTAATTCCCCAAGCGGTAGCAGAAAGCTCCCAGGAGGCTGGCGTTTACATGGTTTATAGCCAGACTGAGCAAACAACAGTGTGATTAAGTTACACGCATTAGTTGGCTCCATAACCAGAATAGAAATGTATGTTTTAATTTAGGATGGAAAGTTTTCAGCAAAGCACTTGCTACTTGCACAGACTTGTCTCTGGTCCTCAAGTTTGGCCAACAGTGGAGCACTCTGTGGGAGAGGAAGTCAGAGAGTTGGAGGCAGGTCCAGGAACATAATTTGCAGGGCACAAGTGCAAGATGAAAATTCATGCTCCTTGTTCACAAATGATGAAGAAATTCAAGACAGCGACAGCAGAGCATCAGCTAAATGCATGGTCCTTTTGAGCTTCGTGGGGCACTGTGACCCCATGGGCCATCCGTCTTTGAGGCTGGACCATGTTGGAAACCACTGGAGAAGGCAGGGGGTGGGGGGTTGAGCCTGGGGCTCAGAGGTTCTGTGTTAACCAAATGCCACTCAGCTGGAAGATCAGCGATGGAAATCAGTTAACTTACATTTAAGAAATCACCTGGAGGCCCAGGCTCTGTTCCAAGCCATTAGGGATTCGGCAGTGAGCAAGCAAGGGCTGCTGTGAGTAGGTAAAACTGAGGGTCTTGTCTGTACCTGGGCTTCGTAATAATGATGCCCATCACTGTTGTAGGACCAGGCACGTTATTAAACATGTGCATGTGTCTGGGCATGTTAAGGGCTTTAATGAACATTAGCTTTAGACAGACACGTAAACAGCAGGTGAATGTGTGATGGGGAACCTGAAGGAACCTCCTGTGTTGGGAGATGGGGGAGGGGAATGCCTAACCCATAGGGGCATTCGGCCTGGTAGGATGCTGGCCGAGTTCCCTTTGGATAGATACTGAGACTTGAGGGATTTATGCCCCAAAGCTCTTTCCTCCTGTCTTTTTTGTTTTTTAGACAGAGCCTGTCTGTGTCACCCAGGCTGGAGTGCAGTGGCACGATCTCTGCTCACTGCAACCTCCGCCTCCTAGGTTCAAGCGATTCTCATGCCTCAGCTTCCTGAGTAGCTGGGATTACAGGCGTGCACCACCACACCCAGCAAATTTTTGTATTTTTAACAGAGACAGGGTTTCACCATGTTGGCCAGGGTGGTCTCAAACTCCTAACCTCAAGTGATCTGCCCACCTTTGCCTCCCAAAGTGCTGGGATTACAGGTGTTAGCCACTGCATCTGGCCTGTTTCCTCCTCTCTTTCTCTCTAGACCAAACTTCCGTAGCCATTCTGGGCATCCAGGAGTACCCAGGATATAGGTGCTGACCTGACCCAGCTCCTCTGTCCACAATGTCATCCTCTTCTGACACATCCTTCAAGGTCCTAACTAAAATTCTGCACTCCTCTGCACTCCTCTGATCCTGCACCTGGCAGGTGCTTAGTGGTCTGCTGGGTAAATATTAGGATTAGCTCCTCATCCTAATATTCACAGCCCTCCGCAGTCTGACCACGTCTGCCTTTTGGCTGTGCCACTGCCATCCCTCCAGTACACAGAACCAGCCTCTCTCCCTGAATCAGCCTCCACATTTGTTTTTCCCAGCTGGGAGCCTCACCTGTCTTTGCAACTTTGGTTCAGTTCCACAGACAGGTACCGAATGCCTCTGTTTACAGCCTTTCTCCGACCAAGGTACAGTAGATCTTCATTACCCATGGATTCTGTATTTGCCAATTTTACTACTCCCTAAAATTTATTTGTATCCCCAAACCAGCACTCACAGTCCTTTCACAGTGATTCACTGATGTGCACAGAGTGGTGAAAAATTTGACTCGCCTGACATGCACATTCCCGGCTGAGGTCAGACAGGGTGACACGCTGCCTTCTGGTTTCAGCTCTCATACTGCAAACAAGTGTCTTCGCAGTCTATTTAGTGCCACTTTTTTTTGTTTTGCATTTTTGTGCTTTTTTGTTGATGGTGTTATTGCAGTTCTGAAATGGCTCCTTAAGCATAGCGCTGAGGTGCTATCTAGTGTTCCTAAGCCCAGGGAGGCTGTGATGTGCCTCACAGAGAAGATGTGTGTGTTAGATAAGCTTTGATCAGACATACGGTTGGCTGTGAGTTCAATGTTAACGAATCAACAATATTCTGGTACATCCAGAAAAAGGAAGAGGAAATTCACTAACAATGTCCATGAGACCACTCCATTGTTGCCATCAGAGGCTGGCAGGAACATGACCATATTAGAATGTAACTACCATGAATAAAGAGGGTCAACTTAGTGTCTCCTAAGTGTCAGGCATCATTCAAACCCTTCCTGAACTTTGTGGCTTTCTGCTCAGTCCAGGACCGTGTGCTTGCTCTGTCCTGCAAACTCATTTTGTACCAGCATCTTCCCATTGTATTTAGTACTCAGACTCTGACTTCTGATGCCCCTTGAATTGTTATTTTAACTCTCCATATGTGGCCCCCAGATGATGGTCAGTCCTCTTAGGGCAAAAACCTACTGGCCTCACAGTGTCCTTCCTGGAGAGATGTGCTGAAGCCAAACGTGGAAAAGTTGTCTGATTAGAATGTGTTTTCAGACAGATACTAAACACAGTAGGAAATAATACAACTTTATCAGCAAGATAAATACAATCTTTATCAGCAAGGAACACTTCAGAGTGCCTCCTGCCTCAGGGTGGTTGTGAGAATCAGAGATGTTTGTAAAAGCACAAAGTGAACTTGGAAAGTGCCACGTAAGTGTTAGGTGTCTGTTGCTGTTGGCACGTGTGGGTGGCCGTGAGAAAGGCACAGTGGGGGAGCTGCTGGCTTGATCTCCTGGGTATGGGCCCTACTGTGGTTAGAGGCTTCCAAATGGGGCCCCAGAGTGTCAAACCTACCAAGTATTTCATGCCATTGAGGGGAAAAGGTGGCATTTCAGGTGGCCTTGGGTTAGGTCTCCTGGGGCGGCGGCCTCCTCTTTGCTGGCAAAAGCCACGTATTTCTCTCCAACTTTCACGTGGCTGGGAGTTACCGTGGGCATTCTGTGGATTGCAGACTCTGTGTTTCTTCTCTTCGGTGAGGGGAGGCCAATTTTCTTTTTGTTGCTGTTTGATTTCCAAATAATTAGATTTGCAAAGTTCTTTCGTGTTTTGTCAGAATCTGTCATTCCAGTGCCCAACTCAAATGTCACCTCTATCAAGACGCTGCTCCTGATCTTTCCCCTCCAAATGAGTCATCCAGCATCCCCTCTGCCTGTAGTATTTCCCTCAACCTTGTCTCTTGCATTCTTTCATGTTCTGTCATGTTCTGTCTCTCGTTATGGAATTTTGTGAGTTATATTATATACCTCTGGACTTTAATCATTCCTTAAGGACAGAGACTGAGTCTGGTTTAATTTTTTTTTTTTTTTTTTGAGACAGAGTCTCACTCTGACACCCAGGCTGGAGTGCAGTGATGCAATCTCGGCTCATTGCAACCTCAGCCTCCCAGGTTCAAGCAATTCTCCTGCCTCAGGCTCCTGAGTAGCTGAGAATATAGGCATGTACCACCATGCCCAGCTAATTTTCATATTTTTAGTAGAGACAGGGTTTTACCATGTTGGCCAGGCTGGTCTCAAACTCCTGACCTCAGGTGATCCACCTGCCTTGGCCTCTCAAAGTGCTGGGATTACAGGTGTGAGCAACTGCACCTGGCCTGATTTTTTTTATATATACTGCTGTGCTAAAAACACAATGCTATAAAAACACAATGCTATTTTGTTTTTGTTTTAATTGTCTCTTGGACTGATGGAGTAATTTACTAAAAGCCTTAACAAAGGTTAAGGCTGTAGTCTGGATTCCTGGAGCAATAAGGAAATGGGTGTGCCGAGGTCACACTCCAGTTCCTATGTCTCTGTGTGGCAGGGAAGAATCAGCGCAGCTCTTGTCTCCTCTGCTGAGGGGAACAGCTGGTTTGTGGCATAAGAGAGATGGAAAGGACACAAGGTCTTCTCGTGGAGTCTAGAGACTTTGCGAAGGCACTGGGGAATCCCTTTTGCTGGAAATTTTTAGGCAAAAGTGACATGTGTCTGTCTGGAATGGTTGCCTGGAAACAAGTCTGCCTGGGAGTGAGCCACTGTGCCCATCCCACCCTCGCTGGACCCAGTAAGAGCACCTGGGCCCTGGCCTGTTGTGGCAGAAGGGTTTGAAGAGGTCCCACGTCCTGTAGCAGTGCGCATTCATCCCAATTGATGTATAAACATCATAACAAGTCCTGGCTCAGAGACTGTTCTAGTGCCTGCATCCCTAGCATATTTGACAACACTGTGGGCTCTGAGGGCTTGATTCTTCTCAGGGGACCTCTCTTTGCTCAGTGGCTTCCCACCGCAGCCACTTGGGCTGGCTGCTGCCAGATTAATCTCCCCAAAACACTTTGATCTAAGGCTCAGAAGCCTTAAGTGGCTTTGCACTGCCTAAGGGATAAAACCTAAACTCCCGAAATCTTACTATAAAGTCCTGGAGGGCAGGGACTCCATCTGATACTCCTTTGTAGTCTCCTCCTGATGGTTGATAGGGTTGGTGATGAGCTGCCGTGTGTCGGTTTGATTTTATCTGTGGTCACTTCTGGAGAATTGCGAGACTATAGGATTTTCTGTCAGCTGGCCAATTCTGCATCTAAGGTAGGAAGCATCATCTGCTTTCACTGTGGTGTGTTGCTTTTGCTTGTAACTAGGTGGGGGCCTTAGTAAGAATTCCAGGAACATTGTGCCATAAATTTGGATTTGGGGATGGGGAGGGGGTGTAGGAGAACAGTAGTTTTGTAGGAGGTTGAAATTCAGAATTTGTTTTTTTCCAGCTCCCTGTGGTTCCCAGAAAGAAACCTTTTTATAACTCTCAGGTGCACCATTTCTCTCTTTTCCAAATATGCTCAATGAAAACCGGTGCCTCCCTTCCTATCAGGACTGGAGCAGAGCTGAGCGGGGGTGTTCTGAGCAACTCTTGGTTCTGCTCCTGAAAGGGGCAGGATGTCAGCACCTGGTGTGCATTAATTCAAGTGTTGTTTGCCTGGCATGTGCAACTTTTTTCAGCATGGCTGTCAGGTGTTTTTTTTTTTCTTTTTTTTTTTTTTCCTTTTCTGAAAAATTGAGGAAAGCATGCTCTCAGACTGGGTTCAAGAACAAGGTGAGGTCAGTTCCAGGAGTGAAAGATCTGAGTGGTCCATTGTCAGGACTGGGAAACGGTAGCCGAACACAAGTAGTCTCTTACTTCTCTGAAATCCCTTGGCGTTTATTTTGTTCCTTGATCATTGGCGTGGATCACATCCTGCCTTCTGTCGTATTTGACTTACATCAGTTATTAGAGCATTACCTCTTTTAGAGTGGGGATCAACTGTCATCCATTTTTAAATTTCCCCATAGGCATAAGAGGTGTTTTTTGTAGATCATGGAAGAAATTGTATGATCTGAAACAGCCAGGCTCAGCTTTTAATTAGGGAGCCAGGGAACAACTAGGAACCAGGAATTACCAAGGATGACAATATATTGGTTTAATATCCAAATAATATTATTCCCATTATACCAATGTGCTTCAGTGTTTCTGTTCTAAATTCTTAAGGCCTACAATCATGGGTCGTTTTGCTATCTCCTCCTTCTATGTAATTAGACTCAAGCCACACCAGGTCTTACACACTCCAGAGCAGTGGTGCTCAATCCCGACTGCACCTTAGAATCAGCGGGGTTGTTCTTAGACATCCCTATGCTCAGTTGGCGCTCCAGACCAATCAACGGAGACTCTCCAGGGGAAGGATCCTGGCATCCATATTTGTCAAACTCCTCAGGTGATTCCAGAGTGCAGCCAAGGCTAAGCATGAGCTATTTGAGGGCAGCGTATCTGTCTTACTAATCATTGTATCTCCAGGGCTTCCTATGGTGCTTGGCACAGAGTGGGTTTTCAGTTAACATCAGTGCCTCCTGTCAATATCTCCTCATGGATGTCAAATGACTTCAACCAACAGGATTCTGAAACCAAACCCAGAGCCCGTCTCTCTTCCAAGTTTTCCTTCTCAGCATTTGCATCCCCATATATCTAGTAGTATGAGCCAGAAATTTAGGATTCAACTTCAATGCCCCCTATCACCCCCAACATTTGGGCCCTTTACTGTGCTTGATGATTTGACATGCTGAATCTCTCTCATATCTATGCATTCATTTCTATACCCACCAGCACCACCCAAATACTATCCAAGTATCCAAATTCAAGATACTATCATCAATCCCCTCAACTACCTTAAAAGCTCCCAAGCTGGGCTATCTCTGTAGCCTAGTCCAACCAATCCATTCTCCACACTGTAGTCAGAATCATCCCTAAAAATGCAAATATGATCTTGTGATCTACTGATTAAAACATCTCAGTGACTTTCTGTTGTTGTTAGGAGACCAAACTCCTTAATGTGATCTGCAAGACTCCATGGTCTGGTTCACTAGGCCCTGGTCCATAAGACCCCATGCCTGGTCCATAAGACCCTCATGATTATTCAACAAGGCCCCTGTAGTCTGGTCCACAGGCCCCCATGGTCTGGTCCACGGGTGCTTATGGTCTAGTTCATAAGGTCCCTATGGCTTGGTCCTCCAGGCCCCATGGTTCGGTCCACAAGCCTCCATGGTTCACAAAGGCCCCAGGATGTGACCCCAAAGGCCCATGGCCTGGTCCACTATAGTCCATGGTGTGGTCCACTAGGCCTTGATGGCCTGGTCCACATGGTCACATGGTCTAATCTACTCTCTCAGACTCAATTCACTCCACTCCCTGCCTTATTCTTTGCACTCCAGCCTCTCTTGCACTTACACTTCCTTGCATTCTATGCTGCCTTCAGGCTTGGGGCCTTTGCACACCCATTTCCTTCTGTCTGGAGCACTTTCTCCCTCTCCCTCCTTGCCTAGTTAATTTCTGCTTATTCTTCAGTTCTCAGCTTAAGGACCCCTAACTCAGTGACACCTTCTCAGGTCCTGGCGCCAAATCCCTTCGATACGTGCTCTCGCAACGTCAGGGTCACTTCCTTGTAAGTTCTTACCTCCATCTGCAGCTCAACTTCCATTTCTGTGATTATTTGATCAATATCTCTCTGTCCCACCTGACTGAAGCCCCAAGAGGGCAGGGGCTATGTCTGACTGTTCATTTTATCCCCAGTTCCGAGCAAAGGGCAGGGCAGCTAGGAAGTGCTTGGTAAGTATCTGTGGACTGAATACCTGCATGTTTTGCAGAATAGTTCCAAACCTCTTGCTGCTCTGTAACCAGGTGACTCCTCCTGACCCCTCTTCTCTTAGGCAGGGGCTGCCTCTCCTGCATGAGACCCATGGGGTGACTCCTCACAGCCCCATTACATAAAATGCTCCACATGACATGTCTGCTTTGCCCTATTTTCAGCAACCTCCTAAAGATCTATTAATATCCGTATCCATCATTTGCTTTTCTATGGGAACCTTTCAGTGTTTCTTAATCTCCCCTGAACTTTCCTAAAGCTGAATTTTTAGGGTCTTCATGTACATCCTTGATTCCTCCTGGCCCACAAGGATCTTCAGGAGTTACTCTTTTTCACTTTGGACGCTGCATCATAGTGTCTTTCGTCACTCAGAGGCTTTTGCGTATTGGTGTTTGTGGTCTCACGGTAATCTCAGGGGTGGCTGGGTGGAGTATGTGAGATCATCTCTGTTCACAATGAGAACATAAGGCCCAGAATCAATTTCCCAACTCCTGTCACGGCCTCCTGCTTGCTTCTGTTCCCTGATCTTAAAACCACTTAGAAACAAAATCCTGCATCCAAACCTCGGTTTCTTTGAGTCTTCCCAAAGCACTGGTGAGAACACTGGATGGGAGCTCAGTTACCTGGTTTCATGCCCTTCTAAGACATCTCTCATCTCTGGGTCTCACTTCACTGACTTTGCAAAATGAGAAGTTTGGACCAGATTATTGAGGATCCCTCAGTGATAACAGTGATAATAATAATCATGGCAATAATAGTAATAATATTAGCTAACTTTTATTGAGTGCGTAGCATGGGTCAGGCAGTAAGTATTTCACATGTATTAGTTCATTTTTTAATTCTTTAATTCCATCTACAAGCAAACAAAGTAGAGATCTTTGTGGCCCCATTTGACACATGTTGAAGGTCAGGTATAGTGAAGTTCAGCAACTTGCCCAAAGCCACTGAGCCAGGAAATGGCAGAGCCAGAATTTCAACCAAAGAACCCTGACTCAAAACCCCTCACTCTTAACCAGCTAAAGTAAAGGACAGGGGATGGGCTTTGGAGTCAGACAGATGTTTAAGGCCTGACTCTGCCACTTGTCAGCAGTGTGGCCCCAGCCAGGCTACTTCTATGCACCTGTTTCCCCATATGTAAAATAGGAATAATGCCTGCACAGGGGTGTATTTGTGTGCTGGGGTTGCTGTGACAGAATACCACAGTCTGAGTGAGTTAACCAACAGACACGTATTTTTCTCACAGTTCTGGAGGCTTGAAGTCCAAGATCACAGTGTTGGTGGGTTGGTTCCCCTGGAGGTCTCTCTCCCTGGCTTGCACGTGGCCACCTTCTCACTGCGTCCTCACGTGATTGCCCCTCAGTCTGTGTGTGGCCTACATCCTAACCTCCTTTCTTATAAGGACATCTGTCATATTAGATTGGGGCCTACGCCAATGACTTCATTTTACCTTAAGAACCTCTTTAAAGACCCTGTCTCCAAATACAATCACATTCTGAGTTACTAGGGGTTAGGGCTTCAGCGTATGAATTTGGAGGATACAAGTCAGTCTAACAAGTGGGTTTTGTGCACCTTAAGGGCATCATGCATGTAAAGTGCCTGACTTGGTTAATGCTGGGTCCTTCCCCTCTCTCCACTGGTTCTAACTTCATATCCATTGCTCTATTCCTGGCTAATGATGAGATGCGATGCTAGGTTGGCAACATGCGAGTGAGCATTGGGTGGAATCTGTTTGGCAGCTATTTCTAGAGTGGAAAAAATCTCTGCCTCATTTTAGATTGCTTATGGCATGGTTTACAGTCCTAGATTTAACATTGGAGGCCTTGAAGTCTTAGAAAAATATTATGATAAATCACAATCCTTCAAACAAGCATGACATATTTTATCCAAGGACGTGAGCTTGCCTTTCAAAAGTGAATTTATCCTTCTGCCTGAGTAAGGCAGCACGTCTTTCCCCTTGCAGCTGAATAGCTGAGGCATCAGCACTTTTAATACAAACAACAACAGGCATCCTGGAGTTGCCAAGAGCCGCTGCACCCTGAAGGTTTCCGTATTTACTGCCGGGTGTCACTTTCTCTTCTGGGAGACCACTTATCCAAAGTCACAGCAGGTTAAAGGTGAACGACCCAAGAGGAGCCAAGGGAGTTGAAACCTAAGTCAGCACTGTTGCATTAATGCAGTTGTTCTAGCATGGAGAAATGAACATGAAAAGAAATGTGGGAGTCTGTCTTTTCGGAGAGAGATGAAGTTCTGGAAGGAATAACTGAGAGTCGGTAGCAGCAGCAGCATCAGCAGCATCCTAATCCTATTAGCAGCTGCTGTTGACGGAGTGGCTGCTCCCTGCCAGGCACTAAGCAATGTCCTTGTGTACATGATCTCCAGCCTCTATATTGCCCTGAGAAGTGGATTTGATTATCCTGTTCTTCAGACGGGGAACTGAGACTCAGCAGTATTAAACCACCTGCCCAAGGTGCTATGCTAGGAAACAGCAGAGCCAGGGTTCCAAGCCAGGTCTGCTTATCTGCAGGCCTCCACAGAGGAGGAAGGCCTTATATGGGCACAACCTGGGAATGTCATGTAGGTGACCAGGCAGATGGGGGAGAGCAGCTGCCTCCTAAGTCAAGAGGGAGCGCCCTGGTACCCCAGGCTCAAAATGGCCTTGCTGTTTCAGAAACCTGGGGAATGGAGAAAAACACAGCTAAACCTTGGCCTGTGGGTGGAAGTGAGCAGCCTTGAAGACATAAAGTAATTCCCTAAGGGCTGGTGCCAAGCTGGATGACTGGAAATGGGAGTGAACCAAGAAAACCGAAATCTTTAAACCTGAGCCAAATTAGTTAAGTTCTGAGACAGAAATCTGTCATCTGCCTTTTCTCTATGTAGTTTGCATCCTGAAAAAACCCTTTTCCGTGGTGTTCACTGAGTGGGCTCTGAGAGTTTGGTATTTTGTTAAGGGAGGTGGGGGTAAATGAGAAAAAGCTGTAATCTTAGTGTTGAACCACTTTTATGGTTCAATATAAATGTTGCAAAATTATATGTGGTCATTGAAGAAAATTTAGGAGAAAATGCAGAAAATTATAAAGGAAAAAAATTCTGTAATCTACCACTCACAGATAATAAGCAAAATGTTAAAAGATGACCCTTCTAGTCTTTTTGCCATACAATTTTAAAACATAAAAGGGATTAGACTATGCATCATTTAGTAACATTTTATCACTTAGCGCCACATCATGCACATTTTCCGATGTCTTTAAATGGCCTTTTCAAACATAACTTTTCTTCCCCATCAGGTGATGTATCATAATTTAATTAGTCCTTCCTTGTTGGACATTGGGATGATTAAGAGTTTGTTCCCTTGATTAGCTCACCTGGTAGAATATTCCATTAGGAACCTGGAACAGTGGGACAGGCGTCTATCTTGAGAAATCTATGCTATTTATATACTCTTCGCTCGTTAATAATTGTCTCTATTAGCAACTAACCACAGGTCTGAACTAGCGTCTGATATTTATAGCCACCTCACTTTCTTTTGTTCTCCTAATGGAATCAGTTTAAATATGTCACAA
This sequence comes from Gorilla gorilla gorilla, assembly GCF_029281585.2. NCBI lineage: Eukaryota > Metazoa > Chordata > Mammalia > Primates > Hominidae > Gorilla > Gorilla gorilla. The sequence goes on from NC_073241.2 coordinate 79,927,465, forward strand.
ACCTTTTATTCTACAAGGGAACATTAGAGCAAGATATTCATCTCAGGAACTGTGAGCATAGACCAGTGTTATTTATATATATCTACACACATACGTGATCTTTATATAGACAGACAGGAGCAAAAGGGCACACAGCAAAAACAACCACACTAGCAGTAGAAGAGTCCCTTCCTGTCAACAATGAAGCATTTGGAAGGAAATCAGAGGCATACAACCAAATAGGCTTTTTACCCCCTTGGGGGCCATATCAACAGCATGGCTATTCAGGGGCCATGCTCTGTCACCTTGAGGTCATGCCAAAGAAACTTGGACTTATACACAGATCTTAATTGGCTCTTGTCCCCAGGACATTCTTCTTGTTTACAAAAAAAAAAAAAAAAAAAAAAAAAAAAAAAAAATTATATGGATGCCCTTACCAAAAGAGCAGGGATTGTGGCTATTTTTTTATCTTTCTTTTCTTTTCTTTTCTTTTCTTTTTTTTGACAGCCTCGCTCTGTCACCCAGGCTGGAGTGTGCAGTGGCACGATCTCAGCTCTCACTGAAACCCCTGCATCCTGGGTTCAAGCAATTTTCCTGCCTCAACCTCCCAAGTAGCTGGGATTACAGGTGTGCGCCACCACACCTGGCTAATTTTTGTATTTTTAGTAGAGATGGGGTTTCACCATGTTGGCCAGGCTGATCTCGAACTCCTGACCTCAGGTGATCCACCCGCCTTGGCCTACCAAAGTGCTGGGATTACAGGCATGAGCCACCGCACCCAGCCAGTTATGGCTATTTTCATCTTTCATCCCTTCTGTTGGCTTAAACACACACACACACACGCACACACACACTGATGCGTTAGTGCCTGCGCAGTCAGGGAAGGAGAGGAAGGGACAACTTAGAGACTGGAGCAGGCTTCCATGAAGGTACCTAGAAAAATAAGGAAAAGGCTGATGTCCTATAGCAAACAAAGATTATTTGCAAATTCACAAATCAGTGTTTTTGTCTTTTAAATCTGCTTTTGCCAAAGATGATTATTTGTCAATGTCAGAAGATCTGCATCAGCTGTCACCTGGAAAAAAAAGGGGAGAGTTGAGTGAGAAGTCCTGTTTGTGACCCATGAAGCCAGGCTCCATTCTTTGTCTTCTCACTGGTTCACTGAAGATCTGAAGGAGCCACATTCCACATAGAAATCCCCATAAAGCGTTCCTCTGAAACACGGAATATAAAAAGAGGGCTGGGCGATTATCAGTAGTTGGTTCTAATCTCAGCCTGTCACTAAATCCTGATGGGATTTGGACAAGTTTCCCTACCTTTCTTGGGTCTCAGTTTTCTTATCTGTAGGGAAGTTCATACAGGTTTGTAGATTTTAAATTGTGTTTAAAGGTGCTTTGGTGTTTTATAGATACTTGATTTGAACTTTTAAAAAAATCTATATCTTTTTTAAAATTATAATCCAAATAACACACTCTGCTCTATAGATGTTCGATTTGAACTTCAAAAAATATATATACTTTTATATTTTTAAAAATTGTAACCAAAATAACACTCAAATATGTTATTTATCAAATTTCAACATACTGAAACCCTCAATATGTTAATTTGATTTTTAGCTGTCCACAGTTTATTCTGCCATCTCTTTTTAACTTAAAAATAACTTGAGATTATCAATATGAACTGTTTAAAAAAATTATTGTACCATTTGCTGTAACTTATCTGTTAGGATTTCTCAATAAAATGCTAGTAAACAACATTTAGAAATAAACTAGATAATTATTACATAAGAATCAGGTTCAATGTTCTCATTGTCTTTATAACTAAATAGTTAAAACTTATACTAAAAGTAAAGTAAATTTATGCTAAATAGCATAATTCTGTATCTGTCTTGTAAGTATTCAATAACTGTTAGAAGTTCTCCTCATATGTACTTGGTTTCCTGTAAGGGTTTGTATTTTACAAAAGCCTTCTGTGGCAACATTACTTCCGAAAGCCCTTTAGACCTGACATTCTATATAACTTACATTTTTACATGTAAAACAAAATATGTTTGTGGCCCTGCAACTATAACAGTATATATTAATGACCATTAATGGTTTTAGTAAAAGTCAGGGGATTGTAATTAAAATAAGTCAATGATAACCACTTTAAAAGAAGTCTAAGCAATATCCCAATTAATGAAATTCCCCTAAATGAATTCTAATTAATAATTTGGGGCAAATTATTTTCCCCGCAGTTTAGCTGCTGTTTGCTTGTCAGTTGAAATGTATTATTGTATATTTGGGAAGAGGAAATTGACTTGAAGATTGGGAAGTCCAGCCCATGCTCCAGAGCTGAAGAATTCCACCCCAGGGGATTTTAGGAAATGGGTTTCGGGTGATGGTTCAATTGATCATTCTAAATTAAATTACTAAGTATGCTTCATATTTGGTTTAGAAAAACTGCTGGTGTATGCATTTTGCCCTTCTTCCTTTATCTTATTTTATGAAACAACCACCCCAATATAGTTAGTGAAGAAAAACTCTGAGAAATTGCCTAAACTCAAGTAATAAGGCCTATGAGGATGCCGTTTTCAGGAGCAACTTTGCCCTGTAATATAAACACAGGGAAGCATGAGTTGAACAACCCCTGCAGGGTGTTAACCACAGGGGGACCATCTGGCCTTTGAACACTGCATGTGGAACCTGATAGAATATTTCTTGTTCAGATATGCCACAGGTCAGATCTCATGGCCCAGCATCATTGAACCCCTGCAAAAGTAAAGGTAAACAAATGAGGAACTGCCATTCTATCCAGGGACGCCAGTGTCACCAAAGAGGCAAGTGTTGGCCAGGCTGGTCTCGAACTCCTGACCTCAGGTAATCCGCCCACCTTGGCCTCCCAAAACGCTGGGATTATAGGCATAAGCCACCGCGCCTGTCCTGCAGCATATTTGATTTTGATAGTAATTCAGACTTTTTAAAATGCTAGTGTTGATTATCCTTTTGGTGCTTTATTCGTTAACTTTCATTTCTCCACCCATCAACTTTTAGCAGCAGCTCTCAACTCAATATGATAATATACTTGTTTTCCGTCCCTCGTTCTTTCCTCTACCTCCCCAATATTTTTTCCACTGTGTTTTTTTCTTCACATTGTCAAAGTTGATGACATTTACATGTTGTTTGTGACATGTTTACCTACAGATTGATTCTCGAAGTTGAAAACCAGTAAGCAGCATTTATATTATGAATTTATTTAAAAACAATTCCCAGCCAGGCACAGTGGCTCACACCTGTAATCCCAGCATTTTGGGAGGCTGAGGCAGGCGGATCACTCAAGGTCAGGAGTTTGAGACCAGCCTGGCCAACATGGTGAAACCCCGTCTCTACTAAAAATGCAAACATTAGCCAGGCATGGCATGGTGGTGCACACTTGCAATCCCAGCTACTCTACTTGGGAGGCTAAGGCGGGAGGATCACTTGAACCTGGGAAGCAGAGGTTGCAGCGAGTTGAGGTCGCGCCACTGCGCTCCAGCTTGTGTAATGGAATGAAACTCCATCTCTAAATAAAATAAAATAAATTCCCTCCTCACTAATTCTCATCCCATATCTTCTTGTCCAGTGCGACTCAGAACACTGTACCCTCAGAACTGCCACTTGAGGCTTAAGAGGATGGAGATGGGAGGGAGAAGGAACCGCCTGCTTTTTTACACACAGAGGTCTGGGTGGTGGAAGGAGGCTTCAGTAGTTTCATGCAAGCCTCAAGTAATCCCATGGTTTTAGCCCCTCCCACCTGCTGGTCTTGGCTCTTGTTGACCTCAGTCTAGGGCCTCTCCAAATATCCATGGGGCTGGCGGCATCCTCCACGGCTGCCCCCTGCCCCTACCCTCACCTCACTGTGCAGTCTGGGCCAAGACAATTGAATTCTTTGCCTTTCAGAAATGTCTTAACATCCCTTGTCCTCTGACTGTTCCCGTCCTGTTCTCTTCATCATTATGGGGTTATATTGATGAAAAGATCCCCTTACTATCAACTTTAATGCCCTCTCGGTGGAAAGGGAGATGAATGCCTGAAGATCCGCATTTTAGTAGAAATCTGAGTTGCCTCCCCTTCTCTTTGCAGCTGCTTTCCAGTTGGACTTGAGTCCAAGAAGATTTGAGATTTCTGCACTGAAAAGGACACTTTGCTTAGATAACTTTTCATTTGGTTGGGAGAGGGAAGGCGGGAACAACATGATAGGTAAAATCATGTTCACCTTTGGTTGCCTTGGTAAGAGCTTCCCCCTGTAAATAACACCTGGGGAGGTTGAGGGAGACAGGAGAGCAGCTGACAGGAAGACTGAGGGTCGGGGGATGGGAGGGTAATCACCAGATTGGAACCACTGAGTGGCAAGGATCCGCTAGCTGGCTGGGGACAAAGTCACACTTGCCATTGGTATCTGGAGGGCCCCAAGCCTGTTCAGTCATGCAGCAAAATCCTCAGGAGTTCCTAGAGCAGGGAGAACAGACACAGGGAAGGAACTGCTTTCCTTACCTTATCCTTTACCCACTGCTCCAAAGGGCTCCTTTCCCCTCCCTCTTCCTTTCTCTCCAAGCCCTGGAAATGGCCTCTGCAATGTCATTTTTAATGTGCTGAAAGCCATTCCCCCCCATTGCCAAAATAGCCAAAGTGATGCCTAACATTTATAACCAGGATGTAGATTTTCATTCCATAGAGATAAAGCTTAACATACAAATCCCCTGGGAAAGGGAACCTGGTATCTTAGTAGAAAATGGCTGAGCTCAAATCCTCAATGTGAGTGCTAACAGGGAAGAGTATGAGTGTTTGAAAAGCAGGAAGAGAGGGCACCGCAGAGAAAGAAAAGGAACAGCAAGCGACCTTGGAACCAGGCCGATAGATGTTTTTTCACCATTTGCATAAGACGTGCTATTCCCCCATCATCCCACCCACTCCCACCTCCATCCTCTTCTAGAAGCTGCCACATGGCTATTCTAAGGGGACACTGCTCAAACTTGCAGTGGAGAATAATGGATGGGATGGGGATTCACAGGGGAGAGCCATCTAGAGGGAAGGTGAGGGAGAGCAGAAGGAGAGGCCTGCAGGCCAGGGAGTGGGTGGGTGGCTGGGAGAGAGTGGCTGGGAGAACTGGTGGAAGGCGGGATATGGTGAAAGACACGCTCAGAGGCAAGGGAGCTTTCTGCTGAACATCTACAGCACTGGGATTAAAGATGAGAGGTGAATGCCAACGCGCCATCCATAGGAGAGATGAATGCCAATGCGCCATCCATAGTGGCCTTAGAAATAACAGCTGGGGTTAAAGATGAGAGGTGAATGCCAACGCGCTGTCCATAGTGGCCTTAGAAATGACAGCTGCGATTAAAGATAAGAGGTGAACGCCAATGTGCTGTCCATAGTGGCTTTAGAAATGACAGCACCATGAGCTCTCAAAATTAGCAGAGATGATTTTGCTGTGTTCGGACTGGAGGAGAGATGGGCATATGAGAATCAATGCATGAACGTGTGTGATTATTAAACACTCTACACTTTGACAGCCATTTCCTACCAACAGTGGAAGCCACAGTTATCTTATTTTAATTTTTTTTTCTACAATGAGCCTACTTATGGGATTCCTGTTCTTACCTCAAAAGGAAACAGAGCCGGAGAAGGGCAGTCCCTTGTCAAGGGGTGCATGGCAAGCCAATGGGAATGTAATTGTGTCACGCATTACACGGGCCTTATGGTCAGGACAGCTCTTAGTAGGTGTCCTGGGGCATTTAATTCACTCAGGCAGCAGAGCCTAATGGTTGAGGGCATGGCATCTGAGGGTGGAAGGCTGGGGTTGGGGGCCCAGCTCTGCCACTTTCCAGATGGGTGTGTTTGGGCAAGTTCCTTAACCAGTGCATACCTCAGTTTTCCCATGTGTAAGGTGGAGGTAATAATGGCATGTTCCTAGGTTAGATGAAGTACATTGTTTCCTGTTATTACTGTCTAGTTTGGAAGGTAAATGGGATCTATGTGATTATTTCAGCAATCTTTTGTGTGGTATTTTTACTTTTCACACTGACTTCATAGCTGTTGCTTTTAACTCTTACAAAAACCCTGTGGGATAAAAATGGAAGGCATCAATTCCAGCTAACAGGCGAGGAAACTGAGGCTCAACATCACAGCATCTGTAAGTGGCAGAGGTCAGACTTGAGCTCAGAGTTGGTGTTTTTTGTTTGTTTGTTTGTTTTTAAGCCAGAGGTTCTCAGCTGTACTCCCTGCTAGAGTCACCTCCCCTTAGAGATTCCCCTTCCCCTCTCCAGCCAAGGCTGTCCCTGAAGCTCTTCCTCCATGGGCCTTTGCCTTCTCCCATCGTTTTCCAGCAACTCACATAGGCATCTTTACTTTTTTTAGTGGAGCACTACAAGGGTCACTTACCCTTGGCTGTTTTCTGGTGGTCAGAGTGACTTCGTCCTACTCTGTCCCTGGGTCCTCTGTGCCCTGGAAGCACACCTGGAGCTGGCCATCCCGAGTGAGGGATCCCACTGGGAGCACGGAATGGAGCAGAGTGGCACCAAGCCTGGACCCCCTGAGCATAGACAAAGTGGAACTGCAGAGGGACGGGGGCTGCAAAGACTTTTAGCAGGGCCTGCAATGATCTCTGTCCCCAGGGCTCCAGCGAACCCAACCAGGAAGCTTCTGTGTCCTCACAGGACAGATAATGATGACCCCCCCTTGCTCAAGCTTTCTCAGAGGGGAGCACAATAGGTCCTCCCCATCTGGCCCCACTTCTTTCCTCAACTTGATTTTTCTACCTGTGGCCTCCCATGGCCCAGCAGAATCTATCTCTCTAGCCGTCTCTCTATTCCTCCAGCAACAGACTTCTCGAGGTCATGGTATGGACCCTTGCCCACCTCCTGGATAGCCTCTACTCACTCTTCAATTTAAATGTCACTTCTTCAGGGAGCCTGCTGTTTCTCCCCAAAGTAATGGTCTCCTTGCTACCTCCGTCCTGTACTTTTCCATCATATACTTATCACAGTTGTGATCATCTGCAGTCACAATTTTTTGCCATTATTTGCATCACATCTGCCCCTCCACCCCCAGACTGTAAGTTCCATGGGGCCCAGGACTGGATCCTCATTGCCTGGTACATAGTGATGCTCTATAAATATTACATGAAAGTATTAAATATTCAATAATGCTACATGCAAGTGCTTTGGACAGTGAAAGTTGCTTTGCAAATGTGTTTTCATCTTGATTTTATTGCTATCTGTGGGGTTACCAAACAATAAAAGAACTGTCTGTGGCAGCTGAGGCTTCCAGAAGAATCAGGCAAAATGATTCGTAAGGAGACTTTATTGAAAATGGTCTGTAAGCTACACAATGTCTTGTGGTGTGGCTGCTCCTGAGGGAGGGAAGTTGAGAAGCGAGCCTGAGGATATAACTTGTACTCAGTTTTGGTAAACAACCCAGATTCAGCATCTTGAGTTTGTCAGTGTGATGATCTGAAAGCCTGGAGAAGAAAAAGAAATGAACACCTGAGGGAGGGGCGTGCAGTTGCTGTCCAGGTTTTCTTCTAAGCCGGTCTTCCTACTGTGTCACTTGAAGCCTTGCCTGTGTATGATGCCTGAGAGAGCGCGTGCTGTTACCAGAATTTTACCGTCGGCTCAATCCCTTCTCCACTCCCAGCTTCTTTCGATGCCACTGAACTCTCACACCCCTATTTAGTTTATTCCTTTTTCCACACCTCGTTCAGCTCCTTCCTGACCTCCCCATCTTCTGTCCTTTGCCACAGTTCCTGCCTGCTGTGCCATTGTAGTCTGTGAGCCCAGCCTGGTCTTCAGTGCTCAACCATTCATTCCACATGTTCCTCTTAAGCCTCTGCTGTCATTCTAGAGAGCTAACCCATGGTTCCCCCAGCAAATCCCACCCTTCAGGGAAGGGCACCTTTATGACTCACTTCCCCCAAGCACCTCTTCCAAACACTTGCCACTCTCAAGTCCCTAGGCCCATTCCCACCCCTGCATCATCTTTTATTCATCAACTTTTTATTGAGCATATACTTACTACATGCCAGAAACCATACATGGTTGGAGGTATAAGGGTAAATCTAGACACCATGCTTTTGCTCTTGGGACTCCCAGTATGATGGGAAGAAAGACCCGGAGAGAGACAGAGAGAGAGAGTCCCATGAGATAAGCACTGTGGGTGTGTGTGTTGTGCTCTGTGAACTGGAAGGATGTTAGCTCTGAAGGTGTCAGGGTAACATTTCAGCACAGCATGAGCAGGGTTGCTCCAGGCAAACAGAGAGGACAGTGTCACAAGCAGGTGGACCTGCGTGTGTGGAGAATGTGGTGAATCAGGGAAGATCACCCCATTCTGTGTGGCTGTGGTGTGGGGGGCAGCCTCTGGAGAGTGGGGAAGACGGGTGCAGGCATGACCGTGGGGGCTGTGTGAGGAGCTTGTGTGTGAGGAACCTGTGGGGCAGTGGAGAGCTATTCAAAAAAACTTTTTAACAGAATGAAATGAATAGATATGTTTTAGGAATAATTGAGGAAAGGAAGACTGATTGCAGGGGATGCAGGAGGGCGGCAGAGAGAGCATTGCAGGGTTTATTCTGAGCATATTCATTGAGGGATTCCACAGATCCTACAGTGCACTCTGCTGCAGGAAAGCAAAAGTGAATGGTTCTCACACCCAGCTGCTGCAGGGGACAAAAGCTAGAGGTGGCATGATGTAGCATCTAGGTATTTAGAGATGTCCAGGACCTACCCTAAAGCAGTGTGGATGAAAGGGGACAGGCTGCAGCATCACCACGATAAGGCTTTACCTCCCTGCTTTACTGTAGCCTCACCCCTGCCCTCGCTATGCTTGCCCTGGGAGGTGGCCTCATGGGGGCAGGTCAGCAAGACTGTCCCAGGCCTTACTCCCAGCCACCTTTGCTGACAACTCGAAGGTAGAGAGAACCTTAGGTCCTTGGAGCCTGGATGAGGGTAGACTTGAAGCTGGGACTCTATGCCTCTCTGCAATTATGTCAAAGAAAAGACAAAATGATCCACAGGGTGAAAAGAGATCACTCTCAAAGGCGATTTGTTTTGCTTTTTGTTTTATGTGAGAGAAACACTTGCCTTATAAAACTAAACCTAGGGATGGGGGTAGGCCCTGGGTGCCAATCTTCCATCCCAACCCCAGTGATCTGATCCCCTAGGGGCCCTCGGCTCAGTCCCGTGTGAGACCCACTTGAGTTGCTCTTCAGGCTTTCTGAGGCTAGGCCCCTTGAGGTGTCCTCAGACTCTGTCTACCCACTCCCACACTTGGGATCCTAATTTGCAATTCAGGCAGTTGAAACTGATTCAGAACGAAAAACAATTGACATCACTCCTTGAAAAAAGAAAATGATTTTGTCATTGGCAATATAAAAAGGCCTAGTTCTAAAAGCAATCTGCCTTCCACCCAGAAGGTTTGCACTGGACAGGTGAGGGTTCTGTCCCCTCCTGCCATGCTCAGTGACAACATCCTCACTTGGTTTCCTCCAGGTGGGAAGTGACCAACACAGGAGAGGCAGCTCCTCCCGCCTATGCTGACCTGGTCCAGCCCCACCTCTCCCTGTCCAGCCTTTACCTCTTCATGTGTGTTCCGTTAGGAAGCTCTGTGCATGATGCGTATAAGTTGACCACCTTAAGTACTTTTCTGAGCCCCAAGTTGCTCTGGCCCATGCATTGGGTTAAAGGCAATATCTATCAAGTACTCTTCCTCCCAAAGGGTAGCTTGGAAGTAGGACTCTATATAAGCCTGCGGGGTGGCTGAGATCTTCCCCAGGCAGCCCCTGCCCAAACCCATTGACTTCCTCTTGTTCCCAGCACATAAGGACCCCGGGTCATAGCAAGAAGACAGAGCCTGGTTTCTGCTGGTTCTTGAGAACTCAGGAAACCCTGAGGTTCATTTATCTGGAGTGTGTAGAGGCAAAGGAATGCTTTAGTGCGTCACCATCCAGCCCGCTGCAGGCCAAATATCCAAGTGTGTTGGCTGGGGCCCCAGCCCTGATCTGGGTTCCCAGTGAAATAACTACACTGTGCAGGTTAAATCCAGTTCCTGTCCCAGACTCCCAGTGCCTGGGAGAACTGTAGAGATCTTGGCTACTAGCAGGATTGCATTTGTCAAGCTAATGTGCTGCTGCTGTTGTCAAGGTTGCAGTATTTTCTGCACTGAGGACTATATCAAGTGTATGTCCAAGGCTCCCAGGCAGTGAGAATAGTCCGTCTCTGTGTCCTGAGTGCTAATGACGGCAAAGCAACTCAAAAAGAAGGCAGGCAGCTGCCTCTGGGGCTGGAGGTAAGGTCTTATCTCTTGACATCCTTCTGCCCATTGCCCCCTTTCCACTACCCCCTCCCTTTCTCTCTCCTCTTTTCCTCTCCCTAGCTCCTCCTGCTTGTCCCTGCTCCCCTAGCCTGGGCCTGCACCCTGGCTCATATCATCAGGATCCTGAGTGTTTTGTTTCCCACCGATGCATGTGGGCATGAGACCGTCCACTTTCCTGTGATTTATTCACTGTCTTGGTTACACCTGAACAGAGGCATCTTTTGTGGCTGGCCTTAAGGGGGCTTGGCTCTCCAATCTCACACTAGAATGAATTGATGTTTTCCTCACCCAGCAAACACTGGCTGGGCCCCAGTGGAGGCCAAGTGCTGTACTAGGCACCAGCCGTGCACTTCCTCACCAGGACAGGGCTAATTCTCAGTCCCCTCCTGCCATCGCTCCCTGAGGGCAGCCTGGCTCCAGCTCTGTTCTAGTGAAGGGAGAGGATTCTGATTTGGAATGCTGGTAGCCGCTGCCACATGGTCGATATGTGACTCTTTCTTTCCTGATAGAAAGTTATTACTTAATTATTTGAGGAGGAGGAGCTGTTCTTTGCAGTTGGCCAATCCTGGCCATGCACGGGCCTTTGCTGGCTGGATCAGGTTCCCCTTCCTCACCTGATGGAGGATGCCCTGTAAGGTTAGCCTGAGGCCCAAGAAATGCCAAAATGGGTTGGGTCTGCTCCAAAAACAGAAGTGACCTTGGAAGAGTCCTTTCCTCTTTCTGGGTTTCAGTTGCCTGGGTTCCTGCTGTAATTAGTATGAACTGACTAATGCCTGAAGGCTGGATGGTCACCTTTTTCAGCATGAAATCAAACCAGCAAGGAACGCAGGTGCTGCTGGGGAAACTGGGGTTCCCGTTGAGGCTCTTGTTCTTTGTCTCATCTGAGAGATTACAGTGGGTTCCCCCCTGTTGTCTCCCTGGATCCATGAGCTCCATTGCTTTCTTATCCACTCCCCACCCAGGCGGTGGATCCTCATGCCTTGTCATCTCCCTCCAGGGAGCTCTTCACCTGGAGGCTGACCAGTTCTCTCCCTCTCTCACCATGTGTACTGTGATCCAGTGGCCTCCCATGGGCCCTGACCATCAAGACTAAGAGGGTTGAGGGTGTGTGGAATGCGCTATGGGCCTGCAGGGCATTCATTGTTCCTAGGAGATCAATGCGCTTCCTGGTATTTCTCCTGCTAGAGCAAGGAGCAAAGTGCAAAAGCAAGTGTACAACCACGTTTCCTCTCCAGCACTCATTTGTCCCTACAATGTGATCTCTGTGGCATGTGGGTCTGACTCTCAGGGTTTCATAATCTTTCCATGAAGGAGTCGCTCACAGAAGAGGGCAGCAGACACATGGTGGCAGTCAGGAAGTTAGAACCGAGGGAATGGTGTCACCATAATGGACTTGGTTAGCCAGCTGGCAATTCATTGTAGATTCATTCCTTGATACCCCACACCCCAGGCTGGATGTCTTTGTGTGTCCTGGAAGAGAAGATAGAAATAATTTAGCCTGATGCTCCCCCCAGTCTCCATTCCCAACTCTCAGAGAAAAGAAACTCAAAACACATGTGCAGTGGTTTCACCTCTTCCCGTGTGAAGGCCACCCTACTATTGGAGGCATGTTGACACTTGCCCAAGGCAGGAGAAGGGGTCATACTTCCAGCCCCTACAGCCCACTTAATTCGCGATGGGTGCTGTTCACTTTGGTATAATTGGGTTGTGGTCATGACTGTACTTATTTTTGGAAGCACACCTGTATTGCCAGCCTGATTGTTCTTCTCTCATGAGTAAGTAGGCAGTGTCGTTATTCCCACCTTACAGAGATGAGACTTCTTGCTGGAGTGCTCACAGGCAGCGGAAGGACCAGAATCCAGGCCTCCTGGCTCCCTGGCTTTCCTGGACTCTGACAGCCCCCCGTATGGTCCAGTGATTGTTGACCTGACCTGTCAAAATAGATTTCTGTCACCAGAAAACAGGGAGATGCAATCGCTGGGAGAGGGGTCACTTTTTTCTGCTTTAGGAATGATTTCTTGTTGCCTCTGAGCAAAACCCCTGCAAATGATTAGCCTCCCCGGGAATAGTAGGAGGTAGCCATGCATATGTGTCAGCTGGATAAAGAGCTGATGCACCTGGGTAAGAGGCAGGCTAGGCTGGGTGGAAGGAAGTCAAGAACTCTATGAAATTTAAAGGGACTGAATCTAGGATTTAAATCAGATAAGACTTGTGAAATTCTCATGTCTGGTTGGTATCCCTTGGGGGGTAGAAAGAAGTCAGTATTAGAAATTTGAATTTGTAAACTATGGTCTGGAGTGTGGAGCTTCTGAGAATGCATTTGCACTGCTCAGATATTAATATTGATGCAGTAGGTTAGGAATTGGGTGCTGAGAATAGAGCGATGCACATGATGAGTTCCTGCCCTCACTGCACTTCCAGTCAAACATCAAACACAGCAGTTAAAACTGAAACAGAGAGAAAAGTGACATAAAAGGGCTAAGAGGGGGACACAGCCTGAACAGATAAGCTAGTCTGGGAAGGGAAAGGAGACATCAGGGAAGGCTTCCTGGAGGAAGGGACATTTAAACTTAGACCTAAAGGATGAATAAGAATTAGTGGCTGGGTATGGATTACACCTGTAATCCCAGTACCTTGGGAGGTTGAGGCAGGAAGATTGCTTGAGCCCAGGAGTTAGAGACCAGCCTGGGTAACATGATGAAACCTATGTCTACAGAAGTTTTAAAAAAGAAAAACCTAGCTGGACACAGTGGCATGCACCTGTAGTCCTGGCTACTCAGGAGGCTAAGGCAGGAGGATCTCTTAAGCCCACGAGTTTGAGGCTTCACTGAGCTATGATCGAGCCACTGCACATCAGCCTGGGTGACAGAGCAAGACCCTAGTCTCAAAAAATAAAAAAAAAAGAACCAGGCGAAGAGAAGGTGGGCAGTTTCCCTAACAAAAGGAACAGGTTTTCCTGACAAAAGGAACAGCAAGTGTGAAGGCCCAGAGGTAAGGGAAATGTGACATTATCTATGAGCTGAAAGATACCTTTTATGGCTGGTGAGTAGAGTTCAGCGAGACTGGAGATCAGAGGCTAGAGACAGTGAGAAAGGATGTCAGTTCCCAAGATGAGTTAAGGAAGCAAGGTAAATCCTTCTCCAAGAAACTGGGAAAATTAGAAAAACAGAAGCAAGCACTCAAGGATGCTCAAGAGTGCTCTGTAACAGGAAGCCCCATGGGAGATGACAGAGTTCGCTGGTGTTGGAACCATGCCTGGTTTAGAACCCAGGCTCGATGGGTGTGATCTTGAGGAAGTCATTTCAACTCTCTGCAAAATAGAAGGAAGTGGAGGAGAATGGGCACCTGCAGGGCACCTACTGTGCACCACACACTGCGCTGAGTTGATTAATCTACTGAGAATAGTTCCACCTACCTCACAGTGTAACTAATGAAACTTCAACTTAAACGTTGTTGAATGTGTATGACTATGCCCAGCACCTAGGAGGCCCTCAATAAAGGCTAGCACAGTTGGACTGTGTGCCTGGGGAACAAGGGAGGGCTTGGTGCCAGAGACAAGGAAAGATCCCGTTAGCAATGGGAGCGTGAGGTCAGAGTCAAGGCCACCGATGCACATGGGCTCCGCCTGAGTGCCACCTCCAGGTGCTTGGCAGAGGCTTTCAGGAGTACTGTTTTAGAAGGACTTTGATTCTCCTGGCTCATCAGGAGAGAGTCATGACTGATTATCAATGTCTGCCATAGGCACAAAATGGAGTGAAGTAGTATATACGGCACACATCTGCCATTGCTGGTCGAAAGCAAGATAATACGGACTCCTGTGGCTACAAGCCAAGGATCTTTGAGCATCCCTGCCATGGGCTAACCCTGCAGGTGGAAAGTAAGTGGTCCCATTTATGGGTCCCAAAATTTGGCAGGAAAACTCAGGTCTGAACACTGAGCTGCCAGAGGACTTTCTGCATTCCCATGATGGCTTATTAAATGTGGGCTCACAGTTATCTCCCAATTCAGGGAAGGCACAGTGGCCTGCAGGCACCGTTCAATAAGTACTGAAGCCAGTGTGGGAGAATTAAAGATGCAGGCTCTGCCTCTCCTCTGAGAAGCTCAGACCTGGCTGGGTTCACTTCCCTTCAGAACACAGCCCAAACAAAGCAAGCCCCAAATAGGGCCTCACCTTATTTAGCCACTGAAGTCATAATCACACTGATTTAGATTTTGAAAGAGGCCACCATCTTCTGCTATCTCAGATCTCCTTCCTTTAAAAAGAGAAGTTTCCCCTTGAATCTACAAGGGTCAGAGGTTGCAGGAGTCATTTAAAATCAGAAGGATTTACACACCTGCTATACATGCCCCCTGGCACACTTGTGGACCAGAAGCTGGACTCAGCCTTCAGCCTGGGCAGGGGCCTTTGTGCAGCTGGTGCAATGCCCACGGCCACCGGCTCCCAGACTTCCCACGCAGGGACCCAGATGCTCCCCTTCCCCAGCTTTGCTGATGTGGTGCTGGAGTTCCGACAAGGCAGCCGGAATTTCTCTCCGTGCTATTTTAGTATCGCTGAGAGGCATGGGAAGGCTTTGTTCTCCCTGGCTGGTTACGTAATTTTCAAAAGGAAAACAGAGCAAAGCCCGAACGCCCCTGGAGTTTGCTCTTTGGGGAGGAGGGAACTCCCCACCCAGCATCTGATGTTCCTTCTGCAAACTTCTCTTCCCTCCCTCAATTCTTTCCTCTAACCACCCCACCTCAGGGAGGTGAAGATAACAGGGTCCCCTCCTGTTTCTTTCTCAGCAGTGTCCCCACAGGCGTGTTCTTTAGAAAACCGTATTGAGGGAAACACAACCCAGGGTGGGTGGCATCACTGCCTCCCAGGGACCTTAAGGTGTTTGCAGTCACCACAGGCTCACACGTCCCAGGGGGAGAAGGCTCACCTGAGGCCCATCATGGGCAGCAGAGCCTGTCAGTGGTTCCTCTGCTTGAGATGTATTTATTTTAGACTAAGCTGGGCTTTTGGCTCGGGTCGGTTGGTGTCCTGCTGGCTGGTGTTTGTGAAGGGTCATCCCAGGTCCTGGGCTGGGAGTGGTGCTGGGCATGAGAGAGGAACAGGCATAGGGACTGTAGCCCAAGGTTGGCATCATGGGCGGCACCATTAGGAGCAGCCATCTGCCCATATATCAGGGTTTCTGCAAAGGAAAATGAGTTCCTGAGCATGCACAGGTCACTCCACACGAACCACTGCAGCCTGCACTCCTCTGGGGTGGAGGGAGCAGCGCTTAATTTCAAAAGCCGGAAAGCCAGGGAGAGTTGTTCCTCCTAATTCCTGGGGGTCCCCCTGCCGCTGCTGAGAGTAAGACCCGGCTGAGTCTCAATGGTAAAGATCAGCAATTACACAGCAGTTCTTAACTCGGTGAGGAAACACCTCTGGTCATTATGCTTTTGGGGGCCTGTGTGGCCTCCTCCCTTGAACCCCTGCTTTTATCCCCTACTCACTCTGGAAGGATTTAAAAAACTTTCTTTTCTGGGCCTCAGGGATGCTTTTTAAATTTATCTTTCCATGTGGGTTGTACTGTATCATAACCAAAATCTTACTGCAAACATGGAGCCATTCCTGTGTCCACTGATATTTATTTATTGAATCCCTCTCTATATGCCAGACACTGCCCTGGACCCTGGGTTACATCAGTGAAAACAGACAGGTAAGATTCCCCTCCTCCCCAGAATTCTATCTGACTCTGGAATCTAATGAGATCCATGCCAGGTGAGACCCAGGACCCCAGACTCAAGGAGGGCTTTTCAAGGCCTCTTCTCTATTTTAGAAAGTCAAGAACTGCAGATCTCCAAGTCCTTCCTCTCCATTAGTTAGCTATCACTGTATAACAAATGTCCCAACATTTATTGGCTTAAAAACAACATTTATTACCACGCAGCTCCTGAGAGTCAAGAATCTGGGCACGGTTTAGTTGGTGCCTCTGACTCGAGGTGTCCTGAGATGTCCATCAAGCTGTTGGCGGGGCTGTAGTCCACTCAGGGCTCAACTCAGGGAAGGGTTGCTTCCAAGCTCACTCACACGGTGGCCAGCAGGTCCATTTCTGAGAACGCACAGGGATCCCCCCATAGGGCTGCCTCAAGAAGGAGCAGCAGCTTCCCCAAAAGCGAACAGGAGAGTGTGATTACCTCAGATGGAAGCTACAGGCTCTTTATAACATGATCTCAGAAGTGGCATCCCATTCCTTTTGCCAAATTCTATTCTTTAGAAATGAGTCAGTGAGTCCAGCACCCACTTAAGGGGAGGGGATGACACAGGGCCTGAAAACCAGGATCACTGGGGCATCTGGAAAGCTGCCTTCCACATCCTCCAGGAGCCTCTCTGACTGATGGGACTCACCCCGCTTCCTGCTACGCTTATAGTAGGGATCACACAGTTGACCCCTGAATGTTCCTGCATTGTTTCCATAATTATTGTTGTAGTTCCACTCCCCCAATATGAATATAAGCTTCTTGAGGTCAGAAGCCATGTGTTCTACCTCTTCTCACTTTCCATTTAGACCATGTGCTGAGCAAGTTACTATCAGATGATCTCAGCCTCACGTGAAAAAAAATGTAAAAGTCCAAAGCAAAAATGTCTTAAACAGCAGTAGGGCTTAACAGTCTCTCTTGGCAAGAAAGCTGGAGGTGGGTAGTTGCAGGCGTGGCTCAGCTCCTCAGCAATGCCAGCAAGGTCCCACGCTCCTCTGCCACCTCCCCACGTGGCCTCAAGACAGCTGCTGCAACACCAACACCACTTCCTCTACAACCGCATCCACAAACAGGAAGTAGGATTTCTTCTTGCTTGGGAAGGAAACCTTTTCCCTTAGGACTTCCCAGCAGACTTTCCCTTAGGCTTGTTGACCAGAACAGGATCATATGACCACCCCTAAAGCAATCACTGCCAAGAGGGAATTGTATTACCACAGTTGGTTTAGATTCATGGTCCTCAACAGGGATGGGTTTGGGAGATGACATCGCCTCCTGGGACTCCGGGAAATGTGAGTCTGGCCCAGGGACCAGGGAGCGCTATTGGCATTTAGTGGGTTGGGATCAGAGTTGTTAAACTTCCAGCAATAGTATATGGTACAATCCCGTAAAACAGAGAGAACTGCAGAAGCTGAGGCCGGAGTCATTGTGTAATCACCTGAGTGAGCTTGGAAGCAGATCTTCCTCCCTATTTGAGCCTTGAGATGACTGCAGCCCTGGCCAACAGCTTGACCTTGAGTCCGAGGCACCCAGCTCAAATGCCAACACCAACCCTGTTGAAAACTGCTGATTGAGACCAGTGATTTTCAACCAGAGGTGATTTTGTGCCTCCCCGACAGGTGACAGTTGTCAGTGTTTGGAGACACTTTCAGATGTCACAGCTTGGGGGTGTGACTAGCATCTAGGAGGCCGGGGCAAGGGATGCTGCTGAACATTCAGCTGTGCACAGGATAGTCCCACTGCTAAGGATCACTTGGCTCAAGATGTTGACAGTGCTGAGGCTGAGAAACCCTGGTTTAGACCCACTGGGAGTCATTCCTGGGTAGGCTCAGCTGCCTGATGGCCGAACCAGACCTGGTTTGTTCGTAAGGAGGAAGCAGGAACGTTTCCTGGGTAGGTGGCCACAGTCAGTGTCAGCTACAGGCCGTGCTAGTCAGGATGCCTGCAAGTCAGCCAGCTCGTCCCAAGGATGCCCAGTCCCTGTGCCACAGGCTCCAGCATGGCTGAGGTTCACAGTTAAAGGTCAAGAACATGATGGAAGGTGGGGGTGTGGTTGTTTAAAATCAAGGGTTTTTTACTCCACTTTTAATATTATTTCAACATTCTATTTCTCGGTTTCTCTTTCCATAGAATGGGCTTACTGTGGCCTCCATACTGGGTTGAACAAAGGCTGAAAAGGTGGCTGCCTCTTGCTTTAATTTGAGACATACCACAAGGTGTGCCTACCCCACATTTTTCCTTCACTGGGCCTGAAAACTCATACTGAGCCTAGATGGTTTGTGGTAAGAGTCACTCGCTGGGGCTGAGATCATACTATGGCGATTCGAACGTGAGTGTTGGACTTGGACCAACCTGAGTTGACATCCCAGATTCTTCACCTGCCAGAGGGTGACTCTGGGAAAATCACTTCCCTCTTGGAGCTCCATGGAGGATGATATCAACCTCACAGGGATGTTGTAAGACCCAACTGAAATAATCAGGTGAAGCCGTTGGCCTCTGGTAAACCCTCAGGACATGCAGTTCCACCATCTTCATCATGTCCTCTTTGCCATC
Source organism: Gorilla gorilla gorilla (assembly GCF_029281585.2). Classification (NCBI taxonomy): domain Eukaryota; kingdom Metazoa; phylum Chordata; class Mammalia; order Primates; family Hominidae; genus Gorilla; species Gorilla gorilla. Next base: position 79,946,043 of record NC_073241.2, read on the forward strand.
TCTCCAGCAGGCTTCTGTTAAAATGCAAGTGGGGTTGCGGAGCGAGGCACATCAGCCATACCACAGAATTGCAGAACTAGAAGGGACCTTTAGGCCAGATTAGGTAGCTTTTGGAGAGCTGGGCCCTGAGGGCATCAAATTTGCATATGAGCTGAACCAAGCCTCACCTCCTAGGTAGCTCCCTAGGAGGCCAGGCCTGGGATAGTGTCGCCATGAGGGGCAACAGGAAGACTGAGTCCAAGAGGAAGGAGACAGTGCAGTGCAGGAGGAGCCAGAAAAGGGCCAGGTCCCAACACACTTCAGGACCTGCTTGTGAATGAGCTAGAGGATGTTCCCATGGAGTCTAGAGCAGAGGTCCAGGAACTACAGCCCACAAGCCTAATCTGGCCCAGCACCTATTTTTGTAAATAAAGTTTTACTGAAATGCAGCCATGCTCATTTGTTCAGGTATATTGTCTGTGGCTGCTTTTGTGCTATAAAGGCAGAATTAAGTTGTGTTGAGTGGTTTCAACAGAGGCTGTATGTCCTACAAACATGAAAATATTTGTTATCTGGCTCGTTATAGAAAAAGTTTGCCAATTCCTGGTCTAGAGGACTCCATTCACATAGACCACAGTGACTCATTAGGATCATGAGCCTTGGAGTCAGACTGACTGCGATGTGAATGGTGCCACCTAGAACTGTGCAGTGCATAGCATGATCAGCTGGAAATAGCGGCTCCTCGGGAGAAGGGCTTCCTGTAAGTTTCAGAGTGTTCAGGAGAGGGGAAGAAAGCAGTGTCTGTGAAATGTCAGCACCTTGCTGGGGAGATAGTTCCTGTGGAAAGTCGACAGCGTGAGGTTCGGGAGGATCTGAGCAGACGCGGAGGTAAGTCTAAATTTAGACTTTCCAAAGCTGATTTGTAAACCAAAGCCCCAGGAATCCCAGAAAGGGACAGTTGGCACACGCCATCTCATCTCTGGTTTGCCTCCGCATGTTAAAAGGCTGGATGAGTGAGAGAATAATTAATTGGCCTCAACTAAGCTGTTGCCTGAGAGTCAGTGAGAAAGCAGTTGAGAGCTGAAACTCCATTGTTCAGAGTCCTGAGGGTAGAACTTTCTATTCCTGTGTTTTATTACGATGCCCAGCCATGGAATCGTGGGGACCTTGGCTGCCCTTGCGAGAGTTCCGTGCATTCCTCTTGCTGGGTGTCATTCAAGCACGACTGAACGAGTGACCTTTCCATCTCAGACAGTGAATGCCACCTCCCTGGGTTTGAAATCACACCTGTGATTCGGAGCAGCTCTGAACCACCACCTTTGAGCTGAGAATGGTTGGGCTTTGCCCTGAGAAGCTGCACCACACCAAGAGCTGCCATAACCACTCCCCTGCCCAGGTGGACACATCCAGATGCCAGTCTGCTCCTCCCCAGGGCCAATGGGCCCACACCTCTCAGCATATCATGCAAGAAATGGACCACTAACCTTAGACTTCTTAGGCGGTGGATGCCTTGTAATCAGCCCACCTAGGGAGAAAGGCAAAGGGCTTACAATGCAAATTACAGAGGAATTGGAAAGAATTCCTCTGTAAAGAAACAGAGGAAAGAAAGAAACAGAAAATGAAGAGGCTTGAGAAGAGAGGCATAATAATAAACTCAAATGGGAACAGAGAAATGGTCAGACAAGAGGCTGCCTGATTAGAGCACTGAAACTCTAAGAGAGGCAGCATCTAAGCAGAATATGTTACTAAGAGGATTGAAGTTCAGAAATATTAGTTGGTCTGAATGGTTAGGGCTTGTTGTGAGATGTGCCCTTTGAACAATTTCCATGGCGAGTATCACAAGGGACAGTGACCACCTAGGAAACGTGGGCATCACCACTGTGTAGACATAATGAACGGTACTCAGCTCCTTCCAGTCAACGGATATTTTCTATGCTCTACTTTGTGCCCTGTAAGCTACTTGTGAAGCTTACAGTCTAGTTGGGAGATGGACATGTACAAAAAGTTAAATAACAGCCCAGGCTAATGTATGGTAAATGCCAAACACAGCGTACACATGAGTGCCACAGGAGTTTAGAAAAGGGAGACATGTCATTGAGAACCAGGATGGATGCTTTAGGAAAGAAGTGAGACTTTGGATTCTGAATGATAGGATTTCAACAAATGGGGGTGGTGGGGAAGCAGGAGAATATTTCAGGAACTGGGAAGATACAAGCAAAAAAGCCAGGCAGCAAAGAGTCTATTTAGCAGCCCACAAGAAAGGTGGAGTGGCTGGAATTGAGGCTTGCCACGTTGACATCGTACCTGGCCCCTAAGCTGACAGCATATTGGGAAGACCACTGAAAAAGAGACACACACACGGGATACAGTCCCTCCCATGCATGAGAGGGAAAGAGTTTTAAAAATAAATAAAGCACCTCTTAATTATTCGCTGATTATCTGCATTGCAGCTGATCTCAAGCAAATCCTGCATTCAGCTTGCTTGTGATGTCATCCCCTCTGCTTAGGTGCTCATTCCTCTCTCTGTTTACAACCCAGCAGGAGCTGGAAAGGAAGAAGGCTTAAGCATGTCTCTTCCTAAAAAAAATAATAATATGCAATTGCCTCTTTTTCCTATGCCCTTGGGAGTCAGACCAGGCTTGTGGGGAGAAAGAGAAGCTTCAGTGTAGTTGCCATTACATGACTTGGGCAGCAGGAGTCAAGGAGGGAGAGAATGGGGAGCTGCGGAGGCTCTTTGATTCCCCTGAGTTAGGTATCCAGGCCAACTTCGCTAGCACAGGCCATAGAATCTGGTTCACTGGGTGCTCCCAGCACTGTCTCTTAGTGGCTGGGCATCCTCAAACAGAGTGAATGGTATTCATTTATCCATTCATCAGATGGATATTGACCGTATGTATGCTGAAAGCACTAAGCTGGTGCTCTCCAAGCCTTGGTATCCTCACCTGTAAAGTGAGAACTGGAATCAGAATCGATGTTTCTCAGTGGAAGTGCTGTTGGCATTCAGGGGTGGAGGGGTGGATGTCAGTGGATGTGCTCTGGGCATTTGGGCGTGGAGGTGGGAATGCTCGGTAGAATGGTTAGCAAATCCGGCCCTACCCATTAAATACCAGTAGTGACTCCCAGTCAAATAAGGTGAGGAGGGCAGTACCATCTCCAGATAAGGACCACGGGCCTTGTTTTTTTAGATTTCTTCCCAATCTGAAATTCTGTAAGTCTATGGTTGTTTTGTTCCTGGACCCAGTAAAAACATGCAGAACAGAATTACCGAAGATCTGACAAATTATCAGAATCTTGAGTACATCTTATTCAAATGTAAGGGAATGTTTAACTAAACAGCAACAATAGGTAACATCTGTTAAGCAATTACTATGTTCTAGACCCTTGGCAAATTTCTTTCATTAGAAGTCTTTACAGGCGATCTGATTGTTTACTATTTCAGATCATCTGTGTCCCCTAATTTGCCCCCTTAATTTCAGAGCATTGAGTTGACTATCGTTTTTGCTTCATTTATCTTTGCAGAGTTGTGCGAAGTTCAGATAGCAAAGTGTCTCTATAGGAGGCCCTGTGATATGAGAATAAAGCAGCAGTCTGCCAAGTTCATGCCTTTGTGTTGGATACAGTCTTCTTTCTTTGTGTGTCTGTGGTCTTTATGAACTTAGAAAACCTGCCAGTCTCTTAGACGCTATGATATTACCTTACTTCAGAGATCTGAATTTACATGTCTAGTTTTGCAGGGTTTTTCCTCCCCACTTAGTTCCTATACCTGTAATTTGAGTCAACAGCCACCAGAGGGCAGGGACAGTGAAGTTTAGATTTGACCCATTGCTTTGAAGAGCGAGGTCACATTGTCAAAAAGAATACAGCTCACCATGCCAGTCTTGATATAGCACTGGGAACTCCGCACCCTGGTTTCTGGGCAAAGAGAGTCCTTTTATTATAGGTGGCAACATTATTTCCTTGTAATTTGGTACATGGGCTTCTTCAACTTATGTGGAAAGCAAGAGATACAAATGTCATTACATCTTAGTCCCTGTGAAAGCCTCTTAAAATGTTCAAAGACATTTGTAAAAGAAGGAAGAAAAGGAACCCAAGTGCAAAAACACGAGTATCGATCCTTTGTTTTCTGTCTGCAACTCGTTGCTTTCTACTCTCACCCTTCCTAGCTAGCGCTGATGTGTGTGTTTGGAGAGCATAAAACAAATTAATTTTGCAAAGGTCAGAAGGGATAATTCTCCACCGTAATTTGCACATGTTAACCTTGGGGGAGCAGGCACTGACATAAGAGGCACAGCATCTGATGGTCTTATCAAATCAATCCATCTTCTGTCTCTTCCAGGGGAGTACTACGCACAGCAGGAGGGTGGCTGGGCAGTGCAAAGCCCCGGAATCCCCTGAGCAAGCAGTGTTTCAGCTGGCTGGACAGATCAAATAACACTTGGGCTGGTTAACAAAAGACGCAAGTGGGAAGGTGTTGGAAGCCGGAGTGTGGAAATTTACCCAACGTTATTTCTTTGACAGGGAAGGAGACTTGGTCTGAAAGATGCCACATTCCTGCAGCCTCTCTGGGTGCAGTGGAATACAGTCTCGGGCGAGGTGGCGTGGATGAGCTGGCAAAAGAGGATGCTGCCCACATCCAAAGGCTCCAGAGGATCCTGGCCTGGCAGCTGAGCTCCCCTGCATTTGGAACCTCAGGCGTAACTTGGTGTAGAGCTCATGAAAGGTGCTTGTGTTTCTCCAGCTTTTTTCACCAGTGCTTACCAGACTGGCTCAGGTTTTGGAATCTAAGGTGAGCTGGTAGAAACGGGAGAGGTAGAAAGAAGCCCCTGGATGCCTCCAGAATTCATTGATGGGATCCCTGCATACTGCTTGGAATACAGAGAGAGGCTGTGACACAGCTGAGCTTTGGAGCATCTTAAGGAGCTCAGCTCAGCAAACAACTCTTGCATTTCAGCCAGAAAGAGCCTCTTGTAACAAAGTATTCAAAGGGGAGAGTTTCTGCATCTTTTACTTTGCAGTCCACTATGGTAGAAAACTTGACATTCCATAGATAATGATACTGGGTTTTCTTTCCAAGATGCCAGCTTTAAAAGAAATATGAGCCATTCTAAGCTTTAAGAAGGGTTCAGGAAACACAGGAATTAGTAGACAGCCCTCCCAATGCAGGTTAAGACGACAGCCTGCGCCCCCAACTAGCGCAGCTCAGCGAGCATGGCCATATGCCATTCTCGTCTCCAGAGAGCTGGTGGCAGTGACCTCACTAGGAGAAAACACATCCCTCAGCCGTGGGACTTGACAGAATGAGGTGTGCGAGGGAGGCCACTAGCCGAGACTTGGACTTTCCTGACTGCCCCTGTGTTACCTGGGCAGCTCCAGATCACTGAGCCCACAATGGCTGAGAAGGGTGACTGCATCGCCAGTGTCTATGGGTATGACCTCGGTGGGCGCTTTGTTGACTTCCAACCCCTGGGCTTCGGTGTCAATGGTTTGGTGCTGTCGGCCGTGGACAGCCGGGCCTGCCGGAAGGTCGCTGTGAAGAAGATTGCCCTGAGCGATGCCCGCAGCATGAAGCACGCGCTCCGAGAGATCAAGATCATTCGGCGCCTGGACCACGACAACATCGTCAAAGTGTACGAGGTGCTCGGTCCCAAGGGCACTGACCTGCAGGGTGAGCTGTTCAAGTTCAGCGTGGCCTACATCGTCCAGGAGTACATGGAGACCGACCTGGCATGCCTGCTGGAGCAGGGCACGCTGGCAGAAGAGCATGCCAAGCTGTTCATGTACCAGCTGCTCCGCGGGCTCAAGTACATCCACTCCGCCAACGTGCTGCACAGGGACCTGAAGCCCGCCAACATCTTCATCAGCACAGAGGACCTCGTGCTCAAGATTGGGGATTTCGGGTTGGCAAGGATCGTTGATCAGCATTACTCCCACAAGGTATGTCTGGCTGGAATGGCGGATACTGGTGGTCCACAGAATCCCCAAGAATACTTGTAGCATTCCCAAGCTATTCCTAGCTCCACGGTAGTCAGAGGACTAGAGTTATTAATTAGGGGAGGCTGGAGGGTGCTAGGAAGATCACTAGCCTGAAAAGTTGTTGGAGGCGTGGAGGGAGATCTGGTTCTTGGTCTTGGCTCTGCTATGTGGCTTTGATCACCCTGAGCTGTGCCAGCAGAAGCTGGACTAGACGATCTCCAAAATTTCTCCCAGCTCTAAATTCTATGGCTTGAAAACTATGTCGTTGGTGAATTTGCCTCTAGCATCTTCTTATCCCTGCTGTCCACTTAGCCATCCCATGTCCTTCCTGTGTGCTCAGGACACACCCTGAGGCTTCCCACCCTGTGAGCCTCATGCTCTGGTTGGTCTCACCTCCCTCATCCCATCCAAGCTGACCCATTCAGTGTCCATTTCTCTCAGTCAGTGGACAGCAGGCACAAATTGTTGATCTGATGAGCTAATCCTTCACTGTACCTTATCCAGCTAATGACTCTGTTCTCCTGGGTCCCGTGATGCTCTTGCTTCTCAGTGTGATGTGAAAGCCATGGGTGGCAGACGGTACTATTGCGATTCCCCGTGGTGGGTGCTAAATGCTCCACCAACTGCAGGGATCAGAGCTGACCCAGCCACTCTGCTGGAGACAAATGTCACACTGAGTTGTTCTCAAGGGCCCAGACCTCCTCTTACCTGATCCATTCCTCTCTTCAGAAGCTGGGAGTCCTCTGACATTCCCTTCCTTCCCCTGCCCCGGGTTCCTGCCACTTTAGGGGTGCCTCTGAGCCCCTCAGCATGAGCATGTTGCCATGTACCCTGCAACAGAGCTGGGGGCTGGGTGTGGCTTCCAGCCTCCTGCCCAAACCTTGATGCTACAAAAAATGTTATTAGAATAAAACATCTCCTTGGGATTAGGTGTACAGTAGTCTGTTATCATCCAAGGGGCTGGGGTGGGTCATGAAAGGGGAGGGTGGTTTTGACCTTGAGCATGCTTTGGCTGTCTCCCTGAGCCCCATTCCTCTGCCCTCCTTTAGCACCCCCACATAGAAGGGCACTGATCTGCCCTCTACAGCTGCAGTGCAGGGCGTCACAGGGGGCAGGGAGCAGGGCTCCCTGTCCTACCCTCCCTGGCTGGAACTTGGGCTCCAGCCCAGGTTTCAGACCCCAAATCAGCCCAGCTGGCTCTGGCTCCTTGGTGCCACAAATTACTTAGTGACCTTAACCATGAGCCTGCCCTCTGCCCCACTCCTGCAGCCAAGCCATCTGTCAAAACTGACAGCCAACTCTGTAGGAAGGAATGTCCATGGGCTGGGGCCTGGGGAGGCAGGGAGAAACAGTGCCCTTGTATCTCTTTCTAATTCCTTGAACTGCTTCTTTTTTCTCTTTCTTCTAAGGAGCAATGACTCCAAACCACCAAACCAAGGGTTTTAATCCAAATCTGTTCTTACTTGGTAAAAAACCTAGAAAATCCACAAGACTCTTATATGTGGGATGCACAAAAACTACCTTCTGAATTGGAATAAACTGGTACATTTGAGTATCATATGATGAAAGAACCTGATTAAGTGAGCTGCAACAAGGAAAGAGCTTAAGACAGCACATAGTAGGGCTTTAGGAAGGTCCAGAAAGATGGTTTATTGTGGTGTAAACTGGCTATCATAATAATTCTTTGGGGGTGACATGGTGTGAGCAAAGGACCCTTTAGGAGGAGTCAGAGGTCTGGGTTCGTTCTAACAGTGCTAGCTTGGACGTAGATAGTCACTTACCCCCTGGGAGCCTCAGTTTCCCCTCTTTGACAGGGATAATAATTGTGCTCTATCTGCTCCTCTGGCTTATGGTTAAGAATCAAAATGGTCCATGAATGTAAAATTCCTTAGAAAGCAGTCAGGACTGCATCCATTCATTTAATGGGTATTTGCTGAGCCAACATCAAACCCAAGCTCAGTGCTGGGAGCTGGAGAGACCAAGGCTCACACGATCCCCCAGCAACCCTGAGGGCTGGGCTCAGTGTTATCCTGTCACTTGGGACTGGAAGCCGCTTCCCTGGTTGGGACTTTCGTTTTCCCAATGCAGAGGAATTTTGATGTTCTGACTTGCTCTTATTGGGTTCTCTTTAATAAAATTCACTGTGGGAGGTTAAAGAAATCACTGGAGGCAGTTATGAGCCCAGTAGGTGCTCACATCATCCCTGCACCCCCGTGTTTGGCAGATGCCACCCACCCCTACCCCACCTCCTCCCTCATACACTTTCTGCTTTTAGCTTTCTGCCCTCTCTTCCCACAGTGATGATGAAAGGCTTTATATTTGGTGCTTTTATTTATCCAATGTGCATTTAAATCAGTTCTCGTTTAATCCCCATAATGCTGTGAAGCACTTAGGGCAAATGGTTCATTTTAAAACAGAGAGAAACGGCTTTCTCAAGCTTACACAGCTGATATGGCCAAAGGACACAGGATCTGAGGCCTCTTCCTCTCCTGGTGGAGGGTCTCTCTGAGCGCTGTCTCCTTCATGAAGTCTTTCCGGATTCTGGGTTGGAATTAATCATTCCTTTCTCTGAATTCCCATGGGACTTTCCCCATCCCATCACGGGTATCTTCTAACACTCATCACTCTCTGCTCTGTCCTAGGAATATTTGAGTCTGTCTCTTTGTACTCTCCCAAGCTGAGAGTCCCTTGGCCCCTTGAAAGCTGTCTCTCCTTCTTTATGGTTCCCCTCCATGGATTCTGATCACTGTACCTAAGACATGGCCCTCAATCAATTTTGTTGACTGTATTGAACAGATGGAAGAATAGTCATCTACTAGCACATTGCAGAAAGGGAGCTGTTGGGTTCATTGATTTTGTGTGGTTGGAAGGGTTGACTCTCAGAAAAAGAGCACATACTTCTTCCAGACAGTAGGTTGGTTGTGGTCAGATGTGTACATCTGGGGCATGCATCTGCTCTCTCCAGTGTGCTTGGAGGATGCTGTCTACACACAAACTTCCCCAAACTTAACCCCTTCTAAAGTTTTATGGATCTCCACTCCCTTTGAAGAAGACCATGCTCACCTGGGCTGTAGCGAGTGCCTTTGTGTGGGACAAAAAAATGCCCCTTCTCCCTGGCTGAGACAGCCCAGGGCCAGCGATAGGCTTAGTGATCCAACTGGAGCCTTGTTTGGAAAAACTCTCAGAACATTTTTCCTCTGCTCTCACACCACAACAACATACCCAGAAAACTTCTGTGACCTCAAAACCTTGGGGATTTCTCCCCACCGGCAAGCTAGCAATCAGTTCTTCAGTGGACACCAGCTGGGTGTCCCCCAATTCAATTCCAACACTATTTACCTGGAGATAGCATCAGATCCCACATGTTGAGGGACACAAGACTGCCCCCTTCTTCCCACAAGTCATATTAATAAGTCCGTGCCTCCGGAACTTCTGATGGACTGGCTTCAAGTTGGGGTTCCCATGGTCCCCTCTTTGAGTTTAATTAATTTGCTAGAGGAGCTCACAGAACTCAGGGAAACACCTATTTACATTTACTGTAAGGGTTAGGGTTAGGTTCATGTAACACTTCCTTACATTTATTATGAAGGACATTTTCAAGGATACAAATAAACAGCCAGGTGAAAAGATATACAGGGCATAGTCCAGAAAGGTCCTGAGCACAGAAGCATCTGTCCCCAGGGAGTGGGGGCGCACCACCCTCCTGGCACATGGATGAATTCTTATTCACCCACCCAGCAGTATGCAGCAGCCTGGTCCTCATGCCTCCCATCTTTCTCATGGGTGGACAGTATATCTCATTTGCTTCCACATCCCCTCCTCTAGCGCAGGGCCTGACACCGGGCATGTGCCCATTAGGTTCATTTAGTGAAGGAGATACCAAAGGAAATGGCCTTCTCTTCTCTAATGAGCAACTGGCCACGTCGAGGTTTCAAGTTGCAGTCAGGACGCATGCTGGGTGTGTGCCCCCTACTGCACCACCCCTGGGGGTCTTGGTCTTTGCAAGGTCTAGGGGCCATGTAGAGGCTCCTGCAGCCCACACTTCGGGAGATGGTGTGGGTGGCAATGGAGGATGTTCCCTTTCAACAGGGGCAGTCTGGAAAACACTGCCTCTGTGTTATTCTCGCTCATCTCGCCAACTGCATGACCTTGGGCAAGTCCTTTTGCTCATGTAGTTTATCCCTAGAATAGATCTGTAAAAAGACCTCACACCCATGTTGTCCATCCCTGGCTTTTCACAGATGACAAAACTGGAAGGGAAGGAGACTCGCTCAAGGTCACGCAATGAGCGGCTGAGCCTGGGTTTTGACTCCGTGTCCACTGTTTTCTCAGAGCTTCACTTCCCAATTGTCTTTTCTGCCAAATCGGGAGAGTCAGGCCATTCTGCTTATTTCATAGGATTCCTGCTAGAGTCAAATGAAAAAGCGTGGCTGTCAAAGTGCATTCAGATGTATGCAGGGCTAAATCACTAACCAAACTTTGCCCAAAGAGATGCCACGGCAATGCCAGGCAGACACCAGATGTCAGTTTCCCCTTCACTGAGATACAGACCCCACTCCTCACCCAGTGGCCTTGGGGCGAGTCTTGCAATCCCACCTGAGGGTGGCTTGTCAGCCCGTTGTCCTGTGACAAGCCCTTTCTACCGCTTCCTCTGCAGGCCCGCTAATGAGTTCTTTGTTGTTTGTGTTGAGAAGAGGCAGCTGAAGGATTGGAGCGTGCTTTCTTCTGAATTTATCCCATTAGGAAGTAGACTATCTCAAAAGAGAAAAAAAAATGTCATTAAGACTTCACTGAGCACTGTGTAAGGCTTAAGAAAGGTCAGGAACCACCTCAAGAATATGCGGAGGTCCTGAGGAGCACGATGACAGCTTGACTCACGGTGAGAGTGTGTTGCTCCAGGAAGGGCCACCTCTCCTCCTACCATAGAGTCCTCGCTGGGGCTGCCGGGGGGACCACCCACTACCCTTGCTTGTAGCACTTATTTTACCCTGGGCTCACTAAACCTGCTCATCTCCTCTACAACATTCAAGAACTGTCAAACTCCTGATCCAGTAACCTTCTATGACTAGTGTGCATCATGGCATTTACAGTAAAGCTAGCCCTCTACAGCTCACACCTCTGACTGCCAAAGGCACATATAGAGGCCCCATTGCCGGGTCTATCGTTCTTGCAGCAGTACTTCTAAAATTAGGTGGGTATGGTATAATACAAGTTACTTTAATTCTAATCCCCTGGCAGAATTTATAGCATATCCATTCCTCATTCTGTCTCTCTAAGGGATAATCATAACAAGTTCTATTTGCTTCTGACAGACTGACCTAAAATCACTCATTGCAGCCGGGCGCAGTGGCTCACGCTTGTAATCCCAGCACTTTGGGAGGCCAAGGCAGATGGATCACAAGGTCAGGAGTTCGAGACCATCCTGGCTAACATGGTGAAACCCCGTCTCTCCTAAAAATATAAAAAATTAGCCGGGCGTGGTGGCGGGCACCTGTAGTCCCAGCTACTTGGGAGGCTGAGGCAGGAGAATGGTGCAAACCCGGGAGGTGGAGCTTGCAGTGAGCCGAGACCGTGCCACTGCACTCCAGCCTGGGCTACAGAGCAAGACTCCATCTCAAAGAAAAAAAAAACACTCATTGCCTATTCTTTCATAAGCCACATGGCACTTGTCTTTCACATATCCGCCTTTCAAAGGGGCAGTAAGCAGAAAATACCCAAGAAGGAAAGGAAGAGGAAGGGACCCATCAGAATTTGGGCAAAGGCTCTTGTGTTTTGGTGGATCATTCAAGCAAGTCTGTTTCCTACGGGACTGGCCTGCCTTTGAGCCTTTCTGCTTCATAGCCCTCTGTCTTCTTTCTTCGTTCACGATCAGACCGCTTCCATGCTTTGCCTCCATATCTCATTAGGATGCCTTAAAAATTAACTAGCAGGCCGGGTGTGGTGGCTCACGCCTGCAATCCCAGCACTCTGGGAAGCCGAGGTGGGCAGATCACTTGAGGTTAGGAGTTTGAGACCAGCCTGGCCAACATGGTGAAACCCTGTCTCTACTAAAAATATAAAAATTAGCCAGGCGTGGTGGTGTGTGCCTGTAGTTTCAGCTACTCAGGAGGCTGAGGTAGGAGAATTGCTTGAACTTGGGAGGTGGAGGTTGCATTGAGCCAAGATCACACCACTGCACTCCAGTCTGGGCAACAGAGTGAGACTCCGTCTCAAAAAAAAAAAAAAAAAAATCAACTAGTGTAGTGGTTCTCAAAGTGAGGCCCCACACCAGCAGCCTCAGCTTCACCTAGGAACTTATTAGAGATACAGATTCCCAGGTTCCATCTCAAACAACAGCCCTTAGGGTGAGGCCCAGCAATCTGTGTTTTCACAAGCCTCCAAGGGATTCTGATGCTCCTGAACTTTTAAGAACCATTGACCCAAAGACATGGGATCGCTTATCTCAGGACAGAAAGCTGATGCTCCTGATGTGTTTGCTGACGCTTGGAGCTGTGGCTCTCAAACTTCAGCACAATGAAGGAGACTAAGAATGCCTCCCAGAGAACACAGGTGTGTCGGAAGCAGGTGCCTTAACTAGAAGGGCTGCTAACGGTGGGAATCTCAGGCGCTGTGACAGGGAGTCATGTGGATTGTTTTAAGCAGGATGACTTTGGAGGGCCTCACTCACATCACCTTGGAAACTGCCTGCTCCCCCATGGCACGAGTTTACTGGAAAGCTACACATACCAGGGACCTAAACCCATAGGAGGACTGTTTATGTTTAGGTTTGATTTTTAACAATTAGGTGATACGAACAATAATTTTGGAAAACATAGGCTTTTCATTCTGGTGTGAACTACTTCACTAGATGTTATTTAAAAGCAAAAACACTGGTTTCACAGTTCAGCAAGATTGAATGTCTGATTGAGGGCTCAGCAAATTACTGCAGTTTGTTAAGTTTGTGGTTCAATTTGAGGTCCCAAAGGAGGAAAAGAGGTACATGATGTCAAACACATGCAGCCAGCTTCCAGTGGCTTTGCTTGGGAGTTCTGGTCAGCGGGGTTTACATGGGTTTAATCATGCTGAGGCCAGATGCAGTGGCTCATGCCTATAGTCCCGGAGCTTTGGGAGGCCAAGGCAGGAGGACTGCTTAAGGCAAGGAGTTTGAGACCAGCCTGGGCAACAGCAAGACCCCCATGTCTACAAAAAATAAGAAAAAATTAGCCAGGTATAGTGGTGCACACCTATAGTCCCAGCCACTCAGGAAGCTGAGATGGGAGGATCACTTGAGCCCAAGAGTTCAAGGCTGCAGTGAGCTATGATTGTACCATCACACTTCAGCCTGGGCCACAGAGTGAGACCCTGACTCAAAAAAAAAAAATCATGTTGATCAACTTCATTTCCTCCCTCTCCTGGGCACTCTGTCTTCCTTTGATGGCTTCTTGCCTGAGAAAAACACACAGAAAGCTCTCCTAAAGCACAAATTCTCTCCAAGCTGAAACTAGGAGGAGAAATATTCAATCTGTGACTGAAATGGGGTCTCTGCCGGTGATCAAGAGAGTGCCCTTTTAGTGTCTGTGTGTTTATATTCAGGTCTCCATAGTGCAGATGGCAACCCACAGGGTGCAGGGAGTGGAGAAGGACTTTCCCAGGACCCCAGAGTAGGAATGGGGTCCACAGGGCTGGTGCTGGGAGCAGAACCCAGCCATCCGCAGAGGCTGGATTTCATGGGAAAATGAGCTTGTGGAAGGGCACTTTCTGAGGGCTCAGCTAGCAGGAAAGGTCACTTTCTTCTGAAGCCACTAAGCATGTTATTCCAAATCAGTGGAGCTGAAAAGATTTATTTAAAAGGCTATGAAATATCCCTTTTTTAAAGGGAAAAATATGATCAAGGGGATTAGAACGGAGGCTGTACTTGAGAGTCAGGTGTCCTTGAACACCCAGGCAGACTTGGAAAGCTCATTGTGTTGGCATTCAGTGCCTCCCTGTCCCCTTCCCATGGCAGAAGAGGACCCCGGGAAGAGGCTCTTCCCTCTGTCCCTGGGCCTCTGGGGTCCTCTTCTACCCACTCTCAGAAGAACACCACACCCAGGCCACCCTTCCGGGAAGCAACCCCACTGAGCTTGGGGTGATATTATAAATCTTTAAGCACAAGCCTGGCCTGGGAGATGACCAGTCAGAAAGGAAGCCAGCCAGGATCCTGAAGCAGGGTCCTAGAGGCGTCCTGCTTGCCACCAGTTCACCCTTTATTGCTGGATCAAGGGGAGGAGCAAGGGAGTCAGGGGCTTGGAGTAGTGGCTATTTACCAGTCAGCTTGCAGTATTTCATTATTCAGCAACTGGCCCAGCTATCTCAGTGCACATCAGCCACGCTGTGCTGCTTCCCTTGTATCAAAGTTCCCCCTTTCCAATGTGCCTGTGGGTCTGGCTGTCCACTAGGGGTAAGCAGTTGATTAAATGGCTCAAAGAGCTGGGCATAGTGGCTCATGCCTGTAATCCCAACACTTTGGGAGGCCGAGGCAGGTGGATCACTTGAGGTCAAGAGTTCAAGACCAGCCTGGCCAACATGGTGAAACCCCATCTTTACCAAAAATACAAAAATTAGCCTGGTGTGGTGGCAGACACCTGTAATCCCAGCTACTTGGGAGGCTGAGCCAGAAGAATCTCTTGAACCTGGGAGGCAGAGGTTGCCGTGAGCCGAGATTGCACCACTTCACTCCAGCCTAAGCGAAAGAGTGAAACTCCGCCTCAAAAAAATAAATAAAAAATGCCTCAAAGGGATCAACAGCCCCCTCTTCGGAAGCCCAGCCTGCTTACTCACCTGGTACTCCCCTCACCATGAGAGCTGCCACCTCCTGTGGCAAGTGCCAAAGCTCTTGAAGAATTCAACAGGCAGGAAGTCTGCAGCCCACTAGGGACGCTGGAGTGGAGCTAGTGTGTTTCATGCAGTGCAGGCTTGCTGGTGACAAATCCTTTGTTTACCTAGAAAGTATATTTTTTATTCTCATGTTTAAAGTTTATTTTCCCTGGGTGTAAAATGCTGAATTGGCCGTCGCGGTGGCTCACGCCTGTAATCCCAGCACTTTGGGAGGCCGAGGCAGGTGGATCACCTGAGGTCAGGAGTTTGAGACCATCCTGGCTAACATGGTGAAACCCGGTCTCTACTAAAAATACAAAAAATTAGCTGGGCATGGTGGCAGGTGCCTGTAGTCCCAGCTACTCGGGAGGCTGAGGCAGGAGAATGGCATGAACCCAGGAGGCGGAGCTTGCAGTGAGCCGAGATCGTGCCACTGCACTCCAGCCTGGGAGACACAGCAAGACTCCATCTCAAAAAAAAAACAAAAATGCTGAATTTACCATTTTTTTCCAATACTTCAAAAATGTCATTGCCTTATTTCCTGTCCGTGTTGTTTTTAAAGAGTAGTTGGTCTTCATTCATAGGATTGTTCCCCTGTATGTAACATGTCTTTTTTTCTCCAGCTGATTAATGAATATTATTAAATGGAATGAAGTGGGAGGGCCTCGGTGGATAAGTGTTGAATAATGAGCTCCTCCTTCCTTTTATACCCAAGATTTGCTGGTGAGAGAACTCACTCCCTCTCAGAGGGTGTTTTCAGTCCTGGTGTAAAGGACCCGACCTTCAGTCATTGCTCCAGTCTCTCCACTTGGGTACACCCAAGTTGTAAACATCTCAGGAACAGGACACTGTCTTATTCTATAGGCAGATATTCTTTGGTTTATATCGAAGAAGGATAATTAGAAAATTGAATCAAATCCTTTTCCGTTTTCTCCTGAAATGTGGTTTCTTGATTTAGCTTTGCTGCGGTAGCCTGTTGAGAAGACAGTAGTATAGAAATAGAAGGCTCGGGGGGTGGGCATCGCATTGCTGTGATGATCCTGCCTTTTGTGGTTACCTTCTATTTCAGTCTCACACATCTGTGAGCTGGGAGAGACCAGCCCTTATCCTTGCCTCATCTGCTGCCACTCCACTCCCTCGTGTTGTAACTGACTTGTCACCATTCCCTGGAAAATACCATACCCAGTGACAGCTCTGGTCCCACACACTGTTCCCTCTGCTCCCACATAAACTCCTGCAGACCCTGCTCAAATGTCCCACCTCTGTGAAGCTTCGCCCAGCAACCCAGGGAAGAGTTAATCACACCTTCCTCTGGCTGTGCAAAGCCGTTATCCCCAGGTTACTGTGATGATCTGTTTACATGCCTCTTCCCAGACAGACCCGGCAGGGCCCCTAGAAAAACATATGTATCTCTTTCATTTCTATATTCCTGGCATCTAGCATAGTATCTGATCCATTGTATGAGTTCATTCAGTGCTAATTGGCTAATGAACAAGCCAAGCCTCTGCCTTTCTATTGAATCAAGCATGGTCTTCAAGCATAAATTCTCTTCCTCAGGGCAGCATTCAAGGATTTGAAGTCATCTACCATGTCCCTGTAAATCTCGGTAGGCTAGAAGCCCCCCTATACAAAAATATTCAGGTACTCTTCTAAGTGCTTAATGGGTGTTAACCTACTAAATCCTCATAACAACCTAACAGGTGCTGTTGTTGCCCCCATTGTCTAGATGAAGACACTAAGGCGCAGAGAGTAACTTGTCCAGGGTCACCTGCCTGGTCAATGGCAGCGTTGGACTGCAAAGCCCAGTGGCAGCTCAGAGACTGTGCTCTCAGCCACTGAGCTCAGCTGCTTTGATGGCCATTCAGGTGACTGCATTTCCAGAGCTCACACTATCCTGACTGCCCTTTCATTGACCTCCTTCTTGGCAAACCATTTTTTTTTTTTTTTTTTTTTTTTGAGACGGAGTTTGCTCTTGTAGCCCAGACTGGAGTGCAATAGTGCAGTCTCGGCTCACTGCAACCTCCGCCTCCCGGGTTCATGCGATTCTCCTGCCTCAGCCTCCCAACTAGCTGGGACTACAGGCACCTGCCACCACACCCAGCTAATTTTGTTTTTATTTATTTATTTTTTTGAGACAGAGTTTCACTCTGTCGCCAGGCTGGAGTGCAGTGGCACGATCTTGGCACACTACAACCTCCACCTCCTGGGTTCACGTGATTCTCCTGCCTCAGCCTCCCAAGTAGCTGGGACTACAGGCATGCACCACCTTGCCCAGCTAATTTTTATATTTTTAGTAGAGGCACGGTTTCATCATGTTGGCCAGGATGGTCTTGATCTCTTGACCTTGTGATCTGCCTGCCTCAGCCTCCCAAAGTGCTGGGACTACTGGTGTGAGCCACCATGCCCAGCCCATTTGTTTGTATTTTTAGTAGAGACGGGGTTTCACCTTGTTGGCCAGGCTGGTCTTGAACTCCTGATCTCAGGTGATCCGCCTGGCTCAGCCTCAGCCTCCTAAAGTGCTGGGATTATAGGCATGGCAGACCCTTTCTTAAAATGTATTGTCCAGAACAGGTGCTATGTGATTTAGCCAGCACAGCATCAGTGGGGATGCGACATTGCTGCTCTGTACACATCACGCTGTTCATGTTGCCCATGGTCTTTCGGTAGCCAGGTTGCACTGTTGGCTCATTGAGCCTGTAGTCAACTAACTTCTGTTAGCTCTGTATACTCTGTTTTACATGAATATGGTTGATCTTTTTTTAGCCCAAGTACAGGACTTTCTTTACCCTCATCCCTTGTAGATTTCATCTTCTTGGCTTCCTGCAAATATTGTAACCTGATGAGATGTTTTTGGATCTTTGTTCTGTCACATAATCTTATCCCTTATAGCTTCATAATTTATAAGCCTGTCTTTAGGACTTCACTCGTTTCACTGGTTAAAATATGTGTAAAGAGATTAGACCAAAGGCCTAGCCACTAGACACGCCCCTCCAGAGTGACACTGACATTCTTTGGATTTAGCCGTCAAACCAGTTATCAATTTACATAGTTATATACTTTTTACCCAAATTTTTTCATTGTCCACAAATATGCCCTCAGGGGTTTTGTAAATGTATTTTGAGACTCAGGGACACTGTAATATCCTTTCATTCTATCTCAGTACAATTTGAAACTCATCCTAAAGTTAAAAAGTGACATTCAAGCTGCATGACCAGCTGTAACCGTTTTAATTCCTAGATACATGGAGCACAGATGTTAGGAAACATCACCACTTTAGAGAGAACCCAATGCATGAAAATCTAAACTTACAAAATTATATTGGAGGCTAGGGTGTGCTTAGGTAAACTATCGTTCATCCACTAAATAGAATTGTTATACGAGTATGTTCTATGATGTTTTTGAAGAGTTTGCAATAACATAGACAAATTTTGTGTAATAATGGTAAGTTCGAAAAGCAAGATACAGAATTATGAAGATGGTATGATCATAAGTTTAAAACAAGGAGAAAATAACTAAACATTTTTTAAAAATAGACTTCAGTAAGGGTCCCCAACCCCTGGGCTGAGGACCAGGACTGTCTGTGGCCTCTTAGGAACCAGGCCACACAGCATGAGGTGAGTGGCTGGTGAGGGAGCATCCTCACCTGAGCTCCGCCTCCTGCCAGATCAGCAGTGGCATTAGAGTCTCATAGGAGCTCTAACCCTATTGTGAACTGCGCATATAAGGAATCTAGGTTGCACGCTCCTTATGAGAATCTAATGCCTGATGATCTGAGCGTAACAGTTTCATCCCCAAACCATCTCCCCGTTCCTCTTCCCGGTCCGTGGAAAAATTGTTTTCCACAAAACTGATCCCTGGTGCCAAAAAGGTTGGGGACTGCTGGGCTAGAAGTAAAAACTCCAAAATGTTAACAATGGTTCGACGATGCATAGCTTTTTTTTCTCCTTCTTTCAATAATTCCCAAAAATATATAAAATGAACACTCATGGTTTTATCACAGTAACCTTTTCAGGTGGGAAGTTGGGAAAGTTTGCTGCAACAGTTTACCCATTGCAAAAAGAGTGGTAAACCTGGATTATTCGGTTACTGAAAGAAAAGGGTCAAGCACCCCAGCGTGTGGCCCAGGAGTCCACGGACAGGGACCCTCAACTGCCTTCTGCTCTGAGGTGCCCACTGTGTCACGTGTGTAAGGTTTTTTTGGTTTTTTTTTTTTTTTTTTGAGACAGGGTCCCACTCTGTTGCTCAGGCTGGAGTGCAGATCATAGCTCACTGCAGACTCCATCTCCCAAGCAATCCTCCTGCCTCAGTCTCCCAAGTAGCTGGGGCTATAGGCACATGCCACCATACCTGGCTATTTTTTATTTTATTTTATTTTTAGTAGAGACAAGGTCTCGCTATGTTGCTCAGGCTGGTCTCAAACTCCTGAGCTCAAGCAATCTTCCTGCCTCTGCTTCCCAAAGTGCTGGGATTATACGCATGAGCCCCTGCACCTCCCAGGTCTATAAATCTTACCTCCCCACCCAGAGTGGCTGCTCTGCCTCAGGCTGCAGCCTCTGGGAAGAGGAGACTTCTGGACAGGCTGGTGGGGTGAGGGTGGGTTCCATGCCCCCGGGAAATAGGACAACCTCCTCATAGGTAGAGTGGGCAGGTACTAACTAGTGCCATGTGAGCCTAAGCAAGTTACGTAACCTCCCTCAGGCTGGCTCCATCCCCTCATAATAACTCAGGTTTCTGTGTTCTCAGATACCTAGAATTGTACCACTAATAGTAAATTGTATTGGAGTGGTTGACCATGTATTAGTTTCTCTTCTAAGATACCGATAAAGGGAGTGAAGATGAGTGTGAACAAGTCAGAAAATTCTTACTGTAATGAACTTGTCAAAATGGATTAATTAGGAAGCACTGGGCTAAGGGAAGGGAGTTGAACTCAAAAGGAGACCAGAATACAGATCCCCCTTAAATGCTGACACATTTGCAATTTGGCCAAAGCCTGCCTCTAGTACTGAGGTTATACACTACAGGTGATATTCAAGATATTTAACAACTGGTAAGCTTTGGGACCAACCAATCTGAACAGACATCGGCAGTGACCAATCAGAGTAGATACTGTCTGGGAGCCTCCATCACCCCTCCACCCTGCACAGACTGGAGAGCAGGCCCTGTCTTCCCAGAGGTGTTCACTCAAGGGTCCACCAGCAACTTCCCTGTTCAGGCACTCAGAGCAGCAACTGAGAGGTCTGCCCTGGCACAGTCACTTTGGGAAGAATACAGCTTTTTTTCCCTCCCTTTTTCAATAATTCCCACAAATATATAAAATGAACAGGTCTTGGTCCCACAGCTGCCCTCACACTCTTATTCTTGCTTTCTTCTCTTCCAAGATAGCACGTTTGCCCTATGCTGTCCATCATGCACCTGGCAGGATCCCCTTGTTTTCTGGGTGAAGGCAGCAGGAAAGGGGGAGCCATTCCTTGCCCTCCCTTTTGTGGCATGGCGGCCCCACCTTTGGCTTTCAGATGACACGGCCAGCAGGTTTTCTGGGGTATGGGAGACTTGAGGGTATGGTCGTGAAGATTTTTTTTGCAGCGTCTTCTGCATACAAATACTACCATCTGTAGGAACCATGCAAACTCCAGCAGTAAGCTCGATGAAGCCATTGTGATCTGCAGGACTCACCTGAGGTCTTCTTGGGGTCAAATTTTCCCCATTGTCAATCCCTATGCCTTTTATTATGGAATTGGAGTCTGAGTTCCCCATGAAGGAGAGCAAGCCTGGGAGCACAGAATGGCCTGCGTGGCCTGGTTTCACAGGCCTGAGGCATCACTGTGTGTGAAGGTGGTTTTCAGTAGCCCACGCGCTGAGCTCGGTGGAGCCCAAGGCCAGGAGAACTGAGTCATGGGTGTGCTTCCGTGCAGGTCTTTTGTCTTAGCCACATTTTCTTGTCCCCAGCTGCCCTTCCAAGCCTGACTCTAACCAATTTGCAAATGCTATGGGTTGGAAGCTAGGGAAGGAGTGATCAGCCAATGGCTTCTGTAGCTGGAAGATCAATACCCTCATATCTACCCAGAAATATTTCCTAAAATTCACAATAATGCACCCTAGGGAGTTCTTTCCCGCCCGTAACTCTGGATCCTCATACCAACCCTCTGAGAGAAGCGAGTCAGGTTAATTACTATCCTCCTTTGATAGATGAGGACAAAGGAGCCCCTAGGGTTGAAAAGCTCATCTAAGGCCCCACTGCTAATGAGAGACAGAGCTGGGACAAGATCTGCCTCCGGGAACCTGGAACAGCAGCTGATGCAATCAGGCTCCGTTCCAGAATTTGAGAACTTTCCTGGTACCCTCTGTGATGAGAAGAGGGAGTAATCATGGCATGGAGGCGCTGGCTTCCGCTTTGCCCAGGTGGAAGCTTGGAGAACAAAGCAGTTCTGTGACCTCCCTGGGCCCCACTGTGAGCAGAGATGGGGCCAGGACAGGAAAGCCTCCTCCCTGCCCTCCTTCCTGTGTCCCTCCTGGTGGCCTCTCCCCGTGCTCTTACGCTGTCCTCCTCTACTGTCCCTCCTCACTGGAGACTCACTGAGGCCCAAGGCCTGCTAACTAGCAACATAGATTCCCACCAAGGGACCCAGCTCTCGCCGCCCCACACACAGCGAGTTAGGAAAAGGCCACTACCCAGAGTATTCCTTTCAGTAGAACAGTGCTTTTATATTTGCTTTTAAACTTTTTTTTTTTTTTTTGAGACAGAGTTTCACTCTTGTCGTCCAGGCTGGAGTACGGTGGCGCAATCTCGGCTCACTGCAACCTCCACCTCCTGGGTTCAAGCAATTCTCCTGCCTCAGCCTTCCAAGTAGCTGGGATTACAGGTGCCCACCACCACGCCCAGCTGATTTTTGTATTTTTGGTAGAGACAGGGTTTCACCACGTTGGCCAGGCTGGTCTTGAACTCCTGACCTCAGGTACTCCGCCCACCTCAGCCTCCCAGAGTACTGGGATTACAGGTGTGAGCCACCGCGCCCGGCCTAAACTCTTTTTAAAAACAATGTTATTGAGGTATATTAACATACCATACAGTTCACCCATTTAAAGTCTACAATTCAATGACTTTTAATGTATTCAGAAATGTATGTCCATCAGCAGAATCAGTTTTAGAACATTTTCATTACCCCCAAAAGAAACATCATCCCATCCCCCTTCAGCATCACCTGTCCCCACAAGGTCCCTCATCCCCCAACCTTAGACAACCACTAGTCAGCTTTCTCTATCTATGGATTTGCCTAGTCCGAATATTTCACATAAGTAGAGTCACACAACATGTGGTCCTTTGTGACTTCTTTCACTCAGCATAATGTTTTCAAGGTTTATCCATGTGATTGAAGCAGGTATGAGTACTTCATTTCTTTTTATCGCCAAGTACTATTTCATTGTTTGGATATGTCACATTTTGTTTGTCCATTCATTAGCTGATGGACATTTGGGTTGATGCTACTTTTTGGCTCTTATGATAAAGCTGCCATGAACATTCATGTACAAGTTTTTATGTGGATATGTTTTCACTTCTCTTGGGTATATACCTAGGAGCGGAATTACTGGGTCATGTGCTACTGCTTGAGGAGCTACCAGACTGTTTTCCAAAGGGGCCACACTATTTTGCATTCCCACTAGCAATGTATAAGGATTCAATTTATCCACATCCTCACCAACACTTTTTTTTTTTTTAATTTTAGCCATCCTAGTGGATGTGAAGTGGTGTTTCATTGTGGTTTTGATTTGCATTTCCCAGATGGCTGATGATGTTGAACATCTTTTCATGTGCTAATTGGCCATTAGTATATCTTCTCTGGAGAACTGTCTATTTAGACCCTTTGTTCATTTTTAATTGGGTTTTTAAAATTATTGAATTATAAAAGTTTTTTAAATATTCCAAATGTAAGTCCCTTACTAGATGGATAATTGCAAAAAAAATTTCAAACCAAATTTTCAACTCAAGTTCTTTGGTGTTGTCTTTTTCACTTCCTTGATGTTGTCCTTTGAAGCACAGAAGTTTTTCATTTTGATGATATCTAGTTTATGTCCTTTTTCTTTTGCTGCTTTTGTTTGTGGCATCATATCTAAGAAACCACTGTCTAATCCAAGGTCATGAAGATTTATGCCTATGATTTCTTCAATTTTTGTAGTTTTAGCTCTTCAGTTTAGGTCTTTGATCCATTTTTAGTTGATTTTTATACACTGTATGAGATAGGGGGTCCAACTTCATTCTTTTGCATGTGGGTAATGATCCCAGCACCATCTCTTGAAAACACTATTTTTTCCCATTGAATTGTCTTGGAATCTTTGCAAATATCACTTAACTATAAATGTAAGGGTTATTTCTAGACTTCATTTTTTGTTGCTCTATATATCTCTCTTATTCTAGTACTATGCTATCTCAACTACTGCAGTTTGTAGTCCGTTTTGAAGTCAGGAAGTATGAATACTCCAACTTTGTTCTTTTTCAAGATTGTTTTGACAATTCAGGCCTTAGAAAGGAATAAAATGCTGATACAGGCTATAATGAGTGAACCTTGAAACCATTATCCTAAGTGAAAGAAGCCAGTCACAAAAAGGCCACATATTGTCGGATTCCATTTATATGAAATGTACAGAATAGGCAAACCCATAGAGACAGAAAATAGATTAGTGGTGCCCAGGGCAGAGGAATGGGAGAAAATGGGGCATGACTGCTAATGGGTATGGAGTTTTTTGTTAGGGTGTTGAAAATGTTCTGGAATTAGATAGTAGTGATGATTGTATTACCTTGTGAATAAACCAAAACCCACTAAATAGTACACTTTAAAATGGTGAATTTTATGACGTGTGAATTGTATCTTGAAAAAAATTTTAAGAAATCATTTGAATATCCTTATATCTATGAAAAGCATTGTATATGTAGTTTAAAATCTTCCCACAAAGAAAAAAATACCCTCCAGGCCCAAATAGCTTCACTGGTGAATTCTACCACTATTTAGGAAATAAATAATATCAATTCTACAAACTCTCCCAAAAATTGAAGAGAATACTTCCCAACTCATTCTAAACCTTATTGTGATAGCAAAACATGACAAAAACCTGTATAAGAAAAGCAAGTGACAGATTAATATCTTCCATTAATATCGATGCAAAAATTCTAAACAAAATTTTAGCAAATTGAAGCCAACAATATATAAAAAGGATAATACATATTGACCAAGAGTGTTTTATCCCAGGAATGCAAATTTCATTTAATATTTGAAAATCAATGTTATAACCATTTTGGAAAATGATTTGGCAGTTTCTTTAAAAGTAAAACTTACATCTGTCATATGATCCAGACATTTCACTTCTATGTATTTACCCAAGAGAAATGAAAGCATATGTTCATAGAAAGACTTGTATACAAATGTTCATCACAGCTTTTCCATAACCAAAACCTAAAGCTACCCAAATGTCCATCAACATTCAAATGAAAACACTGGTCTTTCCATACAGTGGAGTCACCACTGGGCAATAAAAGGGAATAAACCATTCACAACACTACAGATGTATCTCAAGAGAGTTGTGCTGAGTGAAAGATGACAGAAATAAATGAAGTAAATTCTGTGTGGTTCCATTTATGTAAAATTCTAGAAAATGCAAACTAATCTACAGTGATGGAAAACAAATTAGTGGTTGCCTAGGGATGGAAAGGGATTACAAAGAGGAATGAGGAATGTTTTGAGGATGATGAATATGTTCTTTCTTTTTTCTTTTGAGACAGAATCTCGCTCTGTTGCCCAGGCTGGAGTGCAGTGGTGTGATCTAAGCTCACTGCAATCTCCACCCCCCAGGTTCAAGTGATTCTCCTGCCTTAGCCTCCCAAGTAGCTGAGATTACAGGCAAGCACCACCATGCCCAGCTAATTTTTATATTTTTTTAGTAGAGACGGGAGTCTCACCATGTTGGCCAGGCTGGTCTTGAACTCCTGACCTCGACTGATCCGCCTGCCTCACCCTCCCAAAGTACTGGGATTACAAGCTTGAGCTACCACTCCTGACCTAATATGTTCATTATTTTTATTGGTGATGGGGTGTGTGTGTGTAAACTTACCAAAATAGCACACTAAATATGTGCAGTTATTGTATTTCAGTTATACCTCAATGAAGCTGTTTTAAAATAAATACGTTTATTCAATTAACAAATATTTGAATGCCAACTATGGTCTAGGTGTTGGAGATACAAGGCTGAAACACAAGACTCTAGACAAGGTTCCTGCCTTCGTGGAGTTTATATTTAAGTGGAAAACTTATATAGACCAGATTATTTTTAAGAGTCCTGGAATTTACCCACACAGCTCTTTCAGCCCCAGAGGAGAAGTTTCCTCCTTCCCAGAGCTGCAGGAGAACTGGCAACACAGCTGGATGTAGGGTGGCATGGAGCTGGGTGTAGGGTGGCATGGCGTTGGAGTCCAGTGATAGACTAACAGTGGTTAGATTGTCTCGCTTCTCTCTGGATGTCCGCCTTAAGGCATCTGATCACCATCCATGCTCCCACACCTGACCAGCAGGAAGTGGGTCAGGTCTGAGAACAGACCCTTGTGGTCCCTTGTAGTCCTTCATGTCTGAGAACAGACCAGATGGCACCACGGAGACCTGCTGAGCCAGAGAGAGCCAGGTTGTGTTGTGCAGATGGAGGGTGCTAAGGAAAGAAGGGAAGTCGGAGTAGAGAGAGGGGGTTGCCCTGTTGCTAGAGCACTTTCTGGCTAATGTTTTCACTCCTTTGGAGGCTTGATTCCATTAAATAACCTGGTGGAGCCCCTTTTTTGCTTAAACTTATTTGAGTGGCTTCTGTTATTGCAATTAAGAAGAGCTTTGACCAGGCGTGATGACTCACATCTATAATCCTAGTGCTTTGGGAGGCTGAGGTGGGAGGATTGCTTGAGGCCAGGAGTTCGAGACCAGCCGCAGAAACATCGCAAGACCCCTTTTTCTAAAAATAAAAAATAAGTTAACTGAGCATGGTGGCGTGCACCTGTAGTCCCAGCTACTCAGGAGGCTGAGGCAGGAGGATCACCTGAGCCCATGAGTTTGAGGCTACAGTGAGCCATAATCAAGCCACTATACTCCAGCCTGGGTGAGAGAGCGAGCCCCTGACTCAAAAAAAAAAAAAAAAAAAAAGCTTTTATTCCCCTTCACTCCCTTGGGTGAGCTCTGCCTTCAGGGGATGAGGAGAAGACACTTCCTGGCCTCCCCATCACAGTGGGCTGTGGCTTGGATCCATTCATTAATTACAGCAGCTGCCACTCTCAGAGAGCAGCAGGCTGTGTGGGAAGGGAGGGAGGTCAGATTGCTCCAACCACCAAGGAAGACAGGTGAAGGCAGGCCTGGGTGAACAGCCTTGGGAACTCTCAAGAAGGCATCAGTGGGAAGGCACTGGGATGAATCTAAATAGGATGAAAAAGTAGGCTTCAGGCAGACCCATAGGGATTGAGGCCAGAGGGCCGGGAGCAGTGTGTTAGGTGCCCTGCAGACGTCTCCATGTTTCGGTGGCACTGGGCCCCAGCTTTGTTCACCTGGCTGTCCTCCATCTCCTTCTCTTCTCACCCCTTCTTGTTTTCCTGTTTCCTCTCTAAGCCTCCTAGCTCACAGCACTCATGATGGATGTTCCATGCCCACCAGAAACACACAGTACTAAAACCAGTGCTCCTTTGGGAACAAAACCTTGGCCTGAGATTCAGGTGATCTGATTTCTAGTCTTCATTCTGCTCCCAACTCACCAAGTGACCAGGAGCAAACATTACTGCCTGTGCCTTGGATTCCCCACCTAGAAACTTTCTTCTAAAGGCACAGAAGCAATGTGGAAGAAAGGCCAGTTGGCTGGCATCAGGGGCCTGGGTTCCAGCCCTGCCTCCTGAGTGTTAACTGTGCCACCTCAAGCAAGTTGCCAAGCCCGGTGGGTCTTGGCTTCCTCACTCACTGTCCAATGAGAGAGAATATGGCCAGCATCCCACACATGGCTGTGGGGAAGATCCTGCAGTTCCCTTTAAGTCTTAAGCAGAGGGAAACTTTCCTTCATCCGACGGGGGCCCAATGGACACATCTGCTTTACCAAGTGAGATTTTCCTGTCATCTACAAGAACGCGTAGAGAAATGAATGTGCATATGTGGGAGGCACCGGGATGGCATAAAGCCAGCCGTGGGATTGCTTATCCAGCCAGGCAGGACTCCTGTCCTGGCATCTTCCCTTGCCACCCATCTGGAGACCAAGACCCCAAATTCCAGATGTGAGGCTCTGTGAGATCAAGCCAGTCCTCACACCAGAATGACCTGCATCCTCCGCCGTCTCAGGGGAGGCCAGTGCTGTTTACTTCACACCTTCCGACGGTTTGGGAAGAGAATCCAATGTTGTAAAGCCTGCCATCTTCTTGAATGGCACCAGATACTGACACTCGGTACACGCAGCTCTCTGGAGCATGCTGTTTTCTCAGTGGCACTGATCTGCTGCCTTCACAGAGAGTTCTGATACAATCATGGCATGCAGAAAAGAGCAAACTATCAAGGGGCCAGAGCACCACGGTTCTCAGACACACAATGGGAGAGCCAGGTAAGGACATAGAAATCAGCCAGCCCCCTAGAAAGGCCCCCCAGAAGTAACTCACCTGAGGTGATGGTAGAGACTGGATTTGCTTTCAGGAGTAAACCAAGGAACAGCAAAACAAAAATAAGCCTCATTAGGAGTCGTGTTACTCTTTGGTTTTTAACTTCAAATTAATTTCTCTTCTGAACCTTCTGCAGACCAAGCTGCCAAATGTAACTCCAGTTTTCCACACTTCTGCCTATAGCCCTGCACCGTAGTGAACTAAAATTCAGAAAGACTGGAAGCTAAGGAAGTCACTCAGTCATCAAACATTAAATTCTGTTCCCTGGCAGCTATGTACCCAGGCAGGAGATTGAATGGGAACTCTTTGGAGAGATTTCCAGCAACAGGAGTTGAAACAAAAAGTCTTTTCTGCTTAATCCTCATTTAGCCAGAGCATTAAACTGCTTCCTAAAAAGCACCACAAGTTTGTCCACATGATATTCTTTACAATGGTGTGTCCTTTCTGAACAATGGATTTTCTTCTCAGATGTGGCTCCTGATTTAAGCAAACCAAACCGACACAACTTCATACCTGCTGGATGGCTAAGGGATGTTTGCTCACATTACAACACTCATCTTGCCAGCTGGCTTCCTGTAGCTTCCTTTAAACAGATCGAGATTTTCCTCCATCCAATGTGAGCCCAGTGGACACGTCTGCTATGTGAAGTAAGACTGTCCTGAAATCCATGTTGGTTATTTACCCTTGTGGTACTCACGGCCATCCAGAAGGGTATTGCCTCCTTCAGCTCAACTCTGGCTGACTGGCGGAGAAGAAAGCAGAGATTAGACAGAGGTCACAGATTCTGAGCAGTGAGACCAAGGAGGCAAGAGCAGATGGATCTGAGGTCCCTGGCAAATTATTCTCTGCCTTATACCCTGCCACTAGTGTTTTCCACAAAGCCCATATGGAGATGGCCAAGGATTGTGTGTGTGTTTTATATATGTATGCATCTATACATATATAACAGCTTTAATGATATATAATTCACATACATATAAAAACATAGATGAAAATAACTTAGATAGAATTCACACACCTTTTGCCCATTTAAATTGTACAGTTCAGTGTCTTTTAGTATATTCCCAGAGTTGTTCATTCTTGCCATACCGATTTTAGAAAATTTTCATCATCCCAAAAGGAAACATCATGTGTCACCATGCCTGGCTAATTTTTTTTCTATTTTTTATAGAGACAGGGTCTCACTGCATTGCCTAGGCTGGCCCTGAACTCCTGGGCTCAAGTGATCCTGTCACCTCAGCCTCCCAAAGTGTTGGGATTACAGGCGTGAGCCACCATGCCTGGCCAATGGTAGGATATTTGGAAGCATCCTTGGCCTCTACTTACTAGAAGCCAGTAGCTCCACCCCTCAAGTTATGACAACTAAAAATGCCTCTAGACATTGCCAAATATCCTTGGGGGCCCAAATTGCCCCCAGTTGAAAACAATTATGTTATCCGAAAGTAGCTCACTCAGTTTGCGAGTTTTTGTGGAACATTGTAAAACTCAGCCTGACCTCTTTGTGCCACCCAGCAAGTTCCCAGAGGCCTGCCTCGCTCTTTCCCTGGTACACGCCTGCAGGAGGTACCTGCTTAGGAAATGGATGCTTCCATTCCAGCTGAATCAGCACCCTGGTCTGAAGTGCCCACTCCCAGCGAGACTCTGTGGTGGACCCTGTGACCTCACCTGGCAACTCGAGAAGAGCAGTCTGCTGGGCAAACACTTGGGCAGGACAAGCAAAGCCCCACAGAAATCCTTCTGGGCACGTGTCTGCTTGCCTGTGGTCTCGAGGGCCCTGTGTTGCCACTAGAATGCCATCAGCTGCTCCACTTTGGAGAGATTTAATGGAGGGACTGGAGGCAGGGACTAATTTCAGGTGTCTCCTGGGTCCTAGGAAAAAAAAGAGAAAGCCCTGGTTTAACCTTTAGCGAGGTCAGGACTGACCAGGCACGAGGCTGGGTACTGAGAACAGATGACTAAACCCATTCCCTGCCCTCGGGGTCAGGGATTCTGCTGAAAGGTGATCATGGGCAGCTGCTTCGCCCTCATCCCCAGCTTGGTGCTGGCACTTCTCTGGGGTATAGACATCTAATGACTGAGTCCCTGCCCTTGAGAGGCTACAGTCTGGTGGGGGAGGCGGCAGGTTGGCAAAGCTTACAGAAATGAAATGGAGATTGCAAAAGCTCTCTGAAGAGACGAGGCTGGGCTGGGGTGATCAGGGAGGCAGGAGCCAGTGCAACTGAAGAAAGATGGAGTTTGGAGGTGCTGAGTTCTGCAGACGAGTGTTCCAGGCACAGACGGCCCCAAAAGCTGCTCTAGACTGGAAATGTCTGGGCTCCAGACCCCTCCCCAGGGCCCCAAACAGCAGTAAGCCTATCTCTAAAGAGCTGAGGTCAGAAAAGGCATGTGGAGGCCCCACTGGGGAACATGACTTGAGTTAACCTCTCATGAAAGTACTTGCCTGGCTTCTGACTCTTCAAGAAAGGCAAATAGAATAAAGAGGCTTCCCACAGAATTTCAAGATGACAGAGAATCTGTGGATGAATTCTGCTAGTGAAAGACAGTGCATATCACAACCTGGATGGAACTGGAGACTATTATTCTAAGTGAAGTAACTCAGGAATGGAAAACCAAACATTGTATGTTCTCACTCATAAGTTGGAGCTAAGCTATGAGGATACAAAAGCATAAGAATGATACAATGGACATCAGGGACTCTGGGGAAAGGGTGGGAGGGGGGTGAGGGATAAAAGACTACAAATTGGGTTCAGTCTATACTGCTTAGGTGATGGGTGCACCAAAATCTCACAGATCACCACTAAAGAACTTACTCATATAACCAAATACCACCTGTTCTCCCAAAAACCTATGGAAATAAAAAAAAAAAAGAAGACAGACAGTGCATATCCCTTCTAGGACTCATAGAGCAAAAGAGGCTCGCATAAAGCTATCCTGCTGGCCGGGTGCGGTGGCTCACGCCTGTAATCCCAGCACTTTGGGAGGCTGAGGCGGGTGGATCACATGAAGTCAGGAGTTTGAGACCAGCCTGGCCAACATGGCGAAACCCCGTCTCTACTAAAAATACAAAAAATTATCCCAGGTGTGGTGGTGCAAGCCTGTAATCCCAGCTACTCGAGAGGCTGAGGCAGGAAAATCGCTTGAACCCAGGAGGAGGTGGAGATTGCAATGAGCCGAGATCGTGCCATTGCACCCCAGCCTGGGCAACAAGAGTTTTGAAACTCCATCTCAAAAAAAAAAAAAAAAAAAACTATCCTGCTGCCTGGAATGCTGATTCCTCATGCGCTGGTGTTCCACCTTTGAGGAGACGGGCAGGGGGAATAGATGTTTTAGAGAACAGCACTGAGGACTAAGTCACAGGATGTTCAAGTTAACAAAATTGCACATATTTGCTGACTTTTCCTTCCAGGGCCTCTAGGTTAAAAATGAGGTTGTCCAGCCAGGCGTGGTAGCTCACGCCTGTAATCCCAGCACTTTGAGAGAATTGCTTGAGCCCAGGAGTTCAAGACCAGCCTTGGTTGGGCAACAGAGTGAGACCCCACCTTGACAAAATTTTAAAAAAGGGGGGCTGTTCTTCTTGAAGACTCAAGTACATAAGCTAATAAAGGCTCTGATAAGTCCTGCAATTTACAAACCAGTTTAACTATATCTCAGATTTCTCCAAATTTGACATGAAGCCTATTCACTAGGTAACATCTAATAACAATAACAACAACACTTTAGGAAGATTGAGCTAGTGCAACCTCTTATTGTAAATGGTGTCTTAGGAATTAATACTGTGGGTCCTAGAATCTGGTCATCTTTATTAGAAAGGGGTCCTAGAGGTCTCATATCAGGACTCCAGGTTCCCATCTGGACAGTATAGGCAAGAAGAGTTTGGGGAAGGGACTGGTTTTTCCCTCTCACCTGAGCTAGAGCCCCAGAAGGCTTGCCACTCCCAGGCTGGCTCTCCTGCCAGGTGGCAGGACTCCCTTCACCTGCCTCAGCAAGTCATTGAAGTGACCTCCCTGGCCAGAAGCTCTGGCCTTGCTTCTTCCCAGGGCTTTTTCCTTACAAATAGTAGAAAAGGAAAATGGTAGCTGCACTCTGTATTTTAATGTGATACGTTCAGGTTGAGCTTTTATATTTCTAACCTACTCCCACGCCTACTCTTTCAGATCCAGGTGTGAGTTTAAATGCAAACCATACCAATTTCTTTCTCAGAAGAGCATCTTACTACTAACAGCTCAATACCATGAGTTAGCACTGGCTGAAATGTTTTAGAGACCCAAACTTATATGGAGAGCAAGACATTCAGAACAAAAACGTAAAGAGCTTTGAACAGATTTTAAATGACAAAGGGATTCTGTCCTGTGCAACCATTCAAAAAGCTCTTTTAACACTAATATGAGAAGTCATGTGTAATAGATGAAGGAGAAAAAGTAGGTTCCAGTAAAGTACAATAGAATCATTTCAATTTTGGAAAAAGAAAGTCTATGTGTTTGTATGTGGAGAGAGGGAAGGAAAGACGGGAATTAAACCTACTTGTCATTCCTCTTAGGGAATGGAGGTGGGGAGTAGCTTGAGAATTGAGGAATGACATTCACTCTGAAGTGTACTTCTTTAATTATTGAAATTTTTAAATGAACCTGTGCTACTTTTGCAATTAAAAAATACAAATCTGCCTTGCTGGATGGCAAAATGAAACCTCCAAAAATGGACTGGCCAGGAAGGCATAGTGTGCCCTGGGAATGGCAGGTACCAAAGAGGTGTGAAGGAACAAGAGTCTATTTTAACTGGGGGCACAAAGGAAGGATTCATTCTCAGTTGAAATTTGCCTCTTTTTTTTTGAGACAGGGTCTCGCTGTGTCGCCCAGGCTGGAATGCAGTGGCTCTATCATGGCTCACTGCAACCTCCGCCTCCTGGGCTCAAGCCATCCTCCCACCTCAGCCTCCCGTGTAGCTTGGACTACAGGTGTGTGCCACCAAGCCTGGCTAAATTTTGTATTTTTTGGTAGAGACAGGGTTTCACCATGTTGTCCAGGCTGGTCTTAAAACTCTTGATTGCAAGCAACCCGCCTGCCTTGGCCTCCCAGAGTGCTGGGATTACGGGTGTGAGCCACCGCACCCGGCCAAAAAATACAAATCTAAATGCAAATCTGCCCTGCTAGATGGCAAAATGAAAGCTCCAGAAATGAACTGGCCAGGAAGGCAAAGCATGTCCTGGGAAGGGCAGGTACCAAAGAGGTGGGAACAAGACTCTGACTTAACTGGAGGCACAAAGGAAGGATTCATGCTCAGTTGAAATTTGACATGTTTTGCTTTTTGATAAGAAAACGTAAAGATCATGAAGACCCGTGCCATTCAACTTAACAAATCCTGAGGCATATTGTGTATACCTACTCTGTGTCAATACAGTTCCTACACACATATATGTGGTCATTTAAATGCCATATGACATCCAAGTTGAGGCAGTTTTCCAGAACCAATCATTCTCAAGTCACGGCATATGGAAAAGAGACATTTAGCCTGGAGAATTCCGTTGCAAAATAGCTTATCATTTTCAGGTTTTGCCTAAAGATTTTCAGCAGGCTCTGGCCCCAGTGCACCTTTGTCAAGGGAGCAGCTCCAATAGTTTGTCAAGAGAATAAAAGTATCGGCAGCCAGGACTGGTTTTAGCCAAAACTGCAGAGATGGCGGAGTCTTTTCTTCTAATCTCCCAGTCTCCCATCTGTCTACCCCTTCCCTACCTGAGCACTCAGATCTACACTTTGGTTACCCCCATCTCCTTTTCCATCCCCCCTCACACCCACCTTCTTTCAAAACTCTTTGATAGATCTTAAAAAGGGAGCTGGTGCCAGCTTTTACACTTTAGTATGAATGTAACTCAGGGTCACATAGCTTAGAATGTCTAAATTTTAAGTTTTATTTTGGATTATGAAACGGGAGGTTGAATCCCTTTCCAGGTAAAAGAATCTTCAGGCATCAGCTAGCAGGTAGAGGCAGTGGTTTTTGAACAACCCTTCTGCTGTTGCTCCAGAAGCCACACTGCCTCACTGTTGTCAGCCTATAGCCCAGGTCCAGGGCATTCTCACCCAGAGGCTCCATGCAGGGCCTCTCTCCGTGCTCTGGAGGGAATTGGCCCTCATTCTCCGTGGACCAAGTGATGCATATGAGATCTCTGGTGCAGGCCACTGCACTCTTTGTAGGACAGAATTTCGACATTCAGGATCGAGCAGGGCCTCAGATTCACTGTTGAGAGCCCAGGGGAAATAATGCTGGACAGTAGCAGGGACAAGTCCTGGTTCTGTTCCTTAAGAATTATGTGACCTTAGGCAAGCTATGTATCCCTCTTTAAGCTCAGTTTTCTGACCTATAAAAAGGAAACAACAGTGTTGATTTTACAGGGTTGTTCTAAGGACTAAATGAGATAAAGAATGCGAAGTGCTTAGCACAGTGCTGAGCAGGGAGAGGGCCCTCAGTAAATATGAGCTGTTTGCAGCTCTTATTACTTGGTGGGACAGAGCTAGGGGCCTGTGGGAAGAAAGAAAACAAAAGGGCCAAAGCAGGCTAGAAGCTGGGGTTGGAGAACTCAGAATAATGACACCTGTTTCCATCAGCTCCAGCTTTGATCGTGTCCTTTTACAGGATCCCCAGGCAGGAGAACACCGAGTTAGGAATGGTGACTGGCTTCCCAGTAGAGTCTGGGTTTTGAACTCATGAGTAAGGACAGCAGCTCCTCCGTTTTGCAGGGGCATCCACCTGAACCACAGGCAAGGCAGAAGTGATCCTAAGGCGTTAAATAGATAGTGCAGGCTAGGCACGGTGGCTCAGGCCTGTAATCCCAGCACTTTGGGAGGCTGAGATGGGTGGATCACTTGAGGCCATGAGTTCGAAACCAGCCTGGCCAACATGGTGAAACCCTGTCTCTACTAAAAAAATACAAAAAGTAGCCTGGCATGGTGGCGCATGCCTGTAATCCCAGCTACTCAGGAGGCTGAGGCAAGAGAATCACTTGAACCCGGGAGGTGGAGGTTGCAGTGAGCCACGATAGCACCACTGCACTCCAGCCTAGGCAACAGAGCGAGACTCTATCTCAAAAAAAAAACATAGTGCACAGTCTACAAGCAAAGTGAATATATTTTACCTGTGCCTGTGTGCCCTCACTTTATACACAATTGTAATAAACTTCATCATGTGGTTGTCAAATCCACAGCGGACTATGAGCAGCAAACTAGGGACTCAACAGGCACACCAAGCAGAGAGCAGTGATAGCTGACAGTCTGACAAAGAGACAGAAAAAAATACAAAGGCAGACTGAGAATTCACCAAGAGTCACAGCTCTCAGGCTCTTTAGAGAGGTTTCTTCCGCCCTTCGACTTCTGAGTGCTGCGCTATGTGATGATCCAAATCATAACTGATGTTCGAATCTTGACCCTGTAAAAGGATATTAAATTATCGTCAATTTTAAGCAGCCAGTTGTGTGAATGATAGTAACCTCTGGGTGGAGTGGTGCTTTCAAGCGTGCATGTGCTTTCCATGGGTTTGTTTCCATGTGTTTGCTTACCATTGGATTCCCGTGGTAATCATGTGGTATAGGAAGGGTGTGTATTATTTTATAGAGAGAAAAACTAAGGCCTAGAGTGGCTAAGAGACTTGCCTGGGCTTATGAAACGAGTGAGTGGTAGATCTGGGCTTGACTCCAGGACTTCTGACTTGAGGCTGAATGCATTTTCCACCACACACATTTTCAAACCCTGTTCCTTGGATCCCCAGGGTTCTGCCCCAGGGCCACAGGAGGGCTGCAGGAGCTGCTGTAGGATGCAGAGAAGGCTCATGCACAGGGCTGTGGCTTCCTGCCTCTGATTCAGTGAGAAGCATTCGGTATTTATCTGAAAGAGACTTGGGATGGGGAAAATCAAAAAGGTCCTATGCTGAGAACATTTCTATCCAAAATGACTAAAATCCAAAGAAAGTCGTGGGCTGTGTGCATACTGGGGTAAATCTGCTGCTCTCTGAAAAACTTGGCCATCAGAATGACCTCCCTCAAGGATGCCACAATCTTGCTGGACACAGATTCTCTGAGGACAGCCCTAGATGACTCTCAGCCTCCATCCTCCCTCCTCATGCACATGGGCTCCTCAGGCCACCCAGGGCCATTACTGCCCTTCATAATCCCTATCCCATGGGCCAAACACGTCCCCCTCACCTCAGAAGTCCCCTGGCTGGTGTCCTGTTCTCTCAAAGTCCTGCTGAGAGACAAATGGCAAACTCCCAAATGAACTCCACTAAGAAAGCATGTTTATTTTCTCTTGTATCTTCTCCATCCACCGGAGCCCTATGTTAAGCTATTTACAGTGGGCTCATGGCTGTATCTCCCCAGCTGTGAGTAATTAATACTTAATGAATGACAGATGTCATTCTGGTGGACCCAGAATATTAACCCAAATAATTTATTCTTAATGTGGGAATATCAGGCCCATGACTGGCCCCCAGGAAGTTGTTTGAGTAGAGAGGCCTTTGGTGACCCCATAGAGGTGGTCACTTATTCATCCAGGAAGATTGGGACCTGCTTGTCTCTTTGCCAACACCCAGCTCTCCTTGCTCCCTTACTCTGCATCCACACCAACCTCAGTGAGAGAGGAGAGAGCAAAGAGGCATCCAGATGTTAGTCATTACTCCATCACCACTGTCACCATTGACAGATGCTTACTGACTGTGAAAATCTGTGCTGGGTATTGCAGGAGGGAAATTGTATTATTACTTCTTCACCTGGCCACTCTAAGCATTAAATAACCCTAAATGGTAAGTGCCTGATAACTGGCAGTGTTTATTATTATTACTGTTGCTCCCTGCCTGTCAGAAGCTGATGATTGAACTGGAAAGACAAGAACATAGACTCAGGCCAGGCACGGTGGCTCACGCCTATAATCCCAGCACTTTGGGAGGCCAAAGTGGGCGGATCACTTGAGGTCAGGAGTTCGAGACCAGCCTGGCCAACGTGGTGAAACCCCGTGTCTACTAAAAATACAAAAATTAGCCGGGTATGGTGGCACATGACTGTAATCCCAGCTACTCAGGAGGCTGAGGCAGAAGAATCGTTTGAACCCGGGAGGCGGAGGTTACAGTGAGCCAAGATCGTGCCACTGCACCCTGGCCTAGGTCAAGGCTCCATCTTAAAAAAAAAAAAAAAAAAAAAAAGATAGACTCAAGTCTTAGCACATCAGGGAAAGTGGCATGTATAGCCAGTGTGAAGCGAGTGATAACGACTGGGTCTTGTATGGAACACTTTCCTTTCCCTTCCTACCTTTCTAGCCCTGTTTTCCCCTATATAAGGGGTCATTTGGAGCTGGAGGGCATTCCGAGGACAGGGCGCTTGACGTGAGCCTTGTGGGTTGTCAAGATTTAAAGAGAGAGGGAGGAGGAGGCACTCCAGGTGAGGGCGATGACAAGACAGAAGGTGGCGGATGCCACGCGTGCAGTAGAGAGAGCGCCTGGGGAGCCGAGAGTGAGAAGGCTGCATAGGATGAGGACGGAGGCAGAGGGAGCACCTGAGAAATAAGGCTGCAGGATTTGGACAAAATATAACAAGCAAGAGGAAACCATCAGTCTCTATCAAAATGGAGATTGCAAAAGGGAGGGCAGAGTCACATCTATTCAGAGCTGGGAGCTTCTACATTTTCTGTTTCATCCTGACAGCAACCCTATGAAGTAGATATTGGCTCCGTTAATGCAGATGAGGAAACTGAGGCTCAGAGAGGTTAAGAAAGTTGAAGTCACCAGCAAATAAGTTGCTGGCTCAGGATTTGAACCCAGCCTCAGAGCTTGTGTTTTCAGCACAGCACTCAAGGGATCCTCATCTGGGAGGGCACTGCAGGATGCAGTGGGCAAGATGAGAGCCAGGCTCCCCTGATAAAAAAAAAAAAGCAAAGGAAACTGTTGGCCCTGCACTGTGTACACCCTTACCCTGTGCTGGAGCTCCCAAGAGTCAGGGCACCAGCGGAGCCAGGACATCCTAGGATTCATAAAGAATTTGATGTTTGCTATTACAAAAAATCAAATACTCATTGTGGGAAGAAAACTTGACCTTTGTTGGACTCCCTTACACTTATTTTATGGTTTGTATTGCTTTTACTTGAATTGCATACAGGACAGGGGAACTGTAACAGCATCAGTCCTGAGTGCCTCAGAACAGCTGCTTCTGCCCTAGGGACCCACTGAGCTGAGCACTGTTGGGGATACAGCCAGTGAGGTCCTGATTTTGAGGTGGGCGGCATCTCCTATGCTTGAGACACAATTGGCCGAGTAGCAAGTTGCGTGGGCTTCCTTGGAAAGAGGCAAATGAAAAATGCAGCAGAACCTGCAGGTCTGAGAGGATCCGCACAGCACTCACTCTGAACGCGAACCCAGAGAACCCCCTCGTCTTCCGGCTGAAAGCCAGAGCCTCAGCTGGTGTGATTGATGTGTGTTACCCATAACACAGCCTGAGAAATCAGGTGCAGGAACTGCCCTTTTTAAGAGCGTAACTTGTTTACACGGATTCTATGTGAGAACCTATTTAATTAAGGTAATTATGCACACAGACAGATGGTGATGGCAGCACACACCAACACCAGCTGATGGCAGTGGGGTTGAGGTCCCGGGACATACAGGGAGTCTTCCTGGTATGGGGTCCCTTGCACACATTTGGAGGAGAGACACGGCACTTGAGCACCTGGAGAGAGAAAAAAGTGGGGCCTGAAAGAGGCAGGAGGGAAGGCGCAGAGACTTGGGTCCTGCAAGAGGCAGGAGGGAAGGCGCAGAGACTTGGTGGTGGCCAGACCAGCAGCATCAGCATCCCCTCGGAACTCATTACACATGCAGATTGTCTGGCCACACCTGAGACTTGCTGAATCAGAAACCCTGGGGGTGAGGCCAGCAATGAGTTTTAGCAGACTCCCCAGGGGGTTCTGATGCATGCTTAAGGTTGAGAATTGCTGATGTAGAGCATAGCATAGCTGTTCAAAACAAAACCTGGGTTTATTCACAGCTTTCACACTTAACTAGCCACTCTCACCTTCTCTTTCCCAACCCTGACTTTACTTATCTGTAAAATAGGAATAAGAACACCAAACCTACCGGGGTAGCATATGGGTGCCACAGAATGGGAGCTTCTCTGCTTGGTTCACTGCTCTGTCCCAGCACCCAGAAAAGTACCTGGAGCAGAGTAGAAGCTCAATAGATATTTGCTACATTAATAATTCAATAAATGTATTCATTGAGATTTTTGATGTAAAGTGTTAACACAGTGTTTGGCAGGCATATCGTAAGTGCTTTTAGTAATACTGCCATTATTGGTGATGGTGATGATTAGTTCCTCTTCAGCAAAATGAGAGACTTGACTGAAATCACTATAACATCTCTTTTAGAGAAGGAGGCAGGTGATCAGATCCACAGCCTCTGAGGTTTTTAACCACACACTAAAATATTTAAATGGGCAGGGGACAGGGGAAGCTGTCACTTGGGCCACAGAGGGGAAGGTAGGAAGCCGAATAACATCAGTCACCCCTGAGCCTGGGCCTACCAGTACAGAGCCATGCTCAGCCATCTGGAGATAGAGATGCTCAGGGGTCCCCAAGTAGCTTGGATGTTTCACTGGCCCAAGTGCTCCTATCAGCTGCTCCTTAGGGCCTGTGGTTTTCCAGACTGACTTGTGGAAAGGGCTTGTCAAGGCCTTCTTTACTCACTTCAATTAGGGGAGATCGCCCTTATTCTCTGTCACTCTAGGAAATACTGAACTGTTGTAAGCCTACAAAAATCAGCTCCTTAGGCAACAATGATACTCTTTTCCCCTGAAATCAAAGTGGCAGCTGATCATGACTTTCATTCTACTGAAGGAATAAATGAAGAAACCTAGTCTGGGACTAGATTACATTTCTCGGCCCTGCCCCAAATACTCCTATTTATGACCATCTTTGATCAACATCAAATAAAATCAAATTGGGCTACAATTCAACAAGCTTCAGAGTATTAGGCCTTCCACTGAGTGGCCAGGGGGCTTCTAGAACCAGAGGCATTCAAACAGCCCTAAATTATCAAGGAACATAACTATAGACACAACAGAGACTCAAAACTATGGGAATACCATGACCTCCATGTTCATAAATATTCATTTATTAAGTAAACACATATTTATCAAACATATCTAAGTATATAAAATAAATATGTCCTTGTATTTTTTGTTAATTACATGAAACAAATTCTTAGAAAAATATATCATCAAATTGACTAAAAAAGAAATAAAACACCTAAATAATGCAGTCACTACTAAAATTGAATCAGTAGCTAAAACTTCTCAGAAAGAAAACCTCATGTCCAATATTTTTATCAACTTCAACCAGACTTTTAATTAACAAATAATAGAAAATAGAAAAAAAGCTTCTACCTCCCTGCATTATAGCCTTGGTACCAAAACCAGACAAGTGTAATATGAAAAAGGAAAATTGCAGGCCAGTCTCACTTATGAGAATGTATTTGCAAAAGCCCTGAAAACAATATTGACAAACAAACTTCAGTAATATAGCCAAGCACGGTGGCTCACACCTGTAATCCCAGCACTTTGGGAGGCCAAGGCAGGCAGATCACCTGAGGCCAGGAGTTCAAGCCTGGCCAACATGGTAAAACCTTGTCTCTACTAAAAATACAAAAATTAGCTAGGTGTAGTGGTGCACACCTGTAATCCCCACTACCTGGGAGGCTGAGGCAGGAGAATCACTTGAACCCAAGAGGCAGAGGCTGCAGTGAGTCAAGATCGTGCCACTGCACTCCAGCCTGGGCAACAGAGCAAGACTCTGTCTCAAAAAAAATAAATAAAAATTGAGTAATATATAAAATATATCCAAATTGAACTCATATTAGAAATGCAAAGTTGGTTTAACATTAGAAAAATCTATTCTTTTGACTTGCCAGAGACAAAGGAGGAAAAAAAGATCCCATCATCATCTCAATCGATGCAGAAAAAGCATTCTAGCAAATTCAGTATCTGTGAATGATATAACTAGGAATAAAAGAACTACCTTCATCCAAAAGAAATGGTTTCTACCAAAAACCTTCTGCAGTATTATGTTTAACAATGAAATGTTAAAAGCTTTTTCTTTAAAACCAGGAACACATAAAGGTGTTCACTATTTCTCAGTACATCATTGCACTAGTGGTCCTAGCAAGCAAAATAAAATAAGGCTATTGTTATTCACAGATGATTTGATTGTTTAAATAAAACTCAACCAAATTAGTGACTTAATAAAAAGACTTTAGCAATATTGCTAAATATAAGATCAATATACAAAAATCAATTTCATTTCTGTATACTGGGGGCTAAAAGCAAAAAACATAAATAGTATACCATTTATAATAGCACCCAAATAATATTTGGCAATTTGTCAATTAAGTTCTGACTCAGAATTAGGGCAAATTTTGCAGGTTAAGAGCAGTCCCACACAAGGGTGCTCTCACCTCAGTCAGTTACCACAAGCCCGGGGGTCCCTAGGTCACCTGCACATCTGACCCAAGAGCTACAAATTTGGAGATTCTCATCTTCCCTCAGATTTAATCATTCACTTGACTGGTTCCCAGAACTCAGAAGAGCCCTGCATTTATTATTATAGTTTTATTACAAAGGATTCAAGTCAGGACCAGCCAAAAGAAGAGACCTAGAGGATGAGGTCTGGGAAGCTCCCAAATGTGAAGTTTTTGTGTTCTCAGGACATGTCACCTTCTTAGCACATGGGTATGTATCATCAACCAGGGAAGCTCACTTGAGCTTCAGTGCCCAGAGTTTTTTGGGGAGGGTAGGAGTTAGGTTCATTACCTAGGCATGATTGATTTAATCATTGGCCACCTAACTGAACTCAACCTCCAGCCCCTCTCCACCCCCTGGAAGTTGGGCTGATATCACGTGGCTCAAAGCCCAAGCCTTCTAATCACAGTCATCCCCATCCTGAAGCCATCTAGGGACCAACCATGAGTTGCCTCATTAGCATTAAGTCAGATATGGTTCCAGGAGCCCACCATGAATAACAGACACTCCTATCACTCAGGAAATTCCAAGGGTTTAGAAGCTTCCTCCAGGAACTGAGAATAAAGACCAGCCAAATTCTTTATGATGTATCAGGCAGTTAGAAGTAAATCAAACAACAACAACAAAATACCTAGTCCCTCTTGACAAACTCTCCATATAAATACACTGGAATACTCTACAACTGTGAAAGTGAATTAGCTACAGGTGCACACATCAACTGTTGCATATATTGCAGTTTTGCAAACCAAATTCACTGGCAGCGCTGTGTGATTAACAGTGACGCAAACATCAGCACTCTTCTGTGGACCCATCTGCTGAGAGTGGGCAGGACCCACCAACCAGGGTTGTGGAAAACTGTGAAGCAGGCAGACTTTATCTTCAGAGCCCATACCCACCTCCTGTGCCTCTTCCCCTCCTCAGAGCCGCACCTCCCTCCAAGTGTCTGGGACATTTGCATTCTCTTTGCTTCCTCAGCTCTTCAAAACCCTCTCGGGTGCATTGCTAAGTGTGAAGGAGAAAATCCCTGCAGATTCTCTAGGCGGGAGTTGGGGGCGGGGGACAGGGAATTTGTTTCTCTAGCTATTCCACTCAAAGTTGCAACTGTGGGTTTTGGCCCTTGGTAAAGGAATTTAAGAGAGTAAGGTGATAGAGGAGGAAATCAAACCTTTTCTGGTGGCCAAAATTCTCACCAGCTTGTTGAGGTGAAGGACAGAAACACGTTTCAAAACCACACCAGCTCCCCCTGCAGCCATGCCCTTCACGTGTTCCCTCCTCTAAGGAATACCAGGGGCCTCTTTGCAAACTCTCCAGCCCTCAAGATGATTTTCCTCCGCCTATTAGAACATGGGCCCTACCATGGATTAGATTACTTCAAAGAAGGTTCCTAGAATATGTTTCTGCTTTCCAAGCTTAAATTCTAACAAGACATCCCCACCCCCACCCCCATCCTCCTTGGCCATTATCCTCTTCTTTTGCCCAGCTTACTCTGGTCAGGGCCAGATTTACCATGGAGTCCATGAAACTTAACCCCAAGGCCTGTCCTTTGCACAACCCTCTCCAAGGCCCTGGGAGGGACCCTAACCTTGTGTTCACATGGTCACGTGTTTTTGTAATATTCACAAAGCAAGTTATTTTGAGAGCAATCTGTTAGCAAATGGGCTATTGCCATTCGGACTTTCCCTCCTGCTGGATGCCGCTTGCTTGGCTGGGCATTTGGGGGAGCTGACTTAGGGGAGGTTGCAGTGGAGATACTTTTAGTTTTAGTGGGCTATGTTTACATGGTTTGCAGTTACTTCTGTATGTGCAGTTAGGTTACTGCCAGCATTGTGGTGTAGGAATAACTTCTAGAAATCCTGCTAAGGCCCACGGAATCAACTCATGAGGTCCTCAGGCAAACACAGCCCACCCTACAACTCATAACATGTGACTGCAACTAGGACATCATCAACAACTTGGTTAATGAGTGTCATTAATTCAAAGAGAATCGAAGTTGAGTCACCACATAAGAAAATTAGAAACGCCCCCCAAATCTTATAGGTCATGTACAAAAGAACACTAAATAGAATTATTTCCCAAATTTGATAATCCAGAAAACTTATAAGGTAAAAGAACTTATAAATATCAGCCATACAAGGCTGGGCATGGTGGCTCATGCCTGCAATCCCAACACTTTGGGAGGCCAAGGCAGGTGGATCGAATCACTTGAGCTCAGGAGTTTGAGACCAGCCTGGGCAACATAGTGAAACCCTGTCTCTACTAAAAACAGAAAAAATTAGCTGGGCATGGTGGTACACACCTGTGTTTCCAGCTACTGGAAAGGCTGAGGTGGGAGGATCACTTGAGCCCAGGAGGCAGAGGTTG
This sequence comes from Gorilla gorilla gorilla, assembly GCF_029281585.2. Classification (NCBI taxonomy): domain Eukaryota; kingdom Metazoa; phylum Chordata; class Mammalia; order Primates; family Hominidae; genus Gorilla; species Gorilla gorilla. The sequence goes on from NC_073241.2 coordinate 79,989,368, forward strand.
CAGTGAGCTCAGATCACACCACTGCACTCCAGCCTGGGTGAAGGAGAGAGATTCTATCTCAAAAAAAAAAAAAAAAAAAATCAACCATTCTGAAGTATCAACCACACTAGAAGAAAGACTTAGTTATCTTTTTAACTATCTAACTTTCAAAGACTGAGTTATCTTTCAAGCTGGGCGTGGTGGTGCATGCCTGTAGTCCCAGCTACTCAGGAGCCTGAGGTCAGAGGATCACTTGAGCCCAGAAGTTTGAATCTAGCCTAGGCAACAGAGCAAGACCCTATCTCTTAAGAAAATAAAGAAGCATATTACAAAATTGTCACAGAAGAGAAGATCAGAGATTATGCAGCATGTTTACATTTGCTGCCAGCAGTTTGCCAAGCAGCTAATGTTATTTTTATGAATGGTGTGGTGTTTGTAGTATTTGCCAGCTTTTTATAATTTTTAATTTGCTGCAGTTTCTTTTCTGATTAAACATATTCACTTTCATATCTAATTTTGTATTCATGATTTTGTATTTTTAAGAGGCTCCCCAAACCAAGATCCACCCTGGCCCCTTTTCTGTTTCCTTCTTCATACAGTGACTGCCCCATCTTCCTGCCCTCATCTGGTGTTGACTGTGCCCTAGTTTCATTATAGTCTTTGCAGTTGAACCAGCATACTTACTGCCCAGAGATGGAGTGTATGCTCCCTGAAGACAGTCCCCTGATTCAGAGTACCACAAACAGGGCCGGACCTACTGGAAACACTTTATAAAGGCCTGTTAAAAGAGCATCTGAAATGAGACTGTAATTCTCTCGAACAGGTGACCCGGGAGCTGCCTCCCAGTATGTGGGCACTTCAAAAGTGGTGTACCTGCCTGCAACTTGCAGGTTTTCCCAGAATAGAAGAGTTTCTGCAGAAAGGATGTGGTTCCCTGTGAATAGTGTGATCCAAAAAGACCCTTCCCAAAGTCAGGATCAGACAGGGTTACTGAGCCAAGAGTTGGATTTGGACCCTAACAGAAGCAACTCTGGAGACCCCTCTCGAGTTGATCTCAAGACCTTTCTGCTGCCCTCCTCCCCATGCTCACTCCCCTCCTCCATCCCAGCTGCCTGTACTTCTTCCCTGCCTGGCCAGCCTGGGCAGTGGTCTCAGTGCTACTCATTCAGCAGGCACCTCCTTCCTCCAGTAACCTGCACTCCCCACCTTGCCCAGCCTCCCTTTCCTAACCAAAACATCCCTGCTTTTCCAAGGGGCCAGAGCCTCTGTGGAGTGAAAGTAGCCGGCATTTCTAATGGCTTTTATAACATGCAGCCACCTGCCTTCAGCATCCTGTGTCTGCAGGCACCAGGCACACCAAGAGGTCCCAGCACTCAGGGGCTCTCAGGATAAGTGGGGGAGGCAGTGCGCCTCCATTCACACAGAGCATTCAGCAGGCGCCATAATATCAGTCTTGCTAACAGAAGACAGTGGGCTTAACAGGTCAGTATGTTTCCTCTCCCAGGTATCGAGTTGATATGTTGACAGGGACCTTACCCAGTATTCCTCCCAGCCTGTCCTGAGAAAGACTGGTCCCCATGATGCACTTAGAAAAAGGTGGATAAGTGGTCAAAGAGGTTTGACAAGCACTACATACTAAATCCCCATCTAGAAGATTCTGAGACTTTATAAATAAGCTTCACTGGTTGTTGCCAGCCTGTCCCAAGGGTGTTTGGGCACACATCCTATCTCCCCTGCTAGCTATTAACATCTTTGGAATATGAATTCATTTCAGGAAACACTACCTTACTATCTTAACTAAAAACAGCAACTCTGTAGGTGAGACTCCTGCACCCAGACAGGCAGGTGGTCAAGTTCAGGAGGAGCAGGGCATCCCCAATGTTCCACAGGGAGCTACTTCCTGCCTACATTTAGGCTGGACCACCAGGATCCTCCTCCTTCCCCACACCTGCTCTTTCCAGACAGACCTTGTGACAGAGAGACTTTTAAAACTTCAGGTAAGCTCTCTAGGGCCCATTCCATTCCCTCCCACATCATCTGTATAATGAGTCTACCTGGAGACTCCAAAATCTGTCACGCCCTCCAGACCCATCTAAGTTCTACCTCATCCCGCATCAGTAGAAAAAAGAAAGGCCAGACACGGTGTCTTATGCCTGTAATCCTAGCACTTTGGGAGGCTGAGGCGGGTGCAATGCTTGAGCTCAGGAGTTCGAGACCAGCTGGCCAACATGGTGAAACCCTGTCTCTACAGAAAATACAAAAATTAGCCAGGCGTGGTGGTGCACGCCTGTAGTCCCAACTACTTGGGAGGCAGGAGGATCACTTGAACCCAGAAGGTCAAACCACTGCACTTTAGCCTGGGTGACAAAGTGAGACCCTGTCTCCAAAAAAAAGCAAGACGATGTGTGTCTCTCTCTTATTTCTCTTAGTCTACTGATTGCATCACAAGCATTGTGGGTCACATTCCAGAGCCTTCTGAGAAGGGAGAAGTCAGGGAAGTTCCTTTTGTTCTTCTGAGCGTTCTCTGCAAGTCAAACTGGGGAGAGTTCCAGTCCTGTGGGGTGGGAGCAGCTGTGAAGAGGCTGGAATCGGAGGGAGCTTTGCGGCCTGGAGGCCTAATGGAGGACTCTGTGATGTTGGACTATGCTGTGTCGTTACCCTCCCTGCCTCTGCATCCTCTTCTGTGGAGCAGGGACAATGACAGCAGCCACCCTGGGAGAGCATCATGATGACCAAATGGAAGGAAACAGAGGGTGAGGAGCACCCCGAGCACATGGTCAGCACCTGGCAGGTGGCCGTTATTATTACCCACTCCTCAAAAGTGCTTTTGGACTCACATTTTCTTTCTTTCTTTTTGAGGGTGGAGGTGTAGAGAGGTGAAATAAAGCTCTGAGTCTGACCTCCAGGTTGGTCCCAGGCAAGGTTAGCAGCCTGAGGGGTCCGGCTTCCACACGGTAGCATGAATAGCATGTTCAATAGAAAACCGGACCCATACCCCACACGGCAGAGGGCTAGGCTTGAGCACAGACACTACCTTTGTCCTGAGATTTCTACATGGCAATGAAACTTCGAGCTAATTTTCTCCTGACTGGTGGTCAGTTCCTGAATTTCATGGGCATATCAATCATTCCTTTAGCTCAACGTTTTTACTCCATTCATTCACCCGATTGTAAGTGAGCGCCTGTCTTGTACAGAGGTGCGTGGCAGACAGAGGGAAAACAACTGGCTCTTGCCTTCAGGAGCCCTCGCTGCCTCCCCTGCTATAGAGTTAATGAAGTTAGATGAAGGGGTCCAGGAGGCTGTGTGAACACAAAGCCTTGCCAGCTAAGTCAGAGAGGAGGGTCCTGCAGTAATATCCCCAAATGTAAAATGAAAAATAAACACCTTCAACAGGGTTCTCAGGAGGTGAGCTGAGCTACCGCTGGCAAAATCCCTTGTACAGAGTGGATGTCAACAAATATTCCCTCCCCTCTCTAATGTGCTCTCAGTTATGTACCTGGATGTTAATAAGGGAGCTGAGAGAAAAGTTTGCTAGGAGGGAGGAGAAAGGTTCCACCCTCCTCGGGGGAAGAGGTGGGGGACAGAAAGGGGAGGCCTGGGGCTCAGAGACCAACGTCTCATGTCTTCTACCACATGGCCACGTGGCTCGCCCCTTGACTCACTCTGGTCTCTGCTCGAATGTCCCCTTACATGAGAGGCCTTTCCGGACCACCCACCCCATCACTCTCTATCTCCTTACCCTGCTTTATTGCCATTCCTTGCACTTACCTCCACTAGACATATCATACATTTGTTTGTTCAGCTGTCTTTCCATCCAAAGTGTGCACCTCATGATTACAGGGACTTTGTTTTGCTCACTGCTGGGATCAGATCTCAGCTCTGCCAATTATTAGTTAATTTGATCTTGCTCAAGTTAGCCCCATCTCTCTACCTGTTTCACAGGGTCATTTTGATAATTAAATGCACTATTAATAAAGCAGTACTTGGCACGGTGCCTGGCACACCATAATTTCTCAATAAACGATAGCTATTATTATGATCAGTGATTTTTCAGTAAATTTTTACTTCCTGTGGTTCAGCCATCTGGGGAAAACCTCCGTGGCTACTCAAGGATTTATCTTATCCTGAGGGGAGGTAGAAATAGAAACCTGTACTCATCCAGGAACCATGAAAATACTACTTACCTTTCCAAAGCAGGTGAACTCAAGACCCCTAGAGATGCTGGTTCTCAAATACAGCTACACCTTGGAGTCACCTGGGGAGCTGTAAAAAAATCACTGATGCCTGGGTCCCACCCCCCGCCTCCGCCCCCGCAGATTCTGATGTGATTGGCACAGCAGGAGGCCTGAACGTCAGGTTTTTCTTTTTTTAAGTTCCCTAGGTGCTTCCAGCCTGTAGCAGGTCTGAGAGCCAGTGCTCTAGAGTGCCACCAGATTTCCCCTTGAAAGCCAGCGTGACAGATGTCTATTTGTGGCTTGACAGTTAATGCATCTTACTAAAAGAAGCCATTTGCACACAGACTGGCCTATTAAAAATTAATCACTTTGGCCTAGCAGGGCTTCTCACTTAAAGATTGCTGTCCATTGTCATGCAGCACCCCAGGATGCTAATGCCCCACAGAGGAGAACTTGTAGCCCCTCCAGCAGCAGAAGCAGATAAGGAAACTGAGGCAGAAGCAGCCCAACCAAATCATCCCTCCACCCACCTCTCTACCCAGCCCAGCCACTGGTCCTGGTGAGGATGGTGGTAATGGAGCTGCCAGTCCTGGTACATCACTGAACAAACAGAACATGTTATCCTGTCTTTGAACTGTAATAGGATTCAGAGTTCTTGATTTGGACCCCATGAGGATAATGTCCAAAGCTTTTATCAGACGGTGAGCTCTAGCTGAATTAGAAGACAACCACATTTCACCGAAGTGCTTTTTAAAAAGAAGCCCAACTCCATTGCTCCCACTTTCCTGCTGTTTAAAAGTAAGGAGAAGTACATTATGCTAAATGAAATAAGCCAGATGCAAAAGGACAAAGCCTGTATGATTCTGCTTCTGTGAGGTCCCTAGAGCCATCAAACCCATACAGATAGAAAGGAGCATGGTGGTTGCCAGAGGCAGGGGGCAAGAACAATGGGGAGTCCTTGTTTAAGGGGGACAGACTTTCAGTTTTGCAAGATGAAAAGAGTTCTTGGCCGGGTACAGTGGCTCATGCCTGTAATCCCAGCGCTTCGGGAGGCTGAGGAGGCAGGTGGATCGCTTGAGCTCAGGAGTTCAAGAGCAGCCTCGGCAAAATGGCAAAACCCCATCTCTACAAAAAATACAAAAATTAGCAAGGCATGGTGGCCCGCACCTGTAGTCCCAGTCACTCTGGGAGGTTAAAGCCCGAGGATCGCTTGCGCTTGCAAGTCTTACTGGGAGACTGCAGTGAGTCATGATCACGCCACTGCACTCCAGCCTGGTGACAGAGTGAGCCTCTGTCTCAAAAGAAAAAAAACAAAAAAGTTCTGGAGATGGATGGTGGCGATGGTTGTACAGCATTGTGAATATACTTAATGCCACTGAACCGTATGCTTAACAATTAAAATGGTGAACTTTATGGTATGTGTATTTTATCACAATTAAATTGTTTATGGCAATTTTATTATAATTTTTTTAAAGTCAAAGAAAATGACCACACAGGGCCTGGAGTGTCCAACAAGGGCCTGCAGGCCTATGGGAATTTATATGAGCTTTTGGTTGATTTCCATGGAAACCTGGGAAGAGATGGTGAATTTCAGGATCTGTCCAGGATCCCCCAGAGGGTGGAGTGGGGAAGGGGCAGCCCTGAAAGGGGATCAGCAGATCAGCATTTGGGGCATCTTAGAAGTTTATGAAAATTCAGTGCAGCTGATTTAGCCGAACGATTTCTTCACCCATGTTTACTTTAGCTGCATAATAGAACATGCCAGATGATTTCCCAGTGATTGCGATGTGAGCCAGGCTTTGTGACGTGTTCCCTCCCTCAATTTGAGAGAGTCCCTGCTGCATGCTTTCCTGCAAATGAGTTTAATGGAATGAGTTTGCTATTTGGCTGTGGTTATTATTCCTTTTTTAAAAAGGTTTCTCACGTGCCTCATATGTACATTGGCACAAATAAGAATTATGCCTTCAGAGGGAGATGACTATAGAAGAAAGGCTGTATATGTCTGCTTCAGCGGGACCTCTGGGAGGATGTTGTTCTTCTAAATGATCTTTTGATGAGTGTCTGTAACTCAAAGAATTAACCCCTATTATAGGTCAGTCTGCTGCTCGGTTTGAGAAATCTGCCTGGCCTGTAAGTAAAGCAAATCATAATTTCTTAGGGCAGGCCAGTATCATAAAGACCATCTAGGAGCTTGCTGGTCCAAGTGTGGTCATCTGAACTGCAACATCAGCATCACCTTGTTTAGACTGAGAAATGGAATCTGCGCTTAACCAGTCGAGGTCCTCAAGGGATCTGAGAGCACCCCAAAGTTTGAGAAGCCAAGCTTTAGGGTCTCCACCAGGAAGACGGTTTTGGCACATCTCTCCACGAGACTGTCTGTTCTGTGCTTGGACCCTCTGCTTGTCTAGACAGCCCAGGCCCCCACAGAAAGCCCTGGCAGCCTTAGAAGTCTCTCTTATGTGCGAGGCAGTGGAGCCCTCTATTCAGGTCAAAGGAGCTACATCTGCACAGCCTGGGGTTGAATTCCAGCTGTGCCACTTATAGCCTGTGTGAGTATGGACAGGCTGCTTACACTCTCTGTGCCTCAGCTTCCTCCCTGTAAAATAACTATGATGAGAGTCCCTACCTCATGGGATTGCTGTGAGGATGAAATGAGTTAATCCATATAAAGCAGATAAAACAGTCTGAGGAGCTCAATAAATGTTAGCTGGTATTATCATGTTGCATAGATTTCTGTCTCACACATTGGCTCTCGGCTGTCCCCAGAGCCTCAGAGAACAAGCTTAGCTCCTCTTCTACATGACAGCCTTGCAAATGTCTACAGGCAGCTCTCACGCCCACCCCTTCCATGTCCTCCAGACTAAAATTGCCAGGTTCTCGTGCAACAGGCCTTTGATTTCCACTGCTCCTCCACCAGGAGGGCTCCTGGGAACCCAGTCCCCTGAAAGAATCACAGTCTCCCTGCCACAGCCTCACTTTTCCCCTAAGTTTTTCTTCTTCCAAGGAAGCGCAGTGCCAGGGGCCTTCCTGAGGCCTTCCTGAGTCCATTAATCCCCTGCTCTCCAGACTGCCCGGGGAATTGGGGGAAGTGTGATGGGGTGGAGAGGGAGCACAGAGCCTGCAGCCTCCTTGCTCCACCAGTGCCCACCTGCTAGTAAGACTTGCAAGGGCCCCACTAGGGGCACAGGCCTGCCCAGGCTAATTAGAAAAGCAGAGACACACATGGCCCTTCTGCAACCTATGCTGAAACGCCTTCCGCACTAGGAGGGGGCATTCGCCTCCCCTGGGGAGCTCATTCAAGATGGAGATTGGAGGACCCCAAGTCGGCAGCTCTGAGTGGTCTGCACATTCACAAGCACATCTCTTGAAGTGCTTGTGAATTCACAAGCATGTCATTGGGGATGGGGGAAGTCCTGGCAGTATGAAAGTGATGAGTGCAGGAGCCAGACACCCCTGATCACTTCCCAGTTACAGCACCTTGAACCAGTCATTTTATTACTCTGTGAAGGGCCTGCATCAAATTCATGTAAAATACTACTACAGTGCTGGGCACAGGGTAAGTCCCACAGAAATGTTGGCCATGATTACTTCCTGGTCCTTACATTTTTTCCATATTAACATTTCATCTCTCTAACCATGTGAAATGCTCTTTGAAGACAAGGGATGATCTTAATCGTTTTCCCATCCTTCACACAGGGACAGACACCTTAGGCTCCCAGGACACATTGCAGAAACTTCTGATTGGGAAGGCGAGGCTGTCAGAGACTCTCATCATCCTAGCCTGGAAACAGGGGCAGCCCTAAACATTGCTTCAGCATGAAAGGAAAAGCAACCCTTCCCACCCTGTCCTCACCCCCCAGAGCTAAAGTTGACTGGGCTTTTATTCTTGGAGAATGTCATCTCATTTAAATTCACCATACCATACCAGGCCAGGCGCGGTGGCTCATGACTGTAATCCCAGCACTTTGGAAGACTGAGGTGGGAGGATTTCTTGAGCTCAGGAGTTCGAAACCAGCCTGGGCAACGTGGCAAAACTCTGTCTCTACAAAAAATACAAAAATTAGCCAAGTGTGGTGGCGTGTGCCTGTAGTCTCAGCTACTTGGGAGGCTGAGGTGGGGGGATCGCTTGAATCTGGGAGGTGGAGGTTGCAGAGAGCCAAGATGGCACCACTGCACTCCAGCCTGGGCAACAGAGTGAGACCCTATCTCAAATAAATAAATAGGCCGGGCGCGGTGGCTCACGCCTGTAATCCCAGCACTTTGGGAGGCCAAGGTGGACAGATCATGAGGTCAGGAGATCGAGACCATCCTGGCTAACACAGTGAAATCCCATCTCTACTAAAAATACAAAAAAAAATTAGCCGGGCGTGGTGGCAGGCACCTGCAGTCCCGGCTACTCAGGAGGCTGAGGCAGGAGAATGGCGTGAACCTGGGAGGCGGAGCTTGCAGTGAGCAGAGATAGCGCCACTGCACGCCAGCCTGGGCGACAGAGTGAGACTCCGTCTCTAAATAAATAAATAAATAAATAAATAAATAAATAAATAAATAAATTCATCATACCCATGAGGGATTAGTAGGCACATTATCATTAAAGTGTGTAGTAGAAAGTTTATTGGATTGAGCCTTCTCCCCCAACCTTCCAACTCCCACACGCAAGAGATCAGGCAGTGGGGGCACAGCAAGGGCAGGCACAGGAGACTTGGCTCCAGATCAGAACTGGTGCCCACCCAGCACGGGCTTGCTGGAGCAGCTTGGAGTGCCCACCCTTCTGGAGTGACTTTGATCTAGGCTGTTCTGAATTCCCTGGCAGGCAGCTGGGATCGAGGGCTGCTTCCCTGCTCCCTCTGCAAAGAGAATGCTCAGAGCTTTAATTATACCTTCTCTCTAGATCCTTCAGGGGCCCCTAATTATGCTCCTCACAGGGCAGCTGCTGCTAGATTATTTCCCAAACACCTCTGAAGCTTTTAAAGTCAAAGCCTCCCATGGGCTGTGTGTGACTCTAAAGGGACAGCAAAATGGGTGGATGGGAGCAATAGCTGACGAAGGTCCCAAGGCCCCTTAAAAGGGTCTAGAAAGGAAACCACGTTCATCTGCCTCCCAGTGGGAACAAGGTGGCAGGAGGAAATAGACGATTAGGAAGGGGCCACTCCCATCTTGTTTCTTGTGCTCTGAGTGGTGGTCACAGAGAACTGTGGGAGTGTGCACTTCATGTCTTCTCAGAGCAGTGATATCACAAAGCCTCACATAAGAGGCTGGCCCCAGCTGGCCTGCAACAGCCGCGTGCAGACGCACCCACTTGTGCGCCAAGGGTGCCTGCTGTCCTGCTCACTCCTTCCTCGGCCACCCTGTGCATGGGCATGCCCTGCCTGGGGAGACCAGGTCTGATCACAGAGACATGTTCCTCTCTACATCCAAAAGGAGCTGAAACTATCCTCACCCTGCAGGCTTGGGCAGAGAGCTATTTGGAGATTTTTTTTGAGCCAATATACTTATTGATTTATGAGCTCTTTTAATAAAATTGGGTCTCGACTTCTGGGTATTCTTTAAAGTTTTTTGTTTTGTTTTTTTTTTTTGTAGAAAATTATCCTGAATTTCACCCCATCCACTCGACTGCAACTCCTCTCTTGAATTCTGATCACTAGTACCATGTTGTGGGCCCCAGAGCCTCTCCCATTCGGACACCCAGGGCTCAGCTCAGCTGACAGCAGGGCCCTGGTCCACTGTGTCTGCCCCCAGACCTGGGAATGGAGCTTTCCATATATTCCCATCTCCCCTTCCTGGGGCTTCTCTTGCACCAGCTTGGCAGAAGACACTGCACCTTCCCAAATTCTTCTCAGCCTTGTGGCTTCTGAAACATATCAACAAATCCCCTTTAAGTGTCGGGCACAGTGGCTCATGCCTGTAATCCCAGCACTTCGAAAGGCCGAGGTAGGCAGACTGCGTGAGCTCAGGAGTTTGAGACTAGCTTGGGCAACATGACGAAACCCCATCTCTACAAAACATACAAAAATTAACTGGGTGTGTTGGTGTGCGCCTGTGGTCCCAGCTCCTTGGGAGGCTGAGGTGGGAGGATCCCGTGAGCCTGGGAGGCAGAGGTTGTAGTGAGCCACTGTTGCGCCACTGCATGTCAGCCTGGGCGACAGAATGCGAGAACCTGTCTCAAAGAAAACAAAAACAAACAAAAAATCCACTTTATGTTTTTTTAAAGAGTGTGAAGAACAAGTAACCATAGGAAGATAGCTAGTAGTTAAAAATTCAGCAGGCTCTTGTTTTTCATTAAAAAAAAAAAAAAGGAAGAGCTGGAAAGCAACTGTCTTAGCTCCTGTCATGACCTGATCTGTAATTCTGGCCCGAGGGCAGCCTTACCCATGTCAACATCTTTCTTTTACTTTCAGAGCAAGTGTTTCAGAAGAAAGCCCCCTGTCCTCACTTTTCTTTAACCCTAGACTCTGAAGAGAGGCAGATGTCAATTCCAGACCATTCTGTTTCATAAAAGACTGTGCATATTTACATATCAGAGAAAACTCCCCTGAAGCTACCTCCCCTCTGGGTACTCTTGCTTTAGTCTTTTCCCTGACAATCTCACCCTCTGACTGAAAATAAAACCAGACTATTTTTTTAGAACCCACCCACCTAAAAATGAACTTCTACAGACAGTATTTGGCTTGTTCCTGTAACTTTTAGAATCAAACTTAAATTCCTAACGGCCTACTGTACACACACCATGGATGAGTCTCAGACGCATTGTGCTAAGTGAAGGAATTCAGACTCAAAAGGCTACATACTGTCATTCCATTTATGCAGAAGGTAAAACTAGAGAGACAGAAAAGAGCAGTTGCTAGGGGCTGGGACTAGGGGTGACCAGAAGAGGGCATGAATAAATTGTTTGAGATGATGGAATTGTTACGTATCTTGATTGTGATGGTGGTGACATGACTATGCTTTTGTCAAAACTCACAGAACTGGTGAATTTTACCCTATGTAAATTATACCTCAATAAACTTGACTTTTAAAGCAATTAAACTCTTATAAAAATGACATTGGCCCATCCTTTTTTGGAACAAGATAAGGCATAAGTGGCTATCAACTTATATAAACTCCACACCCACCTTGGAAAGTGGAACCTGGACCACCTTGTAGTCAAGTGTATAAAAGAAGAGGATCAGTGGTCCCTGCAGAAGGTGCCTACATTTGGGAGGAGGTTCAGACCATATGAGATGTTTCTTTTTCATCCATTCATTCAACAGTTCAGCAGTGTTTACTGAACACTGATTAGGAGGCATGGGGCTGGGCTATGCACAGTAGCTGCATAACAAGACACAGCTGCTGCCCATGAGGGGCGCGCAGTCTAGTGGTCCTTGGAGGGGTGGGGATGCAGAGAAGTAAAGAAACAGCAACAAAACAAGGAAACTTCTGAGAGGAAGCTGGCTTGAGCGTGTCAGCCGGTAGCGCGATGAGTACGAGGATATCCCTCATGGAATGTACACAGTCAAATGCACAAAGGACAGAAGAAGAGGGCACATTCTACAAATTTTAAGGAGTTCATTTTGGTGAGAGTATTGAGGCCAGTGTATGGGATGCTCTATGATTTCCAGCTGAAGGGTGTCTTCTGCTTTTCCTCCTTCCTTCTACCAGTTTGAGGCTCTACTCGGAGGAAATATGTGCCACAGAGGGGAGGAAACTGCTGTCCTTTCCAAAGGTTTTAGACATTTAATAAATCTTTGCTGAACAAATTAAGGGATTTCAGATTAATAGGTCAAAAGCTCCTGGGTCCTGGCCTTCTTAACTTTTCATCTGCTTTAACCTGAGACTGTGATACTTCTGCATCAGTAGAAAGGAAAGTGCGGATGCTAAACTGCGAAGTAAAAGACCATCCCTGGAATCTCCCATTGGATCTCTTTGGTCCTAACTGTCTCGCCTTGACCCCCAATGGATCTATACATTTTTTTCCTTACATTAGAAAGACTGTTCTAGGGAATTCAAATGGACATTTCCCAGATGTCACTCTTGGCCCAGTTTTCTGAATTATGTAGAAAACAATTTCTAAATTCCCTGGGTATATTTTCCTAAATCATATATGGGTATATGTCCTCGCTATATACCATAAGGAGGGAGTCCATCTCAGACCACAAGCCATGGGCAAAATCAGCTAGAAAGTTTATCCCCCAGCAAGACACAGTCAGACTCCGAGAATCTCATGGACCAACAAAAGCTGTGTCCACTTTGTTGTTCAGGACTGCTTCCACATAGCATTTTCCTGCATCCATTGTGAAGATGGTCTTATCTGTTCTCAGCAAGAGCCTGGTGCCTGGCTTTGTGGCAGCATTAATTCTGATCTTCAGTGTCAAAGCAACCAGCTTGAGTTCAAGCATATGGCTACTTCTGAGATTCATCCACTGGATACAGAAAATGCCAGAGTCTCATGGTTACTCTGTTGCTAGCAGTAATGAACTTGAGCAGGGCTCCTGTTTCTCCATCTTCTTACTAGACAAGGGCAGAGTTACATCAAGGTGGGGTGTGAAATCATTTCTTCTAAAATATTAATAACCTGAATTCCTTTCTATAAAGGAGAACCCTCGGATCTTGTAACATTCTCTCACCAAAGCATTTGAACCCCACAAACCAGGCCCAGCCCCTCTAACCAGACCTCTGTTCACTCATGCTCCTTCAAGATCAATGGGAAAGGGGCAAGAATGAAAGGGACCCTGAAAGAGGTCTGTTTCATGGGAGGGGAAACTGGAAGAGGCGTGGGAGGAAGGGTATCCAAAAATGACTGATCAGTGGAACCAGAAATTTTGTCTTTCAGGGTTATCTGTCAGAAGGGTTGGTAACAAAGTGGTACCGTTCCCCACGACTGCTCCTTTCCCCCAATAACTACACCAAAGCCATCGACATGTGGGCCGCCGGCTGCATCCTGGCTGAGATGCTTACGGGGAGAATGCTCTTTGCTGGTGAGTTGCTAACTATGCCACCTTCCTTCTCATCTGGTGTCGTTCCATAGAAAGGGGAAGTGAGTGCAAAACACTTACAATCACAAAACATGTTCATCTTTTGCTGAAATTACTTCTGTGGCTTTTATGACACTATTTGGAGGCACCTTATTATATTGTCAGGCAAAAATACTGGAGAGGCTAAAAAAAGTAGCCTTTTGAGCACAGAAGTTTTTGCAATCAAGTAACTACTTTGCTATGACCTAAATGCTTGTGTTCCCCTAACATTCACAGGTTGAAATCCTAACCCCCAAGGTGATGCTATTAGGAGGTGGAGCCTTTGGAAGGTGATTAGGTCATGAGGATGGAGCCCTCATGAATGGGATTAGTGCCCTTGTAAATGAGGCTGGAGGGAGCTTTTTTGCCACTTCCACTGTGTAAGGACACACTGAGATGGCATCATCTATGAAGTATGGGCCTCTCACCAGACACCAAATCTGCCAGCTCCTTAATATTGGATTTTCTAGCCTCTATAACTGTGAGAAATAAATGTTTGTTGTTTATATGCCACCTAGGCTATGGTACTTTGTTATGGCAGCCTGAATGGACTTAGACACACTTCTACTCAAACATCTTGAGACTGATGGCTGCAAACACACCCACCCTACATTTTTAGCCCCTTCCTCCTCCCTCCCTGCCACTGTTCCCTGTCCTTTGGCCACACCAAGTGACCCACTGTTTTCCTAATCTATCATCATTTTTTGTTCACTTTGGCACAAAGACCTCCTTCTCTGCTTAGAAAACTCCTATTGAACCTTCAAAACCCAGCTTATGTCTTGTCCTCCACAATGTCTCTCCTAATTCCCCAGGGCATGAGTCATCCTTCTTGGCTCTCCCATTGCACTTCATACTCATTCTCGCACTCTCCCTCTTTGCTTGGAAGAGCACTTGCTCTCTTCACTCCCTCTCTTCCATTCTCTCCTCACTCTGCAGTGTGGTTCACGCCCCCTCCATCTGTCTGAAGCTGTTCCCACCCAAACTGCCGTGTTCTTAATCCAGGGAACCCATTTCAGCCTCATTCTGTAGCAGTAGTCAGCGACGATTGTCACCTCCTTCTTGAAACCCTCTTCCCTGGGTCTCATCCTCCCTCTCTGGCAATCCCCCCTCAGTTGCTTCTCACCCACCATGAGCTCTACTTCCTCTGCACTATGTCCCTCAGCCCTTCCCAAGTTTCCACACTCAGCCCTAAATGCTGCTGTCACTTACTCAAATGTTCCAAACCACCGTTGGTAGAGGACCGTGGTGAGGCCAGTCTCCACACGTTCTGGCTGCAGCGTGAGCCCCGTGGGCCTGCCTCCTTGCCACCTGTCCTCTGCCTGGATTCCATGCCCCTACAGAACTCCGGGCCTCATATCCGGTCCTCCTGCCTGACCTCTCTTCTCAGTGCTTGCAGCCCTGCCCTGTCCTCCTAACCATGCTGTCTTGGCCTCAGCCTCCCTGTGAGTGCTCTCCCCGCCTCCGCAGCCTGCCCTGCTTCTCCTTAGGGGACACCGTCTCCCCTCAGCTCTGTTGAGTTGAGGCTATCCTTTCTCCCATGCCCTGTACACAGAGCGGGATAGAGCCTCTGCATCCTCCTTGCTCACCATTGCTTGCCTGCTATTAACAAAGCAGCCCTCCTCTGTGGCCCACCAGATGGCCCCTCTTCTTCTCTGTCTTGTCCTCCCGTGCCAGCACCTCATCTCATCTCCCATCATCCCCCACACTGAGGCTGTTGGCACCTACATCATGGCCTCCCTCTCCACAGTTGGTCCCACATCATTCTGGCTGTGAGGCTGATGTGGCTCACTTATCTACTATCCTGGACACAGAGCCCCACATCCTCAGTTCCTGGGACGCTCACTGCCCTTGTTGTCAGCCTGTCCTCCCCACATCCACCCTGGACTTTGTGTCATCACCCAGAGCTGCTCAGGGGAGTAGAGATCTGAAGCGAGTATCAGAGTGGCAGACGCTGGGGAGCTGAGTGTCCAGGGAATGGAAAAGGGCATGAAAGCTGGAAGGCCTGAGAAGTCCCCACCCACCTCCTTGCTTGATCATGACTGCAGTGTGGCCCAGGGGGAGCGTGTTTTCTCTTGGCAATCAGCTCACAGGAGGCATGGCCAGCACTCATGGCCTGCATTGGTAGGCCTAGACTTCTGGGGCTACCCCACCCTTCCATGTTGGGAAGGGAGGGGGAGAGTGAGGGAGTAGGATAGCCTTACCCCAGCCCCCTTTCAGAACCCCAAGACCTAGTAAGATTCCCCCCACTGAAGCCCCTGAATCCCACAAAACATAAGACAGCAGTGGCCCTTCTAGTATCCCCTAAGAGCAAAGGTGTGTCCTTAGCATCCATGTGGGCTCCCTCCACCCTGAAATCTCTGTCTACAAATCTGAGCCTGCAAGTAGCAGGGCTAATCAAGATTCCCTGTGGCCCCACGGGGAGCCGACAATCTCAGTTGCTGGCCTGTTGTTCTTGTTCACTGTAGAGTGACCACATATGGGCAGCTGGTGTAATAATTAGCTCATGGGCACTGCAGACCACCTAAGCCCACAGGTGAAAAGGAGCTGCCCACTCACCTGTCAAAGCCCCTGGCTCTCACAGCTGCTCATCTGCTGTGTGCACAGAACATAGTGCTAAGGATGGGGAGAGGGATTGCTGTGGGACAAAGGGACAGTGAGGAGGCAGGGGGAGAAAGTCAGACAAGGCCCTCTCCAGGGAACTTATGGTCTTGAGACAGAATTTTAGATACCAGCCCTAGAAGGGGCCCAGGACAGCCCACCTCTTGTTTAACAGGTGATTTGGTTTCAAATAATGCAGGGTGGGAAAATGAGCTCAGAGAAGAAGAAATGGCTAACAGTGGCCTTTCTGAGGGAACACCAGCAGAACATTAAGAGAAAGCCATGTCTGAATAGCTAAGAAAGTCTTTATTGTGTTTTGTTTTTGTTTTGAGACAGAGTCTCGTGCTGTCCCCCAGGCTGGAGTGCAACGGCATGATCTTGGCTCACTGCAAACTCCACCCCCCATTTCAAGCAATTCTCCTGTCTCAGCCTCCCGAGTAGCTGGGATTACAGGCATGTGCCACCACACCCAGCTGATTTTGTATTTATAGTAGAGACAGAGTTTTTGCCATGTTGGCCAGGCTGGTCTCAAACTCCTGACCTCAAATGATCCACCTGCCTCAGCCTCCCAAAGTGCTGGGATTACAGGCATGAGCCACTGCACCCAGCCTGCCAAGAAAAGATTTATATTGGGCACAGTTAAATCTTAGGCACCATAGGAGCAGATTTATCTAATAAGGAGTAATGAGAGACCCAGAAAATGTAATCTCTCAATCACAGCAATGAGGGAATTATTCAGTGCTATGCTGGGCTAGTCACTCTTTCATTCATGATGCTAACTTCTTCCAGTAAGTATTTAAAATACATGCTATATATAAAACATATATTAATATGATATGTTAATATTAATTATATGTTAATGTAACATTAAGTAACAAGAAAAGGTAAAATAGGTTGGGCATGGTGGTTCATGTCTGTAATCCCAGCACTTTGGGAGGCCGAGGTGGGCGGATTGCCTGAGGTCAGGAGCTCCAGACCAGTCTGGCCAACATGGTGGAACCCCGTCTCTACTAAAAATACAAAAAAATTATCTGGGCGTGGTGGCATGCACCTGTAATCCCAGCTACTTGGGAGGCTAAGGCAGGGGAATTGCTTGAACCAGGACGGTGGAGGTTCCAGTGAGCTGAGATCGCGCTACTGCACTCCAGCCTGGGCGACAGAGCGAGACTCCACCTCAAAAAAAAAAAAAAAAAAAAAAAAGGTAAAATAAAAACAATGGCAGGAAAGTCAGATGAAGCTGAAGTCAGGGCTTATGTCCAAACATTTAGGCCCTGAGTACAAATGTCTTCATTTGCCCCCTGGACTCTCAGGAGCCCCTACAGTTTTCCCTCTGGTGGATTTTGTGCTTGGGGTGGATCCTTGACCACGTGCTGGGGATACAAGTCTGAGTAAGACATAGTCTCTGTTCTCAAAGGTCTGATGGTCCAGCGGGGGACACAAAAGGGTTAAAAAAAGAAAAAAAACAATACACAGTGAACCTATCTGTGCCCAGGGTGAGCCATCCTGCTATCTTATTTTTCCAACTGAAATTGCACAGACCTCCCAGTTCCGTATTTTCCAGCCAATTCAAGGCAGGGGAGAAAGGAGGAACAGGTGGGAGGGAGGTCTCGCCCTGGACTCTGACTCAAAGACTCTTCCCACTCCAGCCATAGCCAGTAAACCCTGGATGGCTCAACATCTCTGGCCCTGCCACCACGATCTGGGTCATAGGTGCCTGGCTGCCTCCGTTCTCCCAGCCTTGAACCCTCAGCTCACTGGGCTCTGCTCCAGCTGCCCTTCCAACAGGCTGACAACCTTCAGGCCAGACGGAGAAGAGCTGGGCTTCTCCGTACCACAGCAGGCAGGTGACTCACTGAGAGCCCAGACGAGACTGTATAATCCACAGTCTACTGGCCTCTCATCTTCAGGCTCACTGTCTGTGGTCACGAGATGGTTGCAATCGCTTTCAGGTTCTCATGCAGAAGTGTCCAACGAAGAAAGGTAGGGAGGGGTCAGCCAGGGCAGCCAAACAGCTCTCCTCACATTTCTCTCTTACCAGGGAGGAACACCTTCCCCGGAAGTCCTTCCAGGAGATTCCTGTCCCTGTTTGATTGAATCACATGGCCTCCCCTTGTTGCAAGAGAGGCAGGGAAGGCAACAGCTGGTGTGACATGGAAAGGACCTTCTTTCAGTAGGAAAGGGACATTGACCATAGTATCCTCCATGCTTCACACCTTCTCCCATTTTCAGTGGTGGCTTAGTAGACTCAGTGTTAAGATGCCTCCCCCAGGTGACGTCTGTCACAAAGAATCACTCACGGATGATTAGGACATAAATCCCCAAGGTGGAATTATTCCATCAGCTTCTCTCAAAGCCACTCTTCCCCGCTCCTAGAAGCAAAGGAAGTCAAGAGTTATTAAACATCTGCTACAAGCAAGGTATTTCTCCCAGAGCCTTCATCTGCCAACACACTTGACTCCTTATAATACTCATTCCAAGTATAAATAATCATCCTCATTCCACAAGGGGTCGGGGAGCTAGGTCTGCCTCCAGGGCTGTCTGCCACCAAAGCTCTTGCTTTCTGCCCCAGGCCATGGATTCCCAGGGAGGCCCCACTGGCTGCCTCCCATATGACACCATTGATCTTGGGCAGGAGCAGACAAGTGAAAGAGGCTCATTCTCTGCCCCAACCCTCGCTGTGGTTGAAGAAGCTACTCCAAGCAGAAGGTTGTGTATTACTGGTTTGTGTGTCACACAGGAGAGGGGTCAGGGGCTTGGGAGCAAGGTCCCACCATCTCTGTCTGCAGCTTGATCACCCATTGACCTCATGGTCCCCTGGTGAGTGGTGTGGAGTACACGTTTGGAGAGAGGACCCCACAGGGGGCTTCCAGAGCCCTGAACTGACCCAATGAGTCCACTGCAGGGAGAGGCCAAAAGGACCTCTTCAGGAGAGAGCCTGAGGCAGTAGGCACTTCTTCGGTCAGTATTCATTCACATGTGCTTAGGGCCACAGAGGGAACTGCGGGGGGACCTGGGAGAGCCCTCATCCTAGGCTGGATGACTGGAAGACTGGAATCCCATGGGAATTCATGGCAAGGGGAGGGCCCTCTGTGCAGCTGGATGGGCAGGGAAGACTTCTTGAGGAAGGAGAGGTATGGCTGAAGTTTTAACCTAGTAGAGCTAAGTGGAAAGGCAACTCAATCAAAAAAGAGACAATGGAAGTACAGAAGAACAGCCTGGAGGTCAGAGAAGGACAGCAAGGAGACCCATCTGTCCAGAGCCAGAAATGCCATACGGTGGCCAGTGGTTGTCTGGGTGTGGGAGATGAGTTGAGTTTCTGAGACAAAGACTGAAGCTTCTTATGAATGAAAACTATGCCTCACCGATTCCCAGCAGCCAGCGTGATGCCTGGCATGGAGAAGGTGCTCGATAAATAACTATTTATGGAATGAGGGAATAAATGAATGCTTGAGTCCATCCTGTCCTACCAAAGTGCCCCTGCAAACCTGGCATAGCCTGGCCTGCCTTTCTTCTCCCAAGGAGCACAGAGGCCATGTGCTCA
This sequence comes from Gorilla gorilla gorilla, assembly GCF_029281585.2. Taxonomy (NCBI): domain Eukaryota; kingdom Metazoa; phylum Chordata; class Mammalia; order Primates; family Hominidae; genus Gorilla; species Gorilla gorilla. Next base: position 80,008,648 of record NC_073241.2, read on the forward strand.
AGACACATCCCAAACCCAATTTGTTATTCCTGATTTGTTTTTCTCTTGAAAGTTTCCTAGATGGAACCCTCTTAATTAGAAACCAAAAGGTATGGCTCATTCCCAGCCTTAAAACTGTTTCCTTCCCCATCCTAGTAAAGATTGTGCAGAGAGGTCTATGGGAAGTTGCACTTGGAAGGCCTTGAGCCAGGCTGTTCCCATTCTTTAGTGCTGACTTATATCCAGCTGGTCTGAGACACAGAATGGTAGGGGCATAGATGGGGCCTTGCAGACTACCAGATTCAACTCCTTCTTTCTACTTTTGACAAAGCCAAGCCCCAGAGATGTCAGCCACCTGCCCACAGTTGAGCAGCAAATGAAGACCAGAACCCTGGTCCCAGCCCAGTGCTGCCCCACTGCCCTGTGTTGTCCCTCCCAGAACACCTGGCATTGCTTTTGGGCTACTGCACACCACAGCCCTTTGGACAGCACACTTAACCATCTGGCATTGCCTCCCCAGGGGCCCATGAGCTGGAGCAGATGCAACTCATCCTGGAGACCATCCCTGTAATCCGGGAGGAAGACAAGGACGAGCTGCTCAGGGTGATGCCTTCCTTTGTCAGCAGCACCTGGGAGGTGAAGAGGCCTCTGCGCAAGCTGCTCCCTGAAGTGAACAGTGAAGGTACCTGAGCCTGGCAGCCAGGCCAAGTGTCCTGGGAGGATTAGCTAGGCTCCACCTTGCGGGGTAGGGGGCAGGCAGGTCTCCTTCCAAAAGGGCAAAGCATGGTCCTTGGATATAAAAGTCAAGGCTCCCCTGCCAGTGGGCCTTTGCCCTAACTACTTCCAAGCTGTGGATGCTGAGTCCATTAGGGGCAGTCATTAGTGTTCTACCCTCGTTTCTGCTGCCTTTTGCTTCTCATCTTCCTCGCTCACCTTCCTCCCTCTCTTTCCTTCATCCTCCCTCACGTTTTTGTCCTGGAAGGCATGGTGTGCTGCAAAGAACAGGAGCTTCCTCAGCCTGAGGGCAAGACCCAGGTCCATTCCACCAGTGATGAGCTGTGTGGCCTCAGGCAAGGCCCGCCCTTCACTCCTCAGGCTTACTCCTTCTACTGTATATTCAAGGCCCAGCAGGCCTGGGAAGAGGCCAAAGGCTCTAGCTGCCTCTAGCTCTCAGAGGCTCAGGAGACTCAGTCTAGGTGACAGCATCCCTCAGCAGCCGAAACGTCCATCTTGTGACAGGTGCAGAACAAGGGAGGCAGGCCCCAAGACCACACTGGGGGCATTAATTCTGAGCTCCATTTATTACAGGACAGAAATAGACCAAAGGTGATGAATCTGATGACAAAAACTCAGGTGCGGCACAGGTGAAAGGAGGGCTCTGGATGAAGCAGGGTTGAGGGGCTCAGTGTCCTGCCCACCTGCCTCTCAATCTCCAGACATGCTCCTGAGAACCCTTCCAGAACCCCTGGGGCTCCGAGCAGCTCAGTTTGGAATCCACTGGGCCAGAGGAAGGTGACAAGATTGTACAGAAGCTTCATTATCTAAGAAATGACTTAAAAACATCCGGGGAGGGTGAGCCTAGGGAGGAGGAGTTTCTGAGGGGCGGTGGCTTAGGAGTTAAGGTGAAGCTTGTACGATAGCAGATAACCCTGAAATCTCCGTGGCTTAACCCACTTACAGTTTATTCATTGTTTACTTCACATCCAGGCAGAGTTGGGAGCATGGATGGGCAGGGGAAGATGAGTGGCTGTGCCCGGGACCCAGGCCATCAGGTCTGCCATCTTCAGCAGGTGGCTTTCAAGGTCACCTTGGGCATTCCCTTCCAGCCAAAGCCAGGGGAAGAGAGAGCAGAGACTCTTGCAGGAGGTTTTTCTGGGTCAGGCCTGGAAGTGGGGTACACACAGCACTTCCACCCCCATTCCATCAGCCCCAGGCACACAGCCATTTCTCACTGCAGGAGGGGCTGGGAAAGGCAGGTCAGAAGGGTGCCAGGATGGACGTCACATGGGACATGACTGCTGCCTTGAAACAGAAGAGGGGAAATCGTGGGACAGAGAGGACATGCTGCTTTGGGGAAACCACTGAAGGCAGAGGTAGGCCCTAGGGTAGAAGTTAAAGGGGGATTTAAGTTTGATAAAAGGAAGTATTTTCTGGGGCAGGTGTGGTGGCTCAAGCCTGTAATCCCAGCACTTTGGGAGGCCGAGGCAGGCAGACCTCTTGAGCCCAGGAGTTTCAGGCCAGCCTGGGCAACATAGGGAGACCCCATCTCCACTAAAAATATAACAAATTAGCTGGGCATGGTGATGCACGCCTATGGTCTCAGCTACTTGGGAGTCTGAGGCAGGAGGATCACCTGAACCTGGAAAGTTGAGGCTGCAGTGAGCCGTATTCCCATCACTGTACTCCAACCTGGATGGCAGGAGTGAGACCCTGTCTCAAAAAAAAAAAAAAAAGAAATGAAGAATTTCCTAGTTTGGGCTTCCCAGAAGTATCTGGGGACCTGCAGAAGGATCAGCTGTCAGGGAGAGGGAAGAGCAGATTTTCATCCATGATGGAGTCTGTGGAGCAGCTTTGGGGTTGGTACTCGACTTTTTTTCTTTTGCGACAGGGTCTCACTTGTCACCCAGGCTGGAGTGCAGTGGTATAATCATGGCTCACTACAACCTCAGCCTCGAGGGCTCAAGTGATCCTCCCACCTCAGCCTCCCGAGTAGCTGGCACCACAAGCATGCGCCACCTTGGCTGGTTAATTTTAAAATTTTTGTATAGAGACAACCCACTACTGGCCCACCTGGCCAACTACTACTCGTCTTGCTAGAAACAAGCCCAGGGTGATCTCAAACTCCCAGGTTCAAGCAATCCTCCTGCCTTGGCCTCCCAAAGTCCTGGGATTACAGATATGAGCCACTGCCCCAGTGGTGGTACTCATCTTTTTTAAAGATGATGCTGCCTGCCTCAATCTTCAGAGCTTTAATTCTCTCATTTCCTTGTCAAAAGGTCAAGTCATGGCTGGGGCCAAAAAAGGGGCCAGAGGCCCAAAGAGAGAAAAACCTGCCCAGACTTGAAGCTGGGCCCCGCACTAGACTGGCCCGATTCTTCCAGTCCTAGCAATTTGTCAGGCAGATCCTCTTTTAAGTTTGCAACTCCAGACCCAGAAACACACTCTGAGCATCAGACTGTTGGGGGTGATCAGAGTTACTGCTGCTTAACTAATTTGGGGGTCTAGGGTTACACTGCAGCACTGCGTTCTCCTGGGAGGCCAGTGACCTTCTGAATCCATCGATTTCCTCAATCACTGATGAATTTTCTTGCAAAGAGATACAGGGCTGGTGTGAGGGGCAGGTTAATGGTGCAGGCTGAGGCCCACCAGGGAGCCCCTCGGAGGGATGGGCAGCCTGGGCCTTGAGCTCAGCTCCATTTCTCCCTCTCCATGTGGGCTGTAACATGAGGAGCCAAGTCATCATTTAAGCGGACCTCCAGAGATGCCAGTGCTGAGAAGGAATCCAAACTTCTAGGCTAGTCCTTGCGCTGAGATAACCCAGGGCAGAGCTCCAAGAGCAGAGCTCCCAGGGCACCCACCCCTGCTCAAGGGAAGGGCCACCAGTGCCTGTGTGCAGAGCTGCTATCTGCTGAATTTTGGCATACATTCATGCTGGTTAGCAAACAGCCTCTCACACAAGGCTTCTGAGTGTCCCTTCCCTTCCCCAGGTTCCCACTGCCCAGAACTCCCCCTTGATCCAGACATGAAAGGACTACTGCTTGGCAGAGCAGGGGAATTCAGCCTGGTTGTTCAGTATCTGTAATATCTATCCATCCATCAAGGCTGTCTGCCTTTGTTGAACTTCCAGGGGCAGCATATGGTAGGAAGAGCTCTGAATTTGGACCCAGGAGCTCTGGGCTGTGGAGACGCTGTCCCACCCCTCGACTGCAGCATTCACCTTTCTCACTAAGGCTTTTTACTGCTGCACCTGGCACTCCAGCCTCAGGGCTTCCTCAGGAGCAGGCTCCTCCGTCCCATTCCAGCAGCCCCTTAAGCCATGACAAAGGGAAGTTGGTATATAAATATCCCAGCTTCCCTGCCCCGCAAGGGGAACCACCTCTGAGTGTGGCCCACACTGTCTCTGGAGGATCCCAGATGCCCACAGGAGTAACGTGTCATGAGTGTGCCTTGTTCTGGTTCCCCCTCACTCCCCGACCTGTGCTTGCTGGGATCCCCCACCACATAAACTACCTACAACCCCAAGCCTTGTCTCTGCTTCTGTCTCTGGAGAAACCCAGGCTGAGGCTGGACCTTGAGCAAGTCACTTGATCCTCTGAGTCTGTTTAATTCATTTACAAAATCTAGAAGGCAGCATCTGCTTTGCCTTTGTCACTGGATTGTGACAAGGGTCTTGAGAAAGAAAATGGCTAAAAACCTTTTAACAAATGCAGAAGCATAGACACCAGCACAGAATGTCACCGTGCTGAGGAATCTCCTTCTGAGCTCAACAAGGGCAACAAATGACCTTCATGTCCGGCTTTGCTCCCTGCAGCCATCGACTTTCTGGAGAAGATCCTGACCTTTAACCCCATGGATCGCCTAACAGCTGAGATGGGGCTGCAACACCCCTACATGAGCCCATACTCGTGCCCTGAGGACGAGCCCACCTCGCAACACCCCTTCCGCATTGAGGATGAGATTGACGACATCGTGCTGATGGCCGCTAACCAGAGCCAGCTGTCCAACTGGGACACGTGCAGTTCCAGGTGCTCGCAGCCCTGGGTTCCAGAGCCCACATTTCCCTGTCCTCCCATCTCTATTTTGCCTCTAATCCTCCATGACCTTCCCCTCTGTCTCCCAAGCTGCATAGCTCATTGGACGACTTCTCCAGCTTAGCTTCCTGCCTTTCTCTTGTTCCCAGACACTACCAGTAAATGACCAGTGTGAGCTGCATGTGTGGGTCAGAGGCCTTCCTTTGTGCAACACCCCCAGCTTCCCTCACCATGACTCTACTGAACATGGGGTTCAATACAGTGCTCCCCAAGGATTTAGTGAACACCATGGTAGGAGCTCACTTCTAGCAGCCTGGGAACTTGCCCTTGAAAAGTAAACTGCAACAAGGCAAGGCAAAAAAACAAAGCAGAGATTACCATTACAAAACGCTATCTCATGTTTCATGTTGGTAACTCTTAAAAATGCCATTAAAAACCAGGTTCGGTGGCTCATACCTGTAATCCCAGCACTTTAGGAGGCCAAGGTGGGAGGATCGCTTGAGGCCAGGAGTTCCAGACCGGCCTGGGAAACAAAGCAAGACCCCATCTCTACAAATTTTTTTTTTAATTAGCCAGGCATGGTGGCACATGGCTGTAGTCCCAGACACTGGGAAGGCTGAGGCTGGGGAATCCCTTGAGCCCAGAAATTTGAGGTTGCAGAGTGAGACCCTGTCAAAAAAAAAAAAAAAATGCTGTTAATGGGGGCTACATTATTATTGCCCATTGACACACAAGGAAGCTTCAGCTCCAAGGTTAAGAGACTGGCATCATGTCACACCCCTGATGGGCCTCTCTGCAATCTGCATCCATGTCAGATGCTGCTAAGCAATTATAGGACCATTTCCTGCTAAACTGGGCTTGGCTACAGAATCCTCAACAGGTGTCCCTGGAAGCCACTACCAATGAATCAGCGTTGGGTAGAAGATGTATTTTTAAACAATTTCTGCCTAGGCACGTAATGATCTCTTAGATCTTTTCCTGTTCTGACGTTCTTAGATCAGGCAGCTAAACATTTGGGCATCACCATCTGCTAATTCTGGGAGGGAGTGCTGGTAGCTGCTCAGTTTAGAAACAGCAGTCGAGGGCTCAAGCAGCTAGGACTCTGAGGGGGCCTAACTGGGAGTCCCACTGCCGGGGGAATGTGACAGCTAGTTACATAAGTGACAGATGAGCAATTTCTCCTTTTTAGTCATTTGACAGATGATGGGTTTCAGATTAAGGAGGCACTGAGGGAGGGCCAGGGCGACGCTGCTATTTTTGGACAGGTTTGCTGGCTTGTTGTTGTCAATTGTTGTTTTCAAGCATTGCCAACAAATAGAGATTAATGAAGACTCTGTCTTCTGCCACCCCCGGGGCAGCCCTGCCCTTGACTGTCGTTCCTGCGGCCCCTTCCCCTTCCTCCAGAGAGCCTGGAGGCAAAGAGCATTGGCTCAGGGAGAGTCATCCTATACTTTCTGCGACTGTGGCATAGGGTTGTGCCAGGAAAAACTGTCACAGGATTTGTTGCTGCCTGTCCACCCTGACCACCCCTAAACCTGGTGCACCTCACCTGTGCTCCCAACCTTTGCCATCACACCTGCCCAAGGGAAGAGGATGACAAAGGATCTTGTTGCTGTGGGCAAGCTGCTTACCCTCTTGGAATGCTAGTTTCCCAACTGTAAAGCGGGGGTGATAACACAAAGTCCACAGGGTTGCTATGAAGACTACAGATAATGTATGTTTGGCACTTGGAATAGAGCAGCCAAGGGTCAGCGTCTTCACACACTCTTCCTCCTGGAAATCTCTGCCCAAGGCCACTCAATCAAGGAGGCAGGGTTCAGCTCTAGGAGCAATTCCTGCCCTAGCAGCGTCACTGGGAGGCAGGCAGTGCTGAGGCCTTCCTATGCCTCTCCAGTCACACTCTGGGCTGCAGCTGCCATGTCTATCCCACATAGCCGAATCTGCCTCTCCTTGGTCTATCTGTTGGGCCTGCTCAGGGAGTAGCTGGCTGCAGGCTGATGTCCTCTGTGCTCCTGCCTGCCCCACAACCCCAGGGTTCTAGGTAGAGCACCCGCACAAGCAAAGGAGGGCTCCGCCAGAGCTGATGGCCCGCCTGTCTGCCCATCTGCCCTTCATTTGCTCTTGGCTAGCTGACTTCACTCTCCACGGCTGCAGAGCAGTCGAACGGGGCAGAATGCCAAAGATCTTCAGCTTCTCTGGGGGGTGTCTGTAATCTTTCTGTAGGTCCCACCTGCCCTGCGTCAATGCAAGGTGCTATGGGGCCCCCAAGCAGATCCACCAGGGCAGGGGTTCTCAGCCCTGGCTGTATCTTAGAATCACCTGGGGGATCTTCAAAACATGCTGATGCAGGTCCCCACCCTAGACCTACTCAGTCAGAATTGGCGCGGGGAAGCAGTGAGGCAGACATGCTATTTTATTTTTAATTCCCCTATGTGACTCTAATCTGATGCAGAGTTGAGAAGCACTCACTGGAGCCTTGCTCCTCAAAATGTGGGTCCAAGGCCCAGCAGCATCAGAGCAGCTGGGAGCTTGTTAGAATCTCAGGCCCCATCTCAGATCTACAGAATCAACATCTGCATTTTAGCAAGACCCGCAGGTGATTCGTGCATCTATCAGCGTTTGAAAAGCATTGCACAGGTGGATCCCCTAGAAAGTTTCACGAGGACAGGGACGTTTGTTTTGTTCACTGCTGTATTCAGTAATGTCTGGAACAGTGAATGCTGGCACATAGTAGGTGCACAGGAAATATCTGCAGGGTTTTGAATGCGTACAAAAGAACACAAGAGTTAAGCCGAACAATCCATGTCCCCAGCTGAGCCCCCAAGGCTCGCCATTACCTGTCCATCACCCTCCCACCTTGAGGGATGGGGTCGAAGGCAGGTGTGTGAGTGGCAAACAGGGATTAGAGGGCTTGGCTCCCTCCCGGAAGCTACCTGGCTTGGGCGTCCAATCACCGCTCTGTTTGTACCCTTGCAGGTACCCTGTGAGCCTGTCGTCGGACCTGGAGTGGCGGCCTGACCGGTGCCAGGACGCCAGCGAGGTACAGCGCGACCCGCGCGCGGGTTCGGCGCCACTGGCTGAGGACGTGCAGGTGGACCCGCGCAAGGACTCGCACAGCAGCTCCGAGCGCTTCCTAGAGCAGTCGCACTCGTCCATGGAGCGCGCCTTCGAGGCCGACTACGGGCGCTCCTGCGACTACAAGGTGGGGTCGCCGTCCTACCTGGACAAGCTGCTGTGGCGCGACAACAAGCCGCACCACTACTCGGAGCCCAAGCTCATCCTGGACCTGTCGCACTGGAAGCAGGCGGCCGGCGCGCCCCCCACGGCCACGGGACTGGCGGACACGGGGGCGCGCGAGGACGAGCCGGCCAGCCTCTTCCTGGAGATCGCGCAGTGGGTCAAGAGCACGCAGGGCGGCCCAGAGCACGCCAGCCCGCCCGCCGACGACCCCGAGCGCCGCTTGTCTGCCTCGCCCCCCGGCCGCCCGGCCCCGGTGGACGGCGGCGCCAGCCCCCAGTTCGACCTGGACGTGTTCATCTCCCGCGCCCTGAAGCTCTGCACCAAGCCCGAGGACCTGCCGGACAATAAACTGGGCGACCTCAATGGTGCGTGCATCCCCGAGCACCCTGGCGACCTCGTGCAGACCGAGGCCTTCTCCAAAGAAAGGTGGTGAGGGCGGAGGGGCCGCTCCAGGCCCCACAGAGCAGGAGACCCCCAGAGAAAGCCGGGGCTGGCAGGAGGCGGCCGCCCTTCCCGCCCCTCTCTGCTGCCTTGGGGTTAGCAGAACACGTGAAGGATCCGAGGAGCGAGAGCAATGTCCATTTCTTAAACTGCCTTAATAACTAGCCTTTAACCTCTGGGAGCGGGTTTGAACAGGACCCTGGCTTAGGGGTTGATCACTTTCCTAGCAAAGGGGAGACCACATGTGGTGCACAGGGAAGAAACGGCTTTAGACATCAGTCTGCGGGCCCCACCTGGGTGGCAGGATGCCGAGAAATCTTGCAGAGGTAGCTCCGAAACCATCTGGCCCAACTAGCCTCAATTGACAGCTGAGGAAAGGCAATTACGCCCAGAGACGCAGAGACACTCGCTTAAGATCACAGGCTTAGTGTGAGGACGAGCTTTAAATCCCAGTCTCCTGGCCCCCAGGCCAGGGTCTGTCCACCATAGAATGTCTTCCTCTACTGGGGTCGTTCTGGCTTTTTGCTTAGAAACTTGGTCTGAGATGTTTCTTCCCTGTCCATTACCATTCGATGTTCTTTTATTCAGAGCAGTGTTTCTTGTATTCTGAAACTGGAAACTGAACCGGTTTGTTTCTCCTAGTCACCAAGCATACTTTCCTGGCTCCCCAAGTACTTAAATGTTCTCATCTGTCGCACCCCTGTATTTGCCTCACCCCTGCATGGTCTGAAATCTTCTTTTCAGGTCAGAACAGCCTGGGGTCTGTGGGTAAAATCAGCCCTTCTCCCAGGCCTGTGCACACACCCCCTCAGCACTCCCTATGCACTTTCCTGACACGCAAAGACACAGCCCTCTTTCCCCATTGGGCGTCCTACCCCAGTGAAGTTGAAGGCAGCAATTCCAAGAATCCCTCCAACCTCCCTGCCAGCACTCCCCCTTCACCCCACACCCGGCCCCCCCACCTAACCACAGCGCCTCTCCAGACCTACCTCGGGACCTAATGTTCTCTGCATGAACTGCTCATTTGGAGGACAGCAGTGAGGTCCTGCCATAGAGCAAATGTGTTAGGAGAGAAGGTTTCACATGGGACCCAACATCCTTCATCAATACTTTCCTGAGTTTGATCATCCATTTAGCCTTGACAAACAGCAGACCCTACAGAAATGTGTTGGAGAGCACGTCGTGACCTTGGGGGCAAGGAATCCAGAAAGGTAGGAAGATATGAAAAGACAGGTGTCAACAGCAAGGGCTCTTAGGGGTCAGGCACCAGCATGGAGACCTCATGACAAAGGAAGGGACTCAAAGCAGCAACGCCCCTCATAGTGTAGGCTAAGGTGAGTTTGGTGCATGCAAACCTGTGTGCTCACCCACAGAGCATGGGGTAATGGTGTGTAGACACAGGCCCTCTGCAGAAGCGTGGGGTGGGGACACTGACAGCCCCTATCTGGTCCCCAGGAACATTCTACCATTTCTGCCACTGGTGTTCAGCTCCTTCTCTTCCCCCAACACTCCCAAAGATACCCACAGGAAGTCCAGCCAGTTTGCAGGTAGAGGATTCCACCAGTTGGTCTTGGGCTGCGTTCACCCTCACATCACAGCACCTTAAATCTAATCAGCAAACTATAATTTGTATGTTGAAACCTGCGACACATTAGAAACTTATATTTAAAAACAGAATTAATCACACTGACCAACTTTTAAATGGAAAATATGTAAATAGGAAGTGTTTGGGTTATTTTTTCTTTAAGAAAAAGAAATGTACGCCACTCCTCATGTGCCATTTTGTCCTCAGAGGGCGGCTTTACTTTTTTGGTAAAGGAACAAGCTGCTGGCCTTGACCAGGAGTTCATATATAACTGTTATTACAGAGGAATTGTTATAACTACTAATGTTTTTAAAAAATTTATTAAACATTATTAAACTTGATCAGGTCAGGCCAAATAAAGTTTTATTGGAACACAGATTTATTTATGCATTATTCATTTATGTATTATCTGATCCTGTCTTTGAGAGTGCTAAGAGCCTAGCTGGCTTCTCCCTGTGCCCATGAAGGCCACTGTATTTGGGGGTGGGGGAAGGACTGGGGAGGGGAGAATCTACAGAGATTGGTAATCAGGAGGTGATTCCAGAATCATCTGGTGAGGCCTGGTGTCCATATTGTGAATTTCAAACTATATCTTGGCGCTAACACCAAAACTTCTGACCAGGGCTGGTTCTCTCCTCTAGTCACAAAAGGTGCCAACATCATGAGATTGGGGGGAACCAACTACCTAAAAATACCCACCCGTGCTACCCCTCACAGATGCCTGAGATCCCATCCATCTGAAGTCGACCCCTTTGTAATATTAAACTGTTAGTCTTCATTTGTAATTCAACAAATACAGTTGACCCTTAAACAATACAGGTCTTTTGGCTAAAAGAACTTTCTACTGTTGAAATGCACCTGAGCCGAGATGAGCAGCCTATTAAGCCAATTATCAGATTATTTCCAAAGTGTCTGCTGAGAGTGGCCATGCTGAGTGGATGCAGGTGAAGGGAGGCCAGAGCCAGGCCACACACCTGGTTGAAATTTTATATTGAAGAAAACTTGAAGCCCAGTGTGAGGCCTGGGCTGCTAGAATGTAGGAAATGGAGTGTGGAGAGAGGGAATTGAGAAGCACAAACAGCAAACAGCACCAAAGAGGAAGGAGGACCAAAAAAGGAGGAAAGAGGGCACCTCAAAGGTAATAGTTCACAATCTCATCCAGCCACCTCTGATTCTAAGATGAAAACTTCTGTTAGGAGGGTCCTAGGTCTACCCTATGTGAATAACATAGGGATCAGCAAACTATGGCCTCCAGGCCAAGTGGTCGTATTGGAACAAAACTACGCTTATTCATTTATATATTTGTCTGATCTTGTCTTTATTTATTTATTTATTGAGATGGAGTCGTGCTCTGTCGCCCAAGCTGGAGTGCAGTGGCACAATCTCACTCAGTGCAACCTGCCTCCCAGGTTCAAGCGATTCTCCTGGCTCAGCCTCCTGAGTAGCTGGGATTACAGGCGCCCCCCCAACACGCCCAGCTAACTTTTGTATTTTTAATAGAGATGGGGTTTTACCATGTTGGCCAGGCTGGTCTCGAACTCCTGATCTCAAGTGATCCGTCTACCTCGGCCTCCCAAAGTGCTGGGATTACAGGCATGAACCACCACGCCAGGCCTCTGTCTTTAAATTGTGATATTTTATATCATGGATTTTTTGCAATAATATTTTTTAAATATTGCATTCAAATATTTATCTTGGTTACCGAGGTTTTCCGCACCCTTAAATTTTGTGCCCAAGGCAAGTGTGCCTCACTGGCCCTCAACCTAGTCTTGGCCCTCAACCTAGTCTTAGCCCTCATCTATGGCTGCCTCCATCCTACAGAGTTGAGCAGTTGCAACAGAAACCTCATGGCCCACAAAGCCTGAGACATTTATTACCTGGCCCTCTCCAGAAAAAGTTTGCTGACCCTTTGTGTAAGATGCTATGTGGCCTCCACATCTTTGTGAATAAGTACACAACTTGCCTTGTCTTTTCTAGCCACTGACATTCCAGTTCAGAAATGCCACAATTTCCATGACATTTTCTAATTACACATCCTATTTTCATGACATGATTTTCTCATTACACATCCTCGTTTACTTTCCATTCTTTAGGGAAATGTCTTCATTTGCTAGTGAGAAGTTTCTAAAAGTGTGGGAACCATCCTACTTGAGCTGAGGCTGAGGGGACATTATGCCAGAGGTTACTACCATGATTAGAAACCAGGCATTTTGCTAGGATGGTTAGAACAGGCAAAAGCTCAACTTGAAAGCTGTGGTTCTCGATTGAACTAGTAAACTCAACATGGAGAGGGAAAATGTCTGATGTCCCCAACTGCTCGATTATGAGTCAAACTGTAGCAAGGGTATGTCAAACAGCATCTTCTCTTCATTGAGACTGAATCACTGAGAAAGCCCAGAAATACCTGCCTGGGTAATAGTCCTGTCTTTATTCATTATTCAATGAATATAAAAATTGACAGTAGATGGGCATTTACAGATCATCTAATCCAAGCCCCTCATTTTGCTGATGAGTAGACTGACAGCAGCAAAGTAATTTGCCCAAAGCCCACAGTCAGTGGCAGAGCTAGAACAAGAGCCCAAATAGTCTTTCCAGGACAAACTCATTTCATTCAACCTAACTGGGATACAGATGCTGCGATTGATACTTGGAGGAACAAAACCAGCCCTGAGGATGAGAACAGACCACAAAGGCAGGAACCAGGCCATCACAGGCCCCATGCTCTGCTCACCTCTTTGCCTGGGTGCTGGAGCCCTGAGCCTCTGGATGCCTGGAGCCCCAGAGCTGCCCTTAGTAATGGCTTTCTGCCCCTCCAGACAGTTCCTGCCTAGCTTGGGGCCTGATCTGTGTAGTAAGGAAACAAAGAAAAGAGAAGAGGGCACTGGCTTAGTTTGATTTCCTTCAGCAGCAAACCGTGAGATACGGATTCAAGTGCAAGGTTGTGGATGAGGAAACACTGAGAGGGCAGTGAGGAGGTGACAGGGAAGAGAAGGAAGCAATAAACGGTGCAAGCTCCTGCTGTGGGGAACTGTAGCTGTGTCCTGGCAGAGAGCTCCAGGAGGCAGAGCGCAACATACACCTGTGAGACTTCCTGCGGCAGCCAGGCCTGGGTTGAGGACTGCTCTCCTGGGATGCTCCCTCCGCAGCACCTCTGGCCTGCCCTGCACTGCAGCAGAATGGGCTCCAGTGGCTAGAAAAAGGCCACAGGACCAGGCGCAGTGGCTCATGCCTGTATTCCCAACACTTTTGGAAGCCAAGGCGGGTGGATCACCTTAGGTCAGGAGTTGGAGACCAGCCTGACCAACATGGCGAAACCCCATCTCTACTAAAAATACAAAAAAATTAGCTGGGTGTGGTGGCATATGCCTGTAATCCCAGCTACTCCAGAGGTTGAGGCAAGAGAATCACTTGAACCTGGGAGGCAGAGGTTGCAGTGAGCTGAGATCGCACCACTGCACTCCAGCCTGGACGACAGAGTGGGACTCCCTCTCGAAAAAAAAAAAAGAAAAAGGGCATAGGCAAAAGGCCACAGGTGCTGACAGATGGAAGTCGGGCTGGCATGCAGAGAAAGGTGAGGGCCAAATGGATATTAGTAGAGCACCGACAGGTGTCAACAGTAGGATTTAACAGGAAGCAGGTCCAGGACCCAGGCAGAGAACAGCTGCTTAGTGCTGGCAACACACTCCCTGCCCTGGCTTGGGTTTTCTCAACTCTTCCTGGCCCTCCCTTCTTCCCTATAAGGATAAAAACTGGCTTTCAGCGACACATGGCTTTTCTTTTCAATCTCCCACACACCCCAAGTGTACCATCAGTTTCTTACCAATAGTCTCACTAATCAACTTTGGGATCAGCAATCCCAGCCATGGTTGAGAAGTGTTGGTGTCAAACCAGTAGGATCTTTGTGTCAGAGCCTGCTAGTAGGCCTGGGGCTTAAGTGAAAGAGTTGTGTGCTCTTGCCTGACTTGAGGGACATTTTGGTCCTTGAGGTGTGAGTTTCACCTCATTGAATTACATTAAGAACTTCACTAAGACCACCGACAACCCTTCTAGATGTTGACACCTGAGATCTCAGAATTGAAATTACTTAGTCTGCACTGATGTTCTTCCTTGCTCTGCACATTCTTGACTCACCAGTATCTGAACATTCCTATGCCTTGATGCCTGTTAGTGCCTAGTGGCACACGTAAGAGTGACAATGTGGCAGGGCTGAGTCCAGTGCATAATCAGGAAACCAAGCACAACCCACCAGGGGGCAGAACCCATGGCTCAAGGCTCCATGACACAGCACTCCTGCCAGGCAGCTCTGCTAAACTCTGGGCCACACTCCATTTCATTAGTAGTGAATGGCTCCGTTTCCATCGGAAACCTAAAAGAGCCATCTCAAGGTTGAAGTGAGACCGGTCTCAAGGCCCTTGCGATGGGCTCATGTTGGCCCTTCAGTGCACCTACCCACCATACAGGCTCTGTGGTGGAAAATAGGGAGCATAGGAATGACGCAAGTGTGTGGCTGAGAGCAAGACCGTGTCTTCAACAATTGCTTCATCCTGTCTCCCAGAACTGCTCACAGGTACACAAAAATGGTTTACATCTTCTCTCCTGTAATTCAAGGGCTCAATACTAAGGTAGAGCTTTAAACATTGAGAAATTCAGAAACAAGGATGCTGTGAGCCATGCTGTGAGTTTTCCACTCCACTGATAGTGTCAAAATATGGCTGTGGAGTTGCAATGGCCATCAGAGTTTGACCATCGTTGTCTTGAGTTGGTTCCCTAAAATCAGTGCCTGAGATGGGCATTTGGGGGCCAGTGATTCACTGCCCGAATGCTCTAGGAAGTGGGGGATACAAGAGACCAACAGAGTATCAGCTTCCTGTATCTCCCCTTCCTAGACCAGGGGGATCTCAGCAGGCATGTGGTCCAGGCTACAGACCAGCTTCAGCCTGGTTCCACCAAGAGCTCTGGTGCCTGAATTGCACCATAGAGTGGGGCCACCTGGAGAAAAGAGGATGGCCTTTGGTGCCTCCATGTCATCCAGTCATGGCTGCCAGCTGGGGAGGGTGGGGCGAGGAAACAGAACTCATTCAGCCAAGAGCAACTCTAGAGGCAGCTAGGAGCCATTTAGCAGCCACAACCCACAGCAGCTGGGTGATGGGTATACTCCCTGCTGCAGGGGATCTGGGCAGGTACCACCTGCATTGCAGGGCACTGCACTAGGCACTATGGGGGATAAAGAGGTAGGAGAAGGACCCGCCCCCAGAGGATTTTATCATTCAAGTGGGAAAATGGGGCAAATATATAAGGTCTCTGAGGTGCACCTGGAGACCTTCAACGTTCCCCACCTGGTGAGCCCTCCATGGCCCATCATTATTGATTTCCTGCTGTTGATATTCCCAAAAGTTGCCTCTCCACCACTGCTCCCCACCTCAGAACCCTCAGCCCAGTGACTGTCTTGAGGATCCCCAAGACCACCTTAGGCTTCATGATTCACTAGAAGGACTCACAAGACAGAAAAACTGGTATACTCACGGTTATCATTTATTACCATGAAAAGGGATTAGAATCAGCAAAGGGAAAAGGCATATGAGCAACCTCCAGGAGAAGCCACATCTAAGCCTCCAGGTGTCCTCTCCCATTAGAATTGCATGAAGATGTGCTTAATTCTTCCAGCAACGATGTGGGTAGTATTGTCAAACCAGAAAATGTCACCTGAGCCTTGGAGTCCAGGGTTTCTATGGGGATGGTCAAAGATAGCCATGCAGTGCCTACGTGACCTACTTAGTCTCCAGCCCCCAGAGGTCACACTGATACAGCATGGCCCAGGGACTCAGGCACACAAAAAAAACCACTCTTATCAGGCCGTCTATTCCAAGGGCTCAGAGGTTATCTCCCAGAGGCCAATCAAGAACCTGTCCTCCTAAACACAGGCCTTTCTTTGAAATGTGCAGGGTTTGAGCAAGCAGGACTCATCAACTTAACCCTTTACTGCACAGTGACATTGAATATATTTGTATCTTTTGCAATTCTGAAGTCATGTGAGTTTATCTTATGTGAGCATTACAGCAAAACTGAGGCAACACAGCTATTTATAATAGAGATCTTATTTGGTACACGTGCCTACATACTTTTAAGCATGTGTAGCATCATTAAAACATAACAATAGAAGCATGCATGCTGAGACAGAGCAGAACACCTGAGATTCCATTTCTTATTGAATCATGGTCTGCTTATGAAAGCTGAACCTGTCAACGAATGTGCAAGCTAGCTCACTGCTCATTCTGTCGGCGTGGTTATTACCATGGGGGCAATAGTGCTACATGCAATGATGGGTTGCTGTGAAAAGCAATCATCTCCAGCCACCCCAGAGCTGCACTGTAATGTGAAACTGAGGGCTTTGGAGTTCTGAGGCCAAGGGAGCTCTGTGGCTGTGCAGTTGCCCGAGGAATGGCTGCACAAAGAAGCACGGTTAAGAGATAAGGATGTCGGCCGGGTGCAGCGGCTCACGCCTGTAATCCCAGCACTTTGGGAGGCCAAGGCAGGCAGATTACTTGAGGTCAGGAGTATGAGACCAGCCTGGCCAACATAGTGAAACCCCGTCTCTACTAAAGATACAAAAATCAGCCAGCGTGGTGGCCCATGCCTATAATCCCAGCTACTCAGGAGGCTGAGGCAGGAGAATCGCTTCAACCAGGGAGGCGGAGGTTGTAGTGAGCCGAGATCGCACCACTGTACTCCAGCCTTGGTGACAGAGAGAGACTCTGTCTCAGAAAAAAAAAAAAAAGAGAGATGAGGATGTCAACAGCCAGGCTGAGCCACGTGACAGCTCCAGACCTTGGAAGATTCCAAGAGACATGTAGAGCTGGGTTCCTGGGGGCTCTGGCGGTGGGAAGGAAGGAAAAGGTCAGACTCCTCCCATATAGGTTCCCCCTGGGTATGATTAGAGGGTGTGATTTTATGTGTCAATTTGGCTGGGCCACCATGGCAAGCCAAACATTATTCTAAATATTTTTGTGAGGATGTTTTTGGATGAAATTAATAATTAAGTCAGTGAGACTTTATGTAAATCAGATTGCCCTACATAACACGAGTGGGCCCCTCCTAATCAGTGGAAGGCCTAAATAGAACAAAAAATGACCTCTCCCAAGCAAAAAGGAACTCTGCCTGCAGACAGCCTTCTGACTTAAACATCCAAGCACCATTGGCTCTTCCCTGGATCTCCAGCTGCTGGCCCACCCCGAAGACTTCAGACTTGCCAGCCTCCATAATTCCTTAAAATATATTTCTTACTTAATTTTAAGGAATTAAGTATAATTATTAGGAATATATATACACACAGAGAGAAGTATATTTAAGGAATTATATTTTAAGGAATATATATTTTAAGGAATCAGTAAGATATGTGTGTACACCGCATATACTCACTTATAAGTGGGAGCTGAACAATGAGAACACATGGACACAAGAGGGGAACAACACACACTGGGGCCTGTTGGGGGGGTTGGTCAGGGGAGGGAGGGTATTAGGATAAATAGCTAACACATGTTCGGCTTAATACCTAGGTGATGGGTTGATAGGTGCAGCAAACCACCATGGCACACATTTACCTATGTAACAAACCTGTACATCCTGCACATGTACCCTGGTACTTAAAATTTAAATTAAAAAAAAGATATGTGTGTATATATTTGTGTGCATATACATATATATATATACACACATATATATATACACATACATATATATATGTATATATGTACACATATATCTTATTGATTCTGTTTCTCTGGAGAACCCTGACCAGGGGTTCCAGGACTTTACATGTCCTGTTCCATTTTAATTCCTACAACTGGAGAGATAGGTTATTATACCCATTTTACAAATGAGGAAACTGAGGCACAGAGAAGTAATTTGTCCAAGGTCAGCAAACATAGGAGTTTGGAGCAAGGACAATAGAGTCAGACAGGCTGGACTAGAATACCAGCTCTTCCAGTTACTAGCTGTGAGACCTGGGGCAAGTTACTGAACCTTTTTATGCCTCAGTTCCCTCATCGGTAAAATGGGGATAATAATGTTAT
The DNA here is from genome assembly GCF_029281585.2 of Gorilla gorilla gorilla. NCBI lineage: Eukaryota > Metazoa > Chordata > Mammalia > Primates > Hominidae > Gorilla > Gorilla gorilla. Next base: position 80,026,713 of record NC_073241.2, read on the forward strand.
CTATCTTATAGCATTACTATGAGGATTAAAGATGTTTAAATATGTAAAGCACTTGGACCAATACAGCGTTAGGTATGTAGAAAACGTTTTGCAGCTGGCCCTTCTCATCCACAACCAACAATGGATCAAAAATATTTGGGAAAAAAATAACAATAAAACAATTTTAAAATTCAAATAAAAAATGCAGGCCAGGCACAGTGGCTCGTCTGTAATTCCAGCACTTTGAAGGCTGAGGCGGGTGGATCATTTGAGCCCAGGAGTTTGACAGCAGCCTGGTCAACATGGCAAAACTCCGTCTGTACAAAAAATGCAATAATTAGCCAGGTGTGGTGGTGCACGGCTGTAGTCCCATCTACTCGGGAGGCTGAGGTGAGAGGATGGCTTGAGCCCGAGAGGCAGAGGTTAGTTACAGGGAGCCAAGGTTGCGCCACTGCACTCCAGCCTGGGTGACAGAATGAGACCCTGTCTCATAAAAAACAAACAAACAAACAAACAAAAAAAAACTGGAGTATAACAACTATTGTCATAGCATTTCCACTGTATTAAATTATTATAAGTAGTCTAGAGATTATTTAAAGTATATGGAGGATATGCATAGGTTATAGGAGAAAACTAAGCCATTTTACATCAGTTACTTCAGCATCCTACATTTTGATATTCTTGTAGGTTTTGGAGAAAAGGCCCTAAGGATACCAGGAATGACTGTGTAAGTGTTTGATAAATAATTAAAATAAACAAGGACCAGGCGCAGTGGCTCACACCTGTAATCCCAACACTTTGGGAGGCCAAGGCAGGTGCAATGCTTAAGCCCAGGAGTTTAAGACCATCCTGGGCAACATGGCAAAACCCCATCTCTACAAAAAATACAAAAATTAGCAGAGTTTGGTGGTGCACGCCTGTGGTCCCAGCTACTTAGAAGGCTGAGGTGAGAGGATTGCTTGAGCCCAGGAGGCAGAGGTTGCAGTGAACTAAGATTGCGCCACTGCACTCCAGCCTGGGCAACAGAGCGAGACGCTTCTCAAAAAATAATAATAAAATAAAATGAACAAGATTATACCCATTGTAATTGGTGGATCCAGAATTCAAACTTAATAATGCTGACAATGTTATGTGATCTCTGGGGTTTTCACACTACATCAAACAATGTGGAAAATCCACTTATTACCCTCCCTTTTTTTAAAGGCAGACTCTTGCACTGTCACCAAGTGGGGCCAGGTATAGTGACTCCCTGCAGCCCCAAACTCCTGGGCTCAAGTAATTCTCTTATCTCAGCCTCCCAAGTGGCTGTGACTACAGGCACCCACCACTACTCCCGGTTAATGTTTGTATTTTTTGTAGAGACACAGTCTTGCTATGTTGCCCAAGCCGGTCTTGAATTCCTGGCCTCAAGCAGCCCTCAGGCCTCAGCCTCCCCAAAGTGCTGGGATTACAGGCCTGAGCCACCACACCTGGTCCCACTTCCCCATTAAAAATAAAAATCAACTGAAAAGTACACTACGCCCCACCTCTAACCCCACAGGGAAGGCCCCTGAATCCAGATTTGTACTGTGGTGACCTTCCTCAATCACCCCTCCCATTCCCACCACAGTAATTGGACCAGGGTGCACACCTGATCCAAGTTGAGCAAATAATAATCCCTCTCCTGGAAATTTAGATTTAAGGTACAGAGATGCTTGTCTGTCTTTGCTGTTGCTTAAACTGAGGACAAGAGCTCTAGGGAGTATGTAGACAAAACCTACAACCAGACCAGAGCTGAGAGAATCCAACTATAGGAGACTCATGAATGCCAGGTGGGAGGGGGAGATGTGGAGGGGCCTCAGAGGGCCAATTTCCTCCCTCACAGTTCTGCCTACCGCTGTGCTTTTGGCCGTTCTTGCATTACTATAAATACCTCTGCCGGCCAGCTGGGTGGCTCAAGCCCGTAATCCCAGCACTTTAGGAGGCTGAGGCGGGTGGATCACCTGAGGTCACGAGTTTGAGACTTGCCTGGCCAACATAGTGAAACCCCCATCTCTACTAAAAAAATACAAAAATTAGCCAGATGTGGTGGTGGGTGCCTGTAATCCCACCTACTCCGGAGGCTGAGGCAGGAGAATTGCTTGAACCTTGGAGGTGGAGGTTACAGTGAGCCGAGAACATGCCATTGCACTCCAACCTGGGTGACAAGAGCAAAATTCCATCTAAAAAAAAAAAAAAAAAAAACCTGACACTGGGTAATTTTTAAAGAAAAGAGGTTTAATTGGCTCACAGTTCTGCAGGCTATATAAAAAGCATGGTGCCAACAACTGCTTCTGGGGTGGGCCTCAGGAAGCTTGCAATCATGGCAGAAAGCGAAAGGGAAGCAGACATCTCACATGGCAAGAGCAGGAGCATGAGAGTGAGGGAGGTGCCACACATTTTCAAGCAACCAGATCTCGCATGGACTCGCTCATTACCAAGGGTTTGATGCTAATCCATTCATGAGGGATCCGCCCCCATGATCCAACCGCTCCCACCAAGCCCTACCTCCAATACTGGGGATTACATTTCAACATGAGATTTGGAGGGGACAAACACCCAAACCACATCCGGCTGACCCTGCCTTGGCAGGGCAGAGATCAATCAATGACAAGAGATGTCTCTTTGGTTTAGCACATACGTAGGGTCTCTTTGACACCTTCTTGAGCTGATGTTCTCACTGGGAAAAGACATTTAAGGACCAAAGACACAAGGTTGTAGGTGTAATTAAACTTCCATAAGGATCTGTGAATAGGAAAGTTGATTCAGCCAACAAACGTCCCCTGACCATGGGAAGGAGACAAGCCACAGCTGTTTTTACCAACTGGAGCTCATTAAATTAATTACCTCACCACCAGACAGCTCATTCAACACCCTCGAGGAGTTTTAATAAAATCAGGGATGTCTGAGCAGAAAGAGGCCATCTAGTGAATCCAACCGGTCACCCTAGAGAGAGGGTCGCAGGCCCAGGGAAGCTAGGTGACAGCTGCAAGTTCACACGGCAAGCTGGTGGCTCCTGGCTCATAATCTAGTGCTCTTCCTTCTACAGAATGAAACTTTATCTTGGGATTTGTGCATTCACTGGGGTTGGCTATTCAAAAATTCCGACATTCTTTTCTCTTGTTTCTCTTCCTCTCTAGAGGCTGAAAAAGTTGCTTTCCTTGCCTTCCTGAGAGCAACTCACAGCCAGTGAGCCAGTTCAACAAGATATAAAAGGATGTTTCCTGAGAAGCTTCTCAATACCAAGTTCAATGGGCCACATGAGAAGCAAACCTTTACCCTCTGCTTTTTGCTTTTAAATGTAGATGCAATGCTGGAACCTCAGCAGCCCCCTTGAGATCATGAGGCAATAGGACAAAGGACAAAAAGCCAAACAGACTGAGGGAGTGTAAAAGAGGAACAGTAAGAGCCCACAATGACAAAGTTAAGCTGCTGAATCAGCCCTAGAGCTGCCTACATTTCAGTTAATAAAGCAATAAATATCCTTGTGATGAGGCCAATTCATCTTTGGTCACAAGTTTTCCTTTGCTTACAGCTGAAGGCAACCCAGTGATTACAGGGTGAATTTGAAGGCACCTGGTTTCTCCACTATCTTGTTCTTGCTGCCCCTTTGCAATCTGGGATCCCTACAGCTTGGTAGACTCTATATAAACTTGTCCTGTTCTCTAACACCTACAGTTGGTGAAATTTGTTACACGCCTGGGACCACCTGGCTGCTCTTATGGGCGTATTTTGCCCAGTGTTATATCTCTTATTGCAAAAAAGCTGACTTTTTAAAGAGCCAAATGAGCAAAGCTTTCACAGTGAGTGAGTGGGCTCTTACAGACACTATATACAGCCACAAGTTGCCTCTCACCTCCTCCTGCCACCCAGAGAAATTTTCTTGATTTATTGCATTTTTAACCCATATCTCTCTAGCCATCCATCTCTCCAGCCTATATTTCGAGACGTTTACTGGATACTTAGCCCCTCTCAGGAACAACCCATTCCCCATTTTTCAAGTCCTCCTGACTTTAACATCTTCCTGTGTCTCCTACCTTTGCATTTGCTGGGGGAAGATAGATATTTATACAGAGAAACTCCCATCTGCAAGCCCCATTTCCTCATAAATTTTAATCCTATTTCTCCTTCAGTATGAGGGGTGAGGAGTGGCTCTGGCAAAAGAGGAGAACATGAGGACATGTTGTAGGCTCAGCCCAGAGGCCCACAAAACCACACACTCCCTGTCTCCTTCCCCTTCTCTGAGCCATACCCTCTCAGGGCAGTCATGGCTTAGAACTAACAACTGCACAAGATGAAGAATCTGAGACCTTTCTCTACCTGCTTCTCCTCTCACTGAAATTGATTTGCCCTACCCTTTTGAAATCCTGGTAGCTAGAAGTTCCTGGTCCTCACTGTCTAATCCAGTAACCTGTGGCCACATGTGGCCACTGAGCACTTGAAATGTGATTAATCCAAACTGAGATGTGCTATTTAGGGAGAAAAAACACTTTTCCTCTACTGTGTTCTTGATTCTCTGGCTGGGGCCCTAGATATTAAATTGACAAAAGATAGATTAACAAGAGAAAAACGAACAGTTATTAATATGTCCAGCATGCATACACTCAGGAAAAACTAAGTGATGACTAACTTAAAAGGGTAGTTAGTACTTGAGGCTTATAGAACATTTTAACAAAGAACCATAAAATTGTAGAAAAGAGACAAAGGAAAAAGGATTTAGGCTTTAGGGGTGGCAAGCTGTGAGAAGGTAAATATATGACAGGTGGAACTAATGGAAGACAAAAGTTATTTTAAGGCCGGGTGCAGTGTTTCATGCCTTTAGTCCAGCACTTAGAGAGGCGAAGGTGGGTGGATCACTTGAGTCCAGGAGTTCAAGATCAGCCTGGGCAACATAGCGAAACCCTGTCTCTACTAAAAACACAAACATTAGCCAGGTGTGGTGGCATACACCTGTAGTCCCAGCTACTTGAGAGGCTGAGACAGGAGGATCACTTGAGCCCAGGAGGCAGAGGTTGCAGTGACCCAAGATTGCGGCACTCCAGCCTGGGCAACAGAGCAAGACCCCGTCTCAGGAAAAAAAAAAAAAAGGTGCGTTTAGTAAGGTTGTTATGCAGAGTCCTCTTGTTGCTATTTCTGAGCTGATAAGAGTCTAAAGGTGTCCCTGTCTGTTTTTAGGAAAATGGGGGAGAGGGCAGGGAGTTGTTTTCAATCCTAGCATCTGCTGTTTCTCAACTGTCTTCAGCTAAAAATAATCCTTATGGCAAAGTGGCATATTTTAGGGTGGTGTATTCTGATCCCCTTCAGCTGCAAGTATAAAATAGACACCAAATTTCAAAGACTTAGTTCACCCCCCAAAAATAAAATATCTCATTCATAATTTTTTATATTGATTACATGTTCAAATGATAATATTTTTGATATATTAAATAAAATATATTAGAACTAACTTCCCCTGTCTCTTTTTAATGTGGCAGGCTAATACACAAATTTTAAATTGCCCATGTGGCACCTTTACAATGCTATTGGACAGCATAGTTCTAGAATGCTATGAGCTGACTACAGCCGTAATCCTTTTTCAATAATATTCCACTTCAGTGGGGTCTTTATCTTCTGAAACCAAAGGAGGGGCACTCATAGCTGAGCTCCAGGCCCCATGTATCCTTTGTGGGGCAGGCCTCCTTCAAATCAATCACAAAAGTGTTGGTCTCTTGTCATAAAGATTGTCTACAAACTCAAATAGCCCCAAACAACAACAAAAAAGTGGTGTTTTTTTGTTTGTTTGTTTGTTTGGAGACAGAGTCTCTCTCTGTTGCCCAAGCTGCAGTGCAATGGTGCGATCTCTGCTCACTACAACCTCTGCCTCCCAAGCTCAAGCAGTTCTCTTGCCTCAGTCTCCCGACTAGCTGAGATTACAGGCGCCCACCACCATGTCCAGGTAATTCTTATATTTTTATTAGAGACAGGGTTTCACCATGTTGCCCAAGCTGGTTTCTAACTCCTAACCTCAAATGATCCGCCCGCCTCAGCCTCCCAAATTGCTGGGATTACAGGCATGAGCCACAGTGCTTGGCCAAAAGTGATGTTTATTAGATAGAATAGTATCTCTCGAAATTGGAGGGCAAGAGGCCAAACTGGGTCTCATAAGGAACTACCCTTAAGCCCCTGGGAAGCCAAGGCCAAGGTTCTTTTCTCCACCTCCCTGTGCAAAGCGTTTTATTTTCTCATCTCTTGGCCCAAACGCTTTCATTTCACTTCAAGCCCTGAACCTATATGTCCTTCTGCTTCATCTAAGTTTAGCAGATCAATCTCTGAAGTCACCAGGACGGAGTGGAGACTCAAGATGACCTGCTTGCCAGATTACAGGTAATTTATTTTATCTCTAGTGGTGCCAGACGTTGCATTTTACATTTGAGTCCCATGACGCTAGGCTGTGATTTATTTATTAGACTTGACAATGACATAAGTCCGCCTTGTGCATGCAGAGGAAATTTTAGTCTGATTCTGAAAATGGAAGGAGCTGCTGCCAAGATGTTCACTGATTTAATGTTGGGGGAGGGGGTAAGCCTTTCACTCTCATGAAACTTGCCTTTTGGCTTGTAAAATTAGGTGAAAAGAGAACACTCTTATGATAACTCATAATTATGAAGATTTGCATATATGGAGGATGGTGGAAATCAAACTTCATTCCTTAAATAACTAGTGAGACTTGGTCAGACAGCCAGAGCTAAACCTCTTTCCTTTTCTTTTCTTTTTTTTTTTTTTTTTGTGATGGAGTCTCTCTCTGTCACCCAGGCTGGAGTGCAATGGCATGATCTTGGCTCACTGCAACCTCTGCCTCCCAAGCTCAAGCAATCTCCTGCCTCAGCCTCCAGAGTAGCTGGGATTACAGGTGTGTGCCACCATGCCCAGCTAATTTTTTAGTAGAGACAGGGCTTCACAATGTTGGCCAGGCTGGTCTCAAACTCCTGACCTCAAGTGATCCTCCCGCCTCGGCCTCCCAAAGTGCTGAGATTACAGGTGTGAGCCACCGCGGCCAGCTCAGGGCTAAACCTCTTATGAGAGTGGCAGATGTCTCCCCAAATGGAGTGATCAAAACTCTGCAGAGAAGACCCCCAGACCCTCTTTCCCACTCTAATCTGTTCCCAGATGCCAACCTCTAGCCCTTAACAGCCACACCATTGAGATCACATGCAACCACACTACCCAGAAGAAACAACGCATTTCACTAGCCTGAGTTCCTTCATCAGCTCAGCTAGATTTGGAACAGGTTGCAGAGAAAGGGATAGAGATCAGGCTGGTTTTGATGAAACGGGCAGAAAAAGCATGAGCCTGCAACAGAATCTCTTTTCAAGAAACAGAAACTAAAAAGCAAGTGGAAGAATCAGTGACCACTTGGTAAAGGAGCTAGAAGTTAAACTGGACAGAGAATAAAGAAGTGAATTTCCACAGGGAGAGTTGGGGAAAGGCCCTCTGGGATAACTTGGGGTTTTTTGTTGTTTTTGTTTTTGTTTTCCTAGATAGAGAATCTGAAATCCCTCTCAGGAGAGGGAAAGCCAGATCAGGCCAGGAGCAAGCCCCACTCTGGGGCAGAAACGTGCAGGAGGCTGAGAATAAGACCTGGTGAAGATGGAGGAGGAGGTGTCTGTACCTGTCCACAGCTTTATAACTTGTGCAAACACTGCAAGCATTTAGTCTTTCAGGTGTGACCTTCCTGGGTTGGCCTATTCACTAACCAGAAGCCCTTTAGTGGATCTTTCCTTAAAGGTGAAATCCGTGTTGATAATTCCTCCTTTTAAAAACTATATTGCTTGACATTTTGGGCTGGATGATTAAACAAACAAACAAAAACCTACATTGCCATGTTTCCCAGACCTGATAACCTGAGAGGTAAGCTAGCCTTGTGGTACTGAGACTAATGTGGACAGCCTGTCTTTGCCTCTTCTCTAGACTGTGTTAAAAAAAAATTAACTGGGAGGCCATTAGGCTTACACTGTTCTGGCACCTTGGGTTCCCACATAAACGAACAAAGGCCAGTGTCAGCAATAAAATGAAACTTAAGCTTGATCAGTCAGAAACTGACAACTAACCTCTAACTGGGGGACTTGCCACCAGATCATACCCAAACAAGGCAAATACCTGCCTGCAGCCCATCAAATAATTCTTTGCCTCTGCTTTCAGCCTATAAAAGCCCTCTGCTCACGCTGCTAAAGCAGAGCTCTCTGAACCTCTCTTGGTTCTGAGTGCTGTCCAATTCATGAATCATCCTTTGCTCAAATAAATTCTGCTAAATTTAATTTGTCCAAAGTTTTTCTTTGAACTCCTGATGTTACAAGACTTTCAGCCCTAGCCAGTTTCTTCTCCAATAATTTCTAAAGTCACCAAGAGGCACCTTACCTGTGTACCAAAGAAGTCATCTTGGCCACCCCATGTCCGCCTTTCAGCTCAGGCTCAGAGAGGGCATGCTTGCAGTGGAGGCCACAGGGAACTGATGTTCACATGGCAGCTGCTGTGACTGCAGGAGCTGCAGGGGAGTAACACAGAAGCCCTACTCAGAGCCCCTTCCTGTGGCTGCCTGAGGCTCTAAGTTCTATAAAGACTGCCATTTTCCCTTTTCCTGCCTCCTCCTACTGCTTGAAGGCTCTCTTTCCTTAAACAAAGGCAGAGGGAGGGGCTTGGTCTCCTCAGGCAAATAGGCTCCTGGCAGGTTCCCCCCCCCACCAGGCCCCAAGCAAGCCTAGACCTGCCTCCCTCTCCTGGGGCTCAGGCCAGGGTCCCTGCTGTGCAAGTGACAAACAGGTCACTTCTTGGCTTTTCTCTTCTAGAAAGAAACTCGACTTAAAAGAGGAAGGGTGGGTGAGCCTGCTACGGTTATAGGATTAGGCTCTGTGAAGCTGCTGTTAAAGTTTTATGAGCCCCAGCCTAGCTGTGAGAGTGATTATCCTGCAGCTCCCCGGCTGTTCTCCAGCCCCAACACGCAGCTCTGCTTCAGAAGGCAATGCAAGAATAAGGCAATGCAGGAATCCGGCCTCAATGGCCAGAGCAGATCTGAGCAGATTGCTGATAACACTCTGGCTGCTTGCCGGCAAAACCTCCAAGTTGCTTTGTGTAATTTTTTCCCTCTATTCTTTTCACACCTCTCTGTGGTGGCCCCTGGTGAAAATCAACCATCTCAGGGTCTTTTCAAGGCTTGTTCTCTCACCAGGGTCAGCCCAGCCTGGAGGAGGCATTTCATTTGCACAGACCAGCAGGATGACAGATCTGCCATTAGTATTCATGATCTGGAATCCCAGGATTGGACTCTCTGGACATGTGGGAGTAGGCTGGGCTGACAGATCTAAATCAAGCTCTGAATTCTCTACTCTCAGAGCTCCGGCCCATCTTCTGTCAAATGGGTCACAGATCCACTGCAAATACTGGCCCGTGATCAGATGCTGCTGACTTGCTCAAGAGGGCCAGGCTTTCACCATCAGAATCAGTGGCAGGTTACTAACAAGAGGAAGGACCAAGGAGGGTTACCATGGGGATGTCTGCATGTGCCGAGATAGAAATCAGAATCCAGGACCCTGCAGTGATTTCCATCTGAGAGAATTTGCTATAAGGTAACTATTAAATAGCTGTTCCCCTGAGTTCCCTAAAGTCATCCCGAGGAGGTGCCATGTTGCAAAGGGCCAGGCTGGAAACCTCCCAAGCCCCACCCCTTGAACCAAAGGTGAGAGAGATGGCAAGAAAGAGTTGGGAGACAGAAATGGTCTACTGTCCCCTCATCTCACCCTCCCCACGGTTACCACCCGCCCACCAATGCAGGGCAGCCTTTGACCTTCCCTGGAAGGTCTGATGTCATCTTTAATGGTCTGTTTCCATGACTTGCAGCACTACAGGTTTGGGAACCAAACAAATGACAGGTTAATAACAATCAGACTGGGATTTGGCGATGAACCCTCACTTGTCAGAGGCCTCAGTGTTAATAACTGTACTTCCAGTTCAGGGATGCTCTGCTAATAAGGTGAAGAGTGTGGATTGTTGTGTGCGAAGATTACAAAGCAGAAAGGTTTCTCACATGATCTATAAATTCGCCCATGTAAACTACCTAAGACAAAGGCTAAGTACGTTCACTTTGGGGGCTGAGATAATGCACAAAGGAAAACTGTGTTCTTCTAAGCTAAAACTAACTGCAGAAGTCCAGAGAAGGTGAGTGAGGTGTCCCACCAGGAAGGTGGGGGGCGGGGAAAGGATTCTCACTGCAGCCCTGAGGGCTGACAATCGTGCTGAAATCCAGGCTGCCACTGTCACTCCTCACATCATGACATCCCACTGAGAAACACCGCAGGACAAAGCAGCCCAGAGAGAAGTCACTCTAGATTTCCACCAGGAACACACTGCCCGACTGTGCATCACCTGTCCAGAGCTTCCTTGATCCTGTAACCCCTCCCCCTGGCTCCCTTCTTCTGGAGTGTGGGAACAGGGGGGAGCAGAGAAACAATGACAGCTGTTAAAGGAGCAACTAGCCACTTACCTTGGTGCTGCTGTTGTTCCTAACCGGCCTTGGGGAGGAGAGGAGCAAGTGCAAACTATGAAGAGAAGTTAGGCAATTTTAATCAGGGCTTTGAAATGCAAACCCCGACACACTGAGCAGAGGGGGTAATGGTTGGAAATCATAGGAGGAGGTGTATTATTTTTGGATACATCATAAAGCTAAGAAGATATTGAAAAATACCCACTGAACTAGTGTCAAGGGGAGGGTCGGGGAGAGGGCCAAGTCTCAGGACAGGACAGAAAATGGCCTCTACTCTGCTGAGAGGGAAGTGAGAGCAGAACTGGAGACCCTGGGACTGTCTGCCTGCAAGGCAGATACCCAGAGGGTCCCTGGCCAGCACTCGTGAAGTCCACAGTAGACTGAAGGGAAGCAGGGGCTTGGTCTTCAGGTTGGGGGACACAGAATGGGAAGCTCAGGGTGACACCTGGTTGGGGCCAAGGAAAGGAGAGTGGCCTCTGGGGAAGCAGACACAAGGCACGGAAGGCTGCTATGGTCTGAATGTTGATGTCCTATATATGGTGAAATTCTAACCCCCAAGGTGATGGTGTTAGAAATGAGGTCTATGGGAGATGACTACATCATGGAGGCAGAGCCCTCATAAATGAGATTAGTGCCCTTATTAGAGAGGCCTGAGAGAGACCCCTGGCTCCTTCCACCATGTGAGGACACACTGAGAAGGCACTGTCTATCAGCCATAAAGCAAGCCCTCACCAGACACCAAATCTGCCTTGATCTTGGACTTCCCAGCAAGCTGCCCAGTCTATGGAATTTTGTTATAGCAGCCCAGATGGACTAAGACAAAGGTTTGGAGTACATGTTTGTAGTAGCAAGATCACCAGTACAGGAGACGGGAGATCCAGGTCTTAGTATCTGAGGTCCAGTCCTTCATCTCTCTGAGCCTTTGCCTGCCCACACATGTCAGTGCAGAGTGGGAACCCTGCCTCATCTGCATCTCATGATTGAACTGATCCATTGGGATGGCACGTCTAGAAGTGCAACATATTACAAAGTCCTACATGCATGCGCAGTCTGCAGGATTACTTCAAAAGGAGGAGTTAGGGTTCACACACACCTGGATGGCTGGCTGAAACTTACCCACTATGACTACTAGTACGCTTTGAGCATCACCAGTCTGACAGGGGCAAAGTTCCAAGCCAATTCTTCACTCTGGGGGGACTCTGATGCCTTCCATCTGCCACTTCTTGGAAGCCATGAACCCCCAAATTGGATCAAATGCTGGGAGATGGAATTACCAGGAAGTGCAAGGACTAATAGGTTGGGGGAGGCAGGGAGAGGGGAAGGAGTTGAGGAGAATGCAGCCAGCAGCTGCTGCACAGGCTGGAGGAGAGGATAATTAGATCAGGCTCCAGAGGAGCCAGCGGGAGGAGCAACCTGTCTTGTGTCTGCTGACCACGTGGTCCAGGCTGGAAGGGGCAGCGGCTGATCCCCTCAGGCCAGCAACACAGACCAGACTTGCTTCTGAACCAAGTTAATCTCATCTCATCATTTCCCACCTGCCCAAATGGTCTATCCAGCTGAATTCTGAACTGCCGGCCTAATACGTAGGTTCTACATGATATAACTTGAGGACTAGAAAATGATCCCAAACATAAAAAACATCCCGCCCACCCACAAGGTGGGGAAGGAGTTTCCACTGTTAGGACTCTTTCCCCTGGGAGATGCTTGTCACCTGTCAAAAGGTGCCCTTGGAAACCAGAGAAGATGCCCCCAAGAGTGATGGAGAGAGAGCAACGAATGCAGCTTACCCTGAGAGTAAAGGGGCAGGGAGGGAGGCAATGGGGGAGGATAAAAAAGGAAAAGCAGAGAAGGGGAGAAGGAGTGGGGACACCAAAGAGGTGGAGACTTATGTCTGGAACAGTGACATCATGCTCTCCACTTACCTCATCTGGCACAAGCTACCCAGGGGCTTGTTTTCCTATGAATTACAATGTTACTCAATTTGATTTCTGTGTACTTACCCCCATGAGCTATTTGTCCTAATGAGCGTCTCTAACAGCATGCTCTCCACCAGCTTCCTAATTGACAATCCTGTTCCAGGAGCCAAGAATATATATATATATATGTCTGGACACATGCAGAATGCAACCACCAAGTGGGACAACTGGAGATTTTGGGACAGGGAAAGATACCGAACCCTTGGGGTTATGCACCTGCAGGGAGAAGTCTGTGCTAGCCACCTCTCACTTCAGCACTCTCCAGAAGCATGGGCTCACCTCTTCCCTGTACAATTAGTTCAGAAACATCCACTCTTGTCTCCAACACCCTGACTTGTAGACTTGGTCCATGGAGCCAAACTTCCATCAGAATCAGGGAAGAAACTACAAGGGCAGGAACAGACTGAGTTAGGAGAAAAGGAGGCTGGATTTATAAAGACTGCATTCCGTGGCAGCCATAGTTTGAATCTGATCCTTGGGCCTCGTTATTCCAGCTGACATGGACAATAAGAAATGAGGACATCTGGGCTGGGCGCAGTGGCTCACGCCTGTAATCCCAGCACTTTTAGAGGCCGAGGCGGCAGATCATTTGAGGTCAAGAGTTCGAGACCAGCCTGGCCAATGTGGTGAAACCCTGTCTCTACTAAAAATACAAAAATTAGCCGGGTGTGGTGGTGCACGCCTGTAATCCCAGCTACTTGGGAGGCTGAGGCAGGAGAATTGCTTGAACCTGGGAGCTAGAGGTTGCAATGAGCTGAGATCACACCACTGCACTCCAGCCTGGGAGACAGAGAGAGACTCTGTCTCAAAAAAAAAAAGAAATGAGGATATCTGGAGGCCAGGAGACAGCTGGCAATTCAGTAAGTGTCAGTCTGAAACTGTTACTGTCACTCTAAACTCAAGTCAGGCCACTCTATTCCTGTGCCGTTGTTTTCTGGCCTACAAAACCAGGACAATTAAAAATCACTTCAGTTATTTCCTCAATGAACAAATATGGAGTGAGGGTCTACTGTCCCCCAGGGCCTGGCTGGGGAAACAGAGATAAATATCACAGCCATAGAGCAACTAAAGACAACTGCACCTTCTTTCCTGTTGAGGACTTCAGAGCCTGCACTGTGGGCAGCACTGTGACCTCAACACAGCCTATGAGGGAGGCAGGTTCCAGAAGAGAACTCTGAGGGCAGGAGTTTCGGTGCTGTCTCTCTACAACTACACAGCTGGTCCACGGCTGGGCTGGGCTCCAACCCCAGGGTTGGAGGCCTTGGCTCAGAGGCTTGGGGGAAACCTATGGCAGGGAGTGGGGAAGGCAGGGAGAGCCTTTTCTGCTGCAGTGCTTCTGCTTTGTCTCTCTTCCCCTCCAAACTCCCTTTTTTCTTTCTCAGCTGATCAGAGCCTAAGGAGGCACCAATTGGCTAGTGGGACTCCAAGCGATGATGAAAACCCTGAACTCATGGATAAAGGGACAAAGGAAACTTGCTCCCTGGAACCAAGGACTTGGGATGGGGAGAGTGGCCCACTATTTCAGGACACTCCTGGTAACTCCTGTAGATGGTCCTCCCCTAACAGACAAAGACAGGCAAAGCCGCAATGGCTGCTTCCACCTCATGAGTGTTAGCACAAATTCATTCATTCATTCATTCATCTGTTTGTTGAGCCCTGCTATGTCAGGCACCTTGGGGGTATAGTGACGGAGAAAGCAAATAAGGTTCCTACCTGCAAGAAGCTTATGGTCTAGCGCAGTGCACCCCAACTTTTTTCACCTTGAGGTACACCTAGAAAATGATTAAATGTGTATCAACTATCAGAGTGACTGATGAGATCACTCTGGCTGGTGGGGACCAGCCCAGATCCTCCAGCTGACCCAGGACCCCACAACCCCTCCAGTCCCAAGGGCTGAGAGGATCAATATCATAGTAAGCCATGCACCCTGGCTAAGTTCCTCCAGCTACATGGTTATAGGTGGGTTTCTGATTTGTAGCTACTGGGGCAGTCAAGATTAATGGAAAACAAGGGTACTATAACCTGGGAGTGTTAGACCTCAGAAGAATGAAACCATGGTAGTTTCAAACCATGGCTGCAAATTCTTAACATCCCTCCCATGAAGAGATGATGTCCATATCCCCACCCCTCCCATGAAGAGATGGTGTCCAAGTCCCCTCTGCTAAGTGGGCTTGTGACTGCTTTGACCAATAGAGTACAGCAGAAGTGTGATGCTGTGTGATTTCCAAGGCTGGGTCATAAAAAAACAGGCAGTTTCCACTTTGCTGACTGGAACCTGTGCTTTTGGAGAACTGAGCCTCCACGTAAGAGGTTCCACTATCCTAAGATACCATCACGGAGAGACTATGCATACATGCTCTGGTTGACAATTCCAGCTAAGCCCACCCTCCAGACCCACACAAGATATGTAGGCAAAGAAGCTGCCTATGACTCCAGCCCTTTTCGTTCAAGTTTTCCCAGACACCATGGAGCAGACAAAGCCATTTCCACAAAACCCTATCTGAACTCCTGACCCACAGAATCCATGGCATAATAACATGGCTACTGTTTTATACCACTGGGCATTGGGACAGTTGTGCAGCAGTAGAAGCACCAGGACAAAATCAAAGCCCCGACTAAGGATGCTGGGCTGACCCCAGTTCACAAGGATGACCCTCCACTGCATGTTACCACAAGAGGTGAGGGTAGTGGGAGAAAAAAAGACAGCTCATAGGAAAGGAGCTTCCTCAACCTCAGTCTTCCTGGCAGTGGCAAAGTTAGCATACCCTCAGCAAGTCAATCTTCTAGTGGTCTACAGCCTGCTCCTGCAGCCTTTGCATGGACTTTGTAAGCACCCAACTCCCTGTATTAAATCCTTCTCTGCTGACAAGAACCAGAGTAGCTTCTCATACCTGCAACTGAACCTACCTAATACAGAGCCCAAATACCCTGCTCACACTCCCAGAGCCAACTTGGTTTCTCTCCATTTCAGAGATTGGCTCTTAGCCTTTTCACTGATTATCTGTGAAA
Source organism: Gorilla gorilla gorilla (assembly GCF_029281585.2). Classification (NCBI taxonomy): domain Eukaryota; kingdom Metazoa; phylum Chordata; class Mammalia; order Primates; family Hominidae; genus Gorilla; species Gorilla gorilla. Next base: position 80,042,208 of record NC_073241.2, read on the forward strand.
TTTACCAGAATCCTTCTAGTAAGTTTCCTTTGCTTTGCCAAAATTGATTTCTGTTGTTTGCAACCAAAGAACTCCAATTGATACAAAATTTAAGCTGCTAATTAAGTGAATATCTTATCTAGTAGTCTCCCCTTATTCACAGTTTCACTTTTGGTGGTTTCAGTTATCCAGGATCAACCATGGTCTGAAAACATTAAATGGGAAACTTCAGAAATAAACAATTCATAAGTTTCAAAAGACTTTCCTTATAGTATATTATAATTGTTCTATTTTATTATTAGTTATGGTTGTTAATCTCTTACAGTGCCTAATTAATATATTAAACCTTATCATCCATATATATGTGTGTAGAAAAAACATAGAATATATAGGGTTCAGTATTATCCAAGGTTTCAGGCTCCCATGAAACGTCTTGGAACGTATCTGCCTTGGATAAGAGGGGGACTACTGTATTTAACCCCCTTTTTAAGAACCCACTTTTCAGATGAACAGTGTAGAAAAGAATAATTTTCATGATTTGAAGATACAACCGTAAATGTTTTTAGTCTTTAGGGATAGCTTTTTTTGTGCATGAAAAATAATCTTCAGAATTTACTTTGGTATTTAAAGCTAATTATTACAGAAACAAATTCAAAGGCTTAGTTTTTCCCTGTGTTTTTAAGTTCAATTTAGACATAATATTCAATTTATAAATCTTTCAAATTTCACAATAATTTTAAGAAGATTTGTATAACTTAATTCCTTGGAATATTTTATCTGTATTTATAAACCCAACATAATAAATTCCCTTTTTAAAATAATTCAGTTGTCTAGCTAACCAACTTTCCCAAGTACTAAAGTGATTCTTACAAATCTCCTAAATCAAGTTTATAAATACAATGATGAAGTTCTTTTAAATGTGCCTATGCTATTCATAGACTAAGATTCTCTTGCAGTTTTCAGCTTAGAATTTAAATTGATTGCTCGGGACTGTAATTAGCCAAATTCTCCAAATACTTTTGGACACCTGATACAGCTTGGCTGTGTCCCCACCCAAATCTCATCTTGAATTCCCACATGTTGTGGGAGGGACCCAGTGGGAGGTAATTAAATCATGGAGACAAGTCTCTCTCGTGCTGTTCTCATTATAGTGAATAAGATGCATGAGATCTGATGGTTTTAAAAAGAGGAGTTTCCCTGCACAAGCTCATCCTTTCTTTGCCTGCCACCATCCACATAAGATGTGATTTGCTCCTCCTTGCCTTCTGCCATGACTCTGAGGCTTCCCCAGCCATGTGGAACTGTAAATCCATTAAATCTCTTTCTGTAAATTACTTAGTCTCAGGTATGTCTTTAACAGCAGCATGAAAATGGACTAATAACACCACTTGGGTCCTACTTCACACCCTCACAGCCTACCTTTTGCTTTAATCACTCCTGTAGTAACCACAGGTGAGGCCAGACAGCACCTCTCAGCTTCAGTCTCTTGCTTTGAACCTGTGTAATTCTCAGACATTCAGACGCTATGGCAAAGGGCTCCTTGGGAACTGCTCTACATTCATACACACACACACACACACACACACACACACACACACACACAGAGCGAGAGAGAGAGAGAGAGAGAGAGAGAGAGAGTGAGAGAGAGAGAGACAGAGAGAGAGAGAGAGAGAAGGGAAGGAGAGGGAGAGGGAGAGGGGGAGAGAGAGAGAGAGAGACTGACCCCAGAAGTGTACGGGATATCCAGTGAGAGAATGAAGCCAGTGGATAAAGGATCTCCTCTACCATTTTTCTGGCAGACAAACCTGAGGCTTATTCCACATGGTTCCTCAGAAGTGCCCAGAAGGATGGAGCATCAGTTGCCCGTAGCAATGACCAAGTCAATTATGCACCCAGTTTTATTGTTTTACTCCTGTTCCCTATATCCCTTATCAGATAAACTACCTGCCCCTGAGCTTCCTCTCAGCTCTGCTTTCCAAGGTGAATGCTGGCTAAGACAAATGCTAATGCACACAAATTATTCCCAGATTTTACACAATAGTCATACTAGGGGTTTGATTTGCTTCATAATCTCTGTTCTGAATTCTAAATCTCCCCAGGGTTAAAAGATTCACCAGAGCTGCCATAACAAAGTACCACACCTGGGTGGCTTAAAACAAGTGAAACGTATTATCTCAGAGTTCTAGGGGCTGAAAGTCTTAAATCAAGGTGTCAGCAGAGCCACGCTCCCTTGAGACTCTGGGTAGAATGCTTCCTTGCCCCGCCCTGGCTCTGGTGGTGGCCCACAATCCTTAGCGTCCCTTGGCTTGCAGCTGCGTCACTCCAGTCTCTGCCTCCATCTTCACATGGCTTTCTCCCTGTGTGCTTCTTCACATCAACTTCCTTCTGTGTATGCTGGCATCCAGATTTCCCATTTTTATAAGGATACCACAAGTACTGGATCGGGGCCCACCCGAATGACTTCATCTTAACTTGGTTCTCTGCAAGACTTTATTTCCAAATAAGGCTACATTCTGCAGTACTGGGGATGATGACATCAGTGTATCTCTTTTCAGGGGGACACATAATGCCACAGTGCCCACTAAGGAAACAATTAAGTAATTCTAAGCAATTAGAGGGATTTCAAGCAAATTTTCAGGTTTTCTGTCAGCTGGGCCATTTTGCAAATTGGCTAGAGATTTTGACAGGATTTGAGATCAGAAACTGTGAAAGGCCAGACACCATGGCTCACACCTACAATCCCAGTATCTTGGGAGGCTTAAGTGGGAGGATAGGATTACTTGAGCCCAAGAGTTGGAGACCAGCCTGGGTAAGATGGTAAGAGCCTGTCTCTACAAAATAAAATAAATAAATAAAACTAGCTGGGCGCAGTAGCATGCCCTTGTAGTCTCAGCTACTCAGGAGGCTGAGGTGGAAGGATTTCTTGAGCACAGGAGATCAAGGAGTGCAGTGAGCTATGATTGTGCCACTGCACTTCAGCCTCGGGAACAAAGCAAGACTCCATCTCTTAAAAAAAAAAAAAAGTTGAAAGAAGGAAAAGAAAAGAAAAACTGTAACAGAGCCATCTTCCACAGTTACCACACCAATGGGAATCTAAGTTCATGCCTTCCAGTGGAATTGTGGAAACAGAGATTACAAACTATAAAATCATGAATTAGCTTTGGCTAGAAAATGTGGAGGAAAGCAGAGTTTCCAAGGCCCAGTTAGCAACTGCCCAGGAACAACCCTAAAAACATGAGAGACTGTTGATACAGGTGCTTTGAAAAAATAAGTCCTGATGTAGCCATTAAATCTTATTAGGTAAAAAAGGAAAATAAAGTGCATATTTACACAACTGTGAACAAAAAACGTAAGCTAATTCTATCAACAGTCTGTATCTTGTCCTCAGAGTTGAAATCTCATCTAGTTTGCTAGAAAGTCCAATGATCTTTGCTGTAATATTGAAAGTTTTATTTTTGTAGTTCCAAAGATTTTGGCTTATAAAGACTAATGTGTTTGTTTTATGTAAATACATTACAGAGGATGTTTATTGTAGAAAACAGCATTTGTTCACTTGAAGTTCTAAGCTACATTTGTCATAGGAAGTTGATTTTTCTCAACAATCTTGGTGACAAATTAATTCACTGTGACATCACTTGTCTGGCTCAAATTAACTCCTATAAAATGAACAAACTAGCTTTCTTAACATTAGGAACATAGATAAAGGAACATTTCTTCTTGCAATATGCATTTATGAGTAAAGTAGTGCTAACAGATGAAGCTTTAAGTACATTTGAGAGATGATCCTGAATTCAGATCATTTGATAGATGATGAAGTTGCTTGAATTCAAGTTACATATTACCTCATTCTTAAGTCTAATGATTCTGTATCTAACCCAAAGCCAGGATGGCAGACATTTGATGGGATTTGACTATCTATTTACTTGATGGTACTATGAATTCATTTCATGTACTCCCTACAATCTATGAATCCATTTAAATCCATCAAAATGACATTTGCTTGGATTCTGCAGCTCTTCCTGGCTTTGTCTGGCTTAAAAGTCGGAACTTCCAAGGTCTTATGCATGACAGGAGAGAGGTCAGCTTCATAAAGGCATATGGGGTGGACAACCACTTTCACTGTTGCCATAAGAAATTTCCAGGTGAAAAATAAGGAATGAACAGAGAAGGCTGATCCTTCCAATGCATAGTTAAAACCCTTTAAAGAAAATCAGTGGATCTTTGGCAAACATTATACATTCTAGCCTTTTTCATATTAAGAGGAAAACATAAATTATATCCAAATAAGTGATAATAAATGCATCTGAAAGCTCCATGCTTCCAGAACACTTTGCACCAAAGGCTCCTCTCTCAGGTCTTGGGAAGCAATGAGGCAAAGAAGCTGCATGTTAGATTCCGACTGAGTGGTGCAAATGACTGCTAAATTAGTGTGAATTATCTGGGCTGTTCCATGTGGCCATCCAACCAAAGTACTGCCTATACTGCAGAACTGCCAGAGAAGGCCTCCTGGCCTCTATTTTATTCTTCAACAACAAAATACAAAGTACCTCTTAGTTTCTGACATGAATCAAAACTAGTCAAAAGATCAAGCACAGGGGCCAGGCACAGTGGCTCATGCCTGTAATCCCAGCACTTTAGGAGGCCACGGTGGGCTGATCACTTGGGCTCAGGAGTTCAAGATCAGCCTGGAAAACATGGTGAGAGCCCATCTCTACAAAAAATACAAAAATCATCCAGGTGTGGTGGCACACAACTGTAGTCCCAACTACTTGGGAGGCTGAGATGGGAGAATCGCTTGAGCCCAGGAGGCAGAGGTTGCAGTGAGCCAAGATGGCACCACTGCACTCTAGTCTGGGTGACAGGGTGAGACCCTGTCTTAAAAAAAAAAAAAAAATCAAGCAGGGACAAAAAGTGGGCACTTGCAAGACACAGAAAAACCGCAAAGAAATGCTAGGGCTAGACGGAGGAGGGGGGAACTGAGCTATAAACTGGTCAATGAAGATGAATAATCTATCTTGATTTCTTTGAAACAAGGCAGGGTCTAAACGAACAAATGGATACAGATGAAAGCACAGGGAGGTGAAGGGGAGCTGTTGCTTCTCCCTGGGGTCTTTCTGTTCTCCTCAGCTCAGTCATTTGCCTCATCTTTTCCCGTCCTGCCTTGCCAGTGCATGCAGCCCACAGCCCCTCCCTGCAAGGGCTATCTGGAGGCAAAGAGGGTGGATTGGGAGTTCTCTGTGGCTTGGGAGTGGGAACCATATTCTTGGGTCTGGCACAGACTATCTACCAATCTAGTTGGTTCTGGAAGCTTCTCAGAGCACCTGGGCTTCATCTCCTGAACCAACCAGAGGTCCTCCAGGACTTTCAAGTCAGGTAGCACTCAACTTACCTCCCAATAGGGGAGTACAGCTCTCAGGCTACCCAAGGTACCCTACTCCCAACCCTTCCCACTTCTGGTGGCAGCTCTGGACCCAACAGAACTGCCCCCTCCCTATCACATCCTAATTCTGCTTCTTCTGGCACATCTAAAATTTCCTTCTGCTCTCTCTTGGATCTGCTCCTGATAGCCAGACATGGGCTCAAGGCTGCTATGATCTGAATGTTTTATCCCCTCTAACTCATATGTTGAAATCTAATCCCCAAGGTGATATTAAAAGGATCAGCCTTTGGGAGGTGATTATGTCATGAGAGCTCTGTCCTTATGAGTGGGATTAATGCCCTGAATAAAAGAAGTCCGAGGGAGGGTTATGTGTGTGTGTGTGTTTACCCCTTCTACCATGTCTACCATGTGAGGACACAGCAGAAGGTGCCATCTATGAAGAACAAGACCCTCACAAGACACTGAATCTGCTTGCACCTTGATCTTGGACTTCTTAGACTCCAGAACTCTAAGCAATCAATTCCTGTTGTTTATAAATTACTCAGTCTAAGGTATTTTGTTAGAGAAGCCTAAATGAACTTAGACAAAGGCTAACACATTATCTACTTTCAGGACTCATTCAAGTTATTTGCTAGACATTGTAGGAGTTACAATCTTTCACGCATTCTTTTTTTTTTTTTTTTTTTTTTTTGAGATGGAGTCTCGCTCTGTCGCCCAGGCTAGAGTACAATGGCATGATCTCGGCTCACTGCAACCTCCATCTCCCGGGTTTAAGCAATTCTCCTGCCTCAGCCACCCCAGTAGCTGGGATTACAGGCACGTACCACCACTCCCGGCTAATTTTTGTAATTTTAATAGAGATGGGGTTTAACCATGTTGGCCAGGCTGGTCTCAAACTCCCGACCTCAAGTGATCTGCCCGCCTTGGCCTCCCAAAGCACTGGGATTATAGGTGTCAGCCACTGCACCCGACCTTTTCATGCATTCTTTACAAGAGTTTCACTGTCACAGCCACTGTTCTGCTATCTAGGTTAACTCACACATCCCTGTGACCCACAAATGTCAGAATACGGCACTATTAAATGACATTAAGTTCGCCTCTCAGTTTCAATTCTGCCCAACAAATGTAATCCCTAAGGAATCTCATTCTGTTCAAGGGACATCTCAACTTTCTGAAATAGGAGAATAGGTTTCCATCCCCTTCACCTTGGGAAATACTATAAAAAGTCATATCTCTGTGAATCACAACTTAACCACACACTCAGGCAGGAGTGTGAAGGAGGTCTTCCTGTCTTTTTCATATCTGAGCCCCTGGATCCCTTCTTGTGACCGACACTTAGTGAATGGGAAAATAACCATAACAGCAACACCACCACTAACCACTATTCAACCTCTAGGACAACTATGAAGGGGGTAGATGTGCACAAGGGAGCCTAGGTGACAACGATGGGCCACTTGACTAACACAGTCACAGCATCCTATAATAAAAATCACTATAAATTCACAGAATTACAAGTAATAATAATTATAGCTAACATATACTGTCCATCTACTAATGCTGCTCCAGTGATTACTCTTGGTTTAACAACTTTAGACATCATCTACTGACTTCTTATCACAGACATAAAAATTGAGGTCTTAACCCACATCCCTTTCTGCTCCTTACATCCTAATGAAGTTATGACTTTGAATTAAGTTTATATTTAGAATCTGGGCCAGGCGTGGTGGCTCACACCTGTAATCCCAGCACTTTGGGAGGCCAAGAAAGATGGACCACCTGAGGTCAAGAGCTCAAGGGCAGCCTGGCCAACATGGCGAAACCCTGTCTCTACTAAAAATACAAAAATTAGCTGCATGTGGTGGCACATGCCTGTAGTCCCAGCTACTCGGAAGGCTGAGGCAGGAGAATCACTTGAACCTGTGAGGCAGAGGTTGCTGTGAGCCAAGATCATGCCACTGCACTCTAGCCTGGGCCACAGAGTAAGACTCCATTTAAAAAAAAAAAAAAAAGACAACACATTAGAATCTATTACTCTATTACTCTATGTTTATTATTGAGCTAAGTAATGTTCTCTGATTACATTTCCTTTCTTACAGTTTGTTTTTCCTGGAGTTAATAATTGTCTTTTTTTATTCCAATCATTTTCTTAAACTTATGGTTTTAATACTTCCCACAACCTCCAACAGCTCTGTAAAATATCTTTCAATCAAAACTTACATACTGTCAACCTGTCAAGTCTTCTGTCAGTTCCATTTTCCCCTTGAGTTTCCCCCACAGAGCTCCCTATTCTCTGGTCCACTCAGAACCAAATTTCCTGACTCCCTAGACCTACTTTACTCTTGTCACTCACACCTTCACCCTTCTTCTCTCTCTGGAGCTAGATCCCAGGTTTACTGGATCACATCTGCTTTGTTGTACTTGCTAATTTTGATGAACTATCCTCCAAGAGCCTCCTGAGAGAGTGTGTGTGGAGGTATATCAGGATAGAACGGTTTATGCTTCAGTAGCACACAACCTCAAGAACTTAGCAACTTTAATACTAAAGGTTTATTTCTCACTCCATGACATAATCACTGGGGATTACCAGCTGGAAGCAATGTTCCACATCTCCTCACTACAGAATCTAAGCTACCCAAAGAGTCATTATCACAAGCATTGTAGCTCACTGAGACAGACTAAAGGAAACAGCATAGTGAAGCTTCCACCTGGAGGTATCCCACATCATTTCTGCTTATATTTGATAAGGCCACACCAAATCAAAGAGGAAAAGGGAGAATGGAAAATACTTGTTGAATAGCACTAATGACTATTGCAGGAGATTAATTTTTAAAAATATTTTTCATGGCTAGGTGCAGTGGCTCATGCCTGTAATCCCAGCATTTTGGGAGACAGAAGTGGGCAGACGACTTGAGGTCAGGAGTTCGAGACCAGCCTGGCCAACATGGTGAAACCCCATCTCTACTAAAAATAGAAAAATAAGCCAGGCATGGTGACACACGCCTGTAATCCCAGCTACTTGGGAGGCTGAGGCACAAGAATCGCTTGAACCCAGGAAGTGGAGGTTGCAGTGAGCTGAGATTGCACCACTGGGTGACAGAGCGAGACTCCGTCTCAAAAAAAAAAAAAATGTCATATCTAAAATGTCTTGATTGTGTTTCATACTCAATTAATAATGTCTGGGAATAGAATTCAAGATAAGAGACAATTTTCTCCCAGAATTTTGAAGAGAAAGTGTCCCATGTCCCTTAGCTTCCAATGTTGCTGTTGGGAAGCCTCATCATGCCAGGCTCTTTCCTGAGGCTTTGTATCTGACCTCTTCTCCCTGTTGTTGTTGTTCCCATATTTTTTCTCTTTCTCTCTCTGATAGATTTTAGGATTACATTTTTATTTCTGCTGTTATGAAATTCCACAATGACATGCCTTGATATGGATTTTTTTCCCATTTATTGTGCTAGGTATTTTTAATCTGACACTTATGTACTTCCTTTCTGGTCAATATTCATGTACTAGTTGATAAGTTCCTCCTTAGTGTTTTCTCTTTTGTCGCTCTCTAGAGTGGCGATTAGATGTCAGGCTCCTGGAATGGTAATTTATTTTATCTCTACTTTCCTATTGTTCTTTTTGGGGTTATTCCTTCTAGGACATTTTTCAACTTTATCATCCCATCACTTTACATATGCACATAGTTTAATTTTTATTTCCATGAGCTTTTCCTTAACTGATTATTCCTGCCATGTTGCATTCCACACCCCTCTCTTTTCATTCTGGCTCCTCACCCTCTGCTGTGTCTTGGTATATGACCCTAAGACAATGTCATGGCTCTCTATAGTGTCCCTAGGGATGTGGGTACCTGGATGTTGGTTAAACTCCCCATTCAACCCTGCCCCAGCCCCAGCTCTTCCTGGTTAGGATGAAGTTCCAGCCTAACTTCTCAAGTCTCCTATTTTTCAACCTTTTAAGTTGTTCCACATTCAAGAAAATTGGAGTCAGAGGCACACTCAGCCAAAATTCACAATCACTGTTAAGGAGAACAGACAGAGGTAAAACAAAAAACAAACCAAAGGAAAAAAAAAACCCTAATTCTTTAAAATGCACAATTCTTTTTTATTGCCTGTCTTGAAAAAATTTAATGTTCCTGACTGTAAATTGAATCATACAAGTATTTATTTAATATCCAGCCCAGTTTTGTGTACTGAGGATATAGCAATAAAAAAAAATACACAAAGTCCCTGCTCTTCATTCTAATGAGGAGAGACAGATAATAAGCAAAATGTAATGTGCAGGAGGTGACAAATATTAGACAAAAATAAAGAAGACTGTCGGGCCAGCAGTGCTGGCAACTGGAAATGGGAAATGCTGCATTTTTTAAGACAGTCTTTCTGATCCCTTCTCTGCTTAATTGTCAGCTGTATGCTGAGTCCCTCCCTACATTAGTTTGTTCTCACACTGATACAAAGAACTACTTTAGATTGGGTAATTTATGAAGAAAATAGGTTTAATTGACTCACAGTTCCACAGCTGTACAGGAACCATGGTTGGGAGGCCTCAGGAAACTTATGATCATGGCACAAGGCACATCTTCATATGGCAGCAGGAGAGAGAGAAAGCAAAGAGGGAAGTGCCGTGCACTTTTAAACCATCAGATCTTGTGAGAACTCACTCACTATCATGGGAACAGCAAGGGGGAAATCTGCCCCCATGATCCAATCACCTCCCACCAGGTCTCTCCCCCAACACTGGGAATAACAATTCACCATGAGGTTTGGGTAGGGACATAGAGCAAATCATGTCATTCCACACCAGCCCCTCCCAAATCTCATGTCCTTCTGACATTTCAAAACACAATCATGTCTTCCCAGTAGTCCCCCAAAGTGTTAACTTAATCCAGCATTAACTCAAATGTCTGGGTCTGAAGTCTCATCTGAGATATGGCTCAAGTTCCTTTCACCTATGACTGTGTAAAATCAAAAAAAAGTTAGTTACTTCCAAGATACAACAGAGATACAGGCATCAGGTAAATGCTCCCATTCCAAGTGGGAGAAATTGGCCAAAACAAAGGGACTACAGGTCCCATGAAAGTCCGAAACCCAGCAGGGCAGTCATTAAATCTTAAAGCTACAAAATGATCTCGCCTTTATTCCAGTTCCCAACAAGTTCCACATCTCCATCTGAGACCACCTCAACCTGGACTTCGTTGTCCATATCACTATCAGTATTTTCAGCAAAGCTGTTCAACAGGTCTCTAGGAAGTTCTGAATTTTCCCACCTCTTTCTGTCTTCTTCTGAGCCCTCCAAACTGTTCCAACCTCTGTCCATTACCCAATTCCAAAGCTTCTTCTACATTTCAAAGTATCTTTATAGCAATGACCCCACTTCTTTGGTACCAATTTTCTGTATTAGTTCACTCTAACACTACTATAAGGAACTACGTAAGACTGGGTAACTTATGAAAAAAAGAGTTTGAATTGACTCACAGTTCCACAGGCTATCCAGGAAGCACGGTTGGGAGGCCTCAGGAAACTCACAGTCATGGTGGAAGGGTGAAGGAGAAGCAAGCACATCTTCACATGGCAGCAGGAGAGAGAGTGTGTGAAGGACAAAGTCCCACACACTTTTAAACCATCAGATCTTGTGAGATCTCACTATCACAAGAACAACAAGGGAGAAATCTTCCCCCACAATCCAATCACCCCACCCTGACCAGGTACCTCCCCCAACACTGGGAATTACAATTCAACATGAGATTTCGGTGGGAACGCAGAGCCGAATCATATCATTCCCCAAAAGAAAGCACCTAAAAGTTCAACAAGTTGATTCATCCACCTCCAAATCCAGCATCTCTGAAAGATGAATAATTCCCCAATAGGCTTTGGCTAAAAAGGTCAGTGATTGAAGGCTGGAGAGTAAGTCAAGTACTTGAGCATGCCCAGCACGCTCATGTGAGGAGAAAAGGATAATGACAATTCAAACTCCAGTTTGAGAAAGGGAGAATGGGAAACCACACGTGGTAGTCACTGGAATAGAAATAGCAGGAACTCCTGATAGGATTTGACTGTGCCTCCAAAATTCATGTGTTGGAAACTTAATCACCAATGTAGCAGTTATAGAAGATGAAGCTTTGAAGCTTTTTGAAAGGTGTTTAAGTCATGAGGACAGAGTCCTCATGAAAGGATTAATGCTGCTATAAAAAGGGCTTGCAAGAGTAGGTTTGCTCTCTTCTGTTCTTCTCTCATGCAAGGACACAAAGTTCATCCCTTTTTGCCCTTCTGGTTTCTATTATGTGACGATGCGGCAAGAAGGTCCTCACTAGATACCAAATGCCAGAACCTTGATCTTAGACTTCTCAGCCTCCAGAACTCCAGGTTTAACATTCTATTCTCTGTAAGCAACTTAAAGGTTGACCTAGGAATTATCTGCCAACTCTGTAATATTTTCTGGCAATAAAGTTTCCTTTAAATTTAATAGGCTTCAGGGGCCAAAGCACACACTTCTCAGAGTCTGAGAGCCACCTCCCTGGGACCACTCCCACTGACGGCAACCCCAACCCCCAACCCCAGCATCAGGGCTGCAGTGTGTGTGCACATATGCTGAAGACAGACTCTCCCAGTCCACCATCATGGCTGCCACCACCACCTGAATGTGCTACTAGGGAGCCTGGGGATTGCCCCACCCTGCCCACCACAGCCTGTGCCCATGCACCCCACTAGAAGGCCAGATGACAGGCCTAGGTGGGCTAGCACCAGCCACCCCCCACCTTTTGCCCAACCATGATGCCCAGAAGCCTGAGGATCATCATATCCCGCCCCCCCCCCCCCCCACTGCTGGCATCTATGCACTTCTCCCAGGGGCCAGAAGACAAGCCCACCCAGCCTGTTGCTACCATCACCACCAGCACCCACCCATATGCACCACATGGGAACCTGGGAACTGGCCTGCACAGCCCATCACAGCCACTGCTAACAACAGCACATGCTGGTTTGGAGCCCAAAGGTTGTCCCACGAACACTACTGACATTGCTCATCCCACACGTCCTATCCAGAGAACTAAGGAATAACCTACTTGCCCAGCCCACCACTGCCATAGCCAGCACCTGAACAATCCACCTGGAGGCCTAAGAATCAGCCCACCTGGACCTGCTAACACAAATGTTAGCAGTGTTAACACTATGTATATCTCCCAGAGGCCCAAAGACAGGCAACCTTAGCCGGCCACTATGACCACTGGGACCTGAGAACTGGCCACCATCCCTGTCCCCAGCAAAACCTCACCATACCCTTCACTAAAAACTGCAACCTAAGCCACTGAGGAAATAACAGACACTACTGATGCTGTTTACAGCTGAAGAAATTGTACAGAGACAACACTACTATGCACACCCAGAATCAAAGCTAAAATGCCCTCCTGACCAACACCATAGATACAGCTTTAGGAAAATGTATTCCCCTATGAAAGCCAATCCAAAAAATTGGAAGAAGAGACTGTTACTCCAGATGCACAGGTACTGTAATAAGAGAAGTCGAAAAGCAAGGAAATATGACACCTCCAAAGTACCACAATAATTCTCCAGCAACAGATTCCAGTGAAAAAGAAATGTATGAAATGCTGGGAAAATAATTCAAAGTAATGATATTAAAGAAGCTCAGTGAGGCCAGGCACAGTGTCTCATGCCTGTAATCCTGGCACTTTGGGAGGCCGAGGCAGGAGGATTGCTTGAGCCCGGGAGTTTAAGAGACCAGCCAGGGCAACATAGTGAAACTTTGTCTCTATTAAAAAAAAAAAAAATTTTTTAAATTAGCCAGGCATGGTGGCACACACCTGTTGTCCCAGCTACTTGGGAGGCTGAGGTGGGAGGATCACTGGAGCCCAGGAGGTTGAGGCTACAGTGAGCCGTGATCACGCCACTGCACTCCAGTCTGGGTGACAGAGTGAGAGCCTATCTAGAAGCAGCAGAAGCAGCAGCTCAGTGAGATATACAAGAACACAGATAAATGATACAAAGAAATCAGAAAATTCAGGATATGAATGAAAATTTACCAAAATGATAGATATTATAAAAAAGAATCAAAAAGAAATCCTAGAACTAAAGAATTCAAAGATAAAAACTAAAATACATTTGAGAACTTCTGAAATATACTAGATTAAGCAGAAGAAAGAATTTCAGAACTTGAAGACAATTCTTTTTAAATAACCCAGACAAGAAAAAGAGAATAAAGAGTAAAAAAGAATAAACAAAGCCTACATGACATATAGTACACCATAAAGTGACCAAATAGTCAAATTATTGAGGTTCCAGAAGGCAAAGAGAGAACAAAGGAATTAGAAAACCTATTCAACAAAATAACAGATGAAAAATCCCCAAGTCTAGCAAGAGAGTTAGACATACAGATATATGAATCTCAGAGATTCCCAAATAAACACAATCCATGGCACATCATAGTCAAACACAAAATTCAAAGACAAACAGAGAATTTCAAAAACAGTAGGAGAAAAATGTCTAGTCACTTATAAGGGAATCTTCATTAAACTAACAGTGAATTTCTCAGCAGAAATCCTGCAGGCCAGAAAAAATTGAGATGATATATTCAAAGTGCTGAAGAAAAAAAAAACTGTCAGCCAAGAATCCTATACCCAGTAAAGTTATCCTTAAAAATGAAGGAGAAATAAAGTGTTTCCCAGACAAGCAAAAACTGAGGGAATTTATCACCACTTGACCAGTCCTACAAGAAATACTTAAGGGAGTTCTACACCTGGAAATGAAAGGATGATTCACTTCCAAATGTAGGACTCCCTTAAGCATTTCTTGTAGTCTACCATTATGAAAACACATGAAAGTATAAAACTCACTGGTAAAGCAAACACACAAATAAAGAGGAGAAAGAACTCTAATGTTACCACTACTGAAAACCACAAACTGCAATAATAAACAATAAGAGAGAAAGAATGGAACAAATGATATACAGAGCAAGCAGAAAACAACAAAATGTCAGGAAGTAAGTTCTCACATGTCAATAATAACATTGAATGTAAACAGATTAAATTTTCCACTTAAAAGATGCAGACTGGCTGAATGGATGAAAAACCATAACCCAACTATATGCTGCTTTCAAGAAACTCACTTTACCTGTAGACATATAGACTAAAAATAAAGCAATGGAATAAAGATATTTCATGCGAATGGAAACTAAAAGCAAGCAGTAGTATCTATACTTATGTCATATAAAACAGACTTTAAGTTTAAATGGTAAAAAGAGACAAAGGAGGTCACTATGTGTGATGGTTAATATAGAGCGTCAACTTGATAGGACTAAAGGATGCACAGTTTTGTTCCTGGGTATGTCTGTGAGGGTGTTGCCAAAGGAGATTAACCTTTGAGTCAGTGGACTGGGAAAGGCAGACCCACCCTCAATCTGCACAATCTAATCAGCTGTCAGCACAGCCAGAATAAAAGCAGGCAGAAGAACATGGAAAGACTAGATTAGATCAGTCTTCCAGCCTACATCTTTCTCCCATGCTGGATGCTTCCTGCCCTTGAACATCAGACTCCAAGTTCTTCAGCTCTGAGACTCAGACTGGTTTCCTTGCTCTTCTGCTTGCAGAAGGCCTATTGTGGGACCTCACCTTGTGATCGTGTGAGTCAATACTCCTTAATAAACTCCTCTCTATACATACATCTATCCTATTAGTTCTGTCCCTCTGGAGAACCGTAATACACTATGTAATGTTAAAGGGATTAATTCAGCAAAAGGATATAACAATTTTACATAAATATACACTCAACACTAGAGCACCCTGATATATAAAGCAAATATTATTAGACTGAAAGGGAGAGATAGACTCCAATACAAAATAGTTGGGAGCTTCAACACTCCACTCTCAGCATTACACAGATTAGATAGACTGAAAATTAACAAAGAAACATTGGATTTAAACTGCATTTCAGATAAAATGGGCCTAAGAGACATTTACAGAACACTTAACCCAACAGTTGCAGAATACACGTTTTTCTTATCAGCACATGGAACACACATTAGGATAGACCATATTTTAGACCACAAAAAAATTCTCAACAAATTTAGAAATCAAAATCATATCAAACATCTTCTCAGACCACAATGGAATAAAACTAGAACTCAATAACAAGAGGAACTTTGGAAACTGTAAAAATACATGGAGATTAAACAGCATGTTCCTGAGCGACTTTGGGTCAATGAAGAAATTAAGAAGAAAATAAAAAGACTTTTTGAAACTAATGAAAAAGGAAACACAACATACCAAAACCTATGGGATACAGCAAAAACGGTGCTAAGAGGGAAGTTTATAGCAATAAATTCCTACATCAAAAATGCAGAAAGATTTCAAATAGTCTAATGACACACCTCAAGGAACTAGAAAAGCAAGAACAAACCAAACCCTAAATTAAGAGAAGAAAAAAAAGTAAAAATCGAAGCAGAACTAAACAAAATATGACTAGAAAAACAGTATAAAAAGGCCTGGCACAGCGGCTCATGCCTGTAACCCCAACACTTTGGGAGGCCGAGATGAGTGGATCACTTGAGGTCAGGAGCTCAAGACCAGCCCAGTCAGCATGATGAAATCCATCTCTACCAAAAATATAAAAAATTAGCCAGGTGTGGTGGCATGCACCTGTAATCCCAGCTACTGGGGAAACTGAGACAGGAGAATAGCTTGAACCTGGGAGGTGGAGGTTGCAGTGAGCTGAGATCACGCCACTGCACTCCAGCCTGGGCGACAGAGAGAGACTCCATCTAAAAAAAAAAATATATATATATATATAGATAGATAGATAGATAGATAGATAGATAGATAGATAGCTGATAGATAGATAGATATATTCAACAAAACGAAAATTTGTTTTTTGAAAAGATAAACAAAATTGATAAACTGCTAGCTAGGCTAATCAAGAAAAAGATTAAAACAACCCAATAAACAAATCAGAAATAAGAAATGAGATATTACAGTTGACACCACAGAAATACAAAAGATCATCAGAGACTACTACGAACAACTATACATTAACACTCTGGAAAGCCTAGAGGAAATAGATAAATACCTGGACATACACAACCTGCCAAGATTGTATCAGGAAGAAACAGAAAATCTGAACAGACCATAATGAGTAACAAGATTCAATCAGTAATAAAAAGTCTCCCAACAAAGAAAAGCCCAGAACCAGATGTCTTCACTGCCAAAATCTACCAAACTTATAAAGAACTAACATCATTTCTTCTCAAACGCTTTCAAAAAAAATTTAAGAGGAGGGAATTCTCCCTAACTAATTCTATGAGGCCAGCATTACCCTTTCAATAAAACCAGACAAGTATTCAAGGAAAAGAAGAAAACTACAAGACAATATCCCTGATAAATATTGTATTGGTAAGGGTTCTCCAGAGGTACAGAACTAATAGGATATATGTATAAATGAAATGGAGTTTATTAAGAAGAATTGACTCACACAATCACAAAGTGAAGTCCCATGATAGGCCATCTGCAAGCTGAGAAGCAAGGAAGCCAGTAATGGCTCAGTCCAAGTCCCAAAGCCTCAAAAGTAGGAAAGCCAACAGTGCAGCCTTCAGTCTGTGGTTGAAGGTCTGAGAGCCCCTGGCAGAACCACTGGTGTAAGTCCAAGAGTCCAAAGGCCAAAGAACCTGTTCAAGGGCAGGAAACATCCAGCACAGGAAAAAGATTAAAACTGGAAGGCTCAGCAACCCAGCTTATTCCATCTTCTTCCACCTGCTTTTTCTAGCCACTCTGGAAACCGTTTGGATGGTGCCCACCCACATTGAGAGTGGGTCTTCCTCTCCCAGTCCACTGACTCAAATGTTAATCTTCTCTGGCAGCACCCTCACAGACACACCCAGAAACAATACTTTACATCGTTCAATCCAATCAAGTTGACACTTAATATTAACCATTACAAATATCGATGCAAAATTTCTGAACAAAATCCAAATCAAACCAAATCCAACAGCACATCAAAAAGATAATACACCATTATCAAGTGGGATTTGTTCCAGGGATACAAGGATGGTTCAACATACACAAATCAATAAATGCAATACCTCATATCAACAGAATGAAGGACAAAAACCATATGATCATGTCAATTGATGTAGAAAAAGCATTTGATAAAGTTCAACATCCCTTCATGATAAAAACTCTCAACAAACTAGGGGTAGGAGAAAAAAAACCCTCAATGTAATAAAGACCATGTATGACAAAACCACAGCTAACACCATGGAGGAAAGTTGAAAGCCTTTCCTCTGAGAAATGGAACAAAATAAGTATGCCCACTTTTATCACTCCTATTTGACAGAGTACTGGAAGTCTTAGCCAGAGCAACCAGGCAAGAAAAAGAAATAAAAGGCATTCAAATTGAAAAAGGGGAAGTCAAATTGTCCCTCTTTGCAAATGACATGATCTTATATTTAGAAAAACCTAAAGACTCCAGCACAATACTCTTTAGGTATGATAAATTCAGTAAGGTTGCAGGATATAAAATCAACATGCAAAAATATATACACCAATAATGAACTAGCTGAAAAAAAATCAAGAAGGCAATCTCACTTATAATTGCTACCAAAAAAAAAACCTATGAATAAATTTAACCAAGGAAGTGAAAGGGTTCTACAAACCACTGATGAAATAAATTGAAGAGGACACAAATAGAAATACATCCCATGCTTGTGAATCAGGAGAACTAATATTACTAAAATGGCCATATTGCCCAAAGCAATCTAAAGACGCAATCAATCTCTATCAAGATACCAAGGATATTTTTCACAGAAATAGAAAAAACAATCCTAATACTTGTATGACACCAAAAAAGAGCCCAAATAGCTAAGGAAATCCTGATTAAAAAGAAAAAAGCTGGAGGCATCACACTAGCTAACTTCAAAATATATTACAAGGCTATTATAACCAAAACTGTACGATATTGGTATAAAAACAGACACATACACCAATGGAGCACAATACAGAGCCCAGAAATAACTATACTTACCTACAGCCAACCAATTTTTGACAAAGGCATCAATAATATACATGGGGGAAAGGACACCCTCTCCAACAAATGGTGCTGGGAAAACTGGATATCCATATTGCCAAATAATGAAACTAGATGCCTATCTCTCACCATATACGATAAGCAACTCAAGATAGATTAAAGACTTAAACATAAGACCCAAAGCTATAACACTACTAGAAGAAAAGATAGGGAAAACACTTCAGAACATTAATCTTGGAAAAGATTTTAAGGCTAAGGCCTCAAAAGCACAGACAACAAAAGCAAAAGTAGACAAATGGGACTCTATTAAACTAAAAAGCTTCTGCACAGCAAAGGAAACAATCAACAGAGTGAAGAGACAACCTGTAGAATAAAAGAAAATATTTGCAAACTATTCATCTGACAAGGAACTAAAATCCAGAATATACAAGGAATTAAAACAACTCAACAGTAAAACAAACAGACAATTCCATTAAAAAGTGGACAAAGGACATAAGTAGATATTTATCAAAAGAAGACACACAAATGGCCAACAGGCACATGAATAGATGCACAACATCACTTATCATCAGGGAAATGCAAATCAAAACCAGAATGAGATATTACCCCAGCTAAAATGGCTATCATAAAAAAACACACAAAAAATAACAGGTGCTGGCAAGGATGTGGAGAAAAGGAAACCATAGGTGGGAATGTAAATTAGTAGTCATCAGGGAAAAAAATATGAAGAGTTCTCAAAAAACTAGAAACAGAACTACCATACAATCCAGTGATCCCACTACTGGGTATTTATCCAAAGGGAAGGAAATCAGTACATCAAAGGAATACCTGCATCCCCATGTTTATTGACACACTATTCACAATACCAGAGATACAGAATCAACCTAACTGTCTATCAATGGATGAATGAATAAAGAAAATATAGTATATATTCACAATGGAATGCCATTCAGCCATAAAAGGAACTAAATTCTGTCATTTGCAGTGATAAATGGACGAAACTGGAGGTCATATATTAAGAGAAATAACCCGGCCACAGAAAGACAAATATTGCATGTTCTCACTCATATGCAAGAGTTAAACAAGTTGATTTCATGGAGGTAGAGAGTAGAATGATACACATCAGAGGCTGAGAAGGGTATCTGTGTGCATATGGGTGGTAGTGTAAGAGAGGATGGAAAGCGGTTGGTCGATGGGTACAAACATACAGTAAGATTGAAGGAACAAGTTGTAATGCTTAATAGCAGAGTAGGGTGACTATAGTTAACAAAAATGTACTGTATATTTCAAAACAGCTAGCAGAGAGGACTTGAAATATCCCCAATACACAGAAATGATAAATACTCGAGGTGATGGATATCTGAAATACCCTCACTTGATCATTACACATTCCTATGCAAAAATATCACATGTACCCCATAAATATGTACAAATATTATGTATCAATAAAAAAGAATAGGCTTTGAAACTATTCCTACTCAATCTGATGTACCAGTAACTCAAACCCAGAATTCTTTACTAGTTTTAATCTTGTGATCTAGCACTAGTCCTGGTAATTTGTTTTCTAGCAGTTTACCTTAGCCTTGGTGTTCTGTCCACCTCAGTAGCCCTCAGCTTCATGGCATTCCACTTTTGAATAATGCATACTTGTAAGCTGGGGTGACCAGGCTAGGAAATGATGATTCTTACCGAGACAGCCAGGTGTGAGCGGGTCCCTGGAGAAACTCCAATCAGCCTGCCCACTGAGGTAGAGCCTCAGGAAGTTCACGCCCTTTGCATCGGGGAGGGGCCTGGCCCCTCCTCTTCCTGTGTGGAACTTGGGATTCAAACGGCCTGACAGGAGGCGCTTTAGTGGAGGGACTCTGGCCTTGCAAGAGTCCCTGTTTCCCCACTGTTTCCCTTTTTACCCAATAAAACCCTGTTTTACTCACCCTTTAAGCCATCTACAAGCCTGAATTTTCGTGGCCATGGGATGGACAAGAACTTCCCCCGTCTTTAGCTGAACTAAGGAGAATCCTGCAACATTTTTGGTGTGCAACGTGTGGGCTCGAGAAGCAGTGACTGAAGTGGGGACTCAAAACTTCTCACTCTTGCTTCTACGCCTTTTCATCCTCGGACTTCTGAGGGTGGGGGAAACCATGCCTCCACACCTACCTCCCCCCACCCCCATCGCTCCTGGACTTTTTCACTGCCTTTTCCTTCCTTTTTCAGGACCCACCAGGGAGCTCACCATGGCTCCCCTCTCCCTGCCGGGGCTGGGATGCATGGCCCAAGGGTCCCGCACAGCTGGCTGTCTGGTTCCCAGCAACAGGCATGCTTGCCCTTCCCTGGCCAAGGGCTTTAACAATATAGGACAGTGATTAAGCTTAAACTTGTCTCCTGGCGGGGCGCGGTGGCTCATGCTTGTAATTCCAGCACTTTGGGAGGCTGAGGCTGGCGGATCACGAGGTCAGGCGATGGAGACCATCCTGGCTAACACGGTGAAACCCTGTCTCTACTAAAAATCCAAAAAAAAATTAGCCGGGTGTGGGGGCAGGCACCTGTAATCCCAGCTACTCAGGAGGCTGTGGCAGGAAAATACCAGGAGGCAGAGCTTGCAGTGAGCCGAGATCGCGTCACTGCACTCCAGCCTGGGCAACAGAGAGAGACTCCGTCTCAAAAAACAAAAACAAAACAAAACAAAAAAATCTTGTCTCCCTGGTGGAGGAACCACTTGCATAAGAATAAGACGTTCTTCCCCAGGCATTAAACTTTTTCTTTTCTTTCCCCTTCTCTACCCAGTCAGCAAGTTAACTTTAAAAATTTTTTTTTCTTTTAGAAGATGTTTTACTAGGCTAGGCAATCCCCCTAGCCCCCCACCGCTCCCCCAACTATCACTGTATTATCTGCAAAGTTTTGGCTGTGAAATCAAGCCTCCATCTTGTTTTCTATCCTGAGGGCATAGCTGGTAACCACTTGGCAGCTTTGTTTAGCAGTCCTGCCTGAGGGGATGAGCCCTCTCAGGTTCGATAGTTGCATGTTTTCCTATCCCTGTCTCTTTAAAGGCCCCCAGCCAGTGTGACTGGGTTCTCTTATGAATGTGTGTACTGTGTATGATGTCTGTAAAAAGAGCTCTAATTAATTTGGCATAAAGAAGCACAAGCGCTTGGATCAAATACTTTTCTTAAGGCAAGGTAAAAGCTGTAGTACCTTTCAGTTCAGGTGACTTTAACCTTCAAGAAGTAAAAACAGCCCTAAAGACTATTGGTAAAATGCAGGTCAGAGGCAAGGTTTGTTAAGTATTTTGAGGTTACAAACTGCTTTTTGGGTTTTGAGAACTATTTGACTTGCCAGCTTCAAAACTGGCAGGGCCTAGGGACATATGGAGCTAACCACCCTTTAACTAAGAAGGCAGACCTTGGCTGCAGTTAGCACACAATTAAAGCAACTTACCAAGCTTTACCTTAAAGTTAAAAATTAGGAGGGATTACCATTGTAACATGTAATTGTGGACTACTGGAAATAGATTTAGAATCGAGGGGTATAAAAACAATAAAATGTGGTTTTTTTTTTGTTTTGTTTTTTGGAAAAGGTTATGAGGAGGCATGGAAATGTAAACTTTGGCCTAGGGTTAAAGGATTGTTTTGAGTTAGATAGGAAAAGCTGAAGGTTCAAAGAAGTGGTGGAAGAATTGTGGAAATTAATCTCGGAGAAGAGGTTCTCTGTGTGAAAATATTGACTAAATTCAAAAAAGGGTATTATATGGTTTTTCTGTAAGTTGAGCATTGAAATAAAAGCATAACAAAGTTTTCCTAAGGCGCTAATCTGCTCTTTGGCAAAATAAATAACTTATGGTAATCTGGAATTCTATTTCATAATATCAAGTGTTTTAAACCTCAAACAATTAACAGCCTTCCCCAAATCAAACTTCAGTTTCAAAATTGTCTTCCCTGGCACCTAGCTTTTCAGATACTTCAGAGGGTGCCTGAAGTGTCCAGAAAAGAGAGGTAAACAGGATTGTTTGACATGTTTAGGTACACGGGATTGCCAAAATAATGCTCAATCTTCTTTAATTTATATCTTGGGGAATAATGCTAATATGTGTTCCAAAATTGTATGAGATTGCTGAAATTCTAATGTCTGAGTATATGCTATCAATTATAACTAAGATTGTTATGTTACGTTATTGTAAACCACAGAAGATAACCACACTTCTTTGTCATTTGTGTTTCCAACTGTAACTACCCTGGACATTTTGCTATTCACAGACAGTTGTTGTCTTTTTTTAATCCTTTCAAAAGGTAGTTCATAATAAGCTGTAGGACTTTGACAGGTGCTCTCAAATACAGGCTTCTGATAACTGGATATTGTGACTTTGGAATACAGGAAAGTGTACAGGACTCATGAGCTGAAATGCTCACGAAAGCTAGCAAAACAAGAGTTAACTAAATGGACTGAACTCAGGAAGCTGAAGCAACCTTTTTGACTTTTGCTTGGAATATTGCTGATCCTTGTTTTGTTTTTCAGAGTCAAGGAAACTTATTCTGAGCTATTTACAGCCTTTAATAGTTAAGCATTTTGATCCTATGATCAAAATTTGAAGCATGTTTGTTTCTCTCTGCCTGGTTCCTCCAGAACTTAGAAACTATCTTTGAGTATTCTTAACCTATCTATGGAAATATAGGTGTTTGCATCAGTTCAATAAGAATTTGTTTTTCTTTTGCAACAGGACAGAATTGGAGAAAATGGTTATTTTACTAAGGCTTTGACTGGAAGGGTATGCTTCCCTTTAAGGAGTTAAGCTCGAATTGCAGAGCCAATAAAAGCCCCATGGGGAAACTGGCCTCATACCCTCATCTTCACAGTCCCTGTACAGGGTTCCTGACCTGTGGCCAGTAAAGAATGTCACTTTCTAACAGGTCTAGGGGCTCCAAGTTTATCTTGGGACCTTAAGAGGAGAGGATCACCCAACTCACAGGTATTTGAGGATACAAACCCATGGCTGGGCTCAGCTTTAAAAGATCTTATCTGAGATTCCTTGGGGAACAGAGTTCCGTCAAAGTTACTCCAAAGGCCTATGTAGAAATAATTATTCTTGCTGTACTTTATGCAAATAATCAGGCCAAGTGTAAGACTAAAATCTATCTTGGAAACCACTCAGTCCTATCATAATTTGTTTTTTCTTTTAAACAAACATGAGGACCAAAGAGGGAGAAATCATGTTCCAGAGCTAATCAAACTTATTATACATCTGTCATTAAATTCTAAACTCATTAGCTGTGTTTAAGTTTTTGCCTACATTTTAGACTGACCCCACTTATTCCTGTGAACCCACCAGCAATCTCTGGTTGCAGCTCAGAAAGAAAAAGAGGGATGGGTAATGTAAAAATCTGGATCAATATTCTAGTTCTTAGCAATTATCCTGCAAATCCTGCCAGGTGGGAATAAATAGGATCACTTGGAGGTTCCTTTTTTGGGAAAGTAAGACCAAGGGAACTAACCAAAGCCAAGCATCATGCACCCAAATCCTAGCAAACATAACTATAGCTACCAGTTATCTGGGTGTGTCGCAAGACATCCTTTCCTCTCCCTTGTTGGAGGAGGACTCAGTTCCACAGTTCCACCTTGGCATTTGGCTTATGATAAGGAGCCCGTGCAACCCCTGCTGAGATACATTTTTGTCCCAGACTCAATTCCAAGCTTCAGGTCAAAGCCCTAGGAAAGAAAACTGGATCTGAGGGATCCAGAGACAAATAACAGGAGAGGTTAAAAGGTACAGTGCAGGTGAGCATGGCTGATCCCTGCCGATTAAGCCAACCCCAAGCTTCCTGTTTCATGGATAAAGGCCACATTAATATCCATAGCATAAATGAGGTCTAGGGAACTCCAAGGCTACTGACATGACAGTAGGGGGGATAGAGGCTTAGGTGAGAGTGGATAATTCCTATTCTCTAGGCCTTCCCTGCTTCATGGGTACAAACCGTTTTGGCATCATGGCGGGACTTGCCAAGGTCACTGGGACTCGGGAATGCAAGGATGGAAGAGGGAAAGAGGACACTCTTCCCTCTCCCTCTTATGTACCCCAGGTATCTGCTAGGAAGAGAAGGGAATCAGGGATGCCTGGTTCCCTCTTTTTAGATGGGTAGCCATTCATCTTTAGTCTGTACCCTTTCAAATGCATCCTGAACCGTTGGGACTCCTTTAAAAAACACCTTCTTTTTCCTTTCTTCTCTTCAGTTCTCTCTTCGCCGATAGGTAATTGTGTTTCCGTGCTATGGAACACTCCCCTCAGATGCATCCTCCAAGGAAGTTGGAAGAAAGGATGTATTTACAACCCAGAGGAGCCAAATGAAAAAACAATTTGTGTGCTAATCAGATTGACACAAGGTCTCAAGAAAGACGATTTAATTATGTTCTATTCAAAAGACATCTTTCTTTATATTTTCCTGCAGCTCAAAGCAAAAAGATAAGAACTCTTGCTAGCTTCATTCCAGAACCATTGTTTACCCATCTAATATATAAGATCTAATATTTGCGTAAATGTCAGAATTTGTAAAACATAATTTAGATAATTGTGGAAAATAAAAATGTGGCTTGTGCAGAGGATAGTGTATTCATTTTCTATTGCTGCGTAGCAAATTACTACAAATTTGGCAGCTTAAAACATCATCCATTTATTATTTCACGATTTCTGGAGTGCAGTGGCAGGAGTCCAGGCATAGCTTACCTAGTCCTCTGCTTAGGGACAGAAGGCTGCACCCAGTGTGTTAGCCAGGCTGCATCCTCTTCTAGAGGCTTGAGTGGGAAAGAATCTGCTTCTAAGCTCATTCTTGTTGCTGGCAGAATTCATTTCCTTGGACTCTATGACTGAAGTCCCAGGGTTTTTGTGTGCTATCTGCTGGAGGCCACCATCAGATCCTAGAGGTCCCCTGCAGTTCGACTACCCACTGTTCTTTTCTTCTATGACATAGCCACTTACTTCATCAAGCCAGCAATAAGAGTCTCTCTAACGCCTTTGTCATATTCTGTTGGCTAAAAGCAAGTCACATGTTCTTCCCACATACAAGAGAAGTGCACATTAAATTTAAAGACTGGACCGTCAGCAGTTAGGAAAACCAGGCTTGAATCAGACTTTCTAGCTGTATGTTCTTGCGCAAGTAGCTGAACTTCTAACCTCAGTTTACGTATGTATGAAATGGGCTAATTGTCATATTTTAATTAGTATGTTTTCAACTGCAGACAAATGACCAATTAAAAGTAATAATGAGAAATTTATTTTATTTCTTTCTTTTCTTTTTTTTTTTTTGAGACGGAGTCTTGCTCTGTCTCCCAGGCTGGAGTGCAGTGGCATGATCTCAGCTCACTGCAACCTCCACCTCCTGGTTTCAAGCGATTCTCCTGCCTCAGCTTCCCGAGTAGCTGGGACTACAGGTGACTGCCACCACACCTGGCTAATTTTTGTATTTTCAGTATTAGACGGGGTTTCACCATATTGGTCAGGTGGTCTCGAACTCCTGACCTCAGGTGATCCATCCGCCTCGGCCTCCCAAAGTGTTGGGATTACAGGTATGAGCCACCATGCTCGCTGAGAAATTTATTTTCTTACAACAAGAAGTCTGGAGATAGGACAGTTTCAGGGACAGTTAATCCAAACCTTCAACGTCTTTAAAAACAATTTTACTGTTGTTTTGTTTTGTTTAATTCTGCTCACCTCAAGGTGCTGGATTTTGTTCTCTACTTTGTGCCTTCATAGTTGCAAGATGGGATAGATACAGCAGTTCTCAACATTATACTTTCAAATAAACAACATTCAAAGACAGCAAAAGGGAACAATGGCACAGAAAAAGTACTTGCTCTCTCTCTTTTTTTTTTTTTTGGCTGAAGAGGTTTAAATTTTTTTTAAAGAGTTTTATGTTTACAGAAGAATTGAGCAAAAAATACAGAGAATTCCCATTCACTTCCTTCTTTCCCCTTACAGTTCCCCTATTATTAATATCTTGCATTGGTGTGATACATCCGTTACAGTTGATGAACTAATATTGATACACTATTATTAGTTAAACTCCACAGTTTACATTAGGGTTCACACTTGTTTGTAGAGTTCTGTGGTTTTGACAAATGTATAATGGCATCTATCTATCATTACGTAACATACAGAACAGCTTCACTGCCCTAAAAATTCTTTGTACTCTACAAGTTTACCTCTTTTTCTGTCTTTGCTAGCCCCCGGCAACCACTGATCTTTCTGTCTCCATAGTTTTGACTTTTCCAGAATAATATAGTATGTGGGTTCAGATTGGCTTCTTCCACTTAGCAATATGCATTTAAGATTCCTCCATATCTTTTCATGGCATCACAGCTCATTTTTAAATTACTAAATAATATTTCATTGCATGGTGTACTATAGTTTGTTTATCCATTCATATATATTAGGGATATTTTGGTTGTTTCTAAATTTTGGCAATTATGAATAAAGCTGCTATAAATATTTGTGTTAAGGTTTTTGTGTAGGCCTAAGTTGTCAACTCATTTGGGTAAATACCTAGGAGTGTGATTGCTGGGTCATATGGTAAAACTATGTTAGCTATATAAGAAACTGCTAAATTGTCTTCCAAAGTAGCTGCACTATTTCGCATTGTCACCAACAGTGAAGAAGAGTTCCTGTGGCTCCACATCTTCACCAGCATTTGGTGTTGTCAGTGTTTTGGATTTCAGCCATCCTAATAGGTGTGTAGTGATACCTTATTTTTTTAATTTGCAATTCCCTAATGACATATGAGGTGGTGGTTGGAGCCTGGGGTTTCTGAAACTATGATTATGGAAAGTGGAGTTATTGGTGATAGGTAAAGAAACTACCAATGAAAGTGGCTGGCTGTCATGGGGTGGGGGAAATGTTACTGGGGGAGAGGAGGCTTAAGAATTGAGAGGCAAACAAAGACCAATTAAAAGTAAGAAACAGGCTGGGCGTGGTGGCTCACAACTGTAATCCCAGCACTTTTGGAGGCTAAGGCTGGCGGATCATGAGGTCAGGAATTCGAGACCAGCCAGACCAACATGGTGAAACCCCATCTCTACTAAAAATACAAAAATTAGCTGAGTGTGGTGGCGCATGCCTGTAACTCCAGCTACTCAGGAGGCTGAGGCAGGAGAATCCCTTGAACCCAGGAGGCAGAGGTTGCAGTGAGCCGAGATCGTGCCACTGCACTCCAGCTTGGGCAACAGAGCAAGACAGTCTCGACAACAACAACAACAAAAAAGTAAGAAACAGTGAGAAATTTATTTTCTTAATAAAGTTCAGATTATCAAAGAACAAAATTTCCACCAATTGAGTTTGAAAGATCTAGTTGGCTTTTATTAGACCTCATCTCTACAAAAAAAAAAAAAAATCCAAAAATTAGCCAGGCATGGTGGTGTATGCCTACAGTCCTAGCTACTTGGGAGACTGAGGCAGGAGGATGGCTTGAGCCCGGGAGGCGGAGGTTGCAGACAGCTGAGATCATGCCATTGCACTCTAGCCTGGGTGATAAAGCCAGATTTTGTCTCACAAAAACAAAAATGAAAAATTTTGTTGCATCAAAAGATACCATCATGAAAGTGAAAAGACAGACCACAGAATGGGAGAAAATATTTAAAAATCATATATCTGATAAAAGTCTAGTATTGGGAATATATAAGGCACTCTTACAATTCAATAACAAAAAGACAACCCAATAGTTTAAATGAGAAAAGGACTTGAATAGATAATTTTCTAAAGAAGATATACAAACAGCCAACAAGCACATAAAAGGATGCTCAATATCATTAGTCATTAGGAAAATGCAAATCAAAATCATAATTAAATACTGCCTCACACTGACTAGAATGGACATAATTTTTTTAACAGAACATACGTGTTTGTGAGGACGTGGAGAAGTTGGGACACTTGCACATTGTTGGCAGGAATGAAAAATGGGGAACCACTGTGGAAAACAGTTTCGTGGTTCAGCATAGACTTACGATATGACCTGGCAATTCTACTCCTAGATATACACCCAAAAGACTTGAAAGCAGGGACTCAAACAGATACATGTATACTGATGTTCATAGCAGCTTTATCACAGCAGCCAAAGGTGAAAACGATCTAACTAGTGTTCATCAACAGGTGGATGGAGAAACAAAATGTGGTAAATCCATGCACAGAAATATTGTCCAGCATAAAAAGGAATGAGGTACTGATGCATGCTATAGTGTGGATGAACCTTAAAAACATGTTCAGCAAAAGAAGTCAGACACAAAGGCCATATATTTTATGACTCCATTTATAAGAAATGTCCAGGACAGGTGAACCCATAGAGACAGAAAGCAGATTAGCGATTGCTAGGGACTAGGGGGAAGGGGAAAAGGGGAGTGACTGAATAAAGGGTACAGAATTTCCTTTTGAAGTAATAAAAATGTTCCAGAACTACATAGTAGTAAAGGTTGCACAAAATTATGAATGTACTAATGTCATTGAATTGTACACTTTTTTTTTAGACAGTCTTGCTCTTTTGCCCAGGCTGGAGTGCAGTGGCATGATCTCAGCTCACTTGCAACCTCTGCCTCCCAGGTTCAAGCAGTTCTTGTAGCTGAGATCACAGGTGTGCGCCACCATGCCTGGCTAATTTTTATATTTTCAGTAGGGATGAGGTTTCACCATGTTGACCAGGCTGGTCTCAAACTCCTGACCTCAAGTGATCCGCCAGCCTCGGCCTCCCAAAGTGCTGGGATTACAGGTATGAGCCCATAATCAGTGTACATTTCAGCCTAGCCTGAATTGTACGCTTTTAAATGGTTACATGATTAATGTTATATTATGTGAATTGTACACACCCCTCCTCCAAACACAGACACACACACACACACAGAAGGGGCATGGCATGGATTCTGAAACAGTGAGGGGAAATTAGCCAGCCCAGGAAAGCAAGGAGAGGTGCTTCCCTTGGAGCAGCCCAAGCCAAGGTGAGTGGACTGGGCTGGGGCGCCTCAGCAGTAGAAAGATACCTGTGGCCAAAGATACAGGAGGGCAGAGGCTACTGCTCCCATATGACAAGGCAGTGTAATCCTTAGGCGATTAGCACAAAGCACATCAAAAGGCTTCAACAAATACCCATTTAAAGGCTGTAGATATGAATGAAAAGAAATTGCAAGGCTTTGCTATGAAGAGTGGTTCCCTCTCCTTCCCCTGCAACAGAACAAAGCCTTCCTTGCTGTGAGAATTCCAAGTGTGGTCTGGAGAGTCTAAACCTGTCTGTTGAAAGAATGGCTCTTAGAGGGTGAAAAGCAGGGATGTTGTCGCCCTCCTCTGGTCACTGAGCAGCTTTGGTGTCCCCCCCCCTCTGACTGAGGTGGCCACCACTGCTATGAGTGCAGAACCCAGGGCTGGAGATGTTTGGCAGCCAAGGTACCGGGGCCGTGAAGGCAGCTGGCCCTCCACTCCCCACTCACCCCTCTACAAATTCTTTCTCAGTTACTCAGGAGGCTGAGGCGGGAGAGTGGCTTGAGCCCAGGAGGTGGAGGCTATAGTGAGCCATGATCAAACCACTGCACTCCAGGCTGGGTAACAGAACGAGATTCTGTCTCAAATTAATTAATAATATAAATAAGTTTTTAAAAATTAAAAAGGCAGCATGTAGACCAGGCGTGGTGGCTCACACCTGTAATCCCAGCACTTTGGGAGGTAGAGGCAGTGGATCACTTGAGGTCAGGGGTTCAAGACCAGCCTGGCCAACATGGTGAAACCTTGTCTCCACTAAAAATACAAAAATTAGCTGGGCATGGTGGTGCACACCTACCTGGGAGGCTGAAGCAGGAGAATCACTTGAACCTGGGAGGCAGAGGTTGCAGTGAGGTGAGATCGTGCCATTACACTTCAGCCTGGGTGACAGTGAGACTCCATCAAAAAAAAAAAAAAAAGCAGCATGTAAACGTGTAATGTTTCCACATCGATGTGAAAAAAAATACCTATATTCCAATGTGCTTATAAGTGCATAGAATATGTCTGGAAGGATAATGAAGAAACTAGGTAATGTGAAACTGGGTAATATGATTTTTCTGGGGAGAACTAAGGGACTAGGAAGACAAAGGCACACTTTAGTCAACACCCCCTTTTTGATTGTGGTAAAATATACATACATAAAATTTACCATTTTAACTGTTTTTAAGTGTACAGTTCAGTGGCATTGAGGACTGATATGGTTTGGGTGTGTGTCCCCATGCAAATCTTGAGTAATCCCCAATGTTGGAGGTGGGGCCTGGTGGGAGGTGATTGAATCATGGGGGCAGATTTCTTCTTTAGTGCTGTTCTTGTGATAGTGAGTGAGTTATTGTGAGATCTGGTTGTTTAAAAGTATGTAGCACACCCCCCCACACCTGACTCTCTTTTCCTCCTGCCCTAGCCTTGTAAGATGTGCCTGATTCCCCATCACTTTCTGCCATGATAGGAAGTTTCCTGAGGCCTTCCCAGTCATGCTTCCTGTAAAGCCTGTGGAACTGTGAGCCAGTTAAACCTCTTTTCTTTATAAATTACCTAGTCAGGTATTTCTTTATAGCAGTATGAGAACAAACTAACACAAGCACATTCACATTGCTGTGTAAATATCATCACCACCCATCTCCAGAACTGTTTCATCTTCCCAAAGTGAAACTCTGTACCTATTAAACAATAACTCCCCATCCACCCTCCCCCCAGCCCTGGAAACCACCATTCTATTTTCCATCTTTATGAATTTGACTACTCTAGGAATCTCGTTTAAGTGGCATCATACAGTATTTGTTCTTTAGTTTCTGTTTTATTGCTTTTAGCATAATGTCTTCATCAATACACTTTGATAGATTTTTAAAGCTCTTGGGGAGCTTTTCTAAAAATATTGATACCCAGATCTTACCTCTAGAAAGTCTGATTTTTTTTTTTTTTTTTGAGTTGGAGTCTCGCTCTGTCATCCAGGCTGGAGTACAGTGGCGCAATCTCGGCTCACTGCAACCTCCACCTCCCGGGTTCAAGCAATTCTCCTGCCTCAGCCTCCTGAGTAGCTGGGACTACAGGCACATGCCGCCACACCCAGCTAATTTTTTGTATTTTAGTAGAGACGGGGTTTCACCGTGTTGCCCAGGCTGGTCGTAAACTCCTGAGCTCAGGCAATCCGCCTGCCTCGGCCTCCCAAAGTGCTGGGATTACAGGCGTGAACCACTGCGCCCGGCCGAAAGTCTGATTTTATAGGTCTGTGGGGCAGCTTGGGCATTGGCTTTTTAGGTGATTCTAAGGTGCAGCCTGGACCGTGAACCACTGCTCACTCCCAAACCAGGCTGTGCACCAAACACCAGGAGCTTTTCAAAGCTCACCCTTATAGACTCCCTTGTCCACCTCTGACCTACTCATTCAGAATTTTCAGGAATGTGCAGTTTTAACCACCACTCTGAGGGATTCCTAAGCAACCAGCCTGGCCTGCGCTGCAGAGAAGCCCCCAGGAAGCCGTGTCCTGGATAAAGCTCTGGCTTTCGATGCTAGGAACTGTAAGTGCAGCCTTTTACTCAGCTGCAGTGATTGATGCACGTGGGGCGCTGTCCCCACCAAGTACTGAGGAAACAGAATAAAAAATAATTGCTAATCAAAAGAGAAGAAGTTCCTAATTTTAAAAATAGTAATAGGCCCGATGCGGTGCCTCACGCCTATAATCCCGGCATTTTGGGAGGCCGAGATGAGTGGATCACTGAAGGTCGGGAGCTCCAGACCAGCCTGGCCAACATTATGAAACCTGGTCTTTGCTAAAAATACAAAAATTAGCTGGGCGTGGTGGCCGGCGCCTGTAATCCCAGCTACTCAGGAGTCTGAGACAGGAGAACCACTTGAACCCAGGAGGCGGAGGTTGCAGTGAGCCGAGATCACACCACTGCACTCCTGCCTGGGTGACAGAACAAGATTTCATCTCAAAAAAACAAAATAAAATAAAAATAAAAGTAGTAACAACGACTATTTTCACACTCGCCTGTGATAGTCTTGGTTCTAGAATGATTCCACTTAGGGAGGGAGGTACAGGAAGGGACAGCCTGTTTCTGGAAACCTCACACTGAATGAGTGGGCAGAAGCAGACCATTAAGGACCTTACCCTCGACCATACAGGCCTAGTGGGCTCCATACAGCAGCCGAGGGCTAGGAGAGGCACGTAAGTGCATTGCCAAAAACCCTCACCTGTATATTCTCTCCCCATTCCTGCACCCATCAGTCATTCTAGAAACAGCTGCTGCTCCACGGGCGGCTGAGGGAAGAAGAAAGAGGAGGGTTCCGTTCTTCAGCTCCCCCACCAGTCCCCTCCTGTTCAATCCCCCTCCCCGTTCCCACACACACCATTCGGTAACTACTTGGTTTCTAGTCCCAGCTCTGCCACTGGCCTTGTCCCAGTTTGCCCAGGACTGTCCCAGTTTATTACTGAGAGTCCTGTGACCCAGGAAAACCCTCAGTCCTGGGCAAACTAGGGTGATGGGTCCCCTCAGCCTGGAGGTTAAGTGTTCAACTTTGTGAGAGGTGACACAATGATGCATGCAGAGTCGGGGGGGTGGGGTCTTTGAACAGATTCATCTCCCTCAATTTAAGATCAGCAAAATTAAGCCCAGGGAAGAAGAGCACCCTGCACAAGCTCACAGAGCTGGTGGCAGGGGCACAGTGCCCCAGCCTGGTTCTATCCCCACAGGTGCCAAAATGACTTAGCTGATATTTTCCCAGGGGCAGAGGGACAGATTAGTTGAGCTTTCAGGCATTTTCTTGCACTACCAGCCCCTGCCCCCAGTTGATGAGGCCCACCATGCGTCAGGGCTGTGACTGTCCCATCCAGGGGCAGGAATTTCGGCCTCTGCCAATGACTTAGCTTTCTCTTTTACCTCATCTGTCCTTGCTCACCCCACACCTCGCGTTACAGGACAGGAGACTACTGCAGTAGCTCACGCCCACCAAACCCCCATCAAAGCCACCCTTATTCTTGGAGGGAGCCAGTAAGCATCATAAAAAAAAATGTGCTTTCTCAGGATCCCTGCTCAAAATCTCTCCCCACCTGCCTGGCTATTTATTTATTTATTTATTTATTTTGAGGTGGAGTCTCCCTCGGTCACCCAGGCTGGAGTGCAATGGCACGATGTCTGCTCACCCCAACCTCCACATCCCGGGTTCGAAAGATTCTCGTGCCTCAGCCTCTGGAGTAGCTTGCCTGGCTTTTCAGACATACACTAGGACAGCACTGTGCGAAAAGGAATATAATGCAAGCCACAAACATAATTTAAAATTTTCTAGACGCTACATTAAGAAACACTAAAAAGAAACAGATGAAATTAACTTTGAATATCTTTTATTTAACCTGATATATGTAAAATACTGTCATTTCAAAATATAATCAATATAAAGCATTATTAATAAGATATTTTTACATTCTTTTTTTGATAGTGGGTGTCCAAAATCCGATGTGTATTTCTTCTTTTTTGTTTTTTTTTTTAGATGGAGTCTCACTCTTGTTGCCCAGGCCGGAGTATAGTGGCTTGATCTCAGCTCACTTTTACCTCGGCCTCCCAGGTTCAAGTGATTCTCCTGTCTCAGCCTCCCAAGTAGTTGGGATTACAGGCGTCCGCCACGATCCCCAGCTAATTTTTTTTGTTTTTTGTATTTTTAGTAGAGATGGGATTTCACCATATTGGCCAGGCTGGTCTCAAACTCCTGATGTCAGGTGATCCACCTGCCTCGGTCTCCCAAAGTGCTGGGATTACAGGCGTGAGCCACCATACCCAGCCTTCCAGTGTGTTTTTCATATGCTTACAGTGCTTATTAATTTAGACTAGCCATCTTTAAATTACTCAGCCGTTACCTGTGGCTGGAGACTACCATATGGGACAGCATAGGAAACAATGAAAATATCCTTTGGAAGGATCCTGCGCAATCACTGCACACACACACACACACACATTTTAGAGATAGAGTCTTCTCTGTCTTCCAGGCTGGAATACAGTGGTGCTATTATGGTTCACTGTAGCCTCGACCTCCTGGGCTCAAGTGATCCTCCTGCCTCAGCCTCCCAAGTAGTTGGGACCATAGGCATGTGCCACTGGGCCTGGCTAATTTGTATATATACATATATATATATTTTTAGACATGAGGTCTCACTGTGTTGTCCAGGCTGGTCTTGAACTCCTGGCCTCAAGAAATCCTCCCACCTCAGCCTCCCAAAGTGCTGGGATTACAGGTGTAAGCCACCACACCCAGCTTTACTGCTCACATAAAATGATCTGACAACTCTGTCTCCTTGGAGGTCAGGGTGAACAGGGCCCTCAGAAAATAGGATGTGGAATTATTGGTTATTGATTACAGCAGAGAAAAGCCAAGGCCAGGCCAAAAAGAGCAGGTTCATGGAGGGTTGCTGCCACCCCCAATTCTGGGCAAGAGTCCCCCACACTGGGAGCTCTCCGCCTGCTCCGTGGTATAAGGCAGCAGGCTAAGGGGCTGCAAGGGGTACATGTGGGGCTGAGGTCCCCTGGTGAAAGGAAGTTTCAGAAGGGGGAAGTGAGAAGGGGAGTCGCAGGGTTCTACAGAGAAACAAGGAGTGCCACATGCATGCGCCATCCCCATGAAGCAGAGGCCTCCCCTGGCTGACGTCCCTGTCAGCCATAATCGCACCTAGAGCACCTGTCTCCAAAGGAACATTCCACAGCAGCTGTAGAGAGATGTTAGCTCATGCCAGGCCAACCATGCAAGCGGAATCTTTCAGACAGTCCTTCCAAATGGGGGTCCCAGGAAAAGATCAGCAGTTCTTAATATAGAACGCCTCCTCATGCAGATCAAAAGAATGCAAAGTCCTGGTGAGTCTCCAAGGGACTGAGTTCTTAAGAATGTAATTATGGATTGGAAGAAGATAAGTCCCTAGAGTCCAAAAGTTAGTTGTCAAATTGTAAGTGCCGAGAGAGAGAGAAGAAAGAAAGGAATCCTAGCTAGATTGGACTATTTGTCATGGTGGGATGGAAGTGGTTTAACAGCTGCTTTGCTGGATTTTCTAGCACTCCTTGAAATACAGGTTCCTTGATAAGTAGTGTGTATCTGGAAGAGTTTCTCTTTCTGCAAAAGCATTACTTAAACCCTGTATTACACACACACACACACACACACACACACACATATAAATATGTACTCCCCAAATTTTTGGAATCAATGGCGCCTAACAGTGTTGAATAAATCAGTCAAAGAAATATGCTTAAATTTGGTAATAAATGAGTCTTATGGCAGGAGGGAGATGTACAGCAATCCTAATTGACTATGATAATACAACTCACGCTGTTAAATTGTTCTAGAGAGGGCACAACAGCATGAGGTACTTGCAGTTCTTCCGGCAGCCTTCAAACCTGCTGTAACAGGCTATGGGCAGATAATACCCCAGCAGCAGAGCATGAAGACTAAGCTGAATAGTACATGCCCACCTAACAGAGCTTACCCCAAGTGAAAGGGCTTTATTAAAAAGAGCAAGGGATGTGCCTGCTGGCTCTGGGGGTGGCTATATTCACAGTAGGGAAAGAGGGATTACATTTTGAGATGAGAAATGATTTCCACCCCCTCACCACACACGCCCTGCAGGAAATCCCATCCTAGCCAAACCCTCCACTGGGAGAAACCAGCTGAGACATCTTGCCCACTGCCTCTTTCTGCAAGACTCCACATGTCACACAGGCTGGATTTACTCCACCCAGTGGAGCCAGGGCAGAACCAGAAGGGGGAAAGCAGAGGAGTGAACTAGAGACTAGGCAATGGCTTTGCCTGTCTGTTTGTTGCTTATTTTTAATGATTGTTTAAAGCCCATCCATGAAAAAATACTGACAGTATTTCTTCAGTTAAGAAATCATCATGAACTGCTCTCTTATCTAAAGAACTTTGAAAGTAGAAGCTCTAAAACTCAACTTTCTGCCACAGGCTGCCTGCCATTGGCCACACCACAGGCTCCAGCTCCAGAAACACACAGAAGCAGAGAGGGCAAGATTTGAACACCCCTTAGAGATGCATGAACCAACCCCACCAGCTCAGACTCCTCCCTATCCTATAGCCAGTTGGGGGCAGTCACACAGCCAGTTGGAGACAGTCTTGCATCAATGCTGGGGAAACCAGAAGTTATAGGTTTTAATTTCTTAGGCAGACCTCATTTGTTCACATCTAAGTCACCATCTTATTTAATGAAAAGCCTTGGGAAATCCAAAATGGTTGGCCAGCCCTTACTTTTCTTGGGAAAGGTAAGAGTGAGCTCGTTAATCGTTAAATCCTGGTATAATCACAGATCCAGGTAGGGCAAAGGTCTTTTAAGATTAAACAGATTTAACTATGCAAATTCCATTACCTTCATAATAAAACCCTCTCTTTGTTTATTGATAGTTAATGGGAGGACACCAGACATAAATACAAATAGTCTAACCACGTAAATAAGCAAACCATGTTTACTATAGGAAATTGTGTTTGTTCCCTTAAGTCATAAAATGTTTATTTAGGAAATTGAATTTGTTCCTTTAAGTTGTAAAATGAGCTCACTAGCTTTGAATTAATTTAATCCACCACTCCGCACAGTGTGTAGATCTTACTCGTCAGAAAATCTCACATTCCTGGGCTTCCTCTTCTCAGGCTTGTTGGAAGCTAGTAAATCAACTGTCACTCTAGTAGATTTAAATCCAAACATATAAAATTTTCATTTTTCCCTAATGGAGTTTAATTAGTTTTTGACTTAAACTTTTTTTGTTTTTTTGAGACAGAGTCTCACTCTGTCACCAGACTGGAGTGCAGTGGTGCAATCTCAGCTCACTGCAAGCTCCGCCTCCCAGGTTCACGCCATTTTCCTGGCTCAACCTCCCAAGTAGCTGGGACTACAGGCGTGTGCCACCACGCCCAGCTAATTTTTGTATTTTTAGTAGAGACAGGGTTTCCCCATGTTGGCCAGGATGATCTCCATCTCTTGACCTCGTGATCCGCCCACCTCGGCCTCCCAAAGTGCTGGGATTACTGGCGTAAGCCACCACGCCCAGGCTACTTAAACTTGATCTTACTATTAGAGTAACTTCAAGGAAAAGAGTCAGGTTTTCCACAATTTCTGAATGTTATTCTATCATAGCAAAAAATTTGAATATAACTAAATTGTACAAAATAGATAGGTATTAAACTTGTAAACTGAATCCTATTTGACATGTAATGGGTACTTAGTATCTGGAACAAACAGCCTTATGCAAAACAATGTATCTACCTAATCTTATTGCATTTATATTTTTAAGATATTTACACATAGTGATTACTTGGTGCTTTTATTTTTTATTTATTTTTATTTATACTATTTATTTATATTATTTTATTGTTTATTATTATTTATTTATTTTATTATTTATTTTAAATTAAAATCTGTGGCACCTGGCCACAAGTAGACTGGGCACAGTGGCTCACGCCTGTAATCCCAGTACTTTGGGAGGCCAAGGCGGGCGGATCGCTTGAGGTCAGGAGTTCAAGACCAGCCTGGCCAACACCCCGTCTCTACTAAAAATACAAATTTAGCAGGCGTGGTGGCATGTGCCTGTAATCCCAGCCACTTGGGAGGCTGAGGAAGGCAAATTGCTTGGACCTGGGAGGCGGAGTTTGCGGTGAGCTGAGATAGTGCCACTGAACTCCAGCCTGGGCAGCAGAGTGAGACTCTATCTCAAATAAATAAATAAATTGAGATCTGTGTTAACATCTTATTTCATTCCCTCCATCCTCCACCTTGTATAAATAGGCTCCAATCATGAGTGGCTACCACATAAACAGGAACACTCCATTTGGGAGTAATGGTCCACAGTTTACATGGACTGTCTCATCTGATCATCAGAGTAACTTGTGCTGTGGGTTTTACCTCCACTTGACAAATGAAGACCCCAAGGCTCTGAGAGGTTATGTGACTTGCTCAAGATAACCAGCTAGTAAATGATAGAGTCAGAGTATGAAGCCAGGTCTTCTGATACCAAATGTAGTGTCCTTTCAGCCCGCATGATGTCACATTTGAGAATTGAGCTTCTCTCCTCTTCCAGCGGCTGGTTATATCAGCTGATGCAGTCAGGCAGGCATGTTGAAAAGCTTTGGATTTCTGATTGCATTTTTGCTGTGGCAGAGGCATGTGCCTCTAGCAGTGTCGCTTAGGAAATGACATTTTTAACTCTCTGATCCGCATTTCTGAAAAACATTTTCTTCTTGCAGGGAGACATTTGGGCCATTACCTGGTTAACATTTGCAAACTGCTGTAGGAAATTCATCTGCTTGAAAGGAACATGATTAATAGCATCACCCTTGGAAAAAGAAGGTGGGGTGTTAATTATTAACAAGAGCTTGCTTAAAAGATACAATACAGAATTCTTAACAGAGCTGTTGGGAATATTAGGATGGAATGAACAGGGCCTATTGAAACCATCTCTAGAGCATAAAAATGCACTGCTCCCGCTCTGAGCAATCACAGCACCCCAAAGGGCCGACTGGGAAAGAACCACTTGCTATTCTCATTGCTATGATTCTTATCTGTATTAAAATTCCAAAACCTATCAGGTGACAGATTCCTACTTGGTCAAAATGCCAGCATTTGCAACTCGATGAATTCAACCAATCTTTACTGAACACCCATGTCAGGCAAGACTCAAAGCCACATTCTTGGAGAACTAATAAAGGATACGGAGGATACGGAGGCTACCTCCAGGACTGGTGGATCAGGGTAATGCTCAAATTACCAATGGACCTGTCTGAAGACCTGGGCAGCTTCAAGAAGAGAAGAAATAATGTCTGGAGAGTTTGTTAGGAATGAGGAACAAAAATAACATTTCCTGAGCACCTTCTATGTACCAAGCACTCTGCCAAGTGCTCAGTGTGACTTAATTGAATCTTTGCAGCCCAGCAATTCTATACATTGGGTTATTGTCTCCATTTCACAGATCAGCACACTGAGGCTTGGTGCGCTGACTTGCCCACACTTGGCTAAATGGCAGAGCCAGGCTGCATTCTCCCAGCAGCTCTGCTCTACCTCTGAAGAAGAGGGCATTTGGAGTCAGTCCAGGGAATGGCTGATAGAACCAAGGAACTGGAAAGTATTCCAGACAGTAGGAATCGAGGAAGCATCACGGGAAATTCTAGGTTGGTGTCTATTATAAGGAATCTTAGAAGTCTGGCTTGGGAGCCTTAACTCCCAAGTGCTTAACTTGGTAAATAATAGGTGCCTTTGCATATCAAATCATCCCTCCTCAGTAAATTAGGATGTGTTGGCTTTATCTAGAACCCAGGGTTTTCCTGAAACCATTTAACATGCAAATAAAGGAACAAAATATTTACTCTACTGTGGTCAGACAAAATTAATGTAAGTTCAGTCACATAAATAAAATGATAATCAATCATAAGTCATTTTATTTGTCATCAAG
Organism: Gorilla gorilla gorilla; assembly: GCF_029281585.2. NCBI lineage: Eukaryota > Metazoa > Chordata > Mammalia > Primates > Hominidae > Gorilla > Gorilla gorilla. The sequence continues at coordinate 80,082,006 of NC_073241.2, forward strand.
TTATATTATCAACAGGTTATTGTCATCAACAGATTAAAACAAAATGTCTCAAAAAGACAAAGGCAAACACATACTATTGAGAGTAAACAATGACCATCCCAGGCTTTCCAAAGCATATATATCACTTACACTCATGGACTTTTTTTTCATTTTAAAAGGGCACTTTGCATGTGTTTTATAACTATGAAAGTAATACATGCTCATTGCAGCAAACTTAGAAAATGCAGAAATGCACAAATATCTGTCTTCTGTACAACATTAACTGCTAGCTACCCTACACAGCTGTTGTTTCTCGCTTTCAAAACATTCTAGTGCTTTTTTATAACGTGTCAAGCGTTCCCCCAATTAAGTGGTCTATTAACTGGAAGTTCACAGGCTTCTGCTCTCATTCAGTAGCAGAATTGGTCACACCTGTTAGATTCTCGGCCTCCTCCTTTGTCATTTTCTCTCCTCTCTCTCCACCACTTCCCTCTCCCCTTTAAGAAAGACCTATCTCAGCCAGGAGCGGTGGCTCACGCCTGTAATCCCAGCACTTTGGGAGACCAAGGTGAGCAGATCACTTGAGGTCAGGAGTTTGAGACCAGCCTGGCCAACATGGTGAAACCCCGTCTCTACTAAAAAATTAGCCAGCCATGGTGGCAGGCACCTGTAATCCCAGCTACTCAGGAGGCTGAGACAGGAGAATCGCTTGAACCCAGGAGGTGGAGGTTGCAGTGAGCCGAGATCGTGTCATTGCACTCCAGCCTGGGTGACAGAGTGAGGCTCCATCTCAAAAATAAAAATAAAGAAAGAAAGACCTATCTCATGAGCACCAGGGACACAGGGGACCAAGCATAGCTCTACCCTGGGCACTTAGCATGAGGGTCGGGGCACTTGAACATACCTTTTTTCTTTCTTTCATTCAACTGCTCAATAAGGTTCAAAATCAATGTTCAAAATTAAGAAATGTCAAAACATTACCTTTGGGTTGGCATTCAAATAAACGTGGGGAAGGGGAAACTTGAAATGCACAAGCATAAAAGTAACCTGTACATTGGTTATAAGGAATGAAATTGATGACCCTCATTTGTCAAAATGGGCTCCTCCCAGGAAGGAATGACAGCTTCAGATGACTTTCTGACATTTTTCCCCCTAATCAACATTCATTTACAGAGTACTTTTGCAGTCACCAGGGAGATACAATGATGTACAAGATACAGCCCTGCCTTCTGTAGTTTCAATCTAACAGAATAAAAAAAAAAAAAAACATAAAGCCATATACAAAAAAAAAACTTTTCAGATAAGATATAAGTGGTATAATATTGCTAGAATGTTCTGGGAATTCAGAGACTCGAGCTCTCCCCTGATTGGGGGGATCAGGACTTTGACCTAGGCGTTGGAGTACAGATAAGAGATACGCGTGAAATGTGTGTGTGTGTGTGCATGTGAGTCCAGGTGGGTGTGTACAGGTGAGCAGGGAGGGGACTCAACACAGAAATAGCAGACTGAGCAAAGGTGAGGGGGTATAGGAGAACAAGACATGTTGAGAGAAGAGAAAGGACCCAAACTTGGCTGAAGCAAAGAGAGTAACAGAAGAAAAGGAAGGTTGAAAGCCTGAAATGGCAGACGGGACATTGGACTTTATTCCCTCTACAATTTGGAATCATTTAGTCATTCAGCAAATGTTCCTTAATCACATGGCCAGGCTCTGTGGTAGGTATGGTGAGAAACAGAAACAAACAAACAAAAAAACATAGTCCCTTGCTCTTGCCACCAAATTTCATGATAACATAAATTTCTGGAAATAGAATTTAAACTCAAAGAGGACTTACGAAGAGCAAAACAAAATTAGCCAAGACAACAGTTAATAATAAGGAGTCTTCTTTGGTTACTTATTGCAGTATGACAAATTATCCCAAAGGTTAATGACTTAAAACAACAATCATTTGATTCTTTGTGCATGCTTCCGCAATTGACACAGGCTTGATGGAGACGCTCGTCTCTTTTCCATATGGTGTCAGCTGGAGTAGCTTCAACAGCTCGGGTCTGGCTGGAAGGGACAACTTGTGTCATGTGTCTGGGCCTCGGACTCTGCTGTGGGTTGGGTGTCTCCGTTCTCCTTCACATGGTGATCTCAGGCACTCTCATTTGTTCCTGGTAGTTCAACTCCTTATGTGGAAGCTGGCTTCCCCCACAATTCAAACGAGGAAACTGCCAGGGTTTCTAGGCCCGGCACAGTGCCATTTATCACAATCTCCTGATTAAAGCAAGTCACAAAGGCAGCCCAGATTCAAACAGAAGGGACTAAATAAGGACATGAGTATCAGGAGGCATGACTCATTGGGGGCCACCAAAATAAAAGGCTACCATTGAATCTTAAAGTCAAATAATCCAACCGCATCTTCCACAATTTTAACCGACAGAGGGACATTAACTGCATAGGTTTTTCTACTCTAGAGCACGTAACCCCACCCATCTCACCCTATCCCCACCTTTTTGAATGCCAGCCACATGCAGCCATTTCTCAGACCACTCACTGATCACTTAATGGAACTGCATCAAGTTTAAACCAACCTTGCAACAAAATTTCAAAGAGGCCAACATCCGGGGAGCGGGTGCTGGGGAGGGGCAGGGGGCTTACAGCTCAGAACCACCCATTTGCTCTTGAGCCTGTGTCCCTCCTAAAATCTCTTGCTGTCATGTTCTTCAGATTCAAAACAGGAAGGAAGAAAATCCATTCCTGCCTGGCACTTGCCACTCTGTCTGCCATCTCCCACATCCTCATCTCGCCTAGGGCTCTCCTCATCCCCACATCTGTGTCACACCACCCTGTCCCTGGGAGCCACAGCAGAAAATTGAGTTCCTCGTTCTCAGAATGCCATTTAAGATCCAGCTGTAGCTTTTATAATCTCCCGTGTTTTAAATTGTCTTGAACAAAACGCTCCGGGTGTGGTCTGGATACTGAATTCAGGGGTGGTACCAGAGTTTCTATAGAAGCTTGGGACGCAACCTGGTTAGAGGGAGGGTGACAGGGACTTAGAGATTTTTCTTGTAATTTTTATGAGTGATGTGATTCCTTGGATAACTAGGATTGATCACCAAAATAATTGACATTAATAGCCAAAAAGTAATTAATAAAAACACTCAGCTCACATAAATTAATAAAAATGTATACTTAGTACATATAAAATCAAAAGTTAACTGGGCTTAGTAGAGGAGCAGAAGCAGAGATGTTTGCATTTGCTTTGTTTTTAACATTTCTAACCATCCATCAGTTATTCCACGGAAAGGCAGGATGGCATCATTATTGAGTATGGGCTCAAGAAGTCAGACCGTACATGTTTGAATTCCAGCTCCACTGTTTACTGAGTTATCTGGGGCAAGTTACCTAATTTCCCTATGTGTTAGCTTTCTCATCTATAAAATGAGAACAGTAATAGTACTTACTATCTCAGGGTTGCCACAAGTATTAAATAGAACTTACAAAAAGCACTTTGACCGTGCCCACTGAATTGTAAGCACTCGATGTTACCTACTATCGTTATCCCATAAGTTATCATGAGCCTGAGGATTTTCAACACATGCTTTATAGATTTTTTTCTCTCTATTAATTCTTGTTTAGGATGATCTTGAAAGCAATGACTGTTTAAAATTATGAGAAGCCAAAGATGCCCCTGCAAGCCACCTTCTTGGTATCTTGGCCAACTTTAAATAAATCTTGGCAAGAAAATGTATCAATAGCAAAGTATCAATAGCAAATACACTAAAAAAAAAACAAAACAGAAAACAAAAACAAAAAAACGCTTAAGGTAACAAGTATTCTCCTAAGCCTCAGAAAGTGAGTATTAAAAATAAAAGCTAGGTGACAGAGATGAACTTAAGAAAGAAAAAGCTGAGAAATAAGCACTGAATCTATATACACTTGGAATGTTTTAAAGAAAGTGTGTACCTGCTCATCAAATTTGTATAGGGAGGAAATGAAATAAGTGAAAGCAGTCTAGAATTTTACTTTAGATATAATCATACAATTCCATGTATTATTTTTGCCTTTGATTGCTCTCACAGCACCCTCTTTTCCATTACAATCCCAAGAGGCAAGCAGTGAGAAGAGGCATCCAGTGAGATAAAACAGGGGAACATGATGGCTCAGCAATGCACTCATACAGAACCATTTCCCTGCTGCTCTGCGCTTACAGAATTTTATTTGCGTAGAAGAACTGCAGGATCTCTGGATGATAGTGGCTCTGAAAGAAATTAGCAAAGGTACGCGTGAGGGCAGGATTCAACAAACTTCCTTGACAATGTAACTAGTAGGCAGTGATCAGTGCAGGGCATGCGGATAAGCAGGAGAGGTGGAGGCATCATCTGTATCCAGCTAGTGACCTGAATTGGAACTGCCAATATATCTTGTGCTTGATCCTCCAGGCGTTTTGCCATTTACGTTGTATGATGGGTCAATTACAATCAAAACACAGTTGGCTTGGCCGGGCATGCTGGCTCATGCCTGTAATCCCAGCACTTTGGGAGGCTGAGGCAGGCAGATCACTTGAGATCAGGAGTTCAAGACCAGCCTGGGCAACGTGGTGAAACCCCATCTCTACTAAAAATACAAAAATTAGCCGGGTGTGGTGGTGCACGCCTGTAATCTCAGCTACTCAGGAAACTGAGGCACGAGAATTGCTTGAACCTGGGAGGTGAAGGCTGCAGTGAGCCGAGATGGTGCCACTGCACTTGCTCTTCTCAGAAAAAAAGAAAAAATAAAAAAATAAACATAGTTGGCCTGAGTCGTTTTAAGGGGGGTAACTCTTTCTTGTGCTTGGCCACCTTCCGTGTTAACCACCAGGAGGGCAGGGACCGGAAAAGAATTCTCTCCTACCCTGGCTCACTCACCAGCTGCCGGTAGAGCTTAGTGTTCCTTTGATCTTCTTCACTCTGGAAGCTGTATTCCTCCTTTAGTTTCAGATATGGAGAACAGGCTCGAAATGTTGTTTTGCAAGCCTGAGAAAAATAATATTACTATTTTATTTATTAGAGAGTTCCATAATCCCAAGCAAGGAAAAGTATCCTAGAGGATTGCACCCAATCTGTGGTCAGGGGCCCACTGAAAGTGTGAAAGTAACTTCCAGGTAGTTTCAAAATTTGAATCTTAAAGGATGTATGCTTATAAAATGGCCATGTCTATAATTTGGGGACTGGTGGGAAGGGCGTAGCTTTACAGTTTAGCACAGCCTTTGTTATTATCCCATCAAAAGTAGTACTGGATTCCTAAATTTAATCTCTCCGTCAGTAACTTAAAGAAGGCAAGTGGTTTGGTAGAAAGCTTTGCTCCCAATTGTTTTGAAACGTTCACCAAGTCCCACTCCAAAGCAGGCCTGAAGTTGATCCAACCTTGTTGGGATGCAATTTTCTCCAAGAATAAAACAAAACTACCAGAAGAAATTAATAAGTCATGGGTGGAGCCCAGCAAGATGGCTCATGCCTATAATCCCAACACCTTGGGAGGCTGAGGTGGGTGGATCACCTGAGGTCAGGAGTTCGAGACCAGCCTGGCCAACATGGTGAAATCCCATCTCTACTTAAAATACAAAAAATTAGCAGGGCGTGGTGGCGGGCACCTGTAATCTCAGCTACTTAGGAGGTTGAGGCAGGAGAATTGCTTGAACCGCAGAGGCGGAAGTTGTAGTGAGCCGAGATCACACCACTGCACTCCAGCCTGGGCAACAAGAGCAAAACTGTCTCAAAAAAAAAAAAAAAAAAAGAAAGAACGAAGGAAGAAAGGAAGGAAGGAAAGAAGGAAGGAAGGAAGGAAAGAAAAGAGAAAAGAACAGAAAAGAAAAGAAGCCATGGGTGGAAATCTATACCAGGCACAATGACAAAAGCTAATTGGGCATGAATAAATATCCTCATTATGTGGGCTGCTGCACCATTGATTAAACCTGTGCCTCTCTGCCCTCAACCCCATTACCCTGAGCTTACCTTGCATTGACAGGTGCTGGGCTTGGGCAGGTGGGGCAGATGGAAACCAACACTCTTTCTCAAAGAGAGATTACACACCAAAGAGGCACCTTGTCAAGGATGCACACAGAAACGCTGCTAAGTATCTACAGCAGTGCTGGCAGGAACCCTAGGGTCTGGCGTCTCAACTCGCAACTCCCTTTATGAATAGCATGGAGATGTCACTCTGTTGGTTGCAGAGTCAAGGTCTTACCTTGGCAACCTGGGGATTTCTGTCCTGTAAATGGATCAGGAGGGAATCTCGTGTCTGCTTAACCTGACTGGTGAAAAATTTTTTCCATTTCCTCCCGGCAAAGGCAGCCAATTGCCCAAACAAAACAAAGGCCGAGTATCTCAGACTGTCGTTCTCCTGCGGTCCCCATCAACAAAATAAGAAAGCCAGATCATTACCAAAAGGCAACTGCATCTGAACACATCACAGCCATCGGTCAGAACACATCACAGCCGTCAATCAGAACACATCACAGCCATCGATCTTGGCTGTACATTACAGGGTGGATGGTGAGATCTCGTCTAAAGCACTTAGCTGGGTGGGTGGGGGTGGCTTGAAGAGGGCCCAAAGGCTTCAATGAACCTCTTCTCCAGCAGACGAGAGGACTAGCCTGGGAAATCACTAGTGCTACTCCCACCTTCCCAGATTTTTTGTTCATTATTTCATGTTTTGGAGATAGAATACATTTATAAACTTCCCAAAATTCAAAATAACCAAAAAGCTTTATAGGAAAAGTAGGTCTACTTCCTAATCCTCTCCATCAGCCACCAAATTTTCCTCCCCACAAGCTAATAAAGTTATGTTTTGTGTGTATCTCTCCAAAAAATAAAGAAGAAAGATGTATATCATATAATCCTTTCCCTCTTTTTTACATAAATGGAAGCACATGCCACTGTTGTTGTGCACCTTGAGTTTTCATCAGTCTGAGAGCTCTTTCTACGTCAATACATAAAAGAGTTTTCATTTTTCTTTTTCTTTTCTGCACCAAAATTCATTCAACCAGTTCCCTGTTTATTACTCCAGCATTTTTGCCAAGTCTCTTCTCTTTGCTTTTGGTCTGAGTTTCTCCTATCTGCAGTGGATATAATAATCATGTTTCTTCCCCCAACACCCTCCCACCTCTCCCAGCTTCCAGTCTGATTGGTTGGTTTGTCCCTGAGTGCATTTCAGTGGACTCCGCCCTCTCTTTCTTTCCAAGTTGAGCTGTTTGGTCCAAGTATTACATTTCCAGTGAGGAGACCAAGGCCCAAGGCACTTAAGGAACTTGCCCAAAATCACACTGTCAGGTAACAGAGCCAGTATAGTAACCTAAACACCTGACTCCTGGTGCACGGGTTTTTATATCAGTGTTTTGTAGTCTAAGTCCTCCTCCAGGTAAACCGGAGGGAGGAGGGCTGGGGTGGGTCTTCACAGTGGGGAAGAAGCACCAAGAACTGGGGGTCACAGAGACCCAGCAAGACTGAGGAGCACTAATCATATTGTGAAGTATCTTTAAAAAATTTAGCACATGATGCATACAGAAATTGTCTTAGGGTTGTTGTTCTTTTTTGTTTTTGTTTTTTTTTTAGAGACAACATCTTGCTACATTGCCCAGGCTGGCCTCCAACCCCTGTGCTCAAGTGACCCTCATGCCTCAGCCTCCTAAGTAGCTGGGATTACAGGCACACACCACCATGCCTGGCTTAGGGTTGTATTATCTTCATGGCTCTATTAGTGAGTGTGTGTGTGTGTGTGTGTGTGTGTAGTGTGTGTGTGTTTAAGTAATTTTAATGGAGAATGTACCCCATTCAAAGCCATACCCTAATGCTTTAAGATGTACAGACACGTAAGACAGATGCTCGCCCCCCCTGGGAGTCTGACAACCATCTAACTGGGAACACATGCACAGGTGAGCTTCATGGCCTCAGATAGTGAAGAGTGCTATCTGTAATGGAGATGTAAACTGTCAGCAAACAGCTCTGCATAAGAATTTCTGTGTTTCTACGTGGCTGGGGATTTCTGCTCAAAAATTCCAGGCAACCAGGGTTTAAAAAAATGGTTGAAGGCCAGGCATATGTCTCATGCCTGAAATCCCAGCCCTTTGGGAGGCCGAGACAGGAGAATCGCTTGAGCCCGGTTAGAGACCAGCCTGGGCAACAGAGCAAGACCCTATCTCTACAAAAACTACAAAAATTAGCCAGGCATAGTGGCATGCACTTGTGGTCCCAGCCACTAAGGAGGCTGAGGTGGGAGGATCAGTTGAGCCTGGGAGGTTGAGGCTGCAGTGAGCTGTGTTCCTGCCACTGCACTCCAGCCTGGGCAATACAGCGAGACCCTGTCTCAAAAAAAAAAAAAAAAATAGTGGTTGAATGACAAACAAGTCCTCGAAGTTCAGATGGTATCTCCAAGAGATTTAAAGCCATCTCCCCGGAGACATCTGCTTACACTTCAGGGTGGTAAGTAGGGACCTTCGCCCGCTCCCTCCCCAGAGAGGACTGGCTTACATTCAAGAACAAAAATCCCTCTGTGTCTCTGGAGCAGGTGAGACACATGTGCCCAGCTCCCATATGAGCTCCAAGTTACATAAGGTCAAGGCCTCTTCTCCCCTTCTGTCCTGCTGACACGTCTGGCTCTCGCCATGTGGCTCCAGAGAGAATTAGGGCGTGGGGAGATGCAAATCTCTCTGGGAGTAAATAAAAGGTCTGTTCGCTGTTCTGTAGGTCTTGTCTTTCAGGGACAGAATAACTGGCAGGCTAACTTGTTAGCTTGCAGTCAGGGTCTCTGACTCTTCTCAGTTTTGGGCTGGACGATGTGCCGGTGCACTTTTTGCTTAGCCTGATTTGTCATCTGGTAGTTGAGTGTAGCCCTATAGTCAGAGGAGCTGATGGCATGTCCACTTCCTGGCTCTGTGAATTTGGGCAAGTTCTAACCTTTCTGTGCCTTGGTTTCCTTGTCTACAAAGTGAAGATAATTACAGTGCCCATCTCACAGGGTTATTGGGAAGATTATATGAAATGATTCATGTAAACTGCCTAGCACTGTGCCTGGCACACAGTGAGGGCTCACTAGATGCTAATCATTGCTATAGCCACATTTATAAGACAGCATTGACTACATGTTAGTCAATCAGTGTACATCATCATCAGTGTACATATACCCACTTCTCTGTTAAGATGAAAACTCGCCAGGTGCAGTGGCTCACACCTGTAATCCTAACACTTCGGGAGGCCAAGGCAGGTGGGTCATTTGAGCCCAGGAGTTTGAGACTAGCCTGGGCAATATAGTGAAAACCCATCTTTACCAAAAATACAAAAATTAGCCAGCTGCGGTGGCATGTGCCTATAGTCCCAGCTACTTGGGAGGCTCAGGTGGGAGGATCAATTGAGCCCAGAAGGTGGAGGTTGCAGTGAGCCGAGATCACACCATTGCACTCCAGCCTGGGTGACAGAGTGAGACACTGTCTCAAACAGACAAAAAAACCCTTGAGGGTTAGAGATAAAATTCTATACATCTTTACATTTCCTCCCAACCCCTAGCACAGTACTAGTCTCTCAACAAGATGTGTTAATAAATAAGTGAATACTAGAGACCTTGTTCCCACAGCAACAAACCACCCGCAGCTCACATTTCTTTCTTTCTTTCTTTCTTTTTTTATTTGAGAGGGAGTCTTGCTCTATTGCCAGGCTGGAGTGCAGTGGCATGATCTCGGCTCACTGCAACCTCCACCTCCCAAGTTCAAGCGATTCTCCTGCTTCAGCCTCCCGACTAGCTGGGACTACAGGCGTGCACCACCATGCCCAGCTAGTTCTTTGTATTTTAGTAAAGATAGGGTTTCACCATGTTGGCCAGGATGGTCTCGATCTCCTGACCTCGTGATCCACCCACCTCGGCCTCCCAAAGTGCTGAGATTACAGGCATGAGCCACCGCACCCGGCCCCACAGACATATTTCTAAGCCCATTTTGATTTCAATAACCCAGAATTTTTCTGATTTACTTACATCATCTAATAAAGTCCTGGTCTGAAGGGTGATATCTATGAAGAAGGAACCCAAACCTTTCCCCTGGATCTTGCCCAGAACGACGGTCAGAGTCTTCATACTCTCATGGATGACTTCCAAATTCACAGGGTCATACAGTCCATACACCAGCAGGTCGAGGACAATTTTCTTATACTTTCTCACCTGTCACCAAGGTTTGAAAAGCATTAATAGCACAGGAATTGCTCCCCATAGGTTGAAAAGCAACCCCACATCTAAGCTACTAATAACCTAGGACTTGAACTAATAGACCAGGGCTTTCTTCAAGATCTGCACAACTCTCATTAAAATACAAATGCTTCCATTAACCCAACCCAAGAGCCCAACTCAGCCTAGGAAGGAAAACAGTGTGGCATGTGGGTGGGTGAGGCTCGGCGGGGCTCTTCAAACAGGGCAGCAGACCTGGGTGATCTCAGGGCCTGGGGAGAACTAGGTACCTTTATAGTGGGGAGGAGACAAAATGGACACTGAAGTTGGCGGATGGTAAAGGAGGAGGTGGGAAAAACATCTTTTACGAAACAAACATTAAATTACTAAAAAAAAAATCACTTAAATTCACCAGGAAGGGTAACAACTGTGAGTTTATCCTTCCTGCAGCTCTGTCTCTCACAGCTGATATTGCTGAGGTGTCATGAGCCTAAGATGACCCTGAATGAGTGACACCCTGAATGAGTCTCCTCCCCTTGAGTGCAGAAGGAACCTGTGACTCGCTTCCAGCCTACAGACATGACTTTACATTGCATAAGACTCTATCTTTTTTTTTTGAAATGGAGTCTCGCTCTGTTGCTCAGGCTGGAGTGCCTGGTGTGATCTCTGCTCAAGCCTCAGCCTCCCGAGTAGCTGAGATTGCAGGCACATGCCACCATGCCTGGCTAATTTTCTGTATTTTTACAAAAATATAAAAGAAATGGGGTTTCACCATGTTGGCCAGGCTAGTCTTGAACTCCTGACCTCAAGTGGTCCACCCGCCTTGGCCTCCCAAAGTGCTGGGACTGCAGGCGTGAACCACTACGGCCCAGCCCGTAAGACTCTGTCTTAGCAGACAGGAGGAGGCAACACCCTCCTGCTGGCCTGGAGGAAGTGAGCTGCCTGCTGTGAGAGAGTGGCCTCTAGGCATCGAAAGTGGCCCCCGGCACACAGCAGGCAAAAAAACAGAAACTTCTGTCCCACAATGGGAAGTAACTGAATTCTGCCAACAACCATGTAAGCGAACCCTGAGCTTCAGGAAGGAATGCAGTCTGGCAGACGCTTGATTGCAGCCTCGTGAGATCCTGAGCAGATGACCCAGCTGAGCTGCACCGGGACTCCTGACCCGCGAAAACCCGAGATAATCAACACGTGTTGCTGTAAGCTGCTAAGTGTGCGGTGGTTTGTTCCGGGGTGATAGATACCTAATACAACAGAGACCATACTCCAGCCCTGGGAGTCTCCACACCAAGGTGGTTGGAGAGGCTTGGGGAGCTGGCTGAGCCCCACTCCCCTTCCCTACCTTGTCAGGGGCTTCATAGGCCATGGTTCCCAAGTTTCTCATTGCCATGTGACGCTTTTTAGCACTGGGGTCCCGAGCTCTTTCTGCCAAGATAAAAAACACATTCTTCAGAGGCTCCCGCTTCTGGAACCTCAGTTTCCAAGAGACCTGGGTGATGGGTCAAAAATGTATTAATTTGGGAGTGTTCAGAGTCATACCCAATCCCAACCCCAATCCCTCCCTCTAAAGAAAATCCCGTGATTGCCTGCTCAATTTTACCCCTTCTTTCTCCTACTAAAGATGGCTGGGTTTTGTTGGAAATGTACTCATTTGGTCTACATAACGAAGAAATTGATGGAGAAAGAGGGCAATAAAGATAGTGCAGGCTGGTGTTGAGGTAGGTTTAGGAGATTAAGGGGAGAGGCTCTAGAGCAGCTATGGGTGTGATAGAAGTTGAAAAAAAGAGGACTTGATCAGTGTTGATGTGATGTGGGAATAGGGATCCGTTTCACAGGGAAAGGTGTGCCGTTACTCCTCAAAGAGCTCCCTTTACCCCTTCTTCTCCAGCTCTTTCCCATTTTTCTGCTCTCCTTTGTAGCCAAATGCCTTGAAAGACATCTATACTTGTTTTCTCCCGTTTGTCTCCTCCCATTGCCTCTTGAACCCTCTGCAATCAGGCTAATGTCCCCTCACCCCTACCCTGCCAAATGACTAATTCCAAGGGTCAGTTCTCAGTAGTCACCTTACTCAACCTCTCAATAGCACTTGACACAATTAGCAAAGCATATCTGCAAACATCTAGTACACATCTACAAACATTTCAGCACTGATCTAGTACACATCTACAAACATTTCAGGATTAATCTAGTACACATCTACAAACATTTCAGGATTAATCTAGTACACATCTACAAACATTTCAGGATTAATCTAGTACACATCTGCAAACATTTCAGCACTGATGTAGTACACATCTACAAACATTTCAGGGCACTTAAAGGATGTCCCAACTCCAGAATGCATGCATCTGAGCATGCAGTTAAGAACAGGAAGAGAAATGCATGCATAATGCAAATTGGGGAACACTGTGTGTCTGATGCAGACACCTGTACTTTAAGAACTAAACTCTATCATGCCTGTAATCCCAGCACTTTGGGAGGCCGAGGCAGGTGGATCGCCTGAGGTCAGGAGTTTGAGACTAGCCTGGCCAACATGGCGAAACCCTGAAACCCCGTCTCTATAAAGATACAAAAAATTAGCTGGGCGTGGTGGCGAATGCCTGTGATCCCAGCTACTTGGGAGGCTGAGGCAGGGAGAATTGCTTGAATCTGGGAGGCGAAAGTTGCAGTGAGCTGAGATCACACCATTGCACTCCAGCCTGGGCAACAGAGCGAGACTCTGTCTCAAAAACAAACAAACAAACACAAACACTAAACTCTAAGTAATTGCAGGGCTAGGGATGGGGCAAGAGATAGGCTAGTCTCTGAGCCTTTGTGGCAAGCCTGTGAGCTCTCATGCAGGAAGACCCTGGTGTGCAGCAGGACCCAGAAGACCGCAACATGTGCTAGAGTCAGAATCAAGATGACGAAATACCCAGACAAGATCAAAGAAGACAAAAGCCACCTCCCCCCCATCCTTAGAAAGGGGCCTAGAGGGGCAGACTGGCTTGAGATTCAGCTATCTCAGTGGTGCTATGGATGAGATTTGGTGATTTCCAAGCTTCATTAGTATTCCTGGATTTTCATTACAGTTCATTCCTTTTTTATCTTATCTTTTTTTTTTTTTAATTTAAGACAGCATCTCACTCTGTCACCCAGGCTGCAGTGCAGTGGCATGATCTCAACTCACTGCAACCCCTACTTCCTGGGCTCAAGCGATCTTCCCACCTCAGCCCTGAGTAGCTGGGACTACAGGCGCATGCCACCATGCCCAGCTAATTTTTGTGTTTTTGGTAAAGACAGGGTTTTGCCATGTTGCCGGCTGGTCTAGAACTCCTCAGCTCAAGTGATCCGCCTGCCTCAGCCTCCCAAAGTGCTGGGATTACAGGGGTGAGCCACCACACCCGGCCTCATTCCATATTTGTATTATTGAGTTAGCAGCAAGTTAAATTATTCTCAACTTATCTTCCTGTCATCCTGTAAACATCCTATCCATGTTAAAAGAACTGTCATCAAAGTTTTTTCAGAAGGAACTTCAGTGGAGCAGGCCTAACTAACCACAGACCAAGCAAACATACATCTTACAAAACAGCTGCTGGGAGGAGAAATTTGTTCATAATATTTTGTGTCAGACCTTGGAAAAGAAAGATATCATTGATGTCCTTTTCTGCTTGGGCTGGGAAGTAGGGATGGAAAGGGGCTGGCCCAGGATTCTCCTCTGTCTTTGGTCCATGGAACTAAAAACAAAACAAAACAAAATCACATGTGCCACAGACACTCATCATCAACAAACATTGTTGTACAATGCATTGTGCTGGGGTAAGAATACAAAGAGGCAGCAATCCTGAGGTCTGTCTTTAGGAACCTTCCACTGTGGTGAGATAGAACAGTCACACAGATGAATAGCAACCCAAGGCAGCCCAAGAGGAATAGCAGCTTGGGGGTCAAGGGGGATCTGCCCTCTAGTTCCCCACTGCATTCTGCAGATTTCTTTTATCACTGTCAACAAAGAAGTAAAATGTAGATTCCCAGGCTCTGCCCACAGAGTTCTCATGAATTGAAATACAGAGTAGCCTCAAATTTTGTGTTTTTAAAAGTTCTGTGAGAATGTAAATCGGTACCTCTTTTTAGAGAGGATTTGGCACTATCTCTTACCACTTTAAAGCACATGTAATTGGCAATTCTTTAATCCTATAGATATGAACACATCATATGTTCAAAGATATACACAAAGGATAGCCACCATAGCACTGTAATAAACAATATTGTGTTCTTTAATGGTTTGGGCAGGGGAAGCGGGAGTGGGGCAGGGGTTTGAGACAGGGTTTTGCTCTGTCTCCCAGGCTGGAGTGCAGTGGCAGGAACACAGCTCATTGCAGCCTCAACCTCCCAGGCTTAAGCAGTCCCCCTGCCTCAGCCTCTGAGTGGCTGGGGCCACAGGTGCATGCCACCATGCCCAATTAATTTTTTATTTTTTTTTTACGTTGTCCAGTCTTGTCTCAAACTCTTGGGCTCATGCAATCCTTCTGCCTCAGCCTCCCAAAGTGTTGGGATTATAGGCTTGAGCCACTGTCCCCAGCCAATGGTTTGAACATAAATAAATTACATATATTACAACTATACAACTTTACAACGACTGCTATGCAGTCACTAAGAAGAATACTGGGCAGATCAACATGTGCTAAAATAATCTCCACGATATAGTGTTGAGTGAAAAGTGCAAATCCATGTGTACAGTATGTTACCACTCGTGTAAAATCAAAATGAGGGCAGGAAATACATATGTACATATACGCTTGCATATGCATAGGAGGAGGAAAAATACACAAGAAACATTAAGAGAGATGGCCTCTGGGCTGGAAATCCGAGGAACTGAAATTGGAGGGAAACTTACTTTTTTCACCTTTTTTGTATATGTACAGCTTGTAATTTTACCATGTGCATGTATTATTGAAAGAATATAATATACATAAATGTAGCTTACCAAGTGATTCTGATCACAGCTTGACTTGGGTCCAACTAGTACAAACCAGCACTTCTCAAACTTTAATATGCACTAAAATAATTTGAAGATCTTGTTCAGAGTGTCTGCAGCGGGAACTCGAGATTCTGCCTTTCTTCCAAGCTCCCAGGGGATTCCAAGCAGGTACTATGCTTTGAGTGGCAAGGGCATAAAGTTTGGTTTTTTTTATTATTATTATACTTTAAGTTCTAGGGTACATGCGCACAACGTGCAGGTTTGTTGCATAAGTATACATGTGAAGGGCATAAAGTTAAGAGCCACTGAAGTCGAGAGAGGACCGTGGGCTGGAACAGCTGGTGGAGACTTCCCAAAGCACACTGGTGAGCTTGGAAGCAGAGGCAGAGCATATATGACACATTGGGAGTCAACGGGATCCCATGCAGTATCGTGGTGATGGTAGCAGTAACAAAATAGTAGGAGAGAGGTAGAAGATAGGCTACAGAGGCTAGTTAAAGGCCAGCTGTGGAGGACTCTGACTTCTAAAGAGCTTGATTTCAATTGTACTTTGTAGATATGAGTAACCTGATGATTTTCTTTTAATTTAGGTGAAATCCGTGTAACATACAATTAGTCATTTAAACAATGTTCTGCAACCACCACCTCTGTCTAATATCAAAACTTTTTCATCACCCCAAAAGAAAGCCCTGCACCCATTAGGCATTCATTCCATATTCCATCCTCCCCCAGCCTCAGGCAATGTTAATCTGCCTTCTGTCTCTATGGATTTACCTATTCTGAATATTTCACATATATAGAATCATACATTATTGTGATCATTTATAACTGGCTTCTTTTTCTTAGTATATTGTTTTCAAGGTTCATCCATGTTGTAGCATGTATCAGTATTTCATTCTTTTTTATGGCTGAATAGTATTCCATTGCATGGTTATACCACAATTTGTTTATCCATTCACCTGTTGATAGGCACTTGGGCTGTTTCCCTGTTTTGGCTATTTTGAATAATGCTACTATGAATATCTGTGCACAACTATTTGTATCTGCTTTCAGTTATTTGGGGCATATACTTAGGAGTAGAATTGCTGAGTCATGTGGTAATTCTTTTTTTTTTTTTTTTTTTTGAGACAGAGTCTTACTCTGTCTCCCAGGCTGGAACGCAGTAGCTCACTGCAACTTCTGACCCTGGGTTCAAGGGATTCTCTTGCCTCAGCCTCCTGAGTTGCTGGGATTACAGGCGCATGCCACCATGCCTGGATAATTTTTGTATTTTTAGTAGACATGGGGTTTCAGCATGTTGGCCAGGCTGGTCTTGAATTCCTGACCTCAAGTGATCCGCCTACCTCAGCCTCCCAAGTGTCAGGATTACAGGCGTTAGCCACCCAGCCTGGCCATCATATGGTAATTCTATGTTTAACTTTTTGAAGAACCACCAAACTGTTTTCCACAGTGGTTACACCATTTTACATTCCCACCAGCAACGTATGAGGGTTCCAATTTCTCCACATCCTTACCAACTTTTATTTTCCATTATTATTGTTATTATTACTAGATCCATGTTAGTAGGTATGAAGTGGTCTGTCCTTTGTGGTTTTTATTTGCATTCCCCTAATGACTAATGAGGCTAAGCATCTTTTCATGTGCTTGTTGGTGATTTATATATCTTCTTTGGAGAAATTTCCATTCAAATCCTTTGCTCATTGTCAGTTGGGTTGTTTGTCTTTTTCTGAGTTGTAAGAATTCTTTATATATTCTGAATACTAGACTATTACCAGATATATGATTTACAAATATTTTCTCCCATTCTGTGGGCTGTCTTTTCACTTTCTGGATAATGTCTGTTGTGCACAAAAGTTTTTATTTTTAATGAAGTCCAATTTGTCTATTTTTGTTGTTCTTACTCATGCTTTTAGTGTTAAATCTATGAATCTATTGCCACATCTAAGGTCATGAAGATTTACCCCTGTATGTTCTTTTAAGCGTTTTATAGTTTTCACATTTCTATTTAGGTCATTGATCCATTTTGAGTTAATTTTTGCATATAATACATGGTAGGGGTTCAACTGCATTAGAACCATTGACTTGTATGTGTTTTGTGTTTTATTTTTTTTAACAGGAGAAATGGCAGGCAAGCAGCTGCAGCCATTCTTAACCCTGGCTACATTAGGATCACCTGAGGAACTTCTAAACCTCCAGACTAAGTCTACCATTATCTCTGGAGGGAGACCCAGGCATCAGTATTTTTTAAAGCCCACCAGGTAATTCCAGCAGGCAGTCACTGAACTACAGTGACCAGTGACCAACTGCCTTGGTTTACCCAGGGCTGGGGAGCTTCCAGGGACATGGGACTTTCAGTGCTAAAGCTGGAAAAGTCCTGGCCAAACCAAGACACACTCCTCTCTGATGCAACCTGACCCTTTCCAACAGCTGTGCTTTGGAACATTTGACTCACTTGATCTGGAGGTGCATGGGGACTTGGTTTCTCTGCCATCCTTGCTCCCCGGGTGGATTTGGTCCATGAAACCCCAGGTGGATTTGCTCCATTCTGGAGAGGTCCATGAAAACACTCCCTCACCGCCTAACTTCCAGGACCTATATCTCCTTCATATCTGGCCAACAGGAATCTTCTCACCACTGCAATGGGGCACCAAAAAAAAAAACCCCAGTAAACTGCACCCCCACCAGTTAGCAAGAGTTTCTCTTTCCGTCAGTTACCTGGCTGAACTGAGATTCTCTCTGTTTGATTGAAGGTATTCCCACAGGCTTCCTCATTAAACCAGTGGTTCTCACACTTCAGTGTGCATCAGAATCACCCAGAAGACTTGTTAAAACACACATTCCCAGGCCTAGGCCCCAGAGTTTCTGATTTTGTGCATCGGCAGCAGGGCCTAATAATTTCTATTTCTAACAAGCTCCCAGGTGACACTGGGATGTGACTGGTTTGACGACCACACTTGGAGAACCACTGCACTAACGGAAAGAAACCACAGCAGTACAGTGTTGCTTCTCTCCAGAATAAAGGGATTTTAAAATTCACATTAAGGATGGAGCTGGAGGTCATTATCCTAAGCAAACTAACACAGGAACAGAAAACCAAGTACCGCATGTTCTCACTTATAAGTGGGAGCTAAACGTTGAGTACTTGTGGACACAAAGAAGGCAACAGACACCAGGGCCTACTTGAGGGTGGAGGGTGGGAGGAGGGTGAAGATCGAAAAACTACCTGTTGGGTACCATGCTTATTACCTGAGTGACAAAACAATCTGTACTTCAAACACCCGCAACACACAATTTGCCTTTATAACAAACCCACACATGTACCCCTGAAACTAAAATAAAATTTAAAAATTTTAAATTCACATAGAGTCAAAAAACATGCTTGGTTGTTTCTTTCTGGGGCTTTTCTTTTAACAACTTCATGTTTCAATAGAACCTAATGATTCTCAGGTCAGATGCTCCAGATCAGAGCCGACAGGTGCCTGACAACGGGTACAGGGAGCCTAAAAGACGCAAAACTCCTGTCCCATGTTGAACGAGGGGTTGAACACAATCTTACTTTAGACAAATAGGATTGGTTATTTATATTAGCATACTTGTGAATTTTAATAGCATTCAGATTACCTTCAAATTAAAAAAAAAAAAAACTCAAAGTGGAGGTAAAGCTGTCACCCGACTGCCCCCAGCCCGACTCGGGCCATCACCATCTGCCCCTGCAGCCAGTGAAGGTACTGCAGCCAGTGAAGGTAGGGGCGGGGAGGAGAGCCATGACCCACGGGAATCAGGGCAGTTGAGAAAACTGTTCTTGGTGGCCTGAGCTTTGAAACTACAGAGGCCTGTTTAAGAGACCATTTTGAGGAATGGGGCACACCCACAGATTGTGTGGTAAGGAGAAACTCCCAAACAAAACATCTCGGGGGCCTTGGTTTTGTGACTTACGCTCGTGCAGCAAAGTGTGCTCAACCACATAAGGTTGATGGGCATATAGCGGAACCAAAGACAGCTGTTTCTAGAGAGGGTTCTGTAAACCCTGGATGGTGCCTATCCAACAGTAAAGAAAATGTTTGTTGGGAAGTAATAAGGAAGAGACAGAAGAATATAATTTGAGAGACTCCTTTGAAAAGTGTGACAAGATTGAAACCACAGAAGTTATGAACCAGTCACGGTGGCTCACGCCTGTAATTTCAGCACTTTGGGAGGCTGAGGTAGGCAGATGACTTGAGCTCAGGAGTTTGAGACCAGCCTGACCAACATGGTGAAACCCCCGTCTCTACTACAAATACAAAAATTAGCTGGGCATGGTGGCACGTGCCTGTAATCCCAGCTACTTGGGAGGTTAAGGCAGGAGAATTGCTTGAACCCAGAAGGCAGAGGTTGCAGTGAGCTGAGATCATGCCACTGTTCTCCAGCTGGGTGATAGAGCGAGACTTCATCTCAAAAAATAATAATAAAAAATAAAAAAGTTATGGAAGCCAGGCAGAGTGGAAAACAGAGAGGATTTTCTCTTGTAACTTTTGATGATCATGAAACAAATGATGAAATTGTTATTCAGATATACCACGCCATTAATGGGCATAATTGTGAAGTAAAAAGTGTCCTTTCTAAATGAGATGGAGTCTACCAGGTCATAAAGAGGTCATGGAAGTGGATCTGGCAACTTGGCTGGTCATGGAGGAAACTTTGGAGGTGGTGGAGATAATTTTTGCCGTGGTGGGAACTTTGGTGGAAAGGAGGCTATGGTGGTGAAGGTGATGGTAGCAGAGACAGTTATGCAGGAGATGACAGTGGATAGAATGGATTTGGAGGTGATGGTAGCCACTATGGGTGGTGATCCTGGTCATAATAGTAGAGGGGGCCGTGGTGGTGGTGGACCAGGATATGGAAACCAAGGTAGTGGATATGGTGGCAGTGGTGGATGATATGATGGTTACAATGAAATTTTGGTGGTGGTAACTATGGTGGTGGTGGGAATTATAATGATCTTGGAAACAGCGATCAAATTATGAATGCATGAAAGGGGGCAGTTTTGGTGGAAGAAGCTCAGGCAGTCCCTGTGGTGATCGTTATGGATCTGGTAGTGGAAATGGTGGATATGGTAACAGAAGGTTCTAAAAACAGCAGAAAAGAAGGCTGGGCACGGTGGCTCACACCTGTAATCCCAGCACTTTGGGAAGCTGAGGTGAGCAGATCACCTGAGGTCAGGAGTTCGAGACCAGTCTGGTCAACATGGTGAAACCCCGTCTCTACTAAAAATACAAAAATTAGCTGGGCATGGTGGCGGGTGCCTGTAATCCCAGCTACTTGGGAGGCTGAGGCACGAGAATCGCTTGAACCCGGGAGGCAGAGGTTGCAGTGAGCCAAGATCATGCCCCTGCACTCCAGCATGGGGGGTAGAGTGAGACTCTGTCTCCAAAAAAAATAAAAAAAAAATAAAAACAGCAGAAAAGGGATACAGTTCTTAGCAGGAGAAAGAACAAGAAGTTTGGGAAAGCAGCAAGTTACCTTGAAACAGTCGTCCCAAATGCATTAGGAACTAAAAATCTGCCATGGAAGAAACGATGATACATAGTTAGAAAAGTTACTGCAGCTTAAACAGAAAACCTTTCTTGTTCAGGACTGTCATAGCCACAGTTTGCAAAAAGTGCAGCTATTGATAATGCAATGTAGCATTGGCTAGATGAACATCCCTATGGTCTTTTATCTGCTATAGCTTTTTCTTTTTCTTTTTCTTTTCATTACATCAGGTATATTGCCCTGTAAATTGTGGTAGTGGTTCCAAGAATAAAAAATTAAGGAATTTTTAACTTTTCAATATTTATATAGTTCAGTTTTTCCACATTTCTGAACAGACACTTTAACAAAATCGTTTTGAGGGTGTTTCCTCGTGAGTTAACAAATAAAGAAGACCATTGTGAATTACTGCTTTGCATAAATTTTGCTAACGTTAGCTGTAAAGAAACACCAGCTGACTTGCAGTTTAAGGGAATTCTATTCTCCCCATTTCCAAACCATGATCTAAATGGGTGCTGACATGTGGAGAGAATATTTGTATGCTTGCAACGTCTATTTTAAATAAATAGGATCGGGTATTTAAATTAGCATATTTATGAATTTAATAGCATTAAGATTACCTTCAAATGAAAAAATCTCAAATTTCAAAATCAAAATAAAAGAAGCAAAACTCCCTCAAGCTGAGGGCCCACTCACCAAGGAGGGTGTGGGCCTCATTATAAAACAGCTGGTATCTCTGTTCCAAGGCACAAGAAAATCATGCCTGAAGCTCCTTTCCATTGGGAAAGAAAACAAACCTGCTACCCTGTTCTTTCTGCTTGACTTCTCTTGCAAGATTAGCATAACAGCTAAGGGCTTTAGCCAGCCAAGGCAGCTTCCCCAGGCTTCAGAAACCAAGCAGCCAGCATCGCCTTCACAGGCGTAAGTAGAACTCAAGGTCATGCTCCCATGCACGGCAAAGTAAATGAGAACTGAGTGGCTCCACCTGGAAGATTCGATCTGTGATTAGAGAAACTCACAGAGTTACATCTTGAGCTCACTACCTCTTCTAGCAAACCCTACCTCCCCATCACAAGAGAAAAACTGTGATGTGGTTTAATCTTACAGGTTGTCAGGGATCATCTCAATCTTGGGTGTAGGAAAAGTAAAGCATTTCTCAGTGTTGGTTGCACCTTCTATATCAGAATTCCCCGGGGTACGTGTTACAAACTCCAAGCCAGAGGTGGGTGCAGTGGCTCACACCTGTAATCCCAGCACTTTGGGAGGCTAAGCATCCCTTGAGCCCAGGAGTCTGAGGCTGCCGTAAGCCATGATTGCGCCACTGCACTCCAGCTGGGTTGACAGAGCAAGATCCTGTCTCTAAAAAATAAAAATAAATAATAATAATAATAATAATAAACTCCAGGCCTGCCCCAGAATTATTGGATCTGAATCTCAGGGAGTGTTGGGCCTGAGCATTGCACTTTTTGTATGTGGTGCCTGGTGATGCTACATGCCTGTTGGTATAGAAGAACCTCTATCCTGGAAATTAAATAAAGCTAAGCCGAGCCCATGCAGTAGCAGAAACCATGGAAGTCAGGGAGGGAGCTGGGGCCGAGGGATGAGAAAGAGAAAGAGGTCAGTGTCTTTGCAGAGAACAAGAGATTGATACCATATGTTTGTGAAGCACTTTGAATTTCACTTTAAAAATAAAATTAAAATCACAGCAGCTGTTTGTCTATGATTTATGCAACTTTTCTAGGATGCTATTCTTCAGTTAAAAGTTTCATTAAAAAATAAAACAAATTAGGAGTTAAATCAAGGTCACAAGGCCCCTCGCTGGAGCCTTGTGTTTCTTGTACTTGCAGCTTCTTAAAGAACTCCCACCACCCCCATGCCCTCCTTCTTGCCTGCAGTGCCTCCCTCCTTTCTAAAACATGAAGTCCTTTACACCCAATCCAACAAAAACAAAAGGATCATTCTCATCTGTTGCAACACAGGATCTCAGAGAGGATCGTTTTAAACACACTGTGAATGAACGTAGTATACAGATTCCAAGATTTCTTAGGATGTTCTAACTCCTTCTCCAAGCCCTCCCACCCGTAAGACAGGCATTCTTTCCTAGGAGAATTACATTTTCTGGTGGGTTTCTATGGTCACCACATATGCCTAGCCTTGTATGACCAAGACCAAGAGGTCACCTGGCCATTTGGAAGCCAAAGACACAGCTCTGCTTATAGTTTTACTCATCTCTGCACACGTTCTTCAACGAATTCTTCTTCCTCTAGAACATACTCCTGAGTGAGCTATGTGCAGACCCCCTGGTTTTCACCAACCCCAAAACCCCGGCTGGGGCTTGTGTTCATTGCCAGGTTGTGCTCTACCTGAACTTACTGAAGATACATGGATTTGGGGTAACTTAGAAGACTGTTTTATGCTTTACACTGACTCCCATCTGCTTTTGCAAACTTGAATGACTCTGACTCAAAATATTAGATTTTTGGTCAATAATCCTTTTATTTATTGAAGCCAAAAGGTATATTATGAAGGCCAAAATTATAAAACACTTTGATTTTATCTCCTCATCTGTAAAATGAGCAGAAGAAACTGTTAGATTGCTTAAAAATCCTTCCAACACTGAACTTATAAATGACAATAGTAGGCTGCGTGTGGTGGCTCATGCCTACAAATCCCAGCATTTTGGGAGGCTGAGGCAGGCAGATTGCTTGAGGTCAGGAGATCAAGACCAGCCTGGGCAACATGGTGAAACCCCGCCTCTACTAAAACTACAAAAATTAGCCAGACATGGTGGTGCACACCTGTAGTCCCAGCTACTCAGGAGGCTGAGGCAGAAGAATCACTTGAACCCAGGAGACAGAGGTTGCAGTGAGCCGAGATCAGGCCACTGAACCCCAGCTTGGGCAACAGAACAAGACCCTGTCTCAAAAAAATAAAAAACAAATTAATATTAAAAAAATCGTCTTCATTTTAGAAAAGAAGAAACTGGGGCTTAAAGTAATGTTGAACAATTAACTCAAAGTCAAATAGTGGCAGAGCAGATTTTAGGACTCTGAAAGCTATCCTGTCAGTCACTGTGCTATAAGCCTAGGTTCAGCTCCCAGGCAATGTCCTGTGAGCTGAACGAGGGAAGACAGACCGCATAGACATTTCAGTTTAAAGTGTCAATATCTTCCCTGAGTCCCTGCCATTCTATTATATTGCTGACAATAGAATGATCTATAACCCATCTATTGATCGATTAACATAGTTTGTGAAAAGCAAACAAAATCAGCTTCCCGGTCAACACTGCCCACTTCAGTTTTACAAAGAGAACATTACCAAATACCTAACCCCTAGAGGTCGAACTCCCATACTGGTGACCAGAGTGAAATTCCAGAAAGGTTTTGGGAACCCAAGTGCAGCCAGGACGCCTCCCGCTGCATCTGGCTGCCCCGGCCAACAGTGTCCCTTACCTGTGGCTCCTGCAGGCGGCTGCCACGTGATGAACCGGAGCCCGTTCCTGACTCGGGAGGGCTGCTTTCCCGGGTAGTAGCCAAATGTGATGACTCGGCTAAATTTTCCCCGCCCTGAATTCCTAACATACAAGAAGGGAAATTAGGAGGTGACGCAGGGTCTGCTCAGGATAACGGGTCGGCACAGAGTGATGGAAAGTGAGAATCAAATAAGAGGGGAAAGTCAAAGTTTATAGAGTATTTGGGCAGGGGAGGGAATTGTTCTGGAATGAAACCGACAAGAATATTGTAGGGTGGCACAAGCATGACTTGCGCCCTTTGCTTCCCTACGCCATGCTGAGGTGTTTTTCCTTCTCCTTGCTGTGATTTCCCCTCCTTCTTCCCTCATGCCAGCCTGGCCGACACTTTCTGCAGAAATTCTGCAGACGGCAATTCTGGGGACCTTCCCTCTGTACCAAACAAAACCGCCCTGCCAAGCCAAGGCCCGTTCCCCATGCGGCCGCGAGATGGCGGCATGACTCAATGGACGGGTTCCAGGCGGCCCCTGCACAGAGCCGCCGCCGTGGCTGCCTCCTTCCTTACGTAATCCTGTTAGAGCGCATTTAATCTAAGGATGGGACACTGTGTTCCATGCCAAGCAGCCTCATCGTGGCTGATTGTTGCA
Source organism: Gorilla gorilla gorilla (assembly GCF_029281585.2). Classification (NCBI taxonomy): domain Eukaryota; kingdom Metazoa; phylum Chordata; class Mammalia; order Primates; family Hominidae; genus Gorilla; species Gorilla gorilla. The sequence goes on from NC_073241.2 coordinate 80,106,737, forward strand.
CCAACAACAAGAGCTTTAACCGTTGACGTCCCTTCCTGCTCAAGAAACACCATATGTCCCGAAAGGAGCGATTTAAGCTCTCAAAATGATTTATTGGTAAAAAGCAAAGCAAAATTAAAACCGGGGAATTACAGCACCTGCAGAATTTAGGAGCCTCTCTCTCTCATCAGCCCTCCTTCTCCGGACTCTCCAAACATGTGCATAAATCTATTTAACAATAATTAGTTATCGTCTCGCTCTGCATTGGGTCATAAAGGGAGAAAATATGTCCTGAAAGGAAAAAAGAACAGTTATATTTTCAAAGACCGAGGCACTTATTGTTATGCTAATAGATAACATTCAATTAAAACTTCTGTGTGCCAAATGTTGTGATAAATATTACATAGACTATCTCATTCAATTGTTACATCAAACCAAAGGTTAATACTCCTACTATAGTCTCCATTTTAAGGCTGGAGAAACTGAGGCACAGGGAGATTACCTCGACAAAGGTCATGCAGTTAATTTGTGGCAGTTAAAATTCAGCCACAGGCAGGCTAATGTAAGAGCTTGGACTCAGCCATGATGCTATGCAGTGGACTGGTCTAGAAACCCCAATTAGGAGATAAACAGAAAAATATAAACCAGAGAACTATGTCAGAGTGGAAGATGAAAGAAAAAAGGCAGAAAGAAAGAAAATCGATGCTGCTGAGAAAATAAGAAGAATGAGGCTAAAACACCACCCTCTTCAGATTAAGTTACAAGGGCACCACTGTGACATTTGAGGACACAATTTCAATAGAGTGACAGAGAAAGGAAGCTAGACTGCAAAACTAACGGGCTATGAGGAAAGAGGAAATTGAGATGTCTTGCTGCAAAAGGAAAGCAATAAATAGACTAGAAGAGACAGCAAGGTCAGGCAAAAGCATTTTGGTTTTCTTGTGTGCTTTTTAAAATGGAATAAAGCCTGGCCTTGTTTGAAAGTGGTTGCAAGGGAGCCCTAATATGTGGGTGGTGCCAAGTAGTGGTAATAGGAAGAGGTGGAGGGGGGCATCAAGGGCACAAGGGAAAGGGTTAGCTCTGGAGGAGGAAGAAAGGTGGCTGCCTCTGTCTGCAACTGGGAGGCAGCCACAGAGATGAAGATACATCAACACGAAACTGAGAGGAATGGGCAAGTTCAATTCTTCCAAATTAGCTTTAATCTTTTCAGTAAAACCAGAGTTAGGTTATCTGCCAAGAGTGAGAATGAGGTTTATACGGCCATAATCTATACACTGAACTAATCCATGTAGTGCTTAGAATGACCAAAAAGGTATAAGATTATCCAAAGAACAGAGGAGACTGGAGAAAGGAAGCCCAAAGTATGATTGTAAAGATTCTCTGCAAAATCTCCTTTGTGAATCAGAACTGAAATTTACATCCCCTCCTCCCCATGAACAGAAACACAACAGACACACTATTAATAACCCCTTGTGTCTAAAGTTTCTTTATATTCATGTTTTAAGATATTTGACAGAGAAATAGTATCTTCTCTACTGTTAAATAGGAGAACTAATATGCAGATAAATTTTCCTGTTTGACTTAAAACTACAAAGAATATCAGGGCCAGAACTGGAATTGATATCCAGGAGCCTTTCTGATACTTGCACTGTGCTGACTTCAGCTCTACTAAACACTTCTCATAAACCGCCTGGATGCAGCTAACTGCACCTAGAGAATCCCAGACACAGCACAAACTTGGGAAGCATCAAAATCAATGCATGATGCCCACAAGAGTCTAAGATTCTCCTTATGTGGCCCTGGGTCACAGTACAGTTCTTTGGAAATTAGAGGGCAAGTTTGATAACTTCGTTGCAACATATTTGCATATCGATAACATGATGTCCTTAAAAGCACACACCATAATTATTTAATGTAAGGATTTAATGACTCTATTTTCATTCTCAATTAACATTTCCTTATTGCCAGAAGTACACTGGGACTGGCACAACTGGAAAAAGCAAAGAGGGTAATTATTTAGCCTGCATTACTGATGAAAAGGGTAACAGGCAAAGCTAAAGCAATCCACAATTCACCTTCCGTTTAGACAGGAGATAAGGACAAGAGATTGACCAATCAAAATGGTTTATCTTCAGTTTCAGGTATTTCAGAAGCACTTCCCTGTGTGTGTGCGTGCACAATGTGTAATCAGGAAATTTATCTTTTTTATTTATTTTATTTTATTTTTGAGACAGAGTCTCTCTCTGTCACCCAGGCTGGAGTGCAGTGGGGGGATCTTGGCTCACTGCAACCTCCGCCTCCCAGGTTCAAGCGAATCTTATGCCTCAGCCTACCGAGCAGCGCGACTACAGGCGCCTGCCACCACACCCGGCTAATTTTTGTATTTTTGATAAAGGCGGGGTTTCACCATGTTGGCCAGGTCTCCAACTCCTGACCTCAGGTGATCTGCCCGCCTCTGGGATTACAGGCATGAGCCACTGGGCCCTGCCAGGAAATTTATCTTAAAGGGAGAGATTTAAGTTTCCTCCCTCTCATCTTCTTTCAGGAAATACATCCCCCGCCCCCCGCCCCCCAGCTAAGCTAAACCCTCTCTTGATTTTCACTTCTAAAAAGAAGTAAAATCAGCCACCTCCTTAGCCACAGGTTGGGTTTACCAGCTTCTCATTCTTTCCTTCTTTCTTCCAGTGTTCACTGAGATCCTGCTTCCATGGAGGCAGAGTGCTCGGCAGGTGGGACCAACACTCAGACTACGCTCTCAAGGAGAATCGACTGGTAGAGGACTTGGGACTGGGGCTTATGTGCCCACAGCGCAAGGCAGGAATTGATAAGAGCCAAGGAGAGGAGGTGATAATGAGTCAAAGGGCAGTCACTCGGGAAAACCCTTTGTAGAGGATGGAGCATCTACTCCTGCACTTAGTGAAACCTGTTAGTCAGAGAGACATGAGAAATGCCTCCCAGGAGGCAGGCCCAGCGAGAACACGAGGCCACGAAAGCCCACCAGCTAGCCACCCCATGAGCCACCTAACCTGACTCCTCCACAATCCACTCGCCTGCAAGGCAGACAGCCTTGGGAGGCTCTTCCCAAACTTCATGCCACATTTGCTTCCCACTCCCCTACCTATGTGTTTTAATCTGAAAACAAAGGTCATTTGGCTGCTATTCTTTGAATGGAATAGATGCTGCAGGAAGAAGCACTGGGATTTATCCCTCGGCTTCAAATACCCTCCAGCACATGGAGGCAGGAGCGCCCCGTGGCCCAGGTTGCTTCACGCCCAGATGCAGTTCTCCACACTCTATAAACAGTAAGCTGTCTCATCCAACCCTCCATCTGGCTGTTACGCCTTCCATTTTCTCTATTTTGTTACTTGATAGTTATTGTTGGTACCAGAATGCGAGAAAAAATTCAAGCTCTTTCTGTAGCCTCTTGGCCTGGGGTAATCTCTGAAAATGGTTTGCCTATCCCTTGACCCAGAAAACTCCACAAAATCATGCAAACAAAGGGGTTCAAATCTTTATGTTCGCTTTAAGAACACCCGTGTAACTGTGCAGGCCATCAAGGTATGCATACCCAAAAAACCACCAAGTACCTGAAAGATGTCACTTTTCAAAGGCACTGTGTGCCTTTCCATCATTACAAAGGTGGAGCTGGCATGTGTGCCCAGGCCAAACAATGGGGCTGGACGCAGGGTTGGCGGCCCAAAAATGTGTTGAATTTTTGCTGCATGTGCTTAAAAATGCAGACAGCAATGCTGAACTTCAGGGTTTAGAGGTAGATTCTTGGATCATTGAGCACATTCAGTTAAACAAAGCCAAGATGTACACCGTATTTACAGAGCTCATGGTCAGATTAACCCATATGAGAGATCCCCCTGCTACATGGAGATGATCCTCGCTGAAAAGGAACAAATTGTTTCTAAACCAGAAGAGATATTTACACACAAGAAAAAGGTATCTTACAAGAAACTGAAGAAACAACATGGCCTAGAATATATTCAGTATAAGATAAATGCAAATAATAGTTTAGCCAGGCATGGTGGCTCACACCTGTAATCCAAACACTTTGGGAGGCTGAGGCAGGAAGATCACTTGAGCCTAGGAGTTTGAGACCAGCCTAGGCAACATAGGGAGACCCCCATCTCCATAGTTAAAAAAAAATTTAATTACCCAGGCAAGGTGGCATGTACCTGTGGTCCTAGCTACTCAGGAGGCTAAGGCAGGAGGATTGCTTGAGCTCAGGAGGTCAAGGCTAAAGTGAGCCATGATCATGCCACTGTACTCCAGCCTGGGTGATAGAGCAAGACACTGTCTTTTCTTTTTTTTTTTTTCTTTCTTTTTTTTTTTTTGAGACAGAGTCTCATTCTGTTGCATAGACCGGAGTGCAATATTGCGATCTTGGCTCACTGCAGCCTCTGCCTCCTGGGTTCAAGCAATTTTCCTGCCTCAGCCTCCTTAGTAGCTGGGACTACAGGTGCATGCCACCATGCCTGACTAATTTTTTGTATTTTTAGTAGGAACAGGGTTTCACCATGTTGGTCAGGCTGGTCTCGATCTCCTGACCTTGTGATCCGCCCACCTCGGCCTCCCAAAGTGTTGGGATTACAGGCATGAGCCACCACATTCAGCCAAGACACTGTCTTTTAAAAAAAAGTTCAAAAAAAAAAAAAAAGGCCGGCACAGTGGCTCACGCCTATAATCCCCACACTTTGGGAGGCCGAGACGGGAGGATCACCTGAGGTCAGGAGTTCAAGACCAGCCTGGCCAATGTGGTGAAACCCTGTCTCCACTAAAAATACAAAAATTAGCCAGGTGTGATGGTGCATGCCTGTGATCCCAGCTACTTCGGAGGCTGAGGCAGGAGAATCACCTAGGAGGCAGAGGTCGCGGTGAGCCGAGATCGCACCACTGCACTCCACTCCAGCCTGGGCCACAAGAGCAAGACTCCATCTTAAAAAAAAATTAAAAAATTAAAAAAGAAAAGTAAGTTCAAGTTTAAATGCCTTTCCTACCTGAGATATTAATTACTCCCACACCATCACCAACACCCCTACTTCCAAAAGGTAATTATAAACTTCTGTAAACATTTTTCAGTTGAACTGGTTAAGTCTATAGCAGTCTATCAACTGTGTTGAACTACAATGTCTAACAGAATCAGTTGAGTCCTGAAACTGCTCTGTGCTGTCTTACCTGAGCTAGGCAATGAGGAGCACAGCGTGGCTAGCTTCTCGCTCTGTGCTCATCTTCATGAAGGGTGAATATGAATCAATCTAGAAACATCTCTGTCCTTTAAACAAGCTTGCAGTGAACAATAAGCCACATTTTGTCCTTAAGGATGAAACATAGGCCAGATTAGAGTTTTATCACAAGAGAGAAATACGTAATAAGGCCTCTGCTATCTGCCCCTGATAATTGCTAGTGATACATTCTAAATGATGCAGTTTTGCAAACTTCTAAGATTCTCACGTTACATTTCCTATTTGTGCGAGGGCCCGGTGAGAAAGCTACATGTTTTATTGTGGAAGAGAACAGAATCAGTAAACGGCACCATGAGACATCAAACCAATCCTGCAGACAACACTGCCTATGATCTCTGCTCTTAACACCTCAAAGTGTTCTTAGGCTATTTGTCATTTTCTCCTCTCAACCTTGGAAAGGTCATTCTTGTGCTTCTTTGACATATAGGGAAACTTGGGGGAGCGGAGAAGAGTGAGTGGGGAACTTCCCCAAAGTCCCAAACTAGTTGATGGGACTGGGATCTAAATGTTTGGCTTCCTCTTGTGCTTTGTCCAGCCAGACATTCTATGGATTCTGCCTTTCCCCTCTAAAGGCAGAGTTCTTATTCCCATGGCCTTCCTTCCTCCCACTTTTTAAAAATTTTTTCTCAACTTGTTTTCTTCTCTGCCCCCTCCCCCACCCCCACCTGCCTTGTTTCTATTTTAAGTTTGTTTTGAGCATTGCTTAACATATTCCTTCCTCTCATAGTCTTAACATTCCAAGGCTTGTCCCTCAATTTTATACTTAGAGTAGAATCCAGTCGAATCCCACAAAGCGACAAACCTGTAGGCGTTTTATGACAATGAGTGTAATGTCAGGCACAATATGACCAATAAAACAATAAACCCATGCCCAAAAGTGCTTTACCAGGCCTGCTGCTGTGATAAAGATCCAGTCCATTATTGGAACTGTTGACTCTTCCTTGAGAGATTGGAGAAGACTCTAAGAGTAGAACCTTTTTTTAATATACCCCACAATAGATACATTACAACAGTCTGTCTTTGATCCCATAATACCAGCTTCCCACCACAACTCCATCACAGCATTACTGCACCTTTCCCATTATTGTTCATTTAATTTCTCCAGTAAAGAACAAAAGAACAGCCAGGCACAGTGGCTCACCTGTAATCCCAACAATTTGGGCGGCCAAGGTGGGCAGATCACTTGAGGTCAGGAATTCAAGACCAGCCTGGCCAACATGGCCAAACCTCATCTCTACTAAAAATACAAAAATTAGCCAGGCGTGGTGGCAGGCACCTGTAGTCCCAGCTACTGGTGAGGCTGAGGTGGGAGAATCACTTGAACGCGGGAGAATCACTTGAACCCAGTAGGTGGAGGTTGCAGTGAGCCAAGATCGTGCCACTGCACTCCGGCCTGGAGAACAGAGTAAGACTCTGTCTCAGGAAAAAAAAAAAAAAAAAAAGAACAAAAGCAAACATTTTTATCAACATATATATGTTCAGGAACCAACTATGCAGGTTTCAGGTGCCCTGCAACTAGAGCAGATTATTTTGTCTCCTGCCGGCATCCAATCCTTCAAGGGATTGTGTATTAGATCATCCCTAGAAAGGAAAGGAAAACAGGTAACATGCAAATTACCTGATTTTCTCATTGAGAATTTTTGGGGAGGTAGCTTTTGGCTATTCCTATTCTCATTCTTTCTTACAACCTCAGGTAAATAAAAGTTGACCATGACTTAAAACAACACAGTATGTTTTAGATCTTAGAAATCAAGCCCTATTGTCTGTCAAAAATTGATCTCTCTTGGTACAAACATTTTGCAGGGAAAGTTGACAACATTTTATCAGAAGTTCACGTGCATATGCCTTCTTTTTTTTTTTTTTTTTTTTTAGATAGCTCCTGAGCATCTGGGATTACAGGCATGCGCCACCATGCCTGGCTAATTTTTATATTTTTACTAGAGACAGGCTTTTGCCAAACTCCTGAGTTTGAGTTTCATCTCAGACTCCTGACCTCAGATGATCCACACGCCTCGGCCTCCCAAAGTACAGGCATGAGCCACCACGCCTGGCCGCATATGCCCTTTGACTCAGTTGTTCTGTTAATATTGATTTACCCAGGGCCATGGTGATTTTGTTCAAATTAGAATAAAGTATCCCCTCATCAGGAGATTTTATGTCTGTCTTCCAGAAAAGTATCATAATAACTATTTAAATTTATGATGTCTACAAACTGAATGGTGCCCTCATAGAAAAGGCACTTTATGCAGTGTACAGCTTATCTAACTACATGCAACAGCCCAGTGACCTCATGAATTCATATGAAAGATGATATCGAGTTATATGTAAAAGGGTATTCATTGTAACAGCAAAATAAGTTATCACAAATGTCCACCAGCAGGGCACACTGTATATAAATAGATTAGAATACCTTTATACAATAGAATACTAGGAAGCATTATAAAAAGAATATGGGAAGATCTATACTGTAGACACTGATAATGAAAACATGTTCAAAGTTTATTAAGTGAAAAGACCAAGGTATAAAATAAAATATATTATAATTCAATTATGTGCATTTCAAAAAGAAATACATGCTGGTACATAGCCATTTTTCTGAAAAGACACTTAAGAAATTATTAACAGGAGCCTTCTAGGAAGAGAGTAATTGGGTGAAGAAGGAAGCTTTCAGTTCAAATGTTTACCTTTCTATATTATTTGAATTTTCTCACTGAAAGCATTTATTACTTTCTTTTTTTTTTTTTTTTGAGTTGGAGTTTCACTCTTGTTACCCAGGCTGGAGTGCAATGGTGTGATCTCAGCTCACTGCAACCTCTGCCTCCTGGGTTCAAGCAATTCTCCTGCCTCAGCCTCCAGAGTAACTGGGATTACAGGCACGTGCCACCACTCCCAGCTAATTTTTCTGTTATTAGTAGAGACGGGGTTCCATCGTGTCGGCCAGGCTTGTCTCGTACTCCTGATCTTGGGTGATCCACCTGCCTCGGCCTCCCAAAGTGCTGGGATTACAGGCGTCTCAAAACAAAACAAAAAACAAGTCTAAGAGGTATTGTTTAATTTCTGTGTACATGCCCCCAACAGAATACATGAAAAAATAGACTGCAGGGGTTTTTGATATAGCAATGGGGCCAAGGAAGGGAGGGAGGCAGGAGGCAGGTGGTGAAGGCTGGGTGCTGACCCAGGAGACACACCCTCTATGCACCGCTGTTCTCTAGGGGCATTTCTACCTCACAATTCTTGCTTCTGAAAACAAACAGATGCTACATTCATGTATCTATTGGGCAGTGAATATATTTAATCATAGAAAAAGAATATCATTAAGCTCACTTTCTTTTATTAATTCAGTCCTAGTGGAGGATAAATACAGTGCAAGCAGAGCTGCCCATCACCTAAAAACCCAGGGGCTGTTAGAAACCTACTGTCCTTCCTTGATTCTGCCATACTAAGTGGGTGTAGAAGAATGACATTTGCTGCCTTTCTCATTTTGATTTCAGTCCTCAGATAAAGAAGAATTCTAGCTTTCTGTTTGTTTCTGAAATGTAAACCACCATTACGATAAAATAAAGCTGAATTCATTATAATAAATTTTATGCTAAGAATATATTCTCTCAAATGACTTTTTTTTTTCTTGAGACCAGGTCTCACTCTATCACTCAGGCTGGAGTGCAGTGGTGCAATCATGGCTCACTGCAGCCTTGACCTTCCAGATTCAAGCGATCCTCCTACCTCAGCCTCCCTAGTAACTGGGACAACAGGCATGCACCACCATGCCCAGCTATTTTTTAATTTTTTTGTAGAGATGCGGTCTTACCACGTTGCCCAGGCTGGTCTTGAACTCCAGGGCTCAAGTGATCTTCCAGCCTTAGCCTCCCAAACTGCTAGGATTACAGGTGTGAGCCACTGTGCCCGGCCTCAAATGAATATTTACTTAGACTACACATACATTATTCCACAAAAAGAGGGCAAAAAAAAGATTTTCTTTCGATTAACAGAAGTTACATTGAATGTAAGTAAGTAACATAGCAACCTCAAACCTAAGAAAAGAGTGACATTTATATGTTTATTTTTAAGATGACGTATTTGTATTAAATGACTTTTAAAAAATTCCCTTCAGTAAAGGTTGTCAGAGGAGAGCATTTTAACTGTTACAGATTTTACAAAACATTTTTCTGCTTTGCAGTTTTGCCTTTTGAATCATGTATTTGTCCCAATGTCAAGGCATCAGACCTTGAGTTTGATTACAATTTATACACATTTTGATCCAAAGTTATACACATTCCATTCTTCCACCCCTTGGAAAATGGGTTTTAAATACTGAACTCATTCCAGGCCAAGGTCTTCTCTTGACACATTAACACAACAAATACTCTTTTATTGCTGAATTTCTATTTGGAGACTGATTATTTAAAACTCCACTATTCATTTGCTTACCAGATTTGCCTTGGTTACCCTGTGTCATTAAACAAATATTTATTCATTCGATAAACATTTTTGAGAATCTTCTAGGTCCCAGTCTCTCTGTCCAGCACTAGAGCACAGGGAATAGACAGATAAATATAAAATTGAAAAAGGCTGGGCACGGTGGCTCAAGCCTGTAATCCCATCACTTTGGGAGGCTGAGGCAGGTGGATCACCTGAGGTAGGGAGTTCGAGACCAGCGTGGCCAGCGTGGGGAAACCCTATCTCTACTAAAAATAGAAAAATTATTCAAGTGTGGTGGCACGTGCCCTTAATCCCAGCTACTCGGGAGGCTGAAGCAGGAGAATCACTTGAACTGAAAGGCAGAGGTTGCAGTGAACCGAGATCCCACCACTGCACCCCAGCCTGGACAACAAAGGGAGACTCTGTCTCAAAAACAAAACAAAACAAAACAAAATCTGGGTATGGTGGCTCACACCTGTAATCCCAGCACTTTGGGAGGCCGAGGCGGGCAGATCACGAGGTCAGGAGATGAAGACCATCCTGGCTAACACGGTGAAACCCCATCTCTACTAAAAGTACAAAAAAATTAGCCGGGCGTGGTGGCGGGCGCCTGTAGTCCCAGCTACTCGGGGAGGCTGAGACAGGAGAATGGCATGAACCCAGTGGGGCAGAACCTTCAGTGAGCCAAGATCGCACCACTGCACTCCAGCCTGGGCGTGGAGTGAGACTCTGTCTCAAAAAAAAAAAAAAAAAAAAAAAAATTGAAAAAACGATATGATTCCTGCCCTTAAAGAAGTTGCAAGCTGGGCTCTTCTGTCCAGTGTTTATCATGATGTTTGTTCTATAGAATCAGGGGCAGGACTAAGGTGAGACCAGAAAGACACATGTCCTAGGAGAATTTTAGGAGGTGTTCACTCTCGGGGTTGCACAGGCCTGCCAGTATCGTAACCCAGCCACATGGCTGCCCCACATCATATCTGCTTCCCTTCTGCTGTCCTCCTAGCTCAGAGACATCACAGACTCACACTTTCATCACAGTCAGCTCCTTTCACTTCCTCGAAAATGTCTACATTTTGTGTCTATTTTCTTTTTTTCTTTTTTTTTTTTGAGACAGAGTCTTGCTCTTTCACCCAGGCTGGAGTGCAGTGGCACTATCTCGGCTCACTGCAACCACTGCCTCCTGGCCTCCAGCAATTCTCCTGCCTCAGCCTCCCGAGTAGCTGGGATTACAGGCACCCACCACCACACACGGCTAATTTTTGTATTTTTAGTAGAGACGGGGTTTCCCCATGTTGGCCAAGCTGATCTCGAACTCCTGACCTCAGGATCCACCCACCTCAGCCTCCCAAAGTGCTGGGATTACAGGCGTGAGCCACCACGCCCGGCCTCTTGTCTATTTTCATGTCTAGGACTATGCAACCCTCTCTATTGCTCCCCCACCTCACCCCAATTAAGCATTTTTTCCAGGCCTTGTTTAAACCCCACAAGGAGAATCCTCCCTAAATCTTACAGCCTGACCAATCTCTCTCCATGCCCTCTGCAATTCTGAGAAGGCCTTTAGCACTAACCAATTTATATTCAAATTATCACATGGGAATCTCCTGCCCCTGGTCTGTGAGCCTGTGGAAAGCAAGGCCTGTGTTTCAGCTTTTGGAGGACCTGATTCCAAACCCATGGCCCCCAGCACAGTACTTGGCACATGATGGGCTTTTAGCAAATTATTCTTTCATTTATCTGAGTCTTTAAAATCCTTATCACATTTTTAGTGTTTCTTTTCACTTTCACGGAAGCAAACAATTGTTTGAGGCATTCGTAACACTTGAATGTGATTCTACAGAAGCAAGACAGGAATTATAATGAGTTAGCTTGTTAGAAAATGCATTTCTTATTTCCCAGCAACTAATTAAATGTAATAGTAGCTTAAGTAAATAGACATTTTGTTTAGTACTACTGTAATTTGTGTGTGGTAGGGTGTTAACTTGTTTATGACAATAGACTTTCTCTGTTGTGCAAAAGATGGTCACTTATTGGGTGAAGGTCTCCACAGCAACTTCTTGGGGTAACACCACTATTCAATGAGTTATAATTAATAAAGAATTATAGTGGTGACACTCTTCCAATCGGGCAGCTCCTAATGATAGCATGATCTCTTTACTGATGATAAGAATGTGGCCTTACCCATCACTAAGGCACACCACATCATCAATGTAGGAAATTATTTACAACCCCCCTCCCAAACATGTACCCCAAATGGTCATCTAAGAGTATAGTTAGGATACTTCTTGAGATGATGTGCTGAAAGAGTTAGTGGCCTGGGAGCCTTTGCAGAATTGCACTAATGGTCATGAAAGGGACTGATCTATCATAATTATTTTAGTGGCCCCCCTACCCTGGGCATTTGTGATGTCGATGGGCAATTAATTTAATAGCCAAAGCTTGGCTATGACCAGTCATTGGCAGTAGGGAGTAACCCTTCCCCCTTCCCTTTGCTGTTTCCTTGCAAGGACCTGCTACACAAGATGTTTGTCTTCATGGTGTGACTTGACAATGCAGCTTAGAGCTATAGCAATTTTGCTAAAATATTTTAGACAAGTAAACTCCAAATACTGAATGGAAAGCCCTTGTCTTTCTGGAAAGCTCTTAGCTAGAGTCCTTTATGATGTTTTTCCTCCCTCCTCTCCCCACATCCAGCCATCATTCCTCTTCCGCCTAAAATATCTGGCAATTACAAACAAAATGAGCTTCAGTTGCTAAAGTGGGGAGCACGGGATTTCTAGTCCTTGGTGACTTTACTGCTGCAATCAAAATAGGCATTATCAACCAGAAAGCCTCCAACGCTGGAAGCTCCAGGGCACACCCAGGAGATGTGCTGTGGAGTGAGGCTAGGTTGTGGGCAGGGGGTAAATAAAGACAACACACACTGTTTAATCAATAAGCTTCTGGAAAGGTGACATAAAGACGGAAACTGTAAAATCAATGAGATTTTAAAGTTAGGTAATAAGAGTTGGTTGTTTTACAGGAAATACAAATGAAAAATCATTTTCTATTTTTTTCTGCTTTCAAGTTTTGAATTTAGGGCTTTCTAAAAGTAGCCAGCCAGTTCTTTGAGGCTGGGGTTCCACAACCTGCAGATCTGAACAAAAGAGAAAGTAATGCAGGGGAACCTATACCGATGTTACTCAGCATCATGTGCTTTGGGACCACATTATTCATTTGAACTGGTAATGGGGGAAGGAAGAACCACCTGCCCTCTGTCTTCCAAGTTATCTTTAATATCAATTAGCAACAAGATTTGCAGGCCAGGTGCAGTGGTTCACGCCTGTAATCCTAGTGCTTTGGGAGGCAAATGCAGGCAGATCACTTGAGTCCAGGAGTTCAAGACCAGTCTGGGCAACACGGCAAAACACCATCTCTATAAAACATTTTAAAATTAGCTGGGTGTAGCTATGCATGCCTACAGTCCCAACTACTAGGGAGGCTGAGGCAAGAGAATTGCTTGAGCCCAGGAGGTGGAGGTTGCAGTAAGCTGAGATCGTGCCATTGCACTCCAGCCTGGGTGACAGAGAGAGACCCTAGAAGATTTGCAAAAATTCCAGAGTCTCATGGCTTCAACCTCGAGCATATGTTTCTTGGTAATCCTGTCACTTCATTGGTTTGGGTTCAATAAACAATTTTATATAGATACACATACACATATATATATGTATAAATATATGTATATGCAAATACGTGTGTGTGTGTGTGTGTATATATATATACACACACACACACACACACACACACACTTTTTTTTTGAGATGGAGTCTTGCTTTGTCACCCAGGCTGGAGTGCAGTGGCGAGATCTCGGCTCACTGCAAGCTCTGCCTTTTGGGTTCAAGCAGTTCTCCTGCCTCAGACTCCTGAGTAGCTGGGATTACAGGCATGTGCCAACGCACCTGGTCAGTTTTTGTATTTTTAGCAGAGATGGGGTTTCGCCATGTTGGCCAGGCTAGTCTCAAATTCCTGAGCTCAAGTGATCCACCCGCCTCGGGCCCACAAAGTGGCTGGGATTACAGGCATGAGCCACCACGCCTGGCCTTTAGAATATTTTCTGAATGCACATCTTGGGTACAATATGGCCAAGGAGATCAAATAGATGAAAAATAAGCTTATAGATTAATTAAGGAATCAAAACAAATTGCCCTGATTTTATTCTCTGTGCACTTCACATCATTTCACATCTTGCGGATCTTCCTAGAATCCTCAAGAACTTTTTAAGTTCAGGCTCCTCATACAGATCCTCAAAGCTTTCCAAGCTCTGCCCCACTTTATTTTTATAGCCTTATTTCTCCTAGCCCTGTCATCTGCACACGTTCCACTCCCCAGCCCCCAAGGCAGGGTCTCCCTGTCTCTCCAATACCATCTGCTTAGCTCAACCTGCCTGTTATTGTTCATAAACCATCACCACAATGGTACAGGTCAAGACGGCTTTATGTAAGCAATGGTTTTGGAAAATGAAAGACAATTTCAAAGATCTCCTGTCATGGTCTGAGCCAATTAGCTTCCATCTCTTCACTTTAGATATGCTCATCCTCATCCAAATAACAATCTTTTTTATGTAGTAAAAGTTAATTGACTCTCATAATTTTGAATATACGGTAATTCAGACAAGGATTAATTTGAAGTTTGACTTTTGCAACTGACAAATGGCAGTAATTGGTATACAAACAAACTTGATGTGGGAAAGGTTTAAATATCTTAAAAGATCTACATTTTTAGCACCTTCAAGTATTTGAGGAATATCCTTTCTGGTATACCAATAGAAACAAAGCTTATCTATTTACCACAGTAAAATCCTTGTAGATCATAGAAACAAAGCTTATCTGTTTATGAAAGTAAGATTCACATAAGTAATCTACAAAGATTTTATTAACTTAATTGAGATACTGTCAATACTTCAAAGTAATCAAAATGCTATTCATTTATGTATTAAATAATTTAACTTTTTCGTCAGGTTGCTCCCAATTTAGTGCAAGTGAAAAAGACATTGAGAAAGAAAAGAATATATATAAATACTTCTTATCTGAGTAATGTGACCCCTTTTAAATTATCAGGCCCAGAGAGGCATTAATATGAGACAGCAATTATGTCCTACTTCTTCCCACCCCGACTTGAGCTATGTAATTATCTTTTTTTTTTTTTTTTTTTTTTTGAGACAGGGTCTCCCTCTGTCGCCCAGGTTGGAGTGCAGTGGTGCAATCTCGGCTCACTGCAACTTCTACCTCCCAGGTTCAAGGGATTCTTGTGCCTCAGCCTCCCAAGTAGCTGGGATTACAGGCGCACACCTCTGCAACCAGCTAATTTTTGTATTTTTAGTAGAGATGGGGTTTCGCCATATTGGCCAGGGAAAGGTCGAACTCCTGGCCTCAAGTGATCCGCCTGCTTCAGCCCCCCAAAGTGCTGGGATTACAGGTGTAAGCCACTGCACCTGGCCTGTAATCATTTCTTGAAACTGCTTGCTA
Organism: Gorilla gorilla gorilla; assembly: GCF_029281585.2. Lineage (NCBI taxonomy): Eukaryota > Metazoa > Chordata > Mammalia > Primates > Hominidae > Gorilla > Gorilla gorilla. The sequence continues at coordinate 80,121,888 of NC_073241.2, forward strand.
TTTTCACAAGTAGCTATAAATTAACCTAGCAATGCCACACACAGGACGCCATACCCATACCCTATAGTTCAACAATGTGTAGCCAATCTAATCCATGTTATTTCTTTTAACCAGTGAAAATTCCTGACAAACAACTTTGTATCAGTCCACTCTTTGTCCCCCAACTACCCCTTTTTTTGGCCTTTGAAAACCTGCTTGTGACAAAAGGTTAGTGGAGCACTCCCCAAGGCAAGTGTGTCCAGGGCAGTGGTCCTCAACCTTGGCCCAGATAAACTCTCTCTATTAATTTTGCTTCATTTTTTTTTCCTTAGGCTCACATTATTCATTTGAAAGTCATTAAAATAATTCTCTAGACCCAATTTCTGGCTCTAAGATTTACTGTGTGACTTTGAGCAAGTTATAGTAACATGTCTAAGGCTCAGTGATCTTATCTGTGAGATGGGGAAAAGCTCTTGTGAGATTTGTGAAAACTGAGTGTGAAGATATCTGGTACTGAGCCCAGCCAGTGGTAGGCACTAAATGAACGTCAGTTTCTTTTTCTTTACCTACTTTTTCAGTGATTCTCAAAGGAAGTTCTGCGCATATGTTTAGATTGATCTTTTAGTACTCCATTTTTAATGGAATGAAAAGTAATGAATTAATTACTTTTTTAAAACCAAAATCCCCATATTGGTATTTTATTTAGATAAATCCAATTGTTTTCCATCCTAGTAAGTTCTTTTCTTTTTTTTTTTCAGATGGATTTCGCTCTTGTTGCCCAGGCTGGAGTGCAGTGGCACAATCTCGGCTCACTGCAACCTCTGCCTCCTGAGTTCAAGCGATTCTCCTGCCTCAGCCTCCGGAGTAGCTGGGATTACAGGAGCCTACCACTATGCCCAGCTAATTTTTGTACTTTTAATAGAGATGGGGTTTCACCATGTTGGCCAGGCTGGTCTCGCACTCCTGACCTCAGGTGATCCACCTGCCTCAGTCTCCCAAACTGCTGGGATTACAGGTGTGAACCACTGTGCCCAGTCCCTAGTGAGTTCTTTTGATAAGACTGAGATCTGGTCATTGATGTATTCCTACTGGCCATATCAATTAGGAAGGTTTTAACTGCAATCAAGTATCAGGATATCCAACTCATAGAAGAATCTTGTTTTTGTTTTTATATATTTTCAGTTTTTTAACACAACACAGAAACCCAAACATGGGGGTCATTAGCATTGGTCGGCTGCTCAGGGGTGACATCCAGGATCTCCATTCTTTCCATCTTTTTACTTACTCTGCTGTCATCATTATGCCAGGGCTTCCTCCTTCTGCTTGTCTGCGATAGTTACCACGTCTGCAGGTATCATTCTACATTCAAGGTTGGATGAGTGGGAAAGGGCAACACCAACCACATTTTTTAATCAGAAAAGCCAAGTGTTTACGAGAAGTCCTTCAGCACACTTCCTCTTACATATTTTTAGCCACAACTAGCCACGTGGGCACTTCCTTCCAATTGCAAAGAGAGGCAAGGAAATCAGATATTTGGCAAAAGGAAGATGGATTGCCATAATTTGCTTAAGCTAATAATAAATGAGTCATCAACTAAACCACCTGGAACAAAATCAAGAATTTTTTCTGCTCAATGAATCTGTCATCTGAAAAATTCAAAGCATTCTTGGTCCTGGGTCTGCTACCCTCAGCTTTCATCAGGTACAGATATCTCAGATACACTTCCACAATTGAGATTAAACTTATATAAATCTCCAATTTTTTGGTATGTTTGCTTTATCAACCAAAAAAAAAAAAAACCCCTCTCTGTAAAAGCAGGAAGCTGGATTAGGTGATTTATTGAGATTTCTCACAGGTTGAAGACCTATGATGCAAAATTCAACATAAGAATGGCAAGGGTCGGGAGGCTGAGGCAGGAGAGTCGCTTGAACCTGGGAGGCGGAGGTTGCAGTTAACCAAGATTGCACCACTGCACTCCAGCCTGGACAACGGAGGGAGACCCTCTCTCGAAAAAAAAAAAAAAAAAAAAAGAATGGCGAGGGTCCTGTGTGTACTTCTTCTGTAAGTGTAAAAACACAATTACTATGCCTTTATCTGAACCTTATTCAACTTATGATGCGTTAGAATCCCAAGTTCTATTTCAGAAAGCTCTCTTTCTCTTTTTTTGCAGCTCAATTTTCCTTCATAAGTAAACTAATCTGTACTTTTCATTATTAATACCGTTCCAACCAATTTGAACCAATTATCATTCAATTATTCTACAAACATTCACAAAGCACTTACTTTGTGTCTAGCACTGGGAATATAAAGATGCAGAAGAAACTTATCTGCAAGTTTATAAACTAGGAGGGAGAAAAATTTGTGAGCCAGTAATGTATAAGCAATAGGATGTCACAGGTGTAATCATTTTAAAATATATATAAAGGTGAAGGGGGAAAAAACAAGGCTGGAGTGGTCAGTCCTTGATGGGTGGAGTCAGAATTCTAAAAATCTGATTTAACATCAGAGACTTTCTCCAGAACTAGCATCTTCTGGATTGCTCCAACAGTGTCAGCTCTAAGTATAAAAGGATCTGGTCAGGTGCAGTGGCTCACGCCTGTAATCCCAGCACGTTGGGAGGCTGAGGCGGGCAGATCACGAGGTCAAGAGATCGAGACCAGCCTGGCCAACATGGTGAAACCCCGTCTCTACTAAAAATACAAAAATTAGCTGGGTATGGTGGCGCGCACCTGCAGTCTCAGCTACTCGGGAGCTTGAGGCAGGAGAATTGCTTGAATCCAGGAGGTGGAGGTTTCAGTGAGCCGAGATCGTGCCACTGCACTCCAGCCTGCCAATAGAGCGAGACTCCGTCTCAAAAAAAAAAAAAAAAAGGATCTGGTTTTGCCTAATATTGCAAATGAGATGTTTAGTTAGGAGTTGAAGTCGTATTTTCAGGGGGTTTATTCAGATGTGTTTTCTCTTGGTTAACAATCACATGTGTTCTAAACTCTTTAAGGATTCGTAAATCAGGGGGGTAGCATTTCTTTGTTTTCAGTGATGACACAGACATTCATCATCACCTACCGTGCTGATCTCAAGTTTGTGGGAAGATAGCCAAAAGAAAAAATATTGATTCCCTACTTTCCTTTAGGCTCAATGAGACGTCACTCATTTTTTTTCCTTCTTGGTCACTTAGCTCCACTGACAGACACATTTGTACATGATACTGGGAAGTGAGTGAGCATCTACCACAATCACCAAGCTTCTGTATTCATTTCCTCAACTTTTAGCCAGGTAAAGATGAGATTAGAAATTCAGTAACTTCATGTATCACCAGTGTCTTCCAAACTGCAGACTCTGACTCACTGATGGGTCATAAAATCCAATCAGTGGGTCTTCATCAGTCTTTTTTTTTTTTTTTGAGATGGAGTCTCGCTCTGTCACTAGGTTGGAGTGCAGTGGTGCGATCGCGGCTCACTGCAACCTCCGTCTTTTGGGTTCAAGCGATTCTCCTGCCTCAGCCTCCCAAGTAGCTAGGACTACAGGTGTGTACCACCATGCCCAGCTAACTTTTGTATTTTAGTAGAAATGGGGTTTCACCATGTTGGCCAGGATGGTCCTGATCTCTTGACCTTGTGATCTGCCTACCTCGGACTCCCAAAGTGCTGGGATTACAGGTGTGAGCCACCACACCAGCCTTAATCAGCTTTAAAAAAAAAAAATAGAAAAAAGAATAGAACAGGAAAATATCAGAACGCATTTCACCTGGTTAGGTAAAAGTTAGCTCATGAAATTTTTGTTGCAGTGTGCATGTATGTGTGTATTGAGTCACAACATAAAAGATATTTCTTACTGTGTCACTGTCAAAAAATTAAACCACAAAATCAGACACTAATTCCCATGAAGGCACTTATTAGCCATCTAGCAAATATTTGTTGAATTAAACTGATTTGCATGTGTGCTTATATATCTACTCAACAAATACTTACAAAGACTGTGTACACAACATTGATCATTACAATCCTTCATTTAAATTTTGTGAAAATGTAGGACACCAACAGGCTGTCAGTTAGTCAGACTCAGTAAATGTTTTCTAGGAACAAATCATCCCACTTACCAGGACTGTTTCATAATTTTTAATCCAGCTTAACCCCTGCCTGCAGTATTAAATAGATTTTGAGATATCTAAACAGGTATCCAGGAAAAAGAAAGCTATAAAAGCATCAGGTGCAATGGATTATCAGCAAACAAAGCCTTCTGATCCTTATTAGTCTCAGGAACACAAGTCATGTCCTAGTTCAAACTCCTCTCATAATCAGGGCAGGCTGGCACAGTGTCCTGTGTCCCAGCATGGATGATGTCACAGGTCCTGGCCTCCTGTGTTCCTTTTTCAGGCCTTGGGTACTGAGCACTTACCTGTTCTGACTACAGTGAGCCCCCTCCCAAGCCAGCAGGGCTGCCACTGGAGGTTTTGCCTTCCCTGGAGGCCACATTCTCACCACCCCTCGGTGGGCACAGCTCCTCACTGTCCAAAGTCATCACAGTTCTCAGTGCCCAAGATGTGCCCTGAGGGTCTCACACCATGCCCAGAAGACTACCACTTGCCAGACCCAGGCCAAGCCCACAGACACTGCACCAAATGCTCTTTCATCTCTTTTGTCTGCATGAAATAGAGCCTCCTGTGGATTCCAGAGTTCTCTACTTGCCTTGGGCAGGGGAACCACGTTCGGTCAGGGGCATCAGGTGAAGAATGCACCAATGCCTAACACTTGCCTCTGACCTGCTCACAGCCTGGTACTGTGATGCTCCACACATACATCAGAGGTGGGGCAAGTTTTTTCTCCACTCACCCTCCCTACACCAAAACAGAGGATACACCTGTTCCCATCAACAGGGAACTGGGGCTCTGTGATGTTCATGACCTCTGCCACAGTGTTCAAGTGTTTTCTGAAGCAGGGGCTTATCACGTCCCTGTGCCCGCCTCCCGAAGGTCAGACATAGTCCTGTAATCTAAGCTCCATAGCCTCTGGGCTACCCTTGTGGAAGTCCAGCCTGGGTCAGTTAGATAAAGGGTGAGCACTTACTTCCACAGGAAACAAACAACATCCTGAAAGTCATCTTTTCCTCTGTCCTAGACTGGATCTACCTGACACTGAAGTTTAGTGGATCTGTGGGTGTTTCTCTCTCTTGCTCTCAACCAAAGCCTTCGCCATGGGCTTGTTCCCCTTCCTTCTGTCTGCCTAAAATTCCCCAGGACCTGGAGCCCCAGGGACCAGAGCTACAGGACAGGCTGTCTCTGTTGCCTGCCCCTTGTGTGAGCTCATTCCTATCGCAGATTCAGGAAAAGAGCACCACAGTCAGTGGGCAGCAAAGGCTAAGGAAGCACAACTGGCTCTTTCTCCCACCCCTTCCAAACCCTCCCTAGTGGTTTAGCATTATGGATGCTGTTTGGTTTGTTTACAGAGTCCAGCCCTTCAAGGGGCCACCAGATTCCTGTGGGGAGTGTTAGAGAGGGGAGGGCATGAGTAGCTTCAGTGGGATGGGACGCAAGAGCTGCTATCCAGGCAGAATATGCAAAGGGCTCCATTTTGGTACCCTTGGTCCCAGATCCAAACAGTCCACCCACCAGTGTCCATCTCTCAAAATGATCTAGAGTTCCAGAGCCCAATCACTGAAACTCTCTTAAGGAGATCCAGAGACAGAAGAGAAGTTCTTGGTCATCTCTTGTGATGTGGAATATCAGTTACTTTCCAGGATTTTCTTCTAATTAAAAAAATCCAGCAAGCAGCAATGAGTTTTGAGGCTGCCAGTTGTCTGGTTTGGGGTACTGCAGCAAAATGATTAAAAACTTGCTCTTAGAATGAGATCTGGGATCAAATCCCAGCTTTGCCACTTAACCAGATAACTCTTGAAACCTCAGTCTCCCTGATTATAAAATAGGGACAACACCACAGCCTACCTTATCAGGCTGTTATGAGGATTGGTTAAGAGAACCTTTGTTAAGCTCCGAGTATAGTATCTGGCACACAGTAAACATTCAATAAATGTTAACTGTTGTTACTATTGCTTTTTTCTTTTTTTTTGAGATGGAGTCTCGTTCTGTCGCCCAAGCTGGAGTGCAGTGGTGTGATCTCGGCTCACTGCAAGCTCCACCTCCCAGGTTCATGCCATTCTCCTGCCTTAGCCTCCCCAGTAGCTGGGACTACAGGCGCCTGCCACCACACTGGCTATTTTTTTTTTTTTTTTTTTTTTAGTAGAGATGGGGTTTCACCGTGTTAGCCAGGATGGTCTCGATCTCCTGACCTCTTGATCCGCCCACCTCGGCCTCCCAAAGTGCTGGGTTTACAGGCGTGAGCCACCGTGCCCAGCCTATTGTTACTATTATTATTGGCAATTATGAGAATTAGTGAAAAGAGCAGAATAAGGTAATTAAGACTAAGACAAACCATATAGTATCTACCAAGCTACATCCTTACTTCAAAGTAAAAATGAAGTTGATTCTATTTCAGTGTATTCTACTTGTTTGCTTGTCCACTTGACAATGCATTGGACACACAGAATATGGTATAGTGGAAAGAATATGGACTCTAGTGTCAGAATTATGCTTAAATCCCTTTCTTCTACTTCTCGAGAGGTTTGGACAAATTTTTTAAGCTCTCTGAAACTTAGTTTACTCATCTATAAAATGGGAATAACAATTATAGCTTGCAGGGTTGTCCTAAGGATTAAAAAAGCCTCTCCTCCTGCTTCCGTCCCCTGTGGGCTGGCAGCCTCTCTCATGTGCACAAATAGCTCTCTTGGCTTTCTCCATGGGAGCCCTTATCACACTGGACCACATTGTTCCCTCCCCTAGAGTGTACACTTTGTTTTTTTGAGATGGAGTCTTGCTCTGTCACCCAGGCCGGAGTGCAGTGACACTATCTTAGCTCACTGCAACCTCTGCCTCCCAGGTTCAAGCGATCCTCCTGCCTCAGCCTCCCAAGCAGCTGAGACTAGAGGCATGCACCACCATGCCAAGCTAATTTTGGTATTTTTAGTAGAGATAGAGTTTCACCATGTTGGCCAGGCTGGTCTGACCTCAAGTGATCCACCCCCCTCAGCCTCCCAAAGTGCTGGGATTACAGGCATGAGCCACCTCACCCGGTCAAGTGTACACTTCTTAATTGTCTGTTTGTTTTCAATCGCCGGCATCTAGTACAGCCCTTGGACACAGCATATGTTCAGTAAAAGCTTGCTAGCTTATTGAATAAAAAAAAAACTGAAAATGGCAGAAAAAATAGATTTTGTAGGAAAAATAAAATTCGTTTATTACAAATATTCTAGGGAAGAGTGTTAGCAGATATATCATAGCTGTGTTCCATGTTGAGATTTTTTTTTCTTTTTTTTTTTGCTGTAGTAGTTGTAATTTGATTTGGGTGCCATTCAAATCTTCATAATAAGTGGTGTTACATCTCATCTTACCCCATGTCTTCTAGCTCTGTATTAGCTAATCTTGCTTTTAAACATTCCTCTGAATGGAAATCTTTTCTTACATTATCATTACACAAACAACACATGGTCACAAAAAGTCACAAGTACAGATAAACTAAACAAAAAATAAACCTAAAACAAATTCTACCGTCAAATAATTACTGTTAACATTTTGGATGCATCCTTCTAAGTTTTCTTTTAACACAGACTTGAGATATAATTCACACACTGTATTAGTTGGCTAGGTCCATACGTTAGTCAGGGTTATCCAGAGAAACAGAACCAAGAAGATGTGTATTGAGAGAGAGAGAGGAAGAAATATATATTTTAAGGAATTGACTCACACAATTTTGTGTATGCAAGTTCAAAATCTGCTGACAGGCTGGAGACCCAGGGAAGAGTTGCAGTTCAAGTTCAAAGGCAGTCTGCAGAATTTCTTCTTACTCAGGGGAGGTCAGTTCTTATTTTCTTAAGGACTTCAACAGATTGGATGAGATTCAACCACATTTTGGAGGGTCATCTGCTTTACTCAAAGTCCATTGATTAAATGTTAATCTCATTTAACAAACACCTTCACAGAAACATCCAGAATAAGGTTTGACTAAATATCTAAATACTGTGGCCCAGCTAAGTTGACACATAAAATTGATTATCACAGACTCCCATAACAAAGTACTACAGACGGGGTGGTTTAAACAACAGAACTTTATTTTCCACAATTCTGGAGGCTAGATACCTGAGATCAAGGTGTTCATATGGTTGGTTTCTTCTGAAGCCTCTTTCTTTGGCTTGAGTCTTTTCCCTGTGTCTTCAAATGGTCTTCCCTCTGTCTGTTTCCTAATCTTCTTCTTTTCTTGTAAAGAAATCTATCATGTTAGATTAGGGCCTAATGACCTCATTTAACTTAATTAATTCTTTAAAGACTCTATCTTCAAATATGGTCACATTTTGAAGTACTGGGTGTTAGGACTTCAACATATGAATTTGGGGAACCTGTGTTAGCCCATAACACTTAAGGTACAATTCAATGTTTTTAACACTGAAGAAGGAGGATCACAGCCCTATTTATAATTGAGGAAACTGAGGCCTGGAGATTAGTCCAAGGCTACACAGCTAGAGTCCAGCAGAGGAAAACCACATGGCTTCCTTCAGGGGGGAATTTGAGATACTCAGTCACTTGCTCACTTGTACTTTTTTTTGTTTTGTTTTGTTTTGTTTTGTTTTAGAGACAGGGTCTCACTCCTATCACCCAGGCTGCAGTAGAGTGGTGTGATCTCAGCTCACTGCAGCCTCGACTTCTCAAGCTCTGGTGATCCTCCCACCTCAGCTTCCTCAGTAGCTGGGACCACAGGCATGCACACCCACACCTGGCTAACTTTTTGTATTTTTAGTAGAGATGGGGTTTCGTCATGTTGGCCAGGCTGGTCTTGAACTCCTGGGCTGAAGTGATCTGCCCACCTCAGCCTCTCAGAGTGCTAGGATTACAGGTGTGAGCCACTGTGTTTGGCTTGTACTGTTTTTTCAAGTGTCAAAATTAGAATTAATATCCTCAAGAATTTTTCCAGTTATGTAATATAAATTACACTTGTATAATTCTGCCATGGCATATCCCATAGATATACCAACTGTATGATTTGTGCTGCTAGATATTTGCTTCTTCTCTCTGGTTCATCAGCATGTTACAGTCATATCCTTCAGTGTCCTATTTATTACCCCTTGGTTGTATGTACAAATCACCCTTCTCAACTAGTGGAGAGCTATCCAAATCAAAGCATTAGCTTTTCACCCATACACATAAAGTTAGCTCCTAACATGAATATCAGGAAAGAACCACAATATTAATTGTTTGGAAATGCTCCAACATTATCCTCACTTGGAAGAGACAAACCAGTTAGTTGGATTTGCATTACTTAAAAAGGACAAAGCGAAATGTCAAGGTAAATTATGCAATGGGTTATGTAATTTTTAAATTAAAAAACAACAACAACAACAAAACAGAACGGGAGAATTTCCTTCCTAGTTATGTGCATCCTTACTGGTTACTCTGACTTTTTGTTACTTATTTACTAAAGTAACTTCAAGGACAGCATTTGGCAGTCACTCGCAAACCTCTAGCCCCAGAGTTTTCAAGCAATATCACTGTACGTTTTGAAGATGCCCACCTCAGTATACTACCGTTTTAATAGGACAAATAAATAAAGTTGTTCTTGGGTGGGGTTTCCCAAAGAAAGCATTGTAGGACACAAAGATTACAAAGGATTGAAAATGCTATTCACAATTTTGTACGACAGGGTAGCTGCTGGTAAGAAAAAGCGGGCTAGACGAATGTATTTTTGATGGAATCTAGTTGATTGGATTTAAGGGCCTCAAAAGTTAGCAACAATATATTCTGCATTGCTACAAACACAACTGTGTATTGTTTGTCCTCTCTGTAATTATATCAGAACAACCCTAACATCAAAGGATTGCAGAATTACATAGCAAACCCAGAATAGCCTGTGGTTTGGAAGCTGAATAGAGAGCCCAATTACCCAGGTCAAATATCTACCAGTGATATCAGTTTAGGGCCACACTCTGGCTTTACTTTCTGGTGCAAGGATATTCCAGGCCTAAAATCTGGCGACAGGCCACTACTTCTTGGGGCAAAAGTCATAGCCTGCTCAAAGTTGTTGCTCTTGTCCCATTCCAATTTATTCCCCTTCCAGCTTGATAAGCCAGTCTACACCCAAATTTCCAGCTCTTCAGTTTCAAGAATAGAACCAGATGGCTGGGCACGGTGGTTCATGCCTGTAATCCCAGCAGTTTGGGAGGTCGAGGTGGGTGGATCACCTGAGGTCAGGAGTTCAAGACCACCATGAGCAACATGGCGAAACCCTGTCTCTACTAAAAATACAAAAATTAGCCGGGCGTGGTGGCATGTGCCTGTAATCTCAGGTATTCGGGAGACCGAGGCACGAGAATCACTTGAACCTGGGAGGCAGAGGTTGCAGCGAGTCAAGATCATGCCACTGCACTCCCACCTGGGCAACAGAGCGAGCCTCTATCTCAAAAAAAGAATAGAACCAGAGATGTGAACCATTGTCATTCTAGACAAAAACGTGGATGCTACACAGGTATATGCATCTGCCTATTTGCTACACTCACCTCCCAAAACAGAAGCACAAACCTTGTCACTTCCTCACATAGGCAGCTATGAAGAATAACCTAAGCCAATTACTTAGGTTATTGTAGATAAGATTGTTTTTTGCTTATCTACGATGTAATTATCAATTAATAATAAAATTAAAAAGCTACCTGTATTAGAGTTCTCCAGGGAAACAGAACCAACTGTTCTGTTGGTAGAACAACTGATAGATAGATAGATAAAGAGACTTTCTTGCAATCTCTGCCTCCCAGGTTCGAGCAATTCTCATGCCTCAGCCACCTGAGTAGCTGGGATTACAGGTGTGCAGCATCACACCCGGCTAATTTTTGTATTTTTAGTTGAGACAGGGTTTTGCCATGTTGGCCAGGCTGGTCTCGAACTCCTGACTTCAAGTGATCTGCCCACCTCAGCCTCCCAAAGTGCTGGGACTACAGGCATGAGCCACTGCACCCAGTGCTTCCTTCCTTCCTTCCTTCCTTCTTTTTCTTTTTCTCTTTCCTTCCTTTTTGCCATCCAACCTTCCTTCCTCTCTCACTGTCTCTCTTTCTCTTTCTGTCTTACAAGGTGTTGGTTCATGTAATTATGGAAACTGAGAAATCCCACAATACGCCATTTGTAAGCTAGAGACCCAGGAAGACCGGTGGTGTGGTTTAACAACCTCAGCAAGTCAATTGTGTAGATTCCAGTCTGCATCTGAAGGCCTAAGAACCAGGAGCACTGAAGGTAGAAGATCAATTTCCCAGCTCAAGGGTCAGGCAGAGAGTGAATTCAGCCTTCCTCTGACTTTTTGTTCTACTCAGGCCCTCAAGGGGAATGATGTCCACCCACATTGGGGAGGAACAACTGCTTTAATCCTTTCACCAACTCAAATACTAATCTCATCCAGAAACAGCTTCACAGACACACTCAGAAATAATGTTTAATCAACTATCTAGATATCCCATGGCCCTGTGAGGTTAACCCATACAACTAGCCATCATACTACCATTAAGGACATAAATTGGTTTTCAGATGAACTCATTAAAATGTAGAATCCTGGCCGAACATAGTTGCTCATGCCTGTAATCCCAGAACTTTGGGAAGCTGAAGCAGGCGGATCACAAGGTCAGGAGTTCAAGACCAGCCTGACCAACATGGTGAAACCCCGTCTCTACTAAAAATACAAAAACTAGCTGGGGGTGGTGGCATGCACTTGTAATCCCAGCTACTCAGAAGACTGAGGCAGGAGAATCACTTGAACCCGGGAGGCAGAGGTTGCAGTGAGCCGGGATTGCACCACTGCACTCCGGCCTGGGCAACGACAGAGTGAGACTCCATCTCAAAAAAAAAAAAAAAAGCAGAATCCTGAAAGTACAGGACACATTCATATCAACAAGGACCCAGTTTCTTCAGCTCAACTTAGGGTTGGGGCTTCCTTCCCAATTCTCCTGTCTTGGTCTAATACCATCACCAATGTCTCAATCAGCCAAGCTTAAAATTCTAAAACTTGGTGTCATTTTTGACTCACTCTTCTTTTTTATCTCTCCTATCCCATGAGTCATCAACTTCTGGGCATCATTTCTTTGAAAAGTGTGATGTTTTCTCTTCTTCCGTTCTTTGCCAGTGCAGTCCTTAGTAACCACACACTGATTATAACATCGCTTACTCTAGGCTCCTCTGCATTCCAGCTGCCCATCACATCCTTGCCAAATATCCCTAGAACACCATCCCCACTGAGTCATTCCTTAGCTCAAACACCTAGAATGGTGGCTCTGTGGGACCTCTACAATATCAGTCTATAGTTCACTATCAGCTTTTCAAGTTTCTTCATAATTGAGCTTCCTCCAGGAGACTTTCTCCTTCTGGATGGCAAAGCTGGTCTTGCTGACCCTGTGCTGTAAGCCTGCACAGTATGTAACACGGAGTAGGTAGTGAGTAAATTACAGCCAAATGCATGGAGAAACATTGAAGCCCATGGAGTAGGTGACATCTCCCATTGCATTATAATTACTGATGTAATGTAAGGAGTGGTACAGATGTTTTGCTTTTGTACAGGTGAGAAAGCACAGAAAGGGCAGTTTGACAGGTCAGCGCTCTGCATGATCTTGTAAGTTGTGAGATCCTTCTTAGATGCAGAACAAGGAAACACAACTATTTCATGAGTACTTAGCAGTAATAGCACAGACTTAGAGAAAGTGATGTGAGACTTTTTAAAAAGTTTATGATGCATAATTTGACTTTATGATAAATATCCTGATACGAGCTCATCGACCTTTTTTTTGTCAGTTGTACTTACACACAAATCACAGTCACTATAAATAGGGCCACTTGAAAACAAAAATAAAGGACAAATGATTTTGGGCAAGCCACTTAACATTTCTGGGCCGCACATTCCTTTTTTTTTTTTTTTTTAAGAGAGACAGGATCGCTTTACAAACCCGGCTGAAGTGCGGTGGTGTGAAGTGCATAGCTCACTGCAGCCTCAAACTCCTAGGCTCAAGCAATCCTCCTGCCTCAGCCTTCCAAGTAGCCGGGACTACAGGCACATGCCACCACGCCCTGCAAATTCCTCATCTTAAAATGAGGAGGTGGCACTAACCAGATGATCTCTGTGTTTCCTTCAGTTCTGACATCATTTGGCTCCGTATGCAAAAAACTACCCCTCTGCTCCTTAAATCAGCAAGTTTATTAGTCTGAGCATTCAGTTTTAAGATTTCATAGGCCAGTAAAATTCCCTCGCCCCCAGTTTTTTTCCACAGGATTTTCAGAGCATTAGAAGTCTTTTATTTTTGTTGTTGTTGTTTCCACAGGGTTAGAAGTCTTTTATTTTTGTTGTTGTTGTTGTTATTTTTATTTTTATTTTTTTGAGACAGAGTTTCGCTCTTGTCACCCAGGCTGGAGAGCAATGGCACGATCTCGCCTCACCGCAACCTCCACCTCCCAGGTTCAAGCGATTCTCCTGCCTCAGTCTCCCGAGTAGCTGGGAGCTACTCGGCACCTGCCACCACGCCTAGTTAATTTTTGTATTTTTAGTAGAAATGAGGTTTCACCATGTTGGCCAGGCTAGTCTTAACTCCTGACCTCAGGTGATCCGCCCACCTTGGCCTCCCAAACTGCTAGGATTACAGGCGTGAGCCACCGCACCTGGCCAGAAGTCTTTTATTTTGACAAAAGAAGGAGTTTTTTATTCCTAGTCCCACCATCCTACAAATCATCACCATCATGTCATTTTAATAAACCATGTTAAGACCAGAAATTTAATCTCTGGATAAAAGATAATTATTGTGTTTAATACATTTTAAGTTTATGAAAAACTCATTGAAGCCACCTTATTTTTCGCATTTCACCATAGACTAGTGAAATCTTTGTCACAGGCTGATTCTGTTGTCATCCTGATTCAACACTTTTTTCTCTGTGTGACCCAGGATTAAATCCAGCTTCCCCTTTGCTACATAGAGATATGAGGAAATTCACCATTTTATCATCTATGCATTATAAAATCTAAAATATCAGCATTGGAAGGTTTATTAAATATAAATCCATCAGAAAGATATTTGCATTCTTTCTACTACACCTCAACCAGACAGTTATCACACTGACAGCTGATAGCCAGAGAGCTGTCTGGTTCTGAAGGTGAAGGATGGAATAATAATAGCCGGCTATATTTTAACATATGCATTTTACCAGCTTCCCTTTTACAAATCCCATATCAGTGATTTATGCACTCTGAAATGAGGCTGAGAAACATGGACATGGCTAAGTGCATACCTATGATGTAATACAGTTGAAATGTTCTGTCTCTGAAATATCTAGATTGTCTCCATTTTTCAATGTTCAGTGTAAATGTCTCCTCCTCCAGGAAGCCTTCCCCACCTCTCCAGCCAAAAGCAATCTGCCCTCTTTTGAACTTCCTGAGTATTATTTCACCCTATCATATGACACTTTCCAATTTCCTCCACTTTCGTGTTATGGTGAAATATGTGGAAATCTTATTTCCTCTACTAGATTGTAAAGTCCTTGGTGACAGGAATTATGTCTTTGGACATCATGTCTAGCCAGACACAGTTAGCCATGTATCCTCTAGGAAATGGGTTCTCAGTAAATCAAGGAAGAGATGAAGCAAGTGAAGAAGAAAAACTCTTTTGCATAAAGGAGAGGCCCCCCTGCTTGGAAAAATCTCTTTAAAGGGAATATTCAAGAGAAAGTGAGGGAGAAGGCCGGGTGCGGTGGCTCACGCCTGTAATCCCAGCACTTTGGGAGGCTGAGGCGGGCGGATCACCTGAGGTCAGGAGTTCAAGACCAGCTTGGCCAACATGGCGAAACCCCGTCTACTAAATATACAAAAATTAGCCGAACGTGGTGGCAGGTGCCTGTAATCCCAGCTGAGGGAGGCTGAGGCAGGAGAATCGCTTGAACCCAGGAGGCAGAGGTTGCAGTGAGCTGAAATCATGCCATTGCACTCCAACCTGGGTGACAAGAGCAAGACTCTGTCTTAAAAAAAGAAAGAAAGTGAGGAAGCAGAAGGCAAAAGTGAGTTGGGTTAAAAGCCAACTGATTAAGGAAAGAGATTGTGTCAAACCTAACAAGGAGCAGAGAGGAGTGAGAGGATGGCCAAGAGCCTATTATCTAGGTGGGTGATACTTGGCCCCATAGCCTGTGCTTCCACTTCTTCTCTCACCCGTTGCTTTTCAAGTCCTCTTACTGAATGGGTTCACTTGATACCCTTAAAGAAGCCAGAGCTTGGTCAGGCACGGCGGCTCATGCCTGTAATCCCAGCAATCCCAGCACTTTGGGAGGCCGGGGAGGGCAGATGGCTTGAGCTCAGGAGTTAGAGGCCAGCCTGGGCATTTGAAAAAAAATTAGTCAAGTGTGGTGGTACACACCTGTTGCCCCAGTTACTCTGGAGGCTGAGGTGGGAGGATCATTTGAGCCCGGGAGGTCAAGGCTGCAGTGAGCTGAGATCGGCCACAGCACTCCAGGCTGGGACAACAGAGCAAGACCCGGTCTCAAAAAAAAAAAAAGAAGAAGAAGAGGAAGAAGTCTGAGCTAGGCACGTGCAACAACCACAGGCAGACTTAAGCTCCAAGAAGCCATGTTAACTCCTTCCCTAGAAAGTCAGTATGGTCTGTATGAGAGCAGGAGAGCAATCAGCTGGCTCAGTAGAAACCTCTCCCCACTGCACATGAGCAGAATCCTTCCTGCAACAGAAATCTGGAACATCTTGTTCAGTGAAATCATTTCTCCTTCAAGAAAACCTATGCCAGTGCTTACGATGACAGACTATCCATCCCTGACATACGACTCTGTGTTGACACGGAAATGTGATCTGAGTCTGCAAGGGCCTTGGGGCAGGACCCTCTGTCTCTGATAGGACTAGAGGTTACTGCACTCATATATTGCCTATCAAGACCACCCTTCCTAATTTAGATTTTTTTTTTTTTGAGATGGGGTCTTGCTCTGTTGCCAGGCTGGTCTCAAACTTGTGGGCTCAAGCGATCCCTCCACCTTCCCGAGTAGCTGGGATTACAGGCTCAAATCACCATGCCCAACCCAATTTAGATCTTATTTTCTTTTTCTTTCTTTCTTGTTTTTTTTGTTTGTTTGTTTGTTTTTTGTTTGTTTTTTTTTTTGTGACAGAGTCTCGCTCTGTGCCCAGGCTGGAGTGCAGTGGCACGATCTCGGCTCACTGCAAGCTCCACCTCCCAGGTTCACGCCATTCTCCTGCCTCAACCTCCTGAGTAGCTGGGACTACAGTCGCCCACCACAACGCCTGGCTAAGTTTTTGTATTTTTATTAGAGACGGGGTTTCACCATGTTGGCCAGGATGGTCTTCATCTCTTGACCTCGTGATCCGCCCGCCTCAGCCTCCCAAAATGCTGGGATTACAGGCATGAGCCACCGCCACCAGCCTAGATCTTATTTTCATTTGATGCAAACTGGGCTTCAAACCAATGAGACGCATCAGTCCAGGCTTGGCTACCCATGACTAGTCTGTCTTCGTACAGCCAGCACCTCCAATTCAATTTGTCCAAAATAGAACCCTTCACCTTTCCACACGCTGGTTTTTCAATCCTTAACAAGTGTATCTATTTCCCAGGTTGGGAGGCCTTACAGACCTTTCCACTACTCAACCCCAAAGCTTGTTTCCTACCTGGGCCTACTCAGCTGCTGGAGTCTCCTCCCATCTTTGCTGCAACCTCCTGGGGTGAAGCCAGGGTTCCGCTCCTCATCCAAGGATTATCGCCAAAGTCAAAGTTAAGTCAAAGGAAAGAACATCCAATCCCTTTTCCTAGGGAGATTTTTTATCACCACTCCCATGGCACAGAAACCAGTGGTAAACTATAGATAAACTCATAGTTTGCTTCTGTTTCCAAAGGGAAGCTCACCAATGCCTCGTCACCTGCTTCCTTCTGACCTGACTTTCAACCCAGGACAATGCAAGCTTGCAGAACACACGGGCTGCTCTTTATCAAGCAGTCTGTTTGTGTTTCTAAGACTCTCCCTGATTCTATTTTTTGGGTTTTTTGTTGTTGTTGTTGTTGTTGTTGTTTTTGTTTTTTCAGACGGAATCTCACTCTGTCACCAGGCTGGAATGCAGTGGCACAATCTCAGCTCACTGCAACCTCTGCCTCCCAGGTTCAGGTGATTCTCCTGCCTCAGCCTCCCAAGTAGCTGGGACTACAGGTGTGCACCACCGCGGCTGGCTAATTTTTGCATTTTTAGTAGAGACAGGGTCTCACCATGTTGGCCAAGCTGGTCTCGAACTCCAGGCCTCAGTTGATCTGCCTGCCTTAGCCTCTCAAAGTGCTGGGCCTCCCTGATTCTGTTACTCTGCCTGACCAAAGAATGATCACTTCCCATTTTCTCACATCTCTTTGAAAAACCAATTACTCTTAAAACTTTAGAAAAATGCCTCCCTCTCTCTGTCAAACTTGCAGAGCTCTGTGTTCCATCTCTTCCTTTCCATTCCCATTCCCCTGGTCTAGTCTAGGGTATTGTTCTGCCCCCCTGCATGGTCACCTGGTTCCTGATATCACTCCAGAATGATACTTCTAAACCACATTTTGATCATGTCACTACTGTCACCCCATTCCCCTGCAACCTCCAAAAACTCTTACTAACTCTCCATTGCTTGCAGAACAAAGACCAAATTATTTTGCATGGTATTGAAGGCTTCCACATTTGAGCCCCAACCTGCCAATCTAGTCTTGCTTACATTCTCATGTTCCAAATTCCTGCTAACAGAACAAGCTCTAAGATTTCACATCTACTTCTCTGTCTGGGATTCATTTTGACCTATCAGAACTATGGCTATCCTTCAAGACTCAGATAAAATGACAAATGACATCTACTACACAAGCCTTCCTTGATATTCCCTACCTGAAATGTTTTCCCCCTATTCCTGGCACTTCCACGAAACTCCCCCTTAAAAGCATTTGTCACCTTTTACTTTGTATTACAGTAACTTGTGCACACAGCCCAGTTCTTATCCCAAATTGCAAACTCCACAAGGCCAAGGACAGTGTTATTGAATTTTATATCCTTTTCAATCCCTAGTACACTCCCTTTCATAAAGTTACTTAATGAAGTATTTATTAAATCCATTAATCCAGCTGGGTGCAGTGGCTCATGCCTGGAATCCCAGCACTTTGGGAGGTTGAGGTAAGCAGATCACTTGAAGCCAGGAGTTAGAGACCAGCCTGGCCAACATAGTGAAACCCTGTCTCTACTAAAAATACAAAACCCTGCCTCTACTAAAAATACAAAAATTATGCACCTATAGTCCCAGCTACTCAGGAGGCCGAGGCACAAGAATCACTTGAACCCGGGAAGTGGAGGTTGCAATGAGCCCAGATTGCACTACTGCACTCAAGCCTGGGCAACACAGCAAGACTCTGTTTCAAATAAATAAATGAAAAAGAAAGAAAAATTCATTAATACACTAGTGGTGAATGTTGTCAACAACTTTTTTTTATAGTTAAGTAACTTCAACTTTAAACTTTTTAAATTTGCACGTTTTGTCCAGAAATGATGTTAATCATTTATCATACAGCCATATCCTCAGTCCAGAGGTTAATCTATGCAGAAAGGAGCTTTCATTATACATCCAAGTGAGTTACATTTCAGATAACTGGGTATTAGTGCCTACTTGGCACTTTTCATAAGAATCAATTCTTTTGTATTCCCTATGAGTCAGGGGAGGAGAGGAAACCAGAAGGATAAAGGAACATATTCAAGTTCCCCAGCAAATGAGGTCAGAGATTAGATTTAGGGCTTTGTAAGGTTGAGGCAAAGGTTATGTTGAGATTCCCAGAGTGCTGGGTCTCAGAGCAGTCAGTGAGTCAACTGCGAAGGCGCTGAGTAACGAACTACGAGATCTGAGCGGCATCTCACACAGGACACTGAAGAAAGGCATTTTGTAGACGGATGACTGCCCTGCCAGTGTGGTGGGTGAAAAGGGGGAGTTCTGGCCGGCAGTGTGGCCCTTGCCTGCAGTGAGTCTTAAGGAGACTCATTTACTTACCTGTCCAAGTCTCACTTCACCTTCCAAGAAGGAAAAATGTTGAACTTAGGTAACCAATAGTCCCTTTCTAGCTTTCAAGCTGTGGTAGAGGAATTCATTCACTTAGTAGTGAATGTTCTGAGCAAGTGGCTTTTTACATCCCTGGGAAGTACAAAAGAGCCTAAGGGCAATGGCCAGGGCAAAACTAACACCTGAAAAGAAATTAACAGCTCAGTGGGGAATAGAACTGGGTAGGAATAAAACAGGACCAACTCCTGGAGAGTCTGGAGAGGCAGGCTGTGAAATCTGACCTTGACTTAGAAGAGGGAGCAGAGGGGGAGGCTGGTAGGTAATAAAGAGGGGAAACAATGGACTTCAGACTTTGAACAAAACATCCCTCATGTCATCTGAGCCTCAAAGTATACTAAGAATTATGCAAGATACAGGGGCAGCCATCAGGTTCGATCCACATGTGAATCAAATTATTTCAGGCCCCCCAACAATAATGCCTCAACTGAATACCTTGATGGGGGATTAATTCCAGGTCCTCATCTGGGCTATCCAGCTCCAGGAACTTAAGCTGGCATTACACCAGTACTGGCTTTGTATGGCACTTCCCCACACTCAAGAAAGAGGAAGAACCTGAAATGGGAGAAGTCAAACGTTTACCCAGACTTCTGATTTAAGGTGCCGTGCCTCTGTACTGCCTTGACCTGGGGGCATGATATGGTCAAAGTGCTATTTTTGAAAGCTAAATTAGCTGGGTGTGGTGGCTCACGCCTGTAATCCCAGCACTTTGGGAGGCTGAGGCGGGCGGATCACCTGAGGTCAGGAATTCAAGACCAGCCTGGCCAACATGGTGAAACGCCCGTCTCTACCAAAAAAAAAATACAAAATTTTGGCCAGGCGTGGTGGCTCACGCCTGTAATCCCAGCACTTTGAGAGGCTGAGGTGGGTAGATCACGAGGTCAAGAGATGGAGACCATCCTGGCCAATATGGTGAAACCCCATCTCTAATAAAAATACAAAAAATTGGCAGGGCATGGTGGCACGTGCCTGTAGTCCCAGCTACTCAGGAGGCTGAGGCAGGAGGATTGCTTGAACCCAGGAGGCGGAGGTTGCAGTGAGCCGAGATCGCACCACTGCACTCCAGCCTGGCGACAGAGCAAGACTCTGTCTCAAACAAACAAACAAAAATACAAAAATTAGTCAGCCGTGTTGGTGCGCACCTGTAATCTCAGCTACTCGAGAGGCTGAGGCGGGAGAATCACTTGAACCCAGGAGGTGGAGGTTGCAGTGAGCCAAGATCACACCACTGCACTCCAGCGTGGGCAACAGAGCAGAAAGAAAGAAAGAAAGAAAGAAAGAAAGAAAGAAAGAAAGAAAGAAAGAAAGAAAGAAAGAAAGAAAGAAAGAAAGAAAGAAAGAGAAAGAAAGAAAGATAAGTTAAGCAACCATTTGTAAGGTGGGCAAGCATTGGAAGAGGAGGAAGACAGAAATATGGCCAGTTAGGAGGTATGACAATTAATAAGGGCTGGAGAAGGCAATGTTGTCCTTCAGTTGCAGTGAGCCAAGATCACACCGCTGCTCTCCAGCATGGGCAACAGAGTGGAAAAAAAAAAAGAAAGAAAGGTAAGTTAAGCAACCATTCGTAAGGGGGCAAGCATTGGAAGATGAGGAAGACAGAAATGTGGCCAGTTAAGAGGTATGACAATTAATAAGGGCTGGAGAAGGCAATGCAAAGACAGGAAGCAGGTGACAAATGCATTATAGGGGAAAAAGGAAAAATCCTTTTCAGATTCCACTGACATCTATTGAACACTTATTCTATTTCTTTTTTCTTTTTCTTTTTTTTTTTTTTGAGATGGAGTCTCGCTCTGTTGTGCAGGCTGAAGTGCAGTGGTGCAGTCTTGGCTCACTGCAACCTCTGCTTCCCAGGTCCAAGCGATTATCCTGCCTCAGCCTCCTGAGTAGCAGGTTATAGGCATGTGCCACCATGCCCAGCAAATTTTTGTATTATTAGTAGAGGTGGGGTTTCACCATGCTGGCCAGGCTGGTCTTGAACTCCTGACCTCAGGTGATCCGCCAGTCTCAGCCTCCCAAGGTGCTAGGATTACAAGCGTGAGCCACCGCACGCGGCCTCTTATTCTATTCCTAGTTATACTCTTAAGTGCTTTCATGTGCTCTTTAAATTTGGTCTTCAGAACGATCCTACAGAGATAAATAAGTTTTGTAAGAGATATTGAGAGAGTTGCCGTGGTCCATAGCTAGTAAGTGGTAGAGCAGAATTTGAATCCAGGCATCCTGATTCCAAGTCCCGTATTCTCTTCATGACATTATGGATCTAGAGAAGTGGCATTTAAAGAAATGGCACTGCTGGGAGGAGTGACCCGCAGAGGGGAAATACACTGGCTTTGATTTGGATCTGAGCTGTGGTAGGATATCCAATTGCAGATGTTCCATACTGACCTGGCTCACGTCTTGCTTTCCATCCTGACTCACATAAAAACCAGTGACCTTCACTGCTTGACTCCCTCTGGATCACATTGTATCTCGGCCATCTCAGGCAACTGTTCCACTTAAAACCTCGCTTTCTGTCTACAACTCCCCAACTTTCCAGGCCTCCAGCTCTCTCATTCCTATTGCAAACACCGAAATGCCTTTGACTTTTTAGAAACATCAATCCCTTGATATTTTTATTTTCTCCCAGTCTTTTTTGTTTTGTTTTGTTTTTGAGACGGGCTCTCACTCTGTCACCCAGACCGGAGTACAGTGGTGTGATCACAGCTCACTGTAACCTCAAGTTCCTGGACTCAAGCAATCCTCCTGCCTTAGCCTCCTGAGTAGCTAGGACTACAGGTGCACAACACCACTCCTGGCTAATTTTACTTTTATTGATTTTTTGTAAAGATAGGGGCTCACTGTGTTGCCCAGGCTGGATTTGAACTCCTGGGCTAAAGCAAGCCTCCTGCCTTAGCCTCCCAAAGAGTACTGGTCTCCCAGTCTTTTTTTTTTTTTTTTGAGACAGAGTCTCACTCTGTCGCCCAGGCTGGAGTGCAGTGGGGCGATCTTGGCTCACTGTAACCTCTGCCTCCCAAGTTCAAGCAATTCTCCTGCCTCAGCCTCTCGAGTAGCTGGGATTACAGGTGTCTGCCACTATGCCCAGGTAATTTTTTGTATGGGATGGGGTTTCACCATGTTGGCCAGACTGGTCTCAGACTTCTGACCTCGTGATTCACCCGCCTTGGCCTCCCAAAGTGCTGGGATTACAGGCATGAGTCACCATGCCTGGCCCCAGTCTTTTTTTTATTAGTTTCTCCAGACGTCTCTATCTCTCCAAATAACCCCAGATGCCTTAGCTCATTATCCAAAGCCTGCTTTTGCCTTTGATTTCCCAGTACCCCAATGGAGAAGTATAGATGTTACTCTGTAACATCTCTCAGACAATACCCCAATCCTGGCTGGATGTTACAACCTGTCTTCACCTTTACTTAGTTGCCAGAGGAAACTTTCTCAGTCTTGCAGAGAACACTCACAATCTCCAACTTCAGCTGGGCCCTGAGCACCCCTCAATTCTTTCCCTGCCCAGGGTCTCTCCCTCATTGCCTCCTATTTCATAGAAAAAGCCTGAGCGCATCACACCTTCTGTCTCCATCATCCTCCTACCTATAAATGTAGCAACATCCACAGCCTTGCCACTGCTTTCCCTCCCCTCAACAGAGAAGCCACTGTCCCTTCTGCCCAAGGCCAGGACCTGCCATCCTGGGCCTCCCAGGATTCTGCTCCTTCACACCACTGGGTGTCATCTCTCTTCCTCTGCTGCCTCCTTTCTGTCAGCTTCTAACATGCTCCAACCTCTCCTCCTACACCTCGCAACTTCTCCATCCCCGCTTCTCCAAACTTCTCAAAGGAGAGAAAGCCTTGACTTCCTCACCTCACACCTGCTTCTCAACCTGCTGCAGTCTGACTCTCACTTCCATTAGCTCTGGAAACTATACCCCTAAGATCTTAAATGCCCTCCTAATTGACACATCTTATTTTTATCTTCCTGGGCCCCTCTGCTCCTTTTTTAAAATTTTTTATTTTAAATTCTGGTCAAATACACATAACATAAAATTTACTGTCTGAACAATATTTACGTGTACAGTTCAGTAGTGTTACATATATTCACATTGTTGTGCAAACCCATTAAACAGCAAGTACCCACTCTCCCCTCTCTTCCAGCCCCTGGCAACCACCATTCTACTTTCTATCTCTATGGATTTGACTATCCTAGATACCTCATACCAGTAGAATCATACAGTATTTGTCTGTTTGTGTCTGGCTTATTTCACTTAGCATAATGTCTTCAAGGTTCACCCATGTTGTGGGATGTGTTATAATTTCCTTCTTTCTTTTTTTCTTTTTTTTTTTTGAGATGGAGTTTCACTCTTGTTGCCCAGGCTGGAGTGCAATGGCGCGATCTCAACTCACTGCAACCTCCACCTTCCAGGTTCAAGCGATTCTCCTGCCTCAGCCTCCCAAGTAGCTGGATTACAAGCATGCGCCACCACGCTGGGCTAATTTTGTATTTTTAGTAGAGACGGAGTTTCTCCATGTTGGTTAGGCTGGTCTTGAACCCCCAACCTCAGGTTGATCCACCTGCCTCGGCCTCCCAAAATGCTGGGATTACAGGCATAAGCCACTGCACCTGGCCTAATTTCCTTCCTTTTTAAGGCTGAATAATATGCCATTGTATGGATGAACAATATTTTGTTCATTCATTCATCTACTGATGGACATTTGGGTTGCATACCCTGTTGGCTACTGTGAATAATGCTATGAACATGGCCATACAAATATTTCTTCTAGATCTGGCTTTCAATTCTTGTGGACATATACCCAGAAGAGGTATTGCTGGATCATATGATCTGCTCCATGTTTTTTTGTTTTGTTTTGTTTTGTTTTTTGTTTTTGAGATGGAGTTTCACTCTTGTCACCCAGGCTGGAGTGCAATGGCACGATCTCAGATCACTGCAACATCTACCTCCCAGATTCAAGCGATCCTCCTGCCTCAGCCTCCTGAGTGGCTGGGATTACAGGCATGCACCATCACACCTGGCTAATTTTGTATTTTTAGTAGAGATGGGGGCTTCTCCATGTTGATCAGGCTGGTCTGGAACTCCCAAACTCAGGTGATCCACCCACCTCAGCCTCCCAAAGTGCTGGAATTATAGGCATGAGCCACCGCACCTGGCTGCTCCATGTTTTAAAGGCCATCATTAGGCCAGGCATGGTGGCTCACGCCTGTAATCCCAGCACTTTGGGAAGCGGAGGCGGACGGATCACAAGGTTAGGAGTTCAAGACCAGCCTGGCCAACCGGTGAAACCCTGTCTCTACTAAAAATACAAAAAAAAATTAGGCGGGTATAGTGGTGTGTGCCCGTAATCCCAGCTACTCGGGAGGTTAAGGCAGGAGAATCGCTTGAAGCCAGGAGGCAGAGGTTGCAGTGAGCCAAGATTGCGCCATTGCACTCCAGCCTGGGCGACAGAGAAAGACTGTCTCAATAATAATAATAATAATAATAATAATAATAATAATAATAATAATAATAATTTTTGAAAAAGGCCATCATTGCTTCCTTCCTGAAGCTCCCTGCTACATTGTCTCCATAAGACACAGTCCTTATTCTTACCTTCAGTTCTCTTGGCACCCTTCTTACCCTTCCATCTCCTCCTCTGCAGGTTTTCCCTCTGCCTGCCCTAGGGGTCTGAATCAGAGTCCAATCAGAAAAACAGATGTTTCCCTATAAAAAGAGGGTGTTCAATACAGGAAATTGATGAAATAGCCATTGGAAAGCTGAAAGAATACACAGGGGAGTGTTGAGATAGCCCAGATCAATAACTGCAGGAAGCCACCCCCAGTCCTAGGGCTGAAAAACAAAGAGGTGAGGTTCACCCCCGCCTCTAGAGGCTCTCAGAGACCTGTCTCCCTTACTGCACAGCTGGGCTTTGACCCTTGAATTAGAGAATTAGAGACAGGGTTTTCCAGAGAAACAGAACCAAGAGGAGAAAGAGAGAGAAAAATAGAAAAAAAGAAAGAAAGAGAGAGAAAGAAAGAAAGAAAGAAAGAGAGAGAAAGAAAGAAAGGAAAGAAAGAAAGGCAGGCAGGCAGAGAGGCAAGCAGATGGGCAGACAGACAGATAAATAGATAGGAGAGAGAGAGAGAGAATTTGTTGGCTCACACAATTGTGGAGGCAGAGAAGTCCCACAATGTGTCATCTGCAAGCTGGAGAGCAAGGAAACCCCATGGTATAATTCCATCTGAGGCCAAAGGCCTGTGAATGGGAGCCTGGGAAAGGGTGAGGGGGAGTGCCAGGGTTGGTGTAAGTCGCAGAGTCCAAGGACCCAAGACTCAGGATCTCTGATATCCAAGAGCAGAAGATGGACATCCAAGGGCAGGAGAAGCTGGATGCCCCAGCTCAAGCAGAGAGTAAAGTCTCCTTTCCTCTGTCTTTATGTTCTATTCGGGCCCTCAACAGATTGGATGATGCCTTTTCACACTGGTGAGAGCAAATCTTTACTGAGCCTACTGATTCAAATACTAATGTCTTCCTGAAACACCCTCACAGACACATCCAGAAATAGGGGGAGACTGGAAAAAAAAGTTTGCAAACCTCAACCATAGCCTCAAAGAACAGAGTCCAGAAGGACAGATTTGAAGCCAAGAGACAATACACAGATGATGAGCCTGGGTCTCTGTCCTGGGTTCACCATTCTTCTCACTACATTCACTTTCTAGGAGGGATCTCAGTTTTCCAGGAGTAAACTCTCATGCTTCCAACCCTACCTATATGCCAGTGACATCCAAGTCCATTTGTCCAATGCAGACCTTTCTTCTGAGCTTTAGAAACATTTCTTCACCAGTTGCCTGCTGGGAATGTCCACCCTGATGGCCTTCAAATTAAACAGGCTACAAACAGGACTTGTCATCTTTCCTGCTTGACCCACCTCCACTCTTCGGTTCTGCAATTATGTCTGAGCACGGTGGTTCATGCCTGTAAACCCAGCATTTTGGGAGGCCGAGGCAGGAGGATTAGTTGAGCTCAGGAGTTCGAGACCAGCCTGAGCAACATGGTGAAACAGTGTCTCTCCCAAAAATACAAAAATTAGCTGGGCATGGTGGCATGCACTTGTAACCCCAGCTGTTCAGGAGGCTAAGGTGGGAGGATCGCTTGAGCCCAGGAGGTGGAGGCAGCAGTGAGCCCTGGTTGCACCACTGCACTCCAGCCTGGGGGACAGAACAAGACCCTGTCTCAAAAAAAAAAAAAAAAATTAATGGATTTCTCCACCCCCATCCCAAATGGGTTAGGTGGGTGTCTCTTCTTTGTGCTCCCATTATACACTGTAATACTTTTTTTTTTCTTTTGAGACAGTGTTTCACTCATGCTGCCCAGTCTGTAGTGCAATGGTGCAGTCTTGACTCACTGCAACCTCTGCTTCTCAGGTTCAAGCAATTCTCCTGCCTCAGCCCCCTGAGTAGCTGGATTACGGGCATGTGCCACCATGCCCAGCTAATTTTGTATTTTTAGTAGAGGCAGGATTTCATTATGTTGGTCAGTCTGGTCTTGAACTCCTGACCTCAGGTGATCCACCCACCTCAGTCTCCCAAAGTGTTGGGATTACAGGCTTGAGCCACCATGCCCAGCCTGTAACACTTCTTTTATAGCACTGACATTATAATTAACTGTAGATGTATCTGTCTCCCACCTCTCTTCACCTCTCTGCCACCTCCTGAGAGCTCTGTCATGTCAGGGACAATCGTATATTTGTTTGAAACCAAGTAGGCACTCCAAAGGTGTTTGCTGACAGAATGGTGCCAACTGGGGGAAAAGGACTGGATCAAAAGTAAAAACTCACAGTGGGGCACCCAGACGTGAGAGTCCTCTCAGTAGAGGTAAGTTTAGAATTGAACCTTGGGGATCACCCCTAATTATAAAAACAAGGGAGAGGAAATGGCAAAGATGAGGCAAGAGATCCAGAAGAGTCCTGGGCCAGGGGAACCAAAAAAGGTGTTTCCAGGCCAGGTGCAGTGGCTCACGCCTGTAATCACAGCACTTTGGGAGGCTGAAGCAGGCAGATCACCTGAGTTCAGGAGTTCGAGACCAGCCTGGCCAACATGGTGAAACCCCATCTCTACTAACAATACAAAAATTAGCTAGGCATGGTGGCAGGCACCTGTAATCCCAGCTATTCGAGAGGCTGAGGCAGGACAGTCGCTTGAACCCGGAGAGGGCGGAGGTTGCAGTGAGCCAAGATGGAGCCACTGCACTCCAGCCTGGGCAACAGAGCAAGACCCCACCTCAAAAAAAAAAAAAAGTGTTTCCAGAAGGAAGGGAAGATCAGCTGGGCCAAATTTGGCTGAAAGAATCAGGAAGTTGACAACTGAGAAAAGGTTTGAATGTCACCAAAAAAGAGGAACTTTTGCAGTTTTGAAAAAGTTGTGGGGATAGAAGCCAGCTTCCCTGAGCTGCAGACGCGACTGCTTTCACAGGAGTCTGTAGGCTGCTTGTGGAAATGGCTTGGCATAAGGAGGTGAGTTAAGTTCCCCCATTTGGATGGAGTACAGTGAGCCCCAGAATGTTATTTCTCATATTTTCTTCTCCTTTCTGCCCCAATAAGTACAAAATGGGCTGAGAGTCACAGGGTTTGTGACCCGACAACAGTTCCATTTCCCTTTCCTCACTGTTGGCATAATGCCTTTTGAATATTATTTTCACAACTGAGGCCAGGTGCGGTGCCTCACGCCTATAATCCCAGTACTTTGGGAGGCCGAGGCTGACAGATCACCTGAGGTCAGGAGTCCCAGACCAGCCTGGCCAACATGGTGAAACCCCATCTCTACTAAAAATACAAAAAAAATCAGCCAGCGTGGTGGTTCGTGCTTGTAATCCCAGCTACTCAGGAGGCTAAGGCATGAGAATTGCTTGAACCTGGGCGGCACAGGTTACACTGAGCCAAGATCGTGCCGCTTCACTCCAGCCTGAGCGACAGAGCGAGACTCTGTCTCAAAAAAAGAAAAAAAAAATATTTTCACAGCTGGCATAAAATGAAATCTTATTCCTTTCCCAACCTTACATGAAGATGACTATTGCCCACTAATGCCTATTCAGAGAATGTAAATAAAACATAAACAAGGGCCAGGCACAGTGGCTCACGCCTGTAATCCCAGCACTTTGGGAGGCCAAGGCGGGCGGATCACCTGAAGTCAGGAGTTCAAGACCACAGACCACCCTGACCAACATGGTGAAACCCCATCTCTACTAAAAATACAAAAATTAGCTGGGCTTGGTGGTGCATGCCTGTAGTACCAGCTACTCAGGAAGCTGAGGCAGGAGAATTGCTTGAACCTGGGAGGCAGAGGTTGCAGTGAACCCAGATCATGTCACTGCACTCCAGCCTGGGTGACAGAGTGAGACTCTGCCTCAAAAAAAAAAAAAAAATATATATATATATATATATATATACACACACATATGTGCATATATATATATACACATATGTGCATACATATGTATATATATGTGTATATACATGTATATATGTGTATATATGTATATATGTGTGTGTGTATATATATACACACATATATGTCATTTTTCTTCACAAAAGAAGCTAAAATATATTTTTGTACCAAAAATAAAGTTGTAAACTGCTTTTTAAAAAATTCTCTGTGGGAGGCTTCCAAAAACATATTCTACAGCAATTATTCTGAAAGTCAGTATGTCAGAAATAAATTACTTTCTTGACCTAACAATATGTGCCCCTGGCACAAGGAGAGACATAAACAAATTCCTCTTCACGTGGAACAGAAGATAGCTAAGACAAGTTCCCTAAATTATAAACCTTGGAGGCTGGGAAATTTGGCCAGTTTTCAACTTGAAAGCAACCTCTGCCATGTTAATCAGTTAAACCTGCGTTTGTGTCATAGTGTGGATTCACCCAGTAACTGGAAAGCCCAGGGAATGTAACATTGTCCCTGGCAAAGCTCAATAAATGGAAAGAGTGGAGTTTACTGAAAGTCACAAAACACCTGTTGACGGAGAATGTCCCCACTTCACCTTGAAATTGGGGATCTGACAAAAGAAATTGCTACAGGAAATTGTTTTCCATGATCACAAGTTGAACTCATAAATTGCTGACAGATAAAACAGGGTTCCTAGTTGAACTTAGATAAAAACTGATAGCCTGGTAAAAGAGTTCTTAACCATAGGTGGTATGTGAACTTGGACTGGGAAAAATATACAAACAGTCCGAGACTTTAGATTTTTTAACTTTATGATAGTGGGATAGTTATACATATTCAGCAGAAAACATTCTTCAAGTATCCATACAACCATTCTATTTTTCACTTCAGTACAGTATTCAATAAATTGCATGAGAAAGTCAACACATTATTATAAAATAGGCTTTGTGGACAGGCACAGTGGCTCATGTCTGTAATCCCAGCACTTTGGGAGGCCGAGGCAGGTTGATCACTTGAGGTCAGGAGTTTGAGACCAGCCTGGCCAACATGGTGAAACCCTGTCTCTACTAAAAATACAAAAAGTAGCCGGGCGTAGTGGTACACACCTGTAATCCCAGCTACTCGGGAGGCTGAGGCGGGAGAATTGCTTGAACCCGGGAGGTGGAGATTGCAGCGAGCTGAGATCACGCCATTGTACTCCAGCCTGGGTGACAGAGCCAGACTTCGTCTCAAAAATAAAATAAAATAAAATAAAATAAAATAAAATAAAATAAAATAAAAAAGATTTTGTGCTAGGTGATTTTGCCCAAATGTAGGCTAACGTAAGTGTTCTGAGCAAACTGAAGGTAAGTGAAGTTAAGCTATAATGTTCAGTA
Source organism: Gorilla gorilla gorilla (assembly GCF_029281585.2). NCBI lineage: Eukaryota > Metazoa > Chordata > Mammalia > Primates > Hominidae > Gorilla > Gorilla gorilla. The sequence goes on from NC_073241.2 coordinate 80,151,824, forward strand.
GGCTAGGTGAATTAAATGTATTATCAACTTAACAATATTTTTATGATGGGTTTATCAGGTTATAGCCCCATCAGAGGTTGACGAGCATCTGTATTTATTTACACTAATTTCTAACTGGAATTTAACATTTTCTTCAATTATCAATGTAGGGAACAAATTGCTAGAATTAACAAAAACTACAGATTTTTTTTTTTTTTTTTTTTTGAGACGGAGTTTCGCTCTTGTTGCCCAGGCTGGAGTGCAATGGTGTGATCTCGGCTCACCACAACCTCTGCCTCCCAGGTTCAAGCGATTCTCCTGCCTCAGCCTCCCGAGTAGCTGGGATCACAGGCATGTGGCACCACACCCGGCTAATTTTGTATTTTTTTAGTAGAGACGTGGTTTCTCCATGTTGGTCAGACTGGTCTCGAACCCCCAACCTCAGGTGATCTGTCCACCTTGGCCTCCCGAAGTACTTGGATTACAGGCGTGAGCCACCGTGCCCAGCCGAAATTACAGATTTTTTTATGTCACTTTACAGTAGTTGCAGATATTAGGTTGGTGCAAATGTTATTGAGGTTTTTGCCATTGAAAGTAATAGCAAAAACCACAATTATTTTTGCACCAACCTAATACTTTGAAATATCATTATTACTAGTTATTAGAGCCACTGTTATTTAATGCATTAAAAAGTAGCATATATATTATTATACCAGAAATTTGGGGGTTAAAAAATTATTCTGGTAACTTTATTTCAGTATAATTGGATTCTGTGGTTATTCTATGTATTTTGTTTTACGCATTTAATAAAACATTCTGAGGAGTCTGTAGGCTTCATCAGACCGCTGATGTGTCCAGCACACCAAAAAGTTTAGGAACCCTTGATCTAGTACTTTATGAATAAAGTTTTTAGGCTATCATCTTTTAGTTGCAGGCACAAAGATATGAACAAGAAATTCTATTTGCACCATTTGGTGGCCTTAATTAGTTGGAATCTAGATTATCCTTTTTGCAAAGTAGTGTTATTTAGGAATAATCATTTAGTCTATGTCCTGTACATCTTATTTACAATTTTGGTTTTACAATCTAAGTACAATTCCTGTTCTGGGATTTTTTTTCCAGATATCAGCCAGAGATTTTGCCTCTATCCTATTTAGTGAAACCTTCTACCTCTTGCCTTGTTCATTGCTACACATCTAGTGAATAGTGCAATACAATTATACTGCTCATGGTTTAAGCAGAACATGTGGTTCAAGTGCAAGGAAGGAAAGACATACTACTTTCCTTTGGATGCCTGTTAATCAGGAATGCTCCCAGTTAATTTCTGGGGCTGGTGCAGACCCCAAAATGGCCAAGTCCCAAGGTGAAACACCGGAATTGAGTCAAACCTCTAAAGAGGTCTTGGAGTCCCATAGACATTCCTAAGGTGACTAACGGCCATGAGAAGAACATTTGGAAGGATCTTCAGCGCAGGAGCACAGCTTGCTGTGGGAGGCAGTTCAATTCAGAAAGCACATCAGAAGGCTAGTAAGTTTAAAGTAAAAAACTACTGGGGCCAGGCATCGTGGCTCACACCTGTAATCCCAACACATTGGGAGGCTGAAGTGGGCGGATCATTTGAGCCCAGGAGTTCCAGGCCAGCCTGGGCAACATGGTGAGACACCATCTTTAATAAAAATACAAAAAATTAGCTGGGCATGGTGGCACATGCCTTGTAATCCCAGCAACTCGGGAGGATGAGGCAGAAGAATTCTTGAACCCAGGAGCTGGAGGTTGCAGTGAGCCAAGATTGCGCCGCTGCACTCCAGCTTGGGTGACAGAGTGAAACCTTGTCTCAAAAAGAAAAACCTATTGGCAGGGAAGGCACACCTAGGAGGTTTCTTTTGTGGTTCGACCACATCTTGTTCATGTAAAATATTTGAAAGATTCAATGTACAATGTCAAAGCTGTTTTTAGGGTTCTGATATCCCATGCACAAAAGAACTTACCATTTGTTGCTTAGCAGGAAAAGATACTGGATAATCAAACACAATTTATCTATTTTGGTGTCCTTAAATGACTGTACCTGTTGTAACTGCTCTCTTGGCCAGAGAAATTATGAACACTTTACAGAAAAATGTCCCTGTACTGCCCCCAAGAGATCGAATCTCAGAGGTAGCTTTTCAAACCCACATAGTCTAAGAGCTTTGAAGCCTGCAGGGCCTATTAAAGACATTTATGTAGAATTAACTTCAAGATACCAGGAATACTATTTGGGTGATCAAAGTAAATATTCTTGGGATTTTTTTTTCCTCAGACATCAACCAAAAACTGTATCTATCCTATTTGGTGCTTAGTTCATTATTACACATCTAGGGAAGGAACAGTAAAATTGTAATGCTCATGGTTTAAGCATAGCATATTCTCAGTGTAGGAAGAAAAAGAACAACTGTGCATTTGTCTTGGCACACGACCTTTTGGAAGGTAAAGAGCATACCATGGGCTTCTCATTATCCCCTATCTAGAAACAAGTCTGCTTACAGCAGTGTGAGTTCACAGAATCGAGCACTTCAGAGGTCCTCCGTATTTCTCAAACATGACTGTGCCCTGGGCATGCTGTTGCAGTGCAAATCCTGATGCAGTGAGCCTGGAGTGGCTTTTTCTTTTTTTTTCTTTTCTTTTTTTTTGAGACGGAGTCTGGCTCTGCCGCCCAGGCTGGAGTGCAGTGGCCCAATCTCGGCTCACCGCAACTTCCGCCTCCCGAATTCAAGTGATTCTCCTGCCTCAGCCTCCCGAGTAGCTGGGACTGCAGGCGTCCGCCGCCATGCCCAGAAATTTTTTTTTTTTTTTTTAGTAGAGACAGGGTTTCACCGTGTTAGCCAGGATGGTCTCGATCTCCTGACCTCGTGATCCGCCCGCCTCAGCCTCCCAAAGTACTGGAATTACAGGCGTGAGCCACCGCGCCCGGCCCTGGAGTGGCTTTTTCTGACAAGCTGCCTAGTGATGCCAGAATTGCTGTTTCTGGAGTCCTCAGATAAGGACTTCTAGGTAGTGATGGAGCCAGGACTAGGATTTAGAATAGGTAATAATAAGCAGCCTACAACTCAGGAAGATTTTAGGGGTGGGGCTTCAGCAAGACTGAATTACTTTTCATAAAAGAAGAGGGTATTTCCACCATGCCATGATGCTAGTCAATTTTTGCTTTACTCCCTCCAGGTTACCTAAAGCCCGAAGAGAAAATCAAATGTAGTGCAACATTATCCATAAATATCAACATGCTATTATTCCTTAAGGAATAAAGGTTCTTCTATTGTTAATAAGCCTGTCATGTTAACTTCTTTACTCTTCACAAAAATTTCTAGAACTTATCTTAAAATATTTTGATAATGAAGACACTGCTTATTATGGCACTAGTTTACTCTTTAGACAACTCGAAAGTTGTATTTATTTTAATTGTATAAAGAATTGTTAGTACTTTTTTGGAGGTAATTACCACCGTTAGCACTTCACTGTATTTGGGGAAAACATGGTTTTTTCTTAATGATCATACTTACCTACACCAAATGCTTTTATGCCTCACTTTCAGACCAGGCTGACAGGAGGTTTGTTTTTGCAGTGTGTCTAGCAAAAAAAAAAAAAAAAAAAAAAAGCCTTTACTGTTTACTTACTCTTGTATTTTTAGAGTTTGCATTTTTAATGATCCTAATTTATTAGAGAATAATTCTCAGTGGTGCCGTCAGTATTCATTATTATCTTCTAAAGCAGATGGAGTTATACAAATCTAAAGATACGAGTAGCACAATCTATCTGCTTTTGCAGTAGGTAATGTGTCAACATAAAACCGACAATCTTACTCATATACTACTCTCATTACAAAGATAATAACCTTCTGTAAGTCTCTGAAATCTCAATAATATGGATTTTGGCCAGGGAGGGTGACTCATGCCTGTAATCCCAGCACTTTGGGAGGCCGAGGAGGGCAGATTCCTTGAGCTCAGGAGTAAGAGACCAGCCTGGGCAACATGGCAAAACCCCATCTCTACCAAAAAAAAAAAAAAAAAATTAGCCAGGCACGGTGGTGTGCGCCTGAGTCCTGGCTACTCAGGAAGCTGAGATGGGAGGATCACTTCAGCCCAGGGGGTCGAGGCTCCAGTGAGCCATGACTGGGACACTGCACTCCATCCTGGGTAACAGAACAAGACCCCGCTGCAATAATAATAATAATAAATTTATAAAAATGAATCATGGTGCTGGGATGAGATAAGGCTGCTCCATTCTCATGGCAACTGATACCTGATACAAAAGTTTTTCCAGGCATCTTCCTTTAATTTTAAGAAAAGCTGATGAATATATGCCCATCTTGAGATAACTGGCACATATACAGCTTTACACTTTGCCAATGGAAGGGTTTTACAGGGAAGTCACATGGCCAGGTGTGTGCCCGCAGACTGCCACTTTAAGGCTCCTCCCCGTTCACAGGTGAATAGGCTGAACTGAAAACAAAGCCCAAAATAGCAGCCTCAATTTCCACCAGTACAGAATTCACACAACTAATCCACACCCCTGCCTTCCTCTGTTTGTTCCGTAATCAAACCGAACACCTATTTCGTCCTCTGGTTTCGTGTTCATTTGGGCCTTGACACCTTGTTTTACCTGATCCTCTGTGTCATAATCCATCTTTCTTCCAAGAAGAGCTTGTGTCTTCTTTCTGGGCCCAGCATTGTTTGTATTGTCTGCAAGGCCATTTGACCACACTGACAAGGCCTGGTGAGCTTTATTCTGGGCAATCAAGAATGTGCCAAGGATGGCTCTTGCCTTTTTCTCGGAGAGTTCAATATCAGACACCAAGGAGGAAGCCCATTAGGAAGATATTGAATTCACAACAGAGTTGCAGTGAAACTGTACTCCCAAAGAAACAGCAATGCACAATGCAAATGGCTTATTTTATATATTTATTGAGGTGGATATAAAATTTATGCAGTGAGGTATATAAAGTACATAAATTTCAAACATGATGAATTTTTATATATGTACACACCTATGTAGCCATTGCCCAGACTGAAAGATAGAATGTTTTCAGCCTCCAGAAATTTCCTTTATGTCTCTTTCCAGCCAACCTATCTTAACGGTAACCACTTTAGTGACTTCTGTCATCACAAATATTTCCGTAAAGACTAAGTTCTTTTTTTTTTTTTTTAAGGCATGGTCTCGCTCTATGGCCCAGGCTGGAATGCAGTGGCATGCTGTGATCTCAGCTCACTGCAACCTCTGCATCCCAGGCTCCAACGACCTTCCCACCTTGGCCTCCCGAGTAGTTGGGACTACAGGTGTGTGCCACTCCGCCTGGCTAATTTTTCTATTTTTAGTAGAGACAGGGTTTTGCCATGTTGCCCAGGCTTGTCTTGAATTCCTGAGCTCAAGTAGTCTGCCCACCTCGTCCTCCAAAGTGCTGGGATTACAGGTGTGAGTCACCGTGCCCAGCCAAGGTTAAGTTCTTAAAACTCAAATGAGTCATTTCTGTGTGCACAACAGCAAATAAAATGTCATAATTGTTTCTCATTCACAATAAGCTTAGGTTTCAGGCATTATAATAAGCAGTATTTAATTAAGAAATTGGAAAATTGAAATTGAGAACTACACAAAGCCTTTCCCTAATTTCTTTTACCACAAGGAGAGCTTCACTTTTTGATCACACAAATGAATGATGCCCTTTGAGCCAGCTGGGCTTCAGAATTTAGACACTTTTGGAGCATACACTGTATGTTACATAATACCCACTGTGGGATCCAGAGCAGTGCCTATTAACACATTCACATTTTTGAAAAGAAATAAATAAATATTTACACTATGTTGGGGAAATAAAGACTATAGATAGCCTTGTGTCAAATTCTTATTTGTCACCAAATAAATTCTGGCACTACCAAAATGACAAAATTAAAAAAAAAACTTTTTGGATTTTGGAATTATAGATAATAGTTTGTGGATCTGTAGTAGATAATATTTATATTTATGTATTTATTTATTTACTTTGAAACGGTGTTTTGCTCTGTCACCCAGGCTGAAGTACAGTGGCATGATCTCAGCTCATTGCAACCTCCACTTCCCGGGTTCAAGAGATTCTCCTGCCTCAGCCTCCTGAGTAGCTGGGATTATAGGCATGCACCACCATGCCCAGCTAATTTTTGTATTTTTAGTAGAAAAGGGGTTTCACCATATTGGCCAGGCTGGTCTCAAACTCCTGACCTCAAGTGATCCACCCCGCTGGGCCTGCCAAAGTCCTGGGATTACAGGTGTGAGCCACCGCACCAAGCTGACAATATATTATTTAAGGGACTTTTCTGCTTGAGGCAAGGCTCATTCTGATGTCCATGTTCTTCACAAAGCTTTCTGAGGTAATCCAAATTTAAGAAGTGACTACTTCTTTTGAACTACTATAGCACTTTGAGCTTATTCTTCACATGGTGACTTAAAAAAAAAAAAAAAAAACTTTTATAATGAAATGCTTGGTTAAACCCAAAAGTAGAAAATGTAGTATAATGAACCCCATAAAGACCTCATCTGGAGCCAGGTGCAGTGGCTCACGCCTGTAATCCCAGCACTTGGGAGGCCAACGTGGGCGGATCACCTGAGATCAGGAGTTCAAGACCAGCCTGGGCAACATGGTGAAACCCCGTCTGTACTAAAAATACAAAAATTAGCTGGTGTGGTGGTGCCCACCTGTAATCCCAGCTACTCGGGAGGCTGAGGCAGGAGAATTGCTTGAACCTGGGAGGCAGTGGTTACAGTGAACCAAGATTGCGCCACTGCACTCCAGCCTCAGTGACAAGAGTGAAACTCCGTCTCAAAAAAAACAAAAAACAAAAGCAAACAACAACAACAACAAAACCTCATCCAACCTCAACAATCTCATTAGAAATATAATGATTGTATCACTTCACCTGTAAATATTTAATAACATACTGCCTGTTTAAATACTTACATGAGTAAATATTTTGTTTCCATGTTGTAATATAGACTCCTTGATGATGAAGTAAATGTTGTGTCTTTTTCATTCCTATTTCCCAATTACCTTTTCTCAGCAGGAAATTTAATACAGGAAAATGAATTATGCCCTGAGGAATGCTTGATGAATGTACAACATCAAACAGTGGTTCTTAAGCTTGAGTGTGTGTCCAGATCACTTGGAGAGCTTGTTATAAGGAAGACACTTGGGCCCCAACTCTGGAGTTTCTGATTCAGTGGCTGTGGGGTGGGGCCTGAGAATCTGCATTTCTAACGAGTTCAATGATGATGATGATGATGGCCTGGGACCACACTGTGAGAACTCCTGCGTTAGATGTCAACACTGAGTGATTTGCACATTAAAACAGTTTTATCCTTTAATCAAGTATCAATCATATGTAAGGACTAGGAATACAGGAAGAAATACTTTTTATAAATCTCTACTCTCATGGAGTTTCTAATATGTTGTATAAAAAGTATATAAAACAGAAATACATGAGAACTATTAAGAAACATGGGTGTTGGAGACCCATATTGGAACATTCTTGTTTTATTGGTATAATGTAGGCATCAATTTGTTTAAAGCTCCCTGGTGATTCCAGTGTGCATTTACATACTATTACACCAGTGTTCACTGAAGAGCTGAGATTAGAATTTGTCCTTGAATTATGAAACAGTTTTTAATTGACAGCTTACAGCGGGGAAGGCTTTCCCACGTTGGGGAGTGGAGTGACATAATGCTCCAAGCTTACTTTCAAATCTTTCCAAGACACTGAACTGTACATAAACATATTTTAAAATATTCAGTCTGTACAGTGTAGTTTGTATCTTCTTTCCACTTATTAGTGGTACCCTTGGATGAATCAACCTCTAAGTCCTCAGTTTTCCCATATGTAAAATGGGGATAATAATTATACCTACCAGCTGGGCACAGTGGCTCATGCCTGTAATCTCAGCACTCTGGGAGGTCAAGGTGGGAGAATAGCTTCAGATCAAGAGTTCAGGAGCAGCCTGAACAACATAGCAAGACCTTGTCTCTACTAAAAATAAAAAACATTAGCTGGTTGTGGTGGTACATGCCAGTAGTCCCAGCTACTTGGGAGGCTGAGGCGGGAGGATTGCTTGACCCTGGGAGATCAAGGCTGCAATGAGCTACAATTGGCACTGCACTCCAGCATGGGTGACAGAGCAATACCCTATCTTGAACAACAACAACAACAAAAACAGGAGTGGCACGGTGGCTCATGCCAGTAATCCCAATACTTTGGGAGGCCAAGATGGGAGGATTCGTTGAGTTCAGGAGTTCAAGACCAGCCTGGGCAACATGGCAAGACGCCCCACCCCATCTCTAAAATAAAATAAAAAAAGAAACAGAAATAATTATGCCTACTTGATAGCGTTGTTAGGATAATTAAATAATTTTAATATATACATGAGGTGGGCAGGGTACAGTGGCTCATGCCTGCAATCCTAGCACTTTGGGAGGCCAAGGGTGGATCACCTGAGGTCAGGAGTTCAAGACCAGCCTGGCCAACATGGCAAAACCCTGTCTCTACTAAAATTACAATAATTAGCTAGGTGTGGTGGCACACACCTGTAATCCCAGCTACTCAGGAGGATGAGGCAGAAGAATTGCTTGAACCTGGGAGGCAGAGGTTGCAGTGAGCCAAGATCATACCACTGCACTCCAGCCTGGGCAATAGAGCAAGACCCTGTCTCAAAAAAAAAAAAAGTAAAAATAAATAAAATACACTAGGCGCCTTAGAGCAACGCTTAGCAAATAGTAAGTACTCAATGAATGGTAATTATTATTTATCAAGCATCATCTATATGCCAGGCAGACAGCCTGCATGAGAATACTTTGCATCTGTATCCTTTTAATCTTTGCAAAACTCTTGCATATTTTTTGTCTCATTCCTCTTTTCAATGCCCTTTGGGATACGTAGGGAAAGTTTAATTGTGTCCACCTAACCGGAGAAAAAGACATCCAGCCTCTTATTAAGACAGTGTGAGAGCTAGCCCTAGAATTCAAGTATTCCACACTCCCAAAGTGTGCTTTTTCCTTCGATGTAAATAAGTAAATGAACAAAATAAAACAAAAGCAAAAAAAAAAAAAATTTGAAGAACTGAGGCATTTGTCCAGATAATTTTCAAACATCCCCTCCACGCCTTCCACTCCCACCCCATAGGAATCCAAACAACCTTCCTTCTATCATTCCCTGATTATCTATAATCGGGATGTCTAATTTATGGATAACTTATACTCTGCTTGGGGTTATATTTCTTGCTCAGCCATAGTTCTAGTCAAAAATTGTCAGGTTTTATCTTCATTTACTGGAGAGACCCTGCATTTAGAAGAGATTCTTTCCTTCTCTCAAGGATTATCCAGAAAGTGATTGAGCCATGTTTAGCCTTAAATCCTACCCTCACATTTTTGTGAAAAAGCCCATATTTGTATAAATCAACTCCAAATGGGTTTTCTGTTGTTGGGAGCTAAAAATCATTTCTAACAGTTACTGTTAAAATGCACAAAAATCTTGTTCCTGTCATAATATCTTCATTTATATTTCCTCCTTTAGAATAGCTCATTAACTCTTATTAGGTCAAATTGACGATGTCAAGTATAAACTACTAGTAGTAGATTAGTGCTCTCCCTCTCCCTCTCCCTCTCCCTCTCCCTCTCCCTCTCCCTCTCCCTCTCCCCTCTTTCCACGGTCTCCCTCTGATGCCGAGCCGAAGCTGGACGGTACTGCTGCCATCTCAGCTCACTGCAACCTCCCTGCCTGATTCTCCTGCCTCAGCCTGCCGAGTGCCTGCGATTGCAGGCGCGTGCCGCCCCGCCTGACTGGTTTTCGTATTTTTTTGGTGGAGACGGGGTTTCGCTGTGTTGGCCGGGCTGGTCTCCAGCTCCTAACCGCGAGTGATCTGCCAGCCTCGGCCTCCCGAGGTGCCGGGATTGCAGACAGAGTCTGGTTAACTCAGTGCTCAATGGTGCCTAGGCTGGAGTGCAGTGGCGTGATCTCGGCCCGCTACAACCACCTCCCAGCCGCCTGCCTTGGCCTCCCAAAGTGCCGAGATTGCAGCCTCTGCCCGGCTGCCGCCCCGTCTGGGAAGTGAGGAGCGTCTCCGCCTGGCCGCCCATCGTCTGGGATGTGAGGAGCCCCTCTGCCTGGCTGCCCAGTCTGGAAAGTGAGGAGCGTCTCTGCCCGGCCGCCATCCCATCTAGGAAACAAGGAGTGCCTCTTCCCGGCCGCCATCACATCTGGGAAGTGAGGAGCGTCTCTGCCCGGCCGCCCATCGTCTGAGATGTGGGGAGCACCTCTGCCCTGCCGCCCCGTCCAGGATGTGAGGAGCGTCTCTGCCCGGCCGCCCCGTCTGAGAAGTGAGGAGACCCTCTGCCTGGCAACCGCCCCGTCTGAGAAGTGAGGAGCCCCTCCGCCCAGCGGCCACCCCGTCTGGGAAGTGAGGAGCATCTCCGCCCGGCAGCCACCTCGTCCGGGAGGGAGGTGGGGGGGTCAGCCCCCCGCCCGGCCAGCCGCCCCGTCCGGGAGGGAGGTGGGGGGGCCAGCCCACCGCCCAGACTGCCGCCCTGTCCGGGAGGGAGGTGGGGGTTCGGCCCCCCGCCTGGCCGGCCACCCGGTCCGAGAGGTGAGGGGCGCCTCTGCCCGGCCACCCCTACTGGGAAGTGAGGAGCCCCCCCGCCCGGCCAGCCGCCCCGTCCGGGAGGTGAGGGGCGCCTCTGCCCGGCCGCCCCTACTGGGAAGTGAGGAGCCCCTCTGCCCGGCCAGCCGCTCCATCCGGGAGGGAGGTGGGGGGGTCAGCCCCCCGCCCGGCCAGCCGCCCTGTCCAGGAGGGAGGTGGGGGGGTCAGCCCCCCGCCCAGCCAGCCGCCCCATCCGGGAGGTGAGGGGCGCCTCTGCCCGGCCGCCCCTACTGGGAAGTGAGGAGCCCCTCAGCCCGGCCAGCCGCCCCGTCCGGGAGGGAGGTGGGGGGGTCAGCCCACCACCCAGCCTGCCGCCCTGTCCGGGAGGGAGGTGGGGGTTCGGCTCCCCGCCTGGCCAGCCGCCCCATCCGGGAGGTGAGGGGCGCCTTTGCCCGGCCGCCCCTACTGGGAAGTGAGGAGCCCCTCTGCCTGGCCAGCCGCCCCGTCCGGGAGGTGAGGGGCACCTCTACCCGGCCGCCCCTACTGGGAAGTGAGGAGCCCCTCTGCCCGGCCACCACCCCGTCTTGGAGGTGTACCCAACAGCTCATTGAGAACGGGTCATGATGACAATGGCGGTTTTGTGGAATGGAAAGGGGGGAAAGGTGGGGAAAAGATTGAGAAATCGGATGGTTGCCGTGTCTGTGTAGAAAGAGGTAGACATGGGAGACTTTTCATTTTGTTCTGTACTAAGAAAAAATTCTTCTGCCTTGGGATCCTGTTGATCTGTGACCCTACCCCCAACCCTGTGCTCTCTGAAACATGTGCTGTATCCACTCAGGGTTGAATGGATTAAGGGCGGTGCAAGATGTGCTTTGTTAAACAGATGCTTGAAGGCAGCATGCTCGTTAAGAGCCATCACCACTCCCTAATCTCAAGTACCCAGGGACACAAACACTGCGGAAGGCCGCAGGGTCCTCTGCCTAGGAAAACCAGAGAACTTTGTTCACTTGCTTATCTGCTGACCTTCCCTCCACTATTGTCCTGTAACCCTACCAAATCCCCCTCTGCGAGAAACACCCAAGAATGATCAATAAAAAAAAAAAAAAAAAAAAAAGATTAGTAATAATAGTAGTAAGGATAATCATAGTACTGTTCTGATTCTGTGTGCCCTGACCTACTATATATTAGACCTTAACATTCATTTTTAAAAACTCTATACTTGAAAAATAACTACACACTTACATTATTTCTGGAGACCTATGGATGTATATAATTCCCCCTGGTTTTTTAACTGATGAGACATCTTAGTGTCTCACTATAACTATTACTGGATCAAAGTAGCTTTTTTTTTTTGGAGACAGGGTCTCACCCTGTCACCTAGGCTGGAGTGCAGGGATGCGACCTCAGCTCAGTGCAACCTCCGCCTCCTGGGCTCAAGCGATCCTCCCACCTCAGCCTCCCAAGTAGCTAAGACTACAGGCATGCACCATCAGGCCTGGCTAATTTTTTTTTTTTTTTGTAAAGATGAGGTTTCACCATATTGCCCAGGCTGGTCTCAAACTCCTGTGCTCAAGCAATCCACCCACCTTGGCCTCCTAAAGTGCTGGGATTACAGGAGTGAGCCACCTCACTCAGCCCAAAATAGTATCATTTAAAGATGAAATAGCTCAATTCAAGCAAGAATGCTGGACAGATAGGGGATAAAAGGTAAATGCAAGAAAGCACAGTATTTTTCAAAGCTTAAGATGACCATGCAGAAAATTCACAACCAGTTGCAGAGTAATGACTACTTTATTTAACCCAGGAGTTATATCCGCCAGTGTAATTCTTGCTTGTAGAAACCAGCAGAGGGAAATTTCAGGTTTAGACACTATGTTTCTACTAATGATTACTCATGTTTTCCAATTACATGTGTCTTTTTCCTGCCTTTTCACTGCTCAGATCCCAATATATGTAATATGTCACTCAGCAGCTGTTACATGAAAGGAACATGTTAGGTTGCTATATTAACTTTTCCAGCATGCATGTGTGTGCACTGGAGAAGAAGAACCCAGGCTCTTCTACTCCTCTGACATCCTTAGAGTGCAGGCCTTCATTCTCTTGTTTGTCATCTTATGGCCCAATGATGGGTGCCATGCCACTACACATCTGTGGCAAAAAGTGAGATGAAGCAAAACAGCCAAAGACACATGCCAGTTGAATCTGTTCTTTTTTTTAAAAAAGCCTTTCCAGAAGCCCCAGCCGTCAGCTTCCTTGTATGTGTTTCTAACAGGGTCACCTTAAACCAGCATGATCCAACTGAAATAGAGTGCAAGCCACAAATGGGAATTACATATATAATTTTAAATTTTCTGTAGCCACATTTAAAAAGTAAAAGAGGTTTAAAAAATAACTTTAGTAATATGTTGCATGAACCAAAAATATACAGAATATTATTTCAACATGTGATCAATATTTTAAAAATTAAGATATTTCCATTCTTTACATGTTTTTGCACTGTCTGCAAATCCAATGTATATCTCAACTTAAAATAGCCACATTGCAAGTACTCAATAGCCATATGTCACTATATTGTAAAGGAAAAGAAGCCTGTGACATTGTGATAGAATAGGAATGTATATTTGGTCTCTGCCCTGGTTCCTGAGAAAAAGCTTCTAAATCCCTTGGAATTTCCTGAGTGACAGGGGCATCTTTTGTTCTAATGAGGCAACTCTTGGTGGGCTCCTAGATAGCCTCAGGATGGGGGCTGGTTGCCAGGGGAACCAACCATGTGATTAGAGGATTGGAACTTTTAGCTCCATCCTCTGCCCCCTGACCTCCTGGGAAGGAAGAGGAGATAAGGTTGAGTTGATCTCCAATGGTCAATGATGTAATCAATCACACCTATGTAAGGAAGCCTCCATAAAACTCCAGAAGGACAGGGTTCAAAGAGCTTCCTGATGGCTGAACACGTGAAGGCATATGGAGGGTGGTAAGCAAAGAGAGGGCATGGAAGCTCCACACCCCTTGCCACATACTGTGCCCCATGCATCTCTTCCATCTGGCTGTTCATCTGTGTCCTTTATGACATCCTTTGTAACGTACATAAAGTGTTTCCTTGAGTTTTGTGAGCCATCCTAGCAAATTAATATAACCCAGTGACAGGGTAATGGCAACCTGGGACTTGTGACTGGCATCTGAAGTGGGGGACACTCTTGTGAGACTGAGCCCTCAACCTGTGCGATGCGACACTATCTCCTGCTAGATAGCATCAGAATTGAGTTAAATGATAGGACACCCACCAGGTCACAGCTGAAGAACTGGTTGTTGGTGAAGAGCAACCCACACACATTTTGGTGACTAAAGGTGAAGTATTGTGTTCTGTGGTGACTGTGTGTGCACAGTAGCAGAAAAAGTTAGCTCTGTTTTCTTTTTCTTTTCTTTTTTTTTTTTTTTTTTGAGACGGAGTCTCGCTCTGTCGCCCAGGCTGGAGTGCAGTGGCGCGATCTCAGCTCACTGCAAGCTCCGCCTCCTGGGTTCACGCCATTCTCCTTCCTCAGCCTCCCGAGTAGCTGGGACTACAGGAGCCCGCCACCAAGCCCAGCTAATTTTTTGTATTTTTAGTAGAGACGGGGTTTCACCGTGTTAGCCAGGATGGAATTCTGTTTTCATTAGGAAGTCTTTCACCAATCACTGTAAGCGGCTAAGGGGAAAGAAATTGTTGTCAGAGCAGACCAGAAAACAGCAGTGTCTACCTCCTTGACAGTAGCGGGTATTTAATAAAGAATAAATTGACTTCAATTTAAGCAAAATAAGTTCCCTCCATGATAGCTCTCTACAACCTTCAATCTGGGATTATTCGAATGTAGGACAAACTGTCCTTAAATTCTTTAAATTGACAAACAATTGTATATAATTATGGTCGGGCGCGGGTGACTCATGCCTGTAATCCCAGCACTTTGGGAGGCCGAAGCAAGCAGATCACTTGAGGCCAGAAATTCAAGACTAGCCTGGGAAACATGGTGAGAAACCCCGGCTCTACTAAAAACACAAAAATCAGCTAGGCATGGTGGTGGGTGCCTGTAATCCCAGCTACTTGGGAGGCTGAGTCAAAAGAATCGCTTGAACCTGCAAGGCGGAGGTTTCGGTGAGTCAAGATCACGCCACTGCACTCCAGCCTGGGCGACAGAGAAAGACTCCATCTCGAAAGAAAAAAAATGTATATACTTTAATGCAATGGGATACAATGTAATGTTTCAATACATTGTGGAATGATCAAATTAGGCTAATATATCCATCACCTTACATACTTATTTCTTTTTGGTGAGAATATTTTAAATCTACTCTTTCAGCCATTGCGAAATATACATTATGAACTATAGTCACCATGCTGTGCGATATTTCTAAAACTTACTCCTGAAACTTTTTACCCTTTGACCAACATCTCCCCATTCCCCATCTACCCCCCAACACCCCCACAACTGTCTTTCAAAGACAAAAGAATTTCACCTCTACTAATGAAGCGTTTATGTAGAAAGACACTGGTAATGTTTAGTTTCCTTCATCCAACCTGCTGCATCTTGTAAGTTCCTGGCAAGCAGAGTTACTTTAGGTCATGCATATTTATAACCTCTCCTTGCCTGCAGTGGTTATTATAGCAACCACACCAATGGATTATCACCTAACTGGAGTTTCCTCCTCACAGGCCCCACCCTTCAATGTTCAGAGAGGGGCGATTGCCCCAGATTTTATTTAATTGTCAGAGTTTAGGAGGGAGCAATTCACTCTTCCCTACTTCCATTCCATCTTCTCAATCCTACATTTCCATCACTTTTAATTTTATTCTGCCTTGCCTTTTTTATATTTTACATCTTATTTTTGAAATTGTCATTACCATGCCTTGTTTTAAGAGTACACAAGCTCATTATAGTAAAGAGTTTTGGGTGATAACATTTTCTGAAATAAGGGTGAAGAAATATCCTCCCATGTCACAACCGTTGGGAGGGCGGGGGTAGGGATGTTGGAAGGCACGGTCCCTGCTGCTTTCAAGGACAAGACAATTAAGTGTTCCGGTGCTTTTCTGAGGCAGAACATTGAACATCTATTTATGGTGACTGTGACAGTGGAGGTGATTGGTAAATTCACTGCAGGCCAATAACCTTGCCAGCAGCCATGAGGAGTGGCAAAGAATTATGCAGAAGAGCAAGTCCTATGCACACAAAACAGCTCGGAAAGTGAAAGCGTCGCTGAAGTGCGGAAGCCTCGCATTTCCTGGGTCCTCTTCCTCCTTCCTTTGCCGTCTACTGCCCTCCCGTTCTCCCCCTTCCTCTGTGGCTCAGGCAGGACAGACCCCAACTCCCAGCTTCCCTGGCCTCCGCGGGTTCGGAGACTGGGACCCCCGGGCCAGGAGTGATGGGGGCGCGGTCGGCCAGCCCCGGCTTCCTTCATGGAGCGGCGGAGCTCCACCTCCTCCTCTGCACTGCACTTCTCACATCCTCAGCATCGCGTCCACGAGGCCGCCCGCCCCGCCTCAGAACCGTAACCTCCAGTAGCTGGGTTGAGGAAGGCGCGGAGGACAGGAACCCCAGCGCCGGCAGCTAAGCCTCCAGACGGAGCCCGCCCCTCTGGCCGGTTCCTGCCTCCCATTGGCCCGCAAGCCCGTCCGTCTCCACCGTGGGCCACGCCTTCCCGGCCCCGCGGCTGGCCGGCTCCTCGCGCCCTCCCCTCACTTGGCCGCTCTTCGGGCCGCCTCTGGGTGTGGGGCCGCCCGCGCCAGTGTGAGCCTGAGCTGACGGCGGCTCCGGGAGGCTCGCAGAAGGGGAGGGCCGGGCGGCGCGGGAGCTGAGCATCGCCAGGGCGGGCGGCAGGGCGCGGCCTCGCCGCCGGGTGTACCACCTGTCGCGGCGCGAGACCTCTGGTAAGGCCCGGCGCGGTGGGGCCCCGGGCGGGGGTCCGGGAGAGGAGCGGGCGTCGGCCTCCCCTGGCCAGGCCCCGAGAGCCCAGCGCTGCCGCGCCTCCGGCCTCCGCGCGTGCAGCCCCCGCCGTTCCCGGCCTGGCGGTGGGGGCTGGGGGAAGGGAAGCGGTCCGCGGAGTCCGGGCTGAGGGCGAGGGACCGGCTACATCGCGGCGACCCAGGTTCTAGCGGCCGCGGCTCTACCCGGCGCGCGATTTCCAGGTTCCTCCGCCCGCTGGTGCCTGGGCGCCCCGCTGTCGCCCGGGAGGGAGGCCCTGGGCCTCCAAACGCCAGCATCTCTTTCTCGCTCTTTCTGCACCCCTCCACAAAAGGACTTCTGTGGCTGGAAACCCTTTGGCAAGTCTATCTTCTTTATTCAGTCGGGCCGAGTTAACGGCAGGAGTTAGGCTGTGTGTGTGGCTCCTCCCTTTAAAAAAAGACTTGCTGCGGGCTGGAGAGTTCTGAGATTGGACCGATTCCGTCTATTATGAAATGCCATCTGTGGACCGGGATTGGCAGGTGTTTCTTTCACGCTGGCGATAACTATCTCTGCATGTGGTGTTACCTAGGTGGTCCTAGGTTTCGACTTTCTTTTTTGGTTCCAGAGATAATTCTAGAAAATTTACGTTGCTTGTGGTGAGAAGCGTGATCAAATTAACACGTGCTTTTTTACAAAACGTTTTATCATCTTCTGTCTGTGGATTTACCTTCCTGATGCTTGTGTCTATCACCTCTAAGCAAAGAGTTAATAGCGTTGCTATTTCTGTTAGTTTTGCAGTTGATAACGATAACAATAGTAGCATGAATTAATTGCTAGTGACAGGCAGAGCGCTAGTTTCTACACGGATTATCTCAAAATAACCCTTTGAGGTTGATACTGTTACTGCCTCCAGTTTACAAACCAGGAAACTAAGGTTTAGGTAGGTTAAGTAACTTGCCTAAGACCACAGTTTTAACGTGACAAAGCCTAGATTCAAACTCAAGTGGTCTAACTTCATAGCTGCATCCTCCACCCCCACTCCCTTAAACGTGTATGCTCCTTAAGCATTGCTCATGTTGTTAAGCTAATTGCGATGTTGTACCCATAATTTTGATTTTCAATTTACAAATATTCTGTAAATTAGATGAGAGAAACAGTTGTTTTTAAAAACATACATATAGGCCGTTCGCGGTGGCTCACGCATGTAATTCCAGCACTTCTGGGAGGCCGACGTGGGTGGATCACCTGAGGGCAGCTAATTTTTGTAATTTTAATAGAGACGGGGGTTTCACCATATTGGCCAGGCTGGTCTCGAACTCCTGACCTCAAGTGATCTACCCACCTTGACCTTCCAGAGTGCTGGGATTACAGGCGTTAGCGACCGCGCCTAGCTCCTAATATGACTTTTATCATGCATTAATAGGAAATGTTGGGCTATGCTTCTGTAGAAATATTCTCTTGAGAATAATATATTTATGCTTAGTAGCTATTCCTGAGAACTGCTTATGGGTGACACCCTTAGAGGGTGTTTATATGTTTTTGTCTTTTAATATATTTATGAAAACAAAATATAAAGGAAAAAACCCATTTACCATTTGGGAACTTCTTTTGTAAAATTAAAAACTTATAGCTATATATGTATAATCTGTATATTAAGTTAAAAACTCTAATTGATTTTGGTGAATTTCAGACAAACTAGACATATTTTATTCTCTTTAAGACGGAGTTTTGCTCTTGTTGCCCAGGCTGGAGTGCAGTGTTGTGATCTCCACTCACTGCAACCTCCGCCTTCCGCGTTCAAGCGCCTCTTCTGCCTCAGCCTTCTGAGTAGCTGGGACTACAGGCATGCACCACCATGCCCGGCTAATTTGTGTGTGTGTGTGTGTGTATTTTGAGTAGAGACAGGGTTTCACCATGTTTTTCAGGCTGGTCTCGAACTGCTGACCTCAAGGGCTCCACCTCCGTCGGCCTCCCAAAGTGCTGGGATTACAGGAGTGAGCCACCATGCCCGGTGAACTAGCCATATTTTAAAACACAAATAACATTAAAACCTATATTTACTAAGGATTAATGTTACAGGACAAAATTCACACTAAATAAAAATTACATTGACTTTATAAAAAGATAACTTTTATTAGAAATTAACTATTTTATTTGAAAGTTACGATTTTGATTTTATGGTGGCATATTATACCTCCTTTGATCAATATGTACAAATTTCAAAAGTGATAAAAAATATATTCTGTATATACTTGTTTAGGATGACATTTGATATTGCCTGTATTTGTATGCCATCCAGGTTCTCATTCTTGACTTTGAGATTTGATTTGAAATATTTTGAATAAATGTTAATCATGATTATCCTTATAGCCTCTTATGTTAATTTGATCATTAAAAGATGTTGATGCAGAAACAAGCAGGCATTTAGAAGGCACCTTGTGACCACCTTAGTCTACAACTACTAATAGTAATGCTTGTGATAACTAGCCTTTCTAGAGCACCTAGAGGGCATTGTGATAAGCATCTTAATGGATTATCTAATTTAAATCTTAAAACAACCTATTAAATAGGTCTTGTAGTTTAACGTTCCCATTTTACTGATGAGAAAATGTGAATTGGGGAGGTTGTGATTTACTCAGCATCACAGAGCTAGCAAATGGCAAAGCCAGGATTTATTTTGTTTTGTTTTTGTTTTTGAGAGAGGGTCTCACTTTTACCTAGGCTAGAGTGCAGTGGTGCTGTTATGGTTCACTGCAACCTCAACCTCCCATGCTCAAGCCATCCTCCTGCCTCAGCCTCTGAAGTAGCCAGGACTGCAGGTGTGTGCCACTACCCCCAGCTAGTTTTTAAATTTTTTGTAGAGATGGGGTTTTGTCATGTTGCCCAGGCTGACCTGGAACTCTTGAGCTCAAGCAACCCACCCACCTTGGCCTCCCAAAGTGCTGGGGTTTACAGGTGTTCGCCACGGGATTTAAATCCAGGCAGTTTGACTCCAGAACTTGCCCTTTGACCACTCTGCTAGACTATTTCATATGGGTTTTTTAAAGCAAACTTTGAAATCAAGTAGTCAAGCTCTTTATAGTGATGCTATTGTAAAACTCTAAAGGCTTGACACTGTTAATAATATGTATATATCAACATTACTACACAGAATTCTGCAAGTTTCCCCTCCCCCACTTTATTGATGAGAAAAATGAAACATCTAAGTCAATGGCTTCCAGACTTTTGGACTTTGCCAACAAGTAAAAAACTTATGTGTGGGGGACAATTGGGACCAGACGTAAGATCTCCAACTTTTACTTCTGTCAAGGTTGAGAATCTTCTTAAACACTACTGCAATCTGGTCGGGCGCATTGGTTCATGTCTGTAATCCCAGCACTTTGGGAGCCAGAGGTGGATGGATCACTTGAGGTCAGGAGTTCGAGACCAGCCTGGGCAACATGGTGAAACCCCGTCTCTACTAAAAATACAAAAATTTGCTGGGCATGGTAGCACACACCTATAATCCCAGCTACTCAGTAGGCTGAGGCAGGAGAATCGCTTGAACCTGGAAGTCAGAGGTTGCGGTGAGCTGAGATCACACCACTATACTCCAGCCTGGGCAACAGTGATTTTTGAGACTCTGTCTCAAAAAAACAAACAAAAAAACTACTGCAATCTACTGTCCTGATCCTTTCCTTAAAAAAGGGACATTTTTACCACCACAAAGGTAGGAAGGTCATAGTTACAACATAAAAACAGAATAAATTTAATATTATGAAAAACTATATTACATTGTGTTAGTTTTTCCTCCTTTGGTCATAGACCAGTCAAAAATATGTCCTAAACTAACACCAATTCAGAGATCATTCAGGAATGCCTGGGTGACACAACTGATTCTGAACTGGTAATTAGCTGAGTCCAGTCCAGATTCACTCTCCAGTCTGTCTGACCGCACAGCCTGTGCTTGTTGCCCTGTCATGAGCTCTTTCCAGTGAACAGTGTCTAGGGTTTTGGTCTCCTGTGAACAGTCTTTCTCAGGTGTTGACTATTTCCTTCTCCCCCCAGGTAGGGGGCCAGGGAGAATAGTCTCCAGCAGCCAATGTCTTAACAGCTTTAGTCCCAGTCCAGTTTGTAAATACCACCCAGAGGGTGAGTTCCACTGCTTCCCTGTTTGAGGTAGTTCTTTTGTCTGTGCTTACTCATGGAAGGGGCAAGGCAGTGACCATACCAGGGCAAGAAACCACGGGCATATTCCAGTATTCAAGAAACTCTCCGGCTGGGTGTGGTGGCTCACACCTGTAATCCCAGCACTTTGGGAGGCCGAGGCGGGTGGATCACCTGAGATCAGGAGTTTGAGACCAGCCTGGCCAATATGGTGAAACCCCATCTCTACTAAAAATACAAAAAAGTAAACGGGCATGGTGGTGGGCACCTGTAGTGCTAGCTACTCGGGAGGCTGAGGCAGGAGAATTGCTTGACCCAGGAGGTGGAGGTTGCAGTGAGCCAAGATTGTGCCATTACACTCCAGCCTGGGTGACAGAGCAAGACTCTGTCTAAAAAACAAAAAAAGAAACTCTCCAGTAAATAGCTTGATTTTACTTAGTTATTCAAAATTCGAATCCCCACCTTCTTTTATTTCCTGTTTTTACTTCACTTGCTCCTATAGTTCTCCTTCTGTCATCTTTGTGTAACATAAGGAGTTAGGTGTGTGTTTTCCTCGTTCTGTCTTGTCTCCAGCAGATATTAAGCCCACCTGTCTGTTTCTGTCTGTAAGTATTCTAAGTTCCGATTTCGGCAAAGATTGTTTCTTTCCTTAAGTTTTTTTTTTAATTATGCCTACTAAAGACACTATTAAAATTACTTTTATATTTTATTTTACTCTATCACTTGCTAATAAAATTAAGTTCTCTAATAATTTGAATAATATGTTTTATCTTTAATTATAATACTCTTTTGCATATATTCTCTCATTTGATCATCACAGTTTTCTATGAGGTAGATTTGAGAGGTGGTGTTATCTTTATATACAAGCCAAATTCATTATTTTATTTATTTGTTTATTTTGAGACAGAGCCTCATTCTGTCATAAGGCTAGAGTGCAGTGGCGTGATCTCGGCTCACTGCAACCTCTGCCTCCTGAGTTCAAGCAATTCTCCTGCTTCAGCCTCCCGAGTAGCTGGGACTACAGGCACGCACCACCATGCCCGGCTAATTTTTGTATTTTTAGTAGAGACTGGGTTTCACCATGTTGATCAGGATGGCTTCGAAATCTTGACGTCATGTTCCACCTGCCTCGGCCTCCCAAAGGGCTGGGATTACAGGCGTGAGCCACTGCGCCAGGCCCAAATTCATTATTTGATAGGAGCAAGATTTTAACTAGGAGTTGAAAATAGAAGATTTCATATATCAGCAACCCGATCTTAACTGCTGATTCCAAAATGTATTTTTTGGGGATTGCCTTTGATTCAAAATAAAATGTATTCCATACCATTTTAGATTTGCCTACCTTGTAGTACTAATCACCAAAGTTTGTTTGTGTTTGTGTGTGTGTGTGTGTGTGTGTGTGTGTCTGAAACAGAGTTTCGCTCTTGTTGCCCAGGCTGGAGTGCAGTGGTGCAATCTCGGCTCACTGCAGCCGCCGCCTCTCGGGTTCAAGCGATTCTCCCATCTCAGCCTCCCGAGTAGCTGGGATTGCAGGCGCCGGTCACCACACCCAGCTAATTTTTTGTGTTTTTAGTAGAGACAGGATTTTGCCATGTTGGGCAGTCTGATCCCGAACTCCTGGTCTCAGGTGATCTGCCTGCCTCAGCCTCCCAAAGTGCTGGGATTTCAGGCATGAGCCATCACGCCAGGCCCAAAGTTTTAACTGTAGTAAATAATGCTATCTCTCCTGGAAGAGCCACACAAACATATGATGAATTCTTTTAGAACTTCTTTTTAGCTGGGTGTGATGGCTCATGCCTCTAATCCCAGCAACTCACAGGCTGAGATCGGACGATTGCTTGAGGCCAAGAGTTCAAGACCAGCCTGGGCAACATAGCAAACGCCAGCTCTACAAAATATTAAAATTAGCCGGGCACAATGGCTTGTACCTGTAGTCTCAACTACTTGGGAGGCTAAAGCAGGTGAATCACTTGAGCCCAGGAGTTCAAGACTGCAGTTAGCTGTGATTATACAACTGTATTCCAGCCTGAGTGACAGAGTGAGATACTGTCTCTAAAAAAAAATAAATAAATAAAACTTTTTTTAAATGACAATTTATAAAATTTAAATGGTTTTTTTTCGCCACTTAGCAGAGTATCAACCATCCCAATTTTGTTAATAATACTTTTGTCACCATGTTGGGGATTCTGGGGAGAAAGCTACTTGGTATATATATATATTTTTAACACTGTGCTGCTATAATTAACATTATTATTCATATGATACTGATTAATAATTTTTTAAAGTGTAGAAACATGTATATATAATTTGTACTTTTAGAGCCAACTGCTGGTACTTTCTGCAGTATAATAATAAATGGAAATAAAGTGACATGGACCTTTTATGCAAGATAATCCTGAAAAGATGTATAAAAGTCAAATATGAGTAACTTAAAATTTAAAAATAGCCTGAAAAATCTTGCTATTTAAAGAAGTCCAGTGAAGAATTCTCTTATATAGCAAATTCTCTCTCTTAAAAATAAAATCAATGGAGTTTGCTCAAAGCAGGCTCTACCACTGTTTCTTCTTCTAGATTGTACACATTTAATAGATATCCATTATTAGATTCAGATAGTGAAGACAATTCATAAGTACACAATGCTGGTTCTATATATGTGTGTGTATATATATATTTATACTATATACCCACACAAATTTAAAATTTAAAAAAAAAGAAAACTTGGGAAGCCTATACAGGTATGTGTCTATTTTTTAATTTAAAATTGATAAAGGGTAAGTTAGATTTTTTTTTTTTTTGAGATGGAGTCTCACTCCATTGCCCAGGCTGGAGTGCAGTGGCATGATCTCGGCTCACTGTAACCTTCACCTCCCAGGTTCAAGAGATTCTCATGCCTCAGCCTCCTGAGTAGCTGGGATTACAAGCACGTACCACCCTGCCCAGCTAATTTTTGTATTTTTAGTAGAGATGGGGTTTCACCATGTTGGCTAGGCTGGTCTTGAACTCCTGACCTCAAGTGATCTGCTCACCTCAGCCTCCCAAAGTGTTGGGATTACAGGCGTGAGCCACTGCACCTGGCCAAGTTCTTTTCCTTGGTTTTGTTCGTGTTCATATTTCTTTTAAAAAGCACAAAGGAGAGCTTTATTTAGGACTTTATAACTTACTGGTAATAGAACATTAAGAGAATACTGCATGGTGGTGATTTAATAGATTCTGTTTAATGCTTTTGATGTTTACCTAGAGAAAACCAAATCTGGCTGGACGCAGTGGCTCACACCTGTAATCTCAGCACTTTGGGAGGCCAAGACTGACGGATCAATTGAGGCCAGGAGTTTGAGACCAGCCTGGGCAACATAGAGAGACCCCATCTCTACCAAAAATACAAAAAATTAGCCGGGCATGGTGATGCATGCCTATAGTCCCAGCTACTCAGGAGGCTGAGGCAGGAGAATCACTTGAATCCAGGAGACGGAGGCTGCAGTGAGCCGAGATCGTGCCACTGCACTCCAGCCTGTGTGACGGCAAGACTCTGTCTCAAAAAGAAAAAAGAAAACCAAATCTGATGGTGTAAGTTTCACAGCAGCTAAAAAGACATGGATTCCTGTAGTGTTAAGTAAGAATATGAGAGCAATACTAACCCTAGGCCTCATTCCGGCCCTGACGTAGGTGCTCAATAGATGAGTAAATAAGTATAATATATGTTTAAACTGAATCAACTTCCAGTTTAAAGTGATCGATTAGTCACATGTTGAAATCTCCCTTTCTTGCTCTAAAAACACAGAGATGGTAAGTAAAATTGAAACAACACAGAGCCAAGTTTGAAAGCAAGAGAGAAATCTCCACATGCAGGAGTGAAGAAAGAACCTATAGCAGTGAGCTTGATTGAAGACAAATGTTCCATGGGTAGACAGGGAACAAATACAGTACATGAATACTACTTAGGATCTGAAGTGTTTATTGCTTGCCAGGAGACGGAAACTGAGTTCCCAAGGCCTGTTCAACCTTCAGAATCAAAACTAGACATATTTTGGGAAGCTGAGAATGGGGAAACACTTTTCTCTCCATAAATGAAGACTGTATCCTCACTGAGGTTGAGACGAGAATTAAACCATCCATCCCACACCATAAGTAGAATCCTAAACCTCAACTTGTTTGAATTTGGCTTTGGAATTCTACCTGAGGTATGTAACCATCTAACACAGAAACTAATGTAGAAACTAGTTTTAGCCTGTAAACCCTCAGGATCTCATATAGAGGCAAACTTAAAACTGCCTCCAAGGGTTGGTTTCCACAACACACAACGTGTATGGGACCACCATCAAAGATTGCAAAGTGAGCTTATAGACAAAAATTATGCCATGAAAGAGACTGAAAATTTATATCCAGGCACTAAAGACATTAGAAAAGGTCTTTAAAATAAATATTTAATGAAGCCAGAATTTAAAGTTATGAAGCATGAACTGGTGACCATAAAACAGAACCAAATAGAAATATAGACATAAAATGATTGAAGTGAAAAAATGGAATATCAGAAATAGATAACTAAAGAGCTATATAAGAAGTTAGGTGGTGGATAAATTGCTTAATTAAGAAATGAGGCCAGGCTCAGTGGCTCACGCCTGTAATCATAACACTTTGGGAGGTTGAGGCTGGCAGATCACTTGAGCCCAGGAGTTGGAGACCACCCTGGGCAAAATGGTGAAACTCTTTCTCTACAAAAAAAACTACAAAAATTAGCTGGGCATGATGGCACATGCCTGTCATCCCAGCTACTTGAGAGGCTGAGGTGGCAGGATCGCTTGAGCCCCCAAGGTCGAGGCTGCAGTGAGCTGTGATCATGCCACTGCACTCTAGCCTAGGCAACAGAGCAAGACCCTGTCTCAAAAAAAAAAAAAATGAAAAGAAAATATACGAAATGAAATTTTGTCTTGAAAAACGGGATTTAGAAAGGAATGGGAGGGAATACATTTATGAAACAAAAACAACAGAACCAAAGTCTTAGAGGCTGAAAATTTTGGAACAGGAAGGGAAAACAAAATAAAAACCCTGGACTACCACTAGTAAGCTGAGTGATATTGGACATGTCCATTTCTGTCTCTGGGCTTTATTTTTTTTTTCATTTAAATTAAGATATTTAAACTAGGTGATGTCTAAGACTTGTGATAACTATAATTGTGATTCAAGGAAAATCTAAGTGTGTAAATCTAATTAGAATAAAGCACTATTTAGGTTTATGTACTTGGTAATATGATACATACTCTAATGCTTTAGGAAGGAAGCTCTATAAAGGGTATCAGGGTCATAACAATGTGTTAAATAGTGTGGTATTATACTAAATATATTGATCTTCCTGATTCTGTCACAGAGCTCCTCAAACCCTTGGATTTCCTGAATGATAAGAGTGTCTTTAAAAAAAATTTTTTTTAAACTGATGTATAATAGATTTACATAGTTTCAGGGTACATGTGATAATTTAATATATTAATATAATTTGTAAAGATTAAGTCAGTGTATTCTGGATATCCATCACTTTCAATATTTGTATTTATACTAGAAACATTCCAGTTCTTCTCTTTTAGCTATTTTTAAATGTACAGTAGATTATTATAAACTATATTCACCTTACTGATCTAACACTAGGTCTTATTCCTTCTGTCAAGTTGTATATTTTTATCCATTAATTCCCTCCCCCCCATGATAGGAGTGTTTTTTGTCATAATGATCCCCTTTTGATCACACCTGAGTGTATGCTAGTCACCTGAGGTGACTTAGGGTAGAGCCCCTAGGCAGCCTCAGGGTATGGCTGATCACTAGAAAGACCAAGTGATTAGAGGGTTAGAACTTTCAGCCCTATCCATGAGCTTTGGGGAAGGGGGTGCTGGACATTAAGCTCTATAAAACTTGAACGACAACATTTGCTGAGCTTCTGGGTTGCTGAACACATGGTGCTGGCAGAGTGGCCTGTCCAGAGAGGGCATGGAAACCCTGCATCCCCTTGCCCTCTACATCTCTTTATCTGGCTCTTCATCTGTATCCTTTATAATAAAGGGGGATTTTTTGAAGACATATTAGAATAAAGCAATTTATTGCGGATAAGAAGACTTAAAAATGGGCCATGGTTAAAGACTTGTTAAGAGTTCATAATAATGATACATTTGACAAGGAAATTTAGTTATTTCTGTGACATATAACAATTTAACATTAGAATTATGACTGACAACATTTCCTAAGACGTATCAGATTTCTAGGAATCTCATGCAGTTTTGGAACACATATTAACCTGTTCATGTTAATGGGATTCTAGGGAATGGTTAAACATTATTCTTATTTGGCAATGCTTCCCATATAATTTAACGTGCCCAATAAGCCTAATATGTTTCGCTTGGACTTCCACAGGCCCTTTTGGAATGTCCAAGAGTTAGTTTAAGGTCAAAAAGATGTAATTTAGAATTTGAAATTTGATTTGGGGAAGCCTGTTAATTATGTCAAAGGTTTAAAACACTTGATCAAAAATAGTATCAAAGGTCACTGTGATGAAATGAAATAATATTCATTTAGCTGAAGTGACTTCAAAAATCAAGAGATTTCAAAAATCAAGAATCCTCACTCTTTGATAGAAAAGCAACCCCATTTTCCAAAAAAAAATCAAAAGGCCTAATAAAGACAGCATGATGCAAACAGAATGTTTCTTCTATTTTGCAGCTTACTCAAAAGGCAAACTATAATATTCTGTTATTTTTTATTAATACTACACAAAAATCTTCAGAAGAGAAAACCAAATTCAATATATTATTATTTTTTCTTTTTTTGTACTTTTTATAGAGACAAGGTCTTACTATGTTGCCCAGGCTAGTCTCGAACTCCTGAGCTCAAGTGATCCACCCATCTCAGCCTCCCAAAGTGGTGGGATTCCAGGCATGCACCACTGTGCAGGGCCTCAATGTATTATTATTAAAGTGAATTTTAATAAAACCTTATAAACAAATTCAATCTCAGTCAGCTTTGACCACACAACATAAGATTTCTGTAAATTTTTTACAACTACTTACAAAATTATTTCAGGTTTTTTTCTTCCCCAAATTGTTTTATCCATTTAATTTTATCTATATCATTTTTTTCTTCATTATGAAACCTTTAAATAACCTCTAAACTAGACAGAATTCCTTTTTTCAACAAAAAACACATCTTTTGTCTTTCTTATAACCTTCCTCACCAAAAGGCATCCTGCCTTTCTTGTAAAAGCATTGTTTTTCTTTATATCTAGTTGTTTTAATTACATATATTACAATTTTGACTCTTACTAATTTCCAGTATAAAACCTAGTAGGAAGCAATTTTAATTGCTATGTACCAGGTACAGAGTTCTGGACAGAGCTATTACGACTACATCTGGAGGACCCAACCCCTTCTAGCATGGCCAGGAGGCACTGCTGGACCAGGAGGGCAGGGCCATATTGAGCCTGGCTCTGCCCTGCAGTTGGTGGCCCAGGTACTGAAGATAAACGTATGTACCTGGGCCTCACCATGGTCACCTGTGTAGACTGCAGAATTTAAAGGCTGAAAACCAAAAACATAAGCTCAGACAAATCAAACAAATATTAAAAATATCTCAGGAGCAATAGTTTGATGACCTTAAAATACATAGAAGAAACTGTGTAAATCTAACCAGTAGACCCAAGGCAAAAATGTCTGAATTATATTTAATATTGGCAATTTTGAGACATTCCTATTTTACCAACAATTTTTAAACTAGCTTATTTCAAATAGAGAGAATTTAAGCTTTTTCAAGAGGGAATTTGAATATGTCAGAGGAGACACTGAGGAAGGTTAATCTGAACTACCAGACTACAAGGTGGAGTGGCCTTCTTTATAAATCCCACAGGGGATCCAAAGCAGGCAGTTTGAGCATACAAAGGAGTTTTACTTTGTTTTAAATCTGAATTCTGCTTGCTATATTCCTTTTGTGTCTTTTCATAGGTCTCTGAAAAGATGAGAGGTCTCTGCAAAATTTTCTCATAAATACAGCCAATTAATTTATTCCATAAGCACCTAAGCCAATAAGCCTTTTTCATGGAAAGTCCCAGAGGTAGCTTTGCAGGTTTAGAATACCATAGACATGAGTGGCATATTTTAAATGGCATAGATGTGGTTCCGCATGATCCCCAAAAGAATTCACTCCCACAAAGAGGCTAAGATAGCAGAAGACTCTTGTTGCCATAGACAGTGAAGGATGGTGTGTATGTATGGTGTCTCTAGTATCACACAAATTTGTGGGGGGCACTGGTCACAGACCCATTACTCCATGACACCAGGAGGCCCACCTGGAATTGGACTTATAATTCTTTTTTTTTTTTTTTTTTTTGAGATGAGGTCTCACTCTGTCGTCCAGGCTGGAGTGCAATGTCGCAGTCTCAGCTCACTGCAGCTCTGCCTCGCAGACTCATCCAGTCTTCCCACCTTAGCTAGTACCACAGGTGTACACCACCACACCCAGCTAATTTTATTTTTGTGTGTGTGGGTTTTTTTTTTTTTTTTGGTAGAGACGGAGTTTCACCATATTGACCATGCTGGTCTCGAACTGCTGAACTCAAACAATCTGCCTGCCTCGGCCTCCCAAAGTGCTGGGATTACAGGGGTGAGCCACTGCACCCGGCCTGGACTTGTAATTCTTTATAGTTTCTTTACTTTTTGAAAAAATGTTAATATCTTTAATCTGTTTGAAAGGTTTTGCTAACTGTAGTGGCAAATCCTTCTACCTATTCTTTTTCAAAATTTCTTTGATTTTCTCACATGTGCTCTTTCAAATATATATTTAAGCTGAGTCTAAAGCTCCATAAAGTTCAAGGCTGCAGTGAGCTATGATTGTGCCACTGCACTCTAGCCTGAGCTCAGAATGAGACCTTGTCTCTAAAAAAATAAAAAATTAAGCTCTGTAAATATTCTTGGAATTTTTGTTGGAATTGCCTTAGAACTGTGGATTGTTTGAGGGGAAACTGAAATGTTTACTGTTGACTGTTCCCATCCAGAAATGGGTATTTCTATCCATATATTTAGGACTTCTTTATGTCTGTTAGTTTCTGTGTTGGTGTATTCCTAGGTATTTTATAATTTGTATTAGTATTGTAAATAGAATTTTTTATCCTATTACATATCTTAATTTATCATTGCTGATATAATCAGCCACTTTGCTGAAGTCTTCTTATTAGTTCTAGTATTTTTTTCATTTGATTGTCTCAGATTTTCTAGGTGGCAGTTATATCATCTGCAGCTTTAGACCTTCGTAGTAAATGGGCCCAAAATAATGCTGCTTTTTTATTCTAAGAAAAACAATTCAGTGGAGTCATGAAGTGAAAAGTATAGCAAAAAATTACTCTTTAAGGGCAGGTGCAGTGGCTCACGCCTGTAATCCCAACACTTTGGGAGGCCGAGGTGGGCGGATCACAAGGTCAGGAGTTCGAGACCAGCCTGGCCAACATGGTGAAACCCTGTCTCTACTAAAGATACAAAAAATCAGCTGGGCATGGTGGCGCACGCCTGTAATCCCAGCTACTCGGGAGGCTGGGGCAGGAAAATCACTTGAAACCGGGAGGCAGAGGTTGTAGCGAGCCAAGATCGTGCCATTGCACTCCAGCCTGGGCAACTGGGTAAGACTCTTATCTCAAAAAAAAAAAAAAAAACAAAAAAAACCTTTAAATTTGCTTCAATACTTATTATAAAATAATACGCATAAATATACAGAATAATGGTAATAAAGAGTGTATATGCAAAATTGTAATTTTATGGTATTTTGAACTTAAAGCATCAAGATGGTAGCATAAATTAATTTCTAAAAAGAAACCTGAACACTTACTTTTCATCATGGTTATTTCTGCTACACTATTACGGCTATGATAAAAATCCAGCAATGAAAAACGGTGAGGATAATGATGTAGCACCTGCTTAATGAATAAGACCATTCAGATGAGCAAAATACATAATTTCAATAATTTGTGTTACCTTTCCCCTGAAAAGGCCATCAGGAATTTGTTAGAGTTTGATGCCTCCCCAGTAGTTAGCCTTGGTAACTGAGGAAGTAATTGGCTTGTGTTTGACTCAAAAAGTTTGTGTAGGCTCAGCTACGGGTTATTTTTCTGTCTCACTGTCTTTTGAACAGCTCAGATATTTCTTAAAAGGGTCTCAAATCTCCTACGTGTGATTTTGTAGTTTTGTTCTACTGACAGAACATATTCAGAAATTGAATCTTTTTTTAACAATACATTGAAGATTTTCTACTGCTGCCTTTTCCTCTTACTCTTTCTGCTCTTCCCATTTTCTACATTCTTTGTCAGTGTTTTCTTAAGGCCCACAATTAATTCTTAAATTTATTCTTTGAAGCTGTGAACAAAACCATCCCTACTATCTTGGCCTGGCTACCTGTACAGTGTTTTCCACTTTTTTGACAAAGGACAGGAAACCTTTTAAATCATTCACACATTCTTTTCATTTATGTCCTTCATGCTTTAATTATTTACAGTTTAATTACATCTATGACTATTTAATATGAGTGAAACATTCTTGGCAATGTTGAAGGACTTCTAACCCTGACTGCGTCATATTTAATATCAGGCTTACCATCCATACATGGATGTGTTGATGAAACTCTAAGCCTCATACAAGTGGTCTTGAAACATCAAATCACACTTGATTTCAAAGGTTGATGGATGGAAGTGGTATGGGAGGCAGAAAACAACTTTAGCAAAGTTACTTGCAAACTGGAGTGTTTCAGTGTCCAGGAATAAGTGATCAAGCAACACATTGAAAACATCCCTTTTTGGCCGGGCGCGGTGGCCCATGCCTGTAATCTCAGCACTTTGGGAGGCCGAGGCAGGTGGATCACGTGAGGTCAGGAGTTCAAGACCAGCCTGGCCAACATGGTGAAACCCTGTCTCTACAAAAATACAGAAAAAAAATTAGCTGGGCATGATGGCGGGTTCCTGTAATCCCAGCTACTCAGAAGGCTAAGGCAGGAGAATAGCTTGAATCCGGGAGGCAGAGGTTGCAGTGAGCCGTGATCGTGCCGTTGCACTCCAGCCTGGGTGACAGAAAGAGACTCCATCTCAAAAAAAAAAAAAAATCCCTATTTTGGCCGGGAATGGTGGCTCACACCTGATTACAGGTGGCTCACGCCTGTAATCCCAGCACTTTGGGAGGCTGAGGCAGGCAGATCACGAGGTCAGGAGATCGAGACCATCCTGGACAACACAGTGAAACCCCTTATATACTAAAAATAAAAATACAAAAAAATTAGCCGGGCGTGGTGGCGGGTGCCTGTAGTCCCAGCTACTCAGGAGGCCGAGGCAGGAGAATGGCGTGAACCCGGGAGGTGGAGCTTGCAGTGAGCTGAGATCATGCCACTGCACTCCAGCCTGGGCAACAGAGCGAGACTCCATCTCAAAAAAAAAAAAAAGAATTTTTGAAATGCCTCTGAATTGTTCAGTTTAAAATGGTTACTTTTATGGTATATGAGCTTCAAAAAAAAAAATCCTTATGTAAATGGTTTTGCTGCCCCCTCACACATATCATGGATTTCTCCACAAATAGAAATCCATTTAAAAAAACTTAACAGCATAATAATTGCAATGATTTGTAATGTTTAAAGAAATAAATAGGCATTTCAAATTCTGATTTTTGGTGAGATAATTGGTAAGTAGAAGACTCTATTATCACTAAATATTTTAGATTTAATGTATAGTTTTCTCTTTAAAAATGTCCATGTTTATGATGGATGCAATTATTTTATACATTATTTTATATAAAGTAATTACAATTACTTTATATGTTTTCTACCCAATTTATATGATTTGTTTATATTAAATAACAGGTTTTCTAAGACAAAAAATTCTAGTACGTTAAATTTAAACATTAAACATAGTTCATTAAAATTCTAGGTCTAGATTAAGAATCAGGATAGTTTTTCTTCCTCTGTGTCTCTACTTTTCTTATCATTTGCTTTTCCACCTTCAAGCTAAACTCTCACTCATTAAAATGGAACTCACTTTGCTATTTACTATGTTACCTTGTTTCTTAACCTCTTAATGTGTTTCTGTTACAAGTGGGAGATGCATACCTTGCCACACTTGTGTGACTAGAAAGAGGTTAAATGTTTTTTGCAGTGTCTGATACATAGTAGGTGGTACTTAAAGAGTAGCAGTGATTATTTCCCAAGAACATAAGAGTGTTATCAGAAAAAGTAAGTTTTCACCTTCGCCTCTTGTTACCTTTTTAAAACTGTTGCAGCCTGTGGAAACATAAATGTGTTTTGAAAACTGATACCTGATGGACATGAAGGCCTATAATATGATTCTCTTCAGTGGTTTATTTGCTTTGTTTTTTTCAGGTGAAAGAAAAGATGTTGTCCCGGTTAAGAGTAGTTTCCACCACTTGTACTTTGGCATGTCGACATTTGCACATAAAAGAAAAAGGCAAGCCACTTATGCTGAACCCAAGAACAAACAAGGTTAGTAACATTAATATCAATGTACATTTTCTCTCTTCTTATTAAAGTTTGATATATTTAAGACTGATAAGGTGTGACATATTTTTGTAGCTTTATGCTAAGGTTGTTCAGAGATAGTTGTTTACATGAAATTTTCACGCTTCTCCACATGGCAAAATCGTGGTTGCTTTATACCTCCTCAATTTCATCCTCATGACTTTTACCACCAGAAAAGGATTGACTTTAATTCCTAGTTCTAGCTTTAAAAAATAAAAAATAAAAAATCCCGGAATAGTGCTTTGGCCAAGACTTTGGGCCACATGTGAGATATTTACATTTCCCCAGCTCATATCAGGTACTCACCCTGAGCTAATCAGTTAGGCCCTTGGAAAGTAGGGTCAAAATTGTGAAATGAACCTTTATGTAAAGTCCACATCACCCCACCTCCACTTATCTTTTTGGACACAAACCATTGCACACAAAAAATTTTGCCCATTAATTAGAATGATTAGATGACTGCTTCAAAATAGAGAGACTCCTGGCTCTTTATTGTACTCTTGTGACAAAAGTGACGTGCAATATTGAGATCCAGTCATGACTTCATCCTCCATCTATGTTTGGTTCGGTGGACAAGTGCCTGTCTGTTTTTTAGTGGCAATATTAAATAGTAAGTAAAAGTTCTGGGAAGAGATTTTTTTTACAAGAAGCTTGCAAGAGGATACATTGAATTTATTGCAATATATGAAATTTACCTTTTGGGGAAAGGTAAATTCAAATGAAAAGTGTGACTTATTTTAAAAGAACAGTCATAAAAAACTTGCCAGTCCCGTTTGTTTCGCACTATCAGGGAAAATAGTTAATTGTTAATTGTTATCCTATGATAAGTTTTGAGGGGTTTCAGGCCTACAAAGGGGAATTTGACCATGGGTCACACAGAGCACCTCACCTTTGTATTCTTGGTACGTGACACAGAATGAGTTCAGCAAGCAGTTAGTGCGTTAAATGAAGCTTAATGAAGGATATTCTGATCCTCTCTTGTTTGTGCCTGACCTCTCCAAATCTCATTTGCTCTTTAAGATGTACCTCATTTCAAATCCAGTTCTCCTGTAGAACCTTTTTACACCACCATGGACTGGAGTAATTACTCCCTTCTCTGAAACCCCATAGCAGTTTCTTCCTGTTCCTGTGGCAAGTAATCAATAGGTGTTGCTTTGTGCTTCTTTTCATGGTTTAAGCTGTTATTGAAGTCATTGATGGTAGTTACATTTTCCTGAGTTTATATCTTCTTGACTATATTTCAGGTTCCTTTTGGGCAGGGACCATTCAAATACTTCTGTGTATCTTTTACAGTGCTATGGGCGCATTTGATAAATACATTGGTTTTATTTTATATTTTATCCTTATGGAAATAATTTAAAACCTATTCTGGGGACTTAGAGATTATAAGAAATTTATAAAGTACATTGAGTGGCAAACAAGTTTGCAGATGGAGCATAGTCTAAGTGCATTACCATATACTTCCCTAAAGAAAATAATGTCGGCCAGGCACAGTAGCTCACTCCTGTAATCCCAGCACCTTGGGAGGCTGAGGCAGGCGGATCACCTGAGGTCAGGAGTTCAAGACCAGCCTGACCAACATGGAGAAACTTCGTCTCTACTAAAAATACAAAATTAGGCTGGACATGGTGGCTTATGCCTGTAATCCCAGCACTTTGGGAGGCTGAGGTGGGCGGATCACCTGAGGTTGGGAGTTCGAGACCAGCCTGACCAACACGGAGAAACCCCATCTCTACTAAAAATACATAATTAGCTGGGCGTGGTGGAGCATGCCTATAAACCCAGCTACTTGGGAGGCGGAGGCAGGAGAATTGTTTGAACCCGGAAGTGGAGAGTGGGGTGAGCCGAGATCGTGCCATTGCATGCCATCCTGGGCAAGAAGAGCGAAACTCCATCTCAAAAAAAAAAAAAAAGAAAAAGAAAAAAAAGAATGTCTAACATTCTGGCCTTCTGAAATCCCTAAGATTGAATAGCATCTATATGGTAACATCATTGAAGGACCACTTCTGGAAACCCCTTAAACATCAGGAAGAGTTTATTTTTGTTTAAAGAACATAGACCAGTGATTCCCAATTCATGGGTTATAGACTCCTCAGGAACTTACCATGTAAAGAAATCTCATTTGTGCTTCAAATATTGTATACTTAATAACTTTTCACATTTTTGTAAATACTATCTTTAAGGATATGTTGCTGCTGTAATTAATAAAACAGTAATTAAAGGCAGTATTGAATTCTGAATCTTTTTAAATGTATGTCTGTAATCACTGTATACTCAAGGTATACCTGCTCTTTGTTTATAAAACTTTTTTATTGTGGTAAAGGAAGCATAATATAAAATTGACAATTTTAACTATTTAAAAGTATACAATTCAGTGACATTAAATTTATTTAGTGTTGTGCAACCATCACCACTATCTAGTTCCAGAACTTTTTTATTATCCCAAGTAGAAACCTAGTATTATTTCATTTTATTTTATTTTTTTGAGACAGGTTCTCACTCTGTTGCCCAGGCTGGAGTGCAATGACACTATCACGGCTTACTGCAGCCTTGACCTCCCTGGGCTCAGGTGATTTTCCCATCTCACCTTCCCGAGTAGCTGAGACTACAGGCACGTGCCACCACGCCTGGCTACTTTTTGTATTTTTTTGTAGAGACAAGGTCTTGCCATGTTGTCTATGCTGGTTTTGAACTCCTGGGCTCAAATGATCCGCCTGCCTTGGCCTCCTAAACTGTTGGGATTACAGGCATGAGCCACCACACCTGGCCAAAATTTCTTACACTTTAAAAGGTGAGACACCATTATGCTAGGTTATAAGCAGGAGTTTAGGTGCTAATTTGGGCTTTACCATTTACTAGCCATGAAACTTTGGCAAACCCTTCAACTTCTCTAGGCCTTAGTTTTTTCATGTAAATAATATAGGTAATAGCATTTGGAAACATTTAAAGGGCTATACAAGTATAAAATTGGATTTCTCCTTTTCTCCCCATGCTCATTTGGCTAACTTTTCTCATAATTTTCTGAAATTCAGCTCTGCATCTTTTCCCACACAGCAGAAGGTGAGCAGTGGTTGAGCAAGTGAATCTTCATCTGTATTTACAGCCACTCCTCATGGCTTGCATTACCGCCTGTGCTCTGCCTCCTGTCAGAGGAGTGCAAACCCTATTGTGAACTGCGCATGCAAGGGATCTAGGTTGCACACTAATTATGAGAATCTAATGCCTGATGATCTGAGGTGGCACAGTTTCATCCTGAAATCATTCCCTACCCCCTGAAATAGAGTCAACAAGATAAAAACTCATGAAAATGTAACTATCATCAATGACTTCAATAACAACTAAGACATGAAAAGAAAAATTGTCTTCAGCTGGCTGTGGTGGCTCACACCTGTAGTCCCAGCACTTTGGGAGGCTGAGGTGGATTGCTTGGGGTCAGGAGTTTGAGACAGCCTGGCCTGGTCTCTACCAGCCTGAACTCGTCTCTACCAAAAATATAAAAAAATTAGCCAAGCACTGTGGTGCATGCCTATAGTTTCAGCTACTCAGGAGGCTGAGGTGGGAGGATCACTTGAGCCCAGGAGATGGAGGTTGCAGTGAGATCGTGCCACTGCACTGCAGCTTGGGTGGCAGAGTGAGCCCCTGTCTCAAAAAAAATTGTCTTCCATGAAACTGGTCACTGGTGCCAAAGAGGATGGGGACCACTGCTCTAGGAAGTTTTCAGTGACCCTTTTTCCTACTTCCTCACCACACTGGGTGAGTTACTCCCCTGTCCTTTGAGCATTCTTGTGCTCACTTCTGTCAGTACCGTGTATCATACTCAGTTGGAATTATCTCATTCCTCCATTGAGGACAATGACCATATCTTAGTCTGTATCCTCATTATCTTACCGCAGAGTACTTAGCACACACAGAGCCTCAGTACATGCTGGGTAGATGGATGAATGCATAAACAGATGAGCAAATAGGAAAACAAAATCTGACATGATTGGTGCTCGGAGTTTCACAGATAATTAAACATAGGTTTTGTTTCCAGAAAATAAGTTTGGATTAGATAGGAGTTTTGTTACCTACTCTTGTAAAACAAGTTGGGAAATACCCCTATTCACACCTCTTTTCCCAATGTACTGATTTATGTGTTTTCTTATCATTTTTTGAGCAAATGAAGTTTCATCTGTATTTACAGCCACTCCTCATGGCTTGCATTACAAAGCCCATTTCATCTTACAAAGTCTTAAAAATTGAGTGATGCAGTTTTTTTAAAAAATAAGAATAGGGGGAGGAAGAAGGAAAAAAGTAAGAATAATTTTATTTATTTATTTATTTATTTATTGAGATGGAGTCTCGCTCTGTTGCCCAGGCTGGAGTGCAGTGGCGTGATCTCGGCTCACTGCAAGCTCTGCCTTCTGGGTTCACGCCATTCTCCTGCTTCAGCCTCCCTAGTAGCTGGGACTACAGGCGCCTGCCACCGTGCTCAGCTAATTTTTTGTATTTTTAGTAGAGATGGTGTTTCACTGTAGTCTCAATCTGCTGACCTCGTGATCTGCCCACCTCAGCCTCCCAAAGTGCTGGGATTACAGGCGTGAGCCACTACGCCCGGCCAAGAACAATTTTAAATTACATTAAAAAGTTTTCAGTTGAGTGATATGATTTGGCTCTGCATCACCACCCAAATCTCATCTTGAATTTTAATAATTACCACGTGTCAAAGGTAGGACCAGGTGGAGGTAATTGAATCGTGGGGGTGGTTTCCCCCATGCTGTTCTTGTGATAGTGAGTGAGTTCTCACAAGAGCCGGTGGCTTTATAAGGGACTTCCCCCTTCGCTCAGCACTCATTCTCTCTCCTGCCACCCTGGGTAGAGGGGCCTTCTACCATAATTGTAAGTTTCCTGAGGTCTCCCCAGCCATGTGGAACTGTGAGTCAGTTAAACCTCTTTTCTTATAAATTACTCAGTCTTGGTATTTCGTCATAGCAGCATGAGAATGGGCTAATACAGTGAGTATATTTTATTTCAAATTTATGTATTAACACCTAATTTCTATACCAAAACAACATAAGCCATAGAACATGTGATGTGAATAATTGTGGATTTGTGATGAACAGAGCTTGCCACTTAGTTATAATTTGCCCTTTTAGTGCAATTTCATCTCAATTAACACATTTTCAGAAGTCTAAACAAGCATTTGAGTGCTAGTGAGGCACTGGCTACATAGTGCCTATCCGTATTGAGGTTAAGGGAATGCATTTTATCTCCTGCATATAAATGTGTGTAAATGGATTCTATCTCCTGAATCGTTTGCCTTCTATCTTACATTTCTCATTACAAACGTAAATCAGTATTAAAGAGTCTGATTTGTATTAGAGAGTTGTTTTAGTCTTAGATTATTTCTGTTACTCTCAGGATATGTCTTATATTAGATTGTACAAGGCTTAAAGATACAGATAAAATGTGCTTTAAAGTATGAAATGAGTACCAGAAAATAAATATTTGGTTGAATCAGAGAGATGAGAAAATATATAACAAATGAATTGGCTATTCATTTTTAGTGTGGATTTAAAGCTTTTAGAGGTAGATATAAGTGATACTTTCTTTTACACTTTAATAATGCTTCCATAGGGTAGAGTGCTCAAACAAGAAATTTGGGAAGGATTCAGGCTGAGGTTTTATTATGATTACAACAGTAAAAGTGTACAATTGTTTGATTACAAGGTGAGCCAACTCTAAACTATGTACGTAGCCTCCGACCCTCAATTTTTTTTTTCACTTTTGTTCTTCCTGCCTCTGTGTTGGCTGCCTTAGCAAGAGAGATGCCAACATTTTTATTGATGACCCAGTGGGCTAAAGGTATAGGAGTCCTTCTGAAATTTTTTTTAAAAAACACCTGAACACTATTGATATAACCTAGTAATTCTCAAGTAACTCCTGCTATCTACGTTTTTTTCTTTTTCTAGTTCCTCCCGTAATACTACTAAACATCTCTTTTAAACCAAGTATTCTTTTCAAGATGTAAGATTGTGAAGAGATTTTACTACAGATTCTTAATTTATTTCAGCCAAATTCAAATATCCTAATGGACTCTATTTAGAATAATGAACCATAGATTGCCAGAACTAAAAGAGCTAAGTACATAGTAAATACCTATGCAAACCATTAACTTAATTCGAGAAGGAGTGTTAAAGAAGAGAATCAATAACTCCTTTATTTTGTAGATTCCATCCCTAAGATTTAAGGACATGCTCAAGCTTTGTATCTGGAACTCTGGTTTTCTGGTTATTAGTTCTCTGAGGGTTTTGTTAATTTATTTGTTTATATTTTAACTTCTCCCGGCTAGTTCTTTAATAAATTTAGAATTTTCTTCTGGTTATTTACACAAATAATATGACTAATAAAATATTTAAAAATCACATTGCTATTATTCTATCACCTTTTTTTTTTTTTTTTTTTTTTTTTTTGGTGAGACAGAGATTTACTCTTGTTGCCCAGGCTGGAGTGCAGTGGTGCGATTTTGGCTCACCACATCCTCCGCTCCCAGTTTCAAGCGATTCTCCTGCCTCAGCATCCCAAGTAGCTGGGATTACAGGCATGTGCCACCACGCCTGGCTAATTTTGTATTTTTGGTAGAGACGGGGTTTCAGCGTGTTGTCCAGGCTGATCTCAAACTCCTGACCTCAGGTGATCCACTCGCCTCAGCCTCCCAAAGTGCTGGGATTACAGGCGTGAGCCACTGTGCCTGGCCTCTATCATCTATTTTTATTTGGCCATGATTCTCTTAAAAGTATACTTACTTTTAAGATTATAACGTATACTTTTATATGCAATTTTACCACTGGGAAAAGTATACTATAAATATATCTCTAAAATGTTTGATAAGCTGTATAATAAATATATGGGTGCATAATAGTGTAGTAGCCTTTGGATTTGGAATTCCAGTGGCTGATGAGACTCCCAGCTTTGCACCTTTACTGGCCCCCTAGCATGTTTACCTGAATGTTCAAGTGTCTGTTTAAGAGATTTGTGTCAATATTGACTCGTGTGGAGAAACTGCATGTGCCTAAAGTAAAATAGTTCAGGGTCTTTCAGGATCAGCTGGAGGAAGTACACCTCTGCTATGTAAATTGGGAGGGAGGGAATTGCTGTTGCATAGATGAGAAAAAGGGAGTCTTGGGAGAAGTGGCAAAGGGAGATGGAGAAAGTAGGGGAAGAGTAGATAAGAGGATGATCATTTCTGCTTAATACTAAACTAATCAAGCCATTCATTTTAAACTAATGTCATCATCACAGGCTTGCTTCACTTATTAACACCAGCCTAGCAAATTTTAGAACTTAATCAACTGTTAACATAAATATCTATACATAAAATTATTTAATCATTTTATTTTTTACTCTGCATTATAAATAAATCACTTTTGAGTGTCCCTTAAATCTAAATAGGAAATAGGCAGTGCAACCTTGTGTAGTCAACTCCATTTATCTTTGGCAATAAGGATAGGCAAAGTGTACTTTTTTTTTTGAGACAGGATCTCACTTTGTCACCCAGGCAGAAGTATAGTGGCACAGTCATGGCTCCCTGCAGCCTCGACCTTCCAGGCTTAGGAGATCCTCCCACCTCAGCCTCTGAGTACCTGGTACTACAGGCATGTGCCACCACACCTGGCTAATTTTTGTATTTTTGTAGAGATGGGGTTTCACCATGCTGCCCTAGCTGGTCTCGAACTCCTGGGCTCAAGCAATCTATCCGCGCTGGCCTCCCAAAATGCTGGGATTACAGGCATGAGCCACTGCGCCTGGCCGACATTATTTCTTTAGAGAAGTATGGTAATGCATTTAGACTATGCTCCACCTGCAAACTTGTTTTTCTCTTTGTCTAGGCGTAGATCTCTTTTGAGTTTATCATACTTGGAGTTGTTGAGCTTACTGGATGTGTGGATTAATGTTTCTCATATTTGGGAAGTTTTGGGGCATTTTCTCTTGAAATATTATTCTGCTTCTTTCTCTCCTCTCCTCAAACTTCATTATGCATATGTTGGCGTACTTGATGGTGTCTTACAGGTCTCTGAGATTCTGTTCATCTTTTTTTTGAGACAGAGTCTCCCTCTGTCACCAGGCTGGAGTGCGGTGGCACAATCTCAGCTCACTGCAGCCTCCGCCTCCCGGGTTCAAGCAATTCTCCTGCCTCAGCCTCTCGAGTAGCTGGGACTACAGGCACATGCCACCACACTCAGCTAATTTTTGTATTTTTAGTAGAGATGGGGTTTTACCATGTTGGCCAGGATGGTCTTGATCTTTTGACCTCATGAACCACCCACCTGAGCCTCCCAAAGTGCTGGGATTAGAGGCGTGAGCCACCGCATCTGGCAGTTCATATTTCTTTATTCTTTTTTCTTTCTATCTTAGACTAGATAATCTTGGGTGACCTATTTTTAAGTTTGCTGATTCTTTCCCACTTGCTCAGATCTACTGTTGAACCCCTCTGGTAAATTTTTTATTTTCATTTATTGTACTGTTGATGAAAATATTAAAACTCTGTAAAATATTTGAAGAGATTTATTCTGAGCCAAATATGAGTGACCATGGCCTGTGAAACAGCCCCAGGAGATCCTGAAAATATGTACCCCAGGTTGTGGGGGCACAGCTTGGTTTTGTACATTTTAGGGAGACATGAGACATCAAATACATTTAAGACACACATTGGTTCAGTCCAGAAAGGTGGGACAACTCGAAGTGGGGGCTTCCAGGTTACAGGCAGGTTTAAATTTTTTCTTATTGGCAGTTGGTTGAGTTATTATCAATAGAAATAAATGTCTGGATTATGATAGGAGGCTTTGGAGACCAGAGTTTCTTCATGCAGATGAAGCCTCCAGGTAAGAGGCTTCAGAGAGAATAGATTGTAAATGTTTCTTAT
Organism: Gorilla gorilla gorilla; assembly: GCF_029281585.2. NCBI lineage: Eukaryota > Metazoa > Chordata > Mammalia > Primates > Hominidae > Gorilla > Gorilla gorilla. Next base: position 80,193,914 of record NC_073241.2, read on the forward strand.
CAGGCTTAAGGTCTGTGTTGATGTTAATGCTGGAGGAGTATAGTGAGGCATGTCCGACCCCCCATGCCATCATAACCTAAACCAGCCTTTTCAGGTTAAATGTTAAGAGTGCTCTGGCCAAGGAGGAAGTCCATTCAGGTGGTTGGGAGACCTTAGAATTTTATTTTTGGTTTGCAGTACTTTCATTCCCAGAATTTCCATTTAATTTCTTTGTTGGTAGTCTCAATTTGGTGGGACATTATTCTCATACTTTCCTTTAGTTCTTTAGACATGGTGTCTTTTAAGTCTTTGAATGTATTCAAAGATGTGAATGTAAAGTCTTTATCTAGTAAGTACAATGTTTAGGCTTCCTCAAGGACAGTTTCATGATTTTTTGTTGAAAACTGGACATTTTAAATAAGGTAGCAGTTCAGGAAATCAAATACTCCTCCCAGGGTTTGTTGTATTGCTGCTACTTTTGCTTGTTTAGTGATATTTCCAAACTAATTCTTCTCTTTTTTTGAGATGGAGTATTGCTCTTTTGCCTAGGCTGGAGTATAGGGGCATGATCTTGGCTCACTGCAACCTCCACCTCCCAGGTTCAAGCGATTCTCCTGTCTCAGCCCCCCGAGTAGCTGGGACCACAGGCACATGCCACCACGCCCGGCTAATTTTTGTACTTTTAGTAGAGACAGGGTTTCACCATGTTGGCCAAGCTGTTCTCGAATTCCTGACCTCAGGTGATCTGCCCACCTTGGCCTCCCAAAGTACTGGGATTACAGGCATGAGCCACCGTGCCTGGCCTCCAAACTATTCTTTATAAAATCTGTATTCTTGTACGTGCCCACTGAAGTCTCTGATTGGTTAGTTTTGTGGTCAGCTGATAATTAGACAAAGACTTAAATGCTTGGAACTAGTAAATTTCCCATTTTTTGCCAAGCGGCTCTGTGTGCATGTTGCGGCATACCTCCAGCACTGAACCAGACAGTTTACAACTACCCAGAAGCCTTCACTTCCTGCTTGCACAGAGCCTCAAGGTTAGCCAGAGGTGTGAGCTAGGGTCTTTTCAGGTCTTTCCTGGATGTGTCCACAGCTCATGTATGTGACCTTCTAGAGTCCTGGTAATACCTCATGGCTTTTGAAAGCTCCAACCCCATGGTCATCTCATTCTTTAGCTTTTCCTTGTGAGCTTTTTGTTGCCCTATTGTTTTTCTCAACTGTTATCCACTGCTTTGGGCAGCTGCTATGCTAAATTATTGCCTCTGATTGTTTCCAACAAGCACTTCTGGGGAAATGGCTTTTCAGATGGGGTGAGCGCCAAGTTAGGTCAAATGAAGGTAGCCTTGCAAGTGGGGTCTTCCAGGGAACCACCAGACAGGTCAAATAATGACATTTTCCTGGAATGGGGCTTAGAAGAATCTCCAGCCCCTTCTTCCTGCCCTGGTGGCTTCCAGGCTGCTGATTTTCATAGTAATTGTGAGGTGTTAGTTTTCGATTTAAAACTCACAAAGCTTGTTGCTTACTGAAATCCAGCCATTTTTCCTGAATAACTGCTCCCTGATTGCTGCATTCCTTTGGTAAATTTGCAGAATGTTGAAGAAGTTGCTTCTGGTTATTTGTCCAGTGTTCTTGTTGCTTTTATGGAGGAAAAGATTTTCCAAAGGCCTTGCTCCAGTATTTTCATTGACATTGCTTTGATACGAAGAATTTAACCCATAGTCAAATACCAGAAATTGAAAAAGATTTTCTTATGACATAGTTTAATTTTTTCTTAAGCATCATTTCTTCTATTCCCCTTTTAATGGTATTTCATGGTATGAATATACCGTAGGATGCTTAACTCTTTCATAGTTAATGGGCTTTTTGTTAGCTTGTAATAGCCAAGAGAACTAGAAACAATGCTACAACTAAACTTTTTGTATATGCCTTTGTATGCCATTAAGAATGTTTCTCTAGAATAGCTCCCTGGAAGTCAGATTGCTTGATGAATAATATGTATATAAAAAATTTAAGAGTACTTTAAAACTGTCTTCCAAAGGCCTAAACTAGTTTATATTCCCAGCAGTGATTTGTGAGAATAACTATTTTTCACACCCTGACCAATACTGACATCAGTCTTACAAAGTTTTGAAAGCGTGGGCAAAAATAATATGTCATTGATTTTTCAAATTTGCATTTAAATTATATTTTGAAGAACAATGTCATTACTACCCCAGTAAGTAATAATTTTTAATCCTTTTATTTCTCCTCCTTAGGGAATGGCATTTACTTTACAAGAACGACAAATGCTTGGTCTTCAAGGACTTCTACCTCCCAAAATAGAGACACAAGATATTCAAGCCTTACGATTTCATAGAAACTTGAAGAAAATGACTAGCCCTTTGGAAAAGTAAGAGTTGCTTAGATGTTTCTTTTTTTATTGGTATTCTGATTAGAAAACTTATGAGCATTATGGTTATTATGGCATGAGAAATACACAATCTTATATAAGTTTGTGTTTTGTCAGTTAACTACTTTTATAATGATTGTGTTTCTTTCACTTCAGTGAATACTTCACAAGTATTCACTATTGTAAAACTTAACAAATTAGTTTTTATGCTTACAGTCAGAGCAATTCAGGTTTGAATGGAATATTAGAAGCAAAGGATACCATCTAATTTGCACCCATTTTATTCAACAACTTTTATTGATCACCTGCTTTGTGTTTGACACTGTACCAGCCACTGAGGCTATAAAGTGGGTAATAGATAGGATGACCATATACTATATCACCTAATCTAGGATACTTTGGAGGATAAAAAAGAGGTGTACCCAAAGCTACCCCTGGCAAACTTTTTTTGTTTCTCTTTTTGAGATGGAGTCTCGCTCTGTTGCCCAGGCTGGAGTGCAGTGGTGCGATCTCAGCTTACTGCAGTCTCCGCCTCCCAAGTTCAAGCAGTTCTCCTGCTTCAGCCTCCTGAGTAGTTGGGATTACAGGCGCCCACCACCATGCCTGGCTAATTTTTGTATTTTTAGTAGAGATGGAGTTTCACCATGTTGGCCAGGCTGGTGTCAAATTCCTGACCTCAGGTGATCCACCCGCCTCAGCCTCCCAAAGTGCTGGGATTACAGGCATGAGCCACTGCGCCTGGACTTTTTCTTTTCTTTTCTTTTCTTTTTTTTTGAGACAGGATCTCACTCTGTTGCCCAGGCTGGAGTGCAGTGGCACAATTTCGGCTCACTGCAACCTCTGCCTCCCGGGCTCAAGCAGTTCTCCTACCTCAGCCTCCCAAGTAGCTGGGATTACAGGAGTGCACCACCACACCCGGCTAATTTTTGTAATTTTTAGTAGAGACAGGGTTTCACCATATTGCCCATATTTCCCAGGCTGGTTTCAAACTCCTGGACTCAAGCAATCTGCCCGCCTTGGCCTCCCAAAGTGCTGGGATTACAGGCTTGAGCCACTGCACCAGGCAGCAAACTTAATATATATGACCAACCCAGTAACTCATAGCCCTGTCTTCTAAAAGTCATCAACAGACAGTTATGCTATGATTGTTATTGGTCTCTAGACCACAATGTACAGTACAATGAGAAAAAGGTACAAGCAGATATATTCTGAGAGCACGCAGAGGGCATCTAGCTCAACTTGGGGAATCAGATAACAGCTTCCTGAAGGGAGTGATGCCTAAGCTGAATTGTAAACAGGATGTTACAGGTAGCAGGCAAAGTATTCTGGGTAGAGGGATCGGTCTGCATATAGAACTAAGCATATCAATTGAGTTTGTTAAGTATAGGAGATTATTGGTGACTGGTAAGAGTGGTTTCTTTGATGTGATAGAGCAAAAGAGATACTGTGATAGATTGAAAAATGAATGGAGGGGGAGGAAATGTAAACTACCCTTACAAGAAGTTCAGGTAAGGAGGGAAGGAAGATATTAAATAATAAGTAAAGTAAGACTTGGGATTAAGTGTGTTTCAAGCTGGAAGAAAATTTAATGTTTCATCGTAGTTAGGAGGAGTGAGCCCAGGAGAAAGGATAATTGATAGAGCAAGGTCTAGGGAAAGGAAAAAGTCATAGGGTCAAATGCGGAGATAGAGTGGCTGGTCTTGAGCAAGAACAAAGAACAGCTCATTCGCCGAAGCTGAAATAAACATAAATACAGATAGTAAGGATAAGTATGGAGATGATTGAGCAGAAGTAGTGAACTCTCAATCTTAACTGATGATCTTGCTTTCCTTTATGACATAGAATATGAAAGTCATCGCTCAGATTTAGAAGGGCCAGGGTTGAGTAGAGTTGGTGAGGAGAGTGAGAAATGCTTGGAAGAGCCATGTGGCTATAAGATAAAGCTGAACAAAAGGTAGGCTTGGTGGCTCATGCCTGTAATCCCAGCATTTTGGGAGGTCAAGGTGGGAGGATCACTTGAGCCCAGGAGTTCCAGACCAGCCTGGGCAACAGAGTGGGACCCTGTTTCTACACAAAAAAAAAAAAAAAAAAAAAAAAGCCAGGCATGGTGTTGCATACCTATAGTTGCAGCAGCTCAGAAGACTGAGGCAGGAGGATAACTTAAGCCCAGGAGGTCAAGGCTGCAGTGAGCCATGATTGCACCACTGCACTCCAGCCTGGGTGACAGAGTGAGACCCTGTCTCAGAAAAAAAAAAAAAAAAGAAAAAGAAAGGCTAAACAAGAGCAGGTTAAAGGGGTGAGAGCAGACCCTGATGGCCTGGTGGCAAGATCTTGTTTGTATTGGTGCCATTCTGCACAGCAATGTTATTTTTCCATAGAAAAAATGAAATGTAACACTGATTCAGGCTTGGAGTTTGCTGGGCTGGCAAAGGCAGGTGTTACATAAATTCATTCAGTTAATATTCAGGACTGCTAATGTGCCTGGCATTGTTCTAAGCTTTGAAACTCCACAAATGAAAACACTCAGCCCTTCTCTTCAGAGAGTTCACTATCTCTGGTGGAAAGGCAGACACTGTGGAAGGGTAGTACAGTGATAAATCATGTGGGGATTCCTAAACAGTAATGACAGGGAGAGATTTGCTCAGAGTGAGAGATTTGATCCTGGGATTCAGAGCAGGAAATAAAGAGGATCCTGAAGGGAGCCCATAGAATTGGAAGAAAATGAAGCAGTCAAAGAGCTAGAGATCCCTCTGAAGGATGACGAAGTGAGGGCATCATATGGCTACCCAAAATGGTAGAGGATTGTGATCCAAGAGTGGATAAGGGCATTCACCATTGCTGAGCTATAATGATCCTAGGTGAGTGCTGCCCATCACTGAGGCACACAGAAGACTGACTAAAGTGAAATAAAGATTGAAAGTGGTAGCATTGAGGAGATCCATGACTTGTACAGCTTCCCTCTATCACATGCCTCATAGGTCATCTGTTCTTCCCTTAACATTATTTCCATCTCACAAAGCCATCCATTCCATTTTAGCAGCTCAGTTTGTTTACTTCCCTATACTGCAGAGAAGTCTTCTTCCCTTTAATTTCTATCTATTGATACCATTTCTTCCACTATTAGCTATGTAGAAAATAAAATTGAAGGGATCACTTCTCATTTATTCACCAAATATTTGCACACCAGTTATATGCCACATATTGCTGTTAATAGTTCCTGGAACTATAGAAGTATATGAGGTGATCATTTCTAACTTACGGTATTGTCTAGACTGGAGGAAGCCAGAAAGTCAAGGAGTGGAGTGAGAGTTAACAGAGGGAAGTAGGCTATCATGGGACCTGAAAATAGGAAAGTCTAAAGCATGTATGTATACATGATAGGGGAGGGGAGTGGACAGAAAAGGGCCCCCAGAGAGCACGCCACCTGAGCTGCATTTGGAGCGCACGTGTATAGGACTATACCTGGAGAGAGAGTGCAGGCAAATGGTGCATCAAACGCAGCAAGTCCAGGTTGAGTTGTGATGCATTTGAGGAGCTGAAGTAAGTCAACGTGAAGAAGATGAGGCTGAAAAGTAGGCAGAGGTTTTGTTAACTATTTTAGGAGCTTGAGCCTTATTTTACGATGATTTATTTGGAAGTGACTTGAGAACAGAAATGATCACAGTTAGGTTTTTAAGAGAAGAATGAATTGGAGCATAGGAGGAAATTGTATTTATAAAGACTGGTAAGAAGGCTTTTGAGGTAAATCAGCTGAGAAATGATGGTAGCTTGTACTGTGCAAGGGTGGAGGGAGCAAATGGATATATTTGAAAGCTACTTAGCAGGTAGACTCTGTAGGACTTGGTGATTTATAGGATTGGTGTTGGGGAGGGTTGGGGAGGGTAGGAGAGGAATAAATCAAGAATGGAATCTGGGTTTCGCATTTGGTCACGTGATAGCAGAAGAAACAAGGTCAGCGGAAAGATAAGTCTGCTTTAGGCATATTTAATTCAAGATGATTACTGACTTTCAAGCTTTCAAGCTGATATTTCCCTGTTCTCTAAATTTAAAAACAAGTTATTTATATATTTATTGACATCAATTGACAATTGCCTTTTTTGTGCTGCTTCTGCACTCTATGTAGACCTTATAATGCTTCTAACCCTCCTGGGTTATAAACTCCTTGAAAATAGAGGTAACTTCTTATATCCCTGGAGAATAGTGCCAGGCATATAGTGTTAAGCAAATGTTTGAATTAATGCCACTTTATTTTGCTTCCTTGTTTATATGTCAGTCTCCTTGAAGACTGATTCTTTAAGCGTAAGGACCGACCTCATGGTGATCTTTGCATTTCCAGTGCCTTCTACAGAGCCTGACCCACAGTTAGGGTTCAGTAAACATTGTTTCTATTGTTATTTCATCGTCAACATCATCTACTATTTAAGTACCCTCATATTTTTGTTAATTTTTAGTCCTGGGTGTTAAATAGTAATAATCTAAGGTTTTGGGTTTTTTTTAGAATGTGATGTGAGAATGGGGCTCAATTTCAATTTTAGACATTTAGATTTAACTTTCATAAGCCAAGACTTTTAATGTAATGCAGGCTGACTTAGACATTATTTACTGTGCTTCATTTCAGATATATCTACATAATGGGAATACAAGAAAGAAATGAGAAATTGTTTTATAGAATACTGCAAGATGACATTGAGAGTTTAATGCCAATTGTATATACACCGACGGTTGGTCTTGCCTGCTCCCAGTATGGACACATCTTTAGAAGACCAAAGTAAGGCTTGTTTAAAAAAAAGCTTGTAAATGATTATTGAATAAGGAAAATATCATTCCATAACACCCATTACATTTCTATTTTATGTTTCTTAGCCAAATCACATTTCCCACCTCAGAAAAACGTAATTTTGATTAAAAGAGATTAACAAAATCCCAACATATTCATAACTTTTATCTTTGTAAAAATAGCATAATTCATTTCTAATCTTCTTTAAATTATTGTGATTGTTAGAGGAATTACATACATACTTCTGGAACCTGCCCCCCCGCCAAAAAAAGTCTTAATTCTGGTGGGAGATTCTCCCGAATTATCATTAAAATTTTTGTCAATAAAGTCAAATTAAGAGATTTTTTTCCTCATTTTTTAATCAGTTTTAATTTGTTTGTTTTTGTTTTTGAGACAGAGTCTCACTTTGTCACCCAGGCTGGAGTGGAGTGCAGCAGTATGATCTTGGCTCACTGCAACCTCCGCCTCCCAGGTTCAAGTAATTTTTGTGCCTCAGCCTCCCTGGTAGCTGGAATTACAGGTGCACGCCACCATGCCTGCTAATTTTTGTATTTTTAGTAGAGATGGGATTTCACCATGTTGGCTGGGCTGGTCTTGAACTCCTGACTCCAAGTGATCAGCCTGCCTCAGCCTCCCGAAGTGCTGGGATTTACAGGCGTGAGCCACTGCATCTGGCCTGTTCTCCTTTTTTTAATGAATTTTCATTCCAAATAGTTGTAGCACCTACAAACATTATAAGTGGGAAGAGTACTGAAATGGCAAGGACTGACTCAAGTTCTTGAATGAGTCGCGTGATCCCCATGAATGTGTTTCCTCATGTGTAAAATGGGAATAGCAGGGCCTATTAAAGAGCTGTTGGAGAAACCAATGTGACAGTTCTTTGGAAAATTATAAGCAATATTATATATATATACACACACACACACACACACACACACACACACACACACACATATGCTGTTTTCACTTAATCTGAGTTTTCTTATTCCTCTAATCCATTCTTACTTTTCTCAATCCTTATAATATTTTCCCCATGCCCAATTAACACATTCTTCCACGTGTAGAAATTCAGTCTCCTGTCACCTTGTCTAGTGGCTTTCAAACTTTAATGTGTATAAGAAATACCTGTGGGACTTACTCAAAATGTTGATCTCTGCCAACTTTCCTCTCCTCCCCATCCCCAAGATTTCTGATGAAAAAGAAAAAAGGTCTGGAGGTCCGGATTTTAGTGAGCACCCTCAGTGATTGTGTTGCAGGTGTTCCCTGGAAGACACTGAGAAACAGACTGTTCTAACCTAGATGCTGCCAACAATTACTGTAACTAAAACATTTCTGTGACATAACCATGCTGTTCAGCTATTTTATAGTTTCTTATTAGAATGATTAAAAGATAGAGAGAAACTTAGAAATACTGATGCCTGATCCCCACCCCCAGAGATTCAGATTCAGTTAGTCTAGACTTACGAGTTTCACAAAAGAGCCTGGTGTAATTCTGATATATACCCAGAGTTGAGAACTGACTTGAAACATGAAGAGCATGGCTTATGTGTGAGGGCAAATACTGTATATTGTTTATGCAATGTATTGTGCTATGGGTTTTTTGTTGTTGTTGTTCGTTTTGTTTTTGTAGATGGTCATTAAATCTTGATTGGTTGGTTGATTGATCTAAACTTTAAGCTAATTAAATCAGAATCTTTGGAGGTGGGACCCTGGCATTTTAAAGCTTATCAGATGATTCCATTATATAGCCAGATTGAGAAATTGCTGAACTAAACTGATTTGAACTGTAATAGTAGTGCCAAATTTAAGATACCAATGAGAAAGTTAAACATAAGATCAGTTTGACAGCAATGAGGATCCATTGGCCCTCACGTCTGCCTGACCTGTGTTCTAGAACCTGCGTTTCTTCTTTTTTTCCTCCTTCTCTCCCTTCCTTCTTTGCTTTCTCTTTTGGAATCTGGATTGATTATCTGAATTAGGTAACAATATACTGTGTCTAAAATGACTTTTTGTTAGCCATTCCACAATTTATACATATTTCAAAACATGTTGTACATGATAAATGCAGTTGACCCTTGAACAACACAGGTGTGAAGGTCCATTTATACTCAGATTTTCCTGTGCTTCTGCCACCCCTGAGACAGCAAGACCAACCCCTCCTCCTCCTCCTCCTCTTTATGATTTTGTTAATAACATTTTCTTTTTTCTAGATTACTTTATTGTAAGAATACAGTATAGAATTCATATGGCATACAAAATAGTGTTAGTCGGCCAGGCACAGTGACTCATACCTTTAATCCTAACACTTTGGGAGGCTGAAGCGGGTGGAACACTTGAGGTCAGGAGTTCGAGACCAGCCTGGCCGACATGGCGAAACTCTGTCTCTACTAAAAATACAAAAAACTAGCCAGGCGTGGTGGCGGGCATGTAAAATCCCATCTACTCTGGAGGCTGAGGCAGGAGAATTGCTTGAACCCTCGGGGGGCAGAGGTTGCAGTGAGCCGAGATCGTACCGCTTCACTGCAGCATGGGTGAAAGAGCAAAACTCCAAGTCAAAAAAGAAAAAAGAAAAAAAATTGTTAGTCAATCTGTGTGTTACTGGTAAGGCTTCTGGTCAGTAATAGGCCATTAGTAGTTAAGTTTTTGGAAAATCATATGTAAATTTTTGACTTGATTTTCTAACACCCACATTGTTCAAGGGTCAACTGTATATCCAATTTTTGCCAATTAAAAAATAATATTAAATAAGTAAAAGTAACTTCACTTTTTCCTGATGCTTCAGGTGTCTCATCTTTTGTGTGATTTTACTATAATTTTCTTCTCTCCCTTACTGCTCCTTCAAATTTCAAATTTTCAGTTTCAGTAAGTTTTAACAATAGTTTAGTTGGCCTTGTACTGCTCTCCTGCATTGGTGGCTTGCTTTAGATTTTTTTTTTTTTTTTCCTGGTGGTGTATTGAGTTTATTTGAACATGAGATGTGGTTACATTTCTTCTTGGGTAAAATGACTGTATCATTTAACAGTAATCTTTGTTGCATCTGCTATGAACAGTGTAATTACAGTTTGAAGTACTTGAAAATGTTTGAAAATAAACCAGTGTGACTTAGCTAAATCTGCTTGGAAATTATACCATGTCTTGATATTTTATTAAAATATCAAAATATTTCAATTATGAGCAAAAACTTAGAAACAAAGCTGTTGTGAAATGCAAAGGTGTTTTTGTTCTGTTGCAGGGGATTATTTATTTCGATCTCAGACAGAGGTCATGTTAGATCAATTGTGGATAACTGGCCAGAAAATCATGTTAAGGTACTAATAGCACAACCCTCCTTTTCACAATGTTTTCTCTTTTCTTGTAAATTACCTCTAAATCTCCAAGAACAGTTTTTCATTGTTGCTCTGATTTATTTTGCACTTATATACATGCAGATTTAGTGCTTTGCAGCTGAAGTGATGATAATAGTAGTAGTTATAAAATGGGCTACTCGTATAAAGGTTGACTCTGAGAAAGAAATTAGAGCTAGAATACAAGGTGAGCCCTCTCGGTATCAGCACCACTGGTGTCTCCTGCCTTCTCAATTTCCTTTTCTATTTCACTAATATTATTCTAGGTAAAGAAAATACATTAAAATGCCACAAAAACTTTTGTTTATGAATGGTGTTAGAGAAGTTTCGTTATGCCTTTTTTTCTTTTAAATCTAACATTTAGAACCTTAGCAAATATAAAAATGTTAAATATAGCAAATATAAGCCCTGGCCTATTTAGTTATCTTTCATAAAATAAAATGTAATAACCTATTTCAAGATCTTTGGGTAGGCTTTTGTAAATTTTATTATAGGCAATAATCTTACCTGCCTTTATACGCCTTTCCAAAATAAACATTGAATGATCGTTGGTTTGAATACTCTAGCAAAAATTTGGTCAAATAATTAAACTCACAGTATCATCTTAAGACCTTCCTTATAAGTAGGTATTTTTTTTGTTCTAGACCTTTTTCTTTTTCACAGTTGCTAAGGTTTTTTTTGTTTGGCCTAGGTTATTGTGTTGGGGTACCATGCTGTTTATTTCTAAACTCTTATTTTTCTCTTATGGTAATCTCTCCATCAGAATCTTGTTCATCTCTGCCATATTTAATCTTTCTGAAGATGTTTAAGTTGGTCCTCTAGTCAGAAGAATTCTATTCCTAAACCGAAGTCAGAGGGAAATCAAATCTAGTTAATGTCTCATACTAGTCAGAAGTCCTAGAATTTTAAGTATGCTTGGTTGGTTTACATTGGAAATTAGCCAAGAAACAATTTTATTTTTAAAAGCAAAGAGTAAATATATATGAAGTGAAACAATCTTTTTAAAAATGCTTTTCTGTAGTGCCCCATTTTTGACAACTTTTAATTTGCATTTTTTTGTGATTAAGGCTGTTGTAGTGACTGATGGAGAGAGAATTCTGGGTCTTGGAGATCTGGGTGTCTATGGAATGGGAATTCCAGTAGGAAAACTTTGTTTGTATACAGCTTGTGCAGGAATACGGCCTGATAGATGCCTGCCGGTGTGTATTGATGTGGGAACTGATAATATCGTGAGTAACATCATTTTCCCCCTTTATCTTCCTCCTGTATTTTTAAAAATGTGTACAATATTCCTTTTTTGAAAATGATAATTTAAGAAGGGAAAGTTTTATGATTAGATTTTTTTTTCTTAAACTCCACTTTTAATATTTATATAAATAATAGTAAATTAAGTCTATTAAAAGTTTCTTGGGCCGGGCATGGTGGCTGATGCCTCTAATCCCAGGACTTTGGAAGGCCGAGGCGGGCAGATCACCGAAAGTCAGGAGTTCAAGACCAGCCTGGCCAACATGGTGAAACCCAGACTCTACTAAAAATACAAAAAAAATTAGCTGGGCGTGGTGGCACACGCTTGTAATCCCAGCTACAAGGCTGAGGCAAGAGAATCGCTTGAATGCAAAAGACAGAGGTTGCAGTGAGCCGAGATCACACCATTGCACTCCAGCCTGGGTGACAAGAGTGAGACTGTCTCAAAAAAGAAAAAATAAAGTTTCTTGTAGGGCAATACGTTTAAAAAATCGTATTAGTAATTTTTTATTTTGCAATTTTTATTGTATGTGTTTAAACTGATCATATAAATTATTTTATTTTTACATTTGGTTTATTTTGTAGGCACTCTTAAAAGACCCATTTTACATGGGTTTGTACCAGAAACGAGATCGCACACAACAGTATGATGACCTGATTGATGAGTTTATGAAAGCTATTACTGACAGGTATTTTTTAAAAGTTTGAGTATATGAAAGCACCTTTAATGGGGTGGGCGGGGTAAGAACCAAAGTTTTGTTTTGTTTTCCTTTATTTCTTTCTTGTGAAGATAAGCAGGAGGCGATTAAATTTTTGAGAACTTTGTTCTGCCTGGCTGTTTCTGCCTGATTAGATGTGCCGATATGAGGTGGTACCCATGGTCTGCCTTGCTTTCTTGAGTTACCTGACATTTTGAGGGAAGTCTGCCCTCACTGCTTCCATCAAACGCTTACTGCTCAGTACCTTTTTCAGCCTTGACCTTCAGGCTCACGCCCACCATTCCACTGAAGCTCTTGTGCAGCTTTTGTATTTTAAGTTCTCTGACCATTGGGTCCTCCCACCTCTCTACCTCTTTGCACCATCGACTCAGGTTTTCCCACTTCTATGTCCTTGAAACTCTCTCTTCTCTTGACTACTAACCAGCTTCCTCCTAACTTGGTCTTTCTCCCACCTTTCTCTTTTTTTTTTTTTTTTTTTTTTGTCATCTTCACAGATTCTTGCTGTCTCTTACTAAATGTGGATAACTACCTAGTCCTCTTCTCTTTCAGCCAGGTCAACTATGACCTTTATGCATGTTACTACTAAACCCATAAAAACCCATCTGTAGTTCCACTGCTCTTGTGAGGCCTGCATTTCTAATAATCAGAATCTTCCATCTGGATATTCTGTTATGAGTGCATATTCATATCCCACACTGAACTCCTTTCCTTTCCAAACAACCTATCTTCTATTATTGGCAGTAACATTCATCCTGTTGCCAAAACTTTGATCTTAGTGTTATCTTTGACCCTTCTGCCTTCTCCATCAGTCTCCCATGCGGTCAGATAATCCTCAAATTCAGTGGGTACTACCACTTAAATGTCTCCTGTTTTCCATTGCCGCAATCTTGCTCTCTCCTTATCTCTCTTCTGGAGTTTTCTAATTCTTCCTCCAGTTTCTCTCCTCTCCAGTTCATCTCCACCTTAATACCAGATTAATTGTTTTGAAACATGTGCTTCATTATGTCATTCTTTTGCTTGAAATCTCTGATTGGTTTCCTATTGCCATAGGATAAAGACAAACTCTTTACCTTAATGATCTAACCCTGGCCTACCTTTAAAATTGCTGGCACGTAGAAGATATTTAAACATTAATTCCTTTTCAGAGTCAAAGTCAACAAGTCTAAAGCTGAACTTTACATCTTCCCAGAAATTGCCATCTCTCCTTCTTCCTCTCACTTTCCTGTCTTGGACAACCAAATAGTACCTTCTTAGTTACCCCATTACCTTCACATTGTAACAGCTTCTTCCTCATTTCCCAGTTGATCCTTATCAATTTCTATTCATCCTAATAGTTCATAGTTACTCCTTTTGCTTCCTGCATCTTCTGCTTCAGATCTCTTGTCTTCGTATCATAGTAGCCTTCTAGTTGCTTCTGCCACTCAGTCTCCCCACACCAATATGAGCTACGTATCACTGGCAGGTTTATCCTTCCTAAAGGGAGTCATATGTGAATATTTTCCTTTCTCTGCAGCCTTCACTGTTTCTACATGGGATGCAGAAGAAAGTCCCTCTTCTCTAATTTAGCATTCGAGATCCTCCCTTATTTGGTCCCAACCTGCATTAACCAATTTCTCCCTTATCTCTTAATGTAAACCATGAAATATATAGCCAGACTGTTGAAAATTCAGGGTCACCCTAATAACAGCCTGCTTTTCTTCCTAGCTCTTTACTTTTTGTTCTTTCAGGGCCCACCTCCTTTTCAAGCCTTCCCTTACTACTTGAGCTCACCTAGACGATTAACATCTTCTTTTTCTGAATGTCAGTGAACTCAAATAGCAATTATTTTTCAATTTCTTATTTAATATATACTTTCTTGTGTTGCTGTTTAACTATTAATGTAATGAGAATATACATATCAAATATATATTTTTTGAGGTTCAGAGTCAAAGGAAGTGTCCTCCTGGACACTTGAAAATAGTTTACATAGATTAATATCCCATGGGTTTATCATTGTGCCACATTCTTTTTAAACACCTCATACTTTTTTTATTGAATAATTTCTACATTTTGGATCTAGTCTTTCACAGGCTCTGAAATTTTTCAGATGGCCTTAATTGAACTAACATAATACATTATTTTTGAATGCTATCATAGGGAATATTAGGTGGAAAGCTGTTTAATAGTGTTATTTTCAACACAACTATTGTGGGTTTTGCTGTTTTTAGATATGGCCGGAACACACTCATTCAGTTCGAAGACTTTGGAAATCATAATGCATTCAGATTCTTGAGAAAGTACCGAGAAAAATATTGTACTTTCAATGATGATATTCAAGGTAAAGCAAAAAAAAAAAAACAAAAAAACAAAAAAACTTTAGGGTTTTGATTCCTACTTTTTAAACATTTTTAATGTGCCCATTTTTTATTTGTAAAAATCTTTGTTTTTCTTACAGGGACAGCTGCAGTAGCTCTAGCAGGTCTTCTTGCAGCACAAAAAGTTATTAGTAAACCAATCTCCGAACACAAAATCTTATTCCTTGGAGCAGGAGAGGTAAGTTTTGTAGGCTTTTTGAAACTTAAGCCTATCCTCTCTTATAGAATTAGAAAATGGGCAGAATATTGATGTTTATGAAAGAGCATAATAAGCCTGTAATTTTGTTGAGGTAGAGGATATGAAATCAAGAGTTCTGCTGTAAAACAGGTAATTTAAAATATGTTTCGAGACAATATCACAAAGAATTTTTGTTTGTAAGGGAAAAATAAACCAAATATTTCTTATGGCATATAATCTTCATATATAAAGTAATTCAAGCATTGCATCGTACTCTAGTATATATTAAAATTTATGTTTTGTTGAACAGGCTGCTCTTGGAATTGCAAATCTTATAGTTATGTCTATGGTAGAAAATGGCCTGTCAGAACAAGAGGCACAAAAGAAAATCTGGATGTTTGACAAGTATGGTTTATTAGTTAAGGTAAGGTATTTAAAATTTGGAGAAGCAAAAGAGTGTATTATATTTTTAGTTGGATTTTTAAAATATTATTCCTTAAAATCTTGTTTCTCATTGGAGTCTCCAAATTATACCATTTGGGACCTTCCACTCTCTTTTCAACAGATGTCCCTAGTCTTGTTGTCTTTTACGAAGACTTCTGCTTCATATTGAATTAATAATCTCTATGTTGGCATCAGACTTACTCTTTCTTGCTTTGTTGTCTTGCTCTTAAGAGATCAAGTGGCCATTGTACAAGTATGATCGTGTTTGACACTCCTAAAACTAGGTTTTTAATAGGAACTGAGAACTTCCTAATTAAATTACAGTATTGCAGTACTTTTGATATTTGAGCAGAAATTCTTTTAATTTTATTATTATTATTATTATTTTTTGAGATGAAGTCTCTCTCTGTCACCCAGGCTGGAGTGCAGTGGTGCGATGTCACCTCGCTGCAACTTCTGCCTCCTGGGTTCAAGCAATTCTCCTGCCTGAGCCTCCCGAGGCTACCGTGCCTGGCCGTGAGCAGAAATTCTTAACCCTTTGGAGATCATAATCCCCTGAAGAAATCTAATAAAAATCTGTGGACCCTATCCCCAGGAAAAAAGCATGTGCTCCTGAAACCAATTTATGGATAATAAAGAGCTTATCTCCCAGATTAACTTAGTACCTTTGGGCCTGACTACCTTTGTTAGCATTGATTACCATTTTCACTAGCTTAAGAATGTCATATATCTTCTGTGTAACACATTGAATATAAGTAAACTGTTCCATAGTTAAACCAATCCAGTACACAATGCTGTTATATTTTTGTATGTACACATTAAAATATAATGGTATAGCTGTCACTTGGCATTTATGTCTGTGGAGCAAGCTATCTAAATGTACTTTGTTCCAGTTCTAAAATCTTTTCTTGTTAATTAGAACCAGTATTCTATTAGTACAAAAAATAAAATGAAAAATTAAAGTATGTGAATGAAAAATCTTGAGTGCTCAAACTACATGTAATTTAAAATGTAATAGTAGTTATATACCAGACATTGTTATAAGACTTTACATGTATTATCTCCTTTAATCATCTCAAAAAATCCTGTGAAGTTTTACAAATGAAGAAACAGTTTAAAAGGTCGAGGGAGTTTTCCAAAGTCATCAGCTTATAAGTGACGGAGGTAGGATTCAAAACCAAGTATCCTGACTGTGAAGCCTGTGCTCTGAATAATTAAACTGTGCTGCCTCCCAAAGAGGCTGTAACTACCATATTTACTAGTATGTAAGGCACAAGGATAAAACAGCACATATTTAGAAGGCTATTGGGGGATGTTTGTTTTGACTAGTACACAGTTAGTTTGGTACTTCTTTTTGTAATGTTGGTTTTCATCAAATATGTTGTGATTCTTTAGCATATTGGTAGGTCAGGTCTAACACAGTATTGGTAGCTACAATGTGTTTACTTAGCACAAAGTGAGAACCCTGTCCATCTCCATATTCATCATCAGATTATATATTTCTTTTCCAGTGTGCAGGTAGCTTGGCCTATGGGCATTAGGCTTCCAGTGTCTCCTGGTGATCCTAAACACTGCCCTTCATTTTGAAACTTTGAAAACAGTGGCTTCTTATGTCACTGTTTGCTCGGCCTGGTTTTCTCAGCCGATTGATGATAGTGTCCTGCTTTACTAGCCCCTGCAGGTTCTTATCTGGAGTTATCTTGGAGTTCTGATGGAAATACACTTTTTCAGAAGTCTTCTTTTTTACCAAAATAAGAATATGAGCTTCTCAGTTGGTTTTTGCATTCAGTATGTTTTTGTCTGCCTTAAATCTTTGAGAAATTCTTCATTGTTCTAGTCTGTCAGTGGTATCTCTTCTGGCTTTGTGGCATTACTACAAATTTAACTTTTATGGTTTTTGACCTGGGATTTGGAAAGGAAAGCATGTTTCTTCATTCAGCCATCTTTAACCAGAATTCCCTGTTCCTCTTGTTTCTGAACTCTTGGTAGTGCAAGTCCGTGGTGTCTGTCCGCAATTCTGAAATCCTAAAGGCTTTGAAATTCCAAAATTTTTTCCAAAATTTATTTTTGTGACCAATCTGATTGCCTTGAATTTACCTAGTAGCGAAACCTGACTCAAACTAATAAGAAGCTCTTTGTAATCTTAACCTTTTGTACTTGATGTGACTATTCATAAGTTTGTTCAGTTGTGGAGTATCTGTTGGGAGGGAGAATATGTAATATTTGATATATGCCATATTGTATTTCTAAAATATGAAAAATTCTCAGCCAGGAGTGGTGGCTCATGCATGTGGTGGCTCAGCTTCCCACTTTGGGAAGCTGAGGTGGACGGATCACTTGAGCCCAGGAGTTTGAGACCAGCCTGGGCAACATGGCAAAACCCCATCTCTACAAAAAAATCAGCCGGGCATGGTGGTGTGTGCCCATAGTTCCAGCTACTCTGGAGGCTGAGGTGGGAGGATCACCTGAGCCCGGGGAGGTAGAGGCTGCCACTGCACTCAAGTCTGGGCGACAGAGTGATACCCCATCTCAAAATAAATCAATCAAATTAAATTAAATATGAAAATTTCTTAATTCCAAAACTCATCTACCCCAGATAAAGGACTGTAGGCTTTTGTGCCATGTTGGACTTAGGAAGACCTCATAGTGTAAATGCATTTTTGAGAGGAACTAGAAAGTTTCTAGGAATAATGGTAGATTTGATTTTTGTTTTATATTTGAGTTTATGGACATGATGAAGATACAGTTGGAAGATATGGGTTGAAGAGAAAAGTAAATGAAAATGAAAAGACATTTCTATTGTAGAAACAATGTGTAACTCATGATGTCTTTTTATTTCATCCTTAGTATGCATTGACTAAAAAAATACTGTATTTTATCTCAAAATTTAGGGACGGAAAGCAAAAATAGATAGTTATCAGGAACCATTTACTCACTCAGCCCCAGAGAGCATACCTGATACTTTTGAAGATGCAGTGAATATACTGAAGCCTTCAACTATAATCGGTAGGTAAAGTTTTTCTGATAAATAATTTTACTCCCTAACTGTATGTTGCCAGTCATAATTACCATGTAGGATTACTAAAAATGAATTGGCAGTTTTACCTAGCTTTCAGCATGTACAATGTTTTCTGTGATAACTTTTTGGTTACCATGCATGAAATTCAGTTACCAGATGTTGCTTTATACTTTTAGGTCCTAGACACTGTGTAGTCGATCATGATTTGCTTTTAGAGTTGGTATGACTGTTGGACTCAAAACATGAAAAAAACCAAAGCCATTTGCAGATTTTACCAGGAAAATTCTATGCAGACTCAAAGTTTTCGTGGGCAACAAAGCTGAAAACTTTGAGTGTGTTTTGAATCAGGCATTGCATAGATGCCATCAGACTATGTCATCATGGCATTACATTCTCAGCAGAAAATGTAAAAGTGTTTAAAAGAGGAGCTATTTAATTTGCTGTATAGCTGTAAGGTTTTTTGTTTTCTTGTTTTTTGTTTTTTGTTTTTTGTTTTTTGAGACAGAGTCTCACTCTGTCACTCAAGCTGGAGTTGGCTCACTGCAACTTCCGCCTCCCGGGTTCAAGCAATTCTCTTGCCCCAGCCTCCCAAGTAGCTGGAATTACAGGTACCCACCACCACGCCCAGCTAATTTTTGTAATTTTAGTAGAGATGGGGTTTCACCATGTTGACCAGGCTGGTCTCGAACTCCTGACCTCAGGTAATCCACCTGCCTCGGCGGGTGAGACTCCATCTCAAAAAATAAATAAATAAAAATAAACGACCCCCCATTTTCCCCACTCCCCACCCCCTAACAACCACCATTCTACTTTTTGTCTCTATGAATTTGACTACCTCATATAAATGGAATGACATGGTATTTTTCTCTTTGTGACTGGCTAATTTTATTTAGCATAATGTCAAGTTTCATCCATGTGGTAGCAAGTTTTATCTTCCCAATCAGAGTGATGAAGATAGTCATATACTCTTTTTAAAAACTGGTTGGGCATGGTGGCTCACACCTGTAATTCCAGCACTCTGGGAGGCCGAGGCAGGCGGATCACCTGAGGTCAGGAGTTTGAGACTAGCCTGGCCAACATGGCGAAACCCCATCTCTACTAAAAATACAAAAATTAGCCGGGCATGGTGGCACACACCTTTAATCCCAGCTACCTGGGAAGGTGAGGCACGAGAATCGCTTGAACCCAGGAGGGAGAGGTTGCAGTGAGCTGAGATTGTGCCACTACACTCCAGTCTGGGCGACAGAGCGAGACTCTGTCTCAAAAAACAAAAAGTTAAAAGAATAAAATTTCCCATAATTTACTATGTGTATAGTAGACAATAAATATTTAAATGAGGACTTTCAGCATCTTACTGTTTTTTCTTTTCAGATTTGAGATTGTGTTCTCATAGATTTTGCATTGCTGAGATAGTGCTATCTTTGTAATGAGATATTACGTGTGTTTTTATTATTGTAGGCCTATTGTAGAAATGCTATTGATAAGCATTGCTTTTATACCTATAATGAAGTTGCTGTTTTTCCCCCTTACGTATTACAGGAGTTGCAGGTGCTGGCCGTCTTTTCACTCCTGATGTAATCAGAGCCATGGCCTCTATCAATGAAAGGCCTGTAATATTTGCATTAAGTAATCCTACAGCACAGGCAGAGTGCACGGCTGAAGAAGCATATACACTTACAGAGGTATTAATAATCACATGAATTGATATGTATATTATTTTCCCTCCACTAGCTTATTAGTTATACATTCTTACACAGTTGTTCTAGTGGTTTCCCTAGAGATTACAGCATGCATCTATGGGTGATCAAAGTCCGATATAAATTATTGCTTATACCAATTATGGGAAACAGGTACTTTATAACTCCACTGTAATGCCCTCACACTGTTTGCACTATTGTTGTGAATTTTAATTTTCTATGTATTTTAAACTCAAAATACATTATTGTTATATTTTACAAAAATTATTCAGATTTACCTACACTTTAATTTATTTATCACTATTCTTCCTGCAAGTGCTTCTACCTAGGATCATTTTCCTTCTACCAGAAGAATTCCTTTATTTAAGTGTAGGTCTAATGAATTCTCTTGGTAATTTATTTTGCCTTCATTTTGAAGGATATTTTCACTCTGCATAGACGTAAAAGTTGGTAAATACTTGAGCATTTTGAAGATACCATTTTACTGTTTTCTGACTTTTGTTTTCTTTTTGATGATATAGCATTGTCTTAGGTTTTTAACAGTTTGACTATGGCGGACATATGCATGGTTTTCTTTGTATTTATTCCACATGGGGATTATACTGCTCCTAAATCTATGGCTTGATGTCTGTTTTTGGTTTTTGTTTTTTCTGTTTTGAAAAAATATCAGCCAGTATCTCTACTTTGACCACATTGTCTCTCTCATCTTATGGGACTCTAATTATATGGTTAGAGATATATCTCATTTATCTTTTACACTGTTTTCTATATTTACTATCTCTCTTGCTTTCTGTGTTTCAATCTGGTGATTTCCTTTGACCCTATTTTCCAGTTTGCAGATTCTCTGTTCAGCTGTGCTCATCTGTTGTTATGTTCTTAATTTTAGTTGCTGTATTTTTTCATTTGTAGAATTTGTGTTTTATCTGTATAGTAATTTATTAATTTAGTAACAGACTTAAAATCATGTACTGTAGAAATAATCAATCTCTAAATACTGCTTTCTTGTACTGACATTTTATGAAACTTTTGTTTTTACTCTCTTCAAATGCATCTTCACCATCAGTGTTTGTCTTTTCTAAGGCTGTTTTTTTTTGAGTCATCTGGTGCTGTGGAGAACAAATTTTTATTTACATCCAAACTGTTTAAGATTCACTACTTTTAGATCTTTGACACTACCACGGGATTATAGCCCAATTACAAATATCTGCCTATAAATCACTCGACATTTGGGTTTTTTTCCTACCATTCTGTAAGGATGTAGTTGTAATCTCCACAATTACTTTCTATATTGTTGTGGTAAGTGATCTAAGTGGCTCTAGGAAGTGATTTTTAAAGGCTTGTTTACAATGAGGTCTAGCAGCTATAATTGCTAGACTACATCCTTGAGAGTAAGTAATAAATCTGATACATTTTTTTAATCTTCACTCCTTTAAAACAAAGTTTTTTATAGTAGAAAAGTATTACAGTGTATCTCTCAAAAGCTAAGGATTCTTTTAAAAATATAACCACAGGGCCGGGCACGGTGGCTCACGCCTGTAATCCCAGCACTTTGGGAGGCTGAGGCAGGCAGATCACGAGGTCAGGAGATCGAGACCATCCTGGCTAACACAGTGAAACCCCGTCTCTACTAAAAATACAAAAAAAATTAGCCAGGTGTGGTGGCGGGTGTCTTTAGTCCCAGCTGCTGGGGAGGCTGAGGCAGGAGAATGGTGTGAACCCAGGAGGTGGAGCTTGCATTGAGCCGAGATCGCGCCACTGCACTCCAGCCTGGGTGACAGAGCAAGACTCCATCTCAAAAAAAACCCCAAAAAACCATATGTGTATATATATATACACACACCACAGTACTGTTATACCTCATAATTTGAACAATAATTATATCTTGTCATTTAATTTTTTTTTTTTTTTCTTTTTGAGACAGGGTCTCTCTTGGTTGCCTAGGCTGGAGTGTAGTGGCACAGTCATAGCTCACTGCAGACTCCAATTCCTGGCTCAAGTAATCCTCTTGCCTCAGCTTCCTCAGTAGCTGGGACTACAGGCAAATACTACCACACCCAGCTAATTTTTTAATTTTTATTTTTGTAGAGACAAGGTCTTGCTTTGTTGGCCAGGCTGGTCTCAAATTGCTGACCTCAAGTGATCCCCTGCCTCAGCCTCCCAAAGTGCTGGGATTACAGACATGAGCCACTGTGCCCCACCTAATTTCTTGAATATATGAATTGCAATTAAAATTTTCTAATGGTAACAAATATCTCGCTCATTTTTATTATCTATCTTTTGTTCTGTCTTGGTTATCAGGTTTGTTTGTAAGGCTAATTTGTCCTTTTTTTTTTTTTTTTTTTTTTGAGATGAAGTGTCACTGTGTTGCCCAGGCTAGAGTGCAGTGGCGTGATCTCACCTCACTGCAAGCTCTGCCTCCCAGGTTCACATCATTCTCCTGCCTCAGCCTCCCGAGTAGCTGGGCACCCGCCACCATGCCCGGCTAATTTTTTTGTATTTTTAGTAGAGATGGGGTTTTACCATGTTAGCCAGGATGGTCTCGATCTCCTAGCCTTGTGATCCGCCCACCTTGGCCTCCCAAAGTGCTGGGATTACAGGCATGAGCCACCGCGCCCAGACTGTTTTTGTTTTTCTTAATTGAGTGATGGATAGTGTAGAAAAAGAACTATAGCAATAATTTAAGGCTGTGGATAAAGTTATCTTTGGAGAAAGGGACTTTACTTTTTCAAGTAGATCGCCATAATCCAGCCAGGATGTGGTCCACATGAGGCCTGGGGTATTTCCAGTTTGCCCTTTCTCCTGATATCCACCCCTTTGGGTATGAATCATCAAAAGTCCTGAGGTATTTATCAGCACCTCTCATCCTTAACGGTCCCTGAACATCCATTTTCCTCTCTGTCATCATGAGACTTTGGGTGGCTTTGCTGTTCAGGGTCTCAGTCACAGCTTTTGATTTGGAAATCAGCAGTCATCTTGAGGGGAAGAGCTTCAAATGCTAGGCTCATATATCTTGCTTCCCTCTTCTTTTGAATCTTGGAAACCTCTCTTCCCCAACACGAAACTCTCACTATCTTGTTAGGTCTCTGCTTGCTTACAAAAATTTTTAAAAATGTATTTTATCTGGTTTTTTAAATTGTAACTAGAGGAAAATTTGGTATGAAACAACCCAGAAAATCATTGCCAAAGCAGAACTCTCAGAACTTCCTGAACTTAATATTCATACTCTTGATATATTTGGCATTCTTTTTTTTCCCCCATTGTTAAACACTGTGTAGGCCAGGCACAGTGGTTCATGCCTGTAATCCCAGCACTTTGGAATGCCAAGGTGGGAAGACCACTTGAGGCCAGGAGTTCAAGATCTGCCTGGCCAACTAAAAATACAGGTGAAACCCTGTCTCTACTAAAAATACAAAAAAATTAGCCAGGTGTGGTGGCTCACACCTGTAGTCCCAGCTACTCAGGAGGCTGAGGCTGGAGAATAGTCTGAACCCAGGAGGCAGAGGCTGTGTGAGCCAAGATCATGCCACTGCACTCCAGCCTGGGCAACAGAGCAAGACTGTCTCAAAAAAAAAAAACCAACAAAAAAACAACCGTTATGTTGACACATGTATTCTCTCAAAATTCCTTTTTGACCTTTTTGACCACTCCGTTAGTCAAAATAAATTCTCATGACTGTTGGTTTCCAATTGATATAATAATTATTGAAATCTCTTCTTCTAAATCAATCACAAAATCACCATACAGATATTTAAAAATTAGTCTCTTTAGTACACTGTCTTATCTTTTTATTACTTTTAGCTTGATTGCCTGTCCTCTTCACCAGGCTTTACTACTTAAAACTAATGGTTATTGTTCCCCAAATTAAATCTTAGTCTTCTACAATGACTATTTGGTAAATACATTAAATGCATCGTGGATCGTTGACATTTCCAAAATATAAAAAATTTAAGTGTTTCGAGTAGTAGTGGTATATCACCAGAAGACTGCTCATTTAAGAATTTTGTTTTTTGAATAAATATTATTGTAATAAATTATTTTATTGGAATAAATAAAAATTCCCCAAGGAGACTAGTTTGATATACTATATTTCATCAGTTTTAAGATCAAGGATTGCTTGAGCCCATGAGTTTGAGACCAGCCTAGGCAACGTAGCGAAACCCTGTCTGTATAAAAAATTTAAAAATTAGCCAAGCATGGTGGCGCACACCTGTGGTCTTAGCTACTTGGGAGGTTGAGGTGGGAGGATTGCTTGAGCCCAGGAGGTTGAGGCTGCAGTGAGCTGTGATCGTGCCACTGAACTCCAGCCTGGGCAACAGAATGAGACCCTGTCTCAAAAATAAATAAATAAAAAGAGCGTGGTGTCATAGTTTACTTTTACATAAATTCTTTCTTAGTGTTACATGAAATAATGGCATAGAATTTTGACTAGTCGTCACCTGTTAAATTTTTAGTCCCATTTTGTTTTCACCATGGAGGTGTTACTCCAACACCATTTGCTGCTCAGCGAGAAAAATACTCTAAAAAAAAATCTTCATAGTTGAATTGCCAGCTGCTTACATAGACCAAGTTGGACTTCAGAATAAGAATATACTATTATCATTAAAACCTGGCCACGTTTAAGCCATGGATTAATTATTGGGTTAAATGGGCAGGGAGGCAGGGATGGTGACCTGGAGAACGTGAACTGCTATAGAATCTTGTCATTATTAAAGAGATTCCCAAGATCTTTCTAAATTTCCAAACTAACTGATACCATGAGAACATTTTTTCCATGATGTGCTATATTGTGTAATCTACCTTATAAGACTATTAAAATTAATGGTGCCGGAAAAATAATTATGTACTTATTGTGATAACATGTATGACATTAACCATGAACTAACCTTAATCGTCAAAGAAACAAAATTTTTAGTCACAAGTAATGTTTAGAACAGATAGATAATTGTAATAGCTATCCATAGAATAGGTAGAAAATGATATAACAATATAGAGTTGCAAGTCTAAGATAGTCAGCTGTGCCCTACTAGCATAGTTAGCTTGCTTCTACTCTTAAACCTTGTATCATTTTGAAATGGAAAGTATGTCTTGTAAAAGTGGTGGTTACTCTGCATTATTGACCTTCAGATTACCTGGAGTCAAATTCTTGAATGTTAAATCCACTAAAGCCAAGGGTCTACAATGCTATAAAGAATAATAACACAATTAATTCTCTTAGAAATACTGAATATGCCAGTAACATTTATTATATGCCATTATAGAGCATAGTATCAAAATTGGATAGATGTGACAAATTTGGAGAAGTATTCTTCTTTTACAAGGCATCAGGCCATTTGTTTTCCTGGAGTGATACTGTGGTCGTGCCACATGCCTGTGTTATAAACTGCCTACTGCTGGGTATTATAGCATCGTTGAAAACCTGCGGCTATGGAGTTACAAAAAAATCTAGATTAAGATTTAACTACTACAATTTTGATGTGTGACTTTTGACAAAGTATTTGAAAATATTAAAGCCTTAGTTTTCTGATTTTTTAAAATTAGTGAAATGGAGATGATGTTGAAGTTTTCATGATGGCAAAATTAACTGAGTTAACACATATAAAGCACTTGGTAATTAGTTTTAGCGGATATATAGTAAATGACAGCCATTTGTTTTGGTATTTCCCCTTCATTCATCGGTGTTTATATTGGTCTTTATAATATGGAATGGTATTTATTGGCCGTCTACATTTTAAATTTCTTTTTCTTTTTTTTTTTGAGATGGAGTCTCGCTCTGTTGCCCAGGCTGGAGTGCAGTGGCGTGATATCGGCTCACTGCAACCTCTGCCTCCTGGGTTCAAGTGATTCTCCCGCCTCAGGCTTCTGAGTAGCTGAGATTACAGGCATGGGCCAACACACCCAGCTAATTTTTTGTATTTTTTGTAGAGATAGGGGTTTCACTCTGTTCCAGGCCGTCTCAAACTCCTGGCCTCCAGTGATCTGCCCACCTTGGCCTCCCAAAGTGCTGGGACTGCAGGTGTAAGCTGCTGTGCCTGGCCTTAAATTTCTTAAAAATAAGTGTCTGATTTTTAAATTTTTAGTAATAAATGATTTTTAACTTTATTATTTATTTATTGAATGTATACTACACATGAAACAAACCTCATTCTAACAAAAGGATTGTAACGAAAAGATTGTTATATAGTATATTATGCCTTGTTTCCAAGTAATATATTGGTCTATTTTACTCCAGGACTTGATTTTGTATGAATTCACCTCAATTTTCTCATCCACAGAAAATAACAAAATTGAAGTTATTTCATTTTATTAACAGGGCAGGTGTTTGTTTGCCAGTGGCAGTCCATTTGGGCCAGTGAAACTTACAGATGGGCGAGTCTTTACACCAGGTCAAGGAAACAATGTATATATTTTTCCAGGTAAATGCCACCATTATTTATGTTATAGAGCAATAGTTAATTATGTAAAAATACTTAATGGAATTCTTTGGAATGGGAGATTGAACTGAGCAACAGTATTACAGAATTTTGGT
Organism: Gorilla gorilla gorilla; assembly: GCF_029281585.2. Lineage (NCBI taxonomy): Eukaryota > Metazoa > Chordata > Mammalia > Primates > Hominidae > Gorilla > Gorilla gorilla. The sequence goes on from NC_073241.2 coordinate 80,220,585, forward strand.
ATAAATGTACAAGGAAACTCAAGGAATTCATCAAATTCAGCATGCTCCACTTTCTCTGAAAATTTATTCATATTGTTAATTAAATTTGTTTTTATTATAGAAATAATGTATTGCATGATTTGTAAAAATGCAGAGGAACAGAATGGCACAAAATTATGTAACCCTTTCTATCTCCCCTTGGTGTACCTCCTTAATTATACTTCTCAGAACCATTGTCAATAATTTGCTGGGAGTTTTTCTGATGGTTACCATCGTGACTGATAGATTTATTTCCCAGGTTCAAGCAGTTCCCCTGCCTCAGCCTCCCGAGTATCTGGGACTACAGGCATGCACACCACACTCAGCTAATTTTTGTATTTTTAGTAGAGATGGGGTTTCACCATGTTGACCAGGCTGGTCTCGAACTCCTGACCTCAGGTGTTCTGCCCATCTCCCATCCCAAAGTGCTGGGATTACAGGTGTGAGCCACCACGCCCAGCCAGGTGTTCTTATTTTTTAAGATACACCCACTATACTGGTATCACACCAAAGGAAATTAATAATAATTGCTTAATATCGTTTATCATTACCTCAGTTCAACAACTTATTTTTATTCCCAATACCTTTTTTTATTCTAGAATTGCTCTTTCTAAATAGCTACTTTTAAAACAAAAACGGTTACAGTACTCTTTGAGCTTTTTCTGGAGAATTATTAGGATTCCTTTCAATGTTTCTGCCTTTGTGCTGTATTTTCCATAAATTTCTGGTGATCCTCAGTTGTCTCTTTCTTTTAAGCAACACTGTGTTGAGTAAAACAGGAATTTTGTATGATTTTCTTTTGCACTTGTGTCTTTTTTCTTCTGGTGGGTCTTTCCCTGACTAGCTGACAGCAGGCTCTAATTAAGATATGACAAGTTTATATAGGTTGGCATCAGGCAAGCATGTATAACTGTTGTCAAAGTAAAGAGGGTATTTAGTCTGTGAATATCCTGGTACTTTTCTATATTTTTCTCCTTTTTTTTGCCCCTCATGTTTTCCTGTATGTCTCTTGAGACCTAACTTCTATAATAGAAACTGTCCCGTCATCCATAATCTCTTTCTAGAACTTGATAATGTTCAAAATTAATGTGTTCTATTCAGTAACATTTCTATGGCCTAAAAGACATGAGGGCAGGAAAGGAAATACTTTTCTGCTGATTTTGACAAAGCTATTTTTTTAAACTTTTTTTTTTAGTTCCAGGGGTACATATGAAGGTTTGTTATATAGGTAAATTGTGTATTGCAGGGGGTTTCATGTATAGATTATTTCATCACCCGGGTAATAAGCATGGTACCCGATAGGTAGTTTTTTGATCCTTACCCTCTTCCCGCCCTCTACCCTTAAGTAGGCCCCAGTGTCTGTTGTTCCCTTCTTTGTGTCCATGAGTTCTTATCACTTAGCTCCACTTGCAAGTGAGAACATACGGCATTTGGTTTTCTGTTCCTGTGTTAGTTCACTTAGGATAATAGCCTCCAGCTCCATGCATGTTACTGCAAAGGACGTGATCTCATTCATTTTTTTGGCTGCATAGTATTTTTTTTTATTTATACACATGGTGTATATGTGCCACATTTACTTTATCCAGTTTACCATTGATGGGCATTTAGATTAATTCTATGTCTTTACTATTGTGAATAGTGCTGAAGTGAACATACACATGCATGTGTCTTTATGGTAGAATGATTTATATTCCTTTGAGTATATACCCAATAATAGGATTGCTGGGTCGAATGGTTGTTCTAAATTCAGCAAAACCATTTTTTATATCATATCTGAGTATTAAGGAATTTAGCAGTTGATTATTTTTATATAACACTTTAAAGTCCTAACTTAAATAACAGCTATGGATACCATAAATATAGACATTAAAAATGACCTGGCCAGGCATGGTGGCTCTCGCCTGTAATCCCAACATTTTGGGAGGCCGAGGCAAGAGGATTGCTTGAGGCCAGGAGTTTGAGACCAGCCTGGGCAACATAGTGAGACCTTGTTTCTTCCAAAAATTAAAAAAATTAACCAGGTGTAGTGGTGCACACCCCTAGTCCCAGCTAGTCAGGAGGCTGAGATGGAAGGATCGCATGAGCCTGGGAGGTCCAGGCTGCAGTGAGCCATCATCATGCCAGTGCACTCCAGCCTGGGCAACAAAGTGAGACTGTCTCAAAAAAATAAAATAAAATGACCTGGCATTTGAGGCAGAAATGAGCCTAAAAACAGGAGGATTGGCTGAAAGTCTGTTCATAAAGCAACTTAAAAAAAAAAACTGTTAATATTTGAATGACCTAGTTGAGCAACTACAACAACCGGATGAAAATTTTTTTTAAGACTTTAAAAGGGTCAAAGGGATAAGATATTGACTCTAATGGAATATTGGAGAATTCTGGACCAAGGTTAGGGAGGGAACAAATGCACAGAACAAGCTTTTGAAGCCAGTTTTACAGTGGAAATATAGACCAGGAAGAAAGTGGCTAAGAGGTACAGCTGTGCTTTTCATGGAAAGTGGACAAGATCGGCACCATGTCCGAGTCTGGCACTACCTCCCATTCTGGACTGAAACTCTAAAGTGCTGTACCTTGGATTGGGGGTATAGTCTGCAGCAGCAGTGGGTGATTTAGAAAACCTCAAGCCTCTGTTCAGGACTGCCAGTGCCCACAAGTGCCCAGCAGAAGCAAACAAAAATTTCTCTGAAATAAGATAATGGAATCCTAGTCCTCAAATTATTTTTATAAATTTTCAAGTACAACCTAAGTAGAAAAATAAAAAAAAGATAATGAGGCACATAAAGAGACATAACAACAGAAGCCAAAACCAGCGAAAACAAGAAAAACAGATACACTGAAACCCTGGATATACCGTAAATGCTATGAAACAAATATGCTTATTATGTTTATAGAGATAAAAGCCAATCTTGAAAACTTAAGACAAGTACCACTAAATTCTAGAATTGAAAAATGTAGTAATCTATAAGAACTGAGTGAGCTGGGTGTAGTGGCTCATGCCTGTAATCCCAGCACTTTGCGAGACCAAGGTGGAAGAATTGCTTGAGCCCAGGAGTTTGAGACCAGCCCTGGCAACGTAGTGAGACCCTCATCTCTATAAAATTAAAAAAAAAAAATTAGCCAGGCATAGTGGCATATGCCTGTAGTCCTAGCTATTCAGGAGGCGGAAATGGGAGGATCACTCGAGCTTGGGAGGTCAAGGCTGGAGTGAGTCATGATTGGGCCACTGCACTCCAGCCTGGGTGACAGAGCAAGACCCTGTCTCAAAAAAAAAAAAAAAAAAAAAAACACTGAGTGAATGAGGCTTATGGCAGATTAGACCAGAGAGAATTAATCAACTGGAAAATATCTCAGAAGAAACAATCCAGAATGCAGCACAGAGAGACCAAAAAAAAAAAAAAAAAAAATAGGTAAGGGACATACATTTCATTGATAGATCTTTAATTGAAGTCCTAGAAGAAATGAGAATGAAGCAGAGGCAACATGTGCCGGCCTCATGGCTGAGTTTTATTTTAGAACTGGTGATTGACAATCAATATTCAAAAAGCTCACAGAAACCCGTGTGGGATGCATAAAAAGAAATCTACATCTAGGAACATTATTGTGAGGCTTCAGAATCACCACAAAGAGAAGAATATGAAAGCAGTCAGAACAAAAAGATTTCCTTCAAAGAAGCGACCGTTAGACTCACAGCAGACTCCTCAGTGACAATAAGATACCAAGGCAGTGGTAATGACCTATTAAAGTTGCTTATGGGAAATACTTGCCAACCTAGAATTCATTACACAGTGAAAATATCCTTCAAGAATTAAAGCAAAATGAAGACATTTTTCAGAAAAACAAAAAACCGGGGATTCACCACCTGGCAGACTGTTTTTATATTAAAGGAAAGGAAATTTTGTTCCTTAGGGAAAAAGAAAATAATCCCACATAGAAACTCTAAGGTGTAGGAAGGAATGAAAAGCAAAGAAAGTTATGAATAAGTGGGTGGGTACAACAAAATGAATGTTGTTTATATAGAGTGAAACAAACATCACATGGGATTTTGAAAAATATATAGAGAGAGAATTAAAATGCACAACAACAACAGCTCCGTTAAATAGAGTTAAGCTGTTATGTGGGACTTACATTGATTGACAGGAAGGTAAATTAAAAATTATAATGTCGAGCTGGGGACATTGGCTCACACCCATAATCCCAGCACCATGGGATGTCAAGATGGGAGGATCACTTGAGGCCAAGAGTTTGAGACTAGCCCTGGCAACATAGGGAGACTCTGTCTCTACAAAAAAAAAAAAAAATTTAACCAGCCAGGTGTGGTGACATGTGCCTGTAGTCCCAGCTACTCCAGACACTGAGGACAGATGATCACTTGAGCCTAGGAGTTTGAGGTTACAGCAAGCTTTGCTCGTGCCACAGCACTGTAGCCTGGGCAATAGAGTGAGACCCTGTCTCAAAAAAAAATTTAATGTAGAATGTTGGTAGTTAAAGATGCATGATATAAATTTTAGGATAACCATTAAAACACTACAAAGACTTCCTGTTTATGGTAAGGTAATGTTGGGATGAAATGAAACAACAAAAATCCGAAAAGCAAGAAAAAAGAGGAAAAGGAACGTAGGCAAGACAAGATGAGATGAGAGTGATGAGACTAAATGTTTGGGGGCTAAATCTGCCCCAATTACTTGAAAAAAAAAAAAAACTAAAAGCAAAAGTAAAAACTACATTAAATCTAGATGGACCACATTCTCTACTTAAAAAAATGCTATTAACCATGTGATCTTCTCAGTCATGAGGTAATCTGGTGACTATCCTTCCTCAAAGCCAGTTGGGATATTCTTTGAATAGAGTAAAACAGTGTTTCTAGGCTGGGAGACACCAGACATAGTTGAGGACAGAGGTGCTAGAAAATAGGAAGTTTAAAAGCACATGCGGTGATGCTCAGAGGAGGTAAACCCCACCCTCATGCTCATAGCTTCCAATCATTTTCTCTAGTTCTTAACTCTTAAATGTGAGAAATGCTTGATGATTACTAGTCATCTGAAGAAAGTCTCTTTATTAAAGATTTTCATAAAAGAGACCAAAGCAGACAAACAGAAAAAGACATCTTGGGGAAAAAAAACAAGGATAATGGGAAGAGAAGGAAAGTTTTAAAAATTATCAATATCCTCAGGGGGACAAAATATTATATCCTATAAAGACAGATTTTTATTTTTTAAAAAAATAGAAAGCAAAACAAGCTCCTAAAAATAAAGTTTGATAGCAGAAAGAAGAAAAAGATGAGTTAAGTCACCTAAAAAGAGAGCAAAGGACAGGAGAAGGAAAATAAAGAAAATTAGAGAGCCAATCCAAGAGGTACAATATCAGAAAATATAAATGTCAGGGAACAAGAACAGAAAAATGGAGGGAAGTGAATCCTCAAGACTTCATGAACATTTCCCAAAACTGAAAGACTCGTGTTTTCAGATAGGAAGCGCCTACTCACTGAATGCTAAACATGATGAGTTAAAATAATGCACATCAAGGCACAGTGTTTTGAAATTGCAGACCGTTAGGTATAAAAATAAGGATCTGGCTGGGCACAGTGGCTCATGCCTGTAATCCCAGCACTTTGGGAGGCTGAGGCAAGAGGATTGCGTGAGTCCAGAAGTTTGAAACCAGCCTGGGCAACATAGTAAAACTCTGTCTCTACAAAAAATAAAAAAATTAGCCAGATGTGATGGTACATGCCTGTAATCCCAGCTACTCAGGAAGCTGAGGTAGGAGGATCGCTTGAGTCCAGGGAGGTTGAGGTTGCAGTGAGCTTGTGCCACTGTTCTCCAGCCTGGGTGACAGAGTGAGACCCTGTTGCCAAAAAAATTTTTTTTAAAAGGGATCCTACATGCATCCAGAGATTAAATGAAAACAATCACCTGAAAAGGCTCTGAACTCAGATTGATGCTTCTCACCAGCACTGGAAGCTAGATGGTATTGGAATAATACCTCACAGTTCTGAAGGAAAAATATTTCCAAGCCAGAATTCTAAACCTAGACAAACTATCAAATATAAGTAGAAAGAAGTAAACAAACACATTTTCAGAAATGCAAGATTTCAAAAAATATATATCTCCAATGCACTGTTCTTCAGAAAGCCTTGGGAGAATGTACCCTACCAAAAGAGGGAGTAATAAACTAGGAAAAGTTGAATTTAGGAAATGGAATCAACTTAGAAAGAAGCAAAGAGGCCTGTAATGATAAAGGGGTTTTCTAGGATGACAGCTCCATAGCTGGAATGGGGGACAACCAGACCAGAATGGAGCTTTAGCAGATTTATTCTAGAGCAGGAAATTCGAGAATATATAAAGTAGCTAAAATAGAAGAAAATGTTGACAATTGAGTGAGAGTTCAAGGGTGAAATAACAATGTTAAATACAAAAAAATCAAAGTAAAGGAAAAAGGACAATTATTAACTTCAGGAAGGACAAAGTTATGCAGAAAAGGAAAAGTAACCATGATATAAACATTGAATATTGATTGAACCACAATTATGCTCTAACTATATTGGGAAGAAGAAAGAAAGCTGAAAATATGAAAGAGCACTAAATATTTACTCCTACAGGAAGGAGTCAGTGATCTCCAAAACAGAAAATGCAAGATCAGCACAATAAGAGAAGGCAAAAAAAAAAAGAAAGAAAAAAATCACAAGAAACATAAGTTATTTAAGAGTGAGAGAGAAACAATCAGCTAAAACAAATTGTCATTGCCTCTGTAGAGCAAGAAGTGGAGTGTTAGAGGTGGGCTGGGAACTGGAGTTAAAACAAGCGTTGATAAATTGTATGTATTTGTCATTTTCATAAATGTAAAAACTAAACTGAGAAAAGCCGTTTGATATTTCTGAAATTACTTAGCGAATAAGAATTATTAAAGATCATTTGATTTTAACTCAGATTTCTGTTTCTTCTTGGCTGTTTTCTGTTTGGGGGGAGCTGTTTGCGATGTGGATGGATTACCATTTATTTGCCTGAATATAGGAATTTATTTCTTTCATAATTTGAAAAGTGACCATACTAGTAAACTTTAAAATGTGTTCTAGGTGTGGCTTTAGCTGTTATTCTCTGTAACACCCGGCATATTAGTGACAGTGTTTTCCTAGAAGCTGCAAAGGTAAATGTTTTAAATGTTGTTTATTTTATAAGGGATGAATTATGAAGATGAGTAGATCTGAAAATTAAAGGCAGAGAGAGAATGGGTTAAATCTGCCTTATTAATGAAAAGGAAGTTACTCAAATTACTTTTATGATTTACCTATTTATGCATAAAATTAATTTTTTTAATCATGACTTAAATTTTTATAAACTGAATCCTCTCATTTTAATAACACTTAGACTATACTTGCAGTTTGTATATCTGAATATATTGTGACAGCATAGATAACTCCTTGCATGTTTTTAATGGACAAGTACTGGTATTATTTGGAGTGCTGGCCTATGGGAACTCCAGACTTTGAAGTATTTCTGAAGAACTCACATTAATACAATTAATGTCTGTTTTCAAAGTAGCCATTGCAATTAAGCCAAGCTCTACATGTGTAATATAAAGCAGAATATAATCAATAAGTCTTTAAGTCTGGTTATTTATTGTTTAGTGATGAACAGTTTTAATTTCTGCAGTGGTTTAAGTGTATTCCTTCAAGAAATAAGAGGAATTATATTACCTGTATTACTCTCTGTTTCCCCAATGCTTTTTCCATTTTACTGGGTCCTTATTCTGTTATTTAAACAAACAAAAGCAAAATGCTGTTTTTCTCTTCAGGCCCTGACAAGCCAATTGACAGATGAAGAGCTAGCCCAAGGGAGACTTTACCCACCACTTGCTAATATTCAGGAAGTTTCTATTAACATTGCTATTAAAGTAAGTAATAACTTAAGCTTCTTCACATTAATTTTAATGACATTTTCTTATACAAGAAATACAGGTTTATTAAGATAAATCTGAAACATTTAGAAGGCTGCAAAGAAGAAATTTTAGGCCCATATTCTTACTACCAGAATATAACACACATGATTATTTTGGGTTTGTTGCCTTCTAGTCTTTTTTCTTTGCAAACACATACATGCATACACACATGCATGTAGTCACTTGTGCCTTTTTGAAAAATTGTCTTAAAGAATAGAAATAGGGGTCTCCCTGTGTTGCCCAGGCTGGTCTCTAACCCCTTGGCCTGAAGCGATCCTCCTGCCTTGGACTCCCACAGTGCTTGGATTACTGGCATGAGCCACAGCACCTGGCCTGTGCCCATTCTTATAATTGGTTTCTTACTGCACTTTTTCCCCTTAATATATTGTAAGTCTTTTCCATGTAACTTAATAATAATTCTCATGTATGTGATCATTAATGCTGCATGGCATTCTCTTTATTATTTTTTCAAAATTTGTTTCATCATTTCTCTGTTTTTGGACATTTAAGTTTTTAGCTTCTTATTGTTAGAAATAACACTGTAGGCTGGGCGCAGTGGCTTACACCTGTAATCCCAGCACTTTGGGAGGCCGAGGCGGGTGGAACATCTGAGGTCAGGAGTTCAAGACCAGCCCAGCCAACATGGTGAAACCCCGTCTCTACTAAAAATACAAAAAAAGTTAGCCAGGCATGGTGGTGGGCACCTGTAATCCCAGCTACTCTGGAGGCTGAGGCAGGAGAATCACTTGAACCTGGGAGAAGGAGGTTGCAGTGAGCCGAGATCGTGCCATTGCACTCCATCTCAAAAAAAAAAAAAAAAAAAAAAGAAAGAAATAACAGCGTAATGAACATCTATCTTTACAGATAAATCTTTGTGTGTATTTGTGATGGTTTCTTTTTTTTTTTTTTTTTTGAGACAGAGTCTTGCTCTGTTGCCCAGGCTTGAGTGCAGTGGCAGAATCTCAGCTCACAGCTCACTGCAACCTCTGCCTCCCAGGTTTAAACAATTCTCCTGCCTCAGCCTCCCAAGTAGCTGGGATTACAGATGCCCACCACCATGCCCAGCTAATTTTTTGTATTTTTAGTAGAGACGGGGTTTCACCATGTTGGTCAGGCTGGTCTCGAACTCCTGACCTCAGGTGATCCACCTGCCCTGGCCTCTCAAAGTGCTGGGATTACAGGCGTGAGCCACCACGCCCGGGCTGTGATGGTTTTTGTTTTTTGGGGATAAATTCTGAGCTTAAGAACAAAGGTTTTTAAGGTGTTTTAAGGCTTCTGATGCATATTGTCAAATGAGCTCTTCAGAAAAAGTACTGATTTACATTGCAGCAATTAGATATGAGTGTATCTTTTTCCACACTTTTGCCGATACTTAGAATTATTTTTTTAATCTTGCATATTTAATAGGTAAAATTGTTTCTCATTATTAAGGCACTATTAGTGAGATCGAATAATTTTTTGTGTTTATTCAACAATTGTATTTCTTCAACGAACTACTTTTTCATGACCTTTGTTCTTTTTTATATTGGATATTTGCCTTTCTACTTTCTGGCTTTGATTTCTGAGCGCTTTTTATATATTATATATTTTTTATAATTTTTAATTTTTTTATAATTTATAATTTTCTGAGGGCTTTTTATATATTAAGTGTATATGTAAAAAGTGTATATATACACTTAATATATATAAAAAGTGTATATATACACTTAATATATATATAAAAAGTGTGTATATACACTTAATATATATATTAAGTGTATATATATAAAGTGTATATATACACTTTATATATATATATATAGTGTCAAATGAGCTCTTCAGAAAAAGTACTGATTTACATTGCAGCAATTAGATATGAGTGTATCTTTTTCCACACTTTTGCCAATACTTAGAATTATTTTTTTATCTTGCATATTTAATAGGTAAAATTGTTTCTCATTATTAAGGCATTATTAGTGAGATTGAAAAATTAACATATATATATTAAGTGTATATATACTGTTTGCTGTGGTGCAGATATTTTCCCATTTGTCATTTAACTTTATAGAATTGTTTGACATGTCTTTTAAAAGTTTTTTATGGAATTATTTGTTTATTTTGTGGATTCTCTCCTCACCTTTTATGAATATTAATGCCTTCTGTCACTCCAAAATCATAACTGTCTACTTGCATTTTCTAAAATAAAACTTTTTTAATCTCTCTGGGATTTATTTTAATGTATGATATGAGAAAGGGAAACATTTTTTCCTGAGTAGTTAACCAGTTGCCCCAGCATTATTTATTGATTAATGCATCTGTTGTTTACAGTTAATTGGGAATTAAATCTGTTCCTGGGATTTCTATTCCTGACCATTTTTGTTTACTATCTGACACTGTTTTAAATTTTATAATGTGTATAATGTAACATTTAGTACTTTATCTTTCCCATCATTATGCTTTTTCAGTGTTTTCTTGACTGTTCTAAATTGTTTTCTTCTGGACAAGTTTTTGTATCTGCTTTTTTAATTTTAAAAAACTCTGCAACTTTGTATGAAATTGTTACATTTATAAATTGGTGAAGTTGGGTCTTTCAGTATTGAGTATTCTCCAATCACTATCTCTCTTTACTTATTAAGATTTTTTTAAAAAGTGTTTCAGTATAATTTTGTTTTCTTCATCTGAATATGGCATTTTTACTTTTTTCTAAATATTTTTAAATTTCTGTTTTTCTAATAAAGACTTTTTTCTTTCCAAGTATCTTCTCATTGATCATTTCTAATATATAGGAAAAGGTAGGAATAATACTAATTTGAAAACATTCATTTTTATGAATTTACTTGATGACCAGTTTTTTGAACAATCTTATTTTAATAGTTTTTCATTTCATTTGGAATTGTTGAGTTTTTAATTGTCCGCAAGTAATTTTTTCTTTTTTTAATATGCATAGTCCGTTTTTCTCTAACTATAAATTAGCTGAAACTGCAGAATAGTCTTAAGCAATTAGGTTGATAAGGGTATTCTTGTATTTTTTTTTTTCAATTTAGAGACAGAGTCTATATTGCCAAGCTGATCTCAAACTCCTAGGCTCAAGTGATCCTTCTACCACAGCCTCCCGAGTAGCTAGAGGCACATGCCACCACACCTGGCTAACATCTTTGTATGTTAATATTAAATATGATGCTAGCTTTTGATTGAAATAAGTGTTTTCTACTTTTTAAAAGAAGTAGTCTTCTATTTCTAGATTACTAAGATTTTTCTTAAACATTAGGATTGACTGTGGAATTTATCAGCCACAATTTCAACTTCCATACAGTTGATCATAAAATTTTATCATTTTGACTATTAAATTTATTTATTTATTTATTTATTTTGAGGCAGAGTTTTACTCTGTCACCCAGGTTGGAGTGCAGTGACGTGATCTCAGCTCTCTGCAACCTCTGCCTCCCAGGCTCAAGCGATCTTCCCACCTCAGCCTCCCAAGTAGCTGGGACCACAGGCATGCACCACCATGTCCAGCTAATTTTTTTTTGCATTTTTGGTAGAGATGGGGGTTTGCAGTGTTGCCCAGACTCGTCTCAAACTCCTGAGCTCAGGAGATCTGCCCACCTTGGCCTCCCAAAGTGCTGGGATTATAGATGTGAGCCACTGTGGCCAGCTTTGACTATTAATTTTATTATTACATTATTTTGGTGCCTGTAACCTAAGCAAAGATTGGGAATTGGTAAAGGATGGTATGTTCAGGGAATAATAGTTGAGCCTGGGGGAACAGGTAGGGAAATAGCATGGAAGAAAATTTGAAAGTTATATTAAAGCCAGCTGTACAAATATACAAATGCCAGGCTAAGGAGTATGATTACCTTCTACTGCAAAACAGTTGAAGATTTTAGAGCCCAGAACTAGGATGATAGAGTCCAACTTTAGAATTTATAGAATGATATTACAGGTGGGAGAGATTTTGGAAGATATTAGTCAGTTAAGAGATTACTGGGCCAGGCAGAGTGGCTCACTTCTGTAATCACAGCACTTTCAAAGGCCAAGGCAGGAGGATGGCTTGAGGCTGTAAGTTTAAGACCATCCCTGGACAACAAAGCAAGATCTCATCTCTACCGGAAAAAAAAAAAAAAAAAAAATTAGCCGGGCATAGTGATATGTGCCTGTAGTCCCACCTACTCAGGAGGCTGGGGTGGGAGGATCACTTAAACACAGGAGGCCAAGGCTGCAATGAGCTATGATCATACCACTGCACTTCAGTGTGGGTGACAGAGCAAGACCCTGTCTCTAAGAAAGAAAAAAGAGAGAGAAATAACTGGTATGTCCAAATGAGAGGTAGTACATGAGGTCATAGAAGGAGACCTCTGCTTAGGATTAGTATACCAACAGAGGCCCAGGTTCATGTCTCTGTTTCCCCAGAGGCAGGAGTAGAGAGTGTGCTGTGTCTGCAGTGGCATAGGCTTTTCTTTTTAGGAGCAAATAAGGAAGTGGTGAGTAGAGGAGGCAGAGCTTTGTGTCTGTCCCCACCCCAAACAGCCACTGATTCACCCCTTTGGCTCTATGAGCAGGGCTGTGTGTGCTCCTCTGACAGCTACCAGTCACCTCCTGCATGCCTCCAGGACCAAGGGGAGCTTTCTCCAATCTCATGCCTTGCCCATAATCTTTTTCTGTGGTTACTACCAGCCTGTGGGAAAGAGATTTGCAGTGAGTGTGAGCCCCCCTTATGTCTAAAGCTTGCAGTTGTTCCAGAATAAAACACTAGCTCACATAGACCTTTGACAGTTCCTTAAAATTTTAGCTGACTTCTTACTGTATGCATGGTGGCCACTGCCTCATTCTCCCTCCCATGCTCTGCCACAAGTGAGAGTTTCTGTGTCTAGTCTGCCGCCTTCTCTCCTTCATTCATTTATTTATAAATTTATATTTATTTATGTTAATTATGCTGCTCACTGGCTTCAGAACACCTCCCACTGCCCCTCACATCAGGCAGGCCACGTGTTCAGCTCTCCAAGGTCGGAAGGAATGAGAAAAAGTGTGTTTATTCCATCCTCCTGGAAGCAAAAATCTCTGCCTGTCTTTTTATATCGTTCCTGTTTTTCCTGTTTAGTACAAAAACTGAGAAGAGCAATTTGGTCAACAAACTGTACTAATGACATGTGTTATGTTTATTTGGCCCTTAGGTTTTTTGTTTGTTTGTTTGTTTTTGAGATGGAGTCTCAACTCTGTCGCCCAGGCTGGAGTGAAGTGGTGCAATCTCAGTTCAACACAACCTCTGCCTCCCAAGTTCAAGTGATTCTCCTGCCTCAGCCTCCTGAGTAGCTGGGATTACAGGTGCCCGCCACCACGCCTGACTAATTTTTGTATTTTTAGTAGAGACAGGGTTTCACCATGTTGGCCAGCCTGGTCTCAAACTCCTGACGTCAGGTGGTCCACCTGCCTCAGCCTCCCAAAGTGCTGGGATCACAGGTGTGAGCCACCGCGCCCAGCCAGCCCTTAGGTTTTTAACCTCAGATCTTTATTGCAGTTACCTGCCACTGAGGATCTAGCCCTTCCCTACTTCTTTTTCCTAGTCAGTGATAATAAAATATTAATAAAATATGTTTTCTATAATAGAACAGAAAACAATTGAACACATTTTCTATCACAAAATATACTGAGATTGAGTTCTTGGTACCAAGGATTATTTTTTAATAACCATCTTATTCTGAGATTTTTCTTTTAGAAAGTTGAAATATGAAACTTTAATAATGGTTACCATTTGGAATGAGAATTAGAGGAGGAGAGTGACATCTTATAATGGTTTGAATTTTTTCTACCGTATGTCACTACATTTTTTTAAGTTAAATTAAAACCTGCTGGGCATGGTGGCTCATGCCTGTAATCTTAGCACTTAGGTAGGCTGAGGCAGGCGGATCACCTGCGGTCAAGAGTTCAGGAGCAGCCTAGCCAACATGGCAAAACCCCATCTCTACTGAACATACAAAAATTTACCAGGCGTGGTGTTGCATGCCTGTAGTCCCAGCTACTGGGGAGGCTGAGGCAGGAGAATCGCTTGAACCCAGGAGATGGAGGTTGCAGTGAGCTGAGATCGTGCCACTGCACTCCAGCCTGGGTGACAGAGCAAGGCTTCATCTCAAATAAATAAATAAATAAATCCATAACAGAGCAAGGCTCCATCTTAAATAAATAAATAAAACCATGACTTCAGAACTTTACTGTGTGAGAGGCACTGTGCTACCCTGTGAGGAAGTGTTTCACATTCCTCATTTTATATCAGAACTGAGGCTCAAGGGCTTATTCTCACCACCAATCATGGTGTGTGGCTTGGGTGGAAAATTTGAAATTCACTCAAGCCACCTTTGGTGGGGAGTAATCGAGCTTACTGTTGAGGGTCTAATATCTAGACTCAGAATGCTTTGGGTTTGAAACAGCTCTCAAGTAACTACCTTGGGCAAGTTACTTAAACTCCTCTCATTCCTCATATGCAGAATGAGAATAAGGATAGCACTTATCTCCTGGGGTTCTTGTCGAGAGTAAAGGAGGTATCCTTGTAAAACACATAGAAAGTGCCTGGCACTCAGTGATAGTGGTGTCAGTTCCCCTGTATAGGTTCTAGCCCTGACTTCACCTGACCTTATAGTTCTAGTGTCTAAATCCTGATTTATAATAATTACTATGCCTGTTAATCCAAATTCTAGAGCAGAAACCTCTCTCTCACCTTGGGTTAGGTTTTCTTCCTGGTCAAGTTGGCTATGATTAGGAAATAGTCTCTGTGCCCCTCTAGAAAGGCCACTCTTTCAGCAAGACTGGGAGGAATGACATAGGCTGGGCAGGTTATCTAAATGTATTTACTAGAATGACACAGTAGAACTTAAATGTGTTTGGTTTTATCTTTTAAACTTTCCATAGTTTCCAAATGTTTTGAAAGGAGTCAAAGCAATGTTATTTTTTATTGTGAAAAAAGAAAAATGCCATTCTTCTAAACTTATTTTCCTGTGTTATAATAGTACGTTGTCTCTCTAATAGGTTAATACTCAGAGCCTACACAATAACCTTACTTATTTTTCAGGTTACAGAATACCTATATGCTAATAAAATGGCTTTCCGATACCCAGAACCTGAAGACAAGGCCAAATATGTTAAAGAAAGAATATGGCGGAGTGAATATGATTCCCTGCTGCCAGATGTGTATGAATGGCCAGAATCTGCGTCAAGCCCTCCTGTGATAACAGAATAGAAGCACTCCCTGATAAATACTTTCTGTGCTCCAGGGAACCGCTTTTTTCAGACAAGAAGAGATAATGTCTTCAGTTTTATGGTGTTTTCTGTGTTTTGTTCTC
Source organism: Gorilla gorilla gorilla (assembly GCF_029281585.2). Taxonomy (NCBI): domain Eukaryota; kingdom Metazoa; phylum Chordata; class Mammalia; order Primates; family Hominidae; genus Gorilla; species Gorilla gorilla. Next base: position 80,235,845 of record NC_073241.2, read on the forward strand.
CCTGACCACTTTGGTTGATGTATTTTTTCCATGCGTCTCCACATCTGTTGGGGTAGACGTGTTGATTGATTGCATTGCACACCAGCACCCTACAATCAGATAGTTGTGATGCTTTAATTCTAACATACAGCCCATACCACATCCAGGAGATGTAAAAAGTGTGTTTGTGAATGTCTTCACTTGTACTCTAATTCAGACTTGCCAAAGTATTTGCTATTTACTATTATGGGTAATACTCTTCTCTGGCCTAGTTCTTACAGAGCTACTAAAATAGAAATTTACTTTTATGGATAGAAGTACAGAATTTTGAGAAGAAACTAAATTTTCACCAAATTTTAAGGAAAAATTGTCATTATCTAAAAATGTTCTTATATATCTGCTTCATCTTACCTTCATACTCTGAAATTCCCTATAGCAGACAGAGCTAGGGAAATATTAAAAATTTACCCTATTTATTTTCTGGAACTAAATCAAGCCTTAACTATAACATTATGAGAGTAATGGGAACTACTGCTGGCTTTAAGTAAATAAAAGTCATTGTTTTCAACAGTGTATAAAAATCATAGTGTAACCTTTTTATTTAATAAATATCTTGCACTTAATTGCTTCAGTTATGCTATCTTATTGCCCAACTAGAAATTTAGATTTGCTTATGAAAAACACATATTTTTGTTACTTCTAGATGATTCTAGGAGGGAGTATAAGATACCTAACTCATATGGGAACATCACATGACTTTTTAAATCTAAATTAGTCATGCTTCACATCAAAATGAGTCATTTAACTGGAGAAACTATGCCCTTATTCCAGAACTGATGCTCTTTATTACTTGAGATAATTTTGGAATGTTACTATGATACTGTTTCTTTGAATATCATTAATAGTGACAACTCTTTCTCCATTGAAGGCAGACTTAATTTTTTTAAACCACCAAAATTAATTTAGAGCTAAGTGGGGATGAATAAGGTTGGTGTTCATCCGGGAAATGCCTTTTTTAATCCCAGTAAAATGGGTAATAATGGCTATCCAGAACGGTTTTCTTGTGTGGCTTTGAAGAATTCTAAAGGAAAATGTATCTGCCTACCATGCTTACTTTTAGGGAAGAAAACTTAAATGCTCATTCTAGGATAGTAACAACAACAGATAATTCATCGATAATATGAGCATGCACAGTATTTGATATTGCTCTGTAGGAAAAAAGAGACTTCATTTTTTTCATCTTCTGCCTATGAATACAAATTCATTCTTTTTTTTTGAGACAGAGTCTCACTGTTACCAGACTGGAGTGCAGTGGTGTGATCTCAGCTCACTGCAACCTCTGCCTCCCAGGTTCAAGCGATTCTCCTGCCTCAGCCTCCCAAGTAGCTGGGACTACAGGCACACGCCACCACGCCCAGCTAATTTTTGTATTTTTAGTAGAGACGGGGTTTCACCATGTTGGCCAGGAGGGTCTCGATCTCCTGACCTCACGATCCGCCCACCTCAGCCTTCCAAAGTGCTGGGATTACAGGCGTGAGCCACCACACCTGGTCCAATTCATCATAATTCTGAATATAATTTAATAATTTTAAAATGGTTGCAATGGCATTGCCATTTGGAGTATGGGAAAATGCAGTTGGTTAATTCATGGAACAGATTAGTAAAGTCAGAAGTCTTTTTCATAACATATGGTCACAATTCCTTTCTTTTAATTAAAGACAAAAGGTTTATGGGTTTTGGTTTGTTTGTTTTAGATATGGGGTTTTGCTATGTCACCCTTGCTGGAGGGCGGTGGCTCTTCACAGGCGTGGGTCATAGAGCACTGCAGCCTGGAACTCCTGGGTTCAAGCTCTCCTCCTGCCTCAGCCTCCTGAGCAGCTTGGACTAAAGGTGTGCACCACCACACCTGGCTGAGAGGCTTCTGTTTTTCATGTTCCCTTTATCAAAACAAAATCACACCTAAACATACTGTGTGAAATCTTGATTTTAGTTCAACCTAAGAAGTATAATAAATGTAAACCTGTTTCTTGCTTAGTGTTTATTGAAGGCAGGAACGTATGCTGAATTAAAGTAATTTTACTACGAAGTTTGCTTATTAAGTATGTCTGGTACAGTCTTCATGGAAGTTATTAAGTATTTTAAGGAAAAAAATAGGCTAAATGGCATATAGCCTGCTTAAATAAAACAATTCTATTTTTTTAAAAAGCTCCCAATTTTCATTGTTATTTACCAGTCAATCTTTCAACAAGTATCAATTATTGGATGTAAATTAAAGTAACATTGCTTAATATTTAAGCTAAGAATACAGGAAGGACTATTAGCATTGAGGAAATCGGGGGAGGCCAGAATGGCATCAAGCTGGAAAAGAAATTAAAACATTACCTTCGATGAGACTTTACCTAGCAAGAAGGAAATTCTTTTGCATAACAGCAATAGAGAATCTTTTATTTTGAATTGAGAAGAAATTCTGATGATTAGAGTGTCAGTAAGTAGTAGGAAAAGGTAAGAATACATGTGTTTCTAATCTCCCACCACCACCTGTTGTATGGAACAAATTGGATTACTAGCAAGGGTAAGGTTTATTGACAATGAGAAGTTTTAGTCCAAGATTTTAGTTAAAATATTTTAAAATTTTTGGATTCATAACCAAGAAGTTGCCTCAGATCACTGTGAAGCTTTAAAATGCAGGTGCCTTTGCTCCTCCTCCCTCCAGGCCCCCGGGGGCAGAGCCCTGGCTGGTGTCTCTTCAGGAGGACCCCTGACACACCGATTCTGCCCTCACAATCACTGCCTTAAAGCAGGCAGCAGAATCTTTTGGAGAACTAACAAGATTCTGATGCTGATGCATAGGGCCTGGGGTGGGGCCTCAGCTTCTGCTTTTTTTTTTTTTTTTTTTTAGACAGGGTCTCTTCCTTTTTCCTTTCTCACTCAGGCTGCAGTGAGTGGCGTGATCTTGGCTCACTGCAACCTCCACCTCCTGGGCTCAAACGATCCTCCCGCCTCAGCCTCCTGAGTAGCTGGGACTATAGGTGCAAGTCTATGCAACCACCCAGCTTATTTTTGTATTTTTAGAAGTGGGGGGGGTTTGCCACGTTGCCTGGGCTGGTCTCGAACTCCTGACCTCAAGTGATCCAACCACCTTGGCCTCCCAAAGTGCTGGAATTACAGGCATGAGCCACTGCACCCAGCCAAGAATGTCTGTTTCTGACAAGCTCCCAGGTGATGCCTATGCTGCTGGTACAGTGAACAACATGCTGAGAGGCATTGCTCCAGGATACTGCATGTAGTGAGCAGTTCTTTAGCGTTTATGTGTCATATACTTCAAGTTACATGAAAAAGATCAACTGAAATTATGTTCTTACACAGAATAGTTTTCATCTAGTTTTATTATGTTTTTACAGGCTGTTTATAAGAACAAAAATTAATAGAGAATTTTTGAACATATTTTTCTGAAAACATAAAAACTAGAATACTCTTTAATTCTAAATTATAGATTTGTAGCATACTTAGTAAACCTAGTAACCAATTTTCATTTGTAAGAGATTAGCTATCAAATGGACATTTATTTCTCTTAGTTTTCTTATGACATGACTTGCCTTATCCTTTGTCCTTTTTCTGTAAATTGTCAGCCTCTGGAGAAATAGGATTTTACATTTTTGCAAATGAGTTGCCAATGAATTAAGACCAAAACGTCATTATTAAGGAGTATGAAGCATTATTTACTGGCTCTCAGATAACAGAAAACCCAAAAGGGATGGTGGCGGAGTGAAGAAAGCCTTGCCTTGGGAAAAATACTTCAAATGCTCCCATAGCTTTTTTTTCTGAAGCCCAGTCAGTATCCTTCAAGGATAACTTTTTCATACTTTTTTTTGGTTTGTTTGTTTCTGCTAGCTTTATGACAGAGGTTATAATATTCTTTTCTCCTCTCTTCTTTGACGTGTTATGTTGTCTTTTTTTTTTTTTTTTAACTTCTTCATACTCTTAAAAAGCTCCGGAATGGCCAAGCGCAGTGGCTCACGCCTATAATCCCAGCACTTTGGGAGGCCAAGGCAGGCGGATCACGAGGTCAGGAGATCAAGACCATCCTGGCTGACACGGTGAAACCCCATCTCTACTAAAAATACAAAAACAGCCAGGCGTGGTGGCGGGCGCCTGTAGTCCCAGGTACTCGGGAGTCTGAGGAGTGAACCCGGGAGGTGGAGGTTGCAGTGAGCTGAGATCGCGCCGCTGCACTCCAGCCTGGGCGACAGAGCGAGCCTCCATCTCAAAAAAAAAAAAAAAAAAAAAAAAAAAATCTCCAGGGTTCTGTTGAATTCACCAAAATGGGGTCAGCTCTGGTGAGCCTATGTAATACTCGAGAACATTAATATAAACCCATAGCTCTTTACTGGGCTTCCATTTAAAGGGAAGTCCTAAGAATGAAATGGCACCAGCATCCTGTTTCCATCCAAGACAAGACCACACGTGTTCAGGTGCCATGTATTCATATAGCTCTCAACTGATTGGTGATTTGCACTTTGTGCATCTAATTATTAAAATGAAACTCTCTACAGGTGAGCTGAAGTAACATACTTCATATTTAAAAAGTTCACAGCAATTTGAACTTTCTCATAGAACTTTTTTCTATTGAACTTTCAATAGAAAACTTTCTCATCTGAAATCAGGATAAGTTTTTTTAATGTAAGCAGAGAAAAAACTCAGTGTTTTATTTCAAATTTCAGTAAGTTCAGGTGGGCCTAATTAAGACATGACTATTATTACAAATCCTATTCTTGCCAGAAGTTACTTAGATAGATTAGTGATTAGATTTTAAAAACATTATTTTCCTTTCTTGAATAAGGAAAATTGTGCATCTCAAAGAGAAAAGTATGGAAATATGTTCATAGTTCAGTTGCATAAAATAGACACATTAAGTCAAGTGATTTGAATGCTTAGTGTCTTTTGGTAAACAGCGTTTTGTCAACAAACTTTTCATATGGCTATAGAATCTTGTTTTTTCCAAATAAAAACTTTGCAATTGGGAGTTATTCCTCCATTCAGCACACTTTTTAATGTTAAGACTAGGGGAAACTTGTGGGTATATATTCAGTGGTTTTCAGGATTTTCTTTTATGTTCTAGAAAAGTAATTTTTCCTTTCCTAGTTTTAAGTATATATTCTAGCAAATCGTTGATTCCTATACAGCCATTGGATTATCACCAACACATTTGGTATATACAGTGGGCCGATAATGACAAACTAAAGTTTGTGGTTAATACCTACTCTATACCAGACACTGTTCTAAGGATCTGACATATTTAATCCTCACTGCTACCCTCTGTTTCTGTGCCTGATTTACAGACAGAGACAGAGGCACAGAGAGGTTAAATGACTTGTCAAAGGTCTTACGATGTGTGGCAGAGCCTGGGTTTTTAGCTCAAACCCCTCTCAGTGAAGAAAGGCTTCTGTGTAGGCAATTTCATCTAATACCTTCATGAATTGTTACTTCAGATGAGAATTCTCACTTATTCTTTTTTTTTTTTTTTTTTCTTTTCTTTGAGACAGAGCCTTGCTCTGTCTCCCAGGCTAGAGTGCAGTGGCGCAATCTCAGCTCACTGCAAGCTCCGCCTCCCGGGTTATGCCATTCTCCTGCCTCAGCCTTCCGAGTAGCTCGGACAGGCGCCTGCCACCTCGCCCAGCTAATTTTTTGTATTTTTAGTAGAGACGGGGTTTCACCGTGTTAGCCAGGATGGTCTCGATCTCCTGACCTCATGATCCACCCGCCTCGGGCTCCCAAAGTGCTGGGATTACAGGCGTGAGCCACCGCGCCCGGCCTCACTTAGTCTTTTACCAGTTCATCTGATTTTTACTTTGTTCCCATTTATAATTCAAATATAATATAAACGTCTTATTCATTTAGTCTTCAGCATTTTAAGTATTCGACACGAACATTAAAGATTTGGTGTTGAATTTAATAAATTACACCAAAAAGTCTCAGTAGCCAATTCACTAACATCTTTTGATTTGGTAATCTTCACAGAATCAACAACTGTTAACACTTCTGTGCAAATAAATTTCAGTTGTGCTTATATATTATAATATTCACTTTAGGAATCCACCTGTCAATTTGCAATTCAATTATAAGGTATATTTTAAATGATATCTATGTATTGTATACACATATTCCATTGAAAGGTGAGAATAATTAGAAAGTAGTAATATAAAAATGTGTATGAAATAAGAACTTTCTTAAAAGACCTAGTTTAGCTAAATATATGACAATATAAAATGTCTGCCCAATGTTTTATTATACTTTGTCTAATGACCTTTAAATTTAACTGAAATTAAAACCGTAGTTTTGCAGTTGATATTTTTGTGTTCCCTTTGTTAACATACCAAGCACTAATTATTGACTTCAAGGAAGCCACGTATTGCAAGTCATTGCTTAGCCTTTCACATCTTTGTGTTGATAAGATGATGGAATGGGTAGTCTTGTAGTAATTGCTTATGGGAATGCTAGTTTAAGAGGAATGCCTTGTATAGAACATATTATACCAGATTGACTTGTTAAAAATGGTTCTAAGAATCAGTCTAAAAACTTCAGAATTATGTGAATTATTTTTTCTCTTTTGTGATATGTTGTAATGAGATGTGTGTTCTTATATTTTCTTAGTAAAATTTTCTTACGCATAAAATGCTTTATGATCTTGTTTTTAAAGGCTCTGTGTATAGGACACTTTTAAAACTTGGTAATATAAACCTTAACACACACTCTCTCTCTTTCTCTCTCTCTCCAGAATACTTGATCTCTTGGGAATGTATTGTTGGACTTAAATTCACATATGGAGTACTAGTTTTGCTCCTCATCTTTTCATTCCCTTTTGTTGAGCTTCCTACCCTATTCCTCTCCTTACTTGATTTAATTATGATACTAAAGGAATTCTCTATCGCCTTTTCTTCTCCCCACTTCTCACACGCAAACACCAAGACCCTAATGTTAAGATACTAAATCAGGAGAGACTATGTTGATTTTGTGATGAAGGGGGGAATTATATAATAACAAATACCTACTGAGACCCTCAGATAAAAGTTCTTTTTTTGCCTCAGGATTCATGAATAGCTCCCAGGAGTCCACGAAGCCCCTGAAATAATACATGATCCTATGCTTGTGTCTCTTGGAGGGAGAGAGTCCATCACCTTCATCAAAGGGCCCTTTCTTTTCCCGGGATAGGTTGAGAAAAACTAGCCTACGCCTCTTTTTTTTTTTTTTTGAGACAGGTTCTCACTCTGTCACACAGGCTGGAGTGCAGTGGGGCGATCTCAGCTTATTGCAGCCTCTGCCTCCTGAGTTCAGGTGATTCTCCCACCTCAGCCTCCCAAAGTGCTGGGATTACAGGCGTGAGCCACCGTGCCCGGCCGGCCTACACCACTTTTTGACAACTCCATCATACTTCTTTATTGGGAGGGCTGGCATGGTGAAAGACAGGCCCCAACTTGCATGGAGGCTGAAATAGGTAGCCAGACCAATAAAGGCCTATCGTTGCCTCTATAGCAAATAACACCCAGATACCTCAGCAAGAGCAGTGGGTCAGCAGCACCTCCTTCCCCAAATACAACTGCTCTGTTCTTGAATCCTGAACAGTGTGGACCTCAAATACCACCTGGTCTGTGTCTAAACTGAATAGAATACAACTTCAAAAACAAATGATTTTCTTTCTCAAGCTGATCTAAAAATTACACTTACAACCTCGCAGATCTCCAACTGCTGGGAATATAAGTAACTACCATCCCCAATTGCTGCGCTCTGAAATTCATCATGGCTTTCACACGGAAGCCATGCCTCCTGTGGGCTGCTCTTAGCCAGTGACTTCTCACAGCAGGGATGGTATGACAGGCCTATTCCTGGAAGACAGGAGATTCCTCTGATGCATAGCTTTAGCTCAAGCCCTCCCCCGTGGCCTTGCCAAGCTCAGAACTGTACTTCAACCTAAGGCACTTCTTCACTCAACCTCTCTTTCTTTCCTCTCTCTTTCACTTGGGATCAGATCTGTATGATGCTATGAAGGCTCTTGCAGGCTCTTCCTGGCTCCCTCCCCACCTTCACAGACATTTCTTCTCATATAAATTACTTGCATATCAGCTGGGTACGGTGGCTCATGCCTGTAATCCTAGCACTTTGGGAAGCTGATGTGGGAGGATTTCTTGAACTCAGTAGTTCGAGGCCAGCCTGGGCAACACAGTGAGACCTCATCTGTACAAAAGATACAAAAAATTAGCCAGCATGGTAGTGCGCCCCTGTAGTCCCAGCTACTCGGGAGGCTGAGGAGAGTGGATTGCTTGAGCCCAGCAGGTCAAGGCTGCAGTGAGTCCTGACTGAGATGTTCCTTCTTGGATGACCAGACTAACAGAGCAGTTGATTCAGGATGTAGTTTTGCAGATGAGAAACACTAAAACTATTAGAGCTATTGGTAAGGTAATTAGACTTTCTAGATTTTCTGATATGATCTTTCTTCCAGATATACTGTCTCAACTCCAGACCATGTTGTGAGCTAACCTAAACCAATTCAGACACATGCTCCCAAAACAGGTACTTTCAAGTCAATAACAATACCAAAGAGGTTTGAGGTGGGTAAGGGTTAGCTACCCCCTACAACCTTACTACTAGGTTTTAATAAAAACAAGTCTCAGACCAAATTCTGCCATGTATACAAACATTCATTAAGCAAATATTCATTAATAAGCAGGCACAGGCCAGGCATGATGACTCACACCTATAATCCCAGCACTCTGGGAGGCTGAAACGGGAATCACTTGAGCCTAGGAGTTAGAGATCAGTCTGGGCAACATAGTGAGACCTTGTCTCTACACAAATTAAATTAGCCAGGTGTGTTTATATACACCTGTGGACCCAGCTACTTGGGAGGCTGGATTGGGAGGATCGCTTGAGGCTGGGATGTCAAGGCTGCAGTGAGTGGAGACTGTGCCACTGCACTCTATTCTGGGTGGCAGAGTGAGACCCCGTCTCAAAAAATAATAAGAATAATAACTGGCCGGGTGCGGTAGCTCACTCCTGTAATCCCAGCACTTTGGGAGGCTGAGGCAGGTGGATCACAAGGTCAAGAGATCGAGACCATCCTGGCCAACATGGTGAAACCCCATCTCTACTAAATATACAAAAAATTAGCCGGGCGTGGTAGCGGGCGCCTGTAGTCTCAGCTACTTGGGAGGCTGAGGCAGGAAAATGGTATGAACCCAGGAGGCGGAGCTTGCAGTGAGCTCCACTGCACTCCAGCCTGGGCTACAGAGTGAGACTCCATCTCAAAAAAAAAAAAAAAAAAAAAAAGAAGAAGAAGAAGAACTAAATAATTTAAAAAATAAGCAGACACAAAACAATTCATACTTCTTAGTCTACTCAGGCTGTCATAACAAAATATCAGAAACTGAGTGGCTTAAACAACAAAAATTATTTCTGCACAGTTCTGGAGGCTGGAACTCCAGCACTAAGGACACAAATCCTCAATCGGGCCCTACCCTTATGACTTGATTTAACCTTAATTCCTTCTGTAAAGACCTCATCTCCAAATACAGTCACATTGAGGTTTAGGGATTCAACATTTGAAATGTGGGGAGAGATTCAATTTAGTAAAGGTTCGCTCAAGGAGAAGAACAACCCAGAGGCAGGATTTTTATGCCCTCTACTTGGCATCATGAAATCAGAAAAGGCTCTCCCCAAGACAGCCAGGGAATCCAAGCTCAGGTGCCACTCCAAGGCACCTATAATCTCAATAGATTCTTTAGTTTGTTAATCCAAGGGTGGAGAAAATCTCTGAATTATTTCAGCCAATCTACCTATATTGAATACCCTGCATTTTACCAATGAGAGCTTCTTTCTAACATTCATCATGCTAACAAACCAATAAAATCCATTTTTTGACATTCAGTATGCTAATTTGCAAATCATTGGTTTTCTATCAAAATAATAACAGAAGGTCTTGTGGTAGCTACTTTTGCAGTGCAGCTCTTCCTGATTTAAGGCAATCACTCCAGTACTCTTACTGGCTGACCACCCCCTAAAATTAAAGCTTAAATTAATTGACAAATACTTAATAATACATCAGTAGACTGAAATACTTAAAAGCAAATTACAGGTGGGGCGCGGTGGCTCGTGCCTGAAATCCCAGCACTTTGGGAGGCCAAAGCGGGCGGATCACTTGAGGTCAGGAATTCAAGACCACCCTGGCCAACATGGTGAAACTTCATCTCTACTTAAAAATACAAAAATTAGGCAGGTGTGGTGGCAGGTGCCTGAAATCTCAGCTACTCAGGAGGCTGAGGCAGGAGAATTGCTTGAACCCAGGAGGCGAAGGTCGTAGTGAGCCGAGATTGCACCACTGCACTCCAGCCTGGACAACAGAGTGAGATTCCGACTCAAGAAATAAGTAAATAGGCTGAGCATGGTGGCTCACGCCTGTAATCCCAGCACTTTGGGAGGCCAAGGCAGGTGGATCACCTGAGGTCAGAAGTTTGAGACCAGCCTGGTCAACATGGTGAAACCGTGTCTCTACTAAAAATACAAAAGCTAGCTGGATTGATGGCAGGCTCCTGTAATCCCAGCTACTCAGGAGGCTGAGGCAGGAGAATTGCTTGAACCAGGGAGGCACAGGTTGCAGTGAGCCAAAATCACGCCATTGCACTCCAGCCTGGGTGGCAAGAGCAAAACTCCATCTCAAAAAAATAATAAATAAAATAATAAATAATTAAGTAAATAAAATAAAATTGTAGCCATTGTAACAGATCATCTGTCCCAATTTCACTTAGAAAAGAGTCACTACAGATTTGGAAGGATAGTATTTAAAAATGCTATCAAGAAGGGTATGGAAATAGTTCATTTGAGTGAAATCCAAGTGCCACTATCACACACACACACACACAATGTAGAATGAATTGAGGAAGAAGCAGGCTTAGATGAAGAAAGCAAAAGTTCTGTTTGGGTCAGTTAAGTTTGAGGTGTGTATTAGACACGTTTTGGGTGACACTTGACATTCAACTCTGTTATTTTGGAGTGATTTCTCACTGTGTGTGGTGTTGCAGGGGATAAGGTGTTCTGTCCTCCTCTATAGAAGCCAAAGCTGGTGTGGGGAGGATCCGTCTGCTCCCTACCTCATGGCAACCAAGAACAGAGGCCAGTATCTACTGGTGTTGTGTCCATGGCAATGCCCTAAGAAGGCTCTGAGGCAAGACCTTGACTGTGGTTCCTGCTGCCTCCATTAGCTCATGTTTTCTGTCAGTTCTGTGGATTATCCAGTTTCCTTTCAGTCTGCTTAAATTAGCCAAAATTAACTTCTGTTCTAGTAACCAATAATTCTAACTGACATCGAATGAAGAAGATCTTAGCTGTTTATAAGGGTGTATATATTAGATCATTCAACCAGACTCTAAGCAAAATGAGGACAGGAGTTGTGTTTTTTATTTTATATAGTCTCAAAATCTCTTTCTCACCCAGTCCAGGGCTCTTTCTCTCTTTCTTTCCTTCTTTCTTTCCTTCTTTCTTTCCTTCCTTCCTTCCTTCCTTCCTTCCTCCCTCCCTCCCTCCCTCCCTCCGTCCGTCTTTCTTTCTTTCTTTCTTTCTTTCTTTCTTTCTTTCTTTCTTTCTTTCTTTCTTTCTTTCTTTCTTTCTTTCTTTCTTTCTTTCCTTCTTTCTTTCTTTCCTTCTTTCTTTCTTTCTTTTGACTAGTCAAGCACAATAGTGAGAAGGGGGTAAAGAGTAGAACAAGGAGCTGAATCTGTAACTGACTGTGAACAATCTATTGAGGTTAATCATTACCTTTGGACCAGTACAGGGCTCTTTCTCTACTCTATAGGTTTAAGCAGTGCTTGATTTCACATAATCAAATGATCAACAATTTCTGACTATAATCTGAAAGAAAAATAGTGACGAAGCCTGCCATGTTAGCAGTTTGTTGGCTCTAAAACTTGCCTACTACTTTTTACTAATTTGTAATCAAAGGCACTATTTTCCCCCTTCATTCTATGTTAATTACCTCTGTAGACAAGGTTCATTTACTGATTCTAGGACACCACTATTATATTACATGTAGATTACCTCTAAGCAGAGAGCAAGGGAGAAAAGAGAAAGCAGCTTTCTCTTATCTGTATAAATTATACTATTAGATGTGTTAAGTATCACTTTGAAATGACTTAAATTTGAATAACACATTACAAAGCATTTCAACAAGCACCATTTAGTCCTTATAGCAAAAGTTTAAGGCAAACAGAGCAATTATTATCCTCATTCTACCAATAAAAAAAAAGAGGCTCTGAAAAGTTAAATGACCACCTGATCCAGGTCACTCAAATACAATGGGATAAAATCAAGATTTAAATTGTATTTTGACGGAAAAGTTCATGTGGTTAAGCAATGAAAAAAGACAAATGAAAAATTGGGTAAAAGATGTGCAACTTATTTCATAGTTAAAGAGTTATTGGCCACGCGCAGTGGCTCACACCTTTAGTCCCAGCACTTTGGGAGGCCGAGGTGGGGGGATTGCTTGAGTTCAGGAGTTTGAGACAAGCCTGGGAAACATGGCAAAACCCTGTCTCTACAAAAAATGCAAAAATTAGCTGGGTGTGGTGGCACACACCTGTGGTCCCAGCTACTTGGGAGGCTGAGGTGGGAGGATCGCTTGAGTCCAGGGAGATTGAGGCTGCATTGAGCCATGATCACACCACTGCACTCCAGCCTGGGTGACAGAGTGAGACCCTGTTACAAAAAAAAATAAGAGTTATTATCCCTAATATATAGAAAGCACCAAAAAAAAGAGAAGATAAAGGCCACTAATACAATAGAAAACTGACCAAAAGATATGCACAAAAAGTTCACAGAAAAAAATACAAATGGGGCCAGGTGCAGTGGCTCACACCTGTAATCCTAGCACTTTGGGAGGCTGAGGCAGGCGCATCACTTGAGGTCAGGAGTTCAAGACCAGCCTGGCCAACATGGTGAAACCCCGTCTCTACTAAAAATACAAAAATTAGCTGGCCTGGTGGCATGCACCTGTAATCCCAGCTACTTGGGAGGTTGAGGAGGCAGAATCACTTGAACCTGGGAGGCGGAGGTTGCAGTGAGCCAAGATCATGCAAGTGCACTCCAGCCTGGGTGACAGAGCAAGACTCCATCTCAAAAAAAAAAAAAAAAAAAAAAAGCAAATGGATCTTAAATTTATGAAAACATACTCAACATAGCACACTTATCAAAGATAAATGCCATTTTAAACTACATTAAGATATCAGATTGGCAAAAATCCAAAAGTTTGACAACATTATTGGCGATGAAGATCGGAGGAAAAAGGCACTCTCATAAATTGCTTAACGGAAGTCAAAATGGCACAATGCTCATGGAGGGAATTTTAGCAATATATAGCAAAATTACATGTGTATTTACCCTTTAAGCCATCCATCCCACTTGGTATAAATCTATGCCAAAGATATACTTGCAAAAATAAAAAATTACTTATATTTGTTACCATACTGTGATAACAAAACAAAACAAAAAGCAGAAAGCAAAACTGGAAACAACCCAAAGGACAGACTGAATAAAATGATACAAAATCACACAGCAAGTACTAGATAACTGTAAAAAGGAATGAGGAGGAATTTTGTATATTGATACAGGGTTGTGCTTCTTAGAACTTCCTTCAGAAAAAAACTTGCCATTCAGCTACAAGGAGTGCACCTTTACTAGTGCATTTTGGTTTTCGTTCATGGGAATTTTAATTATCATCTGGAGGCCATTTGCTTTCAGCCTGAAGATATTCCTTTAGTATTTCTTTTTTCTTTTTCTTTTTCTTTTCTTTTTTTGTTTTTGAGATGGAGTCTCGCTCTGCCGTGCAGGCTGGAGTGCAGTAGCGCAATCTTGGCTCACTGCAACTTCCGCCTCCTGGGTTCAAGCGATTCTCCTGCCTCAGCCTCCCGAGTAGCTTGGACTACAGGCATGAGCCACCACTTTTTTATATATTTTTAGTAGAGATGGGGTTTCACCATGTTAGCCAGGATGGTCTTGATCTCCTGATCTCGTGATCTGCTTGCCTCGGCCTCCCAAAGTGCTGGGATTACAGGTGTGAGCCACCGTGCCCAGCTTCTTTTTTGTTTTTGTTTCTTCCAACAGGGTTTCACTTTGTCACCCAAGCTGGAGTACAATGGTGTGGTCACAGCTAACTGCAGCCTCAACCTCCCAGGCTCAAGTGATCCTCCTGCCTCAGCCTTCCAAGTAGCTGGGACTACAGGTGTGCACCACCATGCTTGTGTAGTTATTTTTTTATTTTTATTTTTTAGTAGAGAAGAGGTCTTCTTATGTTGCCCAAGGTGGTCTCAAACTCCTGGGTTTAAGCAATCCTTCCATATCAGCTTCCCAAAATCCTGGGATTAGAGGCATAAGCCACCACACTCAGCCTAGTATTTCTTATAAAGCAGTTCTGCTAGCAACAAATTCTCTCAGTTTTTGTTTATCTGAGAAAGTCTTTATTAATCTTCATTTTTGAAAGATAGCTTTGCTGGATATAAAATTCTTCGTTGACAGGTTTTTTTTTTTCTTTGTGCACTTTAAATATGTTATCCCACTGCCTTCTGGCTTTCATTGTTTCTGCTGAGAAGTCATCTCTTAATCTTGTAAGTGATGAGTCATTTTCCACTTGCTATGTTCGAGATTTCCTCCTTGTCTTTGCCTTTCAGCATTTTTATTATGATGTGCCTGTCTGTAGGTCTCTTTGTATTTATCCTATTTGGAGTTTGTTAGCTTCAGGATGTGGAGATTATTGTTTTTCAATAAATTTGGAGAAATTTCAGCCATAATTTCTTTTCTTCTGCTTCTTTCCTCCCTCTCCTGATATTCTCAATACACCAACATTCGTGTGCCTAACCATGACCCACATTTTTCTGAGGTTTTATTTATCTTTCTTCATTCTTTTTTCTCTTTATTCTTTAGATTGCATAATTTCTGTTGACCCAGCTTCAAATTTGCTAATTATTTCTTCTGTTAGTTAAAATAAACTGTAGGGCCCCTCTAGTGAGTCCTTCTTTCTTTCCTTCCTTCCTTCCTTGAAATGAATAGAATAACATATAAAAGAACTCCAATATGTCTGGCAGGAGATTTCTCCGTAGAAAACTTACAGACCAGGAGAGAACTGCATGATGTATTTAAAGTGATGAAGGAGTCTCCCCCTCCCCCTCCCCCTCTCCATCTCAGTCTCCATCTCCCCACGGTCTCCCTCTCCCTCTCTTTCCACGGTCTCCCTCTGATGCCGAGCCGAAGCTGGACTGTACTGCTGCCATCTCGGCTCACTGCAACCTCCCTGCCTGATTCTCCCGCCTCAGCCTGCCGAGTGCCTGCGATTGCAGGCGCACGCCGCCACGCCTGACTGGTTTTCGTATTTTTTTGGTGGAGACGGGGTTTCGCTGTGTTGGCCGGGCTGGTCTCCAGCTCCTAACTGTGAGTGATGCGCCAGCCTCGGCCTCCCAACGTGCCGGGATTGCAGACGGAGTCTCGTTCACCCAGTGCTCAATGGTGCCCAGGCTGGAGTGCAGTGGCGTGATCTCCACTCGCTACAACCTCCACCTCCCAGCCGCCTGCCTTGGCCTCCCAAAGTGCCGAGATTGCAGCCTCTGCCTGGCCGCCACCCCGTCTGGGAAGTGAGGAGCGTCTCTGCCTGGCCGCCCATCATCTGGGATGTGAGGAGCCCCTCTGTCTGGCTGCCCAGTCTGGAAAGTGAGGAGTGTCTCTGCCCAGCCGCCATCCCATCTAGGAAGTGAGAAGCGCCTCTTCCTGGCCGCCATCCCATCTAGGAAGTGAGGAGCGCCTCTTCCCGGCCGCCATCCCATCTAGGAAGTGAGGATCATCTCTGCCTTCCGCCCATCGTCTGAGATGTGGGGAGCGCCTCTGCCCCGCCGCCCCATCTGGGATGTGAGGAGCGCCTCTGCCTGGCCGCGACCCTGTCTGGGAGGTAAGGAGCGTCTCTGCCCGGCCGCCCCGTCTGAGAAGTGAGGAGACCCTCCGCCCGGCAGCCACCCCGTCTGAGAAGTGAGGAGCCCCTCCACCTGGCAGCCGCCCCATCTGGGAAGTGAGGAGCCTCTCTGCCCGGCAGCCGCCCCATCCGGGAGGGAGGTGGGGGGTCAGCCCCCCGCCCGGCCAGCCGCCCCGTCCGGGAGGGAGGTGGGGGGTCAGCCCCCCGCCCGGCCAGCCGCCCCATCCGGGAGGGAGGTGGGGGGTCAGCCCCCTGCCCGGCCAGCCACCCCGTCCAGGAGGTGGGGCGCACCTCTGCCCAGCTGCCCCTACTGGGAAGTGAGGAGCCCCTCTGCCCGGCCACCACCCCATCTGGGAGGTGTACCCAACAGCTCATTGAGAACGGGCCATGATGACAATGGCGGTTTTGTGGAATAGAAAATGGGGAAAGGTGGGGAAAAGATTGAGAAATCGGATGGTTGCTGTGTCTGTGTAGAAAGAAGAAGTAGACATGGGAGACTTTGCATTTTGTTCTGTACTAAGAAAAATTCTGCCTTGGGATCCTGTTGATCTATGACTTTACCCCCAACCCTGTGCTCTCTGAAACATGTGCTGTGTCCACTCAGGGTTAAATGGATTAAGGGCGGTGCAAGATGTGCTTTGTTAAACAGATGCTTGAAGGCAGCATGCTCGTTAAGAGTCATCACCACTCCCTAATCTCAAGTACCCAGGGACACAAACACTGCGGAAGGCCGCAGGGTCCTCTGCCTAGGAAAACCAGAGACCTTTGTTCACTTGTTTATCTGCTGACCTTCCCTCCACTATTGTCCTATGACCCTGCCAAATCCCCCTCTGCGAGAAACACCCAAGAATGATCAATAAAAAAAAAATACAAAAAAATAAAAATAAAAAAATAAAGTGCTGAAGGAAAAATACTTTTATCCTAGAATATTGTATCCAATGAAAATATTCAAAAATGAAGGAGAAATAAAGATTTTTCCAGAAAAACAAAAGCTGAGGAATTTTGTCAACACTGGACCTGTCCTAAAAGAAATGCTGAAGGGAATTCTTCAATCTGAAAGAAAAAGATGTTAACAAGCAATAACATATCATCTGGGCCAGGCATGGTGGTTCACACCTGTAATCCTAACACTTTGGGAGGCTGAGATGGGAGGTTGAGCCCAGGAGTTCGAGACCAGCCTGGGCAGCATGGTGAATCCCTGTCTCTACAAAAAATACAAAAATTAGCTGGGTGTGGTGGTGTGCAGCTGTAGTCCCAGCTACTTGGGAAGCTGAGGCAGGAGAATCGCTTGAGCCCAGGAGGCAGAGCAGTGAGCTGAGATAGCACCATTACACTCCAGCCTGGGCAATGGGAGTGAAACCCTGTCTCAAAAAATAATAAAAAAAAAAAGATATCATCTGAAGGTAGGAAACTCACTGGTAACAGTAAGTACACAGACAAATGCAGAATATTATAACACTGAAACTGTGTTCTTAAATTCAAGACCTAGAACTGTTACCGACCTTGATCCCTGGTGGACTGAACAAAGAGAGTGAATGCGGGAATAAAGACAAAGACAAACAAGTATGTTTGGAAGAAGGGGTCAGGGGGCACCTTGCCTCTAGTGGACAAGGACCCAGACTTTCTACAGCCCTTCGTATTTATTGGTAAAAGAGATAGCGAGAAGTGGGGTGGCAGAAAAGGTCAGGTGCTCAGTCCACAGTGGGCTTGCAAAACTGCATTCCTCGAACAATAGGCTCTAGATGTCCCAGTAGATAACCTCAAGGAGCCCGGTGCCAGGCAGTGACCACCCGCAGCAAACCTTCTGGTGGCAGGCACAGTGTGAGTTTGCCCACATCCTGCATTCATGATAAACAGTTTGCTGTTTGATCATATAGCCTCCAGTGGAATGCTGAGTTGGTCATGATACCTTTGGCCTTTTCGGCTCCCAACATAGAACTAGGGAAACTACTAAAAGAAAACACTGAGGACACTCTCCAGGACAATGATCTGGGCAAAGAGTTCTTGAGTAATATCCAAAAAGTACAGGCGACCAGAGCAAAAATGGACAAATGAGATCACATCAAGTTAAAAAGTTTCTGGCACAGCAAAGGAAACAACAAACAAAGTGAAGAGGAACCCACAGAGTGGGAGAAAATATTTGCAAACTACCCATCTGACAGAGGATTAATAACCAGAATTTATAAGAAACTCAACAACTCTACAGGAAAAAATCTAATCAATTAAAAATGAGCTAAAAGTCTTAATAGGACTTTTCTCAAAAGAAGACATACAAATGGTCAAGAGGTCTATAAAAAGGTGGTCAACATCATTGATCATCAGAGAAATGCAAATTAAAACTACAATAAGATATCATCTAACCCCAGTTCAAATTGCTTCTATCCCAAAGAAAGGCAATAATGAATGCTGGCAAGGATGTGCAGAAAGAGGAACCCTTATACACTGTTGGTGGGAATGTAAATTATTAGGTTGCTGCAAAAGTAACTGTGGTTTTTGACATTGAAAGTAATGACGGCCAGGCGTGGTGGCTCACGCCTGTAATCCCAGCACTTTGGGAGGCCGAGGCGGTTGGATCACCTGAGGTCAGGAGTTCAAGACCAGCCTGGCCAACACGGTGAAACCTTGTCTCTACTTAGAGTACAAAAAAATTAGCTGAGTATGGTGGTACGCACCTGTAATCCCAGCTACTTGGGAGGTTGAGGCAGGAAAGTCACTTGAACCCAGGAGGCAGAGGTTACAGTGAGCCGAGATTGCGCCACTGCACTCCAGACTGGGGGACAAGAGCAAGACTTTGTCTCAAAAAAAAAAAAAAAGAAAGAAAGAAAAGAAAGTAATGACAAAACATTACAGAACAGGGGAAAATCCCATTTACTCCGATGTGATTATTACCCATTGTATGCCTGTATCAAAATATCTCATGTACCTCATAAATATATATACTTACCATGGACCCATAAAAATAAAAAAATTTAAAAATTTAAAACGTTATAAGAGAATTAGGAAATTTGAACAGTCACTGCATATTTGATGATATTAAGGAATTATTTTCTTATTTTTATAATATAATGATATTATGGTTCTATTCTTAAAGTCCTTATCTTTTATATATATTTACATACTACAATGCTGACCATCATTATATTGTGATGAGATTTTTTTAAAGGGTCCTTAAATGTTCGTAGAGGTATTTATGAATAAAATGATATTTTGCCTGGAATTTGCTAAAATATAATCCAGGGTTTTGTTTTTGTTGTTGTTGTTGCCTTTGGAGAGAGAGGGTGATACTGTGGATGGTTGCCCTCTCCAAATCTCATGTTGAAATGTGATCCCCAGTGTTGGAGGTGGGGCCTAGAGGGAGGTGTCAGATCATGGGGGTGCATCCCTCATGAATGTCTTAGTGCTATCCCCTTGGTGATGACTGAGTTCTCACTCTATTAGTTCACTGGGGAGCTGGTTACTTAAAAGAAGCCTTGCTCCTCCTCCTCACTGCCTTAGTATGTGACATGCCTGCTCCCTCTTTACCTTGCCATGATTGTAAACTTCCTGAGGCCCTCAGCAGATGCCGGCAGCCACTTTCTGTACAGCCTGTAAAACTGGGGGCCAAAATAAACCTCTTTTCTTTATAAATTACCCAGTCTCAGGTATTTTTTATAGCAATGCAAATGGACTAATACAGAGGAATTATAGGTGAAACAAGATGGATCAGATGTTGGTAACTGTTGAAGTTTAGTGATGATTGTATGTAAAGGTTCATTCATAATTTTCTCAACTTTTATATGTTTGAAATTTCCCATGATAGAAAATTTTTTAAATGAACAAACAGTTCTATCCACTATTCTCTAAAAGTGTGATAACCTCTGAGAAGGGAGTAGGAAGCTTTGATGGATGGGCAGAAATAAGTCCTAGCCAGGTCTATGGAGAATACTGCTCTGGGAGATCCCTAGCTCAGGAGTCTTAAACCCCTGGGCTGCAAACCAGTAAGGTCTGTGGCCTGTTAGGAACTGGGCCACACAGCAGAAGGTGAGCGGCAGGCTAGCAAGCATTATTGCCTGAGCTCTGCCTCCTGTCAGGTCAGCTGGGGCATCAGATTCTCATAGACCTGTGACCCCTGTTGTGAACTGCACTTGTGAGGGATCTGGGTTGCATGCTCCTTATGAGAATCTAACTAATGCCTGATGATCTGAGATGGAACAGTTTCATCCCAAAACTCTATGCCCACCCCCTGCCCCCAAGGAAAAATTGTCTTCCATGAAACTGGTACCTGGTGCCAAAAAGGTTGGGGACTGTTGTCCTCGCTGATTGTGATCAAGACCAAGCTGTAGAATGCTATGTGTCTTCTTAAGGAACTTTTGGCTAGGCAAGTGTCAGGAGAGATAAGTTCAAGTTCCAGTGTTCAATGCTTTGTTAATTTAGACCCCACTTGACCAAGTCCATTTTATTTTTTTTATTTCCACATTAATTCAAGTGTCATCATCCTACAAGATTCAGCTCAAATCCTACCTCTTCCTCACTCATCTCTTAGCTAGTGATCTCCCTTTTTCCATATCCTTTTAAGTGGATTGTTTCCTGACTGAGTGTAGGCTCCTTAAAACCAGGGACCAGCAGGGCACGGTGGCTCGCGCCTATAATCCCAGCACTTTGGGACACTGAGGCGGGTGGATCGCTTGACCTCAGGAGTTTCACACCAGCCTGGGCAACACAGTGAAACCCCATCTTTACCAAAAAAAAAAAAAAAAAAAAAAAAAAAATAGCTGGGTGTGGTGGCTTGCCTGTAGTGCCAGCTACTTGGGAGGTTGTAGTCCTGTAGTCCCAGCTACTGATACTTGGGAGGCCAAGGTGGGAGGATTGGTTGAGTCCAGGAGGAAGAGGTTGCAGTGAGCTGAGATCGCGCCACTGTGCTCCAACCTGGGTGATAGAGTGAGACCCTGTCACAAACAAACAAACAAACAAAAACCCAAAACCAGGGACCATGACAAATTTTAAAAATCTCTCAGCCCCAAAAATAATACTATCCACAAAGTCAGAGCTCCATTAATATTGGAATAAAGGTTAAAAGAGCCCAATAAGTAGATCAATTAATGATTTTTAAACAAGTGGCGGTCTCTCTGTCCTGGTAGTTTCAAGAAACACCACTCCGATTCCTATTTTGAAGCCGCTGGATTTTTTTTTTTTTTTTTTTTTTTACAGAGTCTCGCTCTGTCGCCCAGGCTGGAATGCAGTGGTGCGATCTTGGCTCACCGCAACCTGCACCTCCTGGGTTCAAGCGATTCTCATGCCTCAGCCTCCCGAGTAGCTGGGACTACAGGCGTGTGCCACCATGCCCGGCTAATTTTTTTTTGTATTTTTAGTAGAGACGAGGTTTGCCATGTTGGCCAGGTTGGTCTCGAACTCCTGAGCTCAGGCAATCCGCTCGTCTTGGCCTCCCAAAGTGATGGGATTACAGGTGTGAGCCACGGCGCCCGGCCAGCTGCTGGATATTTTGACCACCTCAAGTACGCTGAGCACGAAATCAGTGCATCTGGTAGTACACAGGAGCTTGAAATACTTTTTTAAAAAGTTGTTATTCATACTGAAGGAGTTTTTCCCTGTGGTCTGTAATCGCCACGTGCCCGTTCTGTATACAGCCAGCCTGGGTTTTTCAATCCCACGTCCCCTACCTAAGAGAACACCAAGGCTTGGAGTGAGTACAGCACAATCAGCTTCAGATGTTAAGCAAATATTCCAACCTAGAGTAGGAAAATGGAATATGGACGGGGCTTTATGAAGGTGCATGGTCAGGCAAAGGATCTTAGTGGATGAAAGACAGTAAAGATTCATCCCAACCAAACACCAAAAATGACACATATGTATGAGCAAAACATCAGGAAGAACACTCTTATGTGGAAAATATTACACGGAAAACAAAAGAAGAGTAACTTTTTCCCTTTTGGTTTATCCCACTCTGGTCCTCAGGGCGATAGCCACCACCTGACACACAGCGACCTGGGAAAGAGGGAAACTCAATCACTGCCCTCGCGGCCCGTGGGGGGGGGGAGCCCGGAAGCGCGCCCAGAGCCAGGTCCCGCGCGGGCGCCACCGAGCGCGGACCTCCCTCGCATCCTAGAGCGGCCGCGCGGGACCCGGCCGGCGGCGCACTTCCGCCCGGGAGCACTGTAGCCCCGCGGACAGCTGGGCCAGGGTGCGGGCCTGCGCCTCCCTCGGCTCCTGGCGCGGGCCTCGGGGAGAGGGTGAGTGCGGTAGGGCATACCAGAGGGGGGCGGGCGCGCTTCCTCGGGACTCGCCGGCTCGACCAGGCATGGCCCGGCGCTGGGGACCTAAGCCTGGGGAGCGCCCGGGAGCGAGGACGCGCCTCGTTCACCGCCCCGGGCTGGAGCCTCGGGCGCCCGGCGCCGCCGCCCACCCAGCCTTTTTCGAGGCCAACACGGTCTCGTGGGGGAGCCTGGGCTCTCTAGAGGCCGGAAATCTGGCCTCTGGCCCTGCCTGTGCCTTGGCCTCTTACTCTCTGCCGCCCGGCCTCGGTTCTTTCAGCTCTAAGATGGAGGACAGCGATATCTGCCCTAGGCACACCACAGGGTGATTGCAGGGTTGACACTGCCTGCCTGAAAACGAAGGAGCGCCGGTTCTCAACCCGGCAACCAGTAGAATCGCTTGGGAAGCCTCCAAATGCTGATGCCCCATCATCACCGGGGAATTGTGATCTGCGGCCAGGACCGAGATCCACGGGCCCAGAGTGAAATGACAGTACTGTGATCACGACTGGAATATGCACTTCGCCGAACGTGGATCACAGTCTTGAGAAAGCAAGCAGCTGGGTTTTTGTTTTGTTTTTTTTCCAAGAAGACAGGGACCTAATCTGGTTTGCTCGCATTTAATTCCTAGTGCCTAGAATGGTGCATGTCCCAAAACATGCACCATTGATTAAATAATTTCTGATTACTTCCCGACCTATTTGGAGGGTTTTCATTATATTTGTTTTAAAATTATTATGGAAACCTTCAAGTCATATATGAAAATTGGATAGTGTACTGAACTCCCAATTCATGATCAATTCTGTTTCATCTGTTACCCTCTCCCCCACTGTAGTATTTTAAAGCAAATCTGAAATGTACCATTCCATCTGTTACCTTGTTCATGTTTATAAGACACAATAACACCTTTTTAAAACATAAAGCCATTATCAGTGTACTTAGCACTTCATTTTACCCTCTACTATCCAGTCAGCATTTACATTTTCCTAGTTGTCTCTCTCCTCTTACCCAGTTTGTCCAAATCAGTATGCAAACAATCTACACACGTTATATTTGGTTGATGTCTCTTAGATCTCTCTTAATCTTTTTCTCTCGCTCTTTATTTTGTTCCCTGTATTTTACTTGAACAAGTCATTTGTACGGTTCACGTTTTCTACAACCAGGATTTTGCTTTTCCCATCTCTGGTATCCTTTAATAAGCAGGTATTTAGACCTGCAGCCTTCTTCAGGTCAGGTTCGATTTTTTGGCAAGAGAACTTAATGGGGGATTACTGTGTTTTTCACATTGTATCACACCAGGAGTTAGATAGCATCTTGCCTCTCTTTGTGGACCTTTTATGTACAAGTAGCACCGTAGGGTAACAATTGACCAGGGAATGCCAGCAAATACATGCAAAAGAAATGAGAGAATATCACCTTTTGGCAACCCCTAATGAAATAATGGATCCTGGCAATGATCACTAGCGGCTGTTAACGTCAGAAAGAGAGACAGCTAGACAATGCGTGCTGCCTAATGGGGTACTCCCATCAGACAGCACACCGTTTGTCTTATCAAGTATTCTTGGAGTAATGGGGGTGCTGTGTATAGATGAAACATGATTGCCTATGAGTTAACAGTTGTTGAAGTTCAATGATGGGTATATGGCATTGCATTATGCTAATCTCTACTTCTGTAGGTGTCTGAAGTTTTTCAGAATAAAACTTTTTTTAAAAAGATTGATTAGTTGAGTAGTGAGTTTAGGTCAACCTGATCCATACATTGCAGTTCTCTGTTAGCCTTTCACTAAGTGATTCTCAAATCGGACTCCATGTTAGGATCACAGGAGAAGGCTTTTTATTTTATTTATTTATTTTTTAATACTAAAACATGTCTCACTTGCAGAATTTCCTATCTAAATGTTCTGGGATGGAGCCCAATTATTGATAGGGTTTTTTGTTTTGTTTGGGACTACAGGTGTATGCCACCATGCCTGGCTAATTTTTTTATAGAGACAGAGTCTTGCCATGTTCCCCAGGCTGCTCTTGAATTCCTGGCCTAAAGCCATCCTGCCACCTCAGCCTGCCAAAGTGCTGAGTTTACAAGCAGGAGCCACCGTACCTGACCTTCACTGGTATGTTTTAAAAGCTCTCCAGGTGATTCTAATATGCCCCCGGGGTTATGTACTACTGATCTAAATCCATTATTTGTTAGGGATGACAAAGTGATTATATTCTATTATTCCTTCTGCGGTTAATTTGCCTTTACAAATGTTAACTTTCTGCATTCTGTTTATTCTTACCTATCTTGCAAATCAATAAGGAAGCCTCTGCAAATAAAGCTCCTTTCTTATCAGAGGAAGACTTGATCTTGGAGGTGATAATGTAGAGTAACACATGAAAGGGATGTTAGCAATAACCTCAACGCTATGCTTAAGGTAGAGATGCACCACCTTATGTATGAGGGTTGGGGGCAGGAAATATGGGGAGGGGCTGTTTCCCAAAATGTAAGGGAAGACTAGGTAGTGTGTAGTTAGAGGAGCATGTTTGGCCATATGACACATTTCCAAAAAAAAAAAAATCATCAGCATTAAGTAAATATAAATTTTTAAAAAATAAATAAAATGCCACTCATTGAAACATAATGCAAAAAATTTAAAAGAAAAGTTAACCCCCCGCACAGCCCCCACCCCATCACTTTAATTACCCCTGAGATAACCCATATTAACAGGATGGTGTGTATCCTCTCCCACATCAGGCTTTCTCTGTCTTACGTAAATGTAGGGGTTTGGGGTATTGTTATAAAAACGAGATCATACCATAGCCATCTGTAACTTTTCTCCTTGTCATCCCTCCACAACAGTAGTTACAGAAGACTCTATTAGCTGCAGAATAAATAGTTGATAGACTAAATAATAGCACAAATGTACAATAAAATATTCAGCCATTTTCCTATTGACATTTTTAGATTGCTTTCATATTTTAGCCATCTTGAGAGCAACACAATACACGTCATTTTACATAGCTCTTTATTATTTGGGTAGATTACCAAAAATGGGATTACTGGGTGAAAGCATATAATTATCAACAGCATCATTATTACTGGTAATATATATTCCAAATTATTCTCTGGAAGCCTAATCGCTATTCATAACTTTGTCACCATTAGTTTGTGACAGTAGCCATTTACCGTCATCCTGGTTAGCACTGACTAGCATTGCTCTATTGATATTTGCCTGCCAGCTGATGTGTGGTAAATGGTCTCTCTTTTTTTGTTTGTTGTGAGAGTGGGTCTTGTTCTGTCATGCAGGCTGGAGTGCAGCAGTGAAATCACAGCTCATCGCAGCCTTAACCTTCCAGGTTCCAATGATCCTCCTGCCTTGGCCTCCTGAAAAGCTGGGACTATAAGCACATGCCTCCATGTCCAGCTGATTTTTGTTTTTTAATTTTTTTGTAGAGACAGTGTCTCACTGTGTTGCCTAGGCTGGTCTCAAACTCCTGGGCTCAAGTGATCCTCCCACCCCAGCCTCCCAAAATGCTGGGATTGCAGGTATGAGCTACCGTACCCAGCCTCTTTGTTCTTTATTTTGCATTCCACTAACTACCTGGAGACTGAACCCTTATCTTTTATTTATTAATTTAAATTTTTTAAATAGATACACGATAGTTATTTGAACCCTTTTCATGCTTATAGGCCATTTGGATTTCTTCTGTGATTCATATATATACATATTTGTGTATATATGTGTATATATGTATATATATGTATATATGTATATATAGAGACACATATATATATATATATCCTTTGCCTGTTTTTCTGTTGCACAAGTATTTTTGTATTTTGAATGCATTTGCATAAACTTTTTTTTTTTAGGAGCATTAACCCCCTGTCATAAGGGGGTCCAAACTGTTTTTTTTCAGGTTTTTTTTTCTTGTCCTTTGACTTTATGAGTCTCGATATATAAAAAAGATTTTATTTAGTGAAAATGTCTGTTTTTAAAATTTCTGGATTTTATGTCTTGCCAGTAAGGGCTTCCCATCTCCACAGTTAAATGTATAAACATTCTCCTAATTTTTTTGAACACGTTATTGGATTTTTTACATTTAAATTTCTTAACTACGTGAAGTGTATTTTTATATACAATGCAAAGTGAGCATCTTTCTTTGCTTTTTTCTCTGCTAGAATAGCCAATTATGTCAGTGCCATTCATTAAAGAAACCACACTTTTTACATCTTTGTTATATACTGTATTGATTCCGATAGGTAGCTGGTTTATTTCTGAACTTTCCCTTCCCTTTTACCTCTATTTTTGTGCCAATATTATTGTTTGTATGTATGTATGTATGTATGTATGTATTTGTTGAGACAGAGTCTTACTCTGTCACCCAGGCTGGAGTGCAATTGTGCAATCTTGGCTCACTATGACTGCCGCCTCCCAGGTTCAAGCAATTCTGCTGCCTCAGCCTCTTGAAGTAGCTGGGACTACAGGTGTGCGCCAGCATGCACGACTAATTTTTGTATTTTTAGTAGAGACAGGGTTTCACCATCTTGGCCAGGCTGCTCTCAAACTCCTGACCTTAGGTGATCCACCCTCCTCAGCCTCCCAAAGTGCTGGGATAACAGGCATGAGCCACCGTGCCCGGCCTATTCTGTTTTAATTATGTCAGATTGCTGTAGTAAATGTTAATACCTAGAAAAGCAGGTCACCACTCACTGCTTTTTGGAATTTTCTCGTCCCTTCTCAGACATTTATTTTTCCTTCCATATGATTTTTGGATTGTTTCTGTTCCAAAATAAATCCCACTGGAAGTCTGATAGAATTTCCACCAAATACATCTACATTAGCTTAGGAAGGATGAACATCTCTGTGATATCAAGTTATCCTATCAGGGACATAATGTGTATCTTTTTTTCATGTGAATCTTTTGGGTGCTGTTCCTTTCCTGCTAACTTTATTTCTGGTAATTTTGTTTTTGCTCTTAGAATGGGTTTTTCCCCCATTTCTGTTTTTATCTTGTTATTGCTAAGACTGAGAAGAGTTACTGAAGTTTTTGTATATTTTATATCTAGCTGTCAGTCAAATTCTCTTAGTTTTTCTTAAGCTTATTTGTTTTCTTCCCTGCCATCAATGTGGATAATCTGTAATCAGTTATGTATAAATTTCAGTTCATTCTAATATATTCTGTTTGATACATATCTTCCATCTCAGAAGTATATCAGTGATGTCAGATGTACCTAGAAATAGTGAAAGGAATAGTGCCAGGAGTTGGAAGAAACCTGCACATTCAACAGGTTGTTGCTGATCACTTAAAATAGCAGAGTCCAAAGTCCTCGTGAGTCATGGACCATGTCATGTAGGGAGTGAGACATTTGTTCAGCATTATTGTGAAATATCAGCATGACTATAGAGCATCATAGAGCATTACTGTTATGATTGTTCAGAGAAAGGGCTGATCATTATGGGCATCAGAGACACCATATGGTGAGCATCATTAAATACCATCTCTTGCCCAGTATCTGAACTAGAGTTGTTGTTTAGTGTTTATTAGAAGGATTTTTTAAAAAAAATTAATAAGTAGAAAGTACAGAGTGTTCCCATGTAGTCTCTTATCCCTCACCTCTCAGTTTCCCCTTATTAACATCTTGCATTAATGCGGTATATGTTCAGAAGCTTAAGGGCTCATGAAAAAAAATGAAAAGAAAAATGTGCTACATGTGTTACAGTTGTTGAGCCAATATTGATACACTGTCAACTAAAGTTTACATTAGAGCTCATTCACTCTAGTGGTGGTTATTCTGTGTACAGTTGACCAATGTATAATGACATATGTCTGTCTTACTGTATCGTACAGAATCGTTTCACTGCCTTAAACATCCCCTGTGCTCTGCCTGTTCATTCTTCCTTCTCTCACCCTGTATCACTAGCAAGCACGATTTTTACTGTCTCCATAGTTTTGCCTTTTTGAGAACATCATATAGTTAGAATTCAGCTATAGTTTTTAATTGCCTGGGTTTGGTTACTTTTGTTTGTTTGGGTGTGTGAACAATTATACAAGATTTGTTAACTTGTAGTTTTAGCCAAGTTATTAAGACCTTACTGTGGATATGTGTGGAATACTATGAGAGACCAAGAATCCAGACTGTTCTAAATAACCAAAAAGTAATAATAGAGATAAATATTACAGGAATGTGTTTTTGGTACAGTGATATGAAATAATCCCCAGATGATCTTTCTGTTGCAGGGTGGAAGATGTCTATGGATGTGACATTTCTGGGGACGGGTGCAGCATACCCATCTCCAACCCGGGGTGCCTCTGCTGTGGTCCTTCGGTGTGAAGGCGAGTGCTGGCTCTTTGACTGTGGGGAGGGAACACAGACACAGCTTATGAAAAGCCAACTTAAAGCAGGTTAGTGTGCCTTCAGCTATCTCATTAAGATTTTTTTGTTGTTCTGCTTCATTTTCTTGGCTCTCCTTGGACATTTTGTTTAGAAACAGCCCTGATGGTTGCATCCCACTTCAATGCTAGACCCTGGTGAGACTTGGAAGGCCTGCAGGCATCTGGCCACGTCCACTGAACTTCATTTACTTATTTACTTGCTTTTCATTTATCCTGTAGATGCTGAAAGCAAGGATTCATGTAGGCTTGGGGTTTGGGAAATGTCGTGGGATACACCAGGCATATTAGATGAACACTGCCTTAGCAAGGAAGCAGTGTACATACTTACCTCCACCAGGAGACAGTTTTCATGAGAGGATGCAAAGGGTAGGAAATGTTTGGAGGAGGGAGATGCTGTTTTCCTCTTGGGGTTATCAGGGTAAACTTCTCAGAGAAGTTGACCTGTGGATTGTCAAAGGAGGAGGAGGAATTTCAGGGCTGAGGAGAAGAAGGGCATTTCAATCAGGGGGAATGGAGTGAGCAGAGGCCAGCACCTGGGAGATAGAGCAGTCCAATGGTGAAAAGCTTCAGCTCAGAGTCAGGCAGACCTGGGTTCTAGTCCTGGCTGTGTCTTGGGCCTGTGACCTTAGCATATCAGCAAACTTCAACTTTACTTTCCCGATCTTGAAAATGGGGATAAAAAGTCTACTTAGAAAGGGTGTTATGAGAATTACATGTAATCATTTATTCTCTGTGTGATTGCCTCTTTCTCAGTTAAATCTTAGCTCAGATGCCATCTTCTCAGAGGCATTCCCAAATCCTCCTGGATTAAGTAGTTCCTCTCTCACCCCAGTCATTCCTTTACTTTGTCCTATTTTTATTGACTTCTTAGCATCATCAGTATCTGAAATTATGTTATTTAGTTTGTTTCTGTGTTCTTTATCTCCCTATACTGTAAAGTACGTTCCATGATCATTTATATACCTAGTAGATGCCTAGTTATATCTGTTCAACTAGGCATCTACTAAGTATATAAATGATCATGGAACTTACTTTAGTGAATGGATAAGACGTTTAGCAACTTAGCACAGTGCCTCTCACTTATTAGGTCTTGATAAATAGTATTGAAGTCATTATTCCTACAACTCTTCACAGTACCTGGCACTTGGTGACTAAAGGAAAGATACTTCTAGTGTTCAGGGATCTCTTGGTCCAGTGATGGAAACTGACATGCAAACGGACAGTAATCAATCATATAATGTGATAAGTAGAATAATGGAAGTATTTTCTAAGTACTTTGGAGCACAAAGGAGGGGGAAGTTACTGACCATTCATTAATAGAAGGCATCCCAGAGATTGTTAACAGTTGAGCTAGGATCCAAGAGATTCATAGAAGTTTTTCTGAGAGAGAGGTAGAGATGGACATTGACGGAACAGACAACAAAGTGAGCAAAAAGTAAGGAAGTTTCCAGGAAAGAACTGGCATGTTGGGTAGCATTGAGTACTTGGCTAGGCTAGATGGAACTAAGAATGCTGAAAAGGTGAGGGCTGACTGTGAAGTCCTCTGTAGCATAGTAAGATATTTAGACTTTATTGTTCTACTGGGAAAAAGGAACCATTCATGTTTTTAAGGGGGAATAATGCAATCTTATTTGTGTTTTAGGACAGAGTTTTCTGATGGCACGTGTATTGGGAGAGAGAGAATAGCATCAGGGAGACCAGTTCAAGGCAATTGCAGTTCACTTGTATCAGTTCATTTTCATACTGCTATGAAATACCCAAGACTGGGTAATTTATTAAAACAATAAAATACCCAAGACTGGGTAATTTATTAAAACAAAAAAAAAGAGGTTTAATGGACTCGCAGTTCACATGGCTGGGGAGGCCTCACAATCATGGTGGAAGGCAAAGGCAGAGCAAAGGCGTGTCTTACATGGTGGCAGGCAAGAAAGCATATGCAGGGGAACCGCCCTTTATCAACCCGTCAGATCTCATGAGACTTATTCACTGTCATGAGAACAGCATGAGAGAACCTGCCCCCCATGATTCAATTACTTCCCACTGGGTCCCTCCCATGACATGTGGGGATTATGGGAGCTACAATTCAAGATGAGATTTGGGTGGGACATAGCTAAACCATATCATTCCACCCCTGACTCCTCCAGAACCTTATGTCCTCACATTTCAAAACCAATCATGCCTTCCCAGTAGTCCCCCAAAGTCTTAACTCATTTTAGCATTAATTTAAAAGTCCACAGTCCAAAGTCTCATCTGAAACAAGGCTAGTCCCTTCTACCTATGAACCTGTAAAATCAAAAGCAAGTTCGTTAATTCTTAGATACAATGGGGGTACAGGCACTGGGTAAATATACCCATTCCAAATGAGATAAATTGGCCAAAACAAAGGGGCTATAGGCCCCACGCAAGTCCAAAATCCAATAGGACAGTCAAATCTTAAAGCTCCAAAATGATCTCCTTTGACTCCATGTCTCACATCCAGGGCATGCTGATGCAAGAGGTGGGTTCCCATTGTCTTGGGCAGCTCTACTCCTGTGGCTTTACAGGGTATAGCCCACTTCCTGGCTGTTTTCATGGGTTGGCGTTGAGTGTCTGCAGCTTTTCCATGCACACAGTGTAAGCTGTCAGTAGAGCTGCCATTATGGGTTCTGGAGGACAGTAGCTCTCTTCTCACAACTCTACTAAGCAGTGTCCCAGTGGCTATGTGTGGGGGCTCACTCCCCATATTTCCCTTCCACACTGCCCTAGTAGAGGTTCTTTGTGAGGGCTCCAGCCCTGCAGAAGACTTCTGCCTGGACATCCGGATGTTTCCATACATCCTCTGAAATCTAGGCGGAGGTTCCCAAACCTCAATTCTTGACTTCTGTGCACCCACAGGCCCAACACCACATGTAAGCTGCTAAGGCTTGGGGCTTGCAGTCTCTGAAGCAACCGCCTGAGCTGTACCTTGGCCCCTTTAAGCCACACTGGGATGCAGGGCACCAAGTCCCAAGACTGCACGAAGCAGCAAGGCCCTGGGCCCAGGCCAGGAACCATTTTCCCTCCTAGGCCTCTGGGCACGTGATGGGAGGGGCTGCTGTGAAGACCTCTGACATGCTCTGGCAACATTTTCCCCATTGTCTTGGTGATTAACATTTGGCTCCTCATTATTTACACAAATTTCTGCAGCCAGCTTGAATTTCTGCTCAGAAAATAGGATTTTCTTTTCTGTTACATCATCAGGATGCAAATTTTCTGAACTTTTATGCTCTGGTTCCCTTTAAACATAAGTTCCAATTCCAAACCATATCTTTGTGAATACATAAAAGTGAATGCTTTTAAGAGCACCCAAGTTACTTCTTGAACGCTTTGCTGCCTAGAAATTTCTTCTGCCAGATACCCTAAAGCATCTCTCTCAAGTTCAAAGTTCCACAGATCTCTAGGGCAGGGGCACAATGCTGCCAGTCTCTTTGCTAAAGCACAGCAAGAATCCCTTTGCTTCAGTTCCCAATAAGTTCCTCATCTCCATCTGAGACTACCTCATCCTGGACTTTTTGGTCAAAACCATTCAACAGGAAATTCCAAACTTTCCCATGTCTTCCTGTCTTCTGAGCCCTCCAAGTCTCTAGGAAATTCTAAACCTTCCCATATTTTCCTGTCTCCTTTTGAGCCCTCCAAACTGTTCCAGCCTCTGCCTGCTACCCAGTTCCAAAGTCATTTCCACATTTTCAGGTATCCTTATAGCATTATCCCACTCTACCAGTACCAATTTACTGTATCAGGCCATTTTCATACTGCTATGAAGAAATACCCAAGACTGAGTAATTTATTAAAAAAAAAAAAGAGGTTTAATGAACTAATCACAGTTCCACAAGGCTGGGGAGGCCCCACAATCGTGGTGGAAGGCAAAGGCAAAGGTATGTCTTACATGGTGGCAGGCAAGAGAGCATGTGCAGGGGAACTCCCCTTTATCAAACCATCAGACCTCGTGAGACTTATTCACTGTCGTGAGAACAGCATGAGAAAACCTGCTGCCATGATTCAATTACTTCCCACCGGGTCCCTCCCATGATGTAGGGATTATGGGAGCTACAGTTCAAGATGAGATTTGGGTGGGGACACAAACCATATCATCACTGTGTATATGTGTGTGTGTGAGAGAGAGAGAGAGAATGAGGATATTGAAGTATAGAGATGGAGATGAGAGATTCAATTTAAGAGATACTTGTAGAAACAAGAGGAGATGGTCACTGAATGTCTAGTGTGTGAGGAAGTGAAGAATTAATACAAGTTACTGATGGTGATGTCCTGGACCTAGAGAAGAAGTCAGGAAGAGAGTTGTTGGAGGAAGGAGCTAATGCATATTGTTTGGGACATATGGCCTTCAGGTAAGTACAATTGAACCGTAATTATATACTGTCTTGTGTTGAAACTTTGAGATAATTCAGGTGCTATTCTTTGCTTTTCTTGGATCGTACAGAGATTCCTTTCATGAGAACCTTCATGAGAGCCCTCCGGACAGGCACAGGCCAGAGTAGAGACTTGATAGTTAACATTTTAGACAGTAGGAGTTGAGGTGGCAAGGTGTACTGAAATAGAAACAAGAGATTGTTAAGTGTGAGTACCAGAGGTTTGGCTGTGGGGATACATCTTTTTATTTAATACTTGTGTTAGTTATCTGATACTATCTAATAATGCATAACAGATTATAAATTTAGTGGCTTATTTGCATTTATTATCTCCTAGTTACTGTAGGTTAGGGAGTTCGGGCCTGGTTTAGCTAGGTTTTCTGCTTCAGGGTCTCACTAGGCTGCAATCTAGGTGTTGGCTGGGGTTACAATTTCATCAGAGGCCCAACTGGGGAAGATTCTGCTTCTCAGCTCTTTCAGGTTGTTGGCAGAACCCTTACAGTGGTAGGACAGTCCACCCTGAGCTCCTTGAGTTCTCTGCATTGTAGGTTTCTGCTTCATGGTAGCTTGCTTCTTCATAGCCAGCATGGGAGAAGGAGACTCTAGAGTAAGTCTGCTAGCAAGATGGAGTCTTATGTCCCATAACGTAATCTCATTGCATTCTTATGCCATATTCTGCTGGTTAGAAGCAAGTCACAAGTCCTGGCCACACTCAAGGAGAGGGGATTGTAGGACGTGAACACCAGGAGGTAGGGGCCACAGGGACCACCTAAAGTATCCACCACAAGTATATTTTATAGTACCTTTATATATGATTTTTTGTTTTTTGTTTTTTTTTTGAGACAGAGTCTTGCTCTGTAGCTCAGGCTGGAGTGCAGTGGTGCGATCTCGGCTCACTACAACCTCTGCCTCCCAGGTTGAAGTGATTCTTATGCCTCAGCCTCCTGAGTAGCTGAGATTACAGGCACGTACCACGACACCTGGCTAATTTTTTTTGTATTTTTAATAGAGATGGGGTTTTGCCATGTTGCCCAGGCTGATGTCAAACTCCTGAGCTCAGGCAGTCCACCCGCCTTGTCCTCCCAAAGTGCTAGGATTCAGGTGTGAGCCACTGTGCCCAGTCTATATAGGATTTAAATAAACAGTTGGAGTTGGGCACAGTGGCTCATGCATGTAATCCCAGCATTTTGGGAGGTCAAGGCAGGAAGATCACTTGAGGCCAGGAGTTTGAGACCAAGCTGGGCAACATAAAGAGACTCCATCTTTACAAGAAATAAAAAAGCCGGATGTGGTCCCAGTGGGAGGCTGAGGCAGGAGGATCCTTTGAGCCCAGGAGGTCAAAGCTGCAGTGAGCCATGATTGAGCCACTGCACTCCAGCCTGGTGACAGAGCAAGACCCTGTCTCAACAAATAAATAAATAAACATAAATGCATGCATTCATACATACAATTGATAAATCTAATCTTGGCCAAAAAAACCCAAAACAAAACAAAAGAAAACAAAAAAAAACACAACCCCAAAAGCCCAAAGGAACCTTTAGTTTACTACATTTCTATATGCTTAGAAAAAAAATTTCTGAGGCCGGACATGGTGGCTCATGCCTGTAATCCCAGCACTTTGGGAGGCCGAGGCAGGTGGATCACGAGGTCAGGAGTTTGAGACCAGCCTGGCCAACATGGTGAAACCCCATCTCTACTGAAAATACAAAAATTAGCTGGGCATGGTGGCGGGTGCCTGTAAACCCAGCTACTTGGGAGGCTGAGGCAGGAGAATCACTTGAACCCAGGAGGCGGAGGTTGTGGTGAGCCGAGATAGTGCCACTGCACTCTAGCCTGGGTAACAGAGTGAGACTCCATCTCGAAAAAAAAAAAAAAAAAGAAAAATTTCTGGCCTTAGAGAGGAAGGGGAGATAGTAATCCTAGAGCATTACCTGTGACTCTCTAGTACTTCAGATGCCCCTAGTCTCAAACTGGAATGCAGCACCCTCAGTACATACTAATTTCTCTCCATAACCTATTATGGACCTATCATTATTTGATTCAGTGAAACCCTTTTAGCTTGTACTACCTCTAGGGATAATGGATATATTACATAGTGGTGAAGTCTGGGATTTAATGTACTCATGACCAAATAATGTACATTGTACCCATCAGGTAACTAATTATCCCTCACCCCACCCCCCCACCCCCCGCCACCCTCCCACTCTTCCAAGTCTTCCATGTATATTATTCTACACCCTATACTTATGTGTACACATGAAATGATTATTAAAAGTATTATAAGAGCATGATTTTTTAAATGATATAAAAAGTATAAATGCTTATTGTAAAAATTCAAACAAAACAGAAAAGTGTAAATAAGAAAAGTCCAAGTCTCCCCTCATAGGTGAATTTTCTATGTACATAGATATGGTGATAGTATGGGAGTGTGTGTGTGTGTATAGTTCTGCATACATAGAATTATACTGCTCTTGGCATAACCTGCTTTTTTTTTCAACTGAGCAATGTATACAAACAATACATTGCAGCTTTTCCAAATCCAGTCAATATACCTATGTCTTCATTTTTAGAGAATGCTCAATATTCCACTCCTCTGTGGATGACATATTCCCCCATAACTTCCTTGTTCCCAAGGGAAAGGGAACTCAGGCATTTTTGTGTCTTCATTTGAAAGCTTCCTCATACCTTTGATAATTGTGGTTGCCATTCCTTCTCCCTTTGAAATCAGGTTTCTTGAAAAATGAAGTATTTGTCTCCTTGAAACTGTGATAACTGTAGGAAGCAGTTTTTCACTTAATTTGCCTCACTTCGAGTTCACAGGTTGTTTTGGTGTTCAGTTTGGCTTTGTTTTAGAGTGGATAGGGAAAGGGCCCAGAAAGTCAGATATTGGTAGTTTTTAGGCCACTGGGGGATCTGGACTCATTGACTGCTATAGTTCTATTTTTTTTTTTTTTTTTTTTTGAGATGGAGTTTCACTCTTGTTGCCCAGGCTGGAGTGCAATGGCGTGATCTCGGCTCACCGCAACCTCCACCTCCTGGGTTCAAGCGATTCTCCTGCCTCAGCCACCTGAGTAGCTGGGATTACAGGCATGTGCCATCACACCCAGCTAATTTTGTATTTTTAGTAGAGACAGGGTTTCTCCATGTTGATCAGACTGGTCTCAAACTCCCAACCTCAGGTGATCCATCCACCTCAGCCTCCCAGAGTGTTGTGATTACAGGCATGAGCCATTGCACCCGGCCCTATTGCTGTAGTTCTTTTGTCTGCAGAGTCCTCAGGTCACGCATGGAGGTGGCTTGGCAACCCGGACAGGGAGACGGGGGAAATGAGGAATTCAGGCAGTAAAAAAACAGCAAAAAGGAGCATATCGAGGAAACTTCTAGAGTGCCTCCTGGGGATTCGCAAAGTCCACAATCAGCCTGTGCCAATCTGTTGTTCTCTGTTGCTGGCTGGGCTTGGATGTAGTAATTCTGGGAAGACTTGCTTGGAGAACACTTGATGTTATAGAACAAATCACATTACAGTAAACTATTCCTGTTCTTTTATGGTATCAATAAACTGTTTCTGTACTTTTATAGCATCAAATGTTTAAAATAGGTGGGCCTTGAGCAAAGGACCAGAAGCCTCTTTTGCACTAGAAATGTGTTAATTTTTGTTGTTACTTTTGAAATGTCATGTGGTGTGTCTCAGAAAATGCTGATGTGGCATCCTGCCATATTCCAGCAATAAATTCAGTTTACCATTGGCTAAACCAAGTTATAACCTAAGCCAATATGCACTGAAAAAGCTGTTGTGTTAGTTCAGATTGAAAGGAAGAATGGACCCAAGTACCCTTACATAATAGCTTAGGGGATCGGCCCTCCTGCATTCTGCCATCTGTTGCCCACCTTCCTTCTCAGTTCTTCACCTTTTTCCCTCTCCTACCTCCCTTCTCCCTCCTCCTTTTCCCCTCCCTTCCTCACCCTTCTTCCTTTTTCTCCATCTTCTTCCACCTCACCCAGACAAGCAGGCCGTGACTTGATTGGTTAATCGCTGTCCAGTATAGGGAGTCCTTAAAAGGCAATTTTGAGTTCAGGCACTGGTCCAGTCAGTTGGAGCCAGTGGAACATTTTGTTTTCCTGGAATATATGTTTGCTTTCCTCAGAGGGAGCAGTAGGGGGCAATGTAATTGCTAGATGCTTTTAATACTTGAGGCCTATGTATTTAATAGTAAGTGAATTATTTTGGTACACTTGTATATTTTACTTGGTTTTTTTTGTTTTGTTTTTTTTTTTTTTGAGACAGTTTCGCTCTTGTTGCCCAGGCTGGAGTGCAATGGCACAATCTCAGCTCACGCAACCTCCGCCTCCCGGGTTCAAGTAATTCTGCTGCCTCAGCCTCCTGAGTAGCTGGGATTACAGGCATGCGCCACCACGACCGGCTAATTTTGTATTTTTGTTTAGAAGAGATAGGGTTTCTCCATGTTGGTCAGGCTGGTCTCGAACTCCCGACCTCAGGTGATCCTCCTGCCTCGGCCTCCCAAAGTGCTGGGATTACAGGCGTTGAGCCACCGCGCCTGGCCTACTTGTTTTTTTATGTGACAGAAAATGTATGAAAATACTCTGAAAGCTGTAAAACTATGTAATATGAAGATGTCTTATGAAAAATGTTATATCTTATTGAAACCATCTAGTGGGGCTAGGCACCATAATCCCAGCACTTTGGGAGGCCAAGGTGGGATAATTGCTTAAGGCCAGGAGTTTGAGACCAGCCTGGGCAACATAGCAAGACCTCATTTCTACAAAATTAAAAAAAAAAAAAAAAAAGAAAAAACAGGCATAGTGGTAGGGTCTGTAGTCCTAGCTACTTCGGAGGCTGAGGCAGTAGGATCACTTGAGTCCAGGAGGTCAAGGCTGCAGTGAGCTATGATCACACCACTGCACTCCAGCCTGGATGACAGAGCAAGACCTGTCTCTTAAAAAAAAAAAACTATTAAAAACGAACAAACAAAAAACCACCTGGTGAAATAAAGCCTGTCTTCTTGTTTTTGGAATCATGTAGCAAAATGTAAATGAATAAGTTTATGATGATAAGTAGAACTTTTAAATTCAATTTACTATTTTTAATGTAAATTGTTAGGCTTGTTTCAAATAGCTTTGTATGGATTTTTAGTTAATGAAAAATTTCCAAACGTATTTCTCTATCTCAATCAAAAGGGAGAATTACCAAGATCTTCATCACACACCTTCATGGAGACCATTTCTTTGGCCTTCCTGGGCTCCTCTGCACAATCAGCCTGCAGAGTGGCTCCGTGGTGTCCAAACAGCCTATTGAAATCTATGGCCCTGTAGGGCTTCGGGACTTTATCTGGCGAACCATGGAACTCTCTCACACGGAGCTGGTCTTCCATTATGTGGTTCATGAACTGGTTCCTACAGCGGATCAATGTCCTGCAGAAGAACTAAAAGAATTTGCACATGTGAATAGAGCAGACAGTCCTCCCAAAGAGGAACAAGGAAGAACTATCCTGTTAGACTCAGAAGAAAACTCATACCTTCTGTTTGATGATGAACAGTTTGTTGTAAAAGCATTTCGCCTCTTTCACAGAATTCCCTCATTTGGGTTTTCAGTCATGGAAAAGAAACGCCCAGGTAAACTCAATGCACAGAAACTTAAAGACCTTGGTAAGTGTTTTTTTTGTTTTCTTTCCCCCCCTTCTCATCGATAGGGCTCCTGTTGACTGAAGCTATAAGAAGTGTCATAGTAAGGCCAGGAGTGGTGGCTCACGCCTGTAATCCTAGCACTTTGGGAGGCCGAGGTGGGAGGATCACTTGAGTTCGGGAGTTCAAGACCAGCCTGGGCAACATGGTGAAACCCCATCTCTACTAAAAATTCAAAAAGTAACTGGGTGTGGTGGCATATGCCTGTAGTCCCAGCTACTTGGGGGGCTGAGGCAGGAGGATCACTTGAACCTGGGAGGTCAAGGCTGCAGTAAGCTAAGATAGTGTTACTATACTCCAGCTTAGGTGACAAAGCGAAACTCTGTCTCAAAAAAAAAAAAAAAGTGTCATAGTAAGCTTCCACTCCTCTATCCCAGGCCTAAAACTGACATTTTCTCCACT
This sequence comes from Gorilla gorilla gorilla, assembly GCF_029281585.2. Lineage (NCBI taxonomy): Eukaryota > Metazoa > Chordata > Mammalia > Primates > Hominidae > Gorilla > Gorilla gorilla. The sequence goes on from NC_073241.2 coordinate 80,274,931, forward strand.
TAGTCCCTTTGCCCAAAGTTTGCTTATTAAGGAAAATCCATGGGGCCAAAAAATGCTATTTAGAGCAAAAGCCAAGTATACATTTGAATCCTGTCTTCATCTCCCTGGATTCACATTCTTAGTCTGTCTTCACCTTATACTATCTTGGTTGGCAAGGTGATTTGGGTGGTAGTGGTGGTGGTTTTAGGTCCAGCCTTTATTTTTTCATGTCTTCCCTTTGATACGTGTTTTTGATGACATCTTTGGTCTGAGAATTTTTGCCATCATTCTTAACCTTACAACTGCAACCATGTGCTTTCAGAGTTTACTTCTGTATCTACTTTGCTTACTAATTTAACCTTGATTAAATTAATTTGGTATTCAAAACCCTGTGCCTCAACCAGTTTTAGATATCAGGGTTCATCGTAGTTGAAAGCAAGCATACAGAGGTGGGCTTGGGGCCCATCTAAGGCTTCACACCTCCTCCATGCTAAGTGCTAAGCCAGCATGCATGAGGGGATCTTTTCAGTACCTCTTGCGAGGTAGAGTCCAGGTACATTATATCTCCAGCGTCACTGCCTTCACGGGCATGCTGTGGCAGTGCCTGTAAAAAGCACAGTGGCATTTTGTGTGTGTTTGTTTTTTTATTTATGTGATCTCTTCCTCAACTAAAACAAAATGCTAGATAATGAGGAAAAGTGACTTAGGCCAAGGATATTTTTATTACCTGAAAGCCTGTGGAAATACTATTATATTTGGAAACTTTAAACATGATCTGTGTTGGAATTGGTGGTCATACTATACTAGTTTGTAAGTATTGTCCATAGTGATGATCAGGTCTTACTTTAAATTAATACGAGATTTAAGCCCACTTTGATAAATGTGGAACTGCCCCTGTCTGCCAAGAAGACTGATAATGTACAATTGCCTGAAAAAATGCTCCTTGATCTTGTAATACAAACAATCCTGCTAACAATTTTTTTATTAAGTTACTTTGTAGGTACTTGTTTTGACTAGGTGTTGATTATATCTTTTTTTTTTTTTTTTTTTTTGTGGCAGTCTCACTCTGTTGTCCAGGCTGGAGTGCAGTGGTGTGATCTCAGCTCGCTCACTGCAACTTCTGCCCCCTGGGTTAAAGCAATTCTTGTGCCTTGGCCTCCCATATAGCTGGGACTACAGGTGTGCACCACTACTCCTGCCTCGGCCTCACAAAATGCTAGGATTACAGGCATGAGCCAGTGCACCCAGCCTGACTATATCACTATTTAAATGCACTCTCAAATTTTACCCAAAGGTGAGCTTATTAAATAAAGCACTCTCAAAAACTGTTGTTTCTGTGCACAGCAGAGAATCAAGAATGTTACAGTGACTACAATAAGGTCCTAGTGATACTTAGGAGACTAAAACTTGTCTGACATGTATGCATGGGAAATGTTTTAAGTACTAAGGCATTGCTAATATCAATCAACACTGAAATTTTGAAAATGTATAAGTCCAGTTTTCCATGAGTAGTAAAACATTTATAACAATTATGGATGCCTTTTCCATTAGCTATTTGCAATGCTGTTAAAATAGACTCTTGAAAAGTCATAAATTCCATTCCTATGATGTAATGTTATCTGCCTTCATCATTAGGTGTTCCACCAGGTCCTGCCTATGGGAAGCTGAAAAATGGAATTTCTGTTGTTCTGGAAAATGGGGTTACAATTTCTCCCCAAGATGTCTTAAAAAAGCCTATTGTTGGAAGAAAAATCTGCATATTGGGTGACTGCTCTGGGGTTGTGGGTGATGGAGGAGTAAAGCTGTGCTTTGAAGCAGACCTGTTGATCCACGAAGCAACCCTGGATGATGCCCAGATGGACAAAGCAAAGGAGCATGGCCACAGCACACCACAGATGGCAGCAACATTTGCAAAGTTGTGCCGTGCAAAGAGGCTTGTTCTGACTCACTTCAGTCAGAGGTACAAACCAGTTGCCTTGGCCAGAGAAGGAGAAACAGATGGCATTGCAGAACTAAAAAAGCAAGCTGAATCAGTGTTAGATCTCCAAGAAGTGACTCTAGCAGAAGATTTTATGGTGATAAGCATTCCAATCAAGAAATGAAACCAGTGTTCCTGAGTGCACACTGACATGTCTGTGAATATGTTACTGAGCCTATAGCCCAGTTTTTTTAATTTCTTGTTTTAGTCTGAAATTATTTGGGCCCTAATAATCCTAAAAAGAATGGAGCTGCATTGATGAATTGGCTCAGTATTTAAAGGGAGCAAGCTTTTTGATAATAAATCTTTTTAAGAGAAAAAAACCCCAGCATCCTTTTTGAAGTCCAGATTTGTCAAAATGATAGACTATTCAGGTATACATCTTATTTTGTGCTACTACCACAGATAGCCAATATTCCATGCAGTCCTGGGCTTAGCTTCTGCCCAGCTTTATTGCTGCTATTGGCAAAGAGCACAGGACTCAGCCCTCGTGGCTAAAAATGGTATTTTGGCAGTTTGTATTGAATCTGTTTGTGTTATTAACAGAAGAGGGAGAAATGTCATGAGACGTTGGACGGCAGGATTGATGATAGCATGACCATAGCTTTGCTGGAATACTGAATGCAGGGTTTGGCTAGGTGTTTATTTTAACATTTTATTAAACTTTCTATTTGGGTCTTAACCCATGGTTCTCAGCTGGGGTGACACTGCTCCTCTAGAAGCAGGTTTGAAATTATGAGTATGTTTTCTTGTCGCAGTGACTGAGTACAGTGGTGGTAGTGGTGGTACTACTACTACTGGTATTTAGTCAGCAGGGATCAGGGATGTTAGCTGTCCTGCAAAGTTTTGGTCAGTCATATACAATAAAGAATCATCTCACCCCGAAATGCAAATTGCAGGCCCATTGAGATACACAGCAAGTTAGTTTATACTCTTGATGTGAATATGGTTTACCAAAATTAGTGACATAATGAGTGGAATTACTAGGTAAGTCAAATCCTAAAGAGTGAATATGTTAGAATTGCAATGTCATACCAAATAACATTCAAAAGAAATGAGCCATCAAGTGAAGCTTATGAACCTGGAGGTAAAAAATGCTTATCTGTTAAACTGAGGTTTCATTGACGTGTCCCTGTTAATAAACATTATTTGCCCCACAATGTTTCTTAAAACATGCTCCATGGAAAGCTAGCCTTGAGTGCTGATTCACTCAGAGGGGCTCCTCAGTCAAATCAGTTTGGGAAACACATTATTGCTGTCTGTCCTTCTAGGAGTGGTGTAGTGTCCATCAACATACTAAAAACAGTATTGCTTCAAATGATCATAAACCAGTGTTTGATGCCAGAAAGACCTGATCCCAGAGTCCCATTCTCTGATATGTGGTGGTACCTCTGTGTGGTCTGGAGCAGGTAACCCACTCTCTGAGTTTCTTCAGCTTGTTCATTTCAAAAATGGGAAAAACAGTAAGACCCATGTCATAGATTGTTAAACAAGACAACATATATAAGGAGCATAGCACATTGCTTGAAGGTGTTGAGAAATCCTGCAGTACAGAGGCCTGTCAGTTCTGATGAACCCTGTTCTCAGTCCTATTTCACCAGGTACTACCTGTTAACATCTCAGGAACCTAGAGAGCTTTACAGCACACATATTTAGAAACACTGTTGTAGTACGTACTGTTCAATTCCTCTGGGTTCTGGGGCTTCTTTGGCCAAATTTTTTGACTCCTGGCTAGTTGTGGAGACTCCAAAGTAGTGATGACTGGCTGGGGGCAGTGGCTCATGCCTGTAATCCCAGCATTCGGAGGCCAAGGCAGGCGGATTGCTTGAGCCCAGGAGTTCCAGACCAGCCTGCACAACATGGTGAAACCCCATCATTACAAAAAATACAAAACTTAGCCAGGCATGGTGGTGTGCCTGTGGTCCCAGCTACTCAGGAGGCCAAGGTGGGAGCCTGGGGAGGTTGAGGCTGCAGTAAGCTATGATCGTGCTATTGCACTCCAGCCTGAGCAACAGAGCAAGACCCTCTCTCAAAAAAAAAAAAAAAAAAAAAGCAAAAAACAATGATCAAAATAGGTCTGGTTACTTAAGATATGATCATTCTGATGCAGTCTCTAGAATGGTCTGTCTTACTGTAGACTCTGCCTGCAAAAAGTGCCAAATTTTGATCATGGATAAAGCATGCCATGGTTTCTAAATTCAATTCAAATAAGCATTAATTAGACATCTAATGTACCTAAACTTGTGCAAGAGGCTAGGACTCTAGGACTAGAATGGCTCAGATGAGTATCTCTAATGCATGAAGCCCCTGAGGATAGAGATTATGTCTTAGTCACTGCCACATCCTTAGAAATGTCCACCTAGAGCTGAGTGCGGTGGTGTGTGCCTGTAGTGCCACCTACTCAGGAGGCTGAGGTGAGAGGATCACTTGAGTCCAGGGGTTCAAGTCCATAGAGACATAGCAAGACTCCATCTTGGCCAGGGGCAGTGGCTCACGCCTGTAATCCCAGCACTTGGGGAGGCCAAGGTGGATGGATTGCTTGAGGTCAGGAGTTCAAGACCAGCCTGGGCAACGTGGCTAAACCCCCGTCTCTACTAAAATTACAAAGATTAGCTAGGTGTGGTGGTGCATGGTAATGAAACTAGCCCATTTCATTACTGAACTTACCAAAAAGAACTTAAACCACCTCTTTGGTGGTGCCCCATTCACTGAGTACTAAGTAAGTGCCAGATTTTATTGTGTTGGTAGTACATAAATGAATAGACAAATGGCAAAATTCCAGCCCTAAGCACACAGCCTAGTGAAAGAGACCAGTAGATAAAAGTAAATCTGTAGTTGCTTCACATGTTCTAACCTTGTATCCTGGGCACTCGAATTTTGCTGTTCCTGAGCATTGCTTGGTAGCTGACTTGAGCCATGCCCTTAGAATCAGGCTCTATAAATACATATGGGCTAAGCCCTCAGAGGCCATGGGAATGTGGAAACGATATATTGGGTCAAGTGTAGAGCATCAGTCCATGATGAGAACTTTTTCTAGACCCTCTTCTGGGCTAGAATTTGTTTTCAGTGATAGAGACATTCTAAGAATCTGTGGAGTTAGAATTAAGAAAGAAGTTTATATTGGACTTCTCGGAACCTGTAATCTACCCAAGGATTTGACTCTTAAGTGGGGAGGGTGACCATAATATGTATTGTGTCCCAAATTTATTTGATTACTGAATCCTCTTTTTGCCAAGGAAGATCTTGGAACTTTAGAAATGCCATTCTCCATACGTTGCAAAATTATTCTATTTATATTTTTTACCTGCAGAATTTATTGAGGTAATGATTTCCATGTCTACACTTAATGTATTACTTCCTTTGTCCTAAACTGACTCAATTGTAAGGAATCCATACATAACTACTTATTTTAGATTTTATTTTATTATTATTATTATTATTTGAGACAGAGTCTCATTCTGTATTTTAGATTTTAAAAAATGCACACTTGTGGCCAGGCACCATGGTTCACCTGTAATCCCAGCACTTTGGGAGGCCGAGGTGGGTGGATCACTTGAGGTCAGGAGTTTGAGACCAGCCTGGCCAAAATGGTGAAACCCCATCTCTACAAAAATTAGCTGGGCATGGTGGCGGGCACCTATAATCCCAGCTACTCGGGAGGTTGAGGCAGGAGAATTGCTTGAACCTAGGAGGCGGAGGTTGTAGTGAGCCGAGATCACACCACTGCACTGCCTGGGTGAAAGAGCAAGACTCCGTCGCAAGAAATAAGAAGTGCACGTTCTAATTCTCCAAAGTTGTTTACACTTGCCCAGATAGACCCTAAATCAGCTCTGTTTAATACTCATGCCTCATTAATGCACTTTTAATGAACTTTGAATTATAAAAGCAGCGTATGTTTGGTAGAGAATTTTTTTAAGATGCAATAAAAGAAGACAATTATTTGTAATTCCTTCACCCACAGAGAGCTGTTATTTCTGATCCAGTGGTCCCCAAACTGAGGGGTGGGTGAGAGTTACTCAGGGTGTGTAGGTAGACAGCGATCCTTAGGCTCTGTTTTCAAAGACTTAGGCTCTGTTTTCAAACGTCTGGGGTAATACCCAAGAATTTGCATTTTTAATAAGCCCCCAAGGCGATTCTGAGGTATATGAGTGGCAGACCATATTGAGAGAAAAAAACTGTCTATTCTATGCGTTTTAAAAGTTTTGCGTGTGTTTAGATATTTTGTATGTGCTTCTACCTATGTTTGTATGTGTGTATATTATACACATGTACACCTGTATATTTTTACATGTAGGCTGACCTCAACTGTTTTTCTCATTTAGCATATTATGAGGATTTCCCCACGGCATTAAGTGTTCTCTGAAAGCATGCATTTCATGATTTTCTATTATTGCATTCTATAGATACAGTGTCACTTAACCGTTTTTTCATTTGGAGGCAGTGAGATTGTTTTCCGTTATTATAAATAATACTATCATGAATATTCTTATGCATAAATCCTTGTATCTCTGAGTATTTCCTTCCTTAGAATTGATTTCTCTGAGGGTGAAAATCTGACTTCTTTTTGGAGGTTCTGGGTAGGAATTGCCCACTGGTTTCCATGCTCTTTTACACTCCTAGCAGCAGTGAATAGGAGTGGCCTGTCTTGGTATTCTATCTGGAGATGATATGGAGTATCATCAGCTCATGACCTTGCTAACGCTTCTTCCCCAAGACATTAGTCCTATGAAGATTATTTTCACCTCCCAGTGCAAATAACTTTGTTATGTCTTGCAAGTAGGATATATTGTGATTTCCTTGAATACTCTTATGCCAACTTAAAAATTTGGTAGTTTTTACTTCAGGGGTAAAAATCCTTACTGCTTCAAATATGTCCATGATAGATGTACAGTGAAGGTACTTTTTTACTAAGAAAGGTATAAATTTATCATGAAATGTGCTGGTTCTGTCCTTACTGATTGATGGATTTTTCAGGTAATGAATGAGTCAGTATTTTTCTTACATGGGAAGACTAAAAAGGAAGTGCTGGTAATGCTCTGAATGTTCCCTCTTGGCAGGATAAGAATAGAGCGGGGAGGCGGGTAAGATCGCAAAATTATTTTCTTCCTTAGTAGGAAGTAAACAGTGTCTAAAAGTGAAAAACAAATAGTACTCTAAGCATAGTATGTTTTTAAAAAGCAGAAGGTGGGGAGGAGAGACTACCAGATGAATAGTTAAGAGTGGAAGAAGGGGTCAGAAGGGTCAAGGGGGTGGGGACAGATGGTCAGGGGACCGCTATTTTTTATAAGCCTAATAGTATTAGCACTATTTTACATTTTAAACCATTTGTGTGTATTCATTTAGTTTAAAAATTACATTAAAACACACACACAGATAAGATGCTGCTCTGAGTAATCTTAACAATTGCGTGTCTCCCCATGGGTGCTACAGGCAGTTAGCAGCTGCTCTCAAGCCTTTGTAACATTTCAGTCCCATTCTCCATACTGCAGTCTGAGTCTGTGTGTTTTGTTTTTTTCAAAATGCACATTTGAGTCTCACATTCCCCCTGCTTGAAACTTAATGGTCATTTCTTACCCACCTTCCCAATCTAATCTTCCTCTACACTTGTGCAGCCCTAGCCACGTGGGTCTTCTTTCAGTCCTTTGTCAGGGCTTTCTGTTGTCGCAAAGCCTTTGCAAGGCCTGCTCCCTCTGCCTGGAATGCTCTTTCTCCTCTCCCCAGGTTAACCCTTACTGGGCCTTCAGATCACAGCCCTATAGCCACAGCCTCAGGGAAACCTTCCCTGGCCTCACCACTAGGTAGCATATTATTCTTTTTTTTTTTTTTTTGAGATGGAGTCTCGCTCTGTTGCCAGGCTAGAGTGCAATGGTGCGATCTCTGCTCCCTGCAACCTCCGCCTCCTGGGTTCAAGTGATTCTTCTGCCTCAGCCTCCATATAGCTGGTACTATAGGTGTGCACTACCACGCCCAACTAATTTTTGTATTTTTGGTAGAGACGGGGTTTCACCATGTTGGCCAAGATATTCTTGATCCGCCTGCCTCAGCCTCCCAAAGTGCTGGGAACACAGGCGTGATCCACTGCGCCCAGCCGTATATTACTCTTATAGCACCTGCATCTGACCTTCCTGGTGCTTGGCACTTACTATTTTCATTTTGCTTCTGTGAGCGATGTTTCTCTTTCCCATTAGCACTGTAAGCTTCCCAAGAGCAGAACTGTGTCTTTTGTTTCCCTCTGTGCCTAGCTTGGTGCCTGGAACATATTAGGCACTCAATAAATAGTGTTGACTGGTTCAGTTTTCTCCGTCATCCTGTTATTCAGTTAATATGCAGTGCTTTGTTTTCCTAGGAATTCTTCCTGATTAATATTAAAAACAAACAAAATACCCACCCCTAGTCTCTGAAATAAAAGTGGGAAGGAGGATAATGGTTGTCTGTGACTTTAATGGGGTGAATCCTTTTAAGTACTAATTTTAAAGCTTTAGTTTTGTGTCATATGATATGCAGACAGAAACCTAGACCCATGGGAAGGGTTGGAAAAAAGATTTACTCTGCCTAAAAAGTTGTGATGTTAGCTTTTGCAATGTATAGGGGAATCAGAACAGAGAGGAGACAGCCAAGCCCCAGGCAGGAGTCTGGAGCCCTATGCAGGTAGGAAAAGTGGGAAAACTTTTAAGAATACAGATATCTGATACTCAATTTTATGTTGCCTGCATTGCTTGGAATTAAATCCCTACTTTCTACCTAACTTTCTTTGAAGTCTGCTAGACACATATGACTTGGGGATCCCTCCCCAGCCCTGCACACCACCAAAAAAGAACAAGTTCTAAATTCCATGACTAGGTTGACCTGGGGGGAAAAAGGACAGCAGGGAAGAGAGTGAGACAATCCCCAAACTAATACAGTTCACAGGAGCTGAAGTCAGAGGTGATTACATGAACCAATGTTTCCCAGTTATTTTCAGAAAATTGTGAAGAGGACATTGACCTTAACATAGCCCATGGAATGAGAATGACAGGGGTTGAGCCAATTTCATGTATATCTTAAAGGACAGGGTAACTCCTACTGCAATCTAGACACAGATATTTCTGTGTCCTTGATATGTTTCAAGGGTTAAAAGGCTGTCATATCCAGTATAACAAGGAAGTTTTTTGGGGGGAAGCAGTACCTCAGTTTATCCAAAGCAAAAAATATTTCCACCCCTAAATAAAGCTAGCTGAGAAGCACTGCTGCTCAGATGTCAGAATGCTAATTATACACCCAGCAGACATGGAAGGTACAAAGATGAAATGCACCCACGAAAAAGTAAAAGGGGAAAGACAAGGGATCAAGTTTTCCAGCTATATAAATCTACCTTTAATTGCCAGAAATCATTCAGGCAGCCTCAGGTAGAGAACTACACAATGTTTAGTTCACTGTCACCAAATGAAACCAAGGTTATCTGGGTTGTTTTCTACATTGTTATGGCTTCCAGATGTCATAGGCTTGTCTGACTATATCTCTTGACACATCCTGGGCTGGAAATGACCTTGTCACTCGGCCTTCTAAAGTGCTGGGATTACGATTGTTGACCCAGACATGGGTACCTTAGAAGTACCCATGTCTGGGTCAGCAACTCAAATGCTGATCCCAACTGGCTTACAAAGGGCCTTCCCATGGAATACATTTTCACACAGCTAGCAGATAATAGGGCACAATCCTCCCCAGCATGCCTATACCGAGAGGCAGTGTAGCCTAGTAGAGTGGTCTTCAGGCTAGGTAATAGTATCCCTGGAGATATGTAAAGACTTTTCTAAGGATACACAGGCATATTCTCATATGAAATATTTCGTAGAGTTTATCTTCCTGAGAACTATTGCAATCAAAGTGTTTTGCTGTAGTATTGTGCATTGTTCCAGAATGAAAAGCCTCTGGGATACCAGTGAAAGGGATAATTGAAATATTGATATTGAGGTTGAAAAAAATGAATGATTAACACCTTTTATAAGTTAGGTAGTTTCCAACTTGTTTTGAACAAAACTGAAGGAGGATCTAATCTGTCCGATGATAGATTTGTTTAAGCAGCTTTATGGAGATATAATTCACATGCCATACAAGTTGGTAGTTTTTCATATATTCACAGAGTTGTGCAACCATCACCACTATCAATTTTAGAACATTTTCAGTATCCCCCAAATAAACCCCATACTCATTGGCACTCACACCCACTCCTTCCCATCTCCCAAACCTACCATCCCTAGGCAACCACTAATCTGCTGTCTCTATAGATTTGCCTATTTTGGACATTTCAGATAGATGGAATCATACATTATGTGGTCCTTCGTGACTGGCTTCTTTTAGTATAATGTTTTCAAGATGTATCCATGTTGTATCAATCCTTTATTCCTTTTTATGATCAAATAATATTCCATTCTATGGATATACCACATTTTATTTATCCATTCATCAGTTGATCCAATAATAGATTATGAAAAATATTGTCTACAAAACACCTGTATCAGAAATGAAAAATGAGATATTCCTACAGATCTTATGTTTGTAAGATATTGCTACAGATCTTACATTAGAAAGATAAAAAAGGATATTATAAATAACTCCAAAGTTACTGAAACAACTTCCTTAAAAAAAAAAATTGCCAGAACTGACACAGAAAGTAAATAGGACTAACCAGACTTTCTATTTATTAAAGAAATTGAATTTGTGATAAAAAAGAAACCTTCTTACAAAAAAAAAAAATCTTGAGGGCCAGATTAGTGAATCATTTTAAACAATTGAGGAAGAAATACACCTTTCTTCCCCAAACACTTCTGGAAAGTAGAAAAAGAGGGAACACTTTCCAACTCATTTTATGAGTTTAGCATAACCTTGATGCCAAAATGTAAGGACATTAAAAGAAAGGAAAATTACATGCTAGTCTCTATCATAAAAACCCTGAAGAAAATAATTAGCTAATTGAATCCAGTGAAATATGAAAGGAATAAGACCTCTTCGTAAAAGGAGTTGATTCCAGGAATGCAAGATTCATTTAACATTTGAAAATCAGTGTTTTCCACTTAATAAAATAAATGAGGAAAAACTGTGGGACAATCTCCACAGATACAAAACATTTTTTGATAAAATTTAATAGCCATTTGTAGTAAGAACTCTTAGCTTATTAAGATAAGAGATAAAAGCCAGGTGCGGTGGCTCATGCTTGTAATCCCAGCACTTTGGGAGGCTGAGGAGGGCAGATCACTTGAGGTCAGGAGTTTGAGACCAGCCTGACCAACATGGAGAAACCCCATGTCTACTAAAAAAATATAAAATTAGCCGGGCGTGGTGGAGCATGCTTCTAATCCCAGCTACTGGGGAGGCTGAGGTAGGAGAATCACTTGAACCTGGGAGGCGGAGGTTGCGGTGAGCCGAGATCGCGCCATTGTACTCCAGCCTGGGCAAGAAGAGTGAAACTCCATCTCAAAAAAAAAAAAAAAGAATGAGATAAAACAGCAACTCAAAGTACTGTTAAAAGAAAAAAAAAAAAAAGGGGGATAGGAGAGAGTGCCCTTAATGTGCACCACCACACCCAGCTAATTTTTAAAACTTTGTATAGAGGTGGGGTCTCTCCATGTTGCCCAGGCTGGTCTTGAACTCCTGGGCTCAAGAGATCCTCCCACCTCAGCCTTCCAAAGTGCTGGGATTACAGGCATTAGCCACTGTGCCTGGTCATGTACTATATTGCTTTGAAGGTCTTAGCCAGACCAATAAGATAGATAGATAGATAGATAGATAGATAGATAGATAGATAGATAGTATGAAGATTGGAATGGAAGAAATAAAACTTTCATGATTAGCAGGTGACATGATTATGTACATAGAAAATTTTAAAGAATAAGCAAATAACCTGTTAGGATAAATAGATGAATTTAATAAGATTGCTGAATACTCAAGTCAATATAAAGAAAATCAACTTTATGCCTATATTCCAACAACAAACTAATAGAAAATGTTTTATTGATATCATTTACAGAAGGATCAAAACTATCAAAAATCTAGGAATAAATCTAATGAAATATATGCAAAACCTCTCCACTGAAAACTACAAAATATTATTCAGATGAAGAAAAGTAAAATAAATGGAAAGGCATACCATGTTAATAAACCGAGAATATTCAGTATTGGAAAGATGTCATTTATCCCTAAATTTATCTGTAGTTTCAATGCAATCCAATCAAAATAACTGTAGGTTTTTATTTGGATATGTTTATGAAGAAATTGAGAAACTGTTTCTAAAGTTTATATAGGCATGCAAAGACCAAGAATAGCTAGGACAATCTTAAAAGAAGAACAAAATTAAAAGATTTACATTATCGGATATCAAGACTTACAGTAAAACTGCAGTCACTTAGTATAATATTGTTGCAAGGAGGACAAATAGACCAATGGAATAGAAAGACGTTCAGGGGAAAAAAACCCACACATATTTAGTCACTTATGACAAATATGAAATTTCTGTGCAACGAAGAAAGAGTTGCCTTTGCAATAAATGGAGAGTCAATCAGATTTCAATAATGAGAAAATTGATTACATTGATTCCTACCTTAAACAATACACAAAAATCAATTCCAAATGGATTTTATATATAAATGTGAATTTAGAATTTTAGTATATGTGCTGCTGAGGTGAGCACTAAATGTGAATATAGAAAAGCTCCCTTTTTGGAGTAGGCAAAGATTACTAAAACAAAATCCAAGCACTAAGAATAATAAAGAAAAAGGTAGTTAAATTGAATGTTAAAATTAGGAACTTCTATTCATAAAAGACACTATCAAGAGAGTGAAAAAGCAAGCCACAGAGTAGTACAGCATATTTACAATAGCTGTAGTTGATAAAGGATTTGAATCTAGAATTCAATAGTAGTTAGCTGTTGCTACATAACAAATTACCCCCAAAACAGTGATCTCATAATCTTGGTGGGTCAGGAATCTCGGTACAACTTAGCTGGGTACTTCTGGCACAAGATCTCTCATGAGGTTGTAGTTAAGCTGCCAGCTATAGGGCAGTGGGTTCATCTGAAGACCCAAGCGAGGGATCCACTTTCAAGCTTCCTCATGTAGTTGTAGGCAGACCTTGGTCCCTTGTCACATGGGTCTCTTCCCAGGGCTGCCTCATGACATGGCAGCTGATTTCCCTCAGGTCAAGCAACCTGAGATAGAATGAGCGCCCAAGCCACAGTCTTTTTATAATTTAACCTTGAAAGTGACATCTCATTACTTCTGCCACATTCTATTCATTAGAAGTGAATCAGTAAATCCAGTGCACACTCAACAGTAAGGGATTGCAGATAGCATAAATACCAGGAAGCAGGGTAATTGGTGGGCCATCAGAGGCAGCCTACCAAAGAATTTATAAAGAACTTTTAAAAGTCTTGATCTAGGTAGGAGTTAATATGGGTGTATTTACTGTGTGAAAATTAATCTATTCAGATGTGATTTGGGTGCTTTTCTGAACATAGGTTATATATCTGTGGAAAGTTGACTTAACATTTTTGATGAAAAACTCTAGGCAGAATTCTAAAGATTCTTATCTCCTGGTTATTAATTAAAGCTCTAATCTAGGCATTACTATGAGTGGATTTTGCAGATATAATTAAAGTCCCAGTTGACTGTAAAACTATCCAAGTGAGCATAACTCAATCGGGGAGCCCTTTGAAAGCAGATAATTTTTCATCTATAATTCCAGTGCTTTGGGAGGCCAAGGCAGGAGGATTGCTTGAGGCCAAAAGTTCGAGACCAGCATGGGCAAAATAGTGAGACCCTGTCTCTATTTAAAAAAAAAAAGATTAAATGATTTAACATATGTAAAGCACTTAGAACAGAAAGTGCTATATACAGATCAGACGTTATCACTATTAAACTTCAAATTGGAGCCTACGATGTTCCCTCATCATTCAGAGGAGGTTTAACTCCTTTGGGGTTTTGGAAGCTGCCCTCACAGTGTTCCACCAGCCCAGAGGCTGGGGTAAGGAGTGCCTCCAACCTTCTAGATTGGGGGCCAGGGCACATTGCTTTTGACTTGTGTTAAAGCCACTTGCCACATGTTGCTATTGGACACTTGAAATGTGGCTAGTCCAAATTAAGATGTGCTGTAAGTGGAAAAAAGTCACTAGATTTTAAAGACAGTATGAAAAGAAGAATGTGTAATAATAGTTCAATCATTTTTTACATTGATTATAGGTTGAAATAATATTTTGGACATATCAGGTTAAATAAAAGACATGACTAAAATTAATTTCACCTGTCCCTTTTTGCAGTTTCTAATGTGGGTACTAGAAAATTTAAAATTACCTATGTGGCTCACATTATATTTCAACTGGACAGTGCTGCTTTAGACAGTCTTTCTCAATGCCAGCAGTCAGAGTGGTCCTTTAAAGATACAATTCAGATCATGTCACTACTCTGCTTAAAACCCTCCAGTAATATCGGATCTCACTCAAGAGTAAGTCAAAATCCAGATCGAAGTCTACCAGTTCCTGTGTGATCAGCCTCCACCCCACCCCCTCTCTCTCAGGTTCAGTGTAAATCAAGTTCCAAATTTTGCGAAACCTGAAGTTTACATCATGGGAGAAAGAAAGGGGAGATGAACATGAGTTCTTGCTAAGAAAAAGTACAAATTATGAATTTATTTATTTATTTAGAGATAGAGTCTCGCTCTGTCCCCCTGGCGGGAGTGCAGTGGCGCGATCTTGGCTCACTGCAGCCTCTGCCTCCTGGGTTCAAGCAATTCTCCTGCCTCAGCCTCCCGAGTAGCTGGGATTACAGGTTGGGTAATTTTTGTATTGTTAGTGGAGACGAGGTTTCACCATGTTGGTCAGGCTGGTCTTGAACTCCTGACCTCAGGTGATCCACCTGTGTCGGCCTCCCAAGGTGTTGGGATTACAGGCATGAGTCGCCGAATTATGAGTTTAGAATTAGGTACTGTGATGGTTAGTACTAGGTGTCCACTTGAATGGACTGAGGGATGCCTGGATGGCTGGGGAAGCATTGTTCCTGGATATGTCTGAGAAGGTGTTGCCAGAGGAGATTGACATTTGAGTCCCTGGACTGGGAGAGGAAGACCCACCCTCAGTGTGGGTGGGCACCATCCAATCAACTGCCAGAGCGGCTGGAACAAAGCTGGCAGAAAAGGGGAAGAAACAACTTCCTGGGTCCTCTCCAGTGCTCTCTTTTCCTCTGCAGGATGCTTGCTTCCTCTCCTCCTGCCCTTGGACATCAGACTCCAGGTTCTTCAGCCTTTGGACTCTGGGACCTGCACCGGCAGCCTCCTGGAGGCTCTCGGGCCGTAGGCCTCAGCCTGAGGCACTGTCGGCTTTCCTGGTTTTGAAGCTTTCAAACTCGGACCGAGCCACGCTCCCGGCTTCTGTTTCTCCAGCTTGCAGACAGCCAGTCATGGGACTTCGCTTTATAATCCTGTGAGCCAATTCTTCCTGATAAACTCCTTTATATATACACACATATATCCTATTGGTTCTGTCCCTGTGGAGAACCTAATACAGGTTTTGGTATCAGGAGTGGTTCTAGAGGAACATAATTTTAAGCATAAATTTCCTTTGTCGGTTTTGGGGTTTCTGGAGTTGGATATCTAATCTGATTAGACCCAAATGCTAAAGACTCTATTTCTAATAGTATGGACAGCACTAATAGTCCTTGGCTTGAACTGTTTAGAGTTACGCAAAATAAATGCATTTGATATTTCTGATTCCCTGTTCCTAAGAGGCAAGGAGTTTAGTGACTCTATATATGATACCTTTGAACATTTGTGGAGAACCAAGGAATATAATGAAGTTGGCTGGTTGCTCCTAAGTTCACTGGGCAAAGTGATGAACGAAAAGGATGAGCTGAGGGATTCTATTTCCTGGTTCTAGATACACATACATAGCCAAAAAGTTTCTCAGGGTGCCCTGGGTAAGAATCTTCTCTTCTGTGGACAAAGAGCTGAAATTGCTGAAAATCAGACACAAGCTCTTATGCAAGTGGCTGACCTGCAATGGAAGGTTCATGCTCAGCCTCACCAAGTGTCTACTGTCTAAGGGAGGGCTTTGATTGGGAAAGAATGGGACCCTGTAAGTTGGGATGGGAATATGGGGGACTCTGATGAAGCTAGGGACACCTAACTCCTAAATTCTAATGAGCCTTTTTTGCCAGAGGAAATGGCATCCCCACCCCCAGTAGTGGCAACATACTTTTACCCACGCACTCCAGTACCAGCCTTTCCATCTTTAAGATTAACCCTGCATTGCCCGGGGAAACAGGGATGTCCTCCCTTAAGGCAGCTGCCAGGAAAGACAATGCTGGTTCTCCTCAGGACCCATCCCCACCACCTGTCTTTACCTCTGGACTCTAACTGGACTCTAGTTCCTACAGGCCCTTAGAGGTGAGGTTCAGGGTATGACTTATGAGAAGGCATGCTATGCTCCAAATACTAATCAGACTTTTTGGGGGCTACTGGATGCTGGCTCCAACTACTCGAGTTTTCTAATTTACATGAGCAGAAATCCAGGGAACAGGTATGGGAATGGATATTAAGAGTGTGGGATAATGCAGCCAATATCATAATGAATGGGCAAAAACTGGAAGCATTCCCTTTGAAAACTGGCACAAGACAGGGATGCCCTCTCTCACCACTCCTATTCAACATAGTGTTGGAAGTTCTGGCCATGGCACTCAGGCAGGAGAAAGCAATAAAGGGTATTCAATTAGGAAAAGAGGAAGTCAAATTGTCCCTGTTTCCAAATGACATGGTTGTATATTTAGAAAACCCAATCATCTCAGCCCAAAATCTCCTTAAGCTGATAAGCAACTTCAGCAAAGTCTCAGGATACAAAATCAATGTGCAAAAATCACAAGCATTCCTATACACCAATAACAGACAGAGAGCCAAATCATGAGTGAACTCCCATTCACAATTACTTCAAAGGAATAAAATACCTAGGAATCCAACTTACAAGGGATGTGAAGGACCCTTCAAGGAGAACTACAAACCACTGCTGAACGAAATAAAAGAGGATACAAACAAATGGAAGAATATTCCATGCTCACGGATAGGAAGAATCAATATCGTGAAAATGGCCATACTGCCCAAGGTAATTTATAGATTCAATGCCATCCCCATCAAGCTACCCATGACTTTCTCCACAGAATTGGAAAAAACTACTTTAAAGTTCATATGGAACCAAAAAAGAGCCTGCATTGCCAAGACAATCCTAAGCAAAAAGAACAAAGCTGGAGGCATCATGCCACCTGACTTCAAACTATACTGCAAGACTACAGTAACCAAAACAGCATGGTACTGGTACCAAAACAGAGATATAGACCAATGGAACAGAACAGAGCCCTCAGAAATAATACCACACATCTACAACTATCTGATCTTTGACACACCTGACAAAAACAAGAAATGGAGAAAGGATTCCCTATTTAATAAATGATGCTGGGAAAACTGGCTAGCCATATGTAGAAAGCTGAAACTGGATCCCTTCCTTACACCTTATACAAAAATTAATTCAAGCTGGATTAAAGAATTAAATTTTAGACTTAAAACTATAAAAACCCTAGAAGAAAACCTAGGCAATACCATTCAGGACATAGGCATGGGCAAGGACTTCATGACTAAAACACCAAAAGCAATGGCAACAAAAGCCAAAATTGACAAATGGGATCTAATTAAACTAAAGAGCTTCTGCACAGCAAAAGAAACTACCATCAGAGTGAACAGGCAACCTACAGAATGGGAGAACATTTTTGAAATCTACCCATCTGACAAAGGGCTAATATCCAGAATCTACAAAGAACTTAAACAAATTTACAAGAAAAAATCAAACAACCCCATGGAAAAGTGGGCGAAGGACATGAACAGACACTTCTGAAAAGAAGACATTTATGCAGCCAACAGACACATGAAAAAATGCTCATCATCACGGGCCATCAGAGAAATGCAAGTCAAAACCACAATGAGATACCATCTCACACCAGTTAGAATGGCGATCATTAAAAAGTCAGGAAACAACAGGTGCTGGAGAGGATGTGGAGAAACAGGAACACTTTTACACTGTTGGTGGGACTATAAACTAGTTCAACCATTGTGGAAGACAGTGTGGCGATTCCTCAAGGATCTAGAACTAGAAATACCATTTAACCCAGCCATCCCATTACTGGGTATATACCCAAAGGATTATAAATCATGCTGCTATAAAGACACATGCACACGTATGTTTATTGCAGCACTATTCACAATAGCAAAGACTTGGAACCAACCCAAATGTCCATCAATGATAGACTGGATAAAGAAAATGTGGCACATATACACTATGGAATACTATGCAGCCATAAAAAAGGATGAGTTCATATCCTTTGTAGAGACATGGATGAAGCTGGAAACCATCATTCTGAGCAAACCATCGCAAGGACAGAAAACCAAACACCATGTATTCTCACTCATAGGTGGGAATTGAACAATGAGAACACTTGGACACAGGATGGGGAACATCACTCACCAGGGCCTGTCGTGGGGTGAGGGGAGGCGGGACGGATAGCATTAGGAGATATACCTAATGTAAATGATGAGCTAATGGGTGCAGCACACCAACATGACACATGTATGCATATGTAACAAACCTGCATGTTGTGCACATGTACCCTAGAACTTAAAGTATAAAAAAAAAAGAGTGTGGGATAATGGAGGAAGGACCATAAAATTGGATCAGCCTGAACTCATTCCTATGGGTCCACTAAACAGAGATTCTGCATTTAATGTTGCAGCTCAGGGAGTTAAAAAAGGGTTCTAATAGTTTATTTGCTTGGTTAGCTGAAACATGGATCAAAAGATGGCCCACTGTGAGTGAGCTGGAAATGCCTGATCTCCCTCAGTTTAATGTAGAGGAAGGATTCCAAGGCTTAGGGAGATTGGAATGTTAGAGTGGATTTGGATTTGTCAGTAAGGACCTACTCATCCCAACTGGGAGGGTCCAGAAGACACACCTTTCACCAGTTCCTTGTGAAATAGATTTGTGAAGGGAGCACCAGCATCCTTGAAGAGCTCTTTGATTGCTCTTCTCTGTATGTCAGATCTTACAGTGGGAACCACAGCCACTCAACTGGAAAACTTAAATGCAATGGGAATAATTGGATCCTGAGGTGGCAGAGGCCAAGTGGCAGCACTCAACCATCAAAGGCAAGGTGGGCATGGTTAGTAATGGACAGCAGAAGCAAAACAGCAATCAGAATAGTCTGAAACCTGTAGAGCTCTAGCACTGGCTAATTTATCATGGTATTCCTAGAAGTGAAATCGACAGGAAGCCTACTATATTCTTACTTGATCTGTATAAGCAGAAAACTTCCAGGTCAAGTGAACAAAAGTCCAATTTGAATTATAAAAACAGAGAATCATGGTCCTTCAATCAATTTCCAGACTCAAGCTAATTTATAGACCCAGAACCCCTTGAATGAAAGGGAGGCCAGGTCCACTTGAGGAAGGACCCCGCTATACTACTGAAAATTTATACTGTTAATCTTTCTCCTAACCTTCCTCAAGGAAACCTCTGGCCTTTTAGCAGGGTAACTGTGCTCTGAAGAAATAAATAATCAGGGTTTTGGGGGGCTACTGGATACTGGTTCTGAACTGTCATTGATTTTAGGGGAGCCAAAATATCACTGTGGGGCTGGGCGTGGTGGCTCACACTTGTAATCCCAGTACTTTGGGAGGCTGAGGTAGGCGGATCACTTGAGTTCAGGAGATCAAGACCTGCCTGACCAAAATGGTGAAACCCCATCTCTACTAAAAACACAAAAAATTAGCTGGGCCTAGTGGCATGCACCTGTAGTTCCAGCTACTTGGGAGGGTGAGGCAGGAGAATCACTTGAACCCGGGAGGTGGAGGTTGCAGTCAGCGGAGATTGTACCACTGCACTCCAGCCTGGGTGACAAACAAGATTCCATCTCAAAAAAAAAAAAAAAAAAATCATTGTGGCCCTCCAATTAGACTAGGGGCTTATAGGTGTCAGATAATTAATGGAGTTTTATCCCAGGTCTGACTTATAGCGAGTCCAGTGAGTCCCTGGATCCATCCTGTGGTCATTTCTCCAGTGCTAGAATGCGTAATTGGAATAGATATTCTTAGTAGCTGGCAGAATTCCCAAATTGGTTCCCTGGCCTGTGGGATGAGGGCTATTATAGTGGGAAAGGCCAAATGGAAGCCATTAAGAATGCCTCTACCTAGGAAAATAGTTAATTAAGGACTTGAAACACGGAGGGTGGTGATTCCCACCACATCCCCATTCAGGTCTCCTATTTGGCCTGTGCAGAAGACGTGGATCTTGGAGAATGACAGTGGATTATCATTAGCTTAACCAAGTGGCGACTCCAATTACAGCTGTTATAGTAAATGTGGTTTCATTGCTTGAGCAAATTAACACATCCTCTGGTGCCTGGTATGCAACTATTGATCTGGCAAATGCTCTTTTCTCCATTGCTGCCCATAAGGCCCACCAGAAGCAATTTGCCTTCACTGTCCTACCTCAGGGGTATATTGACATTCCAGCTGCATGTCATAATCTTGTTCACAGAGGCCTTGATTGCTTTTCCCTTCTCCAAGATATCACACCAGTTCATTACATTGCTGACATTATGCTGATTGGACCTAGTGAGTGAGAAGTAGCAACCACTCTGGCCTTATTTGGTGAGACATTTGCATATCGGGGGTGAGAAATAAATCTGACTAAAATTCAGGGGCCTTCTGCCTCAGTGAAATTTCTAGGACTCCAGTGGTGTGGGGCCTGTTGAGATATTCCTTCTAAGGTGAAGGATAAATTGTTGCATCTGGCCTCTCCTACAACTATGAAAGAGGTGCAACACCTAGTGAGCTTATTTGTATTTTCAAGACAACACATTCCTCATCTGGGCGTGTTACCTGGCCCATTTATTGAGTGACACAAAAGGCTGCTAGTTTTGAGTGGAACTACTACCTAATGATAGGCTGATTACATTGAACTACTTCCATCGTGGAAGGGGCAGCGGTTTATCCTTGGGACAGACAGTTATTTCTGATATGGATTTGACTTTCCTGCATGCAGTTCTTCTACCAAGACTACCATCTTTGGGCTCACAGAATGCCTTATCCACTGCCATGGTATTCCACACAGCATTGCTTCTGATGAAGGAACTCACTTCCCAGCCAAAGAATTGCAGCAGTGGGCTCATGCTCATGGAATTCACTGGTCTTACCGTATTCCCTATCATCCTGAAGCAGCTGGCTTGATAGAATGGCGGAATGGCCTTTTGAAGTTGCAATTACAATGCCAACTAGGTGACAATACTTTATAGGACTGAAGTCTTCTCCAGAAGGCTGTATATGCTCTGAATCAGTGTCTAGTATATGGTACTGTTTCTCCCAAAGCCTGGATTCACAGGTCCAGGAATCAAGGAGTGGAAGTGGAAGTGGCACCACTCACCATCACCCCTAGTGACCCACTAGCAAAATGTTTGCTTCTTGTTCCAGTGACATTATGTTCTGCTGCCTAGAGTTCTTCGTTCCAGAGGGAGAAATGCTGCCACCAGGAGACATAATACAAAAGTGGCTTGAGGAGCTACTTTAGGCTCCTTAAGCTTCGGAGTCAACAGGTTAGGAAGTGAGTTACAGTGTTGCCTGGGGCGATTTACCCAGACTGTCAAGATGAAATCAGACTACTACTCCACAATGGAGGAAAGGAAGAATGTCTGCAATTTAGGAGATCCCTTAGGGTGTCTCTTAGTATCACCCTGCCCTGTAATTAAGGTCAATGGGAAACTACAGCAACTCAATCCAGGCAGGACTACAAATGGCCCAGACTTCAGAAATGAAGGTTTGGGTCACGCCACTAGGTAAAAAAGCCACAACCAGCTGAGGTGCTTCCAGATAGCAAAGGGAATACAGAATGGGTAGTAGAAGAAGGTAGTTATGGTTAGGGACAAGCTGCCCCAGGGACCACCGCCCCCCACCGCACCCCCCACCCCGCCCTGCAATGCAGCTGACCCTTACCCTGAATACTCTGCAGCTGCATTCCTAAACCCTTATCTAGGCGCCACAGCAAGGTCACCAGACTTGCTGAGCAAACCCTGATTATAGCCCCCCGGGCGGCACTGGAGAGGTCAGGAGAAACCTAGGTTACACCCTCTTGTAAATTCCTATTTTCACAAGATAATATATTGTAAGCCGGTCAAGAGATGATATGTGGTAAAGTTAACTGACAAACAATCCCAGAGTCTCTCTCTCCCATATAAACCCCTCATTTTGTAAGCTCAGGGCTGCCTCCTGACTGTGGTGGAACAGCCCGGCAGGTTAATAAACTTCCTTGCCTGACCTTGGGTCTCTCTCTCTCTCGTCCTTTCTTTCGGCTAACTTTACAGTTATCAATACCAGCTGCCACTACATGACCCATTTCAGAAACGAGGACTGTAATTGTCATGAGTATTTTCTCCTTATTTTGTTAATAATACATTTGTGCATATATACACTTGTATTAAGCAGATATCTTTGTCTTATGTCTTTTCTTGTTCCTTTATGATGTAACATAAGATTTACTGACGTCACATCAGCATTTAAGTGTTGTTAATTTTATGTAATAGTATTTAAGGTAAGGATTAGTGCATTTTCAATTGTACAAAGGATAGTTACATTATGTTGGGTGGAATTATGACCTTGTTATTGTCTTTATTTGGAGATAAGTATGATTTGAGAAGGTGTGTGTGAGTGCCAAGTTGACAAGGGGTGGACTTGTTATGGTTAATAGAGATGTCAACCTGATTGAATTGAGGGATGCCTACATGACTGGGGAAGCATTGTTTCTGGTTGTGTCTGTGAGGGTGTTGCCAGAGGAGATTGACATTTCAGTTGTTGGACTGGGACTCAGTGTGGGTGGGCACCATCCAATCAGCTGCCAACAGAGGCTGGAACGAAGCAGGCAGAAGAAGGGGGACAAAGCAGCTTGCTGAGTCTCCTTGCTCTCTCTCTTCATGTGCTGGATGCTTGCTTACTCTCCTCCTATCCTTGGACATCAGACTCCAGGTTCTTCAGCCTTTGAAGTCTGGGACCCCCACCAGTGGCTCCTGGGGGCTCGTGGGCCTTCAGCCTCAGACTAAGGGCTGCATTATTGGCTTCCCTGCTTTTGAGGCTTTTGGACTTGGACTGAGCCACACTCTCAGCTTCTGTCTTTTTCCAGCTTGCAGATGGCTTATTGTGGGACCTCCCCTTGCTATCATGTGAGCCAATTCTCCCTGATAAACTCGCTTTTATATATACATATAGCCTATTGGCTCTATCCCTCTGGAGAACTCCTAATACAGGTTCAGAATTGAATGTGAATTTAGATTGAGAAAATAAATCACAACAATTTATTGGATTCTTGGAAATTCTGGTCCCTTTCTTCTGATCTCTCTTTAGGCAAATTATCACACATGCTTACACAGAATACCTCCAGATTGCAGCCTGGTTCCCCTGACCCCATCTAGAATTCTCCACAACCCCAACAACAGCTGCCCAGGCTCAGGGAAGCCTTGAAGCTCTGACCTCACTGCCTTTGACCTCCCCTCTCTTTCTGCCTCCTTACTACTCTTGTTTGTACCATGCCGGTGCCCACTGTACAGCTTTTCCACTTGCTCCTTCCTGTGCTTGAAATGTTCCATCCCCAGCTGTCCACAGAGCTCACCTTCTCATCTTCAGGTGTCTGCTCAAATGTCACCTCATCAAAGCAACCTACCCTGTTCTCTCTGTAAAAAGCAGCAACCCCCTTCTGCACTTTCTATTCTCTTTACCGTGCTTTAATTCCTCTCATAACACTACCAGCTGACATATTCTGTGTTTGCACATTTGTTTGTTAATTGCCAGTCTCCCTCCTTTAGAATGGAAATTCAGGAGGATAGGGACTGTTTTGTCTCCTGTAAGTACACCTGGCACCTAAAACTAGGCCTGGCCCTTGATAAGACACTTAAAAACTATTGGTTGAATGAATGAATATAAGTTGAATAACAAGGAAGCCTTATTATTTTTCAATATGGAATCAACTTTTTAAGGAAATAATTCACTCCACATTCCCAGCCCATATCCTCAATTATCAGTTACCTCAGTTACCTACTGGTGTGTGACAGCTACTATTTTAGCTACCTGGCATGCTTCCACATCATTCTTACCCTAATCCCACACTCCACTTATCCCCAGGGATAAGCACACACTCTAGGTATGGCCAAGTGGTGTGCTCCAGATGATTGGTCAGAAATGAGCTCACCACCTAAGCTTGGCCAATCCATGACTTCCTCAAGATCATTCTCACTGGAGTTAGGGAAGAGGAAGTAGCCCCTTGACATGTGTCACATTATTGAGCTAGAAGGCTGTGAATTAAGGGCTCTGAGGGATGTGTTTTTCCCTAGCAGAGAAAGAGATGGCTTGAAAGTCCCAGCAGCATGGAGCCCTGGGTCCAGTTTCTGGAGCTCCTCTGCTTCCTGCAGCTCTTCCTGCAGTTCCAGGATGCTGGAACCTAGGAGTTTCCCAGCATCCTTCCAACTTCCTTTTCTGCTTTAACAAATACCAGCTGAGCTCCTGTTACTCACGATTAAAACTCCTCACTAATATGCACCGGGCACCAGGCTGTTCACTGAGGATGTAGTGATGACCTGGACACTATCCTTGCCCTCAAGGAGCTTACAACCTTCAGGGAGAAAGCAGAAGGGAAGATGATAATGGCAATGCAGTCTGAACACATGTATTGGACACGGGACTTGCCAGAATTCAGAGATCTGACATGTGTCATGACACTGATCAGCTGCTTTAAGTTCTTGTGATAATTCTAGGTTCAAAGCAACCTAAGGATCTAAAATAATATTGTTGGTCATCAAATCAATATATATATATTAACTGAGCACCTACTGTATGCAAGGGTTACCATAAGTGCTATGATACAGACCTGTAGAACATTCTAACTGGGGTAGATTGCCCTTCTAAAAAATAATAAATACTTGGTAAGTATGAAATGAAGTCATAGGACATTCTGTTTCTTCCTATCTGTGTCTTTCTTTTTTTAATTCTTTTTTTTTTTTGAGATGGGGTCTTGCTCTATCACCCCAGCTGGTGTGCAGAGGCATGGTCATAGCACATTGCAGCCTCCAACTCCTGGACTCAAGCGATCCTCCTGCCTCAGCCTCTCAAGTAGCTGAGACTACAGGTGTGCACCACCATGCCCAGCTAATTTTTTTAAGTAGTGATGAGGTCTTGCTATGTTGCCCAGGCTGGTCTTGAAATCCTGGGCTCCAGCCATCCTCCCACCTCAGCCTCCCAAAATGCTGGGATTACAGACATGAGTAAGTCACTGTGCCTGGCCCTATCTGTGGCTTTCTAAAGGAGCAGTTTAGCATATGGTTGGGAGCGTGAGCTTTGGAATCCCAATTGTGTTACTAGCCAGGTGATCTTGGGCAAAGTCACTTTATCTCTGTGAGACTCAGTGTCTTCCTGTAGACTGGATAATATAACTTTTTATTTTACAGGGTTGTTAGGAAGATTAAATGAATCCATTTGAGTAAAGCAGTTAGAATAGTGCCCAACACATAGTAAATCCTCAATAAATGTTAGCTAACAACACTATGTCTAAATCATATAAATTATAAATTCCTCAAAAGCAGGAGCCTTGCATTATTTGTAGCTCTGCTAACACGTACAGACCACTCAAGATTTTTCTAGTTGCTCAGCTCAGCAGTATTAATATATTAGCAGATGTAGCATTGTCTTGCTTGCTGGTTTCTCCATCTGCTCTAAATTTAGTACTAAATAAAGATAGTTGTGGGGGTGGAGGAGGTTTTAAAGATCTCTGGTCCAAATCCATTAGGTTTTTTGTTTTGTTTGAAAGCTGTAATCCAGAGAGAGTTTGGAAGCATATGCTAAAGACCATTTTTAGGCATGTTTTGCAGAAATGTATAGCATCTATTTACATTATTATGTGTTTCCATACTTTGACTGTCAACCCTTTGCATATAGTAGTATCCTAACTGATGTTCCAAATTTGCTACTATGCTATACATGGGCTTGCATAATTCCTAATTCATAACATATGGATATTAAATAAATTAGCTTATGAGAAGCAATTCACTTTTTTCCATCTTGGTAAGTAGAATAGTCACAATCCAATAAAGATAAATAAAGATATCTAGGACTAAGGCATCATAATTACACCTTATATTTGTATAGTGCAAAATAACACCTTACATTTGTAAACGTTATTTAATTCTTACAACTACTCAGTGAAGTAAGCAGGCATGGAAGTATCATGAATTCCATTTTATAGATGAAGATATTAGAACCTAGAGGTTTTAACTGACTTGCCTAAGTTTACTACATGATAACAAATGGCAGAGCCAAGATCATACTTGGGTTTCTTGACTGCTAGCCCAGTGCCCTTTTTACTTTACTGGTAGAGGAAAGTGTTAGGAATTTTTATTTTCTTCCACCAATATTTACAGCCTGACTCTACAAAGAACCTTACCAATGGTGGTCTGTTGTGAGCCTTCAGCAAGGTATGGGTCTCATATGCTTAATCCCAATTTGTAAATGTTATAGAGCCACCCCCCTGGCAAGGAGGATTTATATCAGGCAAATGTTGCAGATAACGGTATTTAGCTGCATCTGCTACAGCTGATAAACTTTGGAATTGAAAGACAAGAAAGAATCATCAATGAAGTAACTCAAATAATGGGAGAGAATCTCCCAGTCAACACTCAATATCCTTGCTCCTTAAATTTCAAGCTAAAGATGCCTATAAAACTCCATATAATATAACCACAGAAGATATTTTGTAGGTAGTACTTTGCACAAAAGCAATCATAGGAGTTTTACAGTTTGTTTTTATTGGAAGAGAGCCACTGCTCCAGAATTTCTTGTCATTGAATAGATGGGAGGGAGCGGGAGTTAGAAGCAGAAAAGAGAATCAGCCTGAACATACAGATGCTGGGGACTATGCGGTTGGGGCAGAAAACGTTTATACTGTAAGGAGTTAGTGTGAGTGGTGGAGAGAGAGTGACTAAAATTTTTACACAATTACTATATAAATTCTTTTTTTTAGTATATACATTCTGATCAGACTAGTGTAAACTGGCATAGACAAATATGAAGCAGTTGATGTTGGACATAGAAATGGGAGAAAAGAAAGCCAGACAATGTAAAAAATTTATTCCCCTCCCACTCCAGATAACACCCCAGTGTGAGAGTTAGGAGTCCATATATTTCAACAGACTGAAAACCAATTCAATGAGCTTGAAAAATAATAAGATATATTGATTCTCATAGGTCAAAAAAACAGGGATGGTACCAGCATCAAATGCAATTGGATCTGAGGCTCAAAGGAGAGTAGGGTTTTCCCTCTCTCTCCTTCTGGATTTCTACTCTGCTTTCTAGTTTATTATCTTCTTTCCTACTGCAAATGACCTTCCTCGATGTAGTCAGAGAAGTTGACTGCCAGCAGTGGCAGGCCAATACTCCATGCTGGGGTACCACTGTTAAACCAAATCCCAGCACAAAGAAAGAACATGTTTCTCTGATGGCTTCCATGTATGATGTCTTAGAGAAGGATTGTGATTGGTTAGTGTGGGCCACATGTCTGCCCGTGAACCAGTCTCAAGCTCTAGGGCAATGGAGTGCCAGGACTGGCCAATCCTTGGTTATGTCTCCACACTTGTAGCCAAAGCAGATGAAGTCCATCACCAGAAAAGTGGTGAAGAATTTGGCTGAGCTATCCCAGTTCACTACAGCAACAGTTCCCAAATTGACCTGAAGATAAACATCCCCTGGACCCTTGTTAAAAAACAGATTATTTGGCTCCCAGTTTAGACCTCCATAATAAGAATTTATATAGGAGAAGGATGGTAATTTGTATATTTAGCAAGTACCCCAGGTGTATTAGTTTCCTATTGCCACTGTAACAAATTACCACAAATTTAGTGGCTTAAAACAACATGGATTTATTATTGTCCTGGAGGTCAGAAACCCAAAATTGGTTTCACTAGGCTAAAGTCAAGGTGTTGACAGGAGGTTTCTTCTGGAGGCTCTGAGGGGAGAATCCATTTCTTTGCCTTTTTCAGCTTCTGGTGGCTGGCTGTGTCCTGTTCCACCATCTTTGAAGAGCATCACTCCAGTTACTGCTTCTATAATCACATCACCTTCTCCTCAAACTTTGACTCCTTCCGTGCTCCTTTTATAAGGACCACTGGACATTGGGTCCACTTGGATAATCCAGCATTATCTCCAAGTTCAAGATCCTAACTCAGTCACATCTGCAAACTCCCTTTTGCCATATGCTATATGGTTTGGACGTGTCCCTCAAATTTCGTGTGTTGGAAACTAAATCCCCAAATTCATATCTTGATGCTATTTGGAGGCAGAGATTTGGGGAGGTAATTAGTACTAGATGATGTCATCAGGATGGGGCTCCTATGATGGGACTGGTGGCTTTATAAGAGGAAGAGAGACTTGAGTTTGCATGCCTGTGGTCTTTTGCCATGTGATGCCCTTCACCATGAAAACCCTCATCAGAAGTTGAGCAGATGCCAGTGCTGTGCTCTTGGACTTTCCAGACTCCAGAAGTGTGAGAAATAAGTTTCTTTTATTTATAAATTACCCAGCCTCAGGTATTCTGTTATAGCAACAGAAAACAGTCAAAAACACTATTCAAGGTAACATTCACATGTTCCAAGGTTTAGGACATGGACATAGTGGGGCCATTATTTAGCCTACTGCACCAGGTAATTATTTTTTTTTGAGACAGAGTTTTGCTCTTGTTGCCCAGGCTGGAGTGCAGTGGCACAATCTTGGCTCACCACAACCTCTGCCTCCTGGGTTCAAGTGATTCTCTTGCCTCAGCCTTCCGAGTAGCTGGGATTACAGGCATGTGCCACCATGCCTGGCTAATTTTGTATTTTTAGTAGAGATGGGGTTTCTCCATGTTGGTCAGGCTGGTGTCGAACTCCCTACCTCAGGTGATCCACCTGCCTCGGCCTCCGAAAGTGCTGGGATTACAGGCGTTAGCCACTGCGCCCGGCCTGCACCAGGTAATTATTATCAGGTAAATTTGAGAAACACTGATAAAGGAGTTAAAAAGAAATTACTTAGGCAGATTGTGAAGGTAAGGAAGTCCTTGGTAAGGTTTTTCTTTTAATGAAAAGCAGCCCCCAAATCATTTCTTTTCTAACAAAGAGCAGCCTGTAAAATTGAGCTGCAGGCATAGACAAGCAAGCTGGAAGCTTGCATGGGTGCATGCTGGCAGTTGTGCCAATAGGAAAAGGCTACCTGGGACTAGGCATGATTAAAATGGTAGCTCCATATTTCCTTCTCTTTGCTAGCCATGTGTACAGTAAGAAGCAGACAAGATGGCACTGGCCAAGTGGAAAGCCCATTTGCATAATAAGATTGGGGTGGGGCAACCAGCCGTCTCCTTGTGCCATGTGAACATCACACCTGGTCGAACCAATCTGTGGGCCCTTCATAAATCAGACACCACCTCCTCAAGCCTGCCTATAAAATCTGCTGCAGTCTAGCTTTTCCCCTTCAGACAATGCCTCTCTCTCTCACAAAAGAGAGCTGCTCTCCTTTCTCTTTCTTTTGGCTATTAAACCTCTGCTTCCAAACTCACTCCTTGTGTGTCCGTGTCCTTAATCTTCTCAGCATGAGACAATGAACCCCAGGTGTTTACCCCAGACAGTGATGCTGCTTCAGCACCATAGGAATGGTTAGTTAACACCACAAGTGCAACATAAATATTCCAAACTATAAATATTATATAAGCATAACTAATCACTTAACTGTATATAATATATAGATGCCCCAATTGGGTGGCCCAACCACCATGTTTTTGAATGTGTCAGTAACTCATTTCATTTTTATTGTTGAGTAGTGTTTCATTGCTATGGTTTTGAATGTCCCCCCAAAACTCATGTTGAAATTTAATTGTCATTGTGATGGCATTAAGAGGTAAGGTTATGATGAAGCACAAAGGCCATCACCAGATGCTGCTGCTATACTCTTAGTCTCCCCAGCATCCAGAACCGTGAACCAAATAAATTTCTATTGTTTATAAAGTGCCCAGTCTCAGGTATTCCGCTAAACGCAGAATGGACTAAAACATCCACTGAATGAATTTACCACAATCTGTTCATCCATTCACCTATGAATGGACATTTGGATTGTTTCCAGTTTTTTCCGGGCCAGGTGTGGTGGCTCACACCTGTAATCCCAGCACTGTGGGAGGCTGAGGCATGTGGATCACTTGAGGTCAGGAGTTTGAGACCAGCCTGGACAACATGGCGAAACCCCATCTCTACTAAAAATACAAAAAATTAGCTGGATGTGCTCACTTGAACCCAGGAGGCAGAGGTTGCAATAAGCCAAGATCGTGCCACTGTACTCCAGCCTGGGTGATAGAGCGAGACTCTGTCTCACAAAAAAAAAAAAAAAAAAAAAAGAATATTTATGGAGCCTCTTCCACATGTATTTTCTCTCCCATCTTACCTCCTACTTCACTCCTCTCTTATCCTGCCCTAACTCTGTTGACCTTACTTCTGTCATGTGAATACACTGAGCTTACTTCTGCTTCAGGATCTTTACATCAGCTCTCTCCAGATTTTTGCACAGCTCTCTCCATCATTCAGGTCCCTACTCAAATGTCACCCTCTCAGAGAACCTCTCCTGATTGCCCTATCTAAAATAGTACTCCACCTCCTCCCCCAATCTAATCATTCTCTATGGTCTTTTTTTTTTAAATAAAATTGCAATTATCACTTTAATATTATATTGTCTGTTTGGCCACATGTTCATCATATGTATCACCCACTAGAATGTAAGTTTGTTTTTTTTTTTTCATTTCTAACTTTTAAGTTCCTGGGTACATGAGCAGCATGTGGAGGTTTGTTACATAGGTAAACATGTGCCATGGTGATTTGCTGCACAGATCATCCCGTCGCCCAGGTATTAAGCCCAGCATCCATTAGCTATTCTTCCTGATCCTCTCCTTCCTCTCATCCCGTCTCATCTGACAGGCCCCAGTGCGTGTGGTTCCATGTATCCATGTGTTCTCATCATTTATCTCCCACTTATAAGTGAGAACATGCAGTATTTAATTTTCTGTTCCTGCATCTGTTTGCTAAGGATAATGGCCTCCAGTTCCATCCATGTCCCTGCAAAGGACATTATCTTGTTCATTCTTATGACAGCATAGAATTCCATGGTGTATATATACCACATTTTCTTTATCCAGTCTATTACTGATGGGCATTTAGGTTGATTCCATGTCTTTGCTATTGTGAATAATGCAGCAACAAACATATGCATGTATGTGTCTTTATAAAGAATGTATTTAATAAGTTCTTTAAGCGGCCGGGCACAGTGGCTCACGCCTGTAATCCCAGCACTTTGGGAGGCCAAGGTGGGTGGATCATGAGGTCAGGAGATTGAGACCATCCTGGCCAACATGGTGAAACCCCATCTCTACTAAAAATACAAAAATTAGCTGGGCGTGGTGGCACATGCCTGTAATCCCAGCTACTTGGGAGGCTGAGGCAGGAGAATCGCTTGAACCAGGGAGTAAGAGGTTGCAGTGAGCTGAGATCGCGCCACTGCAGTCCACCCTTGTGACAGAGCAAGACTTTGTCTCAAAAAAAAAAAAAAAAAAAGAATGTATTTAATAAGTTCTTTAAGGACCAGGAAATTTGTCTCACACTGTATCTCCATCTAGAGCAGTGCCTGGCAAACAGTAGAAATTCAATAAATTTTTGTTGGATGAGAATTTTCATTTAAATCTTAGGAAAAGAAAAATTTGAACAAGTGTTATACCTACTTTTATAGCCGAAGCAACTGAAGGTGAGACAGGTTCAGTAACTTGCCAGGAGGGCACAGAGATAGAGCCAGGATTTGAATGCTTGTCCATTTGACTTCAAAGCTCATCCATTGTCTTAGCCTCTATCTACCGTCTCATAATGAAGTGGAATGTATACACACAAGACTACAAAATCAAGTGCCAGTGGAGTGGCTTGAGGTTGTTTGGATGAGATCAACGGAGGAGATGGAGTCATCAGTAGGAGGGGAGTTGGCCTCATGCATGAAATTTGTAAAGATGGAGGCAGGAGACAGGGCAAACCTTGGGCCTGGGTCTGCGATTGTCCACCGTGGCTTTGTCCTTGGCTGAAGAAGCCAGTTCCCATCTTCTCCTGGGAGAGCAGTGAGGATGGAGGGCCAGCTGTAGGGTCAGGACTGTGTAAGCCGCATTCCTGGGCCTTTGTGTCAAACCTACCAACAAAGAACACTCTCTGGGGAGCTTTTGTGGACTGTGGTTAGGCCTGCAGTCAGGACCCGCATTCTAACTAACCAGTGTAGCCTCTGGCAAGTGCAGAGCCACTTTGCAGCTCCCTGGCAATGGAGATGATCTGTGTACTGGGGAAGGCAGCTGGGCCCAGAGGGGCTTTTGAACCACAGCATTTTTCTTAAAGATGGGGGATGTTATTGTTGAACCAGGTAGGAGGTGACCTGGGAACCAGCCTCCCTGAAAAGGAGGAGGGAGGGAAACACCTATGGCCAGGGTTATGTGGTGCTATTTCCTTCGTGATTAAAGATGTAGATGCCTTGGTACCCGAGCCCTGGAGGAGGCTCCCTCAACCTGAGAAAGCACTGTGCTGCAGCTCATCCTGGGAGCCGGCTCCCCTGGGTGGTACAGCACAGAGGGAAGGAAGGGGGCTGCAGTTCAAGGGCAGCAGCTGGGAGAAGCATGTCAGAAGTGCCAGGGAAGCAAAAGTCGGCTAGGGAAAGGAAAGGGGAAGAAGGAAAAGCAGAGAGGCAGCAGCAGCTCTGGGAGAAAGGGACAGCAGACATTAGAGGGGCGAGTGTTCTGGGAGCCTCAGAGCAGTGATGGATTTTCCATCTTTCCTTGGAGGAGGGGCTGGGTCTTGGAATCCCCTCCCTTCTCTGCCCCTTACACACAGTTTGTCCTGAGGAGCAGACATGAGGTCTGTGCTCACCCAAGCGCTCACAGTCTCCTTCTCTCTTCAATACCCACCTGCTGGACCTAATTCTTACCTCAAAAAGGTAACTCTTGATTATTCTTAAAAGTTTAAAAAAAAATAGTAACTGTGATTCTGGTCTAAGCTAAAATTATTTTTCCTCAAGGTTGTCTCCCAAGAAAAATGCTTAAAGAGGCCGGGCACGGTGGCTTATGCCTGTAATCCCAGCACTTTGGGAGGCCGAGGTGGGAGGATCACCTGAGGTCAGGAGTTCAAGACCAGCCTGGCCAACATGGTGAAACCCCATCTCTACTAAAAAATACAAAAATTAGCCGGGTGTGGTGGTGAGCACCTGTAATCCCAAGTACTCAAGAGGCTGAGGGAGGAGAATTGCTTGAACCTGGGAGGCGGAGGTTGCAATGAGCCGAGATCATGTCATTGCACTCCAGCCTGAGTGACAGAGTGAGACTCCCTCTCAAAAAATAAATAAATAAATAAATAAATAAGAAAAATGCTTAAAGAATATGGAAATAATTTGGTGGTGTTTAGGTAGATTGTTTTCCTCCTCAGAGTTGAAAGTAACACAGATATTCATTAACTTTTATCACTGAAATGACACCATAGCACTGTAGCCCAGGCTGGAGTGCAATGGTGCAATCTCAGCTCAGTGCAACCTCCACCTCCCTGGCTCGAGCGCTTCTCCTGCCTCCGCCTTCTGAGTAGCTGGGATTACAGGCACATACCACCATGCCTGGCTAATTTTTGTATTTTAGCAGAGACGAGGTTTTGCCATGTTGGCCAGGCCAGTCTCAAACTCTTGACCTCAAATGGTTTGCCTCGGCCTCCCAAAGTACTGGGATTACAGGCGTGAGCCACCGTGCCTGGCAGGTTTGTTTTGGATGAACTTGTCATTTCCAGCACTCCCTCCTTGTGATGTTCTCTCTTGTACCTGTGACACTGAGGAAAACCGTTAGATGCCAAGTTCACCTGAGGGACTAAAATCTGTCTAGATGTAAGTCTGATCTGGCGTCTACTGGGGGAAGGGAAAGACTGGATAAACTCTGTTTCAGTTCATATCCATTGCCATTCAATTCTGCATTCTAAGATATGGCAACCAGTAGGCTCACTCTACATGTTTATTCAACGGAAACGATGTCCGAAAATTTAACTTTCATCACAGAGCATTTTAGGTGGGTAGAATCATGACTGTGAACTGTCTCCTAAATAATTTAGTGTTCCATTATTCCCCTCCCCAGTACATTTTAGATTTAGGTCCTACACAGTTCTAGACCCTGGATTCTAGGGCTTTGCCTCTGGAACCAGCGGTATTGGCCTCACTTGAGAGCTTATTAGAAATGAAGAGTCTCCAGCCCACCCTCAAATCCAAGGAATCAGGATTTACTTTTTAACATGCTCCCCAAGTGATCTGTGTGCAATAAAGTAGGAGAAATGCTGCTCTGAGGCATCTGATCAGCAGGCCCTCCCAGGCCCTGGCTTCAGGGTAGAGCTATTTGGGTTGCAGATAGCACCACGCCACACTCTGTGGGCAGAGAGTTCAAATTCCAGCTCTGCTGTGAACTTCATCACAGGGACAAGTGACCTAAAATTAAAAAAAAAAAAAAAATCAAACTCACAGAAAAGTCGCAAGAATAGTACAAAGGGCCGGGCATGGTGGCTCATGCCTGTAATCCCAGCACTTTGGGAGGCCGAGATGGGTAGATCACGAGGTCAGGAGTTCAAGACCAGCCTGGCCAACACATGGTGAAACCCCATCTCTACTCAAAATAAAAAAATTAGCTGGGCGTGGTGGCACACACCTGTAATCCCAGCTACTTGGGAGACTGAGGCAGGACAATGGCTTGAACCCGGGAAGCGGAGGTTGTGGTGAGCCGAGATCGTGCCACTGCACTCCAGCCTGGGTGATAGACTGAGACTCCATCTCAAAAAAAAAAAAAAAAAAAAAAAAAAAAAAGAATAGTACAAAGAACTTCTGTAAATACTTTACGTAGACTCACCAACTATTAACATTTTGCAGTGTATACTTTATCATTTTTTTCTCTCTACCTATGTATGATGATTATTCCTGAATTCTTGGAGAGTTAATTGCATATACTGGCATGTCTTTACCCTCAATACTTCAGTGTGTAGCTCTGAAAACAAGGACATTTTCCTATATAACGACAACACCAGGGCTAGAACTAGATGGAGGCTAACAAGGCCTGAGCATGAGTGGCCCTTCAAGAGGGCTTCCTTCAACTTTGTACCCTAGGAGCCTCTGTTGTCTCGCCCTAGTTCTGGCCTGCATGCTACAGTTATCAAAATCAGGAAACCTTACTATTATCTAATCTATAGTCTATTATATCTAATCCATAATCTATTATATACCTATAGTCTAATCTATAAGCTATTTTCCAATCATGTCTATTGTCCCAATAAGGTCCTTCGTAGCAAAAATTTTCCCCAGATTCAATTCAGGATCATGTATGACATTTACTTGTCCTGTGTATTTAGTCTCCTTTAATCTGGAACAGTTTTTCAGGCTTTGTGAAAGAAAGCCTGAAAAGAAAAAAAAGAGTGATGTAAAATTTATTTTAAAGAAAAGCTTTTATGATATTGACATTTTTGAAAATTATAGACTAGTTATGTTACAGAATGTCCCTCAATATGGGGACAAGTGACTTTTTAATCTCTTAATGGTTCAGTTTCATCACTTGTAAATTGGGAATAGTCCCTCCTTCATGTTGAATCAAATAGATGAAGACACGTAATGGGCTTGACACATGGCAGGTGCAGGTGGATTAAACAAGAAGCTGCCACTGATCGGGCACTTGTCAGCGCCATGCCAAGTGCTTCAAGTGCATTGTCTCATTTCGTTTTTACTGCAGCTCTGTGAGATGGGCTGTATTTTTACCCCTACTTCACAGAAGAAGAATCTGAGACTTAGAATCATTTGTCCAAGGTCTCATAGCTAGTAAGGAGTGACATGGGGACTTGAATCAAGTCAGTGAGACTGCAAAGATTATTCACTTAGTAACATGCTTGTGGTGCTTGCTAAAATCTAGCTTTTTAAACATAAAATTTTCCTACAGTTCACCATTTTAACCATTTCAAAGTGTACATTCAGTGTCTCTTAGTATGTTTACAATGTTGTACAACTCTCAGCACTATCTGATTCCACAACATTTCCATCACCTCATGAAGAAACCCTATACCTCCCAATTTTCCTGACAACCACTGATCTGTTAATCTACCTCTGTTTCTGTGGCTTTGCATATACATAAAATGAAATACTACTAAGCAATAAAAAGGAACTAACTACTGATACACAGTAACATTCTGGATCTCAAAAACAACACACTGAGTGAAAGAACCCAAATACAAAAGACTGCATATGGAAATATTCCATTTATGTGAAATTCTAGAAAAAACGCCTTAGGAACAGACAGCATGGCAGTGGTTGCCTGGGGACAGGAACATATGGTTGGGAGGTGGCACTGACTGCAAAGGGGCATAAGGGAACTTTTTGGAGGGATAGAGGTGTTCTAATACTTGATTGGTAGTGGTGGTTACACATTGCATATATTTGCCCAAATGCATCAAATTGTCCACTGCGTCGAGTTTATAATATGTAAATTATACCTCAATAAGATTTTAAGAAAAAGAAGAAAAAAACCCAAGCATATCTGGTCCTGAATGGAGTTCAATTCATCAGCACAGCTACCTTCGTTGTCTGGCCCCAGATCCATCTTCCCAGCCTCATCTCTCGCTTCTCTGACACTTGCCGTGGGCAAGCCCAGTGTTGGGCACTCAGAGAACGCGGGGGAAGGAGAACCTCTATCTTCAGGGAACTCACAGCCTAGTCTGGGAGCAGAAAGAAAGGGCAGCCAACTCTGACACAGCAGGGCACCATTCCTAGAGGACCACTGAGTCCTAAAGGACAGGAACAAGAATATTCCAGACACAGCCTGGATTCCGGTCATTTTGAATCTCAAGTTTGAATCCAGTTTCAATCTAATATTTTGAATAGGTAATACATTTCTATGGCTGTATACTTTAAGCCAAAGAGATGACAGAGTTTATTTTATTGCTTTTAGGAATGTGGGAATCACTTGTAATATTTAGGTTAATCGATGTCAAGTAATTTTCAGGAGCAACTGCAATTATTTTAAAAATCACTGGATTAATCTGGGTGCAGTGGTGCATGTCTGTAGTCCCCAGCTACTCAGAAGGCTGAGGCAGGAGGATCACTTGAACGCAGGAGTCTGAGTCCAGCCAAGGCAACACAGCAAGACCCCATCTCTAAAAAACCAAACCAAACCAAACCCAAAACATTGGGTTGACACTAAAATATCATGATGCTAACTTGTGCCAGGAGGTCCTTTGCTTGAGGGAAGAGCACTCTGTCTCCATCCCTAGGATGAAAAGATTAAACTTCTATATTCTCCTCACCCTTAGAAAGCTCCTATTCATAGGAGGTAAAACCATTAAATAAAACAAAAGGAAAATAAACCTTTCAAGTCTTTGCCTGCGCCCATCAGAGATCTATGTGGAACTGGCAGTAGCTTGGCTCCCTTTGAGTGCTTTGGAACTATGGTCTTCAAGATTTCTTGCTTGCTTTTCTCCTAAAAGAAATTTGAAAAACTGTGTTTTTTTCTTCCTTCCTTCCTTTCTTTCCTTTTTCTTTCTTTCTCTCTCCTTCCTTCCGTCCTTTTTTTTTTAAAATAAGAGATAGGGTCTCATTCTGTCACTTAGGCTAGAGTGCAGTGGCATGATCATGGCCCACTGCAGCCTCAAACTCCTGGGCTCAAGCAATCCTCTCACCTCAGCCTCCTGAGTGGCTGGGATTACAGGCATGAGCCATCACGCCTGGCTAAAACTGTTTCTTCTTGTACTTTTAAAGGTCATATCTAAAATGTTTCATCACAAGTTTAAATAATAGTAAGGTTTGTTATTTCTGGCGTAAGTATTGGCATTTTAAAATAAGATTGTTACATCATTCTTTAAACGTATCCAAGGAAATTTAAAGATCATAATGCATCTATCAACCATTTAAAAAATACATGAACAAGCTTTTCTTTAAAATAAATTTTACATCACTCTTTTTTTTTCTTATCTTGTATTTCCATTCCACTTACCCCTCAATATTTTAATATAATATTTTAAGCTGGAGAGTCTTTTATTGATCAACCTATCGTATTTCCCTACAAAAAAAATTTTTAAAAAAAATTCTTGACTGAGTCTGATAAGCTTAAAAAGCTCATTTTGATTGTATAATTTTAATATCTAATTGATCTAAACAACATAAAATATTACATATTTTGGTATCTATTAAAATTAAAGGGTATTTTTGCTGAATGAAATAGAATTGGGTCAAACCTAATCCTAGTTTTCACTTCTATGGATAGA
Organism: Gorilla gorilla gorilla; assembly: GCF_029281585.2. Taxonomy (NCBI): domain Eukaryota; kingdom Metazoa; phylum Chordata; class Mammalia; order Primates; family Hominidae; genus Gorilla; species Gorilla gorilla. Next base: position 80,313,316 of record NC_073241.2, read on the forward strand.
AGCACAAACACCTTGTTCATTCATTCAACAAATATTTATTGAGCACCTCCTACGTGTCAATAGCTACTCTAGGCACTTGGGATACACTGGTAAACACTACAGATAAATCCTTGCCCTCATGGAGCTTACATTCTAGCGGGGGGTAATAGGCAATAAACAATAAACACAACACATAAGTAAATCATATAGTATGTCAGAAGTGCTATAGCAAAACAAAAAGCAGGGTAAAGGGGCTTTGAGTGTACTGTGAGAGTTAAGAATGGGCTGTGATTTTTAAAAGGTCAAGATAGGCTTCAATGAGGTCACTTTTGACCAAAGGAGGTGAGAGAGTTGGCAATGCAGATATCTGGGGGAACATGTACAAGGCAGAGGGCACAGCCAGTGCAGAGGCCCTAACTTGGGAGCATGGCTGGCATCTTCTAGGGACAAGAAAAGAGGTCGGGAAGGTTAGAACATATTGGAGAATGACTGATAGGAGATGAGATTAGAGAAGTAATGCTCAGGGTGGAGTGGTGATGCTGATCTTATAGAACCCTTTAGACTATTGTAAGGATGTGGATTTTTACTCTAAATGAAATGAGGATCATTTAATGCAGGGATTTAAGCAGAGTGAAGATGTCTGACTTTTTTTTTTTTTTTTTTGAGACGGAGTCTCGCTCTGTCACCCAGGCTGGAGTGCAGTGGCGCGATCTCCACTCACTGTAAGCTCCGCCTTCTGGGTTCACGCCATTTTCCTGCCTCAGCCTCCTGAGTAGCTGGGACTACAGGCGCCCGCCACCACGCCTGGCTAATTTTTTTGTAATTTTTAGTAGAGACAGGGTTTCACCGGGTTAACCAGGATGGTCTCAATCTCCTGACCTCGTGATCTGCCCGCCTTGGCCTCCCAAAGTGCTGGGATTATAGGCGTGAGCCACTGTGCCCGGCCCTGACTTTTATTTTAAAAGGATCTCTCTAGCTATTATGTTGGGAAGAGGCAAGCGTGAGAACAGGGAGAGCTTTTAGAAGATGAATCCAAAGATGAGATGATGGTGGCTCAGACCAGGGAGCAGCAGTGGAGGTGGTTAGGGATGCTCTGTGGATTAGACATGGGTGTGAGAAAACGAGGGGAATCCAGAATTGCTGGACAGCACTAAGGATTTACTTGAGGTTCATGGTGATGAAATTAAAGTGAAACTACTCAGGGTTTTTGGTCTGAACAACTTGAACAATAGAGTTATCAAATGAGATTGGAAAGCTAGTGGGTTCAACAGGTTTGAGGGAGAATATTGCTCAGTTTGTGACATGTTTGAGGATATCAGAATCTGGAGTTCAGGTAAGAGATCCGAGCTGGAGATATAAATTTAAGAGTTGTCATCATATATGATGATATTATATATCTTAGATGGTACTGAAAGTCAGGAGACTGGATGAGATCACGGAAATGAGTATAGATTAAAAAGAGTTCAAGGGACCAGGTGCAGTGGCTCATGCCTGTAATCCCAGCCCTTTGGGAGGCTGACGCAGGCAGATCACTTGAGGTCAGGAGTTCAAGACCAGCCTGGCCAGCAAGGCAAAACCCTGTCTACGGAAAAATACAAAAACTAGCCGGGTGTGGTGGCGGGCGCCTGTAATCCCAGCCACCTGGGAGGCTGAGGCAGGGAGAATTGCTTGAATCTGGGAGGCAGAGGTTGCAGTGAGCCGAGATCATGCCACTGCACTCCAGCCTGGGTGACAGAGAGAGACTCTGTCTCAAAAAAATAAAGAGTTCAGGGAATAAGCCCCAGTTAAGGGGTCTGAGAGAAGAGATGGAACCCAGCAAAGAAGACAGGGAAGGAGGAACCACGAATGAAGGAGGAAAACCAAGAGGATGTGGTTAAAAAAAGAGAATCAAGTGATGAGCTGTGTCAGCTGTTACAGATAAGATGAGAACCGAGACTAGATCATCGGGTTTAGCCAATGTGAAGTTCATTGTTGGCCTTCACAAGAGTGGTTTTGATATGGTAGTTAAGGATGAAAGCATGAATGGAGTTTAAGAGAGGATGGGAAACCTAACACTCAGCTGATGACCTAAAATACGCCACACGTGTACCTCGCGTGTAATGATCCTACTACATATGTATGGAGTCTTAACATACGTATCATGCTTGACATGTTTTTGAACTTTGTATAAATGGTATTGTATGGGATGTATTCTGCTATTGCAGAATGGGAGAAGAACTGCAGACAAAGTATGGAAAACTCTTTTAGAAGTTTTGTTGTAAAGGGAGTAGAGAAATAGGTGATAGCTGACAGTAGAAATAGGTCAAAGAGAAGAATCTGTAGGATTGGAAAAATCACAGCTGCTTGTAAGCTTATCAGAATGACCCAGTAGAGAAATACTGATAATACAGAATAGGCGGATAATTGCTGGAGTGACAGTGAGGATCTTGATTAGGCAAGATAGGACTGGAATCTATGTCTTGGTGACAATGCTCCTTTAGCTAGGAGCACGGCAATTCAACCATGTGAGGGTGGGGAAGGCAAAGTAGAGGCTGGTATGTGGGTGTGGGTGATGCTGAGATTCTGTGGAATTTTTTCTCTCATTGCTTCAATTTTCTCAAACAAGGCTATTAATTGAGAATGATCGAGGGGAGGACGTGCAACTTAGAGGACAGAGAAGGTACAAAATCCAGAAGAATGGAGGCGGGAAGTAGAATTGCTGGACAGCATTAAGGGTCTATCTGAGGTTCATGGTGATTAAATTAAAGTGAAAATAGTCAGTGTGATTGTGTTCTTCTCTCGCCACATTCAGATGCATGGGTGCCAGCTTGAATCAGGGTTGTGGCTTTGCCAAGCAAGCACAACAAAGGGAAAAAAAGGCAAGGGGGCTGAGGGCATGTGTAAGAGTGATTGTGATTGGCTGGGGGTTGAGGCTGGGTGACAGCAGATATGAGGGTTCAAGAATTGTTGCAGTTAGAGTACTATAGGGAGTGATCTGGAAAACTGAGGTGGTGATTGGGGTGTCAGATGTTTGAAACTGAGATAATGAAGAAGTTGCAGAGTTTGATAAGGCTACGGTGATTATGACCATGGGAGGAAGTGGCTGAGTTAGGATATGTGCAAGTTTGAAGTTAGAGAAGGTACAAAATCTAGAATGATCAAGGGGAGGATGTGTAAGTTAGAGGACAGAGAAGGTATAAAATCCAGAAGAGCGGAACAGGGAAGTATAAGAGAATTGCTGAACAGCACTAAGGGTCTACCTGAGGTTAATGGTGAACAGCGGGAGTCTCCAGCCAACAGCCAGGAAGGACTGAGGCTATCAGTCCTGAGGCCTGCAAGGAACTGAATGCTGCCAACAACCACATGAGCTTGGAAGCAGATCCGCTGTCCCAGCCTCACTTTGTAGAGGACCCAGCTAAGCAACACCTGGACTCCTGACCCAGAGAAACTGTAAGATCATAAAATTGAAGCAATGAAAGAAGATCCTTGAAGAAGAAGAAAACGAACTGAGAGGCCAGGGTACTGGGAAGATCTTATAACCACCTAGCACTAGGACAGAAGTGGCATTGGAGTGACTGTCAGGAGCAAATTGTGCAGAGATGAAGTGGGGTGAGGTCAGCGATAGAGGCATCGGACAGCAAGATTTAAAGCTGCTGGTTTAGAGGAGGAGGGGGATGACCTGGAAGCAATGTTGAGAAGCAAGAAGGAAACCTATCTCACCTCCAGGCACTAAGAAGCTGAAGGTTGAAAACACAGTTGCCGGAAGTAATTCTGTCCTGTGGGGTTCGGCATCATGCAAGTTCCCCCTGGGCTGTTCTCTGATGCGGGGCACTTGCTCCACACTCTGGGAACCCAGATTAACCAGTCTGCCCTGTCACATAGTTGAAGGAGTTGCATTTATCTTTCTGGCTCCCAATTCCTTTAAAATTACATTTGTTGCAGAACCTCCACAAGGCTAAATAAAATAAAATTACATTTGTGACCATAAGAGAACTGAAGAACTATTAACTGGCTGTCCTGGTTTTGCTGATATCGGGCTGTTGACAGTTCCTGGTTGTCCCACAGCTACCCATGTCAGTTATCTCCACTAACATTTCCAAGAATCTTTGTAGGACAATTTCTCCACCTGCAAGGTCTTTCAAGTAAGAACTCTTCTTTCCTTTAAGGCAATTAGCCCATTGCCAAAAGGTTTTACTGTCTTAAAGCTGGAACTGTCTTTCTGAGATCTAATTCCAAGGACTTTTCCACAGCTAAGTGAGATGCCTCACACCAGTATTAGGTGATTCTTCGTGAGGACAGAACAGAGCATTTTCATCTTGTGTTTAAAGCAATTTGTTGGCTTCGGCTCCTCACCACTTTCTATACCAGTCTCCCATTCACGCCCCTAGTAATGCCTATGCCAAAAAAAAAAAGAAAAAAAAGAAAAAGCTGACGGTGAAACCTACAGGTTTAAGGGCTTAAATCTCAACCTTTGTGTTAGGAGTAACAGGAGTGTGCTGAGAGGGCAAGCAATAAAACAAGTCATACCAAAAGGCCACATTGGTCTCTCCTAAGCCCCAATCCCACTCCACTCCTGTGGCCAGTAGTCCAAACAGAAAATAACTGGAGAAGACGAGGAGGTCAAGGATCAGGGAACTAAACATTATGCGAATTCACCAGCAAGATATACAGAACGCTTGCGTTTACATTGTTTTTATGGAACTAACAGAATAAAACTGATCTATTTTAAAAATGAAAAAAAAAAAAAAAAGAAAACACAGTTGCCACTACTTGAGAGGTGGAAGGAGGAGCAGTGTCCCCAGGCAAAGTTGGGTTTCCTTAAGTAAAAAGGTGAAGGGAACCTGAAGGGAAATTCTGAGAAGAGGTTGAGCTTACAGGGAATATCATTTGCATAAATAAATAGATGGTGTGGTACACTCTAAAGAGGCCCCATATGATTCCCACCTCCTGGTGTTCAAGCTTTTGTGTGTTTCCTTCCCCTTCAGTGTAGGTGGCGCCTGTGATTAGCTTCTGGCCAGCAATGTATGGCAAAGGTGACAGAGTATGAGTGATACTGTGTATGTGATGATGTTACATAAGATTGAAACCAGTGTCTTGCTGAGACTCTTCCCGTTGCTGGCTTCGAAGAGGCAAGCTGCCATATTGTTAGCTTCCCTATGGAGAGCACCACATGGCAAGGAACAGAGGGGGTCTCCAGCCAACAGCCTGCAAGGGACTAAGGCCCTCAGTCCTGCAGCCTGCAAGGAACTGAATGGTGCCAACAACCACATGAACTTGGAAGCAGATCCTTTGTTCCAGCCTCACTTTGTAGAGGACCCAGCTAAGCCATGCCTGGAATCCTGACTTAGAGAAACTGTAAGATCATAAATGTTTGTTGTTTTAAGCTTCTATATTTGTGGTGAGATTGTTATACAGCAATAGGTAACTAATACAGATGGAATAGAAGAAGTTTAGTTATAACAATGTCTCAATTTCTTAAAAACTTCTTCTGAGGTATATTACCTAAGATTCACATATTTATCTGTTACCAAATCATGTTTTGTAATCTATCAGCTGACAGATCTTCCTTCAGTTTTGTTGACAGAAAAGATTTGAAAACTATCTGACTTGAAAAATAATTTAATATCCATTCACTAAGGTCATTTACTTTCTCAGCATAGATACTGATTTTTGAATTGTCCCTTTTGGATTGCTGGGGAGGTTCTGCATTGATCCCATGCACCTTAGTAGTGGGTGAGAATTTTGACTTTCTTTTGTAAGGTGGGAGGACAGTTTTGCAAGGGGATGCTGTGTCCTCAGCTCCTTTCTCAAGCTGGGCAATTTTAGAAAATAGAATATATAGCAATGGAAGCTGTGGAAATGAATTCCCTTAAAACTGGTCTCCATAAACCCCAGGGGTAAGAGAACACCAGTTTCGAGCTTTAGGGGCTTTCTGGTAAAAGAGGGAATGGCCCAGGCGGTGATGTGAAGGATAGAATGAAGCACTGAGTATGAGTGGCGAAGGCGTACGATGGGTGTAGAGATTTTCTGGGCGACGTGACCTAAGAAATGACTTCAGAACTGGCTAATCATTGGTTTTGGAGGGACTAAAAGTAGTTCCAAAGTAGTTCCTGGTTGGTGACAATAAATCATTAATGCGTTTTAAATGAAAAAGAAATGCATGCGTCTTGTAAAAAATGTGAACTAAAAGAGGCATAAAGTCAAAAGCAGAGCCTATGCCTTCCCCCACCAAACAAACAGGTAACCTAGTTAACAGGTGTGTCGTAGGATTCGAAGTTCCCCTCCAGCTCCGAGAGTGCGCCTACATCTCTTCCAGCAAAATCCACTCACACTTACAACGCCTGGCAAGGCTCTTCAATATGTGATTCCTTGACTGTCCTGTGCGTCTCTCGAGTGTAAACACCTCTGGGGCTCGTGATTCGGGGCTGCCAGAAAGAGAAGGAAGGTGCCGCCAGCGTCTGTTTCTTCCCGAAGTGAACTCCTACAACCTAGCCACCTTGTCCCCAGAGCTGTCGACTGGCTGTTGAAGGCCAATTTTTGTGCCTACGCAGGTCCTCAACACAGAACAAAACAAAAAAACAACAAAGGCCGGGCTAATAGCTATTTATAAACACTTACTGGACGCCCACTCTACGCCGAGCTCTCCCGCGCTCCTTAGGTACTTTTTTGCAAAGAGATGCCAATTTCCCCGGCGACCACTACCTCAAACAGGCCTTCGCCTCCGCCCGCGCTGAGGCCCAGGCCCAGGCCCTGGCCCAGGTCCAGATTCAGAGCCGCCCGCCGGCTGGCGCTGCCCTGCAGGCGCCTGCGCAGAGCGACCCTCCCCGTCACTCGGGGCGGGAGGCGGGGGCAGCCGGGAGAAAGGAAAGCTGCGGGGGAAAAGGGCCAAACCCTGAAATTACCCGGATGTGGTCCCCGCGCGCGCATGCTCAGTGGCCTCTCGACAAGTTGGCAGCAACAACACGGCCCTGGTCGTCGTCGCCGCTGCGGTAACGGAGCGGTTTGGGTGGCGGAGCCTGCGTTCGCGCCCTCCCGCTCTCCTCGGGAGGCCCTTCCTGCTCTCCCCTAGGCTCCGCGGCCGCCCAGGGGGTGGGAGCGGGTGAGGGGAGCCAGGCGCCCAGCGAGAGAGGCCCCCCGCCGCAGGGCGGCCCCGGAGCTCGAGGCGGTCCGGCCCGCGCGGGCAGCGGCGCGGCGCTGAGGAGGGGCGGCCTGGCCGGGACGCCTCGGGGCGGGGGCCGAGGAGCTCTCCGGGCCGCCGGGGAAAGCTACGGGCCCGGTGCGTCCGCGGACCAGCAGCGGCGGGAGAGCGGACTCCCCTCGCCACCGCCCGAGCCCAGGTAACCGCGCCATGTCCCCTCCCCTTCCCCCGGCCGGGCCCGCGCACCCCGCCCGCGGCTTCCCCCGCCCCGCGGCGGGCTCCCGACGACGGCGGCGGTGGCGGCGGCGGGGAGCGCGCGGAATCCTCTGGGAGGGCGACCGCGGCCGCCTGACGAGCCGGGCCGGGCGGGCCGGTTGAATGCCGGGCGGCGGTGCCTCGCGTCCCTCCGGCCCCCAGCTCCGCTTGCAGCTCGTGGGAGAATCAAGTTAAACTCGGACGGGACTCCTGCCGCGGCCGCCGCTCCTCTTTGTTGTTCTCAGTAGTTTCACGGTCGCCCCGGCTGAGCGCGTTGGGTCGGCTGGAATGTGTTGCCTTTGGGTCTAAGTGAAAGTTGTAAATTGTTTGTCTAAATTTATTTTCTCCAGCCAATTTCTGTTTTGTCTTTGTCCCCTACTTTCTCTTCCTAGTCTTGTCATGCCAGTTTACGCTTCTGGCTTTGATATGTTTACTTTTTGAGTACTGAGAGTGACAGCGGTATGCAGGACACATTCTTAGCACCTAACTGAACCCCTCCTTGCCCCCAATAAAACATGCTTCCTAATAAAAGACACAGCTGATCTTACTGTTAGCACTGCGTGTACTGACAGTGAAATTGGTGTAGGGTGGAGGGCGGTGGCTCCATCACTTGTCCCAAACTGCTGTTAGGATTTCTCAAACTAGATTTTCAAAGACACAAGTGTGTTTAGTTAACCTGAAAGGTTTATTTGCTGGTGCAGAGGCTTTAAAAAGCCCTGTTGAAGATTGATAGCTGTTTCCCTTCAAAAACCTAAGTACGTTTGTTTTTATTTAAAAAAACACATTTATTTCCAAATTAGTTTCTTAATGCATTTAGTTTTTGCACCGTAGTTTAAGGTGGAATTGCCAGTTATTTAGGAATAATAAACACAACAGGATAATAGCGGAATTACCCTGAATTGACTTTCTGCAAACATATAATCTTAGCTTATTTTTGTTAGTAACCTTTGACTTTTGCCAGAATTAACATCCTTCTACTCTTAGTAGCAGCTTGGTTACTCGGGTGTTTTAAGAAGTAGGTTCACTCCTTTTTGCTGGCAAAAACCACTTAGTATCAAAAAAAAAATGCGTAATTTCATAATTAGATTTAGAATATGGCATTTGAATAATTTTTATGGTGGATTTCGTAAATTACTTTTGCCATACCCTGCAGAGACTAGATAATATATATTTCAGTTGAAATATAGGAAGTTCTAAAAGGTAACTTTTTTTAATGCTAAGGACTTACTCTCTCGATATTGGAAAGTTCTGATATGATTAGTACATGATATTCCAAACTGTAAAATGATTAACATTTAAAAATACGGTTTTTAAAATTAGTGTTTCTTCCATAATGCTGTCATGATTTTGTTTACTTAAATGGGTTTGTTACAGAACACATGTAATAGAGATGGACCAAGCATTTGTAATTTGGAGTAGCTTTAGGTCTAAAGACGATGGTGAATTACGTAGGTTTAAGTTGTTGGAATTAAAACTAAAAGCTTCTTTTGATAAAAGTCGTTGTAACATTTTGTGACTCTATTAATAGAAGTGGCTTTTTCTTTGCTTTCCAGGTTTTTGGGCGAGTTTTAAAGAAGTATTGCATCTTCGTTTTTTTAATTTTTGAAGTGGGAGTGTATGTTTCTGTTTAGGTCACTGCCTTCATTGTAAATCTTGAGTTTAGAAAAAACCAAACTGCATATCTGTTTTTCAGACTTAATGAAAATTTGTGCTGAGAAAGTCACTTTGAAATATTTTGGAATAAGTTTTACATGAATGATTGATCTTTTATGATAGCTTTGCTGTTTGAAGCAATTCTCCCTCTACTAGGAAGCAGCAAATCTTACTTTTAAAAACCCGTGCTTCACTTTCTTAAGCTACATTTTAGTCGAGCGATTGTGTGTGAATTCTTTTTCTGTATTCCCTTTCAGTTTTTCTTTCTCCCCGCAAATTAAGGAGCGAGAATTAACCTAATTTACGCTGCCCAGTCACACTCCAGCTCTCCCACTTGGAAGCAGTTTTTTTCTGATTGAGCCAGTGTGTTACAGTAACATCATTAGACACTATTCTAATTGAGGTGTGAGTTACTGAGGCCTCTGCTAGGGAGGTTAACCCTACAGAATCTGCAGGGTTCATTATATTTAAACTGCATATTTCGGCTTGTCTAAATTTTTGCCTATTTTGGTGAAAACATGTTGTTTTGTCGATGTTTAAACTTAGTTCATTTTGTCCCTCTCTAGTTCATGACTAACCATTTTTTTCATTTTTAATCCAGCGAATTTTTTTTAGAGTGGTTCTTTAAGCATCTTGTATTAGCCATTTCAATGCTCATTATATACGTTTGGATTTCTCTTATTTTGTTGAACTAGAAGACTGTGTAGTTACGCCCCAAAATTTTTTTTTGTCTTAAAGCCATGATGAATGGGGTGACTCTGAGGTGACCATTAATCGCGTATAAAAGTAACCTGACTAAAATGTTTTCATTGTTTTCTACAGTTAAAGGACTTAGACCAGCATAACACAGCATTTTTTTTTTTTTTTTTGAGATGGAGGCTCGCTCTGTTGTCCAGGCTGGAGTGCAGAGGCGCGATCTCCACTCACTGCAAACCCCGCCTTCCGGGTTCAAGTGATTCTCCTGCGTCAGCCTCCCGAGTAGCTGGGATTACAGGCATGTGCCACCACGCTTGGCTAATTTTTGTGTTTTTAGTAGAGACGAGGTTTCGCCATGTTGGCCAGACTGGTCTTGAACAACTGACCTCAGGTGATCCACCCGCCTTGGCCTCCCAAAGTGCTGGGATTAGAGGCGTGAGCCACTGCGCCTGTCCTATAACAGCATTTAATACAGTTTTGTAAAATTATCACATTTTGGGCTTTTTGTTCAACAGTTGATGAAGTCTCAATTGGTTTAAAATGAGAAATTCAAACAGTTCACAAATATATCTAGATATATTCATTTGAGCTACTTGTAGAATGATGCTGTTTGCATATGTCAAGCATATGCTTGATCATAAGTCAGATTTAGAATTTTTGGATTTTGTTTTCTCTTTCTAAAATGTGTAATTTTGGTAATGGGAAATTTGACTGAATTCCAGTTTCTCAGGAACAAGGTATTTTAGGTTGTGTCACCTTAACACTATTACATGGTGTAATTGGCATCCGGGAATATTTGTTTTTAACTATGAGAGTGAATGAAAACTAGGGTAGTGCTTACATATGTAAAACTAAGATGGTAGGTAGTCGGATTCTTACAATTTATAAGGTTCTCATAATCTAAGCCTTGATGAGTTGCTACTGCAAATTATATTATAGATCAGATAAGTACCAAAGACCAGTTGTAAAGAGGGTCTGTTAACATTTTAATCAGTTTAAAATTGGCGGTAACAGTAAAGACCGTTCAGCCCAAAGACTGTATTTCATTATTTATATTTCAAATGAGAATTTTTTGCAGTTTGGAAAACTTGTAAATGTGTTGAATTCATCTTTTTATTGCCTTTTTACTCCCAATGTTTAGGGCAACGGTCTTTTCTTCTCTCCTGTCTCCCTCCCTTTCTCCCTTTTTCTTTTTCTTTTTTTTTTTTCTGAGACGGAGTTTCGCTCTTGTCACCCAGGCTAGAGTGCAATGGTACGATTTCGGCTCACTGCAACCTCCACTTGCTGGGTTCAAGCGATTCCCCTGCCTCAGCCTCCCGAGTAGCTGAGATTACAGGGGTGCGCCACCATGCCAAGCTAACTTTTTTGTATTATTAGTAGAGGACGGGGTTTCACCATTTTGGGCAAGGCTAGTCTTGAACTCCTGACCTCAGGTGATCCACCCACCTCAGCCTCCCAAGGTAGCTGGGATTATAGGCATGAGCCACCACGCCTAGCCTTTTTTTCCTTTTTCTTTTCATCTTGCTCAGTGCCCCAGCCTGGAGTACAGTGCTGCAATCATAGCTCACTGCAGCCTCTACCACCCAGGCTCAAGCAATCCCACCTCAGCTGCTGCGGTAGCTGGGACTACAGGCACACACCATCACACCTGTCTAATTTTTTGAAGAATTTTTGTAGAGACGGGGTCTCTCTCTGTTGCTCAGGCTGGTCTTGAACTCTTGGGTTCAGGTGATCGTCCCACCTCGACCTCCCAAAGTGCTGGGATTACAGGCATGAGCCACCACGCCTGGCAAGTAGTTTTCAATCTTGGCTGTACTTTTAGATCCCTTGAGGAGCTTTACAAAATACTGATGCCTGAATTCTAGCCCCAGAAATCATGATTTGGTTGGTCTAGGGTGCAGCCAGGTTAGCCCTCCGCAGTGATTGAGCCATTAGGGTCCTCTGACTTTTTCTTTTGAACTGTTTCACTTGTGTTAGCTTTACATTCTTTAATACAGTGTTACACACATGTACAGTGTAGCCATCTCACACATCTAACTTAACGGGTCTTTTGAAAGTATTGCCACATTTGCTTTGCTTCTGTGTCTGTCTCTTTCTTTTCTCTCCCCCTTCCTGTCACCTATTCCTTTCTCCTCTGTTTCTTTCTTCACTTTCAGCTTATTTGAACTGTCTGGTAGTAAGTTTTAGGAAGCTGTATTTCCCATGATGAGAAGTTAGTATATCATCACTATTTTAAATAGGAAGTTGATTTTCTTTAAAAGTATATTCTCAAATGCTTACTTGTACTCCTTTTGGAGACTAATTACTTTAAGTCCCCAAGTTAGCATCTAAACTCCCTGTGGGCTTGGTCTGGTGGCTCACATCTATAATCTCAGCACTTCAGGAGGCTAAGGCAGGAGGATCACTTGAGCCCAGGATTTCAAGGCCAGCCTGGGCAACAAAGTGAGACCTCATCTCTAAAATAAATAAATAAATAAATATAACTCCCAATGCAAATTGTCTTCTTAGGGCGTTAATCTACTTGGTAAACCTTACATTTTCAAGCCCCCAATCAACTAGTCACTTAACTGGTTTCTGAGAGGCGGGTTGCATTGGGCTTTTTCTGTCAGGGCTTAATTAATACACTGTGAGACATTTGCTCAGCTAGGCCAGCTAGCTAGTACTTCTGTAGAGATCATCTAGGGCACGTTCAGCTCTCCATTTACATCACCTGAAGTAGTTCCCAAGTGCTGGGCTATGGAGTAGTTTCATCTCTGTCTCTGGAAGAGCTATTTAAAAAAATAAAAATATTTTTTCCCATCTGATTGCAACACACATGCTGCTTCAGAATGGGAATGGAGTGGAGGAGGCATGGGAATCTGTGTTATTTTTAAAAAGTGCCTCTTGATTCTGAAGGTTTTGTTTATTTTAGTATGCTTATCCTTACTGCTTTATTTATCTATTTTTTAGAGACAGGTTGCCCAGGATGGAGTGCAGTAACATCATCATAGCCCTCTGTAACCTTCAACTTCTGGGTTCAAGAGATCTTGCCTCAGCCTCTAGAGTAGCTAGGACAACAGGCATGCACCACCACGCCTGGCTGATTTTTTAAAACTGTTTTGTAGAGATGGGGGGGCGGGGGTCTTGCTTTGTTGCCCAGGCTAGCCAAATCTTATTTATGATTTAAAACTAGGAATGCTACCGAATATATATTTTTATAATAAGGTATTATTTCTGTATGTTAATATGGATGAATGTATGCTATTCAGGTCTTTTCAGGTCAAAATGTATTTCTAAATATAAGATGAATTAAGGATATTTGTCAGTGATATTCACTAGCGAATTCTAGAGCATATGTTATCAGTAGATGGCCAGTCCTTGTAAAAATTGAATAATCTAGTGAAAGGATGACCGGAAATAATATTTAATGGGGTAAGCTAAGCCAGGAATCATTGTACATAAACACATTAGGTGTGTCTTACATCATAAATATGCCTACTAAAACTAGTTGAAGGAAGAACGTGTATAGATGCTGAAATAATGAAGGGGCTGGCTAATTGTAAGGAAAAATGATACAACTTCTATATAATTAGTCTTTTTAATCAGTTGCATATACTCATGATAATTTGTAAAGTAAAGATTGTAGACTAGATCAATGCTTTGTAAAACTAACAGTACCTCAGACTTCCAGAGTGCTTTTTAAAGGTACAGCCCCACCCTTGATTCTAGTTAGTGGAGCTGGCCTAACCTGCGGGGGATTTTGATACATCTCCCTTTGAAAGAATAAGCTAGATGACTTGAAACTCTGCTTCAGTTAAAAGTTTTATGAAATGAGGCCGGGTGCGGTGACTCACGCCTGTAATCTCAGCACTTTGGGAGGCCGAGGGGGGTGCGGATTACCTGAGGTCAGGAGTTTGAGACCAGCCTGACCAACATGGTGAAACCCCGTCTCTACTAAAAATACAAAAATTCACTGGGCATGGTGGCACATGCCTGTAATCCCAGCTACTCACATGCCTGTAATCCCAGCTTCTCAGGAGGCTGAGGCAAGAGAATTGCTTGAGCCTGGGAGACAGAGGCTGCAGTGAGCTGAGATTGTGCCACTGCACTCCAGCCTAGCTGACAGAGCGAGACTGTCTCAAAAAAAAAGTTTTATGAAATGTATTTTTTAGTTATCAGTTATTAAAATTCAGTTTGGTTTCCACCATCTTTTAAAACAGTGGTTCCCAAAGTATGGTCCACAGACTCCTGGAGATCCCTAGGATCCTTATATTTAAGGGGTTCACAAAATCAAAATTATTTTCGTAATGAAACTGAGACATTATTTGCCCTTTCACTGTGAGGACATTTGTATGGGTGGTGAAGGAGCAGTGGTGGGTAAACTGCTGGCACTTTAAAATGACTCTAGGCAGTTATACCAAACATATGAGTCCTCATTGTGTTCTTTATAGTCAAACACACATAAGCATTTGAAAAAATGCCGGTTTCACTTAATAATCCCCTTGCTGCAGCAGTAAAAAGGTTTAATTTTAAAAATCTCTACCCTGGAGTATATGTCTTTTTAATATTCAGTGTGATTAAATGGGAAGTATGCATAAAGCATTTCTGCACATTGAAGTACAGTGTTCTTTTCTAGGAAAAGCACTTGTGTGATTGAGCTGCAAGCTGAACTAGCTGCTTTTTAGTGGGACACGATTTTTATTTTTATTTAACAGGATGACAGATAAGCTCAGATAGCTATTTAGATTTGAGTATTTGGCAGGTAATTCCTTGGAAATGAATAAAGTGAGCTGGCCACTTCGGGGAGAACGTTTATAGCCAGTGCTAAAATCTGATGTTTCAAGTGAAAATCAGATTTTTGGGAAACTCCTGTCACTATGAATTGCCAGTTTCTTAATACTTAAAGACTTTTCTGATGAGATGGGTGGTGATATTAAGGAATGTGATTTAAAAAAATATGTTGGGCTGGGCACGATGTTGCACACCCATATTTCTAGCACTGTGGGAGGCGGAGGTGGGAGAATTGCTTTTGGCCAAGAGTTCGAGACCCTGTTTCTACAAAAACATATAAAAATTAGGTGTAGTGGCATGTAGTTCTAGCTGCTCAGGAGGGTGAGGTGAGAAGATTGCTTCAGCCAGGGAGTTCAAGGCTGGATTAAGCTAGGATCACACCACTGCACTCCGGCCTAGGCTACAGAGCGAGACTTGGCGGGGGGGGGGGGGGGGGGGGGGGCGGGCAGTATGAGGAAGTGTGTCAACACTGGGAAGATCTGTGTAACTCATTGAACCAGTATTTTCCCAAATGACCAATTCATGTTACAAAATCGTGCATGGGTAGGCGATTCATTCAAAGTACAACATAGACAAATGGATTTTTATATACACCAGAGCCAAAAAGTTCACTGATACAGTGAATTCCACATTGCAACTAACCTTTCAGAATTGACACTTGAGTTTTGGTGTTGAATAAAAGATGAATATCCATTGTTTTCTGAGAAGGCTGTTAAAATACTCCTCTCTTCCAATTAGCTGTCCATGTGAGACACGTTTTCTTCATGTACTTTAAACAAAACAACATATCATAGCAGATTGAATGCAGAAGCAGATATGGGAATCCAGCTGTCTCCTATTAAGCTAGGTATTAAGAGAAATTTGTGAAGATGTAAAACAGTGTTACTCTGATTCCTGACTTTGTTTTAGAAAATTCTGTTTTTCATAAGATGTTTATATTAACGTAATGGGTTTATTATTTTAAATGAATTAATAAAGCAAATACCAAAAATTTTAGTAGTTTTATTTATTTATAATATGATAAATATCAATGTATATAGCCCACATAAAAGCTATTTGGTGTCTTTAATAATGAAGAGTATAAATAAACGTCCAACTTGGCCAACATGACGAAACCCTGTCTCTACTAAACATACAAAAATTAGCTGGGCATGGTGGTACATGTCTGTAATCCCAGCTACTTGGGAGGCTGAGGCATGAGAATCACTGGAACCTGGGAGGCGGAGGTTGCAGAGAGCTGAGAACATGCCTCTGCAGTCCAGCCTGGGCAACAGACTGAGACTCTGTCTCAGAAAAAGAATATGAATAAAGGGATCCTGAGATCAGAGAGTTTGACAGCTGCTGTTTTAAAGTAACTTTTTATGTATTATCGACTAAATTACTGATTGATTGAATTGTTTTTATGGTTTGTACTATATTGCTGTTATTTCTAAGGATGTTAGTCATTCAGTTTCTGTTCAGTTATCAGGGAACACGTAAGAGTCAGACTTAAGTAAAAAGGGGAATTCATTGGCTTGGTCTGGAGATAGAGCTGACCTCAGATTGCTATATCCAGGGTTTCAAGCAGCATCACCAGGACTCTTGACTTTGCTTTCTTTCTGTTTCTCAGGTAGTTTGCAGGCTAACTATCCCCAGCTTCAAGGAAGCATGAAGAGGGCCTTTTTCCGCCCCTCTGTAGTTCCATTGGAAGTGCTAGAGCTATGTCACTCACCTGCCTTGGGTTCTTTTTCATCAGAAACAACACTGTGGCCAGGAGGTGGCTCTGGTTAGTCTGGGAATTGTCCCACCTGGCCAGATGGGGAGATTCTCCTTGGAAAATCAGACTGCTGTTTTACAAATGGGGAAATACATGCTGGTACACAAAAACTGATGTCCACCTATAGTACTTTGTTATTTCTTCTTTTAACAGCCTTTAATTTATTAATCCAAAAAGGGTAATTTTTAAATAAGATCATTTAAACTGAAGGTGGCATACCAAAATGACATTTAAATTTAAGACACATGGGTGAACAAGAAGCATACATCTCGATTTGTCCTTTGTCATTCATCTTAAAAGTTAAAAAAAAAACTTTTTGTCGCTTTTATTGCTGTATAAATGTGCTCTTGGAAGTTCGCCAACTGCCCTCAGTTTGAAGAACCTCAACTTGCTGTCTAGGATTTAGTCTTTAGCTTGTGCTGCAGACAGTTGCACTAACCGTTAACACCTTTTTTTCCTGTTGGTAAACCTAAGTTTAGAGTTTCTTCCTAGTAATACATTGATATATTACCAGGCCCAGCTTTTTTCTCTTCCCCTAGTTAAATTTAAGCACTTTTGCGCCGGGCATGGTGGCTCATACCTGTAATCCAGCACTTTGGGAGGCCAAGGCGGGCAGATCATGAGGTCAGGAGATCGAGACCATCCTGGCCAACGTGGTGAAACTTGTCTCTGCTAATAATACAAAAATTAGCTGGGCGTGGTGATGCGCCCCTGTAGTCCCAGCTACTGGGGAGGCTGAGGCAGGAGAATCACTTGAACCCAGGAGGCAGAAGTGGCAGTGAGCCAAGATGGCACCACTGCACTCCAGCCTGGGCCACAGTGAAACTCTGTCTCAAAAAAAAAAAAAATTTAAGCACTTTTCTCAAATATTCCCATAGTAAGTAGTTTATTGATCACTGATCAAAACACAACTTCTAGAATATACATGTTTGACACAAGTAATACAGTTAATTCAAAAGTAAACATCTGAGAAAAAATGTCAACACTCCTTACCTAAAATACATGAATTTACATGAGAACCTCTCTCTGGCCAGTATTCAGCCTGTTTAATTTTAGAGAGTATCTTAATTAGTTTGGTTATTTGGCTTTCTAGTCCATTTATTAGTATACCTATGGTCAACCTTGCTTACAATAGCAAGGCTAGAGGAAAAACACAACAGGCAGATAACAAGAATCAGCTGTCTCTTCTTGCTAACTTTTTACCTCTCATAACTCTTGAGTGCATCTAATACCTGTATATGTTAGTGCCTTTCAGATAGGCCTAACTTCTCATCTCTTCAAACTCAAGATATCTAAAGCTGAATTTGTTACATGCCTGCTTTTAAATTTTTTAATCATTGAGTTATCTAGAAATGGGTCATCTTTTATTTGTCCCCCCTTTTTCACCCTTCATATTTCAGTTGGTTAAAGACTCCAGTCTTTTCTACCTAGAAATAGCTCACTGATTTCCCCCTCCCCTCCTTGGCCCATTGCCCATGCCCCAGTCTAGGATCTTACCGCTTTTCTGGTAATTGTTTCCTAACTGGTTTTCTATTTCCTTTTCCAAAGCTGTTCTCCAGGCTCTCACTGAAGTTTTCTAATACAAATCTAATGCTGTTTTTTCTCCTCTTTCTACCATGAACCTACTCTAGACAAAGCTCTTATCCGTCTCTGCTTTTCCTCATCATTTTCCTTCAGCCTGGCAAATTCTTATTCATATGTGGTAATCCATTAATACTATTCTACCAATATTCTGATGGCTGTCCCCTGGCACATGGTAATATTGTGCTTCTTTGTCTCCCTCATCCCTACCTTGAAATTAGGCATGGCCCAGAGTTTCTTGCATTGGCACTGTTGACATTTTAGGCTGGATAATTTATTTTGCTTGTTGTCCTGTGCATTGCAGGGTATTTAGCAGCAACCATGGCCTTTAGCCACCAGATGCCCAGTAGTATCCAGTTGTGACCATATATTGCCTCCAGATGTTGCCAAGTGTCCCCTGAGGGACAAAGTTGCCCCTGGTTGAGAACTCCTGGCATGGCCTTATGACTTTGGCCAGTCAAACATGAGCAGAAGTGGTAGCCTTTAAAAGAAGATATATGAGCTGTCCTATCCCTTCTTCTGCCATTTAAGGACATATGTAGAAATGGAGCCTTTGTCAGTCTAATTTCTGAGCGATGACAGCAGTGCCCCCAGTTGATCTGTGATGAATGTGTATTATATCCTAAGCAGAAAATAAGCTTTTGTTTTAAGCTACTGATCTTTTGGGGGTTGGTTGTCACTGCAGCATAGACTAGCCAATCCTGACTGATACGTTGTGCCAAGACCTAGGTTACCTATGAACTTTCCATGCTCCCTCATTTATAGTCCCAAATCACTTTATACCTACTTCTTTTAGCATTTATTACTTATGTAATAATATGTTTGGGTCTTCCAGATTAGTAGTTCTCAGTGGAGTAAGTACTGCTCTTTAAGGGGTGTTGTAGAAATTTGTGGATGGGTTTGGTGGATTGGTGGCCTGGGATGCCATCCTGCAATGTGAGAGACAGCGAATAATTATCTTGCATCCCACAAGACTTTCAGATGCCCCAGAAATTCATGTAGGAGGAAAATATAATTAGCCCAGAACCTAACTCTATAATATATATTCACTTTGCCAGGAGTTAAATTTCTTTTAATTCATTTTTTTCTTGCCTGCCTGTCTCCCTCCCTCCCTCCCTCCCTCCCTCCCTCCCTCCCTCCCTCTTTCTCTCTGTTTTCTTTCTTTTTCCTTCCTCCCTCCCTCCCTCCCTCCCTTACTTCAGGCTCTGTCACCCAGGCTGGAGTGCAGTGGCGTGATCTTGGCTCACTGCAACCTCTGCCTCCCAGGCTCAAGCTGTCCTCCCACCTCAGCCTTCTGAGTAGCTGGGACTATAGGCATGTGCCACCATGCCCCACTAATTTTTTGTATTTTTTGTAGAGAGGAGGTCTCACTTTGTTGCCAGGCTGGTCCTGAGCTTAAGTGATCCAACCATGTTGGCCTCTTAAAGTGCTGGGATTACAGGCATGAGCCACTGTACCCGGCCTTTGTTGTTTTGTTTTTTATTTTTGAGACCAAATCTTACTCTGTCACTTGGGCTGGAGTGCAGTGGCTCAGTCATAGCTCACCGTAGCCTTGGTCTCCTGGGCTCAAGCAGTCCTCCTGCCCCAGCCTCTTGTTAATTCATTTTCTTAGTTCAAGTTGTTTAAGAGTTCACCATTTGGGAAAATCCATGTTACTGACTGCAGTGCCATTGTGCTATTTGAGTTGCCAGTATAACACGTTTATCTTGGAAGGTCTGAATTTGTAGCTGTCATATTTGTAATGATTCTGTATATAAGTGCTAGCATCTAACTTCTTTATTATACATTCTAACTTAGTTGGCATGCCTGAGTATTTATAGGTGGAAGTACACATTATTAAGCTTTTCCTCCTTTTTGTTACAGTTAGGGCATTGTTAAATTTTCAAAATATGTTTAAGTAGTTTAGAATTTTGTTTCAGTAAAGCTAAGGTGGTGATATAAATTATTTGTTGGAAAAAAAACGGGATGTTGGTCTGAGAGAGTCCAGACCCACTTTCTTACTATGGGCTTCCTGTTTTTGTATCTGTAGTGCTTTGTATATACAGTGTTTGTTGAATTGGTCAATTTATGTTTCCCAAATTTGTTTTATGTACATTGTTGCTTCTAATTACCACAATAAATTTGTGAAGTTGTCAGGGCAGGTGTTTCCATTTTATAGATGAGAGAATTGAGAGAGATGTTAACATTCAGTCATGCTGCTAGACCTTTAATTAGAATATATAATTTTATTTATATCGATATTATGCTCTTGCTTACCATACTTCCATAATCTAGAACCATTTAATGGAGGAATACATCTCTTTATTCCTGCTAGTATTATTTTTTATATGCATAACTTTTAATTATGTTTCAGGCACTTGTGGTCATAGGAATACAATAAAGAGAGAGATGAGAAAGCTGTTTGTTTAAGAAAGCAAGGTCATTATCATTTGTATTCAAAGCAACTTGGTATTAAAACAAACTTTGAGATACCGTTAAGGCCCCAGAATAGCATAAATTTTAGAAATGATGACATTTGATGGTGAGATTGTGGTGAAATAGTTACACTTAAACATTTTGATTGCATTGTAGATTCATACACATCTTTTGGAATATAATATCAGAAAATGACTTCAAAAGTGTCTGCACTCTTCTAATTTGTTGTAAGACAATTCCACAGAATAAAAAGCTATGGTCAGTCCAGAAACACTTGCCTGGTATATGTCAGGAACTGTGCATGGTGCTGGGAATTTCTAAAATGAGAGTGTTGTTGCTGTTTTCTTGGATTTCTAATTTGTGGCAACAATGTGAGACAGATATGTAATCAAATAACTAATGTGTTAAATTGTAATTTACACATGTAATTTACAATTAAATTGTAATCGTAATTGTTAAATTGTAATTTAACGTATCTTTCCTTTTCCCTCTTTCCTGATTCCTTTCCTTTCTACTGAGTCTCACTCTGTTGCCCAGGCTGGGGTGCAGTGGCACAATCATAACTCACAGCAGCCTTCAACTCCTGAGCTCAAGCAGTCCTCCTGCCTCAGCCTCCTGAGGAGCTGGGACTACAAGCCCACACTACCATGCCTGGCGAACGTCCTACATTTTTTTAGACAGATTTTAATAGAAAATGCAGAAAAATGTGTAATGCATTTTAGGAAAAATCTTCTTGTGAAACTATTATTATTTTTTTGAGATAGGGTCTCACTGTGTCACCCAGGCTGTAGTGCAGTGGCACAGTCACAGCTCACCAAGGCCTTGACCTCCCAAGGCTCAGGTGATCTTCCAGTCTCAGCTCCCCGCGTAGCTAGGACAACAGGCGTGTGCCACCACACTCGGTTATTTTTTTTATTTTGAGTAAAGATCAGGTTTTGCCATGTTGCCCAGGCTGGTCTCAAACTCCTGGGCTCAAGCGATCCACCTGCGTCGGCCTCCCAAAGTGCTGGGATTACAGGTGTGAGCCACCATGCCTGGCCACAATTAAGCATGTTAATATTTCAACAGTAGCTTTTTTACTGAACACTATGTATCAGACACGTTACACAGAATTTTTCCTTTGAGCTTCTGTATACCCTCCTTTTAATCCAGATTCAGAGTAACTTCATTTTCTGACTACTATGAAAACTGGAATTCTAATTCAAATCTCTTGACTCCAAAATCTCCCATGCAGGTTATCTTTGGTTATTTGGAAAGTGTACCTTCAGCATGTGTATTAATGTGGGCAAGTGCTCTAAGACATATGAAAAACTGCTTCTCTGCATGGGGTTTATGAGTTGAGACAGACATTTATGTAAAAGAGATAACAACAGAGGGAGGAGCAAGTCTTCAATATCAGGTGATTGATGTACATTCTGAAGAGGCTCAAAACTACAACAGTGGCCGGGAGAATGGGAGGAGAGATAGAAAAGACTGAGGTAAAGAATCTTGTAACTGTAACGGAATGTAGGGATAGTGAAGGAAAGAGGCACGTCAGAGATCTTTTGCAGAGCTTCCCAAGGCTAGGTAGTTGAGTGGAATTGATACTTTAACAAAGGTCTTCAGAAGAGGAAGAGATTTTGGTAGAATGATGAGTTTTATTAATCTTGTGGGAGGATACTTTAAGGATTCAAGTATGCAGCAAAAGAAAATGAAAGCAAAATAAGTCTGGAATGCAACTTCAGTGAACAAATAAAATACAACCAAGCACACAAAGTACAGGCTCCAGTCCTGCTTTATCTTCTTTATTCTTAAGCTAATGGCCTTTTCCTATTCTCTGTGGGGTCTTGGGATCAGATAAGTTAGTTTTCTACCTGTTGAATGGATTCTTTATTAATCTTCAGTTTTTGTTATTTTAATTTTTTTGAAAATAATTTACCCTGCTGCTTTTACAGGTAAAATCTTTTGAGGAATTTAGTGATCTCTTTAAAGAACAGCTGTATTGAGATATAATTTCCATACCATAAAATTCACTATTTGAAAGTGTACAATTCAGTGGTTTTTACTATAGTCAGAGTTGTGCAACCATCACCATTATCAATTTTTAGGACTTTTTCATTACAACAAAGAAACACCATACCCATTAGCAGTCATTCCTCATTCCCCTTCCTCCCAGGCCCTGGCAACCACTGATTTACTTTCTGTCTCTGTGGATTTGCCTATTCTGTATATTTCATATAAATGGGATTATGTAATGTGTGACCTTTTGTCACTGACTTCTTTCACTTAGCATGTGTTTTCGAGGCTTATCCATGTTATAATTTGTTAGTACTTTATTCTTTTTTATGGTTGAATAATATTTCGTTGTATGGAATTTTATCTATGCATTCATCAGTTGATGGACATTTGAGTTGTATCCATTATGAACAACGCTGCTATGAACATTCATGTACAGGTTTGTGTGGACATGGGTTTTCATTTCCCTCAAGTAGAAGTGTGAAGAGTAGAATTGCTGGGTCATATTTACTCTGTTTAACATTTTGTATTAATACCAGACTGTTTTCCAAAGTACCTGTGCCATTTTGTAATCCCAGCAGCAAGGAGTGAGGGTCCAATTTCTCTGCTTCTTCAATACTTATTATTGTCTTTTTGATATATCCATCTCAGTAGGTATGAAGTAGCAGCTCATTGTGGTTTTGATTTTCATTTCCATAATGTCTAATGTCGAGCATCTTTCATGTGCTTATTGGCCATTGTCTTTGGAGAAGTGTCTTTTAGAATCCTTTTGTTCATTTCTAAATTGGGTTTTTTTTTTTTTTAATTGGTCTCCTTTAACAAAGGTGAGTGTTAACTGCTAGGTAGAATTTCATACCAGGCGATGGTAAATTTTTCATAAATATTAGTAATAGACTTTTAGGTTTAACTAGTGCTGATCCTCATAAGTAATCCTTTAAAAAAGTGCTGGTAAGATTTTCCTTTAGGGTGACTAGTAAAGTCAGTAAGACTTGATTGAGCATGCCACTATCATAATGAGAAGACCTAACTTTAATATTTTTGGAATGTCAAAAACAGTGACATTTTAATTAAGTAATTTTATTTTTTAAAATTATTTTTAATGGCTAATATTTTGTAAGAATTTTAAGTAATTTTCAACTCTGAGCATCAAATTTTAATTATGTGCATTGAATCTCTGACTTAACCAGAGCAATTTCATCTTTTCCCAAGTAGTCAGATCTACTTCGTAAAATGTGTTCTGATGTGTGTCTTTTTTTTTTTCTTTTTTAGGTTATCCTGAATACATGTCTAACAATTTTCCTTGCAACGTTAGCTGTTGTTTTTCACTGTTTCCAAAGGATCAAAATTGCTTCAGAAATTGGAGACATATTTGATTTAAAAGGAAAAACTTGAACAAATGGACAATATGTCTATTACGAATACACCAACAAGTAATGATGCCTGTCTGAGCATTGTGCATAGTTTGATGTGCCATAGACAAGGTGGAGAGAGTGAAACATTTGCAAAAAGAGCAATTGAAAGTTTGGTAAAGAAGCTGAAGGAGAAAAAAGATGAATTGGATTCTTTAATAACAGCTATAACTACAAATGGAGCTCATCCTAGTAAATGTGTTACCATACAGAGAACATTGGATGGGAGGCTTCAGGTTAGTCTTACAAGAGTTTTTCTATACCCTCTATGGTGGCAGATTTAAAAATTTGCTACGTTTCCTTTCAAGCTACTACAGGGTAATTTAATTTGTGCTCCATCTCTTCAGATACTGTGCATCCTGTACAAATATGCATTATGGGAATTTGTGGAAGAATATGCAAAAGATAAAATTTTAAAGTTTTTTAATGTTCTACTCAGAAAAATGTTCAATGGAGAAAATTTGGAAAATAAAAATAAAAAGCAGAAAACCCACACTTTGCAAGAACTACCTTTAGCACTTTGGTATTCATTTTTGTAGCCTGTTGTCTTCTTTTTTTTTTTTCCTAGACGGAGTCTTGCTCTGTCACCCAGGCTGGAGTACAGTGGCGCGATCTTGGCCCACTGCAACCTCCACCTGTTAGGTTCAAGGCAATCCTCCTGCCTCAGCCTCCTAAGTAGCTGGGACTACAGGCAAGTGCAACCATGCCTGGCTAATTTTTGTATTTTTAGTAGAGATGGGGTTTCACCATGTTGGTCAGGCTGGTCTCGAACCGCTGACCTCAGGTGATCCACCTGCCTCAGCCTTCCAAAATTCTGGGATTACAGGCGTGAGCCACTGTGCCCAGTCGTGTTGTTTTCTTTTTTGATATTGTATGTACATTTAAACAACCGGATTACACTTAGTCCTTTTATAGTTCAGAAATCTGATATGTTTCACTGTTAGCAAATGTTTCATTGGTCACATTTTTCAGGTAGAACTTCATGATACAGCTCCCTTGCTTAAATAAATCTTACAGAAATTTTGTCTTAGATTTTAAAGTTTTACTTCAAGACTTTACACATAGTTTCTGCAACACAGTCTTTTTGCATATTTATTTATTTTATTTTATTTTTTTGAGACATGGTCTTACTTTTGCCCAAGCTAGAGTGCAGTGGTGCAAAACATGGCTCACTGCAGCCTTGACCTACTGGGCTTATGCAGTTCTCCTGCCTTAGCCTCCTGAGTAGCTAGGACTACAGGCACATACCACCACGCCTGGGTAATTTTTTATTATTTGTGGAGACAAGGGTCTTGCCATGTTGTCCAGGCTGGTCTTGAACTCCTGGGCTCAAGCGATCCTCCTGCCTTGGCCTCCCAAAGTGATGGGATTACAGGTGTGAGCCACCATGCCCAGTCACTTTTTGCATTTTTAAAACCTGAGCACAGGCCTTGAAATTATACCAAGGTTTAAATTCTAGGTCTGATGTATGACATGGCCAAGTTAGTTATTGTGAATTTTAGTTTTCTTATTTATGAAATGGGGATTGTAATACTGACTTGGTAGGATTGTGAGGATTAAATCAGAATATATAAAAGTGTCTTGCATAATGTGACACATGAATAAATGGTCGTTTATTTTTCTAGGTGGCTGGCCGGAAAGGATTTCCTCATGTGATCTATGCCCGTCTCTGGAGGTGGCCTGATCTTCACAAAAATGAACTAAAACATGTTAAATATTGTCAGTATGCGTTTGACTTAAAATGTGATAGTGTCTGTGTGAATCCATATCACTACGAACGAGTTGTATCACCTGGAATTGGTAAGTAGACTGCTTTCATCCTAAGAAACATAAAGGGAAAAGGATCTCAATAGTGTTTCAATTTTTGTAAGTTAAATTATAAATTTGGAAGATAGCCCACAACTTTAAATAAGGTTAAAGAATCAGACATTTTTAATATACGTATTTAAATTTGAACTTAGGAACAAACTTATATTTTGACTGCTAAAACCGAGTATTGTAGTTGATATTTTGCCCATTTAGAACATTGTTTTTGAGAAATAAGATGGAAAGCATTATAAATTTGAATACTTAGTTATGTATTGTTAGATAGCGTTTATGCTACTTCTGAATTGAAATGGTTCATGAACTTTTGTAATCTTTGGTTTAAATTTACATTCTCTGTTTTTAAATGGAAAATACTTTCATTGTAATGATTAATGTTTCATTTGTTTTCCCCTTTAAACAATTAAGATCTCTCAGGATTAACACTGCAGAGTAATGGTAGGTAATCTGTTTCTTATTACTTTCTCTTTGTTTTGTCCTATCCTCTCTTGTTTTTTTGTTGACCTAGAATTAGTTTGTGTGAGCGGCAGTAACATTAACAAGAAAATAACTTACTGCTTTGGAAATGTAGATTTTGAGGTTAGGGGCATTTAAAACTGGATTTAAAACTGGATTTAAATTGGCTATTGCTCTTTGTATTTGAACTGCAATTTATGAACTAAAGTACTGTAAAAAATAGGATAGAGGAATGCACCAAAAACAAATATAAAGAATATTTTTTGAGTTAAGACCTATTTTTGAAGAAAATCTCACAGAGCCAGTTTAGATGGATGTTAAATACCCAGAATATTTGGTAATTTGGAATCACATATAACATATCCTTTAAAAATACCAGTATTCTAATTTTCGTTCATTTCAGCCTAACATTTTTATGAATGATAATGTTGAGAATGGTTTAAAATTGCACTCTTTTGTATTTTTTCAGTCTTGTTACATTTTGAGTAAATAAATCAAGGCTACTTTAAAGCATATGCCCATCACAGCTTACCTAATTGTATTTTTAAAAAGAAAAAGTGTTTTAAGGTGAGAAAATGAAATGTGAATGGGGGTGTGTGTTTTTGTTTTTTATTGTAATATTTGAGAATGGAGTTTTATTAAATCTTTAGCTCTGTTACTTAGAACTTAATAAACTAAAATTTCTGTAAGAACTAATTAATTTGCAGAGAAACTCTTATAAAGAACCACTGTCAGCCAGGCACGGTGGTTCACACCTGTAATCCCAGTACTTTGGGAGGCTTAAGCGGGGTGGATCACCTGAGGTCAGGAGTTTGACACGAGCCTGGCCAACATGGTGAAACCCTGTCTTTACTAAAAATATAAAAAATTAGCCAGGTATGGTGGCGGGTGCCTGTAATCCCAGCTACTCAGGAGGCTGAGGCAGGAGAATCGCTTGAACCCGGGAGGTGGAGGTTGCAGTGAGCTGAGATCACGCCATTGCACTCCAGCCTGGGCAACGAGCAAAACTGTCTCAAAAAAAAAAAAAAAGTTGGGGGAGGCTGGGCACGGTGGCTTACTCCTGTAATCTCAGCACTTTGGGAGGCCGAGGAGGGCGGATCACGAGGTCAGGAGATCGAGACCATCCTGGCTAACACAGTGAAACCCCGTCTCTACTAAAAATATACAAAATTAGCCGGACGTGGTGGTGGGTGCCTGTAGTCCCAGCTACTTGGGAAGCTGAGGCAGGAGAATGGTGTGAACCCGGGAGGCAGAGGTTGCAGTGAGCCGAGATAGTGGCACTGCACTCCAGCCTGGTTGACAGAGCGAGACTCTGTCTCAAAAAAAAAAAAAAAAGGAACCACTGTCATCTTAGAAAGGTGTGCTCTTGTTCAGGAGGGCAATTAGTAGTAGTTTGGCACCTTTTTTGTTTGTAGAATTTTAGAGGTGGGTCAGAAATACTAGGTGACCTTAACCAAAATTTAGGAAGAGTATGCAATTCTACTTGTTTTTTTTTTTTTTTCCACCTTTCTCCCATATCACTGGTAATGGAGGAAGACTCACTGCCTTGTGGTGCTTGTTAGTGATTAGTAGGTTTCTGACAAGTGTGGGTTTATTATTAGGAGCTGTTGTGGTGGTCTGGAAAGGGTTGCTTTAAGATTGGTGAAAACTCTGCTTCTTGGCTACGCAGACATTGATATTGTGTCACTTCTTTTTTTTCGAAAGTAAACACGTTTCATATCTTCACCATTTTCCATCCATGTTTTTGGAGAAAACATTTGTCTCAGTAGGTATTAAAGGTTGGGAGACTGCAATGATAAGTGTGTCTGAATCTCTCTATGGGGCTGTTTGTGAGGGGGTTCAAATTCTGAGTGCTCATCACACACCTCCCCTATTCTAAAATTATTGATGCACTGTTATTGATGGGATTGTACGGGTTGATAGCCTTTCTCTAGTGACTGTAGGGCTGTATTCAGCCTTGTAGATCCCCCTAGTGGTGGTTTTGTAAAGGCTGTCTTCAGTGCCTTATTTCCTCAGAAAACAACTGGTATTTCTCACAGCTCCTTCTAGATTTGGACAAAGGAATGATACAAGACCAGGTAACTAAAAGTTAAGAAAATGGGACAGTTCCTTCATTTTTGAGTTAAAGTCTTGTGGTAATCATTTCCAGCCTATCTTTTATCTTTCATGAAACCTTCTATGACCACATTGACCTGTGTATTCATTTTAACAAATATTTAATAAGCATGTATTGCCTGGTACTGTGTTAGGTTCCAGGGATGCTTAGATAATAAGGTATGTTTTGTCTACTCAAGTGAGCTTATAGTCTAGTGGAGGAGAGAAAAAGTAAATAAGAGTGATAATACCATGAGATAGGTGCTGTGTCCTGGTTGCTGGTGATGATAAAGAATACAGACCTAAGGTGGGCCCAGTGGTTTCAGCTTTTTTGTCACCTATAGAGAATATATTCTTTGACCCTCTTAGAACATTTTTTTTTTCTTTTTTGAGACGGAGTTTCGCTCTTGTTGCCCAGGCTGGAGTACAATGGTGCGATTTCGGCTCACTGCAACCTCCGCCTCCCGAGTTCAAGCGATTCTCCTGCCTCAGCCTCCTGAGTAGCTGGGATTACAGGTGCCCGCCACCATGCCCAGCATTTTTTTTTGTTTGTATTTTTAGTAGAGATGGGGTTTCACCATGTTGGCCGGCTGGTCTCGAACTCCTGACCTCAGGCAATCCACCCATCTCAGCCTCCCAAAGTGATGGGATTACAGGCATGAGCCACTGCACCCAGCCCTCTTAGAACATTTTATAATCACTATATATATGTATAACTACTCTAAAAATATGGTTAAATAATAATAGCTACACTGGGTACTCGTGTGTCAGGTCAGACTGAGCTAAATGATTTCTGAGTATTGTGTCATCATTCTCATGATACTTCTACATGGGAGGTGGGATTATTTATACTTTAACAGATGAAGGGACTGCTACCTGGAGAGGTGAAGGAACTTGCCCAAGAATAGGCAACTAGGAGGAGCCGGAGTAATGTGTGCTTGCTATTAGATATTTAAACAATGGAAAAATATTACAAAAGACTGCAAACTCCATGACAGCAGGGATATTTGTTTTGTTTATGGATACATCCCAAGTACTAGAACAGTACCTGGAACAGAAGTGCTCAAGAAATATTTTTTCAGTGAATGAATTTGTTGAATGCTAGCCCATAAAGAGAAATATTTAACAGTTTGGTATCTGTTTTTCTGGACTTTAAAAAATATATACTATATGTTTTTTTAATTTTATTTTTTTGAATAGGCAATACATGGTCCATAAATCAAAATACTATAAAAAGGTATACAGTGAAAAGAAGTGCTCCCACCCCTGCCCCCATTCCCCCCTACCTCAGGTAATCACTTTTTTTAGTTTCTGGTGTTTCCTTCCAGGGTTTCTATATGCAAAAAATACATACCTCCTTTCTTACACAAAACGTATACTATGCATACTATTTCTGGACCTTGGTTTTTTACTTACAGTATATGATTTTTTAAACATGCATATGATCATAGTGTACAATAGTGCTTTGTAACTTGCTTTGGTTCTCTTGGCAAAAATATATTGCAGACTTCTATCCTTGTTGATACCTTTAGTTTTACCTGAGAAACATTTATTATGGATTATCTGGGGTTAAAGAGATCTGTAGACCAGTAGAAGTTTCGAACTTACATCTGGGAAGTTTAGCCAGCATATTTAGGGCAAGAAAGATTTATGGGTCATAACTGTTTAAAAGCAGAATACAGTTGGTACATAAAGATGTTATGATTGCTGATTAAACTGAAGAGTCATCTGAAAAGCAAAAGCAGTGAGTACCAAGTTGACCAGTTGTATCCTCAAATCAGCTAGCAAAACCAGTAAGTCGGTAAAAAGATCCCAGTCATTATAACAACAAAAAACCCTACAATGTCCAGGAATTAATTAGAGATGTCAGGATTTATATGAAGAAAATCATTGAACTTTGTTGAAGGGTGTAATATAAGGCTGAATAAGTGTAGACATACCAATTTTATGCCCCAAACAATTTTTTTCTTTTTATTATTTTTATAATTTGGCCAATGTTAATGATGAGTGGTTGTGTTCAGTTTTTTTTATTGATACATAATTTGTTAAGCATCCTTTTGATTATCTTTTTGTTTCCATAAAATTTCTAAAGAGGAACTTTGGAATGGGATTTATAGGTCTTCAGAATATCATCTTCATGACTTTTGATGCATGAACATACTTCTTAAGAGGTTTTTAAGAGGTTGTACATAGAAACTTGCACAATGGATGATTATTACTGCCTTGAACTAGTCTCAATTTAATAAAAAGTACCCATGTAACTTAACTGATATTTACATGTAGTAGATTTTTTTCAAAGGTTGACATAGGGAAAGATAAGGGAAATGATATGCTGGTTCTTAATGAAAAAGGGAATGTCTTTTTGTGGTCTACTAATTGACTGCTTTAAGAAGAGAACCTACTATTCAGTGGATTGTTAAGTTCTGGAGTAGTGTTAGTTTAGAAGCAATAAAGGATTGGTTGCTAAAGATAAAAAGCAAACCTTAAAACAATAACCTAAAAACAAATGGGAAGGTTCTGGGCAGAGAATTAACATTGTTAATGCAGTTCAGTTTCAGTTTTCTTTTTTTCATACAGCAGAGCTAACTATTTCCTGGTTGGTTAATGGAAAGATGTTATGCTGTATCAGCTGGAATCTAGCTTTGCTTATGAAGGTGTAATCACATAGGTGACAGATGTTGATTACAGACAGAGCTGAGTTTTCTCACACCATATATTAATCAAATACTCTTATTTGGGTTGGGTTTCTAGAGGGAAATTTCAGTTTGACTTTTCATTTAGAATTTTTCCGTTTGGTTCTAAATCTATAGGGGACATTACATTCAGTACACTTCATTTTTAAAGAATATGTTCCTTAACAATAATTCTAGATCCTGGGATTGGATATCTATCAGATCCCACTCATATCTCCACAGTGTGAAATTAACAAAAAGATATAGTTAAATACTCAGTCTCGATTTAGACCGAATAATTGTTTTTCTCAGCTGGACACATTTTCCAGCCAATCGGTTTTTGCCTGCCTTATGTATTTAGGTGATTATTCTTCTAGGTTTATCAAGAAACTGAGGAGTACCTTTTTAGGATTGTTGCTGGAGGCTGTTGAAACATAGACTAGCTTCAAATTTGAGAGTCAGATTGATTGATAAAATATATCTCATGCTGTTACCGCTGAATAAATGACTTTTGCTGGTAAAGTAGTATGCTTTTAAAATAATATGAAAAAATTCTGAATTAAGGTTAGTAATTTACACTGTAATTGATTTTAGATGTTATTATATTACTTGCTAATAAGATTTTTTTTTTCTGGGAATAGAAGCTTATAAAAATTTAAAATATGTTTAATTTTCTATATAGCTCCATCAAGTATGATGGTGAAGGATGAATATGTGCATGACTTTGAGGGACAGCCATCGTTGTCCACTGAAGGACATTCAATTCAAACCATCCAGCATCCACCAAGTAATCGTGCGTCGACAGAGACATACAGCACCCCAGCTCTGTTAGCCCCATCTGAGTCTAATGCTACCAGCACTGCCAACTTTCCCAACATTCCTGTGGCTTCCACAAGTGAGTTCTAGAATCAGATGTAGTCAGCAAGTTGAGTTTTCCTAATCATTGCTTATTTATGTGTAGTCACTTGGGGGGAAACTCCAAGTAAGTAAACATTAAAAGTAACTGTAGTATCTTTCATAGGTAAACAGGTATTAAACAGGTATGCACAATCACTTGGAATGTAAGTAATGGCTTTGATTATAATATTGATTTAAATTAATGATCTGATTTGTACTTTACTATTACATGTAGAAGTAAGTAGCCTCTTAAGCTCCCAGATATATTTTGGAGAAATATTTAAATAATTAACAAGCAGTTTTGATCCAAGATGTTTATGAAGGTCTGTGTTAATGGAATTGCAACCTTTCTTTTAATGCAGTGTTCTTATTTTGGTTTTTCTGGGACAATATTACCTTATAGTAGTTGTCTGATTTTCTCACTGTGCAAAGGGATCTTGACAAATTTGTTATATATTGCTCAAGATAGACATTAAGTAATTAAGTCAATTTTGATATAAGCTAACTTCTATATCTCTTTTTAAAATATATGTGTAATTAAAAAAAAAAAGTCTGTTTCAGAAAGATCCTTCTTTTCTGCCATGTCATAGGAGGCAGAGGGGCTGCTAGGTTCAGGTTTTTGGGGGCATGATCATATGACCTGGTTCTGTTACTTATTTTCACAGTAACCAAAGGTTTGATAGTTTGCTGCTTGGCAAATGAAGTAGCTTTTTTTTCTTTTTTTTTTTTTTCAATTAATCATAGAGCATTGTCTTGGCATGTGTATGGTGTTAGTTGCATGCAGTTGCTAAAGGAATTTATGTAAACCCACATCAGAATAGATTTTTGACAGCTCTGGGCTAATACTGTGTTAGTTGCTACCGAAAGTACCATTATTCTATTTGCTTTACTATCAGATTCGATTCAACATAGAAATTTTGATCTTTGGAATAAATGGGGGACTGATTTCTGTAATTGTGAGTTTTCAAGTGAAGTATACCAGAATTTTCCCTCTTTAATTCATTACACCACTTCAAAGCAATATGTATTTGGTTTGCTATCTAAGAGATGACAGTCTCACTATAGGCAGCATATTCTAAATGGGTCATATAGGTTAAGCACTTGAGAACCCAGATCCTTAATCACTTGGTGCTTCTATTATCTGTCTACTTTTTATTTACCAAATTAGGAATATGGTTGACAAACAGTGGGTAGTGATAGAAAATAAAAGAAGGTACATTATAGCCACTTGAATGTAGATTAGTGCTAGAGCACAGCTACCTACTTCTGTTTATATTATCTGGAGATTGAATTTCTGTGCCTTTGTCAATGCTTACTAAAGTGACTTCATTTTGACTGTGTTGTTTCCTGAGGTTGAATCCTATTCAAAGATTAGAAAAAGTGATAGAAATGAAATGCAGCTAATTTTATCCTGGTATTTATTGGGTAGATTTTAATAATCGAATACTATAAATACTGTAAGTTTTAGAACTTGTGTCAAAATGTTCCCTTATGTGGTGGCATGCGCCTGTAGTCCCAGCGGCTCCGGGGGCTGAGGCAGGAGAAATGGCGTGAACCCAGGAGGCGGAGCTTGCAGTGAGCAGAGAGCGAGTCACTGCACTCCAGCCTGGGTGACACAGCGAGACTCCATCTCCGAAAAAAAAAAAAAAAGAGGGTTCCCTTAGGTCTCAAAAAGTATATTGATAAAAAAGAAAAGAAGTTGAACTAAAATAGAAGATTTGAAAGGCTATTTTACATGAGCTGATTTAGTCGTATTGTTTAACTTTATTTTATGTACTTAGAATTGTATAAGGGAAGTATTCAGTATGGATAACTACAGTGAGTCACTTTACAATTTATGTTCTTTTGACACCTGAATATTTTAAGAATTTCCTTTTAAATACCTGTAAATTAAAATAATTTATCCTGTGTAGTTAATGACAATTTTTGTAAGTTAGCTAAGAGTATTGCCTGTAGAATTGTTAAAAATATGAACAAAACCATAATTAACCTTTGAAGATAACTTGCAGAATCTGGGGGATGAGTAGGAAGGGAGGTTGCTAAAATGTCATTTTTACAGATAAATAATTTGGGGAGTATTGAAATATTCTCTTTAGCTTTTGGTTTTGTAATTCTTAGCTTTAAGGAAATGTGATATGTAAAGAAAAGAAAAATATTCCTTTTCTTTGATACTTTGAGCAATGGTGACATGTTACTCTCTTCCATCTGATTATACTCCCATTTAGAAAAGAATGAGGTGATGCCAATTATAAATAATTATAACTTTAGTGCTTTCCAAATTGGATTAACAGTCGAGTTAATTAATGCTCTTTAAGAAACCAAATTTCCACTTTAAAAAAAAAGCCTTAAAAATGTAGGACAGTAAGCAATATCATAGGATGGTTTTTGAATAGTATAGAAGCCAAGAGAAGCTTGATTCTCTTGGTATATTACATACAGAGAGGGCAACTAATTTCTTGTACATCTGGGAATATGATGGTGTTCTTGAAAAGAAATGATTCTTGGTTTATAAAAGCTCTTGAAAAAATTTGAAAGTAGACTGATAGTTTTTTTGTTTGTTTTTAACCAGTAAATGGTATATTGATTGGACAGCAGAGCTAGATCTTTTTAACTTCCTCATCTTCACTATCACATCCTATTTAAAATAATTTTCTGCTCTGCTTTTCTCTGTCAAACCCTAGCATTCTGCCATTACTAGTACCAGTGCTGATAATGATTAATTTTTCAGTTTTCAACATTTTCTTGAGCCTGGATTTTTGGGGTCCTAATCAGAAAGGTCCAGAGAGAGAGGTGGATGGAGTGGCCAGCATGAACTGACATACCTCTGAAGAAGTTAATATGATAGGCCAGACGTACAGTGGTGTTTTGCTGGCATTTGAAATATGTTTGTGAAGAAATAAGCCACTACAATTAGTTAGACATTACCTAAAATGGAATAATTTTGAGCTTCCTCAAGTTAAAGTTTGCCTTTATAGATGACTGTAGGTTTTTTACCTGATAGGCCATGGGTGAGTTACACTTTTTGCCCATCTTTATAGTTGTGCATTATCAGATAAAATTGGTCCTTCATTTAGTATATGAAATCATAAGATGACATCTATGAATGTACCATGTTAATGTCTTCTTGTTCCTCTAGGTCAGCCTGCCAGTATACTGGGGGGCAGCCATAGTGAAGGACTGTTGCAGATAGCATCAGGGCCTCAGCCAGGACAGCAGCAGAATGGATTTACTGGTCAGCCAGCTACTTACCATCATAGTATGTACATACTTTAAAAAATCTTTTAAATAGTTGAGAAAAAAGTAGGCAGCCTTTATAAAAGCAAATTAACCCATGTGGGCCTTAATTTTTAGACAGCACTACCACCTGGACTGGAAGTAGGACTGCACCATACACACCTAATTTGCCTCACCACCAAAACGGCCATCTTCAGCACCACCCGCCTATGCCGCCCCATCCCGGACATTACTGTAAGCTCTTGTTTTTGTTGTAAGGGCTATTTTTTTTTTTTTTTGGTAGGGCTTTGTTTTCTATTTTTTAAAAATGTTTTTACATCTTTTATTCATCCTGTGATTTTGTTTCATTAAATAGTGCTTTTCAGTATTTTTTGTAAACAGTATTATTTTTCATAGTTATCCTACCTTTTTATTTTAGAGGAGTGATGTTTGCTAAATACATTTATTTCTCTGTTGCTAATGTTTCATTAACATCACATTGATTTCCATTCGTTTGTTTGCTTTGTATATGTTCTTAGATCTCATCTGTGTCTTGTATATCCACGCATAATGGATTAAAACCCTTTGAGTGCTAAGTTCTCAAGGTTTCCCTCAGCGTAGTATTCAGTGTACTTTGGATAATGTTGAATCTATAGATAACTCTGTGCTGGCATGATTGGGAGGAATGCCCTATAGATAACATGTAGTTTCAGGTAGAATAGGAGCATTGTTCATATGGCTTAGTAAAATCGAGAGTATAACTCTTATATACATTAAATCCCTTTCTTCTCATTATAATATTAATAGTACCAAAGAAAACTTAGAAAATATAGAAAAGTATAAATAAGAAAAGCAAAATTACCCTGAATCCTGCTACTCAAAAACAGCCACTTCTAATATTTTGTTATTTTCCTTCCAGTCATATAAACAGGTATATGTAAATTGACAGGGGCTCCTACTCTATGTGTATTATATATATCTTGCTTCTTTTCAGTTATGTTACTATTTTTTCCATTTCTTTAGAGAATGTAATTTTTAATGGCTGGCTAGGCCGTCATAGTGTTGAAGGGTGCTGGGTTTGGACCTTTAACAGACTGTGTGACCATTGACAAGTTATTTCACCTCATTAAGCCTCAAGAGTAATAATAGTAGTATCTACCTCAAGGGGTGCTTGTAAGAAGTAAACGTAATAATTTATGTGAGGTGTTTAGCACAGTGTTTTAACACATTACCAGTTTTCAATTATGTTAGCTATGATTCCATTAAATAAACATCCTTAATTAACATAAGCACTTGTTTTTAGAATAGACCTAACAGTTTATTATTATACATTGCATTATAAATTGTACTGTATTGAATGTTACATGAATAATTCATTTATGAGCTGTATTAAATGTTGGATATAAAATTATGTGTAAATTGTATAATAATAGCACTTGGCAGATAGCACTAAAATGTTAGTTATTAAATATCCACAAAAGTATTAATAGTTTAAGACTATTTGCTTATTGTAAACTTTTAAGTTCTTAGACATTGCATAAGCTTGTTTTAAACAATTCCTAACCTATAATAGTTATATTTAAGTAAGATTTACTGAAAGTTTTAGCATTAGACAACTTTTAATAAGTGAAAATGGAATTTTTGTTGTCTTTTCTTTAGGGCCTGTTCACAATGAGCTTGCATTCCAGCCTCCCATTTCCAATCATCCTGGTAAGTGTATTGCAAAATTGATTTCCTGTATTTAGATTGATTTAGTGGTGATTGAAACGCACAAACACAGGCTTTAATGGACTTATGGGGTCACTTAACTTCTCAGATAAGTACAATACTCATCATGACATGAGTTAATCAACAGTTTGAGTAGTCAATATAGTCACACGTAGACTGTCTATATTTTATTCAGATTAACTGTCCCCAGAAGAAAAGAACTATCTTTTCAGCTAAAATGAGAATTACAGAAATGCTGGCTTCAGCATTGAATACATAAATATGCAGCAGAATAAAACTAGGTTTCCAAATAGAACAGCTGTAAAACTATAGCTTAAAAAGCCAGGAAAGAATCTTAAGTACATGCCGAAAAGAAAAATAATTCACTCTATTCAGGATCTCTGGTTAACTGGAATTTAGAAACTATTTGATTAAATTGTATGCAAAAGAGTAAATAGCTAAGTAGCTTTCTTCAGTTCAAAGTTTGTGTATAATTTTTGAAACTATAGAGGTAATAAAACAGAAAACACTTGAAAATAAAATACTGAAAGTCCCTTGTAACACAAACATAGATTTTGAATTTTTTTCTCATCCCTTCGTATCTGTTTTTCTTAGCATAAAAAGATGCAAATATATTACTTCAACTAATCACCTTAATTTTTTGGAAACTATAAACTCAATTTTCCTCCTAATTAAAAGAAAATTATGAAGAATTATATTTTTATTTTTACTTGTTTATTTTTGAGACAGGGCCTGGCTCTGTTGCCCAAACTGGAGTGCAGTGGCATGATCTCAGCTTACTACAGCCTTGACCTCCTGGTCTCAAGCGATCCTCTTGCCTCAGCTTCTAGAGTAGCTGGGACTATAGGCAGGGGCCACCATGCCTGGCTAATGTTTGTATTTTAGTAGATACAGGGTCTCACCATGTTGCCCAGGCTGGTCTCGAACTCCTGGGCTAAAGCAATCCTCCTGCTAATAGTTTTATTTATTTATTTATTTTTTAATTTTTTTCTGAGATGGGATCTCACTATGTTGTCCAGGCTGGTTTCGAACTCCTAGCCTCAAGTGATCCTCCTGCCTTAGCCTCCCAAAGTGCTGGGATTATAGACGTGAGCCACCACACCAAGCTTGAAAAATTAAAAAAATATATTTTTAAATGATTTTATTTTTGATCTTTGTGAGTACATAGGAGATGTATATATTTATGGGGCACATGAGATGTTTTGATACAGGCATGTAATGCATGATAATCACATCATGGAAGATGGGGTATACATCCCCTCAAGCATTTATCTTTTGTGTTACAATCTATACTCTGTTAGTTATTTTAAACTGTACAATTAAATTATTGGCTACAGTCACCCTGTTGTGCTGTAAAATATTAGACCTTATTCATTCTAACTACTTTTTGTACTATTAACCATCCTCACCTTCCCCCAATCCCCCACTACCTTTCCCAGCCTCTGGTAACCATCCTTCTACTCTCTGTCTCTATGGGTTCAATTGTTTTGATTTTTAGATCCCACAAATAAGAACATGTGATGTTTGTCTTTCTTTGCCTGGGTTCTTTCACTTAACATAATACCTCCAGTTCTATCCATGTTGTCGCAAGTGACTGAATCGCATTTTTTTTATGGCTGAATAGTACTCCACTGTGTATAAGTCAAGCATAAAGAATTTTAGGCATACCGGAATAATACAGGAAGTTCCCCCATTGTACTCATTCCTCAGTTTCAGCCATTATCAAGTAATGACCAATCTTGTTTCATTCATACTCACTCTTTCTTCATTCTATATTATTTTGAAGCAAATCCTATATTAGTTTTATATGTAAATATCTTAGTATATATTTCCAGTAAAGGTTTTTAAAACATAAACACAGCGCCCATAATGATTAATTCAAAGGGTAACATACAATTCTTAAATAGGTCTACATAATTTTCTTTGTGTAAATGTTCTGTTATTGATTATGTTGGTTTAATTTTTCTTCTAGCTGTTTAAAAAAATAGAAAGGAACATCTTTGTGTTTATAACTTTTCTCATATTTTAGTTTAAGAAATTTATAGAATTTCTAGATCAAAAGGCCATATTACAGTGACACCAGAGTGTGAGAACCAGAGTTACTGTGCTGGCTAGCAGTAGATGTCATAGTTTAATAAACTTTTTGCTGATTTAAGAGGCAAATACTTGTTCTGGTTAGGAAAAAGGTGATGTTAGTGGGGCAGAAGCATTCTTTTAACGATATATATTTATTATCTTCTGTAACAGATTTTCTGTGTTATATTGTGTGTTGTGATTTTAAACATTTTTGTAGGTCAAGGGGTCTAGCCTTTTCATAAACTTTTTTTTTTTTTGAGAAATGTAATATACAGAAAAGTACGTAACACAAGTAAGTATATAGTCTAACATCACTAAAACCAGTACTCATGTAACCACAGATTGAGAACTAAAACATTATGGCATCCCAGAAACCCTCCTACCCCATGAATTTTGTCTCTGTCAAAACCTTCTCTTTCCTTCTCCCCAGAGGTAGCTACTGTCCTGCTTTTTATGGATATCACTTTTTTTTTGCTCTTTTATTTATTTTTTAAATTTTTATTTATGTATTTTGAGATGAACTCTTGTTCTGTCGCCCAGGCTAGAGTGCAGTCACGCAATTCGGCTCACTGCAACCTCCACCTCCAGGTTCAAGACATTCTCCTGCCTCAGCCTCCCGAGTAGCTGGGATTATAGGCACCCGCCACCATGCCTGGCTAATTTTTGTATTGTTAGTAGAGGTAGGGTTTCACCATGTTATCCAGGCTGGTCTTGAACTCTTGGCCTCAAGTGATCTCTGCCCCATCGGCTCCCAAAATGCTGGGATTACAGGCGTGAGCCCCAACGCCTGGCCCTTTTAAAGTGATGAATACATCCCTAAACAGTCTAGTAATCTGGCTTTACTTGTTTGTTTGCTGTTTTTTTTTTTTTTTTTGAGACGGAGTCTCGCTCTGTCACCCAGGCTGGAGTGCAGTGGCGCGACTTGGCTCACTGCAACCTCTGCCTCCCGGGTTCACACCATTCTCCTGCCTCAGCCTCCCAAGTAGCTGGGACTATAGGCGCCCACCACCACGCCCGGCTAATTTTTGTATTTTTAGTGGAGACGGGGTTTCACTATGTTGGTCAGGCTGGTCTCGTACTCCTGACCTCTTGATCTGCCCGCCTCGGCCTCCCAAAGTGCTGGGATTACAGGCGTGATCTACCGTGCCTGGCCCTCATTTTCTTTTTACCTAGCTTTATAAATACTTGTTTAAAACAATTTAACATTTGGACTGATTGTGTAAAGACCACTTTTAAGTGTTGTTACTGTTTTTTGTTGTGTTTTTTTTGGCCGCCAAAACATTGGGTAATTGTTGTCTTAGACAATCTCTGTAGTTTTGGTTTAACCAGTGTACCTATCAGTTGTTTGCTGAAGCTTCTTGTCCATAGCATAATGTGATACCTTCACATTACATTTTCTATAGACAATATTTTTTTTTTTTTTTTTTTTAAATTTCTGAGACGGGGTCTCACTCTGTGGCCTGGGCTGGAGTGCAGTGGCACTCTCATGGCTCACTGCAGCCCTGACCTCCCAGACT
Organism: Gorilla gorilla gorilla; assembly: GCF_029281585.2. NCBI lineage: Eukaryota > Metazoa > Chordata > Mammalia > Primates > Hominidae > Gorilla > Gorilla gorilla. The sequence continues at coordinate 80,353,419 of NC_073241.2, forward strand.
TAGGTGATTCTCCCATCTCAGCCTCCCGCGTAGCTGGGACTACAGATGGACACAACCACGCCCAGCCAATTTTTCTATTTTTCGTAGAGACACGGTTTCACCATGTTGCCCAGGCTGGCCTTGACCTCCTGGGCTCAAGTGATCTGCCCATCTTGGCCTCCCAAAGTGCTCGGGCTCAAGTGATCTGCCCATCTTGGCCTCCCAAAGTGCTGGGATTATAGGCATGAGCCACCATGCCCGGCTGAAAATAATTTCATAAATACTTCAAAACTGGCTTTTTAAGAAGACACTCAGTGAAGACACTTGGTGTATCACTGGTTTTTATGTTCTAAGCATAATGAAATATATTTAAACAAATATTTATCTTTGTGACAAGTTCATTAGAGTGACATGGCAAAACATTTGAGTTTTTAAGTTTTTGAATTATTCAATCTTCATGTGATCTGTTTTGATAACTCCTCATTGCATTGGAAAGTATTTTATTGCTAGGCAGCATTTTGAAAAGTAATTAGGGTACATAGCTTTTACAAGTTGTTTTCTTTTAAAAAATTTTAAGCATCAATCATACTTCATTTTAGGTTATTTTTTTTTTTTCCGTAAGATCTGGGTTTCTTTTTTGTCTTTCTAAGTAACTTTGTTGAAAGTAAGATTGTTGAAAGTTTTATTGCTTCACATTCTAGTTTAAAGTTCATAAACAGCTTATTGAGATACAGATAAATCTTTCTTTTAAATATGTCGAACCTATTTCCACCCTAGGGTCTTTGCTTTTGCTTCCTCTTTGAAATCTGTTCAGTCTTCACATAGATAAAATGTTATTCAGGTCCCATCTTTTCAGATGGGATGTCCCCTACCATCCAGTCTGAAGTGTTCTTCCCAATCATCTGCTGTTCCATGCCCTGTTTTACTTTCTTCACAGTGTTCATTGTTATCTGAGTTATTTCATTTGTTTGCTTATTTGTCTGCCCCTGCACCTCTGTGAGAACAGGGACTGTAGCTGTTTTGTTTTCTACTGTGTATGCAGTGCCCAGAAAGATCCCTAGATACTTTGTAGATATCTGTTAAATGAGTTAAAACAGGAAAGCCAAATAATTTTTATGTATTTGGGCTTGATGTAATAATTGTTGTTTACAAATAAAAATTAGAAATACTTGATGAGTTGTCTTTGTAAACCAGAGTAGCACCTCTTTTTTCCCAGTGATTCAAAATTATATATTATTGTTCAAATGAGTACACTAAATACATCTCCAAAGTTAAAATTGTGGTAGTTAACATGACCTGACTTCACTAAAAATACCTTTTGCTATGGCATAGGTGGGACAAATGACCTTCTACCCAAGAGACAGTTGAGAATCTGTGTGTACAACAACTGTGTGATTAGAGTATAATTAACCTTAACTCAGGGATGGGATAGCTGACTTGCTTATGCACTTTCTCTCAATTAGGGAATCTATAAAAATATGTCATGAGTCGATGTTATTCAAGGACAGTTCCCTGGAATACATCTTAGGGTCAGTGTGTTTTTAAAAAATAAAAGTTGAGACTACATAGAGAATATGTATAGTCAAATGAAACATCATGGTAAAATAATTTATTTTAGATTCTGATTATTTCTGTTCTTTAAATTCTCAGTTGACCTGGTCCTTTGAGGTAAGAACCAAATTCCAGATTTTAAAAAATGACTTTTAGAACTTGAGGATAAGTGGTAATGGGAAATTAAAAAAAAAACAAATTAGTGTTTTAAGAACAGTGCTAGGTACTGAGCTAGAAAATAGAAGACATGGAAATTCCTACCTTTTAATGCATTATGTTATTTTAATCCAGTTGTTTTGGGTGCATTACATTTCCATCTCCCCTCCCTTCACCCTTTCTTTTAGGAAAAACTGTGTTGTGGAGTGCAAGTGAAAGCCTTATATCTTTCTCTCATGGGAGGATGTTCTTTCCCATTTATTTCCTATAGCTCCTGAGTATTGGTGTTCCATTGCTTACTTTGAAATGGATGTTCAGGTAGGAGAGACATTTAAGGTTCCTTCAAGCTGCCCTATTGTTACTGTTGATGGATACGTGGACCCTTCTGGAGGAGATCGCTTTTGTTTGGGTCAACTCTCCAATGTCCACAGGACAGAAGCCATTGAGAGAGCAAGGTATTGATTGTATAGTCAGATAGTTACTTTAAAAAATTGAGCATAGTACATTGTCTTTTATTCAAGGTTATGTTTTCCCATGTACATTATATGTGTTCTTAAATATAAATAAAGGAATAAAGGTCATGTTGAAAACTCAGAATTTGTAAGCACTCCATCTTAATTGTCGATGTTTTTGTTGTTTAACATATAATGATAAAAGATAGCCTTTTTTATGTTAGTAGGTTTCTATGTTTTGAATAGTAAGTATACCTTTTGGAATTCAGTTTGAAAATTTTATTTTCTGTGATCATACATTTCTACAAATTACTGAAAGGAAGTAATATTAAATGAGAACATGTTTCTGAAAGTTTTACTTATAATGTTAAAAAAATTGGTAATAAAAGGGAAATGGTTAAGTAAATTATGATAAATTTTTCGTTTTTTATACAGTCATTAAAATGTTTAAAAGTTTATATAATGAGGCTGGGTGCGGTGGCTCACACCTATAATCCCAGCACTTTGGGAGGCGGAGTCGGGCAGATCACTTGAGGTCAGGAGTTCGAGACCAGCCTGGCCAACATGGTGAAACCCTGTCTCTGCCAAAAATTAGCCATATGTGGTGGTGTCCACATGTAATCCCAGCTACTCAGGAGGCTGAGACAGGAGAATTGCTTGAACCCAGGAGGTGGAGGTTGCAGTGAGCTGAGATCGTGCCACTGCACCCCAGCCTGGGCGACAGAGCGAGACTCCGTTTCAAAAAAAAAAAAAAAAGTTTATATAATGAAATGGAAATGCTTACAGTGAAATATTACAGGAACATTCCATTTTAGCTACTGTATGATCTCGGCTTTTAAGGATGTGTGTGCTAAAGAACATAATCTTGGCTCTATCACTTGCTGTCATGTGACTTTGGCAAATTACCTAACCTCTAAGCCAGTTCTGCCTAATAGAATTTTCTGTGATGAAGAAAATGATTTATATTTGAACTGTCCAGTTCGGTAGCCACTAGCCACATGTAGCTATTGAGCACTTAAATTATAGCTCACATGATTGACTAATCGGATTTCTAATTAGTTTTAATTTAATTTAAATAGTCACATGTGGCTAGTGGCTATCAATTTGGACAGTATGCCTTAGTTTCCTTATCTAAAAAAATGAGAATAATAGTACTTATTGAGTTGTAAGGGTTTAATGAGAATTCATACTACACGCTCCTGACACATAGTAAGTGTTGTAAATATGTGCATCATTATTAGATATGAACAGGAAAAGAAAAAAGGAAATATACAAAAATGTTAATAGCTATCTTTTGGTTTTGTGTGATCTTTAATTTTTCAATATTAAGCATGCTATACAATCTGAACTAAAATTTAATTTAAAATACTTACCAAGATAAAATGTAATTTCTTTTTTCTTCCTAAGGTTGCACATAGGCAAAGGTGTGCAGTTGGAATGTAAAGGTGAAGGTGATGTTTGGGTCAGGTGCCTTAGTGACCATGCGGTCTTTGTACAGAGTTACTACTTAGATAGAGAAGCTGGGCGTGCACCTGGAGATGCTGTTCATAAGATCTACCCAAGTGCATATATAAAGGTTAGTTACAATTTTATTTGAATATTTTAGACTTAAAGCTCTATTTGTTGTCAAAAGAATTGAAATCTGGGTGGAAGGAATGGAAAAATGTTTTATATATTAAATAATAAATTGTGTTTAAGTATAAAAAACACATTTTCTGAGGGCATTTGTTGACATTATCAGTAATCTAGTTTTATGGTTGCCAATTTGTTACGTTTTGTTTTTTATTTTATTTATTTATTTATTTATTTTTGAGACAGAGTCTTGCTCTCGTCGCCCAGGCTGGAGTGCAGTGGCGTGATCTCGGCTCACTGCAACCTGCGCCTCCCAGGTTCAAGCAATTCTTGTGTCTCAGCATCCCAAGTAGCTGGGATTACAGGCACATGCTACTGTGCCTGGCAATTTTTTGTATTTTTAGTAGAGACGGGGTTTCACCATGTTGGCCAGGCTGGTCTCGAACTCCTGACCTTAAGTGATCCGCCCAACCTGGCCTCCCAAAGTGCTGGGATTACAGGTGTGAGCCACTGTGCCAGGCCTGTTACATGTTTTAGAGTAATACAAAGGCTCTTGAAAATACTGAGTGAAGCCTCCAAAGTTGTATTCCTGTAACTTGAAATTTGTAAGAATCAGACTCTGGACTTTCATCTTAGCCAATCTTCAGGATTTTATGGAAGGGAATTCTAAAATTAATAGCTTTTCAAATTAAGAACCTGATAAGCCTGAAATATTTTTCACTAGTTATATATTCAACCTATTTGAATTTTACTTTATAATATAACCTGTTTTTGAAAGAGAAAGACAGTCGTAATTAGATAGCCTAAATATATTTTTAATTTTGCGTCATCCTCAACATTTTCATTGTCAGTGATTGTAAATTGGTGGAATTAACTGTATCTCATAACTTATTACCAGGAAGTTGCTTAGGATAAAAATAATGTAGCCCCATAGCATCCATAAAAATGGAATTGCCTGATTACCTCACAACAGCAAACCCAGTTTCTCATTTCCAGTTATAGTTCAGTTAAAGAATGTTGGAATTTTTTTATATGACACTTTTAAACATACCAATTATAGCGAAAATAATAAACCACATGTACCTGTCATCCAGCTGCAACAATTATCAGCACTTTACCAATCTTTAATGTGTTTCTCCCCCAACTTTTTTTTCCCTGGAGTCGTTGAAAGCCAATTCCAAACAGCATAGTCACTCATAAAATATTTCTGTGTGAGTAACTCATAAAATACTCCTGTGTAACTCACAAATCTATACAGACTTCTGAAAAACATAATCACGGTGCTATTTATTACACTTAATAAATTAGCATCAATTCCCTGTTAAAATTTTATAACAATAGAGCATCAGTTAAAGTTTTAGTCTGTTAGAACAATAGAATAAAACAATAAAGTATTATATTTATTGATAGGATATCCATGTGTATAGAAAAGTTACTTATTAAACAATACATAAGGCCTGATTTAGTGGCTCATGCCTGTAATCTTAGCACTTTTGGAGGCCAAGGTTGGAGGATTGCTTGAGGCCAGGAGTTCAAGACCAACGTAAGCCACAAAGTGATACCCCCCCATCTCTACAAAAAAATTAAAAAATTAGCTGGGTGTGGTGGTGCATGCCTGTAGTTTTAGCTACTTGGGAGGCTGAGATGGGAGCATTGCTTGAGCCCAGGAGTTCAAGGCTGCGGAGAGCCATGATCATGCCTCTGTGCTCCAGACTAGGTGATAGAGTGAGACCCTTTCTCAAAAATAAATAAATAAATAGACAATACATAGACTATGATCCCATTTTTGTTAAATGATATCATGATATTTGTTATTTGTTTATATGTACCCATAAGTCTGGAGTGGTATGTATAATGGAATTGTCTCTATGAGGTGGAAATTATTTGTATTTTGCAGTTTTTTTCCATAAGTAATTTCTGTATTGGTTATTTATGCTTTATTATTATTATTTTTGAGACAGAGTCTTGCTCTGTCACCCAGGCTAGAGTACAGTGGTGCCATCTTGGCTCACTGCAACCTCTGCTTCCAGGGTTTAAGTGATTCTCATGCCTTAGCCTCTCCGGTAGCTGGGATTACAGGTGTGTGCCACCACGCCTGGCTAATTTTTGTATTTAATAGAGACAGGGTTTCACCGTGTTGGCCAGGCTGGTCTGGAACTCCTGACCTCAAGTGATCAGCCCAACTCAGCTCCCAAAGTGCAAGGATTGCAGGTGTGAGCCACTACGCCTGGCCTTTTGTTGTTATTTTTTAATGGCTTTGGATTTCCTTATATGTTTTGTAGTCCATTTTGTATTCGTGGGCCCAGTTTGTTTTGAGAGAATTCACTCATTTTATTATTTATTTTTTCTTCCTGTCATTGCTTCACCCTATGTGGCAATTTTGCCTTACCCTGGCATCTGGGATTCACATCTCAGAACCAAATCTTATAAATTTAGGAAGTAGGGGGACTTTGTCTCCTGGGGAAATTGAGTTCCATTCTGCAGGTATGCTTGGGGCCTAATTCCTGATTGCCTAGATTTCTCTGAAACTTTTCCCTGCCATGGGCAAATATTTTATTCCTAGGTGTACTTCTGAATTGGCTGTATTTTACCAGCACTTGATTTATGGGCAGGTGCCCAGTTGTAGCCCCCAGAGAGTTTGGCTGTTGTTTCTCTCCATATTATTCCAAGAAGTCAAATTCCTGTCCCCTGCCCTTTGTTTATGGTCTTGGTATACCCCTAGTACCTCCTATCTTTAGTCTCTGCTCTCCACTGTGGGTTTTATTTATCATCAGTTTGGATGTATGGATTGTTTCCATATGAATTTCATGATCAGTTTGGAGAGGATGACTATTTTAAATAGTTTTTCTGTTATTTGTATGTGGTTGAAGCAGAGAGAGAAGGTGATTATGTATACCCACTTAACCCATCTTGACTCAGAAGTCTCTTGTTTTATTTATGTAATTTAAAGTGACTGGATAGAGAACTATGGTGTTGAATATATACTGTGTGCCAGATAGTATTTATAAACTTAATCAGATATGGAGTAATATTTAAAACAATTGAGCTTAAATAATGTGGAATCGTGCAAGTGTAATTTCTTGGATGTCAAATAAATACATTGTGACTTATTTATATTTTGGTACAGATGGCCTTTGAAAAGCCCCCAGGGTGTGAGACAAGTCATCACTTGATAAACCACTGTCTTGGACAGATCTTAATAGTGATCTCATACTTTTACCATGAGAAATAGATAAATACCTTGTTGGACAAGATATTTGGAATTAAAAAAATCTCATTTGTTTATATTAACTAAGATTTTAAAATAATTATGTCTGTTTACCAAGTATATTACTGTTCTTTAGAAGAGTCTTACTAGTCAGAAAGAGACAGTTACAAGTACAACCGCATCCACAATTTCACTTTCCCTGGCTTCAGGTATCCATGGTCAACCACAGTCCAAAAATATTAAATGAAAAATTCCAGAAACAATTCATAGGTTTTAAAATGTGCGCTGTTCTGAGTAGATGATGAAATCTCACTCCATTCTGCTTGGGATGTAAAACCTTTTGCCAGCATATCCATGCTGTCTACCCACCCGTTAGTCACTGAGTAGCGAGCTCAGTTTTCAGATTGACTGTCATGGTCTCACAGTGCTTGTCATCCAGTAACCTTTATTTAGTTCATAATGGTCCCAAAGTGTGAGGGTAATGATGCTGGGATATTGTTAACATTGTTCTGTTTTATTATTACCTGTTGTTGTTAATCTCTTACTATGCCTAATTTGTAAGTTAAACTTCATTATGAGGTATGTATGTATAGGAAAAAACATAGTATATGCACAGTACTATCTAAAGTTTCATGCATCCACTGGAAGTCTTGGAACATATCCCCCATGGATAAGGGAGGAATACTGTATACCTTAGAATTTAACCATTGGCGTTTTCTTCATTCGTTTTTTTGGGTAGCAGTAACTAAGGGATTTGTAAGTTATCAGATTTTCACAGGAGATGATATTATTGGGGTAAATTGTATGTAGATAACATGCACCCCTGGAAGGAGTGCCCACACTTTGAGTACACAAATGTGTGTGCATGCACATACACACACACACACACACATACACACACACACATTCCCCTTTTTAATTAAAATGAGGAAAACACACTTGGAAAGCCATAATTTCATTTTATAAGCCAAGAAGCTAGGACTAAATTGTGGTTTTTTTCACCCTTCTAAGTTGACTTTTCTTCCTGCTTCTCTCATGACATAGTCATTTTATACTTACGAAAATCTGATGTAATGAAATGATCATTTTACAAGCTTTAAATGAAGCAAATGTTTGAATTCTCTTTAAGTGGCCTTGTTCTTTTGCTTTCAAAAGTAAAATATGTTTTGTTTTGTGTTATTTAGCACTGGGCGTTTCAAGTTTTTAATAGCTTTATTGAGATTTTGAGAGAGAATTCACATGACATACAAGTCACCCATTTAAATTGGACAATTCGATGATTGTTAGTATATTCACAACATTTTGCAGTCATTACTACTCAATTTTGGAGCATTTTCATGACTGTGGAAAAAAACTCCATATACCCTTTTAACTATCACCCCCAACTCTCCATTTCCATTAGCTCTAGACAACCACTATTCTACGCTCTTTGTAGATTTGCCTATTCAGGGCATTTTATATAGAAGAGAATTATGTAATATAGTCTTTTATGACTTGCTTCTTTTCACTAAGCATAATGTTTCAAGCTTCATCCATGTAGCACATACCAATTCTTCACTCCTTTTTATGGCTGAATAGTGCTCCACACACATTTTGTTCATCAGTTTATCCATTGATGGACTTGATTTCCACTTTTTGGCTATGTTATGAAGGATACTGCTATGAACATTTGTGTATAAGTATTTGTGTGTTTTCATTTCTCTTGGGTACATACCTAAAAGTGGAATTGCTGGATTGTAAGATAACTCTATGTAAACTTTTTGAGAAACTGATAGACTGCTTTACAAAATGGCTGCACCACTTTACGTTCTCACTAGCAGGGTGTGAGGGTTCCAATTTCTCTACGTTCTCATCAGTACTTGTTATCTATCTTTTTTATTTTAGCCATTGTAGTAGGTGTGAAGTATAATCTTATTGTGGTAGTTTTGATTTGCAAACTTCCTGTGTTAATATTGAGTTGGGTTTGTTTTTGAACACATTTATTTTAGAGGAAGGGGCAGCAGATGCTTCTAAACCACTGGTAGACTAGGTCAGAGGGTATTATGAACCTCATTTAAATTTATTCCCAATTACCACTCATTGTGATTCCCTAAGTCAGGTAGAACTTAGAATGTCCTTAGCACAATCTTGTTTATGTTCAGGTGCATTTTTCATTCTGGATTACTGTTTCCTAATGTTAATTTAAGATTATATAGTATTGCATTTAAGCCTTGTCAAAGGAAAATGGCAAAATTTGACTCCTGGTTGTAAAAGACAATAACCTAAAGATGTTGTCAGTGATCTTTATGAGACACACATCTTTGTTAAGTAACGGGTTTGTAATAAATTCAGAAAACATGGTTAAATAAATTAAAGCAGAAATTAGCTCAGGAGTGGTGGTCAGAAATATTTTTTGGATCTGAGCCAAAAAGAATATTTAAAGCCTTTGATTACTTTGAATTGCCTTTGTCAACAATTTAGTCAAATTATGAAAGGAAGACAGTAGCATTTCAATAATAGCTTTAATTTTTATCATCCAGTGTAACAAATGGAATCTGTTATGGTATCCGTTATCAATGGATTAGTTACAGTGTGAAGTCAGGAGGCAATGCAGGTTTTAGTTATTAGTGAACCTAACTGAATAATTTTAGGTCTTCTGGTTTGAGTGCTATAATTACGTAAATAATCTGTGGAAGGGAGGTTTGCTGAGGTGCCCAATGAATCATTTTTACTGCATCTGCAGATGCAAGTCATAAAGTTTAATCCATGTGGGTAACCTGTAATATGTGCTGCTGATGTTAGCATAGATTCAGGCTGAAACAATCCTAATTGCGATTATTTACAACACATTGGAGAGAGCCTATGTGTGACATATTACTTGGTTATTTTTTTAAATGACTCATGGTGGGGGTGGGGGAGTGTTAATGTTAAAGGCATACTTGAATCTTGGAGATTATAATTAACTTGTATTCCCTACTCCCAGATAACATCATATATATATATACATACCATACTTGGTTAGTGATGATTAAAAAAAAAGTGGTTGTGGAGACCTAAATGTAAAACACAAAACTATAAAACTTCTAGAAGATAATATAAGAGAAAAAGTGAGAACTTTTTTTTTGAGACGGAGTCTTGCTCTGTTGCCCAGGCTGGAGTGCAGTGGCGCCATCTTGGCTGACTGCAGCCTCCGCCTCCCGGGTTTAAGGGATTCTCCTGTCTCAGCCTCCCAAGTATCTGGGATTACAAGCTTGCACCATCATGCCTGGCTAATTTTTGCATTTTTAGTAGAGATGGGGTCTCACCATGTTGGCCAGGCTGGTCAGGAACTCCTGACCTCAAGTGATCCGCCTGCCTCGGCCTCCCAAAGTGCTGGGATTACAGGAGAGAGCCACTGTGCCTGGCCAAGAGAAAAAGCGAGAACTTTTAAGATACAACATCAAAGGCATGATCCATGAAGGAAAGAATTGATAGGCCTGACTTCATTGAAATGAAACAGTTCTGCTCTGTGAAAGACAGGGTCAGAGAATGAGAAGACAAGCCACAGACTGGGTGAAAATATTTGCAAAAGACACATCTAGTAAAGGACTGTTATCCAAAATTACAAAGAACTCTTAAAACTCAACAATAAAATAAACAATGCAGTTAAAAAATGGGCAGAATAGACTGGGCATAGTGATTGCCTCCTGTAATCCCAGCACTTTGGGAGGTCAAGGTAGGAGGATTGCTTGAGCCCAGGAGTAGTTCAAGATCAGCCTGGGCAACAGCAAGACCTCATCTCTACCAAAAAAAAAAAAAAAAAAAAATTAGCCAGGCATGGTGGCATGTGCCTGTAGTCCCGGCTAGTTGGGAGGCTGATGTGGGAGGACCCTTCAGCCCAGGTGTTCAAGACTAGCTTGGGCAACATAGCAAGACCCCATCTTAACAACAACAACAACAACAACAAAAAAGGCAAAAGACATGAACAGACACCTCACCAAAGAAGATTCACATATGGCAAACAAGCATATGAAAAGGTGTTCAGCATCATAAATGTGTACAAACCCATAGAATGTACAACACCAAGAGTGAACCCTTACGTAAACTGGGTTTTGGGTGATAATGATGTGTCAGTGTAAATTCATTGATTGTAACAATTGTGCCACTGTAGTGGGGATGTTGATAGTGGCGGAAGGTTGGGTGTGGGGACAGGGACTCTGTACTTTCTGCTTAATTGTGCTGTGAACCTAAAACTGCTCTAAAAAAGTAAAGTTTATTAATTTACTTCTTTAAAAAAGTGGTTGTAGAGCTATTTACCTTTTCAAACGTTTGAGTCCCTGCTTTGTTCTGTACTGGGTAATGCCTTCCAAATGTCATAGCCTAGAAGTTCTGAAACGAATGGACTGTGAGAAATTTGAGGAAGTAGTGGTTTCACTTCTGGGTGTTGTGGGCTTTCTGATTTCTAGAACCTGACTTTGTCATGCTTTCTTTTAAATTTAAATTTTTTTGTGGAGTTGGGGTCTTGGCTGGTCTTGAACTCCTGGGCTCAAGTGATCCTCCCACCTGGGCCTCCCAAAGTGCTGGGATTACAGGCATCTGCCACCATGCCCCTGTCATTGCTTTCTTTACTAAAGTATTTTAGGACCTAATAGTCCAGGAAATACATATATGTATATTGGACAAATTCATGTCTCTTCAAAGAATAGGGTAGTCTGAGTGTTGTCCTTCATTGGTGCTAATTGGGAAAAGTTTTTTGAGGAAATGGACACTGAGTAGAGAAATAGGAGTAAGTAGGAGTGCAATTTGTTATTTGGAGAGGGTATGTTATTGTATGTTTTTGTGGTTCATGTAAATACCATGGTTGAAGATTATCAGAATTTTTTCAAGCATCTGAAAATTATGGTTTAAGTTCTAAAACTATTGTTTATCATCAACTAAAAAATTATGCATTCTCAGATTTCTCTTATTTTCAAGATTATTTATGCTTGCTTGTATTGGGCCCCTTATGTACGTAATGGGACTTTAAAAAGTATTCATGTCCTTTTAGATAGGGAGTATAGCCACATGGTTCAGAAATTAAAGTGATTTAAAAACAGTGGACATTGAGCAGCCTTGCTTCAGAACCTGTCCTTGTTCTCCTTTCCTGCAAATTCTTTTTGTGTAATCTTCCAATGCTTTTTAAAAATGCAAATAAGCAAATATTTTAGGAAGATTTTTTTCCCCAGAAAAAAAGGTGATGTGATTTATTATCTGTAATTTGTTGCATATTAAAAGAACATTCCAGTACTTTCATAAATATAAGGGTAGATATGGCAACCCCTTCCTTACTATGCCAGTTCTTCACTTGGTTGATAAAAGTAAAATTATTTATTAACTCCTTAACTCGTGCTGAAAGATAAATGACTACAGGGGAGGCTAAAAACAAAATAAGTAACTGTATACTATGCCAAGTTTGCAACAACCTCATGAAAGTATGTACACTTAGCATTCCCATTTTATAGATAAAAGAAACTCAGCCCATATAATTAGCAGATATCGGTGATGGGATTTAAAACTGGGCCTTTTTTTCCTTAAAAATTATGAACATTTACAAACAAAGAAATGTAGAGAGAAACTAATGAAATCCCATATACCCATCACACGGATTAAGTAGTTACAATTTTATATTTGTTTGATCTAGTCTTTTTGTTGTTGTTTCTTCTCTTAAGTATTTTAAAACAAGTCCTGGATATTATTTTGCTTCTATTTGCTAAAGTACGCATCTCTGAAAAATGTTGATCTCTCTTATATAGCGACAGTGCCATTTTGTTAAACTCCTCCAAATAAGCAAAAATGATAAGACAAAAAGTTGGCCAGGCGACCAAAGCTATCAACTCCAGCCTAAGGAAAATTCAGCAATTTGATTATGAAAGGGGGAGGGGGACTTCTTAATTGTACATTTTACACAGATTTTCACAAGGACAGTAATAGCTGACCCACTTCGAACTAGATAAAAGATACAGAGGTGTGTGGCAGCCAAAGCCATCATGATGTTGACATGGTCTTCTTGGTGAGCTCCAAGCCACCTTTCCTAACTAGTTTTAGACCAATCACAATGTACATAAAAGTTTACATGTTTTAATTAATTCTTTTCATGTGAGAGGTATAATGAAACTGAGTTTTAAATAAGTCAGGCATTGGTTTTTGATGTATGGAATTTTTCTTTATGGACTCATAATATGAAATGTTTTTTCTTAAAAGGTCTTTGATTTGCGTCAGTGTCATCGACAGATGCAGCAGCAGGCGGCTACTGCACAAGCTGCAGCAGCTGCCCAGGCAGCAGCCGTGGCAGGAAACATCCCTGGCCCGGGATCAGTAGGTGGAATAGCTCCAGCTATCAGTAAGTATGCTTTTGATTCTTTTTTAAAGGTATAATAGTTGATATTTTTATCTTGATTTACTCAGTTGATTAGTTTCTTTGAGCAATAATAGAAATTAAAGTTTTTTTTTACTGGGATGATGACATTTTTGAATTGGTAAAATCTGTTCTTCTGTAATAGTTGCTTTTTGCCTATGACCCTGTTTGCATTCTTTTTGTATCAAAAATGGAGTATGGGATAAAGGAGAAAGGGGATGATTATTATATTATACTGTTCCATCTCCTCCTTTTTTGTTGATGCTTATTATAATTCTGCCTCACCAGCCAGGGTGGGTTGTAATCACTGAAGTGCTTGGCTTTATTCTACTAAGGAAAGCATATTTCAATTTCAGAGTTGGACACTTTTCCAATTTTTTTTTAAAGTATGCTAAACATGGAGAGAAAACTAAGTGAGGGTGGTATTTTGATAACTTGTAGACTTTTTTTTAATTTTAGGGTAAAATTGAACTGTGTGCCAGGTTTCACACTGATGGGGAATTTTTTACTGCAGAGTTAAACTCCTGACTATAGACTTTTATGATGGAAACACGTGGCACCCATCTTCCACGTCTGAAGGCATAACTAGTGATTCATTCAACCCCTGTTCTTAACCTCTTCAGTGTGGTAAGCAAATCACACTGGCTAAGAAAACTGCAGTGGCCCTGCAGGTTTCTCTACAGTACATGCAAATTCCTCCCATTAGTTTCATTGTAATACTGATGAATGCAGATGGACTATATGACTGTATGTTCTGACTGGAAAATTAGATGCAGTCTCCATTGTGACTTATGTTCAGGAGTTTACAATTTAGAGGTAGATTAGGCATATTCATTGAGAGAATTTGATTTTTTAAAATTTGGGGATCTAAACCATTAATTTGCTGGTTTCAGTGTTATAAACATGCTTTTACTGAAGAATCCAGAACTATTATTAAGTTTCATATTCTCATCAGTTGCCACCACTGAGTAATAGTGTATTACTCTGTTACACTTTGAAATTGAGAGAGAGACTTCATCTCAGTCATCTAAGAGGTCTTAGTGGAACTAAGAATATTAACTGCTTCATTATTAGTTATGTCTTATTCTGAACTAGGCTGTTTAGACAGTAAGGTTTTTAGAAGCAACCTGTGGACACGCACTACCTCTTAAAAACAAGTTGTTTCTTATCCCTTCACCTCCACTTCTAAAGAGAAAAATAGGTGAGGTGTTGGTGGATTGTGGTAATTTACTTTATAATTGGTTGTAGCTAGAAGACACATGTGAAATGTAAAGTTCCTTAACCAAAAGTGTTCAGCTTGTTGATAAAGTTTAGATCTACTGTTACTTCTTGGCACTTTAGCAGAGAAGTTATATGCTGAGGAGAATGAAATACAGAAAGCTGGTCACTTGATTAATTTAGAATGTAGGGAGGATGGGAAGAGATCACCCTGTCCCTCTGATGTCTTCCAAATCTTTTCTGTTAGGTCTGTCAGCTGCTGCTGGAATTGGTGTTGATGACCTTCGTCGCTTATGCATACTCAGGATGAGTTTTGTGAAAGGCTGGGGACCGGATTACCCAAGACAGAGCATCAAAGAAACACCTTGCTGGATTGAAATTCACTTACACCGGGCCCTCCAGCTCCTAGACGAAGTACTTCATACCATGCCGATTGCAGACCCACAACCTTTAGACTGAGGTCTTTTACCGTTGGGGCCCTTAACCTTATCAGGATAGTGGACTACAAAATACAATCCTGTTTATAATCTGAAGATATATTTCACTTTTGTTCTGCTTTATCTTTTCATAAAGGGTTGAAAATGTGTTTGCTGCCTTGCTCCTAGCAGACAGAAACTGGATTAAAACAATTTTTTTTTTCCTCTTCAGAACTTTTCAGGCATGGCTCAGAGCTTGAAGATTAGGAGAAACACATTCTTATTAATTCTTCACCTGTTATGTATGAAGGAATCATTCCAGTGCTAGAAAATTTAGCCCTTTAAAACGTCTTAGAGCCTTTTATCTGCAGAACATCGATATGTATATCATTCTACAGAATAAATCCAGTATTGCTGATTTTAAAGGCAGAGAAGTTCTCAAAGTTAATTCACCTATGTTATTTTGTGTACAAGTTGTTATTGTTGAACATACTTCAAAAATAATGTGCCATGTGGGTGAGTTAATTTTACCAAGAGTAACTTTACTCTGTGTTTAAAAAGTAAGCTAATAATGTATTGTAATCTTTCATCCAAAATATTTTTTGCAAGTTATATTAGTGAAGATGGTTTCAATTCAGATTGTCTTGCAACTTCAGTTTTAGTTTTGCCAAGGCAAAAAACTCTAATCTGTGTGTATATTGAGAATCCCATAAAATTACCAGACAAAAAAATTTAAAATTACGTTTGTTATTCCTAGTGGATGACTGTTGATGAAGTATACTTTTCCCCTGTTAAACAGTAGTTGTATTCTTCTGTATTTCTAGGCACAAGGTTGGTTGCTAAGAAGCCTATAAGAGGAATTTCTTTTCCTTCATTCATAGGGAAAGATTTTGTATTTTTTAAAACACTAAAAGCAGCGTCACTCTACCTAATGTCTCACTGTTCTGCAAAGGTGGCAATGCTTAAACTAAATAATGAATAAACTGAATATTTTGGAAACTGCTAAATTCTATGTTAAATACTGTGCAGAATAATGGAAACATTACAGTTCATAATAGGTAGTTTGGATATTTTTGTACTTGATTTGATGTGACTTTTTTTGGTATAATGTTTAAATCATGTATGTTATGATATTGTTTAAAATTCAGTTTTTGTATCTTGGGGCAAGACTGCAAACTTTTTTATATCTTTTGGTTATTCTAAGCCCTTTGCCATCAATGATCATATCAATTGGCAGTGACTTTGTATAGAGAATTTAAGTAGAAAAGTTGCAGATGTATTGACTGTACCACAGACACAATATGTATGCTTTTTACCTAGCTGGTAGCATAAATAAAACTGAATCTCAACATACAAAGTTGAATTCTAGGTTTGATTTTTAAGATTTTTTTTTCTTTTGCACTTTTGAGTCCAGTCTCAGTGATGAGGTACCTTCTACTAAATGACAGGCAACAGCCAGTTCTATTGGGCAGCTTTGTTTTTTCCCCTCACACTCTACCGGGACTTCCCCATGGACATTGTGTATCATGTGTAGAGTTGGTTTTTTTTTTTTTTAATTTTTATTTTACTATAGCAGAAATAGACCTGATTGTCTACAAGATGATAAATAGATTGTCTACAGGATAAATAGTATGAAATAAAATCAAGGATTATCTTTCAGATGTGTTTACTTTTGCCTGGAGGACTTTTAGCTATAGAAGCACTTGTGTGATGATAGTCCTCCTTATATCACCTGGAATGAACACTGCTTCTACTGCCTTGCTCAGAAGGTCTTTTAAATAGACCATCCTAGAAACCACTGAGTTTGCTTATTTCTGTGATTTAAACATAGATCTTGATCCAAGCTACATGACTTTTGTCTTTAACTTATCTACCACCTCATTTGTACTCTTGATTACTTACAAATTCTTTCAGTAAACACCTAATTTTCTTCTGTAAAAGTTTGGTGATTTAAGTTTTATTGGCAGTTTTATAAAAAGACATCTTCTCTAGAAATTGCTAACTTTAGGTCCATTTTACTGTGAATGAGGAATAGGAGTGAGTTTTAGAATAACAGATTTTTAAAAATCCAGATGATTTGATTAAAACCTTAATCATACATTGACATAATTCATTGCTTCTTTTTTTTTGAGATGGAGTCTTGCTGTGTTGCCCAGGCAGGAGTGCAGTGGTATGATCTCAGCTTACTGCAACCTCTGCCTCCTGGGTTCAACTGATTCTCCTGCCTCAGCCTCCCTGGTAGCTGGGATTACAGGTGCCCGCCACCATGCCTGGCTAGCTTTTGTAGTTTTAGTAGAGATGGGGTTTTGCCTGTTGGCCAGGCTGGTCTTGAACTCCTGACCTCAAGTGATCCGCCCACCTTGGCCTCCCAAAGTGTTGGGATTACGGGCGTGAGCCACTGTCCCTGGCCTCATTGTTCCCTTTTCTACTTTAAGGAAAGTTTTCATGTTTAATCATCTGGGGAAAGTATGTGAAAAATATTTGTTAAGAAGTATCTCTTTGGAGCCAAGCCACCTGTCTTGGTTTCTTTCTACTAAGAGCCATAAAGTATAGAAATACTTCTAGTTGTTAAGTGCTTATATTTGTACCTAGATTTAGTCACACGCTTTTGAGAAAACATCTAGTGTGTTATGATCAGCTATTCCTGAGAGCTTGGTTGTTAATCTATATTTCTATTTCTTAGTGGTAGTCATCTTTGATGAATAAGACTAAAGATTCTCACAGGTTTAAAATTTTATGTCTACTTTAAGGGTAAAATTATGAGGTTATGGTTCTGGGTGGGTTTTCTCTAGCTAATTCATATCTCAAAGACTCTCAAAATGTTGAATTTCAGTGCAAGCTGAATGAGAGATGAGCCATGTACACCCACCGTAAGACCTCATTCCATGTTTGTCCAGTGCCTTTCAGTGCATTATCAAAGGGAATCCTTCATGGTGTTGCCTTTATTTTCCGGGGAGTAGATCGTGGGATATAGTCTATCTCATTTTTAATAGTTTACCGCCCCTGGTATACAAAGATAATGACAATAAATCACTGCCATATAACCTTGCTTTTTCCAGAAACATGGCTGTTTTGTATTGCTGTAACCACTAAATAGGTTGCCTATCCCATTCCTCCTGTGAACAGTGCAGATTTACAGGTTGCATGGTCTGGCTTAAGGAGAGCCATACTTGAGACATCTGAGTAAACTGAACTCATATTAGCTGTGCTGCATTTCAGACTTAAAATCCATTTTTGTGGGGCAGGGTGTGGTGTGTAAAGGGGGGTGTTTGTAATACAAGTTGAAGGCAAAATAAAATGTCCTGTCTCCCAGATGATATACATCTTATTATTTTTAAAGTTTATTGCTAATTGTAGGAAGGTGAGTTGCAGGTATCTTTGACTATGGTCATCTGGGGAAGGAAAATTTTACATTTTACTATTAATGCTCCTTAAGTGTCTATGGAGGTTAAAGAATAAAATGGTAAATGTTTCTGTGCCTGGTTTGATGGTAACTGGTTAATAGTTACTATTTTATGCAGAGTCACATTAGTTCACACCTTTTCTGAGAGCCTTTTGGGAGAAGCAGTTTTATTCTCTGAGTGGAACAGAGTTCTTTTTGTTGATAATTTCTAGTTTGCTCCCTTCGTTATTGCCAACTTTACTGGCATTTTATTTAATGATAGCAGATTGGGAAAATGGCAAATTTAGGTTACGGAGGTAAATGAGTATATGAAAGCAATTACCTCTAAAGCCAGTTAACAATTATTTTGTAGGTGGGGTACACTCAGCTTAAAGTAATGCATTTTTTTTTCCCATAAAGGCAGAATCCATCTTGTTGCAGATAGCTATCTAGATAATCTCATATCCTCTTTTGCAAAGACTATAGAGAATAGGCTATGACAATCTTGTTCAAGCCTTTCCATTTTTTTCCCTGATAACTAAGTAATTTCTTTGAACATACCAAGAAGTATGTAAAAAGTCCATGGCCTTATTCATCCACAAAGTGGCATCCTAGGCCCAGCCTTTTCCCTAGCAGTTGTCCCAGTGCTGCTAGGTTGCTTATCTTGTTTATCTGGAATCACTGTGGAGTGAAATTTTCCACATCATCCAGAATTGCCTTATTTAAGAAGTAAAACGTTTTAATTTTTAGCCTTTTTTTGGTGGAGTTATTTAATATGTATATCAGAGGATATGCTAGATGGTAACATTTCTTTCTGTGCTTGGCTATCTTTGTGGACTTCAGGGGCTTCTAAAACAGGCAGGACTGTGTTGCCTTTACTAAATGGTCTCAGACAGCTATGGTTTTGAATTTTTAGTTTTTTTTTTTAACCCACTTCTCCCCTCCTGGTCTCTTCCCTTTCTGATAATTACCATTCATATGTGAGTGTTAGTGTGCCTCCTTTTAGCATTTTCTTCTTCTCTTTCTGATTCTTCATTTCTGACTGCCTAGGCAAGGAAACCAGATAACCAAACTTACTAGAACGTTCTTTAAAACACAAGTACAAACTCTGGGACAGGACCCAAGACACTTTGCTGTGAAGTGCTGAAAAAGACCTCATTGTATTGGCATTTGATATCAGTTTGATGTAGCTTAGAGTGCTTCCTGATTCTTGGTGAGTTTCAGGTAGTTGAGATGGAGAGAAGTGAGTCATATTCATATTTTCCCCCTTAGAGTAATATTTTGAAAGGTTTCATTGCTTCCACTTGAATGCTGCTCTTACAAAAACTGGGGTTACAAGGGTTACTAAATTAGCATCAGTAGCCAGAGGCAATACCATTGCCTGGAGGACACCAGCAAACAGCACACAACAGAGCAAAACAAACCTTGGGAAACTAAGGCCATTTGTTTTGTTTTGGTGTCCCCTTTGAAGCCCTGCCTTCTGGCCTTACTCCTGTACAGATATTTTTGACCTATAGGTGCCTTTATGAGAATTGAGGGTCTGACATCCTGCCCCAAGGAGTAGCTAAAGTAATTGCTAGTGTTTTCAGGGATTTTAACATCAGACTTGAATGAATGAATGAAACTTTTTGTCCTTTTTTTTTTCTTTTCTTTTTCTAATGTAGTAAGGACTAAGGAAAACCTTTGGTGAAGACAATCATTTCTCTCTGTTGATGTGGATACTTTTCACACCGTTTATTTAAATGCTTTCTCAATAGGTCCAGAGCCAGTGTTCTTGTTCAACCTGAAAGTAATGGCTCTGGGTTGGGCCAGACAGTTGCACTCTCTAGTTTGCCCTCTGCCACGAATTTGATGTGTGACCTTTGGGCAAGTCATTTATCTTCTCTGGGCCTTAGTTGCCTCATCTGTAAAATGAGGGATTTGGAGTAGATTAATTATTCCAGCTCTGAAATTCTAAGTGACCTTGGCTACCTTGCAGCAGTTTTGGATTTCTTCCTTATCTTTGTTCTGCTGTTTGAGGGGGCTTTTTACTTATTTCCGTGTTATTCAAAGGAGACTAGGCTTGATATTTTATTACTGTTCTTTTATGGACAAAAGGTTACATAGTATGCCCTTAAGACTTAATTTTAACCAAAGGCCTAGCACCAACTTAGGGGCTGCAATAAACACTTAACATGCGCACACACACACACACACACACGTCAGAGTATTAAGGCTTTCGAGTCATGACATTCTAGCTTTTGAGTTGCGTGCACACACACACGCACACACACAGTCTGGTCAGAGTTTATTAAGGCTTTCGTGTCATGACATTATAGCTTTTGAGTTGGTGTGTGTGACACCACCCTCCTAAGTGGTGTGTGCTTGTAATTTTTTTTTTCAGTGAAAATGGATTGAAAACCTGTTGTTAATGCTTAGTGATATTATGCTCAAAACAAGGAAATTCCCTTGAACCGCGTCAATTAAACTGGTTTATATGACTCAAGAAAACAATACCGGTAGATGATTATTAACTTTATTCTTGGCTCTTTTTAGGTCCATTTTGATTAAGTGACTTTTGGCTGGATCATTCAGAGCTCTCTTCTAGCCTACCCTTGGATGAGTACAATTAATGAACTTCATATTTTCAAGGACCTGGGAGCCTTCCTTGGGGCTGGGTTGAGGGTGGGGGGTTGGGGAGTCCTGGTAGAGGCCAGCTTTGTGGTAGCTGGAGAGGAAGGGATGAAACCAGCTGCTGTTGCAAAGGCTGCTTGTCATTGATAGAAGGACTCACGGGCTTGGATTGATTAAGACTAAACATGGAGTTGGCAAGCTTTCTTCAAGTATTGAGTTCTGTTCAATGCATTGGACATGTGATTTAAGGGAAAAATGTGAATGCTTATAGATGATGAAAACTTGGTGGGCTGCAGAGCCCAGTTTAGAAGAAGTGAGTTGGGGGTTGGGGACAGATTTGGTGGTGGTATTTCCCAACTGTTTCCTCCCCTAAATTCAGAGGAATGCAGCTATGCCAGAAGCCAGAGAAGAGCCACTCTTAGCTTCTGCTTTTGGGACAACTGGTCAGTTGAAAGTCCCAGGAGTTCCTTTGTGGCTTTCTGTATACTTTTGCCTGGTTAAAGTCTGTGGCTAAAAAATAGTCGAACCTTTCTTGAGAACTCTGTAACAAAGTATGTTTTTGATTAAAAGAGAAAGCCAACTAAATCATTATGTGCTCATTCTTTTTCTTAAGCTTGTGGATGTCTTGGATCTGGAAAGGGTTTCTAATCACTTAGAGAATTTTCAAACTTTAGGTCAACATTTTCCTTTATTGCCTTGTGGCCACTGAAGTGGGAAATGTGACATTTAAAATATGACCCTGGAATAACAGTTCCCATTCTTTTCTCATTTTTAAAAGGAGAAGGTGAAGTGATGGTGATCAGAGAGATGGGTGCTAGGGAATTATAAGAACCAGGATGCTTAAAGGAGAGGTACAAATTGGAAATTGGAGACCCTTTCATTGCCCAGCTAAGGGATAAGGAAAGCTGTTTCTCTCCCGTCTGCCTTCTCTGTGAAATAGGGGTCAATGGGAGGGGAGTGGTGGTCAGGTAAGTAGATTCCTTGGCAATGGCTTGTATATAACAAGACCACATCAACATTTTATTTCTAAGCTTGCTGACATGAGTTTCAGAGAGTTTATCGGACTGAGAGATTTCTTCTCACCTGTTTGCTAACCTGAAATTTATAGTATTTTAGGCTAGAACTTGAAGAGGATAGTAGGTTAGCATTCAGTTGAGAAAAAGGAAAAACATTGTGGAGCACTTCAGGTGAAAGGGCAGTTGTGTGTCTCTCTGCCTTCTGCTCTTGACCCTTAATTCTTTGTGCTTAATTCCATCTCCTCCCACGTCACAACTCTCTCACAAATCGCAGTCTCAAAGCTTAGGGCATCTCCATCACTTACTACTTCAAACCTTTCCCACCCCTGTTGTCTTACTGATAAATTGTAATGCCCTTTCTCCTCAGCCCTTTGTATTCTAAAAGAATAATTCCATTAATTCTGGCCTACTTTTGGAGTGGCATCCACATCTATATTTTGATAGTTTTGTTAGGCCACCACTAGGTCTCAGACAGATGGACAAGAGGCGTTCAGGGAGAGCAGACAATCCATTGCCAGCAGACCTACCTTAATCGAATGGTAGTAAAGGAAGTTCCCTAAGCAGAAAAGAAATAATGATAGAAGCAAAGTTGGAACATCAGGAAGGAAAAACCAAAAACCCCAAAAAAACATGGTTAGCAAAAATATGGGTAAGTAGGATTTCCTTCTCAACTTGAGTTTTATAAATTACATTTGATAGTTGAAACAAAAATTATAACACTGCCTGAGGTGGTTCAAAATGTATATAGAGGAACCATTTAAAACAATTATAAACAGGTAAGAGTAAAGGAACCTATAGGAATATAGGTTTTCTACATTTCACTCAAACTGGTAAAATGACAGTAGTAGACTGGGATGTTATGAATATATAATGAAATTCCTAGTGCAAGTACTGAAAAAAGTATACAAAGATGTATACACAAAATCATTACAGATAAAATGAAATTCTCAAAAATGTTGAGAATTCTCAAAAAGTAACTCAGGATAAGGCAGGAAAAAGAACAGAAAGAACAAAGGTAAATGGAAAATGGGAGATTTAGATGCTAACATATCAATAATTTACATTAATATAAATGGTCTATACTAATTAAAAGAAATGCTGGCAGAATGGATCAAGAAAACATGACCCAACTGTATACTGTCTACAAGAAACTCATTTCACATAACAAAGGCAAGCTGAAAAAAGTATGGAAAGATACATATCAGCTAAACGTTAAAAGACAACAGTAATGGTCTATACTAATATCAAAATAGATTTCAGAGCAAAGGAAATACCAAAGAGGAACATATAATGATTAAAGGGTCAGTCCATGAGGAAGACATAGGAATCCTAAATATGTATGCACCAAACAACAGAGCAGTAAAATATGTGAAGAAAAAAAATTGATAAATCCATAACTATATTTGAGTACTACAATATTTCTCTTTCAGCAATCAATAGAATTAAACATAAAATCAAGAATATAGAAGAACTCACTACTATCAGCCAATAAGATCTAATTTACATTTATAGGATAAGCCATCCAATAACAGCAACATTCATACACCTTTCAAATGCTAACAACATAAACCAAGATAGGTCATATCATGGGCCATAAAACAAAACTCAAAAAGTGTAAAAGAAGTCAAAGTTTTCTCTCACCACAATATAATCAAACTAGGAATCATCAGAAGAAGGAAAATCTCCAAACACTTAAAACAATGTAAGTAATCTATGGGTCAAAGAAGTCTCAAGGAAAATTAAAACCATGAACTGAATGAAAATGAAAATAAAACACCAATGTTTGTGGGATATGGCAAAAGCAGTGCTGAAAGAGAACTTTATAGCACTAAATGCAAACCTTAGGAAAAAAAGGAAAAATCTCAATACTCTAAGCCCCAACTTCAAGCACCTGGAAAAAGGAGAGCGAGGCCGGGTGCGGTGGCTCACGCCTGTAATCCCAGCAACTTTGGGAGGCTGAGGCAGGCGGATCACCTGAAATCAGGAGTTTGAGACCAGCCTGGCCAACGTGGTGAAACCCCATCTCTAGTAAAAATACAAAAATTAGCCAGGCGTGGTTGCACATGCCCGTAATCCCAGCTACTTGGGAGGCTGAGGCACAAGAATCGCTTGAACCTGGGAGGCGGAGGTTGCGGTGAGCTGAGATTGCACCATTGCACTCCATCCTGGGTGACAGAGTGAAACTGTCTCAAAAAAAAAAAAAAAAAAAGCAAAATTAACTGAAAGCAGCCCAAAAGATGGAAATAAAGATAGGAACAGAAATCAATAAAATTGAAGCAAAAACATTAGAGAAAACCAATGAAATAGCTTATTTGGAAAAATTAAAATTGGAAACACCTTTAGTAAGACTCACAAAGAGACAAATTTCCAATATGAGGAATGAAACAGGAGATCACTAGACTCTGCAGACATCAAAAGGATAATAAGAGGATGCTGCAAACAACTCTACACACATAAATCGACAAACTAGTTGAAACAGACCAGTTTCTTAAACCTACCACAACTCATCCAATACGAAATAGATCATTTGAAAAAAAAAAAAAAAGAAATAGATCATTTGAGTAAGTCTATAGCTATTAAGGAAATAAGATTCTTAATTTTGAAATCCCAAAAAATCAGGCCTAGATGGTTTTACTGGAGAATTCTTACCAAATAACACTGATTCTGTAGTCTTCCAGGAAACAGAAGAGAAGGAAACACTTCCCAAATCGTTTTATGATACTTGTATTACCTTAATACAAACTCAAAGATAATACAAAAAAAGAAAATTACAGATCAATATCCCTTGTGAATATTCACACAAAAATCCCTAACAAAACATTAGCAAATGGAATTCAGCAACCTATAAAAAAAAAAAAGCATCATGAGCAAGTGGGGTTTATTCTAGGAATCCCAGACTTCATGTTTGAAAATCAATCTAACCCATCACATTGTCAGACTAAAGGAGGAAAATGTTGTCATATCAGTTGATGCAGGTAAAGCACGTGACAAAATCCAACAACCATTCATGATAAAAACTCAGAAAAATAGGAATAGGGGAGACTTCCTCAACTTAATAAAGAGCATCTAGCAAACACCGGCACCTAACATTTTATGCCTAATGGTGAAAAACTGAATGCTTTCTGCCTAAGATTGAGAACAAGTCAAAGATGTCTGATTTTACCACTCTTCAAAATAATGCTGAAAGTTCTAGCCAGTATAATAAGGCATGAAAAGGAAATACAGATTGGAAAGGAAGAAACAAAATGGTTCCTAGTTGCAGATGATGTGATTGTCAATGTAGAAAATTCCAAGGAATGTATTTTTAAAGAACTAATAAATGAGTCCAGCAATGACACAAGATACAAGCTCTACGGACAAAAATTTTATTATTAGCAATGAATGTGTGAACACAAATTAGAAATACAATACCAATTACAACCACTTAAAAAAAGAAATAGGTGTCAGTCTAAAAAACATGTATAGGACTTACATGCTAAGAACTACACAATGCTGATAAAGATCTAAATAAATGGAGAAACATACCATCTTCATGGATTGAAACACAACATGGTAAAGATGTCGATTCTCCCTCAATTTTATTAAAATTGACAGGCTTAATGCAATTTCTACCAAAATCTCAACAAGATATATTTGTGTACAAACAAGCTTATTCTAAAGTTTATGTGTAAAGAAAAACTAGAATAGTTAAAACAATGTTGAAAAAAAGAATAAAGTGGGAAGGATCAGTCTACCTGATTTTAAGATATTATAGCTACAGTAATCAAGACTGTGTGTTATTGGTAGAGGGATAGACACATAGACCAATGGAACAAAAGAGAACCCAGAAATTGATCCATACAAATACACACAGCTGATTTTTGACAAAGACGCAAAAGCGATTCAGTGGAGGAAAGCTAGCCTTTTTACCAAATGGTGATGGAGAAACTGGACACACATAAAAATGAATGTTGACCCAAGTCTTATACCTCGTACAAAAATGAACTAAAAATACACTACATACTTAAAATATCAAACTATAAAACTTTTAGAAAATAACCAAAATCTTTGGGATCTAGAATTAAGCAAGAAGTTCTTAGACCTGACACCAAAAGCTCAATTCAGAAATGGGAAAACTGATCAATTGGATTTCATCAAAATGGAAAACTTTTGCTCTGTGAATGACCCTAGTAAGAGTATAAAAAGACAAATTTTGGATGGGGAGAAAATATTTACAAGCCACATATCCAATTAAGGCCTCATGTCTAGAATGTATAAAGAATTCTCAAAACTCAACAATACAAAAAATCCAATTAGAAAATGGACAAAAGACATTTCACCAAAAAGGATATACAAATGGCAAATAAGCACATGAAAAGATGTTCAACATTACTAGCTATTAGAAAAATGCAAATTAAAACCACAGTGACGTATCACTGCACATAAATCAGGAAGGCTAAAGTAAAAAATAGTGACAGCACCAACTGCTAGCGGGGACACAGAGAAAATGGACCACATATACACATTGCTAGTGGGCACGTAAAATGGTACATCCACCCTGAAAAACACTTTGGCAGTTCCTTTTAAAGAAACTAAACAAGTACATACCATATAACCCACCAACTGTAATCCGGGGCATTTATCCCAGAGAAGTATGAAAACGTACCTGAATGTTTATAGCAGCTTTATTTATACCAACTAAAAACTAGAAACAGCACAGATGTCCTTCACAGGTGAATGGTTGAATAAACTGCAATACACACATGGAATACTACTCAGCAATAAAAAGGATCAAATTATTAATACATGCAGTAACCTTGATGAACATTTAGAGAATTACGTTGAGTGAAAAAAAGGCATTCCCAAAAGATGGATTATTATATTTACAAAATGTTCTTGAAATGACAAAATTACAAAAATGGAGAACAGATCAGTAGTTGCCAAGGGAGGGCATGGGATGGGAGGTAAGTAGGTGTGAATCTAAAAGGGTAACAGATTCTTCTAGGGATGGAAATGTTGTCTATCTTGACTCTATTAATGTGGATACCCTGGTGTGATATTGTACTAGCATTTGGCAAGATGTTACTGTTGGAGGAAACTGTGTTAAAGGTACATGGGATTGCTCAGTGTCATTTCTTAGAACTGCATGTGAATCTATAATTATCTCAAAGTTTTAATTTTAAAAAGTCATTACTATGAGGCTTATAATGAAAGACAACAGTCTCTTACCTCTGCATTTTCCACTCCCATTCCTGTTTGTCAGCTGTTTTTTCTGGGTTTACCCACATCTTTCTAAATAGCATAGTCATATTGCCATATCTTTCTTTTATTATTAAATATAGGCATCTACTGACTTCTTACTCTGGAAAATGTTGAGTTAGCTCTCTCATACCACTACTACCACCATTATTACCCATTCACCGAAGAAAGTAAATCACAACTTTTGATTAATTCGTTATTCACAGGTGGGCCACTCTCTCAATTTTCTTTCTTATACAACTTTTTTGCCTTTTTCTGGAAGTTAATTGCCTCAATATGTTCATTTGCTTGTTTTTCTGTGTAGCTCTTGAGTCCCCAACTTTGCAACAGAATAATAAAATTCCTTCATTATGGTCAGTCACATCAGACAACCTTTCAGTTCCATTAGTTAATTGACTCTTCTGGAGGTGGCCCTCTATCTTAGAGCTCCAGTTAGGACTAGCATTTCTCTAGGGCTGCCTCATAGTTGTCATCCATGGACATCTCTTCACCATCAGTGATAATATTCTTGAGGTTTCTTCTTTGTGACCAAAAAGGTGAAAGCGAGAGTTGGAGGATGTGACCTTAGTGAGTTGCCAGTGAAAACATATAGAAATGGGCAAATCTAAAAACATCCCTGAAACAGAAATGTAACCGCAGGCATCATTTACCAGAGTAGGGGATTTAAATTAGGGAAGGCAGCCAAGCCTCTCCACAAGTATCTACTGATGGGCCCAGGAAGCAGGAGTTCAGCAGGGACAGAATCTGTCTCACTCGTCCTGGCGTCAGGGACGGCTGGCATCACCATCATCTGACTCAGGCTACAAGCAGGAAACAATTGACAGGCAGGAGGATCAGCCACGAGAGCTCCAGTGCTAACAGTATCCTTTGCAAAATTCCTTTGAATTTTGCAAACAACCCCTTTGGCTATAGTTATTGGCATTTAAAACAATTTTAAACAATTAAAACAATACTGGGAAGGGTGTGGTGTCTTACACCTGGAATCCCAACACTTTGGGAGGCCAAGGTGTGTGGATTGCTTGGGACCAGGAGTTTGAGACCAGCCTGGCCAACATAGTGAAACCCCGTCTCTACAAAAAAATACAAAAAAATTAGCTAGGTGTGGTGGTGTGCTCCTGTAATCCCAGCTACTTGAGAGGCTGTGGCAGGAGAATTGCTTGAACTCGAGAGGTGGAAGTTGCAGTGAGCTGAGATCACGCCACTGCACTCCAGCCTGGGCAACAGAGTGAGACTCCATCTCAAAATACATACATACATACATATTGTGTAATGCTTGATAAATAAAAAGGAACATAATATGTAAGATATGCAGTGTAATGGTAAAATGAGCACCCACAAACCCACTCCCCACCTTCAGAACTAGAATGGTTGTGACAGTAACAACCTTTTACAAATATCCTGTGGGTTTGGGGACCTAGGGCTGCTGGGCCACTGGGGAAGCCTTTACTTGAAGAAAACCTGCAGAGCTGCCAGGGTCCACGGCAGCTGCCACAGTTGCTGCTTCAGGCAGAAATCAGGGGCAGTGCAGGTCATGGAAGCATAGGAAGAGGGCAGGGTTGGGGAAACCTGTGACTGCTGCTGTGCCCGTGGTGTCCTTATAGAACTCTGGGAAAGTCCATGTCGGCCATGAAGCAGCCTGTAGGGCTCTTCAGAGCCTCCTTTAACTCCTGTTTTGTATAGTGGCCTTGTTAGGTAAACCACCTCTCTCTCCAACCCATGAGTTCTCAGAGAGCATGGAGTATACTTTACATTTCATGTTAAAATAAAAAACTTTTTTTTTCTTTGAGACAGGGGCTCACTCTGTTGCCCAGGCTGGAGTGTAGTGAGCAATCACAGCTCACTGCAGCCTTGACTTCCCAGGCTCAAGTGATCCTATCTACCTCATCCTCCCAGGTAGATGGGATTACAGGTTTGTACCACCTTGCCCGGCTAATATTTTGTATTTTTTGTGGGGACAAGGTTTTGCCATGTTGCCCAGGCTAGGTTTTATTTGTTTTTGGTTTTTTTTTTGAGACAGTCTCACTTTGTCACCAAGGCTGGAGTGCAGTGTTGCAACCTCTGCCTCCCAGGTTCAAGCGATTCTCCTACCTCAGCCTCCTGAGTAGCTGGGATGACAGGTGTGCACCACCATGCCTGGCTAATTTTTTTTTTTTTAATACTTTTAAGTTCTGGGATACATGTGCAGAATGTGCAGGTTTGTTACATAGGTATACACATGTCATGGTGGTTTGCTGCACCCATCAATCCGTCATCTACATTAGGTATTCCTCCTAATGCTATCCCTCCCCCAGGCCCCCACCCCCTGACAGGTCCCAGTGTGTGATGTTCCCCTCCCTGCATCCATGTGTTCTCATTGTTCAACTCCCACTTATGAGTGAGAACATGCAGTGTTAGTTTGCTGAGAATGATGGTTCCCAGCGTCATCCATGTCCCTGCAAAGGACATGAACTCATCCTTTTTTACGGCTGCATAGTATTCCATGGTATATATGTGCCACATTTTCTTTATCCAGTTTATCATTGATGGGCATTTGGGTTGGTTCCAAGTCTTTGCTATTGTGAACAGTGCCACAATAAACACATGTGTGCATGTGTCTTTATAGTAGAATGATTTATAATCCTTTGGGTATATACCCAGTAAAGGGATTGCAGGGTGAAATGGTATTTCTGGTTCTAGATCCTTGAGGAATTGCCACAGTGTCTTCCACAATGGTTGGAATAATTTACACTCCCACCAACAGTGTAAAAGCATTCCTATTTCTCCACATCCTCTCCAGCATCTGTTGTTTCCTGGCTTTTTAATGATCGCCATTCTAACTGGCATTAGATGGTATCTCATTGTGGTTTTGATTTGCATTTCTCTAATGACCGGTGATAATCAGCTTTTTTTCTTGTTTGTTGGCTGCATAAATGTCTTCTTTTGAGAAGTGTCTGTTCATGTCCTTCGCCCACTTTTTGATGTTTTTTTTTTTTTTGTAAATTTGTTTAAGTTTCTTGTAGATTCTGGATATTAGCCCTTTGTCAGATGGATAGATTGCAAAAATTTTATCTGTAGGTTGCCTGTTCTCTCTGATGATAGTTTCTTTTGCTGTGCAGAAGCTCTTTGGTTTAATTAGATCCCATTTGTCTATTTTGGCTTTTGTCGCCATTGCTTTTGGTGTTTTAGACATGAAGTCTTTGCCCATGCCTATGTCCTGAATGGTATTGCCTAGGTTTTCTTCTAGGGTTTTTATGGTTTTAGGTCTTACATTTAAGTCTTTAATCCATCTTGAATTAATTTTTGTATAAGGTGTAAGGAAGGGGTCCAGTTTCAGTTTTCTGCATACGGCTAGCCAGTTTTCCCAGCACCATTTATTAAGTAGCAAATCCTTTCCACATTGCTTCTTTCTGTCAAGTTTGTCAAAGATCAGATGGTTGTAGGTGTGTGGTGTTATTTCTGAGGCCTCTGTTCTGTTCCACTGGTCTATATATCTGTTTTGGTACCAGTACCATGCTATTTTGGTTATTGTAGCCTTGTAGTATAGTTTGAAGTCAGGTAGCGTGATGTCTCCAGATTTGTTTTTTGCTTATGACTATCTTGGCTCTGCATGCTCTTTTTTAGTTCCATATGAAATTTAAAGTAGTTTTTTCTAATTCTGTGAAGAAAGTCAATGGTAGCTTGATGGGGATAGCATTGAATCTATAAATTACTTTGGGCATTATGGCCATTTTTATGATATTGATTCTTCCTAACCGTGAGCATGGAATGTTTTTCCATTTGTTTGTGTCCTCTCTTATTTCCATGAGCAGTGGTTTGTAGTTCTCCTTGAAGAGGTCCTTTGCATCCCTTGTAAGTTGGATTCCTAGGTATTTTATCCTCTTGGTAGCAATTGTGAATGGGAGTTGACTCATGATTTGGCTCTCTATTATTGGTGTATAGGAATGCTTGTGATTTTTGCACATTGATTTTGTATCCTGAGACTTTGCTGAGTGAGTTTGCTTACCAGCTTAAGGAGATTTTGAGCTGAGACAATGGGGTTTTCTAAATATACAATCATGTCATCTGTAAACAGACACAAATCTGACTTCCTCTCTTCCCGTTTTAATACCCTTTATTTCTTTCTCTTGCCTGATTGCCCTGGCCAGAACTTCCAATTCTATGTTGAATAGCAGTGGTGAGAGAGGGCATCCTTGTCTTGTGCCAGTTTTCAAAGGGAATGCTTCCAGTTTTTGCCCTCAGTATGATATTGGCTGTGGAGTTGTCATAAATAGCTCTTATTATTTTGAGATACGTTCCATCAATACCTAGTATCTTGAGAATTTTTAGCATGAAGGGGTGTTGAATTTTGTCAAAGGCCTTTTCTGCATTTATTGAGATAATCATATGGGTTTTGTCATTGGTTCTGTTTATATGCTGGATTACGTTTATTGATTTGTGTATGTTAAACCAGCCTGGCATCCCAGGGATGAAACCGACTTGATCATGGTGGGTAAGCTTTTCGATGTGCTGCTGGATTCAGTTTGCCAGTATTTTATTGAGGATTTTTGCATCCATGTTCATCAGGGATATTGGCCTGAAATTTTCTTTTTTTGTTGTGTCTCTGCCAGGTTTTGGTATCAGGATGATGCTGGCCTCATAAAATGAGGGAGGATTCCCTCTTTTTCTACTGTTTGGAATCGTTTCAGAAGGAATGGTACCAGCTCCTCTTTGTACCTCTGGTAGAATTCGGCTGTGAATCCATCTGGTCCTGGACTTTTTTTGGTTGGTAGGCTATTAATTACTGCCTCAATTTCAGAACTTGTTATTGGTTTATTCAGGGATTTGACTTCTTCCTGGTTAAGACTTGGGAGGATGTATGTGTCCAGGAATTTATCCATTTCTTCTTGATTTTCTAGTTTATTTGCATGGAGGTGTTTATAGTATTCTCTGATGGTAGTTTGTGTTTCTGTGGGATCAGTGCTGATATCCCGTTTGTCATTTTTTATTGCATCTATTTGATTCTTCTCTTTTCTTCTTTATTAGTCTGGCTAGCAGTCTATCTATTTTGTTGATCTTTTCAAAAAACCAGCTCCTGGATTCATTGATTTTTTGAAGTTCGCCCAGATTGGAGTGCAGTGGCATGATCTTGGCTCACTGCAACCTCCGCCTCCTGGGTTGAAGCGATTCTTCTGCCTCAGCCTCCCGAGTAGCTGGGACTAAAGGCACACACCACCATGCCCGGCTATTTTTTGTATTTTTAGTAGAGACAGAGTTTCACCATGTTGGCCAGGCTGGCCTTAACCTCCTGATCTCGTGATCCACCTGCCTCAGACTCCCAAAGTGCTGGGATTACAGGCGTGAGTCACCGTGCCCGGCCTGAAGGATTTTTTGTGTCTCTGTCTCCTTCAGTTCTGCTCTGATCTTAGTTATTTCTTGCCTTCTGCTAGCTTTTGAATTTGTTTACTCTTGCTTCTCTAGTTCTTTTAATTGCGATGTTAGGGTGTTGATTTTAGATCTTTCTTGCTTTCTTTTGTGGGCATTTAGTACTATAAATTTCCCTGTAAACATTGCTTTATCTGTGTCCCAGAGATTCTGGTACGTTGTGTCTTTGTTCTCATTGGTTTCAAAGAACTTATTTATTTCTGCCTTAATTTTGTTATTTACCCAGTAGTCATTCAGGAGCAGGTTGTTCAGTTTCCATGTAGTTGTGCGGTTCTGAGTGAGTTTCTTAATCCTGAGTTCTAATTTGATTGCCTTGTGGTCTGAGAGACTGTTTGTTATGATTTCCGTTCTTTTGCATTTGCTAAGGAAATGTTTTACTTCCAATTATGTGGTCAGTTTTAGAATAAGTGCGATGTGGTGCTGAGAAGAACGTATATTCTGTTGATTTGGGGTGGAGAGTTCTGTAGATGTCTCTTAGGTCCTCTTGGTCCAGAGCTGAGTTCAAGTCCTGAATAGCCTTCTTACTTTTCTGTCTCATTGATCTGTCTAATATTGACAGTGGGATGTTAAAGTCTCCCACTATTATTGTGTGGGAGTCTAAGTCTCTTTGTAGGTCTCTAAGAATTTGCTTTATGAATCTGGGTGCTCCTGTATTGGGTGCATATATATTTAGGATAGGTCTTCTTGTTGCATTGATCTCTTTACCATTATGTAATGATGCCTGGCTAATTTTTGTATATTTTGGTAGAGACAGGGTTTCACCATGTTGGCCAGGTTGGTCTCAAACTCCTGACCTCAAGTGATCCACCCTCCTTGGCCTCCCAAAGTGCTGGGATTACAGGCATTAGCCACTGCACCCAGCTGGAGGCTGGTCTTGAGTTCCTGAGCACAAGCAATCCTCCCTCCTCCTGCCTTTCCCTTCCAAAGTGCTGGGATTATAGGCTAAAATTTAAAAAAAACTTTATCTTTACCTACTCACACAACTCTCCTGGCACCAAATCCTGTTCTTCAGGGTTTTTACCAAGGCTTCGTTACAAAGGCATGATTGATGAAATCATTGACCATGGGTAATTAAGTAAATCTCCAGCCCTGGAGGTGGAGGGGGAAACTAAATCCAATCCTCTAATCATGTGGTTGGTTCCCCTGAAAATCAGCTCCCCCACCCTTAGGGGCTTCCCAAAAATCATTTCATTAATGTAAACTCAGCTGTGGTTGAAAATAACAAGACACTCTTCTCACTTTTATCACCCTGGAGCTATTTCAGGAACTGGAGACAAAACCAAATATAACAAAAGATGCTTCTTCCACTTTCAGCACTTAGAAAATTATAAGGGTTTTAGAAACTCTGACCAGGAGCTGGAAAGGAAGATCTAATATCTATTTCTAATTATTTAGAAATAAATATTCCACACATGAAATCTAGCACGTGCTTGCTTGTTGTACGTACTCCAAGAGATGTGTTGATGGGTGGACTGGAAACTTTCTCTTCGAGGAGGTTGTGTCCCTCTCAGTGCTGTGCTGCTTTCATATCAGGCTGATCTCTAGGAAATAGACACATCTGAGAAGAACTTGCTCTGGGTAGGGGGCTGTGCTCCCTCGAATGATGAAATTAGCAGGTTCTCCAGATCACAGTAGCACTGCTCATTGAGTGAGCCCTAAGAAGCTGCCTGGAGTGAACCCCAGCTCATCCCAGCACTGCTGAGGAAGCTGTGGCTCTGAAGAGCAATGGATGCTCTGGTATTGTTCTTCTGGACCCTCAGGGAAAGGGTGGTCCTTGGGCCTGCAGGTCTCACAGCCCTGTGGCCATGGGAAGGAGCCCGGCTCACTTCCTACTTGGATAATGGCTCATCCACACTAAGTCTTTCTCAAAATCCCTGGATCACCGCATGATCCCTCTTGCTTCCGGTTTGTTCTACCCAGTTTACTTGTGTAATTACTCTTTTTTGTTTCCTTTTGTTTCAGGGAGTCTGTGTTATGCTTCTTGTCTAGAATATGAATTCCTTAAGGACATGATTTATCTAGTAAGCAAAGAAACCAACTTTAGCTAATTTAAGCAGATAAGAAATTTATGTCAAGGATACAGCTTAGTAATCAGAATCTCCACTAGAGTAGGACACCCAGGCTTAGTGTCCACAGAGTCAGGAAGGAACTGCCCCACATCCCATTGCAGATTTGGTCTGGCGGAGTCCTCACTACTGTTGCTGGGCTCGGGCTTGAACTGAGACTCACAGTGAGCTTTTCCTGCACCGCCCACACTGGGGCCTGGATGCTATTGCTAGATCACTGTCCTTGCTGCCTCTGGAGCCTGGAGGCAACTGCCCTGCCAAAGGCCGAGATTCTTTACAGTCCCCACTTCTTTCTGTTGACTACAAAGCAAAGTGCGTCAGGTAAACGTGGGTGGAGAGCATAGATCATGTGTCCCTGTCTTGGCCTCAAGAGAGGCTGGGAAAGCAGAGATTTGGCATCTTTGGGTTCTGTAGCAGGAGCTGGGCTCTGCTTAGGAAGGTGGAGATTCCATAAGAGGGAACTTAGGCTACAGCAGGAATACTCTGTATTTTCTGTAGTACCTGAACAATACTTAGCATAGGTAATAAGCAGGTTGTTTCCAATTTGTGACTGGGGCATGACTCAGCTAAAATCTTGCTGATTAAGGATCCACAAAATAACAGATGTCCACGTATTCATCACTATTTCTAGTTTTCAACTTAATTTGTTCTTTTTTTTTTTTGAGACCGAGTTTTGCTCTTGTTGCCCAGGCTGGAGTGCAGTGGCATGGTCTTGGCTCACTGCAACCTACACCTCCCGGGTTCAAGTGATTCTCCTGTCTCAGCCTCCTGAGTAGCTGGGATTACAGGCATGCATCACCACACCCAGCATTTTTGTATTTTTAGTAGAGATGGGGTTTCACTATGTTGGCCAGGCTGGTCTTGAACTCCTGACCTCAGGTGATCCACCCACCTTGGCTTCCCAAAGTGCTGGGATTACGGGCATAAACCACCTCACCCAGCCAACTTAATTGGTTCTTACTTAACCAGCCTACCTGGACACAATTAAGAATGTCAGAAACCTAATATTTCAGTAAACTGTCTATCCCAATGAAATATATCAATCTATTTTATTCATTTCTTTGTAACTCATTTATTCAACCAATGTTATGGAGTTTCCCTACTCCATATGTCTTCTCACCTTTTTCCATTGCAACAGAACTCCAATCTTATTCTGGGTAGAAAAAGATCCAGTTAAAAGATGACACTTGCCAGCCTTTTTTGCAGCTAGGATACTAACTCAGGATTTTTTTCCTTACTTGGTTTTATAAAAGTTACTTGGCTCTCTGGATCTGTGTTGAGCAGTCTAGGGCTCTGGTGCCCATGCAATGCCAATGGGAGGGCTGCCATAATCTCAGGACTAAAGACCCTTTCATAGTCCTCAGGTTTTCATCACTGCTTCCCATTATGCTGCCATTTGAGATTTATAGATTTGTGGTCCAGTTCTTATTTGACTTCACTTCTATTTTTCATTGATACCCCCGTTTAAGGTAGTAGCATCCTGCACTGGATGACAGGGGCTGGGTGTGAACTGGATCAGAGTTTGTAATGGTTTCCAGACAGTGGATGTGGGGGTTGGCAGCAGTGCTGGTGCAGGGCTGGTGGCACTCGAATGTCCCAGGAGTTCAGGGAGCTTTATACCACTGCAGATTTCCTGGTATCCCAACAGACTTACTAAATCAGACTCTCTGGGACCTAAAAATATGTATTATTTGAGGTTCCTTGGGGGATTATGTTGCACAGCCTGGTTACAGAACCCTGAACTAGGTGATCTATTCATAAGATTTGTTCAAACTCTATATTTGGCTGATGTCATCTTCATTTTATTTATGCAAAACAAACTTACCTCACTGCAAATAATAAACAGAATCTTGGGTACACTCCTATTTTAGGATTTGGTGAATGTGGTTGATTTTATTGTTGTTTAAAAAAATCCACTACCCATCCATGGGGGGAATGATATGGGAGGGGGACAGGGAAGTGCTGGGTATAGAAGGGCAGGGTCCTTAGTGAGGGCTCCACCCTCGGGACTGTGCCCATGGACCTGAGTGAGAACAGCCACTCCTGTTTTTGTGCCCAAATGTTGCATTTTCCAAGACCACTCTGACCTGCCACACCCCCCTTCCTGTGCCCATATAAACCCAAAAGCTCAGCGGGCACACACACAAGTGGCTGAATGTCAAGACCAGCAGACCATTGATGGTAGAACAACACAGCAGAGAAAGAAAAGAGGAGGGATGTTTGGACACCAAGGGGAGTTTAGCTGAGGGCAGCTGGAGAAGAGTCCAGCTGCTGGGTGGCCCGACTCCAGGGGAAGACCACCTTCCCACTCCATCCTCCCTTCTGGCTCCCCATCCATCTTGCTGAGAGCCCACTCCACCACCAATAAAACCTTGCACTCTTTCTTTGAGCCTGCATATGACCCGATTCTTTCAGGACGCTGGACAAGAGCTTGGGATGCAGAAGGCTGTCACACTGGACCTCTGCCCTTGTGATAAGGCAGAGGGTCTATTGAACTGACTAACACACAAGCCATCTGCAGACCACAAAGCTGGAAGAGCTTGGTAACACTGGGGTTGCAGGCACCCACCCCTAGACACTACTGCAGGGCTGAGAGCCCAAAGCACTCACCCCAGCCTCTGCACCTGCCCATCTGCACACTACCCCTAGGGGTTTGAACTGCAGGGTGACCAAACAGGTGAGCCACACCCCTGTCACAAGTCCTGCAAGGGGAATCAGGGAACTCTCCTGTTTCAGGAAGATTATACTGTCTTTCCCCCAAGTTGATACCATGTGAGCTGCTCTGACCTTTGAAATGCAGCAGAAGTAATATGTCACTCTCAAGGAGATAAAACAGAAGAAGGAAGAAGTGTCCTGAGGAACAAAGGCTGGTTAAAGCTCTTCGAGGTGGCAAATACCAAATCAAGTGTGTGGTAATCACACCCACTGCTGCAACTCCAACGGAAATAAAAGATGCCTTTGGCTGAATGTTTTGAGAGTCCTGTTGCCACCAGAGACTGACTGCGCCAGACCTAAAACAACAGTGGAGGCCCTTGTCTTCTGCTGAGCCCCTAAGAGGTCGTATTTTCAAATGTTCTCTTTGGATTCAGCCAAAGAGAATGATAATGGAAAAAGAATGACCTCCTGGGGCAGAGCCAAGGGTCACAGAAAACTCTGGACTGCCGTCAACTCCCGGGAGCAGAGCTTCTTGACTTCTGATGCTGCATTGTATCAACTTAATCAAGGAAGACAATAAAGCACATCAATTTAAAGTTTACCGTTCAATGAGTTTTGACAAATGGAAGCACCACCAACATGGAGATAAAGAACATTTCTATCACCCCAAAGTGTTCCCTCTTGTACATCAACTCCCTCGGCCCTGGGCCACCATTGCTTCCTGTCCATATACAGTGACCTTTTCTAGAAATGGAATCATACAGTATGTACACTCTCGTGTTTGGTGCGTCTTTCTCAGCATATGCTTTTGAGACTCATCCAAACTGTTGTATGTATTGGAAGTTCATATCATTTTGTGCTGTGTGCTATTCCATTGTATGAATGTATCATAATTTGTTCATTCACCTGTTAAGAGACACTTGAGTTATTTTCAGTTTTTCGCTATTATGCATAAAGTTGGTATGCACATTTATGTGCAAGTCTTTAGATGACATTGGTTTTTATTTTTCTTGGGTAAACCCCATGAGTAATATTGATTGGTTGTAGAGTAAATGTATGTTTAACATTTTTCAAGCTCTTTTCCAAAGTGGTTTCATCATTTTACTTTTTTTTTTTCTTTTTTGAGACAAAGTCTCACTCTGTCACCCAGGCTGGAGTGCAGTGGCACAGTCATAGCTCACTGCAGCCTTGAAATCTTGGGCTCAAGAAGTCCTCATGCCTCGGCCTCCTGAGTAGCTGGGACTACAGGCGCATACCACTACACCCAGCTAATTTGTTTTATTTTTTGTAGAGACAGAGTCTCACTATGTTGCCCAGGCTGGTATGGAACTCCTGGCCTCAAATAATCCTCCCGCCTTGGTCTCCCAAAGTTCTGGGATTACAGGTATGAGCCACTGCATCCACTGCTTCATTTTACTTTTCCACCAGAGAAAAATGAAAGTTTTCATTACTCTACATTCTCACCAACACTCGATATTGTGAGCCTTTTTAACTTTACCCATGCGAATTAGTATGTAACAGGATCTCATTGTGGTTTTAGTTTGCATTTCCTTGATGACTAATGATATTGAGCAACTTTTCATGTGTTTTTTGGCCATTTGCCTATCTTTTTTGGTGAAGTATTTGTTCAAATTTTTGCCACTTAAAAATTAGATTGTTTGCCTTGTTAATGAATTGTAAGAGTTAAAAAAATTATTCTGGGTAAAGACCTGTATCAAGGAGAAAGATATATTTTCTCCCAATCTGTAGTTTGTCTTTTCATGTTCTTAGTGACTTTCAAAGAGTTGTTTTAAAATTTTGATGAAGTCAACTTTATGAATTTTAAAATTTATTTTTTGTGCTGTTTGTGTTCTAAGAAATCTGCCTACCTCAGGATCACAAAGATTTCCTTCTAGAAGTTTTATACTTTTGGCTTTCATGTTTAGGTCTATGATACATTTCAAGTTAATTTTTACGTGTGCTATGAAGTAAGTGTCAAGGTTCATTTTCTCCCATAAGTATATCCAGTTGTTCAAGCATCATTTATTGAAAAGTCTTTCTGTCTCCTCCATTAAATCACCTTAGCACCTTTGTGAAAAAGTAATTGCCCAAGTAACTTCACACTGGAGAAACCTGACAAACACTGCCTCAGCCAAGGCAGTCAAGGTTCACATCAACAGCTACGTTGTTACTCTGTGCCCTTGATATGATGTGATAAAAATGTGACTTTACCTCTTTGGTCTTTTTTCCAGTCTAATCATAAGAAAAATGTCAGACAAATTCCAAGTGAAGGGCATTTCATAAAATACCAGTACTCCTAAAAACTGCCAAGGTCATTCAGAATAAGGAAAGTCTGAGAAACTGTCACAGCCAAGAAGAACCTAAGGATACATGAGAATTAAGTGGAATGTGGTATTATGGATACAGACCTAATGTCCAGGAACAGAAGAAGGACATTAGGTAAAAATGAAGGAAATCTGAATAAATTATGGACCCTGGTTAATAGTAATGTATCAATATTGTTTCATTAATTATGCCAAATGTACCATTTCAGTGGAAGATGTTAATAATAGGGAAACTGCATGCAAACTATATGGAATCTTTTTGAATTATCTTCACAAATTTTCTGTAAATCTAAAACTTTATAAAATAGCAAGTTTAACAAAATCAAACAAAAAACCAATTGACCACATGTGTTTTGAAGCTCTGTTGTTGATTGTGGTTACATGTAGGATTTGTGCATCCTCTTAATGAGTTAGCAATTAAATAGTGAAATGTCTCTCTTTATCCTGATAATTTCTTCTTGCTTGTTTTTTATTGAAACAAGGTCTCGCTTTGTCACATAGGCTGGAGTGCAGTGGCACGAACACGGCTCACTGCAACCTCAACCTCCCAGGCTCAAGTGATCCTCACACCTCAGCCTCCTAAGAAGCTGGGAACACAGGCACATGCTACCACACCCAACTAATTTTTCTATTTTTTGTAGAGATAGGGTTTCTGTGTGTTACTTAGGCTAGTCTCAAACTCCTGAGCTCAAGCAATCGGCCTACCTTGGCCTCCCAAAGTGCTGGGATTACAAGTGTGAGCCACCACGCCTGGCCCCTGATCATATTCTTTGCTCTGATTGTATTTTGTCAGATGTTATTGTAACAACTCCATTTCTTTTGATTCATATGCATGGTATATCTTTTCCCCATCCTTCTACTTATAGTTGGGTCTTGTTTTTTTCATCCAGCATGACCAGCTTGCTTTAAAAAAATCTCTCTACGTGGAGTATTTAGACCATTTATAGTTCATATAACTATTGATATAGTTGGATTTAAAACTCACATCTTGCTATTTGTTTGCTATTTATTCTACATTTTCTTTGTTCTTTTCCCCTCTATTCCTGATTTCTTTTGGAGTGATGTAGAATTTTGTATGATTCCATTTTATTTTCTCTACTGGCTTATTAGCACTACCTCTTTGTTGTATTTTCAGTGGCTTTTTTAAGGTTTACAATATATACTTTTAACATAGTCTACCTTTATATAGAGTTCTGTTTCTTTACTTATGATATGTGAGGCTTATTTTCATTTCCCTTCTTCTATTCTTTGTGTTACTGCGGTTGTACATTTTATTTCTGT
Source organism: Gorilla gorilla gorilla (assembly GCF_029281585.2). Classification (NCBI taxonomy): domain Eukaryota; kingdom Metazoa; phylum Chordata; class Mammalia; order Primates; family Hominidae; genus Gorilla; species Gorilla gorilla. The sequence goes on from NC_073241.2 coordinate 80,394,298, forward strand.
ATATGTTATAGACCCCACATTACATTGTTACTGTTTTTGTTTAAACAGGCAATTATCTTTTAAAATATTAAAAAGTGGCTAGGCGCAGTGGCTCACACTTGTAATCCCAGGACTTTGGGAGGCCGAGATTGGAGAATTGCTTGAGCCTAGGAGTTCAAAACCAGCCTGGGCAACAAAAAGAAGAAAAGACTGCTTCACTACTATCTCAGGGATTGTCTTCCTGGCTGCCAACACTCATTCTGCAATTTTTTTTTTTTTTTTTTGAAACAGGGTCTTGATCTGTCACCTGGGCTGGAGTGCAGTGGCATGATGATAGCTCACTACAGCCTCAACCTCATGGATTCAAGCAATCCTCCTGCCTCAGCCTCCCAAGTAGCTGGGACTGTAGGTATGCACCACCATGCCCAGCTATTTATTTATTTATTTGTTTATTTATTTATTTATTGAGACAGGATCTTGTTCTGTTGCTTTGGCTGGAGTGCAGTGGTGTGCACAATCTTGGCTCACTGCAACCTGCGCCTACTGGGCTCAGATGATCCTCCACCTCATCCTCCCAAGTAGCTGGGACTACAGGCGCATGCCACTGCACCCAGCTAACCTTTGTATTTTTTGTAGAGACAGGGTTTTGCCATGTTGCCCAGGTGGTCTCAAACTCTTGAGCTCAAGCTATCTGCCCGCCTTGGCCTCCCACAGTGCTGGGATCACAGTCGTGAGCCACTGTGCCTGGCCTAATTTTTTTTGTTTTGTTTTTTTGAGCCGGAGTTTCTCTCCTGTTGCCCAGGCTGGAGTGCAGTGGCACGATCTCAGCTCACTGCAACCTCTGCCTCCCGGATTCAAGCGATTCTCCAGCCTCAGCCTCCTGAGTAGCTGGGATTACAGACGCCCACCACCACGCCCAGCTAATTTTTTGTATTTTTAGTCGAGAGGGAGTTTTGCCATGTTGGGCAGGCTGATCTTGAACTCCTGACCTCAGGTGACCTGCCCGCCTCGGCCTCCCAGAGTGCTGGGATTGCAGGCGTGAGCCACTGCACCTGACCTAATTTTTTATTTTTTGTAGAGACAGGGTCTTATTATGTTGCCCAGGCTGGCCCTGAACTTCTAAGCTCAATTGATCCTCCCACTTTGGCATTCCAAAATGCTGGGATTACAGGCATGAGCCACTGCACCTGGCCTACAATTTTTTTTTTTTTTTTTTTTTTGAGATGGAGTCTCACTCTGTCACAGAGGCTGGAGTGCAGTAGCTTGATCTTGGCTCACTGCAACCTCTGCCTCCCTGGTTCAAGCAATTCTCCTGCCTCAGCCTCCCAAGTAGCTGGGACTACAGGCGTATGCCACCATGCCTGGCTAATTTTTGTATTTTTAGTAGAGATAGGGTTTTGCCATGTTGGCCAGGCTGGTCTCGAACTCCTGACCTCAGGTGATCCACCCTCCTTGGCCTCCTGAAGTGCTGGGATTACTACAGGCATAAGCCACCGTGCCTGGCCTGGCCTAAAATTTTTGATGCTGATACTTTCTTGATCTCATAGAAAGCTTTCAGAAACAGACAGGACTCCTTGTTCCTTCCTCAAATGGTCCTAAGGTGGTTTGTTAACTGAAATTTCAAGGGTTCATGTATGTTCAGGATATGCAGCTTGACTGGCACTGGGCCACCCTCGATTGTAAGGTGCCCTCTGAGCTGTTGAAAAGTAATTAGTGTGTGTCTCCGAATCAGTTGCTAAAATGTGGCCTATAAATATTGTCCTGCAATTCCTTTTCTCATCTACTGATATATGCACAAGATCTTTTCACGTTAGTCCATTTAGAGCTGCTACCTTGTTTTAAAACACTGTATGAAACCTACAGTATTCCCAGTGTGATTCTACCACAACTCCGCTAACCACTGTTCTATTAATAGGTCTCTAACTTGTTTCTAAATAGTAACAAATGGTACAATAAATATATCTCACATGCCTCTGAGTATATTTCTCTAGGACAGATATTGAGAAGGGGAGTTGTTGGATTGAAGGGTATGCCCATTTAAAAATTTTAATTGTCTCCCAGAAGCCCTTATCATTTTGCAATCCCACCAAATGTGTATTCAAGTGTTTATATATTCCATTGCCCTTGCCCACGTTGGATATTATATATTTAGGAATTTGTGTCAATCACATTGGGTTAAGAGCGATGCTATAATGTCATTTTACTTTGCAGTTTCCCGACTAGTATTAAGGTAAGATGATTTTAACATGCAGAGCAGATGAAAATACTCCTCCCCACCAACTTATTGGCTCACTGTTCCATGGGTCAGGAGTGCAGCCTTTTTTGTTTTGTTTTAATAGAGATGAGGTCTCGCCATGTTGCCGAGGCTGGAGTGCAGTGGCTACTCACAGGTGCAGTCCCACTACTGATCAGCATGAGAATTTTTACTTGCTGTTTCAGACTTGGGCCAATTCACCCTCCTTGAGCAATCCTGTGGTCCTCACTCCCAGGAGGTCACCTTATTGATGCCAAACTTAGTCCAGACACCTGATGGGCTTAGTGTACTACAGCCTAGAACTCCTGGGCTCAAGCAGTCCTCCTGCCTCAGCCTCCAAGTAGTTGTGATCACAAGGGTGAACTTCCACATCCAGCAGGAGGCCAGTACATTGTAGCTGGGTCCTCCTTTCAGCATCTCATAAGGCTGAAACCAAAGTGCTGGCCAGGTGTGTCCTCATCTGGAGGCTTGATCCACTTCCAGACTTCCTCGGGCTGTTGGCAGAATTCACTTTCTTACAGTTGGAGGACTGAGGTCCCTTTGTCTTGCTGGCTGTTGGCTGGGAACTGTTCTCAAATCCTAGAGGCCACTCTCAGGGCTTGCCACGTGACTCCCTCCAGCTCAGCCACGGGACCCACCCACCGTCAAGTCCCTCTCATGCTTTGAAGCTCTCAGACTTCCCCTTCTATGACCCATGGAAGAAAATGGTCTGCTTTCAAAAGGCTCACGTGATTAGGTCAGGGCCACCCAGATCATCTCCCTATTTTAAGATCAACTTTACCATCTGACATAACTGAATCACAGGAGTAAAATCCGTGATATTCACAGTCTCAGGGATCCTTCAGGTCAGGGCACAGGCACTCAGGGGACAGGAAGCTTTGGAAGCCGTCTTAGAATTCTGCCCACCATACCACCAAAGAGGGTGCAAAAGAGAGACCTTTCACATCAGACAGGAGGTTGTATGTGGGCACTGCTTGTGCTAGGAACAGGGGTGTGTGTGTGTGTGCATGTGTGCATGCGTGTGTGCGTGTGTGTGTGCATGCATTTGTGTGTGTGTGTGCATGCATGCATGCACGTGTGTGTGTGTGTGTGTAAAGGACCTCCAAAGAAGCCCAGGTAGAGTTTCCATGAGGAGCTCAAAGTCTGATAGATGATTAACAGTTGAAGGAAGCTTAGGGCACATGACTCATGACTCCAGGAAGTGTTCTCTTTTTCAGTGAAACACTCCCAGCAGCCCCAGCGATTTCTTCTATGCGAGGTCTCCAGATGCTCTCCATTACTGCTGCGTAGGAGAAGGGAGAAGGGTGAGAGACACACCTTTACTTCAGATTAAAGCAGCACATGATTGGTGTTTGCACTGAAGGTCAACTTTCTGAGGAGGAAGCTGAAGGATCAGGGAAGGCTTCCTGAGGAGATGGCCTTTAAACCTGGCCTTGAAGACTGGGGAGAATTCCAACAGGATGAGCTGGATGTGGAAAGGGGCTTCCAGGAAAGACACAGCCAAGTGTGGAAGCCCGAGGAGCATTTCAGGAAGGGCAAGCAGCCAGTGTGTAGAGCTGAGAATGGAGGATCAGCAGCAGGAAAGGGTCGGGGCTGGACCGGGATGAAGGGTAAGGACTAGGCAGAGGAGCGTGGGCTTCAGTAAAAATGCAAGGTCAGCTTGACTTATCTTGACATTAGAATATTCTTGTCACTTCCCAAGAGGGAGAGGCTGTATTCCAAGTTAATAGTCCATTTTAACACCTAACACGAAAGAGAGAGAGAGAGAAACACAAGCACTTAAGCCTGGAGTAAACACAGTCATTACAGTGACCACAAAAACATCACTGATGGACCAATAAAAAGCGAAAGGAGTCATGGGGGAAACCAGTACATCTCTGCAGTGTGTAAAGCAACCCAACCTCATAAACGCCGCTGACCTTTCCTGTGACAAACCAAGCCCTGAGAGCTTTAGTTTTAATTGACAGTGAGACCACAGGCACATTGCCCTTCACTGCTGTTACGGGTTGAATTGTGTCCCCCTAAAAGAGATGTTATTCTAACCCTTAGTACCTGTGAATGTCACATTATTTGGAAACACGGTCTTTGCAGAAGTAATCAAGTTAAGATGAGGTCATTAGGGTGGGCCTCAGTTCACTATGACTGATGTCCTTAGAAAAAGAAAAGATACAGATTTACACCAGGGAGAGCACCATGGGAATGTATTTTTTTTCTCTGTTGGCCCAGGCTGGAGTGCAGTGGTGCGACCTCAGCTCACTGCAACCTTCACCTCCTGGGTTCAAGTGATTCTCGTGCCTCAGCCTTTCAAGTAGCTGGGATTATAGGTGCCTGCCACTATGCCTGGCTAATTTTTTGTATTTTCAGTAGAGACAGGTTTCACTATATTGGCCAGGCTGGTTTCAAACTCCTGGTCTCAAGTGATCCACTCCCCTTGGCCTCCCAAAGTGCTAGGATTATAGGCGTGAGCCATCCAGCCTGGGGTCATTCATTCTTCAAGTGTGCAGCGTGTGCCCACTGTGAACCAGGCTTTGTGCTGGGGGCTGCAGGTGGACTCTCTGCTGAGCAAAATGGTGGCTGACTTAATGCCCTGGCAGGCTGCTTTCTTTAAGGAGAAATCATTATAGTATTGGGCCAAGCCAGGCCACATTGCAGTGTCCTTAAGGGAACCCGCTGGGAATGCAGATCCTTGGCCTGCAGAGGCCAAGGCCGAGGGGCACATGCGGTGGGATCAGAGCAAGTCGGAGGAACACCCAGGGTGGAACTGGGGCAGGAGGACTTAGCTGTCACCTCTGGTGAGCTGGAAGTACCTGTCCTTGGTACACTGAAAACCAACCAAAGGACTACTCAGACGGGAGGGAGAGTAAAGGTGCGAAATATTCCACCGCGGGTGACCACACTACCACAATAATACATCTTCCTACAGGTTTACAGGAATCAATAACTGAACGTTCAGGTGTCAGATCAAGAGATTATGGCATCTGTCCCTCCCGAGGTCAAATCTTAGCTCTGTTACTGCGTGTTGGAACTTCACAACGTTTTTAACTTTGAAAGACTCTGTATCTTTATCTGTAAAACACTGACGGAAATACCTAACTTCTTAGGTTTGGCATGAGCATAAAGTGAGAAAAGTGTACATAACGATCTTAACGATATGACTGGAGCCTGGGAAGGCATTCCTGAGACCTCGCTACTGAAAGTGAAAGGGACGCATAATGGAAAAGTGTTAAGTCTGGGAGATGTCCGTGGCCTTTGAAGTGGACACGCCGGTCATAAACTTGGCCTAGAGGGACTGTTCAGTGTCCTGTTTGGGGAATGGTGGCCTCCTCCAAGGCTCACCACCGCGGCAGGTGTGGTCCTGGCTCTGCAGGTGAAGGGAGCTCCAGATTCTAGGTGTGGAGCGAGCCCTTTGCCAGGTGACAGCGCAAGGTCCCCTCAATGCACTGGGGAGGCGGATTTTCCCAGCGAGAAGGGGCTAGCAGGAGCTGCGTTTATTGTGAAGGCCCACAGGTAATGGGGCCATGCACCCCGGGGCGAGACTGGAGTTAAAGGTGGGCGGCAGTCCCTGGTATTCAAGGCCACCTAAGACCCCCTGGACGGTGGACCCTGGGAAAGAGGCGGGGTGCCCCCGCCCTGGCCAGGGTTTGCCCCTTGTGGGGCAGAGGGAGCCGAGGCGAGCGGCACTGACGGTAGCCTGGGAACTGGGCCAGGGTCTGCAGGGCGGGCTGGGGGCTGGGAGCAGGGCAGGAGGGAGGAGACGGAAGAGAGCATTGGGGTCAGAGGGCCCTGGCGCCTGCCCCGTGCTGGGGATACCACGCAGCCGAGTTCCCACGGCCACCACTGGGTGTCGCCCTTGCCCCGCGAAGGGAGCAGGCGCGCGTTTCCCGAGGCGCCTCAGTCCTCCCAGCTCCTCCGGGCTAGATAGACGATGTCCTGGGACCCAGGTGGGCGTAGTGGACCAAGCCCGGAGTCGTCAACCGCGGTCCCTGAGGGGCTGGCCCTGTGCAGAGCCCGAGGTCAGGTGGGCTCGGACCGCTGCCTTCAGAGAGCCCGCCAGGCCCAGCCTCGCCCGGACGCTCCCAGCACCTGGATTCTGCGGAGTCTGGATCTTCACTGTGAGGCTGCCGGGCCCTCCAGGAGATGTCCTGTTGTGTCTGGAATTGGTGGGTTCTTGGTCTCACTGACTTGAAGAATGAAGCCGCGGACCCTCGTGGTGAGTGTTACAGTTCTTAAAGGCGGCGTGTCCGGAGTTTGTTCCTTCTGATGTTTGGATGTGTTCGGAGTTTCTTCCTTCTGGTGGGTTCTTGGTCTCACTGACTTCAAGAATGAAGCCGCGGACCCTCGTGGTGAGTGTTACAGTTCTTAAATGCGGCGTGTCCGGAGTTTGTTATTTCTGATGTTTGGATGTGTTCGGCGTTTCTTCCTTCTGGTGGGTTCGTGGTCTCGCTGGCTCAGGAATGAAGGTGCAGACCTTCGCAGTGAGTGTTACAGCTCTTAAGATGGTGCATCTGGAGTTGTTCGTTCCTCCCAGTGGGTTCGTGGTCTCGCTGGCTTCAGGAGTGAAGCTGCAGACTTTCGTGGTGAGTGTTACAGCTCATAAAGGCAGTGTGGACCCAAAGAGTGAGCAGTAGCAAAATTTATTGCAAAGAGCGGAAGAACAAAGCTTCCACGGTGTGGAAGGGGACCCAAGTGGGTTGCCACTGCTGACTCAGGAAGCCTGCTTTTATTCTCTTATCTGGCCCCACCCACATCCTGCTGATTGGTCCATTTTACAGAAAGCTGATTGGTTTGTTTTACAGAGAGCTGATTGGTCCGTTTTGACAGGGTGCTGATTAGTGCGTTTACAATCCCTGAGCTAGACACAAAAGTTCTCCGCGTCTTCACTAGATTAGCTAGATACGGAGTGTCGATTGGTGTATTTACAAACCCTGAGCTAGACAGAGTGCTGATTGGTGCATTTACAAACCGTGAGCTAGATACAGAGTGCCGATTGGTGCATTCACAATCCCTTAGCTAGACATAAAGGTTCTCCAAGTCCCCACCAGATTAACTAGATACAGAGTGCTGATTGATGCATTCACAAACCCTGAGCTAGACACAGGGTGCTGATTGGTGTGTTTACAAACCTTGAGCTAGATACAGAGTGCTGATTGGTGTATTTAGAATCCCCTAGCTAGACATAAAGGTTCTCTAAGTCCCTACCAGACTCAGGAGCCCAGCTGGCTTCACCCAGTGGATCCCACACCGGGGCCGCAGGTGGAGCTGCCTGCCAGTCCTGCGCTGTGTGCCTGCACTCCTCAGCCCTTGGGCGGTCAATGGGACCAGGCACCATGGAGCAGGGGGCAGCACTCGTCTGGGAGGCTCGGGCCACGCAGGAGCCCACGGCGGCGGGGTGGGGGAAGGCTCAGGTATGGCAGGCTGCAGGTCCTGAACCCTGCCCCGCAGGGAGGCAGCTAGGGCCTGGCGAGAAATCGAGCACAGCAGCTGCTGGCCCAGGTGCTAAGCCCCTCACTGCCCGGGGCCAGCAGGGCTGGCCGGCTGCTCCGAGCGTGGGTCCCCCAAGCCCATGCCCACCCGGAACTTGCGCTGGCCTGCAAGCACTGTGCACAGTCCTGGTTCCCACCTGCGCCTCTCCATCCACACCTCCCTGCAAGCTGAGGGAGCCGGCTCCGGCCTCGGCCAGCCCAGGAAGGGGTTCCCACAGTGCAGCAGTGGGTTGAAGAGCTCCTCAAGTGCCACCAGAGTGGGCACCCAGGCAGAGGAGGCACCGAGAGCGAGCGAGGGCTGCGAGGGCTGCCAGCATGCTGTCACCTCTCAATCCCCCCTCTAAACAGGACACCCCAACTGCTGTTGGGAATTTGGCTGATGACCACTCTAGCTACTTCCTGCTGGATAGGGGTGAAGAAGGGGCCCTGCAGTTGTAGTGTCCTCCAGAGGGGAACTCTCTAGGCCAGTGGAAGTTCCAGTGGGTTGGTCCAGGGGTCCTTGGTAGAAGTTGTTAGCTGAACTCATTTGGAGTTCCATTTGTAAGACCATCTGTAGCTTGATGGCCTCAATTCTAGAGGAAACAAATTTGACAAGAAGGTTAAAAATACAAGGCCTGAAGGCGAGTAACAGCAAGATGGCTGCCACGGGACCTAGAAAGGGGAGAAGCCATGTTGCCCAAAGTTCGGTATAAGAGTTTGAAAGGCGTCTGATTTCAGAAGCCTTTTCTTGTAAACGCCGGGCGGCAAATCGTACTATCCCTGACTGGTTAGTGTAAAAACAACACTCTTCCCCTAGGAAGGTGCAGAGTCCTCCTTTTTCAGCAGTGAGGAAGTCTAGGCCTCGGCGGTTTTGTAGAGTCACTGCTGCCAAAGAGTCTATTTGCGATTGTAAAGTAAGAATAGATTTTGTTATTTCTTGCAAACTGTCTGAGAAATCCTTTGAGAGTGTGTGGTAGTAGGATAATGAAGTAGATAAACCGGCTATTCCGGTTCCTGTAGCAGTAGCCATTCCTAACCCTATAAGTAGGGGTATTAGTTGTATGGCTCTGCACTGACAGACTTGAGCTTTGAGGGGTACTGATAAGGTCTGATTTCCTGGGGCAATGTTAATGTTGGGACTTAGAAAGACTAAGGTGCAGGTGCCTGTCCAGTTAGTGGGGAGGCAGATATAGGTCGATGTTTCACATAGAAAAATATGCCTTGGCTGGGTAGACAGAACTTTACCCTGGCTTTTAAAGGAATAAGGTACACTGTTTTTCTCTTTACTACTTCCATCTCTCTTTCTATCTCTTTGACTTCTTCTTTGTCTCTTTCTCTGACTTCCTGTCTCTTTCTCTCTTTCCTTTGACTCCTTCTCTTTGTCTCTATTTCTTCCTCTTTCTCTTTCTTTTTCTCTCTTTCCTTCTTGCTGGTCTGCCAGCTGCTTATCTGCTGTTCTCCCCTCTTCTTCCCATTTGGATGGCTTTGGCAGTGTAAGAGTGCCACCTCCTTGTGTTTTTGCAGTGCGTGCAATAACTCTATAATTTCCTTGTGGTATTTAATGGGGGTCCCCCCAGAGCTTAGGAGCTCCCGTTTTTTCCATATTGCAGGATGGGCATGTAGGATTAAATAAGCATACTTGCTGTCTGTATACACATTTATTCTTTTTCCCTTTTCCAGTTCTAAGGCTCGGGTAAGTGCCACTAGTTCCGCTAACTGGGCACTGGTCCCTGGGGGAAGAGGCTTACTTTCAAGTATGGTTACATCACTATGGCGTAACCTGTCCTTCATATCCCATTCTCCACAAATGGACTTCCATCGGTATACAGGTTAAGGTCATGATTAGTTAAGGGGACTTCTAAGAGATCATCTCAGGTGGCATAAATCTGGACTATAATTTGTTGGCAGTCATGCTCGATTGGTTCCCCATCCTCTAGGAGAAAAGTGGCAGGGTTGAGGGCCACGCAGGTGCCTATTTGAACCACCAGTCCCTCAAGGAGTAGTGCCTGGTATCTAAGTAGGCAGTTGTCTGATAGCCATAAACTTCCTTTGGCACTTAGTATGCCATTTACATCATGAGTAGTCCAGACAGTGAGATCCTTTCCTTGTATTATTTTGATAGCCTCTGACACTAAGATGGCCACTGCTACAACTACGCTTAAACAGTGAGGCCAGCCTTTTGCTACTACATCAATTTCCTTACATAGGTATGCCACTGGTTGTGGGGTTGTCCCACAAGTCTGAGTAAGGACTCCTAGAGCTATCCCGGCTCTCTCTGTGACGTATAATGAGAAGTTTTGTCCTGTGGGAAGGCTTAAAGCTGGAGCTTGTACTAGGGCCTGCTTTAAGGTTTTGAAGGCTGTTTCTGCCTCTGATTACCATTCTACTAGATGAGTATTTGCCTTCTGGGTTTCCTTGATTAGAGTATAGAGGGGCCTGGCTATCTCGCTGTATCTGGGGATCCATAGTTGGCAAAAGCCGGTAATTCCAAGGAACCCCCACAACTGTTTTAATGTCTTAGGGCAAGGATAAGCCAGTATAGGCCGTATTCATTCCTTGCTGAGGGCGCTGGTCCCTCTGGTTAAGATTAGGCCTAGATATTTGACCTGCTGTAGGCAAAGCTGGGCCTTCGACCTAGACATCTTGTACCCTTGATTAGCTAGAAAGTTCAAGAGAGCTAGAGTAGCCTGCTGGCACGAGGCTTCCAAACTGGTAGCCGAAAGTAAATCATCCATATATTGAAGGACCAGAGTGCCTGGACTTGAGAAGTGGCCTAGATCTTGGGCCAGTGCCTGACCAAACAGATGAGGGCTATCCATAAACCCTTGGGGCAAGATCGTCCACGTAAGTTGGGATGTGTGGTCTGTGGGATCCTCAAAAGCAAAGAGGAACTGGGAGTCAGAGTGCAGGGGAATACAGAAGAAGGCATCCTTGAGGTCTAGAACCATGAACAATTCTGCTTCCTCTGGTATTTGAGAGAGCAGGGTATAGGGGTTTGGTACAACTGGATACAGAGGAATTACTGCCTCATTAATGATTCTAAGATCTTGCACTAGTCTCCACTGACTGTTCGGTTTTTGTACTCCTAGAACTGGGGTGTTGCAGGGACTGCTGCATTTCCTTACTAAGCCTTGAGCTTTCAAATGTTTAACAATATTCTGTAATCCTTTATGAGCTTCAGGCGTTAAGGTATATTGCCTTTGATAAGGAAAAATGGTGGGATGTTTTAACCTGATTTGGACTGGGCGGGCAATTTTTGCCTTTCCAAATTGTCCTTCCAATGCCCAGACTTCAGGGTTGATTCCTTCCTCAAGTAGGGGACAACAAATGGGTAACTTGTTCCCCATATTCATGTAGATAATAGCTCCAGCCTTGGCTGACATATCCTTCCCTAATAGGGGTGTGGGACTTTCAGGCATAACAAGAAAGGCATGTGAAAAGAGCAAAGTCTCCCAATTACAACTGAGGAGGTAGGAGAAATACCTGGTTACGGGCTGTCCCAGGATTCCTCGGATGGTAACGGACCTTGAGGACAGTCGTCCAGGACAGGAGATTAACACTAAGAAGGCCACGCCAGTGTCCAGGAGAAAGTCAATTTCCTGGCCCTCAATAGTTAAACATACCCGGGGCTCAGTGAGGGTGATGACATCAGCTGGCGCTTGCCTCAGGCACCCTCAGTCCTGTTGCTGGATCATCTGGTTGGGGGCTTCTGACCCAGGGAAACTTCATCCTCTGGGGCAGTGATTGCCTTGGCATAGTGGACATGGATGAGGGGGCAGCTTGTTTCTCATTGGACAGTCTTTTTAAAAGTGTCCTAGTAAACCACACTGATAACAAGCCCTACCAGGTGATTGGCCTGCTCCATTTTCTGTCCTCTCTGAGCCACCAAGGTTTGATTGTCTGAGGGCCATGACTAAGGCTGCGGCCTTTCTCTGATCTCGCTTTTCCTTTTGGGCCTGTTCCTCTTGGTTCCTATTATAGAACACTGAGATTGCCAGGTTTAAAAATGCCTCTAGATTTTGTTCAGGGCCCAGGGCTTGCTTTTGGAGCTTTCTTCTGATATCTGTGGCTGATTGGGTAATAAACTCATCTTTTAGAATCAATTGACCCTCGAGTGATTTTGGTGACAGGGGAGTATATTTTCTTAAGGCCTGCCTTAGCCTCTCGAGGAAGGCAGAAGGATTTTCTTCCTTTCCCTGAGTTATGGTGGACATCATTGAATAATTCATGAGCTTTTTTCTAATTCTCCTTAGTCCTTCTAGAACACAGGTCAACAGATGTTTACGACTCCAGTCCCCATCATCTGAGTCAAGGTCCCAGTGGGGATCCATACTGGGGATGGCTTGCTGACCGATAGGGAATTTGTCCCTTTCTTCAGCTGTCATTCTATCATTTACTTGATTAAGATACCAGGTATCTCCAAACTCTCGGGCTGCAGCTAAAGCCGCATTCTTTTCTTTTTTTTTTTTAAACAAAAAATTTTACTTGTCTTTTCTTTTTTTTTTTTTTCTGGTTACTTACTTGTATTTTTTTTTAACTTTTTTAGTATTTATTGATCATTCTTGGGTGTTTCTCGGAGAGGGGGATTTGGCAGGGTCATAGGACAATAGTGGAGGGAAGGTCAGCAGATAAACATGTGAACAAAGGTCTCTGGTTTTCCTAGGCAGAGGGCCCTGCCGCCTTCAGCAGTGTTTGTGTCCCTGGGTACTTGAGATTAGGGAGTGGTGATGACTCTTAATGAGTATGCTGCCTTCAAGCATCTGTTTAACAAAGCGCATCTTGCACCGCCCTTAATCCATTTAACCCTTAGTGGACACAGCACATGTTTCAGAGAGCACGGGGTTGGGGGTAAGGTTATAGATTAACAGCATCCCAAGGCAGAAGAATTTTCTTAGTACAGAACAAAATGGAGTCTCCTATGTCTACTTCTTTCTACACAGACACAGTAACAATCTGATCTCTCTTTCTTTTCCCCACATTTCCCCCTTTTCTATTCCACAAAACCACCATTGTCATCATGGCCTGTTCTCAATGAGCTGTTGGGTACACCTCCCAGACGGGGTGGCGGCCGGGCAGAGGGGCTCCTCACTTCCCAGACGGGGCGGCTGGGCAGAGGCACCCCCCACCTCCCGGACGGGGTGGCAGCTGGGCGGGGGTCACCCCCCACCTCCTGGCCAGGGCGGCTGGCCGGGTGGGGGCCATCCCCCACCTCCCGGATGGGGCGGCTGCTGGGCGGAGACGCTCCTCACTTCCCAGATGGGGCAGCTGCCAGGCGGAGGGGCTCTTCACTTCCCAGATGGGGCGGCTGCCAGGCAGAGGGGCTCCTCACTTCTCAGACAGGGCGGCCGGTCAGAGACGCTCCTCACCTCCCAGACGGGGTGGCGGCGGGGCAGAGACACTCCTCAGTTCCCAGACGGCATCATGGCTGGGCAGAGGCGCTCTTCACATCTCAGATGGGGCGGCGGGGCAGAGGCGCTCCCCACATCGCAGATGATGGGTGGCCAGGCAGAGACGCTCCTCACTTCCTAGACAGGATGACAGCCGGGAAGAGGCACTCCTCACTTCCCAGACTGGGAGGCTGGGCAGAGGGGCTCCTCACATCCCAGACAATGGGTGGCCAGGCAGAGATGCTTCTCACTTCCTAGACAGGGTGGCGGCCAGGCAGAGGCTGTAATCTCGGCACTTTGGGAGGCCAAGGCAGGTGGCTGGGAGGTGGAGGTTGTAGCGAGCCGAGATCACGCCACTGCACTCCAGCCTGGGCAACATTGAGCACTGAGTGAGCGAGACTCCATCTGCAATCCCGGCACCTCGGGAGGCCGAGGCTGGCAGATCACTCGTGGTCAGGAGCTGGAGACCAGCCCGGGTAACACGGCAAAACCCCGTCTCCACCAAAAAATACGAAAACCAGTCAGGCGTGGTGGCACTCGCCTGCAATCCCAGGCACTCGGCAGGCTGAGGCAGGAGAATCAGGCAGGGAGGTTGCAGTGAGTCGAGATGGCGGCAGTACAGTCCAGCCTCGGCTTGGCATCAGAGGGAGACCATGCAGAGAGGACAGGGAGAGGGAGAGGGAGAGAGAGAGGGAGAGGGAGAGGGAGAGCAGCCGCATTCTTTTCATTAAAGGCCAGGGTTTGATCTAACAGTAGCATGACATCTCTCCAAGCGAGGTCGAAGGTTTTCCCTAGACCCTGTAGGACATATATGTACCTATCAGGATCATCTGAAAACTTCCCCAGGTCTGCCTTGATCTGCTTTAAATCAGAGAGGGAGAAGGGGACATGTACCCGGGTTGGGCCAAATTCCCCTCTCCCTACAGTTTGAAGGGGACATAATGGATAGCCCGGAGGTTTTTGTGGTCCTTTGGAGATTTCTTTGCTTATTTCCTTCTGGGCAGAGGAGATTAGAGGAGGACTATCATTAATAGGAAGGGGAGCTATAGGAAGGCTAGGATGTGGGGGTAAGCTGAGAGGTCCTCCTGTGGGATGTAAATTGTAAGCTTTGCATAGTTGTGTATTCTCCCTCAATGAAAAGAAAGCTTGGATATAAGGTATTTCATTCCATTTGCCTTCCCTCATACAGAAAAGGTCAAGCTGCAGGATAGTATTGTAATTTGTACTTCCCTCAGGTGGCCATTTTTCCCCATCAGAGAGAGAATATTGGGGCCAAGCCCTAGTGCAGAAAAAAAAAATGAACCACCTTTTTTTCAGGGTTTGTGGGTCATATTGGTCCCAATGGCTTAGGATGCATTTCAAGGGTGATCCTGTTGATGCCTGAGTGTTTCCCATCTGAAAGACAAAACTGCCCACGATTTTGGTTTGTTTTGTTTCTCCCCCTGCCCAAGAACCTGCAATGGTCCCTGGACCCTGCTGATTGGAGTAGTTGCGCTCACCGACACAGCAGCAGAAACAGCCCCTGCCCAAGAACCCGCAATGGTCCCTGGACCCTGCTGGTCACAATAGTTGCACTCACCAATGCAGCAGCAGAAACACTAGTTTTCCTCCCAGACCACATGGAGAACTGAGGAAGGTCAGATTTAGTGGCCCTTACCGACGCATTCTCGAAAACCTGCACCCTTGCCTGTCCTCCTAGACCACAAGGAGGACCGACCGAGAAAAATCGGATTTAGTGGTCCTTACCGATGCATTCTCGAAAATCTGTTAAGAGTCTTAAGCATTCTCCTATTAGTATTGGGAACTTACCCCTGTCCTATAAAGATGTTATGCCCCAAAAATGAAGTGGAGGGCCATACCCTGAGGGAGGGAAGGGATCTCCATGGTTGGAAGAGTGACACCTTTTGTCTTCACTTATATAAATAGGAAGGATACAATTTCTGAGGCTCCCCATATCTTAGCTTAAGGAATAGCTTTTGTTAGGCCTGTTAGTCTGAGGAGGGATCCTAAAATTCCAGGTAGTCCCCACTATGATGGGGCTTTGGGCAAAAATTATGTCTTTCTGATTGGTGAGCCCGGGTGCCTAAAGAGGGTAACAGAGTCCTGGAGTTTATACTAGAAATCATTCTTATGGGAGAAACTAGAAAAGCACCAGAGACAGGCAGCAATTTTTAGAAGCGGGAATAACCTCGGAGAAGAGAGGCAAGAGGAAGTTTGTCTGGCAAGCATTAGGACCCAAGGGGCAAGGGTCAGGATAGATAGGACAGATGGGCAAATCTTGCTTGGGCAACATGCCTTTGAGAGTTCCGCTCATGGCCGCAGGGCCAACCAATTTGTTGTTGGGACCCTGGAGCTGCATGGCTTTCCTCTCTGTCGACGCTTGGCTCAGCCCGGAAGTACAGGAAAAGCGGAAGCTGGTTCTAGGCAAACCAATGGTCCCAACTCTGAAGAGTTGGGGGTTGTTAGCCCTTTCCCAGAAAGCCTGATACCTGTGTCTTTAGTCTGGCAGCCGTGCTAGTTGCTTTTAACTGGCCAACAGGTGCCCAGTATTTAGCCCCCGCATTCTAAGGAAAAATAGGACAGAATAGCAGGCAAAAGGGGTCCGATGGTACTCACTACTTGGTGATAGGCGATAGTCTTGCTGCTCAGCGATAGGCGATGGTCTCACCACTTGGCGATAGTCTCACCACTTGGCGATAGGCGATAGTCCCTTTGTGGTCACCAAAATGTGTCTGGAATTGGTGGGTTCTTAGTCTCACTGACTTCAAGAATGAAGCAGCGGATCCTCGCGGTGAGTGTTACAGTTCTTAAAGGCGGTGTGTCCGGAGTTAGTTCCTTCTGATGTTCAGATGTGTTCAGAGTTTCTTCCTTCTGGTGGGTTCATGGTCTTGCTGGCTCAGGAGTGAAGCTGCAGACCTTCACAGTGAGTGTTACAGCTCTTAAGATGGTGCGTCTGGAGTTGTTAGTTCCTGCCGGTGGGTTCGTGGTCTCGCTGGCTTCAGGAGTGAAGCTGCAGACCTTTGCAGTGAGTGTTACAGCTCATAAAGGCAGTGTGGACCCAAAGAGTGAGCAGTAGCAAGATTTATTGCAAAGAGTGGAAGAACAAAGCCTCCACAGTGTGGAAGGGGACCGGAGCGTGTTGCCACTGCTGGCTTAGGCAACCTGCTTTTATTCTCTTATCTGGCCCCACCCACATCCTGCTGATTGATGCATTTTACAGAGAGCCAATTGGTCTGTTTTACAGAGAGCTGATTGGTCCGTTTTGACAGGGTGATGATTGGTGTGTTTACAATCCCTGAGCTAGACACAAAAATTCTCCATGTCCCCACTAGATTAGCTAGATACAGAGTGTCAATTGGTGTATTTACAAACCCTGAGCTAGACACAGAGTGCTGATTGGTGCATTTACAAACCGTGAGCTAGATACAGAGTGCCGATTGGTGCATTCACAATCCCTTAGCTAGACATAAAGGTTCTCCAAGTCCCCACCAGATTAACTAGATACAGAGTGCTGATTGGTGCATTCACAAACCCTGAGCTAGACACAGGGTGCTGATTGGTGTGTTTACAAACCTTGAGCTAGATACAGAGTGCTGATTGGTGTATTTACAATCTCCTAGCTAGACATAAAAGTTCTCTAAGTCCCTACCAGACTCAGGAGCCCAGCTGGCTTCACCCAGTGGATCCCACACTGGGCCGTAGGTGGAGCTGCCTGCCAGTCCTGCGCGGTATGCCCACACTCCAAAGTCGATGGGACCCGGCGCCTTGGAGCAGGGGGCGGCACTCGTAGGGGAGGCTGGGGCCACGCAGGAGCCCAAGGCGTGGGGCGGGGGAAGGCTCAGGTATGGCGGCCTGCAGGTCCCGAGCCCTGCCTGGTGGGGAGGCAGGTAAGGCCTGGCGAGAAATTGAGCACAGCAGCTGCTGGCCCAGGTGCTAAGCCCCTCACTGCCCAGGCCAGAAGGGCCCACAGGCTGCTCAGAGTGCAGGGCCCGCTGAGCCCACGCCCACCCGGAACTCACGCTGGCCTGCAAGCGCCGCCCGCAGCCCCGGTTCCCGCCCATGCCTTTCCGGCCACACCTCCCTGCAAGCTGAGGGAGCCGGCTCTGGCCTCAGCCAGTCCAGGAAGGGGTTCCCACAGTGGAGCGGCAGGCTGAAGGGCTCCTCAAGTGCCGCCAGAATGGGTGCCCAGGCAGAGGAGGCGCTGAGTGTGAGCGAGGGCTGTGAGGGCTGCCAGCACGCTGTCACCTCTCACTGTGACCGCTGTCGATTTACGGCCTCAAGAGCCTCGGTCTTGCAGAGGGACCACGCCAGGGCCTCACCCACCCAGAATCCTCAGGCCGGGGAGTCTGCCTCCCCAGGACAGAGGCCCTGCCCGACCCTGCGGGCCTCAGGCCTCCTGGACCCCGTCCCCTTCAGGGGCCTAGGGGACAGCAGCCCCCGGTGCTCAGGGAGCACCTCCCAGAGAATCGCTGGGAAAGTTGTTTCTCAGTCCTCACCCCGCACCCAGGCTCAGCTCCCCAACAGCCCCTGTTACTGAAAGGCTGGGGGAGCCCCCAGCATCAGGAGCCAAAGGGGAAATTCTAGAGCCAGGCCCAGGAGGAACAAAGATAATTAAAGGCAACAACAGCTTACACCTAGCACTAACCTGTGCCGGGCACTATTCTAAGTACTTTACATGTCATTACTCATTTAATTCTCAGAGTCTTTGGGGGGATATTTTCACTGTTTTACAACTGAGAAAAGTGAGGTACACAGATCTTAAGTCTCTCTGGGTCTCAGTTTCCTAAAAATTCAGCAGTTTTGAAAGGGGAGTGCCCTAGAAGTCTGCATGTGAATGGGATCAGAGGACCTGTGACTCGGGAGGGAGGCTCTCCACCCCTCAACATGTTAAGGATACATCGTTATGGAAACGGGAAGGAATTTCATGGTGAGAGTCAAAGTGCAGGGGGCTTGCCAGGAGAATGTATTTTTGGACATGCTGGGGGACAAGAACGTTAGAAAAATGGCATCTAATGAACTGGAGTGCAGTGGTGCGATCACAGCTCACTGCAGCCTCAACCTCCTGGTCTCATGCAAGCCTCCTGCCTCGGCCTGCTGGTGGTCTTGATGGTGGGGAAGGAAAACTACATGCGATTGAGGGGAGGATGAAAAGAACACCCATCACAGGACTATTCACAAATGGGAGACAGATGCAACCCCGACACCTGGGTCTTCAAGTCGCTCTGCCCCAGCATCATTCCAGAGTCTAGCCCCGCCCTCCCGGCGCCATCTTGTCCCAAGGCCCTGCTGCCTGGCCTTTGGGAACACTGTAAGGTGCAACTGCTCGCCCTTGCCGTGGTCCTCTGCCTGACCTGTTCCCCAGCATGAACCTCCCCTACCATATGCCCAGTTTGGAACTCCATGAGGGGGAATGTGGGAGGGAACTTAGAAGAAACTGTTTTAAATAACAAGCTAACACTCTCGAGGACAGTCTAAAAAGGCTTTCTTTAATGATTAAGCCTGGGAGAGTTAAGACTGAAGGAAGGACTGGAAGAAGGAAAACGAGGATTTGGATGAGACTACAGGTGAATTTCCCGCAGATGGAAGCGCTGGAGAGGGACGCCGAGCAGCTCTGCAGCGCCCATCAGCAGGATCACCAGGCAGGCTGGGCCTCCATCCATGGGTGCCTCTGGCTCCCAATCTGTGCAACCGGACGGCCATCACCCCTCACAGAGTTGTTATGAGGCTCCAAGGAATCCCTGTGTATGAATCACTCAGCACAGTGCCTGACTGGTAGTAAGTGCTCTATTTTAGTAGTATTTTTCCTTTGAAACAAAAACTTGCAGAAATTTGGGGAAAAGAACAGGGAGAGCCCATGGGAACATGCAGCCTGACTGCTTCCCTTTAAAGTGAGGAGACAGCACAGAGAGCTACTCTCCCAACCGGCACCTGAGTGGACGCTCCCGCCGGGGGCTCCTGCCCCCAACAGCCCACTCGTTTCTTTGCCGGTGAGGCACAGTCAGGACGGTCCCACAGCACTCCTGGGGGCTGAGTCTGACCACAGCGCAGCGCCTAGGTAGTCCACACAGACCGTCTGCACACCAGTCAGGGTGCTAGGGATAGACAATCCAACTCAAAATAGTTTAAGCCTACTTCCCCGCCCAAAAAATGTACTTATTCATGTAGCTAAGGCGTCCGGGATTGGTAGAACCTGAAATGACTCCATTAGGACACTGTCTCTTCTGTATTCTTTCCTTCCCTTCATTCCTTTTCCTTCCTTTCCCTCCATCTCTCCCTCCCTCCCTCCCCTCTTTTCTTTCTTGACGGGGTCTCACTCTGTCACCCAGGCTGGAGTGCAGTGGCACAATCATGGCTCACTGCAGCCTTGAAGTCCTGGGCTCAAGCGATCCTCCTGAAACGGGAAAGGTTCTCCTGTCCCTCTCGCAGGGTGTGCGACATGTGGAGTGGCTCGGTTCTCCAGTGCCTCGCTGCTCAAATCTTTAGCGGAGCATACAGACGGGCAGGCTGTGGGGCTCCAACCCCGCTGCAGTGTCTAGGGGTGAATGTTTACAGCTCCTGTAGTCCCAGTAGACGTGTGTTACAGGGTCTTTTAGTTTGCCCTCTATAGGCGGTTTGTGTTAAACAGCTCAATTAGACCCTCTACCTTGTCCCAAGGACAGAGGGTTTTCTGTATCCCGGGTTCTTGCCTTGGTGTACTGGAAGATTCAGATCACAGGTGAGCTTGGAGAATGCGTGCAAAGTTTTACTGAGTAGAAGTAGCTTTCAGCCAATGGGGGAGCCAGAAAGGAGATGGTTTTCCCCTGGAGTTTGGCTGCTCAGTGGCCCCAGCTCCCTTCCAACGGCCCCATCCAAACTCTGCATCATTCCGCTGATTCATGGCCAGTCTGCCTGCCTTCCTGCCGGGCGGTGGGCTCCCCGGTCTCAAAGACCAGCTGCTTGTCTTTTTCCTCCAATGTATTCCTCCCGACTTCCAGCTGCTTCTGTGTCTGCCCTCTAGGGGGTCATGGGTTTTTATAGGCCCAAGATGTGGGTGTGGCAGGCCAGGGTGGTCTTGGGGAATGCAACATTTGGGCAGAAAAATGCCTGTCCTCACCTAGGTCCGTGGGGGTGGAGCCCTAGCCAGGGACCACAACTCTCCTCTACCCAGCACTTCCTTTCCCCTTTTCCATATCATTTAAAGGGACCATGCTCTTCCCTTTCCAGCATTTCAGTGTCACTTCCACCTCAGCCTCCTGAGTAGCTGGGACCACAGGCATGTACACCACACCTGGCTAAATTTATTTTATTTTTTTGTAGAGATGGGGGTCTCACCATGTTGTCCAGGCTGGTCTTGAGCTCCTGGGCTCAAGGGATCCTCCCACCTCAGCCTCCCAAAGTGCTGAGATCCTCTAGGTTTCTTTGGGTTCATTCTCAGCATTCTTTGGGTTCATTCTCTTCATGTGGGGTAAGGTGGCCACCAGCAACTACAGGCTCACATGGTCCTCGTGTTTTAAAATGCAGGTTTTCTGGCTGGGCATGGTGGCTCATGCCTGTAATCCCAGCACTTTGGGAGGCTGAGGCTGGTGGATCACAAGGTCAAGAGATGGAGACCATCCTGGCCAACATGGTGAAACCCCGTCACTACTGAAAATATAAAAATTAGCTGGGCATGGTGGCGCATGCCTGTAGCCTGTAGTCCCAGCTACTCGGGAGGCTGAGGCAGGAAAATCACTTGAACCTGACAGGCAGGGCTTGCAGGGTTCGGTGGAGCTCCGCAGAGCTTGGAGTGTTGAGGTCGCGCCACTGCACTTCCAGCCTGGAGACAGAAGGAGACTCCATCTCAAAAATAAACAAATAAATAAATATAAATAAAAAAATAAAATAAAATGCAGGTTTTATTATTAGTATCAGGTATGGTGAGGCCAACAGGTCAGGAGACAGCTGCTGTTGAAGAGATTGTTACCCACAGTTCCCAAGAGGAGGGGTCACACTGCACCACACAGGGCCACCCGGGGAAGCAGGAGTTGGTCAGGAGGCAGAGGATGTGAGGGGAAAATGTGGGCAAGAGCCGTCATTGTGGTTTTCATGGGATGGAAGGGGCAAGGTAGGTAAGCAGGTTTAGCAGGTGTAGGATTGGCCAGCTTGAATAATTTCAGCAGGTTCTGGGATGTAGGGGCTGCCCTAATTGTCTGATGTCTGTAAAATGGGAGGGTTCCCTGACCCCTCTTGAGGATGTGTGACAGCGGTGTGGCTTGTGTGTTTGGCCACAGTACGCTGAAACCCCTATGGGAGGGGGAGCACGCAGACAGGCAGGCTCAGGAGCATGTGTTACAGTGTGCTCTTTTAGCTTTGCCCTCCATAGATGGCTTAAGTGTTAACCAGTTCAGTGGACCCTCTGCTTTTCACAAGGGCAGAGGGCCAGTGTCACAGGTTTCTATATCCCAAGCTCTTGTCCATTGTCCTGGAAGAATCAGGTCACACATGAACTTGAAGGGTGGTGAATGCAGGGGTTTTATTGGATGGTGGAGGTGGCTCTCAGCAGGATGAATGGGGAGCTAGAAAGGGAATGGAGTGGGAAAATGATCTCCTGGATTTTGGTCATCCAGCAGCCAAACTCCTCTCTAACCGCCCCCAACTGAACTCCTCTTGGCGTTCAGACGCTCCTTTTCTCCTCTCTGTCACACCCTTCTGCCGTTCTTCTGTTCTTCTGTTCTTCTGTTCTTCTGTTCGTCTTCTCATCTCCTTTTGGAGCCTAGGATCTGGAGTTTATATGGGTACAGGATTGTGGGGTATGGCGGGCCACAAAGACAACTTTTTGGGTGTGAAAACAGGAATGCCTGTTTCCATTTAGGGCCACAGGTATCCAGGCTTCAGGGTGGGGCCTTTGCTGGGGGACTGCCCTCTTCTACCCAGTATTTCCCTGTCTCCTGTCTGTATCATCTGGGCCTGGGTGAGCAGGGCAGGTCAGTAGTGCCCCAAGTGTGAGAGCCCAATAAAGGAGGCTGCTGGGGAGTACAGGGTCTGGACTGGTTCATGTGCATGTGAAAGGCACACCAGCAGGAGAATCTTTTGCTATTTCTAGGAATTAGCTATCCCTGGGAGGGCAGTCTCTTCAAGGTCAGCAAGGCTCCAGATGTCAAAGTATCAAAAATATAGAAAACAAGAAGTCATACTTAACACACTTCACAATTAGCCACCTCAGTTAAGAATTTGACTCTCTTGGCTGGGGATAGTGGCTCACGCCTATAATCCCAGCACTTTGGGAGGCTGAGGGAGGAGGATTGCTTGAGGCCAGGAGTTCGAGATCAGCCTGGGCAACATAGCAAGGAGATCCCTTGTGTCTACAAAAAGTTTTTTTAAAAAATTAGCCTGATGTCTGCAATAGGCTACTTAGGCAAGCCCTCCGTAAAAGTCAGAGGAGAGCTCAGTACAGAGCTAAGAGTGACATCAAATGAGGACTGTGGGAGCCAGATTTGAAGACCCAGTAAAAATACTCAACTTTTTAAAAAAGACAGTGAAGTG
The DNA here is from genome assembly GCF_029281585.2 of Gorilla gorilla gorilla. Classification (NCBI taxonomy): domain Eukaryota; kingdom Metazoa; phylum Chordata; class Mammalia; order Primates; family Hominidae; genus Gorilla; species Gorilla gorilla. The sequence goes on from NC_073241.2 coordinate 80,416,881, forward strand.
GTCTCCATTGATTTTGATTTTCACCACCAAGCCAATCATGTGAAGGACAGAAGCTTTTGCCATGGGCCCCTCACACCAGGGAAAATGACCTTCACTGCTGTTAACAGTAATGTGTCCCTTTCATTTTCTGGGTCAAGCCTTCTCAGCGGTGGGTCTGGATGTGGATAAACTAAGGTTAAGGGGATGATATTCCACAAACTATGCACACAGAAAATCTGTGGAGCCTGTCAGGCCCCAGGTGTCTTGAAATGTTTGTAGAAACCCACTAAAATGCCCACGTCTCTGGGTGTGGGCCTTTATTGCTGCTGTCTCACAGCCTGAGCTGTAGTACACAGAAATGGGGGTTCTCTCTTTATTTTCATTTTTTCCCCAATGGCAGCTTTTCTCCCATTGTTTTACCTTCCTACTTCCTAAGCAATTCCTCTTATTTTGTCTTTTGCACCAGTTTCTGGAGACCCTTGTTATTTCGAAAAGAAGAGTCTCTTTCCTGGCAAACCTGTGAGTGATTCCACAAAGATACAGTATTACTTAGCTATCTGAATTATGGCAGAAAATGTCCTAGTAGGTTCCTATACAAAGCATTTGGAAGATGACCTTGTTGCCCAGTGAAACTTGAAAATAGGGATTCTGGGGTGAGGATACAAAGACACTGTCTTGCATATCCATAAGCAGGTCTTAGAGCATTATTCCGAACTCTAGCTGTTTCAGTAGTTCTATGAGGATTGCAAATCATAGGTGTGTGTGGCATATCAGTCCATCTCCCTCATCTCCATTGGCAGTTTCTTCCCCACAAAATTTTGAATCAAAGCTTTTATATGACGTTTGCCAATTGCAGAACTTCTTTAGCTAAGGTTAATTTGATGCTATGATAAAATTGAGAGATGTCAAAAAGCCTCTTAGAAGTTTTAATCTTGAAAGACATTTCAGGATATCTCATTTTTTAGGTAGGGGTGACAGATGTATTTCTTTTTTTAACAAATAAAAGGCATTTAAGTCAAATTCAAATGAAAAAGTAGGCCTTTTGACATTCTGTACTTGAGGGTTCTGTCCCTGTGTCTGTAACAAATCTCATTTTTGTTACCAAGAACTGTATGAAAGAAGTAAATCTGCCCCGATTCTGTATGATTAATTCCATCTGTGTTTGTCCTTTCTGACTGGAAAACTTACTTCCATACCTTGTTTGATATGGAGGACAAATAATTGGATTGTCTGATAAGTCTGCTAATAAACTATCCAGAAACAGCAGGTGTAATAGTCCCCACTATACGAATCTTATGGTTTGTATAAACACTAACATTTTCCCCTTCTGTAGTGGTATGAAAAAACAAATATTGTTAGCATAGTAGATAAATTGTTATGAAATACCAGAAAGAAAAAAAAGTATATCTTTTAACTGAGAACAAGCAATACCCAGATAAATGACTGTATCAGGATTTCATTTGCATGTTAGTCCACAGAGTTGCCCAGAACCCTACATTTATTCACAAGAGAAAATATTGATAATTATTGGTCATTCCTTATAAGTGTAGCTGTTGATGTGGGCGTCTGATTATTGCTTTTTTAATTTCACGAAAATTGTGTAAAATTAAATATTTTTCCCCCAGGGGAGAAAAAAACATCAAACAAACAAAAAGAGAAACATCTAAATCATCCTTTCTTTTATTTTTTGGTTTTTAACCACTTTTAGGTTTTCCCCTTGCAGAAACCACAGAAATATTCCCTTAGAATAAAATAGTATATTTGTAAAAATTAGCCCGGCATGGTGGTGCATCCCTGTAGTCCTAGCTGTTTGGAAGGCTGAGGCAGGAGGATTGCTAAGCCCAGGAGTTTGAGGCTGCAATGAGTTACAGTCATGCCGCTGCACTCCAGCCTGGGTGATAGAGTGAGATCCTGTCTCAAAAAAAAAAAAAAAGTCCAGGGGAGGATCTGATTGGCTCATGTGTGTCATATGCTCAATATCAAATGCTGGCAAGGATGTGGAGAGGCTGGATCGCTCATCCGTTATTGGTGGGAATATAAAATGGTACTGACACTCAGGAAAACAGTTTGGCAGTTTCTTAAAAAATTAAGCAGACACTTCCCGTATGACTCAACAATGCCATTCCTGGGTATTTATCTCAGAGAAATGGAAGCTTACATCCACATAAAAACCTATACACAAATGTTCATAATAGTTTCATTTGTAATAGTCCCCAAAAAGCCAATCTCAAAACGTCACCTATTGTATGATTCCATTTATATAACATTCTTGAAATGAGAAAATTAGAGGGGGGAGAAGAGATTACGAATTGCTAGTTAGGGATGGTGGGGGTGGGTAGGGTAGCACGCGGGAGATCTTTGTGGGCTGGAATAGTTATCTTGATGGGTGGTGGGTACAGGAAGCTGCACACTGAGGAAATAGCACAGCACTATACACACATTGTATCAATGTCAATTTCCTGGGATGCTGTTGTACTGTACTTGTGTAAGAAGTAACCACTGGGCATAGAGGGGGTGAAGGTTACATGGAACCTCTCTATACTATTTTTGTAACTTGCAATCTATATTTATTTCAAACAAATACTGGAGAACACTTAGCCGTGGGGGGAAATTATACCATTCTGTGGGGGCTCAGGCAGTGCTAGGTGAATGAACAAATCCCAGTTGCCCTTGGGGAAGGGTGGGACAGCTGCCTCTATTTCTGCCTGTGCACTGAGAGAAGAGGGTCTGTTCTGTTCTCCCATCAATCCCAGTTGCAGCCATAACTGTGCTGAGTGATAAGCTTCAGACTCATCCACCAGGGTCTCGCCCCTCACTCTGAGCTCAGGGCGGAAAGAGAGGCCCTTTGTCCCACCTCCAGGTGCATGCGTAATCCCTTGCGTAGGGGAGGAGTCTTAAAGGCACCATTGGCCTTTTGAAACGAGAAAGTTCATCCGGCAAGTGGCTCACGCCTATAGTCCTAGCTACTCAGGAGGCTGAGGCAAAGTATTGCTTGAGGCCAGGAGTTCGAGGCTGCAGTAAGCTATGATTGTGCCACTGCGTTCCAGCCTAGGCAACAGAGGGAGACCTGACTCGAAAAAAAAAAAAAAAAAAAAGTTGGTGGAATTTTATTCAGCCAGCCAAAATGAATCCAACATAACAACGTAGGAAATACTTCGGATGGTCAGTGAAACAAGTAGGAGACAGTTTTATGTGCTCCATGTCTGTACCTATATATAAAATACGAATATCTGGATAAAAACAGGAACAGAATATGTCAAAATGAACACACCGTATCATGCTTTTATGACCGTAGGATTAAGGGTGAGTTTTCCTCTTTTGCTATTCAAACTCTTCATGAAGTTGCTTGTGGTACTTTTTTCTTAGTTTTTAAATGTATAACTTGAGACGACATTCTTTCTAAACTGTCCCCATCTCCTGGTTCCCAACAACCACTTTTGTTAGTTTCTTGTATATCCTTCCACATTTTTCTTTCCTTTTTTTTTTTGATACTGAGTCTCGCTCTGTCGCTCAGGCTGGAGTGCAGTGGCGTGATCTCGGCTCACTGCAAGCTCCGCCTCCCTGGTTCAAGCAATTCTCCTGCCTCAGCCTCCCAAGTAGCTGGGATTACAGGCGCCTGCCACCACATCTGGCTAATTTTTGTATTTTTTGTAGAGACGGAGTTTCACCTTGTTGGCCAGGCTGGTCTCAAACTCCTGACTTCAGGTGATCCACCCACGTCGGCCTCCCAAAGTGCTGGGATTACAGGCATGAGCCACCATGCCTGGCCATCCTTCCGCATTTTCTTGATGCAAATATAAGCAACTCTGAACTATATGTATATATACACACACACACACATACATACATATATACGCATACATATACACATGTATACATACATATACATACATGCATACATACATATATACATACATGCATACATACATATATACATACATGCATACATACATATATACATACATGCATACATACATATATACATACATGCATACATACATATATACATACATGCATACATACATATATACATACATGCATACATACATATATACATACATGTATACATACATATATACATACATGTATACATACATATATACATACATGTATACATACATATATACATACATGTATACATACATATATACATACATGTATACATACATATATACATACATGTATACATACATATATACATACATGTATACATACATATATACATACATGTATATATATATATTTTTTTTGAGACAAGGTCTCATTTTGTTACCCAGTCTGGAGTACAGTGGTGTTACCATGGCTCCATGCATCCTCAATCTCCCAGGCTCAAGTGATCGTTTTGCCTCAGCCTCCAGAGTAGCTGGGACTACAGGCATGTGCAACCACACTTGGCTAAGTTTTTTTTTAAAAGTAGATACGGGGGGGTCTCACTGTATTTCCCAGGCTGGTCTCAAACTCCTGGGCTCAAGCAATCCTCCCCTTTCAGCCACTCAAAGTGCTGGGAATACAGATATGAGCCATTGCACCCGGCCCCTGAACAATATTATTTCCCCTCATTCGAACATAAACTCAGCATACCAAAGGCAGGTTTTGCCCATCCCCCCCTTTTTATTACTTTTTCTTTCTGTATCGGTACATAATACTTTACAAAAACAAACAAACAAAGGGAAAAATCCCAAACAAACAAGCAAATAGATGTGCGAATGCTGTGATTGCCAAACAACAGGCAAATGAGAATCCTGCAGGCAGAGGCTCACCTGGTCCAGCCACCTCCCTCACCCTAAATCTGTCTTCCCACTCACTTCCTAGTAAAACGAAGGACTCACCTCCCTTGCCACTTACCAAGCATTGCTCTGCAGTCCAGGCTAGTAGGCAAGTATCTGTTTCATGTTGGTTAATCAGTTTTGGGAACAGATCTCAATGGGTTTCTGTTAGCAGCTAGGGGCATCTCCTGCTCTGCTCTTGTCCCATTTCCTCCCAATAAAGTAGACTAACTGTTCTTTTCTTGTTGCTTTAAAATTTTTAGTTGACATGTAATAATTGCACATGTTTATAAGGTACTGAGTGATACTTCCATACATGTCTAAAATGTGTAATGAACAAATGAAGGTAATTAGCACATCCATCACCTCAAACACCCATTATTTCTTTGTGTTGGAAACGTTCAAAATCCTCTTTTCTAGCTATTTGAAAACATAAATTATTGTTAATTCTAGTCATCCTGCAGTGCTATAGAACATTAGAACTTGCTCTTATCTCACTGCAACTTTGTATTCATTAACCAACCTCTCTCCACCCTCCCCTCCCCCTTACCCTTCCCACACTCTTGTAACCACATTTCTTGAAGTGGACTAATTTTTTAACAATATAGGCAGCCTTAGTTATAACTAAAGCCGAATTCCCTCCCCTGCAGAGGGAGCCTGCCCTGTCCAGCCTGCCCTGTACTGCCTGTCCATTTGCAAATAAGATAAAATTCCGAAGTCTCTTGGGACAATTAAGAGCTTCCAAGGCCTTCAGTGGAAAGCTGAGAGACGCCCCTGGCTGTGGAGGCTGCCCAGTTCCAGTCTGGGTCCCACCCTTGCTTGGCACCCTGCCTTGCCTGTTCTGAAAGCTGGAAGCATCTGGGTGTGGCTGGCCCCAGACACCCTGGGAAACAGGACTATACTCCAGGACCCCAAAGGTAGGGTGCCATCAGGGACAGAGGATGTCCCAGCAGCGGGAAAAGGAGCAGGTGAACATTTGTTAGAGGCCACTGCTCTCTCGAATGTCTCCTGTCATTGGTTTAGCTTAAACTGTATCCCTTTCTTTTCTGGGCCTGGTTGTGGCTCCTGGGAACAGCCATGGTGTGGCTGACTGAACTGGATTCTGCCCCCCAGGCCGGGCAGACCCTGGTTACTTGGCCCTGAAATATTAGAAAGCTGGGAAGAAGCCCCAGATCTCAGGACACCCTCACCCTCGGTATCGCACTAGAGCCAGGTCCTTGTATTTGGTGGATGGCAACTTCTCAGTGCCTCAGTTTCCCCATGGGAGATAGGTACAAGAACCACCTTCCCTTTCATCATAAGATGCAACAAAAAAGTCAGATCAGGATGGCAAACTCAGGTGCCCCCAATGAGCAAATGGGGAAAGCAGCTGGGTTAAAAAGAGAATAGATTTCTTTTCTTTTTCTTTCTTTTTTTTTTTCTGAGGTGGAGTCTTGCTCTGTCGCCCAGGCTGGAGTGCAGTGGCACGATCTTGGCTCACTGCAACCTCTGCCTCCCGGGTTAAGTGATTCTCCTGTCTCAGCCTCCAGAGTAGCTGAGATTACAGGTGCGCGCCACCTGCCTGGCTAATTTTTTTCTATTTTTAGTAGAGATGGAGTTTCGCCATGTTGGCCAGGCTAGTCTTGAACTCCTAGATTTCTTTCCTTGAAACCTGAAGCTCTTTTGGCTTAGCTTAGATTTCCTAGCCTTTTGGTAGAGACATAGGTATGAAAAACACCACTTGCCTTCTCAACCCAGCTCTAAGGAAGACTAGACACCCAGTTGACTGTAGCTGCCAACTGCTTCAGGCCTCTGTGGGGGCAGGGGTTGGGCAGAGTGGGGCCGTGGGGACGGAGGGGATGATGCCACTTCCAGGGGGCAGCAGCAGGCCATGGCCAGGCAGGAAAGCAAGCCTTTTGCCGCCAGGGCAAACTTTTCAAGACAAGTCAGAAACCTGTATTTATTTATTTTTTTTTACATTTCTCAATGTTTAAATGCTGGCAAATGATTCAAGAAAGTTTCAAACACTTTGGGCCAATCAAAACAGGTCTGAGGGCCAGATTTCAGCCTCAGGCTGCCAGTTCACAGACCTCAGACCCAGACCTCTTTGGAGCCACGTGCCGGCTGGCACTCGGCCTGCTGTTTCCACAGGCCGTAGGGAAGGTCCGCAGTCCAGCCCTCCCGCCCTGCAGCTGTCATTCTGTGAGAGACACTGAAAGATTTCATTTTGAAATATAAATGTACTAAGGATTTTCTGCAAGTTTGTCACCCACCTTTTCCACTGTTTTTCAGCAACAGCTTGACATAGCTTAAGTGCATATGGTTGACTGCAAGCTGAGCAGGTCATTCGTCTCTAGTCCTCAGTTATATCATCTGTAATGTGAAGGGGTCCAACTAGACACTCATCCAGCTCAAACCTTCACTGGCTCCAAGACCAAGTTTGGGGGGTGGGGAAGGAGTTTTTCTAAAGGTAACAACTTCACTCATGGTTTTAGCTGAGTCTCTAAGAGTGCACTGCAGAGGTAATTTTAAATCTCTAGTAGTCACATTAAAAAAGTTAAAAATTAGCTGGGTGTGGTGGTGGGTGCCTGTAGTCCCAGCTACTCAGGAGGCTGAGGTGGAAGGATTGCTTGAGGCTGGCAGGCAGAGGTGGCAGTGAGTTAGATCACGCCACTGTACACCAGCCTGGGTGACAGAGACAGACCCTGTCTCAAAAATATATTAAAAATTTAAAAAAAATAAAAATTAAAAATAAATAGGTAAAGTTAATGTTAATAATGCATTTCATTTAATGCAACATATAAACATATCAGTTCAATATGTGATCAATATAAACATATTAATGGGATATCTTACATTACTTTTTCACCCCAAGTTTTGGAACTCCAGTCTGTGTCTTACACTCACAGCACATTTCAGGCACTCCATGGCCACCTGTGGCTAGTGGCTACCAAATCAGAAAGCGCAGTTCCAAGGCAAGAAGTGCCAGCAACTGCCACATTCCCAAGAGAGTTGCTAGATTACCTAAGCAGGAAGAGAATCCTGCATCTCCCCCAGCAGGTAAAGCAGTTCATATTCTCCCTGCCTTCCCCTCGGCCACATTTTTCTTTCCACTGAGAAAATGTCTTTATCGGCCCCATGTGGTGGCTCACACCTGTAATCCCAACACTTTGGGAAGCCAAGGTGGATCACTTGAGGTCAGGAATTTGAGACCCCATCTCTACTAGAAATACAGAAATTAGCCTGGCATGGTGGTGTACGCCTGTAGTCCTAGCTACTTGGGAGCTGAGGCATAAGAGTCACTTGAACCCAGGAGGCAGAGGTTGCAGTGAGCCGAGATCGTGCCACTGCACTCCAGCCTGGGTGATAAAGCGAGAGACTCTGTCTCAAAAAACAAAAACAAAAACAAAAAAACTTCATAGTGAAAGACGACCACAGCATGCTCAGCTTACCTGGCACACACTGCTGTCCAGCCCAGCAATCAGATAGTACAGTAGTCCCCCTTATCCACGCACAGTTTCAGTTACCCGAGGTCAGCCTCGGTCCAAAAACACCAAATGGAAATTCTGCTAATAAATAATTCGTAAGTTTTAAATCGTGGCTGTTCTGAGTAGCGTGATGAGCATGATGAAATACTGTGCTGTCCTGCTCTGTCCTGCCCAGGATGTGAATCATCCCTTTTCCAGCCATGTCCATGCTGCCGACACTCCCCACCAAGTTAGTCACTTAGAGACGCCTCAGTTATCAGATCCACTGTCACAGAATCACAGTGCTTGTGTCCCAGTAACTCTTCTTTGCCTTAATAATGCTCCCAAAAGTGCAAGAGTAGTGATATTGGCATATTGTTATAAATGTTCTATTTTATTATTGTTATTGTTAATCTCTTACTGTGGCTAATTTGTAAATTAACATTCACCATAGGTATGTATGTGTAGGAAAAAACAAACCTTATAGGATAGTAGGGTAGTAACCCTACCCTATATATAGGATGGTAGGGTTCCATACTACCCGTGGTTTCAAGCATCCACTAGGGGGCTTGGAACATATCCCCTGCAGGTAAGGAGGGACTCCAGTATCTGTTTCCACCATCAGCGATCAGACTCCCCTCTTAATCCCGGGCTCAGCTTACTCAGCTCATGCACTGTTGTCCAGTCCAGCAGTCAGCTCTGTGCCAGCTCTGAGTAGGCAAGACCCAGGGAGCAGAGAGTAAGAGCCCACTCTGGGACTCGTAGCTGACACTGCCTCTAGCCGGTCAGGGCCAGTGGGAACATCGCCCCTCTTCACTATCCCACCGCTCTTGACCCTAAAGTAGCCATAGGCAGCTGTGAGGGCGAGGAAGAGAAACTTGAGGTGGGGAACACAGGCAACACCCACCCAAGCCCCCTGCTGAAAGGCAGGCTCCCAGGCTGCAGCATAAGCTTTAGCTGAAAGTGAAGTTTGAGAGTCCTGGATCATTCTGCTGGTGTGGATTTACTCATTACTGAACTAAGGCAGTTTGGGTTTCTAAAATTAATCAGAGGGTTTGCTTTAAAACATTCCAGAGGTTGGGCGTGGTGGCTCACATCTGTAATCCTGACACTTCGGGAGGCCGAGGTGGGCGGATCACGAGGTCAGGAGATCAAGACCATCCTGGCCAACATGGTAAAACCCTGCCTCTACTAAAATACCAAAAATTAGCCAGGCATGGTGGTGCACGCCTGTAGTCCCAGCTACTCAGGAGGCTGAAGCAGGGGAATCGTTTGAACCTGGGAGGCAGAGGTTGCAGTGAGCCGAGATCACGCCACTGCACTCCAGCCTGGTGACAGAGCAAGACTCCATCTCAATTAAAAAAAAAAATTCCAGAAAAAAAAATGTGTTGGGGTGAGGTGGGAATTCATATAACAACAACATGGCTGTGATTGGTTACACGGCAATCCACCGTACCATTGTCTTTTTTCTGGTGATGTGTGAAAATTTCCACAATGAAAAATTTTAAACGGTGGCTACAGGACTTTTTAAAATTGGGAGTGAGCAGGAGAGGTATAGAACCTGCTGGAAATTCACGCATGTGTGGGATCAGAGCTATCTTCACAGAGCAGTTTTCAATGGGCAAACTATAGGGGGAAATGATAAAATAATCCAATTGTTTTCTGAGTACACCCTGTGAGATCCACTTGTCCAGTGTTCTGCTTATTTTTTCTGGGTGGTTGAATTTATGTGTTCCCATCCTCCATTCCTAGAGAATGCCTCTGGCCAAGACTTCCCCAGTGCTCACCCCAGCAGGATCTAGGCAGTTCTGTGGCTCCCTGGCTTTTTTGGGCGATCTGACGACATGGCAGCTCCTTGCCACAGACACCAAGATAGATGTTCCCGGAGTGCAGAGCCCTGGGGGTGCGGAAGGACAGCCTCTGTGAAGATATTCAGCACAGCAGGGGCCATTAGTCACCAAGGATCATTTGACATTTTGAAATGAACTCCCGGGCTCTCCTAAGTAAGCTGGAACACTGAATTATGCCTAGGCTGGTGGCTGTGTCTGGGGCTGAGGGTCCCCGCCAGGAGGGGAGGCTGGGTGCAGCGCCTCAATGCCGGGAAGTGAGCAGCATAGCGCATGCGCAGGAACCTCGCTGGTCCGCCTGTGGTCCCTCAGCTGGGGTCACAGCTCATGGCAGCTTCAGCGGTGTGGGTGGGTGGCCTCGCTTACCATCGACCTTTGTGACAAGCCTTACTGGCTCTTCTTCAGGAACTTGCCACCGAGTATCAGCCGAAACCTGAGTCCGCTGCGGCGTAGGCCAAAGGCCCCTCTAGCTGTCCTTTCTCAGGCCCAGAGGATGCTCACGGAGAAAAGCCACCGTTCAGTTGAGTCCATCTCTGGCACCAAAGCTCACAATGAGGCTACGCCGAGGAAACTGGCTTTTCATAGTTAGATTTGGTTTTCTTCCCTGAGCGTGACAGCCAATACTTTATGAAGACTCCCTGAATGCTGGGCATTGTTCAGTGCTTGGAATCATGTAATCCTTACAGCAACCCTGTGAGGAGGGGCTTTCCCCGTCCCTGTTGTATGGATGAGAAACGGAAGGCTTGCAGAGGCTACCATGAAGTGACTTGCCCAAGGGCACACAGCCGGTGAGTTGTGACTAGTACTCAACGCAGCCACAAAAGCCTGGCTCTCAACCACTGATCCTGCCTCCCCGGGAGCTTTAGGAAACTAGGCTTATTACAGGTTCCATTCAAGGCAGGGATGGGCGGGGCTCCCAGCTGAGGCCCTGGAGCAGTCTTGCAGCCTTACATTTCTTCAGAGCCAGCTACGTGTGGGACATTCCAATCCAGGTGTGGTCAAGTGAGGCCCTGTCATGCAGGGGTTCCTGGGTGACTTAGGGGAAGAATGATTTTTTTTTTTTTTTTTGAGACAGGGTCTTGCTTGGTGGCCCAGGCTGGAGTGCAGTGGCTCAATCATGGCTCACTGCAGCCTCAACCTCCCGGGATCAAGCTCCCACCTCAGCCTCCAGAGTAGCTGGAACTACAGGCACGTGCCACCAGACCCAGCTAATTTTTGTGTTTTTTTGTAGAGAGGGGATTTCACCGTGTTGTCCAGGCTGGTCTCGGACTCCTGGGCTCAAGCCGTCTGCCCGCTTCGGCCTCCCAAAGTGCTGGGATTACAGGTGTGAGCCACTGCACCCGGCCCTGGAAGAATGATTTAAGAATCATTTGTGATGGGGGTCAAATGTTTATTTTGAAATGCCAGAGAATAGTTTTCTAGGCAAAACCTTCCCTCTGCCCAGGTGGCGACACCCTTCATTTGCTTAGCAACCTCTTTTTCCAGTGGTTCTGCAAAGGCTACCCTGAAGAAAAGGAACTAGTAATGCCTAACACTTTCGAGTTTACAAAATGCTATTCCTTACCTGATTTTGCTTTGCTCCGTCCATAATTTGGCAATAGGCGATTCAGACCCATTACAGAGATGAGGAAGCAGAGGCTTCCGGAGGCAAATTGCTTGGCAGCTCAGCCAGGGCTCAAAGCACAAACTCTAGTTTGGACTTCCCAGTAGGAAGAAATGGAAAGGGAAGAGAGATGTCAAACCACCCTGTGTTTCTTAGGATGTGAGTGGCTGTTTCTTGTGTAGATTTCTCTCAAGCACAGTTCCTCTGTCCTTTCTTGTCGTGCCCAGACCCCTGCCCTCCGCTCCTCCCAGGCCTTCTTGCTGATGAGTAAACAAGATACTTTCTGGTCACCCACCTTGGAAAATGAGGGCTGCATTATAGCCGGACTCCCCCTGAGTAAGCATAAGTCTGGGCTAGGCACGGTGGCTCACATCTGTAATCTCAGCACTTTGGGAGGCTGAGGCGGGTGATCACTTGAGATCAGGAGTTTGAGACCAGCCTGGCCAACATGGGTGAAACCCCATTTCTACTAAAAATACAAAAATTAGCCAGGTGTTGTGGTGCACACCGGTAATCCCAGTTACATGGAGGCTGAGGCAGGGGAATTGCTTGAACCTGGGAGGCGGAGGTTGCAGTGAGCCAAGATCACGCCACTGCACTCCAGCCTGGGCAACAGAGTGCGACTCCATCTCAAAAAAAAAAAAAAAGAAAGGTGGATCTGACTCTTCCAGGATCACACAGGTCTAAGAGGTAAATCCAGATTTTCTGTTATAATCCCAAGGTCATTCTACTCTAGCCCTAAGACACACAGGTACCTCTCTCTTTCACTCCTACAGCCTGTGCTTTTTTTTTTTTTTTTGAGACAGAGTCTTACTCTGTCACCCAGGCTGAAGTGCAATACCTCACAGGTTCAAGTTATTCTCATGCTTCAGCCTCCCAAGTGTCTGGGATTACAAGCACCTGCCACCACGCCCAACTAATTTTTGTATCTTTAGTAGAGACTGGGTTTCACCATGTTGGTCAGGCTGGTCTTGAACTCCTGACCTCAAGTGATCTGCCTGCTTTGGCTTCCTGAAGTGCTGGGATTACAGGCATGAACTATTGCACCCGCCCTGTGCTGTCTTTTAAGATTCATTGGTGAGGCCGGGCGCGGTGGCATACGTCTGTAATCCCAGCACTTTGGGAGGCCGAGGTGGGCGGATCACGAGGTCAGGAGATCGAGACCATCCTGGCTAACACGGTGAAACCCCGTCTCTACTAAAAAATACAAAAAATTAGCCAGGCATGGTGGCATGTGCCTGTAGTCCCAGCTACTTGGGAGACTGAGGCAGGAGAATGGCATGAGCCCGGGAGATGGAGCTGCAGTGAGCTGAGATCGTGCCACTGCACTCCAGCCTGGGTGACAGAGCAAGACTCCGTCTCAAAAAAAAAGAAAAAAGATTCATTGGTGAACGAGTACATTCATTTGCTAGGAATTCTTGGATGTTTGTTTACAAATGCGTATCTCCTCAATCAGACTCTGAGCCCTTTTAATCAACTCAATACATTATGAAACAAACAAGAACAATGCAAGCAGACTGAAAAAAAAAAAAAAAATGTGCATCTTGTCCCCGAGTAGGAACTTCCCCATAAATCTCCTGATCTTCCAATATGCCCCTTTTCCCCTGCACAGCTAGCAAGGGTTCTGGGGTAGGGTTTCTGTTTCCAAAAGTGCCTAATAGGGACTTGCTTATCATTAGTTCTCCAAATCTGGGGAATGCTCATTTGTTTGCTTGTGTGAAACTGAATGTATAGTTTACCCAAAACACACACAGACACGCACACACACACACATATATGTGTTAGTCAAGCACAGAGAACAAAATTTGGAGAACTGCCAGATCATGAAGAGTGTTTAATCCTGGGGTAGGGCCAAAATGTCATTATAGGCAATTTTGACCTTTTGTGAATGCTTACAGCTTATTCAAAAAATATTTTCAAAATAAAATATTGAGTATGTATAAAAGAATATCAATAAAATGTAAGTAAGGTATGAAGAGTTATGATACAATAGACACTCATATACTCACCACCTGGGCAAAGAAATAGAACACAGTACTATTTCCTCTGAAGTCCCCTGTTAGCCCTCCCCAGTGCCATCCCTGCCCCTTAGCCTTCAGAGGTAACCATGTCCCTGAATTCTGTATTGATCAGTCTACTTTTCTTTTAGTTTTACCATATATGTTTGCAGCCTGGACGAGCTTGTTTCATTTTGCATTTTTGCATTTTTACATTTTCAATAAATGGAAATATACTCGAAGTACGTTTCTGCAACTTGGGAGATTAATCCATATTGTTGCATATAGTTCATTCATTTTCAGTGAGTACAGTTTATTTGTTTTCAGTGCTATATAGTATTCCATTGTATGAATATATTATAATGTATTTAACTATTTTATCGTTGTTGGACAGCTGCATTGTTTACAGTTTTCATTTTTTTAATATTACAAGTGAGGCTATTATGAACATTTTTGTACAAGTCTCATAGTGTTACACATTGCCATTGAGAAAAATATCTGAGAGAGGAATTTCTGGTCATAGAGTATGTACATATTTAACTTTACTAGATGATGTCAGTCTTCCAAAGTGGTTGTATAAATTTATACTCCCACCACAGTCTTTGGAAGCTTCCATTGATCCTCTTCCTCATCAACACTCAGCAATTCTTGTTAGACTTCTTAATTTTAGCTGCTGGGTGGGTGAGTAATAGTGTCTCATTGTAGTTGTAATTTGCATTTTGCTGATTACCAATGAGGTTTAGCACATTTTCATGTTTATTGGCCATTTGGAAATCTTTTCTGAAGTGCCTGTCGATTTAATTTTTTTTTTCTGTTTGTCCTCTGGTGCTAAAACTGAAAACATGTTCAATACTTTAGTCTATTTTTCTACTGGGTTTTTGATGTCAGTTTTTGGTAATGCTTTCTACATCCTAGAGATGGGACCTTTAATATGTGCAGCAACGATTACCGCCAATTCCTCGGCTTGCTTTTTCATTCTCTTTGTGGTGTCTTTTGATGAACAGGAGTTCCTAAATGTAATGCAGTCAAACTTAGCAATCATTTCCTTTATGTTCAGTACTTTTTGTGTTCTGTTTGTTTCCCTACCCTGACAGCATGAAGATATTTTCCTATATTATTTTCTGGAAGCAATCTTGTTTTGCCTTTCATCTTTAGATCTACTATCTAGATTGATTTTTGTGTATGTTGTGTGGTAGGGTCACATTTCTTTTCCTTTTTCATGTGGATATCCATGGAGCTATTGAATAGAAATGAGTACCCTTTTCCCACTGTCCTGCAGTACTGCCTTTTCCATAAGTGTGCGTGTGCCATAGATCCATTGGTGTATCCATCCCATTGGTGTATGAGTCTGTTCTCACATTGCTATAAAAAACTACCCGAGACTGAGTAGTTTACAAAGAAAAGAGGTTTAATTGACTCAGCTCCACAGGCTGTACAGGAAGCATGGTTGGGGAGGCCTCAGAAAAAATCATGGCAGAAGGTGAAGGGGAAGCAAGCACATCTTACCATAGTAGAGCAGGAAAGAGAGAGCAAAGGGGGATATGCCACACACTTTTCAACAACCAGATCTCGTGAGAACTCACTTACTATCACAAGAACAGCAAGGGGGAAATCTGCCCCCATGATCCAATCACCTCCCACCAGGTCCCTCCCCACATTGGGAATTACAATTTGATGTGAGATTTGGGTGGGAACACGGAACCAAACCATATCAATTGGTCTGTCTATGTTTGTTATACAGTATAACAGTATAATGTCTTATTTTAGCTTTCTAATGAATCTTGCTTCCTGGCAGAGGAGATCTTCTTCAAGATGATGTTAGCTACTCTTGACCTTTTGCAGTTCCTTATGAATTTTTTGTTTTGTTTTGTTTTTGTTTTTTGGGACAGCGTCTCGCTCTGTTGCCCAGGCTGGAGTGCAGTGGCGCGATCTCGGCTCACTGCAACCTCCACCTCCTGGGTTCAAGTTATTCTCATGCCTCAGCTCCTGAGTAGCTGAGGCTACATGCACGTGCCACCACACCTGGCTAATTTTTTGTATTTTTATTAGAGACGGGGTTTCACCATGTTAGCCAGGATGGTCTTGATCTCCTGACCTTGTGATCAGCCCACCTCAGCCTCCCAAAGTGCTGGGATTACAGGCGTGAGCCACTGCACCCGATCTCCTTTTGAATTGCAAAATCACCTTGTCTGGGCCTGGTGTGGTGGCTCACACCTGTAATCCCAGCACTTTGGGAGGCAGAGGTGGGTAGATCACCTGAGGTCAGGAGTTTGAGACCAGCCTGGCCAACATGGTGAAACCCCATCTGTACTACAAATACAAAAATTAGCCAGGCATGGTGATAGGAGCCTGTAATCCCAGCTACTTGGGAGGCTGAGGCAGGAGAATCGCTTGAACCTTGGAGGTGGAGGTTGCAGTGAGCTGAGATCGCACCACTGCACTCCAGCCTGGGCTACAAGAGCGAGACGCCATTTCAAAAAAAAAAAAAAAAATCACCTTGCCTGTTACCACAAAAAGGGAACTTTGATTGGGCTTGCACTGAATCTGTAGATTGGTTTTGGAAGAATTTATATCTTTACAATATTGAGTCTTCCAATTTCTGAGCATGATATCATTCTTTATTTAGTTAGATCTTCTTTTTTTCAGTAATGTTTTTATAGTTTTAAACATAGGCATCTTGAACATCTTTTGTTAGAATTATTCCTAGGTATTTAATTTTTTTGATGCTGTTTTAAAATTTAATTTCCAAACTACTGCTGGACCCTAGAGATGCAACTTATTTTTATACTGATCTTGTATTTCAAAATCTTGCTATACTGGTCCTTTCTGCATTTATTGAGATAATATGATTTTTCACTTTCATTATGAAAGTGTGGTAGATTATAATGATTGATTTTCCAAAGCTGTCACTCTTGCAGTCTGGAAATAAGCTCCACTTAGCCATGATACATTATCCTTTTTATATTATATATCATTGGATTTGGTTTGCTAATTTTTTAAAGGATTTCAAAAATTGATATTAATGACACTGGACTTAACATTTTCCCTTTTTGTAATTTTGCTGTCAGGTTTGGTATCAATGCTATGTTTTAAAAAAATAAGTTTCGTACAGTGGCTCATGCCTATAATCCCAGTACTTTGGGAGGCTGAGGCAGGAGGATCACCTGAGGTCAGGAGTTCGAGAACAGGCTGGCCAACTTGGCAAAACTCCATCTCTACTTAAAAGTACAAAAATTAGCTGGGCGTGGTGGCGAATGCTGGTAATCCCAGCTACTCAGGAGGCTGAGGCACGAGAATCGCTTGAACCCGGGAGGCAGAGGTTGCAGTGAGCAGAGATCATGCTGCTCACTGCATTCCAGCCTGGGAGACAGAGCGAGATTCCATCTCAATAAATAAATAAAAATAAAAAATAAGTTCGGAATTATTCCTCTTTTTCTATTCTCTGGAAAAGTTGTGTAACAGTAGTGAAAGGGTTTCCCTAAAAGTAAAAACTTACCACTGAAGCTGTCTGGAAGTGAAGTGTTCTTTGTGGGGAAGGATTTAGTAACAAATTTAATCTCCTTGATATATATGGACTATTTAGATTTTCTATTCTTGTGTCAGTTTTGATTAAGGGGTATTTTTGTTAAGAAGTTGTTCATTGTCAATTTTCCAGTGTAATGCCCAAAGTTGTCATAATATCCCCTTATCATCTTTTTTCTTTTCTTTCTTTCTTTTTCTTTTTTTTTCTGAGATGGAGTCTCGCTCTGTTGCCAGGCTGGAGTGCAGTGGCATGATCTTGGCTCACTGCAACCTCCGCCTCCCAGGTTCAAGCGATTCTCCTGCCTAGCTGGGACTACAGACACGAGCCACCACACCCAGCTAATTTTTGTATTTTTAGTAGAGACAGGATTTCACCATGTTGGCCAGGATGGTCTCGATCTCTTGACCATGTGATCCCCCTACCTCGGCCTCCCAAAGTGTCTTTTCTTTTTCTGTGAGACAGTCTCTCTCTGTCACTCAGGCTGGAGTGCAGTGGCAGGATCTTGGCTCACTGCAATCTCTGCCTCCGTGGTTCAAGTGATTCTTGTGCCTCAGCCTCCCCAGTAGCTGGGATTACAGGTGTGCACCACCACATCCGGCCAATTTTTGTATTTTTAGTAGAAATGAGGTTTCACCATGTTGGCCAGGCTGGTCTGGAACTTCTGGCCTCAAGTGATCCGCCCACTTTGGCCTCCCAAAGTGCTGGGATTACAGTCATGAGCCACCATGCCCAGCTCCCTTATTATCTTTTGAATATGTGTGGTATCTGCAGTGATGGCTTCTATTTCATTCCTCATGTTGGTTGTTTGGATTTCACCCTTTCTAAATTAGTCAGCAGCTTATTGATTGATTGATTTCTTTCTTTCTTCTTCTTGTTTTTTTGAAATGGAGTCTCATTCTGTCACCCAGACTGGAGTGCAGTGGCATGATCCCAGCTAACTGCAACCTCTGCCTCCACCTCCTGGGTTCAAGTGATTCTCCTGCCTCAGCCTCCTGAGTAGCTGGAATTACAGGTGTGTGCCACCACACCCAGCTAATTTTGTATTTTTAGTAGAGATGGGGTTTCACCATGTTAGCCAGGCTGGTCTCAAACTCCCAACCTCAGGTGTTCCACCCCCTTTGGCCTCCCAAAGTACTGGGATTACAGGCATGAGCCACTGTGCCTGGCCATTGATTGGTTTTTTTGAACAAATAACCAATTTTCAGCATTGTTAAATTCTCTATTTTATTTGTTTTGTATTTTATTCGTTTTGTTTTCATCATTACTATTTCTTACCTTCTACTTTTTTGGGGGGTTAATTTGCCTTCTTTGAAAAAAAAGTTTTTCTTAGAAGAATGTTTAGATCGTCAACTTTTAGTATTTCTCCTTTTCAGTTGTGCAATTAAAGGCATATATGTCTCTCTAGGCATAGTGTTGGATGCATGCCACAGGTTTAGAGATTTATATTACATATTATTACTTGGTTCAGAAATATTTGGTTCTGGCCGGGCATGGTGGCTCACTCCTGTAATCTCAGCACTTTGGGAGGCCGAGACAGGAGGATCACCTGAGATCGGGAGTTCGAGATCAGCCTGATCAACATGGAGAAACCCTGTCTCTACTAAAAATACAAAATTATCTGGGCGTGGTGGCACATGCCTATAATCCCAGCTACTCGGGAGACTGAGGCAGGAGAATTGCTTGAACCTGGGAGGCAGAGCTTGCGGTGAGCCGAGATCGTGCCATTGCACTCCAGCCTAGGCAACAAGAGAGAAACTCCACGTCAAAAAAAAAAAAAAGAAAGAAAATAAATATTTGGTTCTAAGTTACTTTTTGATACTGTCTTTGATCTAAGTGTTACTTAGAAGTTTATGAATTTCCAAACATATGGAGATTTTATAGGATCTTTTAATTGATTAAAATTTCATTTCTACAGTGGTCAAAGAATATATTCTGTGACTTCATTTTTTTTGGCATTTGTTGCAAATTAATGGCCCCAAACCTGATATATGTTTGTAAATTGTCTGTGTCCTTAAAACAAATATGTGTTCTGTAGTTGTTGGGTTCAGTGTTCTATATATATGTCAGGTCAAATTTGTGAATCATGTTTTTACAATTTTGACTTTCAAAAAACTTTTTATTTTTAAATATAACACACCTTCAGAAAATCACATAAAACAACGTACTGCTTAATGAATTTTTATAAGGTGAATATTTTTGCAACCACCACTCATGTAAGAAGATAGAAGCTTGCAAGCAAGTGCCCTCTGCTAATCATAGCCATCATCTTACCCCACCCAAATATCTACTATTCTGACTTTTATGGTAATTATCTTCTTGTCTTCATGATTTTGTCATCCAAGTATAAATACCTAAACACTACAGTTTAATTTTGACTTTTTAAAAACTGTTTTTATATGTCTCTTAATTTGTAGTTTTCCTCTTCTTCTGTCTCTCTCATAATTTGTTTTTAAAAACCAGGTCATTGGTAGAGTTTCTCTTATTCTGGACTTTTCTTTTTTCATTTTTTTTTTTTTTTTTTTTGAGAGAGGCTCTGTCACTCAGGCTGGAATGCCATGGTGCAATCTTGGCTCACTGCAGCCTCAACCTCCTGGGCTCAGGTGATCCCCCTTTGCCTCCTGAGTAGCTGGGACTACAGGCGCACCACCATGCCCAGCTAATTTTTGTTTTATTTTGGAGACAGGCCTTCACCATGTTGCCCAGGCTGGTCTTGAAGTCCTGGGCTGAAGCAATCTGCCTGCCTCAGCCTCCAAGGGTGCTAGGATTATAGGCGTGAGCCACCGCACCCGGCCATATTCTGAATTTTGCTGATTACATTTCCATGGCATAATTTAACATATTCCTCTATCCTCTGTGTTTCTTGTAGATTAGTAATTGACGGTAGAGGACTAATCAGAATTATGTTGGTTTTGTTGTTGTTTTTTGACAAGTCTTCATGAATAGTTGCTTGGTTTTTGTTTTTTTCTATAAGGAGGCACCAAATGTCTGGAATTCCCTCTTTATGAGATTTAGAAGGTATTGGTGTTCAATGTCTAGGTGCATCAATTCATTCAAGGTTGCAAAATAGTGATATTATAGTTCTATGATTCCTCCTTCATTCATTTGCTAGAATACTTCTAGAAAGAGAAAATTTACCTCATCTACTCTTTAATTCCCAATTGTACAATTCAATAGAAAAGGCAAGATAAATGCTTAATTATTTCCCTTTCCCTACCAGTTTTCCAAATAGAGACTTGGTTTCTCAGCAATCCTCCAAGGGTAACCAATTTGAATTTTTGTGTGTGTGTGTTCTAATGAACCAATGGATTTAAACACATTTGATGTGTTTCATCCATTGCAGTAATTACCCTGGATGTTCAAATTGTCCCATATTTGGGCAGTTGGAGTGCTAGTTGGCTCTTGTGTTTCTGAAAGCTTCTTTTCCATCTGGTAAAACGAGATGCTCCAGGCTCATCTTGTACAATTCTTGTCCCAGACATTTTTCCCTGAAGCAGTGGTTTCTTTTAGTGGAAAATGATATACTACTATCCAAATTTGGTTACTGAAAACAGTTGGAAAGATTATTTTGTGTGTGTATTCTCGCCCCATTCTACTTCGCCCTGCTCTTGCTCTTCCTCTTCTAGGGAGCATACAGTTAGTATCATACGTGTACTTTTTCTTTTATATCCTTCATGCAGTCTCAAGTTTTACACACACACACACATCAAAATGCCATTCCTTAGCAGTTTCCTAAGAAAAGGCTATAGAATTAATATCCTTGTTAATGTTTTGCATGTAATTCTTCTGCAATATTCATATTGAGAGTTAATTTGGGCCGGGTGTGGTGGCTCACACTTGTAATCCCAGCACTTTGGCAGGCTGAGGCAGGCGGATTACTTGAGGTCAGGAGTTCGAGACCACCTGGCTAACATGGTGAAACCCTGTCTCTACTAAAAATACAAAAAATTGGCCGGGCGTGGTGGCTCACGCTTGTAATCCCAGCACTTTGGGAGGCCGAGGCGGGTGGATCACCTGAGGTCAGGAGTTTGAGACCAGCCTGTCCAACATGGCGAAACCCCGTCTCTACTAAAAATATAAAAAATTAGCTGGGTGTGGTGGCGGGCGCCTGTAATCCCAGCTACTTGAAAGGCTGAGGCAGGAGAATTGCTTGAACCTGGGAGGCGGAGGTTGCAGTGAGCTGAGATTGCACCACTGCACTCCAGCCTGGGCGACAGAGCGAGACTCCGTCTCAAACAAACAAATAAGAAGTTAACTTGGCTAGATAAACAAAAAATCTTGGCCTTTATCTTCTTTCCTTGAGTATCTTAAATAGCTTACTCATTTTCTTCTGACATAAAATGTTGCTATCAAAATGTTTTTTGACAAGCACATTTTCTTTCTCCTGTAAGTTACTTGGTGTTTTTGCCTATGTATCCAAAAGATTTTTCTCCTTTTTTTTCTAAAGTCTGATATTTTACTAGAATATGTCTTGGTATTGGCTATTTGGGGTCAGTTTCTCCAGTTACGGTGTGTCCTTTAGATTCCTTTCAGACTTTTTGTTTGTTTTCCTCAAAGTTTTGGGAAAAAAATGCAT
The DNA here is from genome assembly GCF_029281585.2 of Gorilla gorilla gorilla. NCBI lineage: Eukaryota > Metazoa > Chordata > Mammalia > Primates > Hominidae > Gorilla > Gorilla gorilla. The sequence goes on from NC_073241.2 coordinate 80,438,615, forward strand.
TACGGTTTCCTAACTATAATTTTGGATTTGTCTATTTTTTCTTTTAGTTCTAGTTACTTTCTACATTTTTGAGTCAATGCTGTTATATACATGCAAACATAGATTTGCTAGATCTTTCTGGTAAATTAAAGCTATCATTATTATAAAAGACCTCTTTACCTCTAGTAATGTTTCTTGCTTTTAAATCTATTTTTTCTTATATTAATATTGCTACCCCAACTTTCTTTAGGTTTTTGATTGCTGTATCTTTTTTCATACTTTAATTTTACCATTCTGTGTTTCTTAAGCATGCTTCCTGCAAGCACCTTATAATTGGGTTTTGTTTTTTTTAATTAAGCCAGACAATTTTTATATTTTAATTAGAGCATTTAGCCCATTTATATTTAATGTAATTACTGATTCACTTGAGTGTAAATGTTATTATTTACTCTCTCTTTGCCCCAATTAGTCTATGTTCCCTTTTCTTTGTTGTCTTTTAAAAAATTATTCAATTTTCTCATCTCTTAACTTGATAGTTACTTTTTTTTTTTTTTTTTGAGATGGAGTTTTGGTCTTGTTGCCCAGGCTGGAGTGCAATGGCATGATCTTGGCTCACTGCCACCTCTGCCTCCCGGGTTCAAGCAATTCTCCTGCCTCAGCCTCCCAAGTAGCTGGGATTACAGGCATGCACCACCATGCCTGTCTAATTTTGTAATTTTAGAAGAGATAGGGTTTTTCCACGTTGGTCAGCCTGGTCTTTAACTCCTGACCTCAGGTGATCCACCTGCCTCGGCCTCCCAAAGTGCTGAGATTACAGGCATGTGCCACCGCGCCCAGCCAGTAGTTACATATTTTTAAAAATAAGATCTTTGTTGGTCAAACAGATATTGCAACATACTTGAGTTATCAAATTCCAGAAGGAATTAGTACATTTACCTCTTCTCAGACAATATGAGTGCCTTAGAAAGACATTAATTCCATTCACTCCACTTCTGATTTATATGCTATTGTTGTTGCACACCCCTGCCCAGCAGCCTATGAAGCTTTCAAAAGCCATGCTCAGTCTTATCAGCTGTCTGTACAATCAGTAAATGCATCTAGGCCCCAGAAACCTGCCTTATCTGCCTGAGTTTCTGCTCTCCAGAGATCTTGGCTCAGTAATTTTTCATTCTCCTCTGGGCTTTTTGATGCCTTCAATAATTTTCATATTAGTCCAGCTTTTCTAGTTGTTCTTGGTGGGACAATTGTTCTGGTTTACCTATTCTGACATTAGTGGAAGTAGAAGCTCGATACTACTAACTATACTTGATGAAGACCCATTGAGCAGGCATAGAGTATAGCTGCCAGCAAAGCAGTCTAAGTCCCATAGCTCCTCAGAATCTGCAGTGTCTGAGAGAGGTGACTCATGGCCCAGCATGTGATGTTGCATCTGGAGTCAGAGGTGTGTTCTAGCCAGGCCTGGGAGCTCTATGTATTGCTTAGCTGTCTCAGTAATGGTGTCTCTTCATCCAAAAGGGCACCTGAGGCAGCCCATGCTGTGCTGAGATTTTGGATCTGTGCCCAGGGCCCAGTGCTGTGGAGGTCTACCTAGAAAATAGTCTCTGTTCCACCTTCACCATGATAGATACAGTGAGCTCTCGGTGTGGGTTCAATGCCCCGTAGTTCAAAGACAGGAGTCTGGGCCAAAGGTCGGTGTTACCTCATCCTTGCCAGGGGCTGAGGAAGGGTGAGAGATGGGCCACTCCTGGAGCTACTGCTTCATCTTCTCATGAAGGTGAATGAAGCTGCCACTGCAGGTAGGGGCTCAGTAAGGACAGAGCTCCAGCCCAGGACCTCCACACCTTGCACAATGCGATTTTATCGGTGTTATGGACTGAATTGTCTCCCTGCAAAATTCCTGTATTGAAATCCTAACCCCCAATACCTCAGCATGTAACTGTATTTGGAAATCGGACCTTTATTTATTTATTTATTTATTTTGAGATACAGTCTCACTGTGTCGCCCAGGCTAGCATGCAGTGGTGTGCTCTTGGCTCACTGCAACCTTCGCCTCCCAGGTTCAATCGATTCTTCTGCCTCAGCCTCCCCAGTAGCTGGGATTATAGGCGCCTGCCACCACGGCTGGCTAATTTTTATATTTTTAGTAGAGACGGGTTTTTGCCATGTTGGCCAGGTTGGTCCCAAACCCCTGACCTCAGTTGATCAACCCATCTCTGCCTCCCAAAGTGCTGGTATTGCCTGGCCTGGAAATCAGACCTTTAAAGAGGTAATTAAGGTTAAGTGAGGTCATAAAGGTCTGGCCCCCCTCCTGTGGTGGCACAGTGTCCTTACAATAAGAGGAGGAGGAGATGCCACGTATGCACGGTCACAGAGCAAAGCCCATGTGAAGGCACTGCAGAAGGTAAGCACTGCTGATGGCAGGCACTGGAGAAGGCAGGCACTGGAGAAGGTGGGCACTGGAGAAGGTGGGCACTGGAGAAGGCGGGCACTGCAGAAGGCGGGCACTGGAGAAGGTGGGCACTGCAGAAGGCAGGCACTGCAGAAGATGGGCACTGCAGAAGATGGGCACTGCAGAAGATGGGCACCATGTGAAGGCACTGCAGAAGGCAGCCAGCTGCGAGCTGAGGAGAGGAGCAGCAAGAGAAACCAGCCCTGCAACACCTCCATTTTGGACTTCCAGCCTCTAGAACTGTGAGAAAATGAATGTCTGTTGTTGACACTGCCCAGCGTGGTATTTTATTATGGCGGTCCTAGCACACAAGTACACTTGGGGTGGGGTCAGACACTCAGTTGACAGGAAGGTGATGGTGAAAGTTTCCGTCCTCCTTGGAAACACCCCACCCACGTGGTCCTGAGGTGTCTGGCTTTCAGAAAGTGACTCTCCCCAGTGCTTCATTTGCTCCGTTTGTTTCTAAATGTGTCTGGGTCTGTTTCCAGCCTTATTTTGTCTTCCTTTACCAACCACCTCCTTCCAAATAAGAAGATTCTCGCAGGTCCAGTCTCAGAGGGCAGAAAACCCAGATCTCTGGAGTTTCTGTCCCGAGAGGACCTGGCACCTGACTTCCTGACTCAACTGCTGGAGGGACGCGGAGGACTGTTGATTGGACTTGCTCCTTCATGTCCCCACACCGCGGGTGGCAGGACTAGAGCCTTGCCGCATTACGGGCTTCTTTATTGGCTGGCATAAATTTGGCCACTTCTGGCTGTAAACCTCTTGCACAGCTGTGCTTCTTGTTTTGCTCCTGTGGTCAGTGTGGTTTCTGAGATGTCTGAGGAACAACCTGAAGAAAGCTGTGGCCCTCCTGACCATGACAGCCCAGACCTAATCACTGGGACCCCCAATCCACTGGCGAGGAACAGCCAGTGAGCGCTTGAAGTGTCATACACTCCCCTGCCCCCAAGGCAGTGGAGCAGGTGAGGAGTCACTTTGTCACTCCCAGGGCGATGGCCTCACCTGTCTCCTGTGGCCTCCAGGGCTGTGTGCACGTGTGTGGGTGGGTGTGTGCGTGCGTGTGTGTGTTGCTGGTAGTGAACATGCCCTCTGGTGGCCCCCGCAGACAGGCTTGCTGTTTCTTCCCTAGATGTTAGCCTCGCCTCTTCTATTTTATTTTATTTTATTTTTTACCTCTTCCGCGTCTGCTTAACCTCAGCTCCCAGTAAACACGCTAGGGACAACAGGCTTCCCTAGGGCCCCCTCTCTTTGCTAGTCGTAAGCCCTAAAAGACTTCGCTTTAATTCTTCCAGCATGAGCCTTTGTTGTAGATAATTCTAGCTATCTGATTCAAACATGAGAGTAATGGTTTTTACATCTGAGTCAGGTACAAACCTCTGTTACACAAAGGAAACCAGAAATCATATGATTCCCTAGGGATGACTGAAATTATTTTGTTTATCATATTACTTAAATAAGTACGAACATAATTTTTTATTTTTGTTTTTTGAGAAGGAGTCTTGCTTTGTCGCCCAGGCTGGAGTGCAGTGGCGCGATCTCGGCTCACCGCAAACTGCGCCTCCCGGGTTCACGCCATTCTCCTGCCTCAGCCTCCCCAGTAGCTGGGATTACAGGCATGCGCCCCAATGCCTGGCTAATTTTTTATATTTTTAGTAGAGACGGTGTTTCACGGTATTAGCCAGGATGGTCTCGATTTCCTGACCTCGTGATCCGCCCGCCTTGGCCTCCCAAAGTGCTGGGATTACAGGTGTGAGCCACCGCACCCAGCCATAAAATTATTTAACTTCTGTATATTTTAATGGCTCTTAAGTAATTCTAAAACCAAAATCAGTGTACAAAGAAAACACCAAAAGTCCCTGAAAAACCACCCGAACTTGTTAGCACATTAATGTGACTTGCTATGTTGTTTTTCTGAACTCAAACACCATGAATGCTGCACTCAGTGATACCCAGGCTGTGTGGTCTGATGATGGGGCTCTTCCAAATCTTGCCTCTATTGGAAAAATTGCAACATTTCACTATACAGAACACTATTGTGGCATTTACAAATGAAATCCTCTGCTCCGTCCTGTAAAATTACTACTATTTGGCTCTGAGATCTCTAGACATACTTAGTTGTGAGAGTTGTGAGATGATCTGTCATCTGATGTCAGATGTGTTTACATTAATTTTTAAGACTTTAATTCAAATGAAAACTAAAAGTCTTGTAGAGAGGACCTACTGGATGTGTCTGGTATGAGTCTCAGGGTGTTTGGAAACTCCAGATCTAAAATTCTTGGATTTGAGACCCTGGGATTTCACTTAAGAAGCTCTTTACCTGCCTCTCCCTAGGCCTGGGTTTGACTCCAGCCACTCCCAATGCCCTGTGGGGCTGAGGTCCCCCAGACAGGCGCTGGGGACCTGGCTTGTTTTTGTTTTGCTTCTCCTGGGCAAGGCAGGTGCACACTACATGCTCAGTGCGAACTGAAACACAAAGTGCTGGGTGGCCGCTCAGCAGACGGTACTCCCTGCTCCCCTGTGGCTCCTCAACTCAGTCTGTGAAGGGTCCCCATGCCCCCAGGCCGGGGCTGGCCGAGGGGGGCTGGCCGAAGGGGGCCTGCTACCCAACTGATCCTGGTGGGGGGACCAGCTGCTCACTGTGCCTCCACCAGAGGAAAAAATAGCAGTTCAGTCTTTGGAAAAAACTAGCGACTCACACGACCAGAATAGCAACTGAAGACGCTCTAAAAAACAGAAACACCTGCTTCAGAATTATGGCAGGAAATGAGATTTCAGAAATGCCACAAGAAGCTGGTGTCGCAGCTGCCCCTACCTCGTATTCCCCCAGCCTTCGCCCGCCAGCTGGGGCTGCCCACAGGGAAAGCCCCTTGGCCCACCGCCTGTGGTAGCCGCTGGACAGGGCCTGGCATGTGGGGTCAGGGCCCAGTGCTGCCTGCCTGGGGCTGTCTAGCAGCTGCCCCTGCCATGCTGGCTGCGGGCGAGACTCCACACTCCTGTGTCTGAGCCTCTTGAGTGGTAACAGAAACTCAGGGTGGACTAGTCACGGAGGAAAGGGGGATATGTGGTCTCCTGCGAGCCCCCTGGACTGAGCCTTCCTTAGGCAAACTGTGCAGCTGTTGGCTGAGCCTCTGGATTGATGAAATTTCTTGAGGGACTCCACAAGGCTTTCAAGGGAAGTGGAGGGGTGATGTGTTCAGTCTGGAGCAGGGGTCTCCAAAGTGGAGTACATACATCCCAGAGGGCTTAAGGAAAGAAAAGTAATAGTGCATCTACTTAGATTAACGTTTTGCTTCCAACATGAAAGAAAAAGCTGTGCAATGTTAGTAATTTTGAACGTTGAGGGACTCACGTGCCTTAGACGGCTGTGTGGGAGGAGTACTTTGTGGGAGGAAGAGCGGGGATTTCATCAAATTGCAACTTACATAGTGCCCACCAAAGGGAATTTAGATATTCTATTATCTATTTTTAAGTCAACTAAGGCTCCCAAAAAGGATAAGTGGCTTTAAAACAATGTTGAAAAGAAATCTCGGACTGAAGATAACACTAATATGAAATCATACCACGCAGCCCCCACATGGCAGAGCTGACCCTCCCTCCTCTGCCCCCAGCCACGTTATGAAATGAAAACAGCAGCACTTTCCTCAGACCTTGAAGAGTTGGCTGAAATTGCAATCATCCAGGAGTCTATTTGAAATACGGCTTTACATCCATACTCATTCTGGTTGGATGTTGTCTGAAGTGCATATTGTGCCAAGAGAGGGTAATAAGACATTTAAAATATTGTTAATTTCACCCTTATCTCATCCTTTTTACTCTTCTTTTTTGGATGTTAAAAAATAATAGCATGATAGTGCAATGTCACACGGAAGTATGCAGAAGTAATTTATAAAATTAAATAATCAGAATGTTTGGGTACATGAACAACTTTTTGTCCTGTGGTCAGGGCAGGCAATACAAAAACTCAAGGACCCCTGATCCAGCCCAGTGGATCTCAGGCCCACCCACAAAGTTTCTGATCCATTGGGCCTGGAATGGAACAGAGAATTTGCCTTTCTTTTTTTTTTTTTCTTTCTTTCCAGTTAACCATTATTTCCTTCATTTTGTTTTCATTATAGCACGTTTGCTTATTTTACAGCAAGCAGAAAATAAGCTGGGTCTTGTTTTGATCCAAACATTGATGTTTTAAAAGCTGTACACAATATTTCCTAAAAAGAATACATAAAAGAGTACCTTTTTAGAAGCTTCTATGAGAAAGAAAATATGAAGTTTAACCCCACAATTTTCCTCTTTGCTACAAGTTCAAACTATTGCTACAGTTTTAAATAGACTTTTTGTTGTTTAACCAGACATCCAGGACAATCTTAAAAAATTATAGAAACGTGCACATAAATGATGCATAGCAGAACTTGGACATTAACTGCAAATGGTAAAGAAATGAAAGTTAGAAACACTATCAAATATACAAAGGTTCTAGAATCAATCCTTTATAAACACATTCCACAAACAATATTTAAAAGCCATGTTTTTGTTCTTTACAGGCAAAACCTAGATTACTAAAACCAAAATGGAAGAAAGTAATCCTTTCAAAGGAATTGTTTCCCTAAGATAATTCGTACTTAAATATGTAAGCAAGCATGTCAGATTTTAAAAGATGCTAGCTTTTTATTCTGAAATGAGATTGGACATGTCAAGTCACTTTTGCCCCCAAAACAGTCTTTCAGAGAAATGCTTTAAATTATAAATGATATATTGAATGAAGGGTATAATAAATGAAGGGTATTACTCCATTTTTAGTCAGGCATTACATTGATAACCAAAAACTCAGAGATGTGACTTGCTGAAAGTTGACTAATTCTTTTTCCAAAATTACTTTGAATTTCATGGAACCACAGAATCATCTAGAATGAAGTGCTGTCTTTCATCTTAGCTCACATTAAATAAACTGAGGCGTGAAGAGCAAGCCTCCCTCATAAAGAGGTAGGCAAATTTGTCTACAAACGCACACGCCATGTACTGCAAGCATCAAAATTTAGTACTTTTATTTTTTACTTTTTTGAGATGAAGTCTCACTCTGTCACCCAGGCTGGAGTGCAATGGCGCGATCTCGGCTCACTGCAACCTCCGCCTTCCGAGTTCAAGTGATTCTTCTGCCTCAGTCTCCCAAGTAGCTGGGATTACAGGCACGTGCCACCACATCTGGCTAATTTTTGTATTTTTAGTAGAGACGGGGTTTCACCATGTTGGCCACGCTGGTCTTGAACTCCTGACCTCAGGTGATCCGCCTTCCTTGGCCTCCCAAAGTGCTGGGATTACAGCTGTGAGCCCCCGCACCCGGCCTAAAATTCAGTACTTTTACATATGCATGTGTAAAACCTACTTTGAAACAATTTACTTGCTTCTAACAGCAGTATGAAAACAAAGAAATACTATGGTCACCAATGCTCCTTAAATCTTAGAATAATTGCATAGGGACATTCTTTTCCCCTTAAAATTATTTCTGCCATCACTGACCTGCTCAAATTTTAAGGTAAGTTTTTCTCATGTTTTCTATGTCCAAATCTTCATAGAAACCAAAAGAACTAGTGAAGACTCCACGTTTCAGTCAAAACTCAATCTCCCTGAAAATACTGCATAATCCAGCTGGCATCATTCCCCAAAACAGTGGGGTTAACAAAAGAACTATTCCCCATTGCATGATAGACAAATGATTACCACAGGCCTAGACATCTTGTCAGGACATCCAGGCCCAGCCTGAACCTAAATGTGTCTGAGCAGTAGTGCTTTACTGTGGTTACAACTTCACTTTTGTATCATTCTATCTTATTAGCAAGCTACATTTCTAAGTTAACAGTTCTACCAAATATGAATATGAAAGTTTATTTTTAATAAGACAATGTGAGGCTGGGCACAGTGGCTCACACCTGCAATCCCAACACTTTGGAAAGCCATAGCAGGTGATTTGCTTGAGCCCAGGATTTTGAGACCAGCCTGGGCAACATGGTGAGACCCCATCTCTACAAAAAATTTTAAAATGAGCCAAGAATGGTGGCGTGCACCTGTAGTCAAACTACTTGAGATGTTGTGGTGGGAGGATCACTTGAGCCCAAGAATTAGAGGTTGCAATGACCTTTGATTGCATCACTGCACTCCAGCCTGGGTGACAAAGCAAGACAGCCTGTTTTTAAAAAAAAAAAAGAAAATGTTGCAAATTATGGTCAACCAACATCTTTTTGCCACAAACTTCAAACACGAAAAAAAGAATCTTTACAAAAATATACAGGGACACCACAAATTGGTGGTTACCTATCACATTAAACAAACTGGACTCTTCTTTTTTTTTTTTTTTTTGAGATGGAGTCTCACTCTGTCTCCCAGTCTGGAGTGCGGTGCTGCGATCTTGGCTCACTGCAAGCTCCACCTCCCGGGTTCATGCCATTCTCCTGCCTCAGCCTCCCAAGTAGCTGGGACTACAGGTGCCCGCCACCACACCTGGCTAATTTTTGTATTTTGTTTAGTAGAGACGGGGTTACAAACTGACTCTTAAAAGTGGCTTCTCCACAGCACATCATTTGAATTATTACCATTGCCTGGTACAGTGTTTTTAAAGCATTGTTACAACATTGTATTCCTGATTTTTTTTTTTTTTGAGACAGGGTCTAACTTTGTCACCCAGGCTGGAGTGCAGTGGTGTGATCTTGGTTCACTGTAGCCTCGATCTCCTTGGCTCAAGCAATACTCCTGTTTCAGTCCCAGGTAGCTGGTACTACAGGTGCACACCACCATGCCCAGCTAATATTTTAATTTTTGGTAGAGATAGGGGTTTCACCATGTTGCCCAAGCTGGTCTCAAACTCCCGGGCTCAAGAGATCTGCCCACCTCAGCCTCCCAAAGTGCTAGAATTATAGGGTGAGCCACCATGCCTGACCAATTCCTGATAATTTAAGTAAACCAAACTATAAATAAATGAATGATATGTGCCTAAAAATAACCATAGTTTATATTATCAGTGGCCATTGGATTTAGGAGCAGTCCAATACCTTGATGTAGATTTTGATCTAGAACTAGACTGTGATCTTGACTGACATTTGGATATAAGTAGTTCTTTTTTCTTTGATTCCTTTTCATATCCTGAGCCAGACTTATTTAATATGCTTTGGAATCTTATTTATTTATTTATTTTTACTTACTTTTTGAGACAGGGTCTTGCTTTGTCACCCAGGCTGGAGTGTAGTGGCACAATCAAGGCTCACTGCAGCCTTGACCTCCCAGTCTCAAGCAATCCTCCCACCTCAGCCTCCCAAGTAGCTGGGACTACAGGCGTGCACCACCATGCCTGGCTAATTTTTTTTTTTTTTTGGTAGAGATGGCATTTTGCCATATTGCCCAGGCTGGTTTCAAACTCCTGAGCTCAAGTGATCCTCCAGCCTCAGCCTCTCAAACTGCTGGGATTAAAGGTGTGAGTCACTGCACCCAGCATGGAATCTGTTTTAGAGGTGCCTCTAGTTTTGGTGTGAGATGCAGACCTAGAATGTGATTTAGCCTTCACTTCTTCCTTGGGCTGCCTTGAATGAGATGTAGATCTTGAAAAAGATGGATTTTGGTGTTTGAATCCACCATTGTCGGAATGGCTTCTGCTACTCCGTGGTTTTCCAGTTGGTTGATTTCTAGGACTGTAAGATCTTCTATAATTGTAATCAACAGACTGACTTCTGGATCTCCTTTCATAACTTTGGCTTCTAGAACTTCTGTATCTGTCATAACCATCATGGCGTGAAGAGCTGTACACATTCGTCTGTTCCTTGGATTTCATCTGATTTGGTGTCTTCTGATCCCCCTGTGTAAACTGTATTTCAACTTGATGTCCACAAATCTATTTCCTGTCCAAATTATGCAAAGCATCTTCAGCATCACAAACATCCTCAAATTGAACATAAGCAAATCCTCTTGGATGGCGGGTGTGGAAATCAAGTGGAACATAAACATCTCCTGTAGGACCATCATGACCAAATTTATCCTGTCCATCTGCAGAGCTGGTGTCATTGGCCATGTTCCTGATGGACAGAGACATGTTTTGGAGGAGTGTGCAGGTAGTGGGACATGATGGTGGCGTGAGTCCAGGCCGGAGGCCCTAACAGACCAGGCAAACTGTCCATAGCTCTGCTGTTAGAAATTTGTATTTCTAACAAGTTCCTAGATGATGATCATGCTGATGGTCTGGGTACCACTAGTCTATAGAAATGACCACAGCCTGAATGAAGACAAGCTGAAGGCAGTGAGGCTACCTCTGCCCTTGTCAACCTTGCTAACAGGTGGAGACAAGGCTGTCACCTGAAGACTGATGATCTCTCCCCACAGCCTGCCACATGCCTGAAATTCACCCTCAGCGCCGGACTCCTTTGGACTCCTTAGCCTTAAACTTGGCTCTGCAACTGCCTCTAGAAACTAGAAGCAGTGTTAGCGAGCAGCGAGCAGGGATGCAGAGGGCAGGGACGGGGAGGAGGAGGGGTTTGTGATCCCACCTACCAGCCTCACTGCCAAGGGCACAGGCTTGGAAGCCTCAGGCTCTGATGTCAGAGAGAGCTGAGCTGGATTCCCTATGCAGCCGCTAGCTAGCTTTTGACCTCAAATCTCAAGAAAAAGACCTTATTATTTCTAATTCTCTTCCCGCCTTCTAAGAAGGGTGGGTCTTGGTAGCTGAAGGCTCTTGTCTGCTGGGCTCAGCATGGGTTGTGGGCGTGTAAGCATGGAGGAGCTGGTAGCAGGAGCTGGGGAGTGGGAAGCTGCTGCGTAAAGGAAGAAGGAGGAAGCTGTGGCCAGTGAGAAAGCACGGAGGAGACCTATGAGAAGGAAGCTGTGAGCTATGGGGGGTGCAGCCCACCCTGTTCCTCTGGCCCCACATGCCACCATCATCCTCTATGGGGCACGTCCCGGGAGGCTGAGTCCACATCCTGGTGGGTGTGAGGAAGGCCTGGTGCAGGCCACGTGCCTGGTAGGGCAAAGTTGTAAATTAGATATCAGGACCTTTTCTGTCCCCCTCTGCCCCAGGACTCCTTTCACCTCACATAGCTATTTTTCTTTCTTTCTTTATATTTTTGAGATAGAGTCTTGCTCTGTTGCTCAGGCTGGAGTGCAGTGGTGCGATCTTGGCTCACTGCAACCTCCACCTTCTGGGTTCAAATGATTCTTCTGCCTCAGCCTCCCTAATAGCTTGGATTACAGGAATGCGCCACCATGCCTGGCTAATTTTTGTATTTTTAGTAGAGATGGGGTTTCACCATGTTGGCCAGGCTGGTCGTCTCGAACTCCTGACCTCAAGTGATCCCCCTGCCTTGGCCTCCCAAAATGCTGGGATTACAGGTGTGAGCCACCACACCCAGCCTCTTTATTTTTTAAATATGCATTTTTATAAGGGATTCCTGAAAACCAGAAGCAGTGACACACCAAGGCATGTGACTTTATGGCAGGATTTCCTGCACAGCACAGGCCAGGAGAGAGTCAATGTCCTTCAGATTGGGCCAAGTCATATCCATGCACATCCAGGCCACTCGCTTCTGCAGAAAGGCCTGTTGTGATACCAGGTTTCTGGACCTGCCCGTGTTGGCACTGGAATTCCAGCCTCCAGCATGCATCCTGCAAGGAGAAGGGAGCAAGCTCTATGCAGCTCCACAAAGTTCCAGCGTAGCCTATCTGTGCCTGGTGCTACTGGTTGGGGCTGGCATGGGGGAGCCTCTGAGCTCCCTCCTTTTTCAGCATGGCTCATGCACCCATTTGCCTTTGATGTAATTCTAGAGCCTCCTTTACCTGCGTGAGTTAGTGCCTATAAAAGGCCGGTGAGAACTGTGTGGAGACAACAGGCCTCAGAGGGTCCAATCCTCACCCCATCCCTGGCCACCTGGGTGACCTTGAGCAAGTTCCTCAATGTTACGGAGCCCCAGTCCCTTGCTCTGTAAAATAGGGTGATGAGGGTGCTGACTGCAGACGGCCATAAGGATGAAGTGAATGTGTGTGAAGAGCAAGGCCCAGTGGATGCTCCCTGTGTCCTTACAATAGGCTCACCCAATTGGACTAAATTTTTTTTTTTTTTTTGAGACGGAGTCTCGCTCTGTCACCCAGGCTGGAGTGCAGTGGCGCGATCTTGGCTCACTGCAAGCTCCGCCTCCCGGGTTCACGCCATTCTCCTGCCTCAGCCTCCCGAGTAGCTGGGATTACAGGTGCCTGCCACCATGCCCGGCTGATTTTTTTGTATTTTTAGTAGAGACGGGGTTTCACTGTGTTAGCCAGGATGGTCTGGATCTCCTGACCTCGTGATCCGCCCGCCTCGGCCTTCCAAAGTGCTGGGATTACAGGCGTGAGCCACTGCGCCCGGCCCAACTGGACTAAATTCTAAAAAACCCTGTGGGTTATGCCACTGAGCTAAACTCAGGGAATCTTATGGTGGGATTTCTGGGGCACCTGAAGGTTAATTCATTCATGTATCCAAGCAACAAATTTATATAGAGTGCTGACTGCATGTCATACAATAAGCTAGTAAATAGCTAAGAACAAAAGCTTTTCTGGGAGGGCTATTCACCCAGTAGGGCCTTGAGGCTCTGGCAGACCTCCCTGGAGACTGAGCTGCTGGGCAGGGGAGAATGGGGCAGGCAGTGGGCACTGCCAGTGGATGGAAGCCCTTTTCCATCCCAGGCAAAGTGGCAGAAGACCACGGAGGAACTGCCAGGCTGAAGGGCCCACAGTGAGACCCGGGGGAGTCTGAGGCTGCAGGGAGTGGCCAGCCACCTTTTTGGGCCATGAGTGCTCAGCCAGCTCTTCATCCGGGTGGGAGGGTGGGAGGAGGCTGGGCTCTACAGGAGCTACTCTCTGCACACCTGCCCTTCTGGAGTCATCCCAGTGCACTGCAAACTTTGGAAGTCAGGGCTTTGGAGTCAGACCTGAATGCAGACCCTCCTCCTCTGCTCCGCCTCAGGAAAATCACTTTAACTTCTGAGCCTTAGTTTCTCCATGTGTAAAATGGTGATAATTGCATCTTCTTATTTACTCTGCCCAGGAGAACCAAATGAGATAGTAAGAGCAAGTGCTTTCAAGATGATAGCACCTTATGCCCAGTGTCTACCATGTGGCAGTCTATAGCAACAACCTCCTCCTCGAATGGTTTTTATATTTTAAAACAGAAACAAAGTCTCTCGCATTTAACAGCAACATGGAACAATGACCTTTCAGCCTCTTTATGGTGAGGCAAGGATCCTAACAGACAGATGGGGGAGTTGGAGGAAAGGAGCTGAACATTGGAGCAGCTGAGCTGCAGTGTGTAGGAATATCTGGCTTACCCTTAGGTGGACAGTGGGTCTGAATGGCTCCAGTGGGTGCCCCAAATGCAGTGGCTGCACAGACGGTCCAGTGGGCAGCTGCTGCCTTGTAGATGGGCTCAAGGTACAGCTTCAAGACAGCAGTGGCCACACTGCAGATGCTGGTGACCTGTCTGCACTCCCCACCTCCTGCTTAGGGTGCTCGGTGGCTTCCTGTTCACTCAGTTTTCTCACCCAGTCTTTTCAATAGAACTTTTACCCACAAAGCACAGCCAATGACCAAGGACACCTTAGAGCAAGGACTAGTAAACCACACAGCCTTTGCACCAGTGCGCCCCACTGCCTGTTTGTGTACAGCCTATGAACTAAAAATGATTTTTCCATTTTTAAACGGTTGAAAAAAACTCAGTAGAATGTTTTGTGATATGTGGAAATCATATGACACTCAAATGTCAGTGTCCATAAATAATGTTTTGTTCACTTGTATGGTTTATGGCTGCTTTTGTGCTACAAAGGCAGGTTGCATACTTGCGACAGACTGTATGGTCTGCAAAACCTAAAATATTATCTGGTCCTTTGCAGAAAAGGTTGGCTGATCCCTGAGTTAAAGATACCTTCCTTCTAGGAGGAGTTGCAATTTAATTCACATTCATCCCTTAAGCAAAACAGATGAAGCTCTAATGGTGGAATTTCAGGTGTGTATCTGTGACAGGTTGATGTTTCTAGGGGGAAGTAGGAGGAAACTTAGAGCCAAGTAACAGAGGCAGCAGGATGTAAAATAGAAATTTTACTAGGCAGTAGGAATCCTGGTTTCTAATTCCACTTTCAACTGATGAATAATTATGTGATTTTGAGCAAAAAGGCTTTTCATGTCCCAGCCACTTTCCTTACCCAGGATCTCCTCTCCTGCCCTTAAAAAGGAAGACAATAGCTGTGAAATGCTTTGAGACCTAAAAAAAAGTCATTCAAATCAAAGATTAGGAGGAAAAAAAAATTAGGCAATTCTAGAACATTCTGATAAGGTGATATCTGATATTTCTTCCCTTTTTTGATATCTGAAATATCTGATATTTCTTCCCTTTTTTTTTTTTAATTTTTTGAGATAGGGTCTTGCTTTGTCACCCAGGCTGAAGTGCAGTGTCACCAACATGGCTTACGCCAGCCTCTACCTCCCAGGCTCAAGCGATCCTCTTGCCTCAGCCCTCCAAGTAGCTGAGACTACAGGCATGTGCCACCACGTCTGGCTAATTTTTGTATTTTTTGTAGAGTTGGGGTTTGCCATGTTGCCCAGGCTGGTCTCAAACACCTGGGCTCAAGCCATCCGTCTGCCTCAGCCTCCCAAACTGTTGGGCTCACAGGTGTGGGCCACCACGCCCGGCCTTTCTTCCTTTCAAAGAAGGGAAACAAAATATCTATAGGTGTAGTGACCCTATGCTCCTCAAAACCCTTAGCTTGACAACAAGTCTCTTATAGACCCTTGGCATTTGTGCAACTGACACACAGTCATTCCCAAGCCACCCAGAAGTTCCTGACCTATATATTTGTTATTTTGCCTAGGCACAAATCTGAGTTACTCAGCTGCTACTAAGTGAACCTAGTGGATGTAGTGGATGGCCCAGTACCGACATCCCAGGACGGCTGGCTGTTCTTTCCTGGTTATGACAGACATAGTAACTAATAAAGTGACTTAAAACATCCTTTGTAAATAAACGCTCTGTATTCATGACGCTGGCCCTCTCAAATGTCTAAGGAGGGACTCTCCATGAGTGACGTGTTTTACGTTAAAAGTATTTATTTGCAATCAGGGACTCTGGCCTGTGGTGACCATTTCTAGAAGCTGTCTAACATATCTTTAAATACCGCGCCCAGAAGTGGCTTCCTTTCATGGCAGTCTCAGTTTCTGGTTCCTAGAAGTTGCTGATTCCAACAGCACCTGATGACCACAAGTCATCTGAGGGAACCTGTGGCCAAGAATGGATAACAACCACATTTTATTCGGACACCAAAGCAAGTTGCAGTCTGAATTGCAACCACACCTTGCAATGGCGCCAACACATGCAACAGAAACAGAATTTGCATTTGGTATGTTTATTTCCGTTGCTCTTAAAAATGCAAACCCACGCTAGAGCCCATGACAAAGACAGCTGGAACAAATTGCATCACCTGGATTTTGGGGTTTGTAATAGCTAGCCTATGTTGGTGTGCAAATTGGCCAGTTGTATGCTATTTTAAACCCTTCCTGCTCCCTTTCCCATTTTGTGCCAAGGGCACACAAAGCTGCCCAGAAGGAAGGAATTCAATCAACATCAGAAGAATGCACTGAAGTCCTGTTTCCTAAACCCCAGGGGAGAGCTGAGTGGGAGGGAAGGACCCAGCTAGCTGAGGACAGAGTCCTTTTTATGTGTCTGTTTCCCCAAGCCGAATGCTGGGCCCAGCTGATGAATGTTAGTGGGAGGGAACAATGGAAGAGGGTGGCTGGATGGCAATGAGAGGCCTGGGAAGGGCCTGGGGATGAGGAGGGGGTGGAAGCACTTCCTGAGGATCCATCCAGGCCCAGAGTTTTCAGCCGCCACCTCCAGAGCTCCGCCTGCCTGCTTGGCCAGGTCCAGTTGGCCCTGGCAGAAAGTCATCACCCTGTCCTTGCCAGCATTCCATCCTTGGCTATAAGTCTTATCTGGTCAAGCTGCTCTGTGTATTGGACCCTCCTGTCAAGTATCTGGACTTCTGGGCTGATAGTCACCTTTTTTCTGTGATGTTTCTCCCTGGTCAGTCTCAGAATTAATACATTTTTCCTCTGCTAGTTCCCTCTCCTCTTCTGAAACAGCACGGAGGTTCTGTCCACTCTAAACTCACCCAGAGTTTGGGCTGGCTGGGCCGGATGTCCTGCATGCTGATAACTCCATGTGGCCAGCCCACGCCCTGGGTTATTTGCCAACCTGCCTCCCAGTTTTGCACAGTGCCATACCTCAGGTGCCTTCTCATGCCAGCTAGTCAGAATGGAGTGTTCTCCTATAGGACCCAGGGATAGGTTAGGGGTTGAAGTCCCTCACAAGGCCTCTAGGGTGTCAAGGCACAGGGTATCTCATGGAAGCATTGGTGTGGGATCAAGTCCATCCTAAAAAAAAGTCCTATGCTGTATTATACCTGCTAAGGGGCAAGGCTGGCCCCTCAAATAATAGGTGTCACAGGTAAGCCTCTAGTACAGTGCCACCTGCATGTTCTAGTTGCTCAGTAATGTAGAATAACAAATACTTGAGTGGCCAGGGCAGTCTGATTACTAAGAACAACCCAGAAGAGACAGGTATTTTTTTATGAATGAAATATTTCACACCCAGAGGACTTTGTTTTACCATTGTTAATATAAACTGTGAATTTAGAGATTTTTTTTTTTTTTTTTTTTTTGAGACAGAGTCTTGCTCTGTCTTCCAGGCTGGAATGCAGTGGCACGATCTCAGCTCACTGCAATCTCCACCTCCCGGGTTCAAGCAATTCTCCTGCCTCAGCTGGGATTACAGGCCTGTGCTACCATGCCCAGCTAATTTTTGTGTTTTTTAATAAAGATGGGGTTTCACCATGTTGGCCAGGCTGGTCTCAAACATCCTGACCTCAAGTGATCTGCCTGCCTCGGCTTCCCAAAGTGCTGGGATTACAGGCGTGAGCCACCACCCAGCCATTTTTTTTTTTTTTTTTTTTTTTTTTTGAGACAGAGTCTTGCTCTGTCACCCAGGCTGCATTGCGGCAAGATCTCACTATCTTACTCACTGCAAACTCCGCCTTCTGGGTTCAGGCGATTTTTATGCCTCAGCCTCCCCAGTAGCTGGGACTACAGGCATGCACCATCACACCTGGCTAATTGTTTTTTTTTTTTTTTGTATTTTTTTGTATTTTTTAGTAATGATGGGTTTCACCATGTTGGCCAGGCTGGTCTCGAACTCCTGACCTGAAGTGATCTACCCACCTCGGCCTCCCAAAGTGCTGGGATTATAGGCATGAGCCACTGCACCCAGCCAATTTAGAGAGTTTTAAATGCTGAAAGCATTCTGAGAAGAGGTGGGTTCCAGGTTGGCACCTGGAGGTTGTTCAAACCAAATGGGCACGTGTGGGCTCAGCCTCCCCAGTTGTTACTCTGGCATCAGGGCCTCCTGGTTCCCAGTTCTGGCAGCCCTGCTCAGCCCCCTTCCCCTCATCTGTAAAATCAGGTAGCTGTCCTACTTCATAGGATTGGCAGAAGGGTCAAATATAATATATGGAATTCTTTCTGGAATGAAATAAAAAGACAGGGAGGCATCTAAGTGGGAGCACCAGAAGCCTGCAGATCTGAGGACTCAAGGAGGCGGAGAAGATTCTCTCCCTGCCTTGGGCCTTGGGATCCCTGCTGTACCTTCAGGGTTTTCCTCCATCTGTGCCTTTTTTCCTGGTCAAAACAGACTGTTATTCAAGCACTGGGCTTTTTGTTCCTCTTTATGTCTCTAAAGGCAACTGCAACTATGTAGCCTATGAAGCCCCTGAAAAACCTAAGCCCACACCCAGGCACTGATTTAAATGAAAAAGCAGTATCCAAAAGCCCAAGGAAAATGGTCCATTGCGAAGCTGGACAATTTCCTCTCCTGACACATCTTCACAGCTTCGTAGACTGTGAGAGCATGCCGTGTTCTTAAAGTGCTTACCTGCCTAAAACTAAAGCAATACCTCCAGGAGCTATGTGATACATGTAATAAACATCTTCTTGTGCATTGATTTTACTCCTGAAAATGTGTGTGGGGAGTTAATTGAAGACAGTTTAATATTAAATACAGATTTTGTTAGGAAAATGCAAATTGTTTATTGATTAAGATAAAACACAAGATGTCAAAGAAATTTCAGGCTTGCAGCCTAAAGCAGTGGTTCACAACTCTGGCTTTGGAGGGCTGAACACCCCGCTCCCACACAGCCCTGCCTGGGCCCACCCACTAATTCAGGATCTTTGAGGGACAGGTGTCCAGCATCAGCACCTTTAAAAGGCTCCCAGGTGACTCTAAGGTTCAGGTGAGATTAAGCAGCACTGTCTCAAGGCTGTGTTTGCCCTTGAAACCCAGGTAGGAGGTAGACAGGTCTGGAGCACACTCCCTCAGCACTGGTTTCTGGTCCCTTTGTAGATGAGATAAAGTGACTTCTTCAAGATCTGAGTGATACAGTGACAAATCCATTGTGGAGCTTTGCTGGATCAAACCAGTGTGACATCAAAGCCCTACACAGGTCCACTGGGGTTAGCTCCAAGTGGTCTTAGCGCTGCCCTTAGAACACCCTTAGAAAGTGGATCCAGATCTGGGAAAGAAGACCAAGGACTCATGCTTAGGTGTCTTTCTATGCTGTTAATGGAAGAGTAAACTAAGGATGTCCCTTTAAGCCCTTTCAGGACTTAGCCAAGAGGAGTCTCCAAAGCCCCGTGAGACAGCATCCCCACAACCCTTTCTAAGGCCTGAAGGTGATGGTTCTGAAGTCCTCTGGTTCCTTCCTGGAACAAGGGTCAAATAGGAAAACCACAGAAAAATGAGACTTCCAAGAAAGGTGCAGGCATCCTAAGTTTTCAAATAAAATCTTACTTGAAGCCTAAGAAAATGGATTCAGGCAGCTTAATTCTTGTTTATTCCATGCACAACCTATCTTTCACCAAATAGATTCTGAGGCAACTTGTGGGGCTGCTGGTAATAGGCAGACTGTCTGAGGTGGGAAGTGCAGCAGGCCCGGGCCTGGGTGACTGTAAAGCAGGCCCTCAGGGCACAGTGGTCTGGCTGCCTGGCAGCAAGATCTCTAGAGAAAAGCTGGGCAGTGCAAAAGACAGCTTTGTAAAGGGGTCCTCAGGCTTAGGAACCCCAACTGTGGCATTTCAATTGGAATGTGAGGAAGCAGCACCCAGCAGGGGTGAAGAACATGCACATCAGAATGGCCGAATGCCATTCTTTTTCTCATTGTGTAACCCTGGGCAAGTTCATTCATCTCTGAGATGGGGCTCTCATCTGTAGGAGGGGGTACTACTTCCCTCATAGAGTTTAAGGATTAAGTGTCGTTGTATATGAAACATTTAGGAGCATGCTTAACTCAAGTACTCAACCTAGAACTTGCTTAAGCCTTGGACTGGCTAATGAGGGTTTGGCTTTCAATGTCAGAAGGCATTTGTGATGGTCACAACTCTGTGTGTGTGTGTGTGTGTGTGTGTGTGTGTGTGTGTGTACTACTGACATCTAGTGGGTGGAGGCCAGGGATGCTGGTAAACACCCCATAGTGCACAGGACAGCCTCCTACCCCCCAACAAATTATTCACCCCAAAATGTCAATAGTACTAAGGTTAAGTACCCCTGAGCTAAAGGGAGAAGTTGAGGTTAGCCCACCCATACAAGGGGAGGTGGGTAGGAAACAGGCTTACAAGTGTGGGATCTGGCAGCAACTTTAAACTCCTGCAGTCGTCCCCGGAAGCAGAACCAACCCTCTTCTCAATTGGTACACTTTTAGCAGCTATAAGTCAAGGGTATGTTAGAGACACTGGGATCAGAATGAAGACTCATAGGTCAGTGGACTGATTTAAATAGCCTTTTGGAAAGATGTGAAAAAGCAATAGAAAATGGGCCAGAACAGAAAAGAAGCTAGGGGTTGAAATGTGGTCCAGGTCACTTGCGGTCAGGAGTTTGAGACCAGCCTGGCCAACATAGTGAAACCCCATCTGTCTCTAATAAAAATACAAAAATTAGCCAGAGGTGGTGGCGGCCGCCTGTAATCCCAGCTAATCGGGAGGCTGAGGCAGGGGAATCACTTGAATCCAGGAAGCAGAGGTTGCCGTGAGCCGAGATCACACCACTGCACTCCAGCCTGGGTGACAGAGCAAGTGAGACTTTGTCTCAAAAAAAAGCAAAAGCAAAAACAAAAAAACAAATGTGGTCCAGGAAGAAAAAAAAAAAAAGCATCACATAGTAATAAAATATGAGGTCCATCCCCCATTCTTGATTTTTCTCTCTAGGACAAGGCAAACTACATACTCAGAACTACAAACACTTAAGTCAATGGATTTGCATTATTCTAGAAAAAGACCAATCCTTCAAAAAGTCAACAAAGTTATCTGGCTGGGCCACTATCTGCTCACGCTATGGCGTCAAAGATGAAACTAAGTAAAAATTCTGACTCCACCAAAGCTTTGACTGATTTTGACATTTCATTTGCTTGGCAAAGCAAGTGCTCACTGAATCAACAAATCGATTCTGAAACAATTATTTGTGCCTTAACTAGCTCAAGCTCTTCATGATCATGACAGTCTGAGGATATGAATTAATCCTATCATTAAAAAGGGCCACTGAAATATTTTGATTGGCATGCCCAGTTAAATGAAAAATGCTCACATTTGCAAGCAACTGAGGCATTTTCCATGGAATCTTCTGAAAATGCCTTTAGACTTGGGAATTTTTACCTTAAGCCTGTTACTTATTTTTTACTCTTTATTAATTTTTACTCTTAAGCCTCAGCTTTATTCTCTGAAAAATGGAGATAATACTTCCACCTCTAGGGCTATGGTAAAGATTAAGTAAAAGTATGCACCTGAGTTCACTTTGTACTAACTGGACCACACAACTAAAGGTAGCGCTTCAAACCCCAAAGGCTTTTCACTTTTACTTTACACTGCTCTTCCAGAGCACTTCAACAGTATTTTCAGGGTCATGCTGGATTTTTAAAAGAATCAGAACAAGAGGATGTTACCTATGAAAGTAAATTACGTACTTCACAGCAAGCATTTCTATGCCTTAGTTTCATACTTAGGTTTCACGCAGTTCTGAGAGGCAACTATTTCCATTTTACAGATAAGGAAAATGAGATGCAAAATATTAATCTGCAAAATATGGGATTAAGTACCCTCTGACAAAGCCAGAAAATAAGGGAACTTGAAATGGAAGCCCAAGTTGGAGACTACAGTGAAATTCTACAACTCCCATGCCTTGACACCTTTGTAGGGCTAGCCCGGGAGCAGTTTCTAGGTGTAATGACCAGGATTTGGAAAGCATAGGAAATGACTGAAAAATCAGATGTACTCTAAAAGGTGACACACTAAATTCCCTTCATTGGTCTACTTGGATTTTAAGACCCCAGGGAGAGAGAGCTGTGGAGTCCTGATTCTATCTTTTCTCGGGAAGGAGTGGCACCTAAGGGTGTCTAAGTAGTGGTGACGGTGGAAGGGATGGCAGAAGGATGCTATTCCTGGGGAAAGTTAAAAAGATAAGGGCACCATCTAAAGTAATAGGAACATCAAAAAAGCTTGCCTACTAGCAAAGAAAAGGGACCATTTCTGAAATCCTTGACCACAAATACAATCTTCAACATAAGGATGCATTTTTGAAAAAGCACTTGGAATCACCTGCTTAGGAAAACATAAAAGACGACTGACTCAAGAGTTCTCACAAGCTTCTAGTCATGAGAATAAGATCTTTTCATTGGATTATGTGTGGTTCAAGAAAAGCCACTGGGAACAGTCCAAGAGAAGCAGATTTTGGAGTTTGCTTTCTCAAATTCAAATGAGATGGCAGCTCTCAGAATATGAATTCTGAGAACCTTCACCCATCCACTGATGACACAAACTTAGAAAGATCTGCCTAGCCTCTAGATAACTAGAGCTTCCAGGATTTTTTAAAAAACATCCTAAGTAGGCTGGGCACAGTGGCTCATGTTTGTAATCCTAGCACTCTGGGAGGCCGAGGCTGGAGGATCGCTTGAGGCCAGCCTGGGCAACACAGTCTATCTGTCCAGTATTTCTCTGTTGTTTTAAATGGTCTTTCAGAAAATTTTACTTCAACAATACTAATAATTTTTCAATAGGTATTGCTATTTATTAACTCTATGATCACATTCTCTTGTCACCTAATAAACCTGGCTAATTTACACATGTTGGGCATTAGCCAAATCCACAAATTATCAAGTATTCCCTCAATCCTTTTTGAAATTTTAGCTTTCTAGAGACAGGGTCTCCCTGTTACCCAGGCTGCTCTTGAACTCCTGGGCTCAAGTGATCCTCCAGCCTCGGCCTTCCGAAGTGCTGGGATTATATAGGCATCAATCAGCCACTGCACCTAGCCGTAGTTTTATCGTTAAGGTATAATGCCTAGCACTTCACATCTGACTCAAGTAGACTTGAAACCACTACCCATTCATGTCCCTTGTGATACTTTGGTAATTTCCCTGAAATTGCAGAAACAGATCATGTCAAAAGTTCCACTCAGTGTTTCTGATCTTGAAAATGTCATGAAACAGATATAAAAGCCTTAATGCTTTAATATAGGGGAATATCTACATTTTATTTCCAAATTTTAAGTAATTACACTCAGTTTCAGGATTAAATAAGAAACCCTCAGATTTTCCATTTTGAATACAGGTAAACTATTGCTGACTTATCCAAGAAGATTCTAATTTAGAAGAATCACCATCTGACTTACTTTATGGTACAGGTCATGTTTGTATCCTTAAGTTTTGTGCAGCCCTGAAGATGGTGTGACTGACTTGTCCCATCCTCATGCTCCATATTAATATATGCAGTAAATTATGCATAACACTGCTAGCAGCTTTGGGTAAACTGAAATGTTACTGGTAGGAATTGAGCAGATTTATATAATCTTGATTCTCATTTACTGCCTCTTCTTAAACTAGCAAGCCTCTTCTTACTAAGCCAGTTCTTTTCAGTTTTTGTTTTAAACTCAGCTGAATACTGTAGTTCCTTCTTAAAACTTCCACATTACAAAAGGAAAGTACTTACGCACATGCTTTTAGAGATTGAAGATTTATCATTTAAAACACATTCAAAGGCAGCAGGAAGTCTATTTTTACAGCTCATTTAGTAATCAAGTTACAAATATCCCCATTTTCCACCAGACTAATGAGGATCTAAACTCACCCCAAGGGCTTAGAAATGTGTGGTTTCTCTTCAGCCATTTTCCCTCCCAATTCCAATCTCTGACCAGTGAACTCCATTTACTATTTAAAATATCTAATCACTTATCCTCCTTATGAAGTTTTCCTGTACTAGTGTACAAATGCTATCCTTTAAAATGCAGATAAATGAATATGGAGGCAGTAGAAAATCTCAATGGCGGGAACATTTCTTTCACAATTTTCAATTATTCCATATAATCAGCTGAAGAAACTTAATAGGAAGAGTTACTCTGATATACCCGAGGGGGAAGGTATGCCACTTTAAAGAGAACAGCTATTTTAAATCTTTACTAAATTGAATCTCCTCCTGAGGCATCTCAATGTCCTTCCCTGTATTTCATCAGGGCTCCACTGGCCATAGTTACTTCGATTAGTCACTAAGAGCAAATGGTTAAGTTACGAGATAGCCAGAAAAGAGAATATTACTGCTACCATTAAATTACGTTGTAGAAGTATACTGACAAGGAAAAGATGTTCACAGTGTATTATAAACATCCCCAATCTCCATTATTTATAAAAAGTTTTAGAATGAGAAAAGTAGAAATTTAAGGGATAGAAGGGGCAGGTAGCAGACCGAGAACGAGTGTCTGGTTTTGGGCTAACAGATTCACTGAATAATCTGTAAAAACACATTTACTACCCCTATTTTACACCTGTTTTTTATTATTCTAGCCTCCATTCTTGCTAAGTCTACTTTGCAAAGGGATTCCTTTGATATAAAGTCTTTTACAGGAAGAATTGTAGAACACTACAATAACTGAGCAGCTAGCCAAACCTGTTTTCAGTTTAGCATCCACCTTTCCAGGTTGTGAAAATGGAATAATGTAAAGGTCTCCCAACAGGTTTGCCTAATTCTTGGTTATTCACATTGCAGATTATCCAGTGTGGTATGGCTACTTCGTGTAACACAGGCCCACAGATTTCCTGAGGTATCTCTTCCCCAGTACTTCAGTAACCAAGAAAAACAACACAGGCACACAGGGAAAGGCAGAGCCAGACTTAGAACCAAAGTTAAGTGCTTGTCAGTTTTGCTAACATTAGTTCCATACAAGTTTTGGCTTACCCTGGGACAAGGAAAGCTTCTAAAATAGAGATTATTTTCAAGGCCCCCTGAAAGATTTTGACCTAGCATTAGGTAAAAGTTAATTCACTTCACAAGTCATCCAATCTAAACAGGAATTGTACAAATACTGTAACATATCCAAATAATTAGACTACTAATACTTCCAGAGGCTAATCCTAAAGTTGACAAAGTAATTCTGCCCAACGATTCTAGAACGATGATCTTGCCCATCATTGAATCTATGTTTGCAAGTCTACCACAGCCTAAGAATTTGTCCAAAACCCACAATGAAGCCTTGGTATGGATATGTGATACCTCTAAGTATTAAGAATAAATAGAGGCAGGGCACAGTGGCTCACGCCTATTAATCCCAGCACTTTGGGAGGCCAAGGTGGGCAGATTACTTAAGGTCAGGAATTCGAGACCAGCCTGGCCAACATGGTGAAACCCCGTCTCTACTAAAAATACAAAAATTATTAGTTGGGCGTGGTGGCGTGTGCTTGTAATCCCAGCTACTCGGGAGGCTGATTTGAACCTGAGGGGCAGAGGCTGCAGTGAGCCGAGATCGAGCTACTGCACTCCAGGCCAGGTGACAGAACGAGACTCCATCTCAAAAAAAAAAAAAAAAAAAAAAAAAAAAAAAAAAAAAAAAGAATTTTAGTTTCTTTAAAATGATCTTTCTTAGAAATGTCTTTATTCTCGCTTTCAAAAAAAAAAGTCAATACTTTATTCCAATCTGCATCAAATCAATTTCATAGAGAAATATTTTTGTCAATTTTTCAGAAGGTAGTTTTTACTGAAAGGTAAACTGGTGCTTTTGTATTAGAAAAGAACTTGTTTTACAGATTTGGTGATAAAAAGACAAAAATCCATAAACAAAGGATGCAAACCAAGTAGAATTTAAGTTGAATTCAGGATTTCAAATAATAATGTATAAAAAAAGTCATTTACTATTTACAATTAGATCAGTAGTGGTTTGTGGTCAACTACACAAATATGCAACTAAATCTACAACCAGCCAAATTTCCAGTGTACTGTAATTTAACACTCATTTAAAGAAAAAACTAAACTTGGACAGGAACATAAGCGACACATTCAAAACCAAGAGCACACACACACAAAATAACTACAAGAGTGAGCAAAGATAGCTGGCTGGGGAATAGGGAGTCTATAAAAGAAAATTTTCGATTCTGTTAACTAATCTTCTAGTATAAACTGATGATTATATGAAAAACACCAAGGAGAATACATTCAAGTTAATGGAAACAAGTCTTTATTAAGTAACTTTTAATATCAGAAAAATAAAACTCTTATAATTCTCTTTACAGCAAATATATAATATCAGTGCTTTGGCCATCTTAAGTTAAAGGCCCTTTATCATAAAATATATGGTTTTAAATTTTACTCAAATTGAATTTATAATCCCTATGACGTCCCTACATATACATAACAAAAGAGTGTAGTAAAATTAGCAAATACTAAACTATATTGATAATTTATCATTCTTAGTTTGTGGTTTTTAGAAACAGTACACGCACCTAATATATGTCGATTCCTTGGCTTATTAGTTGCAGTGTACAATGCAACAAAATACAAAATACATGCTTGGTGAACATTCGTTCATATCTACAAGACGGCAGCTAGAGATTAGGTTTCAATACTGACCATTTACTATCCTACAAGCAATTAGCATTACATCATAATATGCCATCAAGGCAACTTTTTTTATACTGAAAAAATCAAAATAAAAACCGTTATTTGTAAACTTTTATACGAAATGTAACTCTTCAAGTGGAAATAAAAAATAAAATTTGTCTATTTACTATTGAATACACATAGGATTTCAATTTTCATTATACCGAGAAAAAAGCTCTTTTGTGTTGGGAAAATAATGCTTCAAAAAATAATTAGTAGAAAAACCCACCAGTATAATGTTTTGTCCTTTCAATGCCAGCACAGATTTGGGAACATACTGAGGATGAAGTTATAGACATCCACAGGTGAAATGTACGAGTGTATTTTAAATAAATCTTTCCTTGTGGTTGGAAATAGTTTTGAAATGAAGTAAACTGATTGGAGGTTGTCACAGCTGCTTTTGTGAATTATGCCAAGGGCATCATTATCCCTTTCTCCCTCCTCCCTCCCCTAAATTACTAAAAAATAAAAATATATTTATAATGTGCAAGACAAATATGGATTGAACATAAAATGTTTCACATTTTGATCTATAGTCTAAAAATTAACAGCTCGATCACACTAATGAATGGAATGTTTGCATCCTCAATTATCAGCCAATATAGGTGCCATCCCAAAGCCCTTCCTGATATGGGAAAACCCAGGTGGCCATTTCCACATTCACCAAGAGAGGCAATGGGCAGGAATTCACAATTGCATTCCTGATCCACTGATCATACCAGCCTTGAGCACTCTGGGCGAGATGAAAGTTGATGTAGCAGTTTTTGTCCCAAATTATAACCAGTGATCTAGTAAACTGCCATCAGCCCTATCATTACCAATAAGTAATCACAATGCATTAAAAAGTTACTTGCAATCCTGCAGAATTAGGCATATGTTGTTGTAAAATAAAAAACAAACAAACCTGTTTTGTCAAAACTGGCAGTGTAAAGAAGGCAGCACTGGAAGTGTATGGATCGTCTGTAATGCCAAGTACCCTCCATAAACTCTTAAAGTGGTTAGGCTTTGGGACCCATTGTTTTGAAATCTTAGACGTATACACTTTTCTCATAGGCTCACACAACCTATGATTATCTTCACTCAGCCAAGTTGAACTTCAGCTTTAGCAATTCTTATATAAACTATGTCTCTGGGTCTACAGGATAGTACTAATAATTCAAACCAAACTAATAGACAAGAGACCACTTAGGTTTAGTGTTACCATAGCAGCCTTTTATAAGTTTACTAACAACTTTAGCGTAATCCCAATAAAGCCTGATAACAGTCATAAGAAATCATTAGGAAGTTTACTGGGGGGTACCATTATACCCATGCCTTTATGAGTCCATATAGAGATATAGTATTTATGTATATATATATAGTTAAGAGTGAATTTGGATTGCCTGAGTAACAGCTGTCTGGCAAACTGGACATGATGGCGTTCTCTTTTCACAGATCTTGTTGGCACATTCCATGCAGAAGAGGTTGTGGCCACATGGAACTAGGGCAGCAATAACCTCATTCTCAAAGCAAATCACACAGTCGTGCTTTCGTCTTGATTCTGGAGGTGAGCTAGAGGTGGAACCACCATTGGAAGAGGAGTAACTATTGGTACCATTAGAAAAAGCAGGGATATATATTGGAAGGCCAACATGGTTGCCTGTACTAGGTGGGTCGCTCCTAACCCTCCGAGCAAGTGGATGTTCTATGCTCTCAGGAAATGTAGGAGACAGACGAGGAGTAGATGGCTGACTTCCTCTGCGCTGAGTCTTCATGTTACCAGAAGGATCACTCCCAAAGCCAGAGAGTGGGTTAACTGGTTCAAATGGAGTCCAGATAGTTTGAGCAGATGTTGGTAAAGAGTCAAAGGCAGGAGAGTCAACTGCTAGGTCTTCTGAGCCTACAGATGGTAGTGTATCTCCAAACCAGAAGTTTCCTGTGCTAAATGGGCTTGTTGGACTAAAGTCAGCCAGCCTATTGCTTCCAAAGTAGGAATCTGTGGAGCCACTTCCTAGAGAACTGGAACTATCATTTCGATAATTGGATATCATTCTTGCGCGGCTAGGAGGAACAGGATTGGAGGAGAGCCACGCAGAGCCAAGAGTGCCACCTTCAAAGCTTACATCGGTACCATTGTAATGGAAATCATTCTCTTCATTGAGCTCTATATAGTTTCCTGTACGCATGGCAATATGCATTTCTATTTCTTCCCGTGCTCGGTCAACATTTTCAGGCATCCCTGTCACTTCAAAGACAGGTTCCTTATCTCTGCTCGGAGTTACTATGTAGGTGTGGGTCTGCTGCTGAATTCTTTTAATAGTTGCTCCTTTGGGTCCAACCACTAATCCTACCACACGATAAGGGACCCTGACTTGGACGGTGGTTTGACCGGGCAGATTAGGACTACATGATAATCCTCCCAGGGCAGGCCCATTTTTGTTTCGAGATGCACGAATCATGGAGAAGTGCTCTGCAGCTGAGAGGATCTCTCTTTTGGCCATGGCAACATCTTCTTTCCTTCCAGTGACAACAAAAATGGGCTCTTCACCACGAACAGGAGTCTTGATATACGTGTTTGTCTTGGCTCTCAGTGCTTTAATTTTACAACCTGTTAGAAAGAAAACATTTCATAAGAATCAACATCTACTTCAATGATATATATAAAGACAAATCACAGAATGCACCTTTTAAGCTAAATATCTGGTTATGGGTAAGTTTTAGAGTTTTTCACATAGCTAGGAAGTGGCAGAGCCAGAAGTAAACCTAGTTTGACTTAAAATCTGTGGTCTTTTTGCTAGTCCAAGAACCTCAATTTTCACAATTATCTGACAGAAGTTATTAAACTGACTTCCACCTAATTATCTTACCACTTTAACTTAACATTACTCTTTCCTCTGTAAAACTCAATTGATGACAAAAACACCGTGCTCATGGCTAGTAGGTCATCTCACTTCTGCTCCCACCAGTTAAATTCTAGGCCTGCTATGATTCAGTTTTGTTTATTCCCATGTTGTTTGTGGTAGGTGTACTCACGCTAGTAACTAAATTATCTAAATTACTGCATAAACTAGTGAAACATGAATGCAAAAAAGATGAGTATCTTAAAGAAAAAGCTGCTATTGAATTATGAATAGGTGAGACAGCTGTAAAGGGTTGGAATAAAAAAAAAGTAATATAGAATGATTTTGTAATCATTGTAAAGTCCTGCTCCATTTAAAAGAAACAGATACTGCAGATTGTATGGAATGTGGGTGCTGGGTGTGGTTTTATTCAAGGACTGCTCTGATTGACAGACACAATTTCAAATAAAAGGCCATGACCCCAAATCCTAAGTATATTTAAGTTAAAATAAAACATCTAAGATACATATGTATAACTTTACATAATTCTCCACTTTAACCAACTTTTTTTTTTTTTTTTTGAGTAATCACAGATTACTAGTGCCAACTATGTTAAGATTAGAGGGCTTCAAACTGTAACTTAAAATGTCAAGTACACAACCAAGGAATAAAACTCTGGGGTTATACTTTTCAAAGACCCTAACTTGAGCTTGCCAGGATAGATGTGTTCTCATGAATATATCATAATATTCTTAGTTTGTCAAAACAAAGAAGCTAGGTGCTGTAATCCCAGCACTTTGGGAGGCTGAGGCAGGTGGATAACCTGAGGTCAGGAGTTCAAGACCAGGCTGACTAACATGGTGAACATGGTGAAACCCCGTCTTTACTAAATACACAAAAATTAGCTGGGCGTGGTGGTGCATGCCTGTAATCCCAGCTCCCTGAGAGGCTGAGGCAGAAGAATTGCTCGAACCCGGGGGACAGAGGTTGCAGTGAGCCGAGATTGTCCCACTGCACTCCAGCCTGGGCAACAAGAGTGAAACTCCAACTCAAAAAAAAAAAAACCAAACAAACAAAAAAAGAAGCTAGGTGCTACTGAAGTGTCACAATCTGAGCATGTCTTTTTCTTAAATGCTCCCTTCCTTTTTTGTCCTCAATAAATTAATATTCCTACATCACTTTAGTCAGATGATACTTTTTTTTTTGAGACAGAGTCTCGCTCTGTCACCCAGGCTGGAGTGCAGTGATGCGTTCTCGGCTGACCGCAACCTCCACCTCCCGGGTTCCAGTGATTCTCCTGCCTCAGCCACCCGAGTAGCTGGGACTACAGGCATGCACAACCACACCTGGATAATTTTTTGTATTTTTAGTAGAGATGGGGTTTCACCACGTTGGTCAGGCTGGTCTTGAACTCCTGACCTAGTAATCTGCCTGCCTCGGCCTCCCAAAGTGCTGGATTACAGGCGGGAGCCACCGCACCTGGCCGATGTTTCTAATAAAGCACATGACCTGATCACTTTTTTGCACAAAGTGCAACTTGTTTGTTTGCCCTTCCAAAGCATTCCCAAGCCACTAGGTGTTGACTACACAGGTTGAGTTATCCCCTATCCAAAAACACATGGGACCAGGAATGTTTGAGATCTTGGAGTATTTGCACCATACCTGCCAGCTGAGTATCCCTACTCTGAAAATCCGAAATGCTCCAGTGAGTATTTTCTTTGAGCATTATGCTGCTGCTCAAAAAGCCTCAGATTTTGGAGCTCTAAAACAAAATCGGAGGCTTTTTGAGCATTTAGGATTTCAAATTTTCGGATTAGAAGTGTTCAGCCTGTAGGTGCTTTTGTTCTACAACAGAAAATCAGTTAGAAGAACAGAGGGTACAACGAAACTTCCACATCTACGTATCATTTATACAGGCTAAATGTCCAGGAGATTCCCTCATTTAGTGCAGCAGGTGCGGTTTGGTGTGCAGAATTGAGATCACTTTCTATTGATGCTTAAGAAATTCTGAAAGGTGTGTATAAACACAGAACTGGTCATATTCTATACTCAGGGGAGTTATTATTTGGATATGTAAGTTCACAGTGGGCTACAACTTGACAAGGTGGCAAGAAGGCAGTCAGCCACAATTACATTCCTAACAAAAGACAGACAATATTCTGCAGAAAAACACTGGGCAAATTGCATTAAGGACAAAGGGAGAATTAGTCTAAGGGTCTAGGGTTGGTCCCTTTCATCCCTTACTAATATTGACCATTAGAAAACTGAAAATAAATAAAAGAAAAAAAAGGAAAACAGAAATAAAAGAGAAAAAAGAAAACTATGTAAAAATCCCTTAATCAAATACTTTTGATACTATAAGCAACTGTCAGTCACACCCTTAGTAGAATATTTTCTGTTAAATACCTAACAGGTATATTATTAACTGAGGAAATATGCTTGAGGGTCCACAGAACACTATCTAGCCTATGGTTGGTATTAATAAATAGGTGTTTAATGTATGGTTCATTGGGTACAGAGAAGACAAATGGCTTGAGCATGGGCCACTCTTGAGACAGGGGAGAAAGACAGGCCTGGTCTACACCCAAAAGGGTCATGTGTTTATTAGGTTTTGCAGATCAGGGAAAAAAGTAAAAGGAAGACAGCAAAGCCAACCCTGGTTTTTTGTTGTTGTTGTTTTTTGAGATGGAGTCTCTGTCGCCCAGGCTGGAGAGCAGTGGCACCATATCGGCTCACTGCAACTTCCGTCTCCTGGGTTCAAGCAATTCTCCTGCCTCAGCCTCCCGAGTAGCTGGGATTACAGGTGCCCACCACCACACCCGGGTAATTTTTAAAATATATTCTTAGTAGAGACGGTTTTCACCGTGTTGGCCAGGCTGGTCTCAAACTCCTGAACTCAGGTGATCTGCCCACCCTGGCCTCCCAAAGTGCTAGGATTACGGGCGTGAGCCATCGTGCTCGGCCGCCAACCCTGTTTAAGCCACTGCCAATAAAGATAGAGGAAACTATTTCTTCACTTCCCTAAATCTTTTGATTATAGTATCCTAAACTCAGATTAGGGATTATAGGGAAGCTCACCAATCATACCACTGTTTCTGTAGGAACACATATTCTGAGTTCCAAACAACTAACATGATTTCTCAACTACAAATACATTCTAATGTTGGGGACTACTCGAATAGATACTTTTTAAAAGGTGACACAAACTAAAGGAGAAAAAACAATCTTGTTTTGTAATTTTGCAGGTGACGAAGGTATTAGCTTTTTTGAGTACTTTAAATTGAGTTTTTATTTGAAAACTCGAAGATATTTTTAAAAATAATAGAATTTATAATCTCAGAGTGAAATAAAATTCAGAAGCCGTATTATGATATATTAGCCTGTATTTTTTAAGTTGCTACATGGCACAAGTCACCAAAAACAAAAAAAAAACCTAAAATATTTATAACATTATTAGAAATGGCTAATTTCTCACTTTCTTACACACACACAAACACACACATACACGCATGCACACACACATCTCTCCCCTACAAATCAAAACAACAAAAACCCAATAAAAGGGTGAAAGAAACAGCTAACATCAAAGTAAATATACAAATGGCTCTGAAGATGGAAATTCCCATTTTCAAGGGAACTGACCTATTATTTTCTACCTATAAGATTGTCAAATAACAAAAACCTTACAACATTGCTAGTAAGAGTGGGGAAAAGAACTCTCATATTTAGCTGTGAGAGTATAAACTGCCCTCTAAGAGCTATCACAGTTATAAGCCCATATATTCTTACGCTTCTACAATCTTCTTGTACAATTGATCCTGTAGAAATATGTGCACAAGTGCAAAATAACTTCTGTATTTTATAATTATTGTTTGAATTAGCATGAGGCTGGTACAGCTATATAATGGAATGCTATACACTCATAAAACTGGTTGACCTAGGGGGACAGGGAAGGAGGGAGGCAGTTTTCACTGTATGTTCTTATTTATTTATTTTTTTAATAAATTTTGAGTCATACATACACATTACTTTTTCAAATAAATATGATTTAGAAAAGAAAAACAAATTAAATATACAGAA
The DNA here is from genome assembly GCF_029281585.2 of Gorilla gorilla gorilla. NCBI lineage: Eukaryota > Metazoa > Chordata > Mammalia > Primates > Hominidae > Gorilla > Gorilla gorilla. Next base: position 80,471,945 of record NC_073241.2, read on the forward strand.
ATGATACACTTTACTAGTCTTAGCATATTGATTAGACTTTTGGTTAGTGCTACTGATATTATTTTAAATTACAGTAGCCCCCCTCCCTTTATCTGCAGTTTCACTTTCTATCATTTCAGCTCCTTTCAGTCAACCATAGTCCAAATGCAGGTGGCTATAGTACAGTATAAAAAGATATTTGAGAGTGAGTAAGACCACGTTCACCAACTTTTATTACAGTATATTGTTATAAGTGTTCTATTTTATTATTGTTAATCTCTTACTCTGTCTTGTTTATAAATCAAATGTTATCACAGGTATGTACATATAGGAAAAAACATAGTATGTATATATAGGGTTTGGTACTCTGCAGTTTCAAGCATCCACTTAAGGTCTTGGGAAGGCATCCCTGTTGGATAAGGGGGGACTACTGTACAAACAGCAGGGTAAATGATTTCGTAGCCTCAAAGTTGAACAAAGTTTTGAAATTTAAAAATGTGAGGACTACATTTCTTATAGCTACAGATAAAAATCCACATATGGCAAGTTGTATTCAAGGTAATCAATGGGCAGAAGTCTACACTAGACTGTTTAGAGGTCAAGAACTAATTTTATCTTGATTTGGAAGTAAATTCCCTAAAAAAAGAGTCTCCAACTTACCTCACTGGTGTAGGAACCCATTTTCCTTTCCTACATCACTGTTGCTGGGGCTATGTTTCACCTTAAAACCCTTTAGCTGTAGCTAGACCTCTGGTCCTCTCACTCCCTGATACAGCAAAGGATTCTGCCTTGCTTCTCCAGGGTAAATAAAGAGAGCTTTTCCTAGCCTTAGAAATTAAGACGGGGAGGTCCTCTGCTGCTGGGAAAGGGGTTGAAAGAAAAGAAATTAAAATGAAGGTAATCTTCAGTGTTTTTCAAACCATGGGTTGCAGTATCAATTCAGTAGGTGCAGTCAGCATTTAAAAAAAGAACTCAATAAGTTCCAAATGTTTCAGTGAAATATATAATGGGCTGCAATATAAAATGTTCTTTTTCCTGTCAGAAAGTTTAAAACCACTAGACAACATCACCTTTAAGGCCACTTTCTAGTTCCATTAACACATGTGAAATGATGTACTTACAACTAAGAACCAGTACAGTGATAGTGAAAAGGAGGGAGTGTGGCATTATTGAGAAAACCTGGGTTTAAGATCTGACTTTACAGATGAAATTTCCATACAGTTGAAAATGGTAATACTATAGTTCTGCTCTATGGTCACCTAAAGTAGCTTGTGGAGGCCAGACAGCTCAGACATATTTGTGACACCGAATTTTTAAAAACCCATTATTTATTTTCTAGCCACCAGCAACATATCTTGGATACTTAGAGCAGGATTTTTCAAGTTTTGTTTTTGTTTTTAAACCATGGTTCATTTAGATGGTAGCAAAAAGACCACATGGCCTATCCATACCATTTGCTCCCACTTCCCAACAGAAAAAGCACCATGTGATAAAGAATTGAGTTAATATTTAGGTCACCAGTAGTGTACAATTAAGCAGAAAATGAAAGTCCATGGAGCTGTTCATCATTCACCACTAAATCCTTTAAAAAGCTATGGTAGACAGTATGATAGGCAGAATCCTAAGATGGCTCCTCAAGATTCCTGGGCCTAGTATGTACACATACTTTCAGTTAAACAAACACTAACCTAGGTGGCCCCTGTGAAGGGACTTTGCAAATATAATTACAATCCAAATCAGTTCACCTTAAAATAGTAAAATTACCCAGATTATCTGGGTGGGCCTGACCTAATCATAAGTTTTTTAAAAGCAGAGGTTTTGGCTGATTGTGGTGGCTCATGCCTGTAATCCTAGCACTTTGGAGGCTGAGGCCAGAGGACTGCTTGAAGCCAGGAGTTCATGACAGGCTGAGCAACATAGCAGGACGCTGTTTCTACAAAAAAACAAACAAAAATAAAAACAACAAAAAAAATTAGCCATGTATGGTGGTGTGTCCCTGGAGTCCTAGCTATATGGGAGGCTAATAAGGTGAAGAAGTGCTTGTGTCCAGGAGGTCATGGCTGCAGTGGGTTATGATCACGCCAATGCACTCCAGCCTGGGCAACAGAGTGAGACCCTGTCTCTTAAAAAAATTTTTTTTTTTCCTAGCATGACTCAGAAGAGAAGTCAGAGAGATGTGCTCTGGCTAACCTGGAAGAAGAAAGCAAACAATTTATGTTGTAAATTGCCTATGGTGACCCCAAGGCAAGGAACTTCAGGTGTCTTCTAGGAGCTGTGAGCTAGAAGGAAAATGGAGGTAGAGGTCATCATCCTGCAACACCCACCTCCCACTCCCCACTCAAAATGAATTTTATCAAAAACCAGCAAGCTTGGGTGAGGACATGAGCCGCAGATAAGCACTGCAGTCCTGCCCAATACCTTGATTTGAACACAGTGAGACCCTGAACAGACACACCATGCCTAGACTTCTGACCTACAGAAATGGAGATAATAAATTTGTGTTGTTGTAAGCTGCTAAATTAGTAGTAACTGTTACAAAGTAATAAAAACTACTAGAGATTCTCAGAGCCCTTAAAAACTCCACAATCACTGCCCCAAGAGAGGAGACCAAAATGTTAGATATATTACATTCTTATTCAACACCCTACAAGACATTCTGGAAGTCTCTCAAGAATTATTGTAAGAAGTAGCTTTTGGCTGTGCGTGATGCCTCAAGCCTGTAATCTCAATGCTTTGGGGAGCTGAGGTGGGAGGATCACTTGAGTTCAGGAGTTTGAAACCAGCCTGGGCAACATGGCAAAACCCCATCTCTACAAAAAATATAAAAAACTATCTGGGCGTGGTGGTGCACACCTGTGGTCCTAGCTACTTGGGAGGCTGAGGTTGGGAGGATCACCTAAGCCTAGGATGTCGAGGCTGCAGAGATCCGAGATCGTGCCACTGCATTCAAGCCTGGGCAACAGAGTGAGACCCTGACTCAAAGAAAAGAAAAAAAAAATTAAGAAGCAGTTTTCAACATAAAATACTATATTAAGGTGTTACAGTAAATATGGAATTGCCAATAGTTCAATTAAAGTCCAAAAATATTTCTGTCCTTTAATTCCCTATTACCTGCTTTAGTTTCCTAATGCTGCCTTAACAAGTTACCACAGTGGCTTTAATGACATAAATTTATTGTTTTTACATATATTTGTTATTTTACAGTTTGGTGGGTCAGACATCTGATATGGGTCTCAACAGGGCTAAAATCAAGGTGTTTGCAAGGGCTATGTTCCTTGCAAGAAGCTTGAGGGATCCAGTTCCTTGCACATGCAGGTTGTTGGCAGAATTTGATTGCTTGCAGTGAAAGGACTGAGTGTCCTTGCTGGCTGTCAGCTGAGGGCCATTCCCAGCTTCTAGAGGCCACCTACATTCCCTGGCTTGTGACTCATCTTCAGAGCGAGCAATGGAGGCTGAGTCCTTCTCATGCTTCAAATCTTCTTTCTCAGATCTCAGACCCAACTGGGAAAGGTTTTCTGCTTTTAGGGTCTCATGTGATTATACCCAGATGATCATCCAGATGATCTCAAGCTCTCCAAAGCAAGGTCCATACCCTCAATCACGTCTGCATAAACACCTGCAACATCCCTTTTGCCAAATGAGGTGACATATTCAGAGTTCCTGGGGAATTCGGATATGGACTTCTTTGGGTGGGTGGGATTACTCTGCCTATGACATTACCTTTCTCCTTTCCTTCAATTATTTTCCTTTTCTTCCAAGTACCTAGCTTTTAAATCCCAATTCAGGAATAGTAACCCAAAGGCCAGGGCAGTGAATAGACATAAGGTAGGGTCAGGAAAGGTTTGGGGAATCACGGGCATTGGAATAGGTGAAGGGATAAATCTAAAAATCAAGTAAGGGCTGGGTGTGGTGGCTCATGTCCGTAATCCCAACACTTTGGGAGGCAGAGGTGGGAGGATTGCTTGAGGCCAGAAGTTCGAGACCAGCCTGGGCAACATAGTGAGACCCCCTCTCTATAATAAACAAATAATATTAAAATAAAAATATCAAATGGGGAGAAAATATATAAGCCAAGTGTTTACAATGACTTTTACTAGGAGATTATGTTTATGTTGGGAGATTAGTGGTTTGGTATGGGATACACAGTAAAAGTGGCTTCCACTTATCCTAGGCGTTCCCAGCAAAATCACTGCTTGGGTGAACTCTAAGAGCATTTTATCAATTGTGAGATAAAGTGCAGCCTAATACCTGAACTTACCCATTCACATGTTAAATTCCCTATAAAGATGCTAGTGCTACTTCCAGGTGGTATAAATGAACCAGCATCATTTCTGCTCTCAAGCTTAGTCTAGAGGGAAAAAAGTAAAGCAACACTGAATACAGTAACTGGTTTAAAGGTACCTACAAAGCAGTAGGTACAAAAGGAGATGACTTTACTACTTACAGTAAATAAAAGAAAGCTTCAAAGGCATCTGAACTGAGGCTTAAAGAAAATGGTTTTGCCAGATGGGAAGGAGAGCAGAGGGAACTGCAAGTGCAAAAGCAGGGAATCAAGAGTACAGGATGGCACAGTCAGACAACTGGGTTCAGCAGTGTTAAGAGCTTCACGTTACTGGAGGATAGAATGGCAGGGATAAAGCTGGATGGGGAGACAGAAGTCTCTGATGTTAGGCAAGGGAATTTCGACTTTATCGTATAGTAGAAAAAACTGGAGATAGACAGTAACATAAACAGATATGCATGTTAAGACTAGTGGGTGCATAAAAGATGCAGAAGAGACAAGACGGGGGACTCACCACAAGGCCTATCACAATAATGAACAGAAAAATGCTGAGAACAAAGGACAGAATGCAAGGCTATGACCACTATTATGAACATCAAGTACTTGTGTTGTAGATTTTGCAAAAAGGAACTTGTTTTCTAGAAACTAAACGCATTATGTTTTCCATTCATTTCATACATTAGCTACAAATACAAGGTGACTAAAGAAAGCTCAAACCCTTACAAGCAAACATCACAACTGCATTATGTGTATATTTTCACTTTTGGCAGTTCTTGGGGTTTTTCTTCAAAAATTTCCCAAGAGGTTTTGTTTTGAAGGGTAAAGAGAGAGGGGAGTTAAACATCTTGAGTAGCTCTTCTTACCTTCAAGAAAAATAAAACTCTTTGGCCTGAAATTAAGTCCCCACCCCTTCTGCACATTAAGTGGCCATAACCTACCTTCTCCCAGACTTCATCCCCCAAACATGTCTTGTTCCTCTTCTATCTCTGCTCGGGTATTTCCTTACATAATCTGGAAAACCCTCCTAGTATTCCTTTTCCTCCCTGAGTTATCTGAATAACAAACATGGCCATTTGGAAAAGATAAAACTGTATGTGTGAAAGGCTCCACGAACTTAAGAATAATACAAACACAGGCACAACTCATCATTATAGCTATCATGTATGAATCCATTAAGGTCCAGTTCAAGGGAAACAATATAAGCAGCAAAAAACTGACTATCTGCAGGACTCGGAACCTGCTGTTTCAACGTTAGGGCAAACTATGATTAAAGATACTTCCTTCGTTTGTTTTTTGCAAAGATTAAATGAAATAATGTATTAAAAATGCTTACTACAATGCCTGTTATTAAGTGCTCAGCCCAAGTTGTCTTAAGTCCACACTCCTTTCATCACACTATTTTCCCCTAAAAACACATCATTTCAGGAGGCTGACACAGAAGAATCGCTCGAACCCGGGAGGCGGAGGTTGAGGTCAGCAGAGATCACACTACTGCACTCCAGCCTGGGCAACAAGAGCGAAACTCCGTCTCAAAAAAAAAAACAAAAACAAACAAACAAAAACCCTAAATCATCTCACGTTTCATGATATATAAGAATGAATGAAGGGGTTGTATTAATAATTTTATACAAAATAAGGTCCCTTTCCCCTTGGAATAGTCTAGACAGAATATTCAAAAGCTCCTTTCATTTTATAGAAACACATAAAATACTGTATTAAGGTGTTACAGTAAATATGGAATTGCCATTAGTTCAATTAATCAATTCTAGTATTCTATCTTCAAAGACTGATGAGTATCAGCTAAATCCCAGTAAGAATGTTTCATGTACACAACATTAATTCAACATTTTAAGTAATAATTTGAGAATGCAATGTATTCCTAAATGCATAATATAAAACTAACAGCTTTCGTTTCTAGGGTTCAAGTGGCCTCCTTGTAGCTATTTTAAGTCAAGAATACTGTTTGTCTCACTTTAGGGATTACTATGACAATACTTCAAACACCTTCATTTATGTGATTTTAGTTTCATTATCAGTATTCATATAAACATTTAATGCCTTTAATCAAGTAGCATCTACTGTACTTCAAACAAAAGTGCCAAACAACTTGAGGTTGACTGGGTCCTTACATAAAAAGCTGTTTGGCCAGTTGTGGTGACTTACGCCTGTAATCCCAGCACTTTGGGAGGCCGAGGTGGGTGGACTGCTTGAGCTCAGCTTCAGCTCAGAAGTTCAAGACCAGCCTGGGAAACATAGTAAAACCCCGTCTCTACCAAAAATACAAAAAACTAGCCAGGCGTGGTGGTGTGCACTTACCGTCCCAGCTACTGGGGATCACTTGAGCCTGGGAGGTGGAGGTTGCAATGAGCTGAGATTGCTCTACTGCACTCCAGCCTGGGCGACAGAGTGAGACCCTGTCTCAAAAAAAAAAAAAAAAAAAAAAAAAGGCTGGGAATAAAGGCAAGAGGGAAGAAAACCCCAATTAAAACAATATGCAAAGTACAATGACATAAACAATAAAATGGCAAGTTTATAAGAAAAAAATTTAGTTCAATAAAATAAACAGGAAGTATTCCACTTTGTTTTAGGTACTTTAACCAATATTAATAACGCAAAGATGACTAAGATTCAGTTCTACCTTCACTGACTTGTATTAACTTCAAGCACTAAAAGTATTTAGTGATACATGTTCATGTACAGATAGTGACCTATTTTCTTTTCTTATACTGTTGGTTGGTGACAGTAGTCAGATCTTCTACAATATCCTTGCTGATTTTTGTCTACTTGTTCTACCACTTACTGAGATAGGCACGTTGAAGTCTCAAACAATAATGGCTTGAGACGTTGGATAAGTTGTTTGTACCTCCATAGACTTGTTTATCTGTTTGGTGGAATTAAGAATGGATTAAATGAGATGACACATGTAGTTTTTGCACAGTGCCTGACACAAGTTTGTTGTTATTAAAAGACAAGCGAACTGATTTTTATAGGGAGTTAAAAACATTTAAAGAAATTCCTAAAGATAAAACATATCATAAACTTTGCAAAATTGAGAAGATTTTGCAAAGTCAATCTAACTGGTGATATGAAATCTGGTTTACTTTTACCTAATTTTAGGGACTCTGGACAAAAATCAGAATATAAGAAATGTGACAGACCACCTAGTTAAATCTCATTTTAGACATGAGGAAAACCGAAGCCTAAAATTGTCCAGTTATAAACTAGTGACCCCTAAACCAATGTTCTCTCAAGCTGCCTTATTTTCCTAAATCCAAATAAGAATATTTCTAGTGTATTTTTAGGAGTGGAGAAGAATTCCCTGCATGTACAAGGTATTTTAAAAAACAGAAGTTAAATTAAATCTAAAACCCCTCTTTTTTCACTTATTTTAGACAAGACAATAAAAAATATTTAATGAAAAGGTTTATTATTTGGCCTTTCAGTAAACCTGAAAGAAAAAACCAGAAGAGGGTGTAAATTAGAGATGAAAGGCAGAAGTTTTCCTAACTGGGGAGCTTGAAATTATGTTCATGCTCTTTAGAGGATGTTAACAGAAACCTTAGAATTATCTGTTTGGGTACCATACAATGGAATTAGATTCATTTGTAAATGATTCTCTTCCAGACTTGCTTAGTTCTTTGCCAGGAAATACATTTCCAAAGCTCTGATTTTAAATAAATTTTAAGACATATTATAAATTTAAAAAATATAACTTACATAATTTATTGGTATAGCCTACGAAAAACTTAACTAAAATGACATTTTTTGGCTTTAACTAGCATTTGTTCAGAGTATAAAAGAAATTTAGCAGTAAAAATTTACCTTATCTGATATATAATTTATCATCTCTGTACTTTCAATTGTACTGTCAATTTCTACTAATGCTATATTCTCAGACTTGATCCTTAGAACAAATGAGGGAAAGGGGAGAGAGAAACCTGGAAGAACAAGTAGGTGAAGTAGGTTTTTTCCAGAAGAGAAAACAGGCTCAGAGAGGTTAAGTGATTTATCCAAGGTCACAGGCAGCAAGTGCAAAACACAAGGTTTCTAACTCCAAGTCCAATGTCCTTTCCCGCATTATACTAAATGGCACTGGTAGAAAGGCAGAAGAGAAGGCAAAGGGAAAGGGAGGCACAGAGAAGGGAAATAATAATAAAAAGGTCAGCCCCAAATGCAAATATATACTTTTACACTGGTAACCATTTTGGGAGATCTTTTCTAGTTGTTTGAAGCCATTCCCTCCCCACTTCCCCTTCAATCATGTTCAAGACCAAATTATTTATGCTTACCTTCAACTACATCTGCAGTTTTCATTAAAGGATTTTCTTTTATTATTTTAAGGCTTAGTCTTATTATTCCATGATAGACTTTACTTGTGACCAAACCAGGCTTCTCTGCATGCAATGATGAATTGTAGTCCGTACTTACCGGACAAGGGCAACAAACACTTGAAGTGTCCTTACATCTCAAACACTGGCATGAAAGAGGTCCTATAGTTAGTGTAACTTAAAATTCTCAAAGTCAGTTATAGAATAAAGACTTGAACTACTCAAACAGTATTAGACTATGCATACATTCAATTTAGTACATCTGGGTTTGGTAATCCTAACATTAGAAAATTATTTTCAAGGCTTAAATATCAGATTTAATCTTTGTAAGTCTCTATATAGTAACTAATGGTAGCATGGGGAAAATGTTAAAAGTAAACCCACAAATTATGGTATATAAGCTACTTGGGAAGCATTAAGAATGCAGTTTAATAAAAAAGGTATCACTTAAGGATCACCTGAATATCAATGGAGATTTAAACATAATTATCCATGATCTACTTGGAGCTTCTTAAAAAGCTTTTTTATTTTTAAGTGCAAATACACTCCTTTAGTATCTTATGAACATTATCTACTTTTTCATCTTGAGTTTGGTTACAAATTCTACATGGTAGGAATGACACTGTTTAGAATTCTATAACAATCCTATAAATTATAAAATAGTACTGTGGTAGTCATCATGGCTCTCCTTGTGGGCACATAGTTGTCATATACTTTCTCAGCCATTTGAAATTAGGTGTGGCCAGATGATTTGCTTTACTGAAATATGAGCAGATGTGATAAGCATTACTTCCGGATCTAACATTTTAAGACCAGTATGTGCTATGCTGTAGTCTTTCATCTTCTGGCACAACAGAAGATCAGTAACACTGGAGATGGTGGCTGCTGTTGGCCTGTGTCCCTGAATGACTAAAATGAGCAGAGCCCCTATGAACAAGAAATAAACCATAGTTGTTTTAACACTGAGGTGTCAGAGTTCTTTGTTAACCACAGCATAACAAGCCCATCTTGACAGAAGTGCCAGGTATCTAAAAGGCATTCAGATATCCGTTGGTTCTAGTTCTATTACACTGGAAGAATATAATGAGTCAAACTATCTGCTAAAGCCAAAAAAGGTGGACATGATTAAACGGTGGTTCCAAATTAATTTCAGATTTACCTTAACAAAAGTAATGTGCTTAGCACTTACAGTTTCATATATGTCGATTTCTTTATCTTCCAGAGTCTCTACAGGAATTGTAGATACGATTATGCCCAGGTGCAAAAGAGGAATCTGAAGCCTAGGGAGTTTAAGTGACTTGTTCAAGATTACACAGTGAGTTATTGGCACAGGAATATCTATTTCTGATTTGGTTCTTTCCAATATACCACAGCTGAACAGAGACTGTCACAGGCAGTTTGGTGTAGCTACGATATGTATTTTTACATATTGTATAAGCTACGATATTAAAATACACATACTAAAACATTTTTATGTTTAAGGCAAAAGTATTCAAAACCAAATCGGCAATATATTAAGCATTCCCTTATAACTAAATGCTACCTTTCCTTAAAAACTTACGCTGTAAAGAACCACCTAGAATTCCAACCCATAAACATTGCTTGAAAATTTTCTAGATAGAAATCTCTAACAGACTAACACAAATACTTGGTTCCCTGGATCATTTTCAGGTTGTTGGTAACCAAGGGGTACAAAATACACCCTTGAATTACCACTTCATTTCCCATTTCCTCCCTAGTGAATCAGAATAGTTCATTAGCTGAATAAGGCAGGAAGAAAGGCAGTAGATTCCCCACCCATTTGCAAAAACAATTACAGTAACTGAACCCTTCTCAAGGGTCCCAGAACTAATACAAACCATTATTAACGAAATTTAAATTTTAAAGCCTAGAAAAATTGTAATATTTAATTTTTAAAGCTAGTGTCTACATATACATGCAAATTAACTTTCTGTACTACAAATGACAGTAAATTTTTAGCTAGACACATTAGAACTATATTACAATTAAAACTGTGCCTTGTGGGTAGTACAGACACCAACATTTTATCAAGTAAACCAATTTGGATAGTGGTATTTTAAATTATGCATATTAGAAATTCAGTCTCCTACGATTAGGGCACAAGTTAATCCAAAATACTAACCTTCCAGAGCAGAATGCTTCAATACTGAAGCGGCAACGTAGAGTACAAAGAATTTTATTTCTGATGTCAAACTATGCTAAATCCAATCTCAACTATTTGAGCAAGTTAGCTCTCAGAACCTCTGTTTCTACCTCTCTAAACGGCAGTAACCACCTAGCAGGGTTAAACGGCACTGGTGAAGCACCTAACATAGTACTAAGCAAAGAGAAGTCCAACAATGCACCCTCATCCCCATAAAAGAAAAAGACACTGTGCTGTAGCATCATTCTGAAACCATTTATTCTCATGAAATATGTATTTCTCCTTGAAGAGAAAATTTATGTACAGCAAGACCAAGCTTTCTCTTTTTCTCCTGGTCACAGACATATAAACCCTATTTCAGTTGTGTTAGAGCATGAAGGGTGGTTCCACCCTAAGAAACTGGGAAGACAAATTGAAACAGTGTAAAGTATTAATTGTTAATAAAGAATTTTATGTTTTATAAGGTGTAATATATTAAGCACACTTACTATTCATATATAAATATCCAGATATTGGGAGTATGCACATTTTTTTTGGACAGGGTGTACAATAAAAAGAAGCTAGAGACGACTTTTCTAGACTATGTGGCTAGAGAACACACATAGACCATTAATTAAAGTCTAATGAAACATACACATTTATCCTAATAGTAATATAAAATCTTGGGTTAACAAGTCTCTAAACAACTGAATTTATTTAGTATTTATTTAGCAATTTATTTAGACATTTAGTATTAATTTATAATGTATTAAGAATGGGTATACAGTTCTATTTTAATTCACTTTTTAGTCTAAATGGATATAAATGACTGTACAAATTGAAACAAAACCTGCTGACTAAAATTAGACCTGTTAATCACTGTTAATATGTCTTGCAGGTACTATACTTAAAAACAGAGATGTTCTAAGTTTATAAAATTAGGTCTTCAAATCTGTTCTCAGGTTTATTTTTGATGTCCATATTCTAAAACTTCTTTGATTATATCAACAAGCCTCTTCAGTTCCTGGCTTTATTTTACAGTATTGTTGTTTCACAATAGATGCAATGCTTTAAAAAACAAGGCCAATTTAACACTTACAAATGACCATATGCTACTGGGGAGTATAAATTCGAGGTCAAACACTCTGCCAACTTTCATGAGTATCAAAAGTGGTAGTTTGTGTTTTAGAAAAACACTGGAACTCAGAGGCCATCTACATGAGTTGCTAGTCTATGTGACTCAGAATTCCATTTGTCCTGCTCTTTGCTTCAGAGCTGAAGTCATAAATGTCTCCATCTGTGACATAATTATTTCCAAAATCAATTAAGAGATGCCAAATAGAAAATTATGGCTTCAGGTAATACATAAAATGGCAGAAATGGATAATTTAATCTTAAGGATGAAAGTTTAGCTCCTTCAAAGCAAACAAGAAAATGAAATGATTTGCCCTGTTTTACTCACTTAGGACAGATTCTCTCCCGTGGGGAAATATAATACTGTAAAAGAATGTGAACATTAGAAGTCACTTCGTTCTCCATACGAGTGAGCGAACACTTTACAGGTTTTATTACTATGCTGCTGGGACATGGGGGTGGCAAAGGGGTCAATGATCCACAAGTTGTATGGTTCAAAACAGCAAAAGGACCAGATTTTCTGCTTTTAAGATAGAGGATGATGACATACTTTTAACAGTATTGTCAACTCTGGGAAAATACAAGGTTTAAATGGAAGAGCCAGCAATTTGTCTCCATGATCTAAGACATAATTAAATTCAACATTTCCTTATTAACCAAATAAACACAGCCCTCAAAAGAAAAACTAAGGCTTTATCTCATTTCCTATCATGTAATAGCTGGTACAAAACAAAAACTTGGAATTCACTTTACTTTTAAAAAACTGATTTCTATAAAGATTAACAACATACACAAGTAAGGGCCATTTAGCAGTGCTTTAAGGGGTGTCTACTATAATGAAGGACTAAAGTTTGTATTAAACTAAATCTGTAAAATATGTTATCTTGTCCTTCAGTAAAACTGGCACGTAAATGTTTTCTTCCTTTGTTACCCTAGACTGTTACCGTAAGCACACGGAAGCAACTTGTCCTGAGAAGTGGCATCTTCATATGGCATTCAGGCTTCTTCACATTCTGGTGTGAACGCCTGCCTTCCCCCTTTTCCACTACTCCCCTTTACAGACCTCAAGTATCAAAACAACACTACTTCGTAATTATACCTAGAGGTTAGTCCTCCACACCCCTCCTCACATTGTTCCTCCACAGTTTTTCAATCTCCATTTGTTAGACTCCTTCCTACCCATTTTCCAACGCCCTCTCCATAGATGTTCTCTTACCTGAGACTTTGCCACACTAAATACACTATAGTTAGTGCCATTCTACTGTTTATTAGACTGTTATCTTCTTCAGGGCAGAAAGTCTGAATTAACTTCACATTCTCAACTCAATACCACAAACTCAAAACCTGGCAAAATACAAGCTTGGTACATAGCGATTCCTCAGTGTTCTTACATGGTCAACTCATTCTGATCCAAATTGAGATGTTGTAATTTTATCCCATGTAAATAAAAGTTTTCTCCTGGATTATTACTCTAAGTATCGCCAAAACCAAACAATCCAGGTATTTGAAACTCATTAACCAGAAGAACGACAAGCATAAGCTACCTTTCAATTGAAAGGTCCAGCTTTGAACAGTGTCTGTAAGTGCCAATCATCAGGCAGTCTGAACTAAGCTATCTCCTTTATCCAGATTTCAGATGAGTTTTTATTAAAATCCTACAGATAGGAAAGAAATAAGCCAAGTCGGATATGTGAAACCACCATTTCGACAGAGCTCTTATTTATGTGTACTTTAGACCACTTGGGAAAGATGAGATCATTTAAGCGGCAGCGCCATCATCTCTCTTTATTTGACCCCAACAACGCTCTCAACCTAACAGTAAAGAGGCATGCATCAACCACATTGTCATGCGGTGGCAGCAGGTAACATCTGCCCCTTTCATAAAGGGGAAATGCTACCATAAAGAACTTAGGACCTTCCCTAAAAATGTCGGATACAGAGGTACCCCAGGCATCCCCTTCCCCCACCTTCACAAATCTACTCCTGGAATCTGAGACATAGGTCCTTTGTCTGAACAATGTGGGAGGAGTCTGTCTGCAGTACTGGTGTGCTGGCAAGTGAAGAGGAGAATTAACTGAAAACTGTATAAACCGATGAAGTTTCTTAATTACCTTAGTGTCCATTTTTTCTTCATCCTGCACACTGAACAGTTTTAAAAGACAGCCAGTGTGTCAGTGTGTCTTTCCGAGAGTTGAAACGTATCGAGAGAAATACAGCTAAGATAGGCGGCAGTGAGTTGGGCTGCTTTTCCAAAGCTAAGTTTCTCAACAGCGGAGGGGCAGGGGATGGCGGTGATACCGACCATTTGAACACCCCTTCCCTCCCCAGTGAGCTCTGTCTACAGGCCTCCATTTCTGTTCTTTTCTCCATCTGAACAAGTTCTTGTAACGGAGGCTGAACGCTTTTAGAAGACACTCGGCAGCGCAAACTTGCAATCTCGAAGCTTTCCGTACCCAACAGCGAACCCACAACTCCTCGAGCCCGACCTTTTACCACCTCACTGAGGTTTCTGGTGCCACGCCAGCCTGGTGTTCCACGAATACAGCCCAAGTAACGTGAACACCACCGGACTGGGTCGCCCGAGAAACTTCACACTTTTTACCAGGCAAGACGGGCGGAAAAGCGTGGGTTTTCGCAAGGTGACCCATCTTCACATCTGGTCGACCCTCGGCTCCTCCCAGACCCCTTCGCGGTGGACTTGGGGGCCTCGCCGGGTTCGCCTTTTCCGTCCCACGCTCCTTTCTCTCGTCTCCCCACCCACGCCCGGGGCCATGCCCAGCTGGACCTCCCCACTCCTGCACTCACCCTGGCGGCCGACGATCTCGGCGACGTGCTCGGAGCTGGGCACCGGGACGCACTCGGTGGTGTTGACGCTCTTTCTCCGGAGCAGGGCCGCCTGCTCCCCGTTCAGGGCGGCCGCCGCCGCCCCACAGCCGCCGGGGCCGTAGGCGTGGGACAGCATCGCCGCCATCATGCCCTGGGCATCGTCCCCTCCGTACAGCACCCCCGCCGCCGCCGCCGCGGCCGCCGCCTCCCGGGCATCGAAGCTGGCGGCTGGCAGCAGCACAGACCCCAGGGACCCGCCTGGGATCTGCTGGGTCTGAGAGGCGGTGGCCGCGGGCGGCGACAGCAGCAGCAGCGACGACCGGTCCTCCTCCTCTGCTTCCTCCAGCTCCTCCTCCTCCAGCAGGTCTCCGTCCAGCTCCGCTTCCTCCCCCTCCTCCTCGTCCTCTTCCAGCTCCAGCTCGGCCGCCTCCGGGGCCCCGGGCCGGCCGGGCGGAGTCCGCTCCTCTGGAGACAGCCCCGCCGCCCGCCGGGCCTGGCCCTGCGCCGCCGCTGCCGGGGCCCGAAGCGCCGGGGCGCCGGGCTCCGCCGGGCTGGGGTCGTCGAGGCCTAGCGCGGCCAAGCGCTCCCTCAGCAGGAGCCCGTCCCCCTCGAGCTCCGGGCCGCCCGAGGGCGGCGGCAGAGGCGGCGGCGGCGGCGGCGGGGGCGGCTGCGGCAGGGGGGCCGGGGCCGCCGCCAGGGCCAGGGCCGCGGAGCTGCCGCTGGGCATCGCGGCGGCGCGCTGTCAATGGCGGCGGCGGCGGCGGCGGCCGGGTCAGGCGCGGCAGGCGGCGAGCCCCATGGCGGACAGGGCCAGGGCCCTGCTCAGCGCGCAAACACCTTTCCTCTGGGGAGGCGGCGGGGCTGGGGACCCGGGCCGAGGAGCGCCAGGGCCGCCCGGAGACCGGAGAGGGCGGGGTGGAGGGGCAGGGGAAGGAGGCAGAGGTAGGTAACTAGGTGGGTGGGTGGGGACGGCGGCGGGGCGGGCTGGTGGAGGTGGCAGCGGCTCCCCTCTCAGGGTTTCTTTTGTTTCATGGCCTTAACCAGCCCCCGGCGCGCGCGGCGGCGGCGGCGACGCCCCACGCCGCTCTCCGAATGAAGCCGGCGGGCTCTGATTGGGTGCTTTTAATCTCTGGGAGCCCGCCTTCTCCTCCCGCAGCCTTCCAACTCCTTTCCCCAGCCCCACCCCCCACCCTCCTTCGGGCCCCGCCCTTCCCCTCCCCAGAGCTCTCTGATTGGGTGACCGGGACCAGTCAGTTCCCGAAGCCTACTCCTTCCGTCCTCTCCCCGCCCACCTCTCTCTCATTCCTCCCGGCACGCGCGGAGAGGGACTGTGATTGTTCACTTTACACGTCACTCTTTGTGACGTCCCCCCGGCGGGGGCGGGAAAAAGGAGGCGGACGAAGGCGCTGCTGCAGAGGCTGAAACTAAGGGCCAAGCGGGGTTTTGGCGCAGGCGCGTGCGGTTAAAGCGCACACCTGGATTTGCTTCCCCCCAACCCTACATCCCTGTAGCCCATGTGGCTGAGTTCTTTTAGGGAAGGCACTGTGTGAGCGGCCTGGAGCAGAGCTGCAGGCGTAAGCTCGAGAGCACTGTTTCCTCGGGTTGAGGAAGAGATCGTCCCCTTCAGAGGAAGGGCCTTAAGAAGAGTCACGGAAGGAGGGGCCACACAGTATCTTCCTATCCCCTGGCGGGGGCGGTTTCCTGAGCCGCGTGGCTCCCGGGCCTTCCCTCTCGGACCCGGGAATGCTCCTCCCTCGGGGCCGGGCCCTCCCACACCCCGCTGGCCCGGCTTCTCTGCCGGCAGGATGGTTACATCAGCAGCCTGGAGGTGCTGAAGTTTAGCTCTTTGGGGTTTTTTTTTTTTTTTTGAAACGGAGTCTAGCTCCGTCGCCCAGGCTGGAGTGCAGTGGTGCGATCTTGGCTCACTGCAACCTCCGCCTCCCGGACTCAAGAGCTTCCCCTTGCCGTGGCTCACGCCTGCAATGCCAGCACTTTGAGAGGCTGAGGCGGGCGGATCACGAGGTCAGGTCAGGAGTTCGAGACCAGCCTGATCAACATGGTGAAACCCCGTCTCTACTAAAAATACAGAAATTAGCCGGGCGTGGTGGCGCACGCCTGTAATCCCAACTACTCGGGAGGCGGAGGCAGGAGAATCGCTTGAACCCGGGAGGTGGAGGTTGCAGTGAGCCAAGATCATGCCACTGCACTCCAGCCTGGGCGACAGAGCGAGACTGCGTCTCAAAAACAAAAAAAAAAAAAAAAAGAGTTTCTCCTGTCTCAGCCTCCCGAGTAGCTGGGATTACAGGCAAGTGCCACCACGCCCTGCTAACTTTTGTATTTTTAGTAGAGACGGGGTTTCACCATGTTGGCCTGGCTGGTCTCGAACTCCTGACCTCAAGTGATACGCCCGCCTCGCCCTCCCAAAGTGCTGGCATTACAGGCGTGAGCCACCTCGCCCAGCTCTTTGGTGCTTTTTAAGGAAATGAATCCCCGTTTCCTCCTCCCTAGACACTCTTCCCACAGTATTGCTCAGGTGATCTCACGCAGTGGCTATCTTTTCTAGAGGTTATTATTTCTGTTATTGTTGAGACAAGTGTCTCACTCTGTCGCCTGGGCTGGAGTGCAGTGACATGATCACAGCTCACTGCTGCCTTGACCTCCTAGGCTCAAGTGATCATCCCGCCTCAGCCTCCCCAGTGCATCACCACGCCTGGCGCGTATCACCACGCCCAGCGCGCATCACCACACGTGGCTAATTTTGTTTATCTTTTGTAGAGACTGGGTTCTCACCCTATTGCCCAGGCTGGTCTCAAACTCCTGAGCTCAAGCGATCCTTCCACCTGGGCCTCTCAAAGTGCTGGGATCACAGGCGTGAGCCACCGCGCCTGGCCTCTAGGGGGTATTTTTGAATGGCTTGTTAAAAATTATGCCTATTAACTTTCCTCTGTCTTAGGCTGTGACTAGCCCGTCTATCCCTTTAGTACTAAGTCCTGCCAGGTTAATCTTAGCCAGCAGCTTGGTCCTATATCTGCAGATACAATGTAACAATGTAATTTTAAAATTTCTAAATGACCCCTTTAAAGCAAGAAGAAACGTAGTTTTAATAAATACACTTAGTTCAATATGTCCAAAATAGTATTTCAACATGTAAGCAATATAAAATTACTGATAATGTTTACAGTTCTTTTGCACTAAGCCTTTGAAACCAGGGTGTGTTTTACACCTCCAGAAGTTCTTTTCACACTAACTGCATTTCAAGTACTACTCAATAAGTACTCTAAATTTCTTGATTTTAAAATTATAACGGGACACTTTCTATATTGGATTAATTTATTATACCTAATTGCCTTAAACTCGTTTCTTAAGAGTCAACTTTAATTGAACATATACTTTTCTAAATTGTCTAGGCTGTTACCAAGACGGAGAAGGCTAAACTGTGACTTGCATTTGCTATTTTGTGCCCATAGGACATTTGCACAGTCCTACCTCACCCCTCTGATCAAAGACCTAGAGACTTTTAGCTAAC
Organism: Gorilla gorilla gorilla; assembly: GCF_029281585.2. NCBI lineage: Eukaryota > Metazoa > Chordata > Mammalia > Primates > Hominidae > Gorilla > Gorilla gorilla. The sequence continues at coordinate 80,490,163 of NC_073241.2, forward strand.
ACTAAACCTTTCCTGTTACTACTCCTAGATTTCCCCAGCCCTCCTAGAACCCTGTGTCTTGCTTCTCTAACAACACAATTGTAGCAGTAAGCTCTGGAGGAGGTGGGTTTATAGAAGAAATCTTGCCATTACCCATAGTGAAAAGTGATCTTTTACTTCCCTACCTTCCCAATTACGCACAATTTTCACTGATTTACTACATCGACACCCTTTTTGAGATATGCCTTAAGGACACATTTCATGATATTTTGATAAAAGGTACTAAATCTTTTTTAATGTATCAGTGAATAGCTTATACAATTAGACATTTACTTATAGAATATGCAAAATGTTTGCTGTCTGATATTTAAGTTTAAACAATATTATTTGAAGGGAAGAACTTCTAAAAATCAAATCCAATCAAGGGAGAAAGCCAAATAAAATATACAGCGGTCACCCCAGGATATGTTGGTCATTGGAAGGAAATACAAATGAAACTTGAAAGTCCTTCTCTCCACCTGTTTTCATGAATTACCATATAATGCTCACTCCTTAGTCTTCCCAGTTCTCTTCCCAAGAACCCAAAGCAAAAGCTGTAGCAGGAGTGATAGTTCACCACACATTTTTCTTTTGAGAGGGGGAGATGTAGGAAATAGATTCATGTACATAAGTTTCACAAAGATCCACTTGGCTAAGATTTTTTAAGATGCTAAATGCTTGGCCGGGCTCACGCCTGTAATCCCAGCACTTTGGGAGGCCGAGGCGGGTGGATCACCTGAGGTCAGGAATTTGAGACCAGTCTGGCCAACATGGCAAAACCCCGTCTCTACTAAAAATACAAAGACTAGCCAGGCACAGTGGCACGCACCTGTAGTCCCAGCTACTCGGGAGGCTGAGGCAGGAGAATCGCTTGAACCTGGGAAGTGGAGGTTGCAGTGAGCTGAGATCGCGCCACTGCACTCCAGCCTGGGTGACAGATCGAGACTCTGTCTTAAAATAAAATAAAATAAAATAAAAATGCCAAATGCTTTAATGTAGATGTTTATAATATAAAATTGCTTTCTACTTCATTCTCACATAATAAATGAGGTTTCATGAGTTCCTGTACACAAATATATACATTCATGCATTAATTTATATTTGATCAATGTTGCGATTTATGAATAAGGCAGGAGATATTAAAGCTCACAGACCTTCCCATTTGGGTCTACATTTATCGTCTTGTATTAAATCTTGTTTATGAAGCAACTTTGAGATTTGCTTTTGCTCTAAATATAATGACTGGGATTCTTTCATTTTAATATATCGAACTTCCCAGTCCCTTCTATCTCCCTCAGTCACACTATGCACTAATTTGCACCTGAAGAGGGTTTCCCTTTTATTCCTATGGTGTTGTTTATGACAGAGTTTGACACATGGAGGGTGGTGAGGAAGAAGAGTTGCTTTAAGGATCATAGGACAAAAAACCTACAGCATTGGCCCTGCCCTTTATCAAATCGCAGGCTGGCTGCTGAACTAAAAATCTATCCAATTGTAATATTAAGGTTGGAATAATTGCAGAGTAAACAAAGCTTAACAAGATGTTTGTCCTAGTAAGAAAATTGAGATAATCAGACAATAATTTTGACGCAATACTGTAAAGACTGCCAGAAAAAAAACACGGTGAAAGATTCTGCTGAGACCCTCAGCCAGAAGCCAGAACTAAGCACATACTTCCTTTATAAAGCAGGACGAGTTTTTTAGGGTAGGATGTTCCCCAGAAGTAGTAATACCCAGCTCCACGATATTTCTTCCTACCCAGGACCGTGAACATGTCATTCTCTTGCCTTGAATGGCTCACTGCCTTGCAAGAAAATCTTCTACATGGAATTCCAGGCCTTCCACACTTTGGTATCATTCTTTCAGGTGCTCAAAACTGTCACATAAGCATGCTCAGATCTCTCCCATATTAACAGAAACTCCTCCTTGACAGCATATCCCCCTCTTGTCACCACCCTCTTTACTTTCAATCAGCTTCTCCAATCAGCTGTCTGCACTCACTGCCCATTTCTTTACCAAGCACTGCAATGCAGCCATGGCTCTTGCTGCTTCACTGAAATTATTCTCACCTTGCCAGTAAATCCACTGAGTGCTTTTTATCCTTATCCAGCTTAACCTTTCCATGGCAGGATTTGACACTATTGACTGCTCTTTAAAGCAACCTCTTCCTTTCCCTTCCTTGAGCTCTGCTTTTCTTACTTCCATGGTCATGCCCTGGTCTCCATGGAAGGCTCTGTGTTCCTATCACTCACATATGGCATCCATCAAAGATCAGTCTCAGTCAGGCCTGCTTTTGCTTACTGTATACTCTCCACCTAAACTTTTATCCATTTCCAAGGCTTCTATTACCTCGTTGACAGTTCCCAAGTACATATTGCCATTTCTTATCCCTCCATTGAGTTCCAGACCCACAAGTCCCACTGTTTTATGGATACCTGGAATTGGCAATTCAAATTCAACCTCAGTTTAAACTCGATTTCTCAAACAAATCTTCTCAGGTAAAATTGATTTTCAGCTTAATAGTGTGCTAGATAGCACCATTGTCTACTCCATTCTTTTGACAAAAGCCTGGTGGACACTCTTGACTTCTTCTTTAACTCCCATAGCCAGTCAAAGATCAGGTTCTAAGGGTCATACCAATTCTCAAATCCATCCATCTTTCTGCATCTCTACCACTGTGATAGAATAAGAAATTTATCTTTGATCTTTATCCATAATTTGTGGTACAGAGCTCCTAAAACTCTTGTAATTTCCTGAATAATTGGTGGTGATAGGAGATTGAGTTAATAAACATGCATGTATGATAAAACCTCCATTAAAAAAAAACCCTAAATGATGGGACTTGGAGAGCTTCTGGGTTGGTGAAGGCACACACATACCAGGAGGGTAGTGTGCTCCAACTCTACTAGGACAGAAGCTCCTGAGCACAGGATCCTTCCAGATGTCACCCTGTGTACCTCTTCACCTGGCTGTTCGTTCGTATCCTTTATACTCAACCAGTAATAGTAAGATGCTTTTCTGAGTTCTGTGAGCCACTCTAGCAAATATTTGTGTCCCTGGGAACCCCTGACTTTGTAGCCAAATTGGATAGAAGGTTGGGTACCCTGGATACTCAAAACTTGTGTTGGCATCTGAAGTGGGGCAGTCTTGTGGGGCTGAGCCCTTAACCTATGGGATCTATGTTAACTCCAAGTAGTTAGTGCCAGAACTGAATTGAATTTTAAGACACCCACTTGATGTTCAGAAAGTTGGAGCATTGTTTGATTTGGAGACAAAACCCCACACATTTGGTGTTAGAAGTGCTGAGAGTAAAACTGTTCAGAACCATCATTACCACAGTCTAGATGATGAACAGGAGTCCCCAAGACAAATATTCTTACATCTAGTCTTGCACCACTCTAATTCATTGTCCATGCTGCAGCTGGAATAATTTTAATTCAGGATTACTTCTTCTACTTCCCTTAAAACCCTTTTTGTCGTCCTTAGGATAATATCCACATTTCCTAACATACAAGGTCTTCTGCATCTGGGCTATGTCTACCTCTTATCCTTGTTCATGCTAGGCTTCCTTTTACATTGTTGTTCTTACCATAAAGGCCTTCTGGCAAGTGTTCATATATTCTGCATACTCTTCTTATGCCTCCAGGCCTGGAATAGGGCTCTTCTCCTTTCAGTTTTTTTTTTTTTTTTTTTTTTTGGAGACGGAGTCTTGCTCTGTGGCCCAGGCTGTAGTGCAATCTCAGCTCACTGCAACCTCCACCTCCCAGATTCAAGCAATTCTCCTGCCTCAGCCTCCCAAGTAGCTGGGATTACAGGCACCCACCACCACACCATGCTAATTTTTGTATTTTTTAGTAGAGATGGGGTTTCACCATGTTGGCCAGGCTGGTCTTGAACTCCTGACCTCACGTGATCCACCCGCCTCGGCCTCCCAAAGTGCTGGGATTACACGCGTGAGCCACGGCACCTGGCCTCTCCTTTCACTCTTAGCTAAGCTAACGTCAATACAAGTTGTCCTTCAGAGCTCAGCTTAAACATCACTTCCTCTAGGATGTCTTCCCTAACCTATTAGGTAAGGTAGATGTCCTGCAATTGGCTCTTATGGTGTCCTCTATGTCCCTAGCAACACTTGTCATTCTTTGTTATGGAATTGTCTCTCTTCTTCTCTTCTTTATAAAGCCAGCTTTACCATAGCACTTGGTACCTAGGAGGGGCCAGTATGTCCTTGCTGACTGACCAACTAAATGGATATTATTTCAAATAAACTCAGTTCAACAGCTAATCTGAACCTTTGGCCGTTTTTGAAATATGCACTGTACTATCCCATCTTTGTGCCTTTGCTAGTGTTGTTTTTCTGCTCAGATTGCCCTGACCTTCTATCCCACCTTCCCCATCTCAACACATTTTTAATCCTCAGCTTACATTTGACTTCTTCCAACCTACATTCCTAGTCAATAGAATCAGGGCTAGTCCTTCCCTTCCTCTCCCCAGGAAAATACCTATGAAGGCAACATTTCCCGTATATTTCTGTATGCTTAAACAACCCCTTAAAGTCTACCCATGGATCTCTTGGGGTTCTATAGGCCTATGAAACAGACTGGCTAGATGTTCACTAAATCTGTTTCCTCATCTTCCTGAGCACACAGCTAGACTACATTTCCTGGCCTCCACTGTGATTGGGAAGACTGAGTTTTAGCCAAGTGTACAGAATTTCCATCAAGAGTCCCTCATATTATCATCCTTGTTCCTCCTCTATCTGTGGATTTAAATGAGTATGATGAACTTGGAAGCCACATGTTAAAGATGACAGAGCCACAAGATAAAAGGAGCTTGAGTCACCACATGGAGCAGAGGTGCCCTCCAATCAGATGTACCTGTTTCATACTTTATGTGAATGGAAAAAAAAAAGATTTTTAAGGAGTTTGAAACATATTTTTATATGCATTGGTTATAGCAGTTAGCCTATCTTTTTTTTTTTAAATTTTATAAATTTTTGCTAAGGGAGGTGCAGGTCCACACCAAGGCCCAGCCATCCCAGTTAGCCTGTCTTAACTAACATAAAACACCAAGTTAAAAACCCCTGGTTTGTAAGAAGATAGTAAAAAGATTAGTGGTTGCCGGGGGTCGGAGGAAGGGAGGAATAGATAGGTGGAGCTTAGAGAATTTTTAGGGCAGTGAAACTACCATTTTTAATACTATAATGGTAGATACACATCTTTATATATCTGTCAAAACCCATAAAGTGTACAGAACCAAGACTGAATCCTAATGTAGACTATGGACTTTGGGTGGTAATGATGAGTCAATGTAGGTTTGTAGGTTCATGAATTCTAACAAATGTTCCACTGTGGTACTGGATGTTGATAATGGGGTGGCTGTGTGTCTGTGTGGAGAGGGGGTACATAGGAACTCTCTGTACTTTCTGCTTAATTTTGCTGTGAACTAAAACCGCTTTAGAAAATGAAGTCTACTGAAAACAAAAACAAAAACAAAAAACACAACAAAACCCTGGTTTACACATTTATAATTAATTTTTTTTTTTTTTTTGTAGAGATGGGGGTCTCACTATGTTGCCCAGACTAGACTCAAACTCGTGGGCTCAAGTGATGCTCCCACCTTGGCCTCCCAAAGTGCTGGGATTAGAGACACGAGCCACCATACCTGGCCAACACATTTAAAATACATAGTTTAAGCTACTTATATGCTCTAATCACAAACTGCCCAAGACTATTTCACTTTATAGCACAGAGCCTGATAATAAATATTTATTTACATGAGGATCAATCTACCCAGATAACACAGCAGCTCTAAATGTGTATGCTCCAACAATAAGGCTTCAAAATACATGGAAAAAAGGCCAGGTGCGGTGGCTCACGCCTGTAATCCCAGCACTTTGGTAGGCCAAGGTGGGTGGAGCACCTGAGTTTGGGAGTTCAAAAGCAGCCTGGCCAACATGGAGAAACCACGTCTCTACTAAAAATACAAAAATTAGCCAGGCTGGTGGTGCATGCCTGTAGTCCCAGCTACTCAGGAGGCTGAGGCAGGGGAAATCACTTGAACCCTGGAGGCAGAGGTTTCAGTGAGCCAAGAACGTGCCACTGTACTCCAGCCTGGGTGTGTCTAAAAAATTGAAAACAAAAACAAAAACATGGAAAACAAACGAAACCAAACAATGTGAAAACAATAAAGCTGAAAGGAGAACTACAAATCCACAATTATAGTTGGGGACCTCAACACTCCCTGTCAGTAATTAATAGAAGTATTAGTAAACAGAAAGCAAAAAAGTAGAACTACATAACACCATTAGCCAAGAGGATGTAATTGATGTTTATAGATGACTCCACTTAACAACAGCAGAATATAACTTTTTTCCAAGTGCCCATGCAACAGTTGTATACATAGGCCATATCCTGGATTATAAAGCAAAAGTCAACAAATTCAAAATAATTGAAGCTATATGAAGTATGCACTATGACTATGAAAAAATTGAACTAGAAATCAATAACATGAAGAAAACAAGAAAACCTCAATACATGAAGATTATACAACACATAATCCATGAGTCAATGAAATCTTTCAGGGAAAATAAAAAAATACATTGATCTGAATGAAAATTAAAATATAATATATGAAAACGTGTGGGATGGCCAGGCACAGTAGCTCACGCCTGTAATCACAACATTTTGGGAGGCCAAGGCAGGTGGATCACCTGAGGTCATGAGTTTGAGACCAGCCTGGCCAACATGGTAAAACCCCATCTTTACTAAAAATGCAACAATTAGCTGGGTGTGGTGGCGTACACCTATAATCCCAGCTACTCAGGAGGCTGAGATGGGAGAATTGCTTGAACCCGGGAGGCGGAGGCTTCAGTGAGCCGAGATTGCGCCACTCCAGACTAGGTGACAGAGCGAGACCCCATCTCAAAAAAAAAAAAAAAAAAAAAAAAAGAAAGAGAAAAAACCCAGAAAACTTGTGGGACACAGCTAAAGCACACCTGAGAAATTTATGGCACTAAAATATACTAGAAAAAAAGGAAAGGGTTCAAATCAATAACCTAAATCCCCACCTGAAGAAACTAGAAAAAGAACAAAATAAACCCAAACAAGCAGAAAAAAAGAAACAAATAAAGTTAAGAGCAGAAATCAATAAAATTGAAAATATGGAAATAGTAGAGAAACTCCATGTAACATATGGATCCTTAAAAACATCAATAAAATTGCTAAACATTTAGCAAAACTGAGAAAAATAAGAAAGAAGGCACAAATTATCAACATTGGCAATGAAATGGGTTCTCACTATAGATCCTGAAGCCATTAAAAGCATAAAAGGAGACTACCACAAACAACTTTATGTTCATAAATTCAACAACTTGGAAGAAACGGACCAACGTTTTGAAAACTATATAGTACCAAAATTCAACCAAGATTAAACAACCTAAATATTGCTATAATGATAAGGAAATTAAAGTCATAACTGAAAAGCTTCCAAAAAAGAAATCTAGAGTTCTACTAAAGATAAAGAAGACATTAAAAAGGCCTGTACTCTTACCACTCTGCGATAGTTTCAGATAACATGATTCCTGATGATCTAATGGTCAGGAAAAAAAAGAAAAATGAAAAAAAGCCTGGAAGGCTGGGTGCCAGTGGCTCATGCCTGTAATCCCAGCACTTTGGGAGGCCGAGGTGGGTGGATCACCTGAGGTCAGGAGTTTGAGACCAGCCTGACCAATATGGTGAAACCCTGTCTCTACTAAAAATACAAAAATTAGCCGGACATGGTGATGCACGCCTGCGGTCCCAGCTACTCAGGAGGCTGAGACAGGAGAATTGCTTGAACCCAGGAGGTGGAGTTTGCAGTGAGCCGAGATCACGCCACTGCACTCCAGCCTGGGCCACAGAGCAAGACTCTTGTCTCAAAAAAAAAAAAAAAAAAAAAAAAAAAAGGGAAAAAGAAAGAAAGAAAGAAAGATAGAAAAAAAAAGGAGTTAATGTGAAATGATCGTTTTCTTAACTTCTAAGATTCATTGATGTAGAACTGAACTTCTCTACCACTGTATTCTAACACTGACAAAAATGTTAATTTGCCATTATAACCTAACCTATGGAATACATCTTCCAGAGACCGTGGGGGACATGCACTAAAGGGGAGTTGGCTGCTTTTTAGCTTAAAAATCACTTATCCTGTTAGTGCCTCATTTTCTTCACAGATAAAACATGAATTCATTTATTTATCTAACAGATAATTACATAGCCTCTACTATGTCCCAGGCACTGTTCTAAGTATCTGGAACACATTTGTGAACAACAACAAAAAAGATCCCTTCTTCTGCGGAACCTACACATTCTATAAGGGGGGTGGGGCACAAAAGTTAAACAACAATATATAACAAAATAAATTGTACAGCATGTTAGAAGGTGATAATGCTATATGAAAAACAAAGGCCCGGAGCAGTGGCTCATACCTGTAATACCAGTCATGTAGGCTGAGGCAGGCAATCACTTGAGGTCAGGGGTTTGAGACCAGCCTGGCCAACATAGTGAAACCCTGTCTCTACTAAAAATACAAAAATTAGCTGGGTGTGGTGACATGTGCCTGTGGTCCAGCTACTCAGGAGGCTGAGGCAGGAGAATCACTTAAACCTGGGAAGGAGAGGTTGCAGTGAGCTGAGATTGTGCCACTGCACTCCAACCTGACTGGGCAACAGAGCGAGACTCCATCTTAAAATAAATATATATACATATATATATACACACACATATATGTATATATACACACACACACATATGTATATATATAAACAAGAGTGCAATATGGTAAGGAGGATATCAACTACAGGGGTCTTGGGCAGGATCCTGACCCACGATGGTGGGTCAGGGTAGGCCTGATTGAGAGGGTGATGTCTGAGCAAAGATTTGCAGGTTAAGGAGTTAGCCAAGGGGGTATTTGGGGAAAAAGTGTTCCAGGAAGAGCCACACATCTAGAGTGAAGGCTAAATTAGGAGTGGAGCATGCAGAACTTTTAGGCCATTTAAAGGACTTCATTAGTTGTGCCTGGTGGTGCACACCTATAGTTGGAGCTATGGGAGAGGCTGAGGTGGGGGAATTGCTTGAGCCCAGCACTGCAGTGAGCTGAGGTGGTGCTACTGCACTCCAGCTGCTGCACTCACAGAGTGAGACCCTGTCTCTGTTAGAAAAAAGTAAAAAATTAAAGGATTTCAGCTTTACTCTGTGGGAAATGAGAAGCCATTGCTGAGTTTTAAGCAAGGAATTGGTACCAAAAAGGAAAAAAAAGTGATACTTATATATAAACATATTGAGAATTGAGTGTAGGTGACACAAAGAGGAGCAGAGTGACAAGAAACAGTAGGATTTGGGACACACTTTTGAAGACAGTGCCAGCAAACTCCAAGGTTTTTGGCCTGTGCAAGCAGAAGGATGCTGTTGCTTTTAATGGGGAGGGCTGCAGGTAGAGTGAGTCTGGGGTAAATGTTTCTAGGGTTTCAAGGGTTTCATGACAGTCGGTGGCTTCCGTTGTAGCTTGAATCTAAAGGTCACTTCTCTGATTTGGTGTTTCTCACTATCTCTCCTGCCAATCCTCCTCTTTTTCTTTGCAACCCTCTAAGTCTTAGCTTTAGAGGTGGAAGGTCAACCTAATTCTCTAGGCAGGCATCGGCTGGTTCCCTTTACCTGGAGAGACTAAATGTAAATCTCTCTGCTAAAACCTCTGCCTCAGGGCACTGGTTCTTAGGGGAGGTGGTGACTTATTTATTTTGGGCCAGGTGTAGGACTTGTTGAGTTTACAGTGGATAGAATGAATTTTAAAATATGTCAACGGTCCACTAGGACCCGAGTTGAAACCATTAACTTATTTTATTCAGGTCTTTGTGTAATTGTGATAGAGACATCGATCCCTCTGGTCAGGGTTGCACTAAAGTCGTTGCACAGCAAAACTTCCCAAAGGCTACATTTTTATGTTTCATTTTCAGACTGTTGGTGTCACAGGAGCAATTAAAATTTGTGAATAATGTTTTTTCCCCCTAGATGAATAATGTGGATGGCCTGCAGTCTGCTAATATTCCTGCCAAGGGATTTAACAGGCTGTTGTGTTAGTAACAATGTGGATGCAAATTGTAAACATTTATCATCTCCTAAGTTTCATGCAATTTTCAAAGCCTGCTAGTTAAAACAGGCACTCTAACCTCCAATATAAAACAATCTTTAGATCATTTTCCATATTCCCCAAAAATATTTTGTTTTCTTGTAACTTCTATTTATTATATAAAGTAACATTGTAAAATCTGGTAGAAAGTAAGTAGTAATGTTTAATAAGTTTAAGGTCCTCTAAAATTGATTTCGCATCTCTTTAGATGCTGTGAACTACTATTAAGGTACATCAATAAAACATTCCATATAGTGGTATTTGGTAGTAAATTCTCTATGCATGTTTATTAGCAGTTTATTAGGAGGTAAACTAAATATTTGCTAGTGTAAATTTCCCAATAATTTATCTATACTCTCAGCATTTTACAACTGTTATGATCTTGACTCTTGAAAATTACCAATGTAATAGGAATGTCCAAATATTTGAGTCTTAAGATCAAATTAATATTTTGCCAAAGGGGAAAAGCTTTTCAAGAATTATTATGACTTGGCATGGTGTGGTGGCTCACACCTGTAATCCCAGCACGATGGGAGGCCAAGGCGGGCAGATCGCTTGAGCCCAGGAGTTTGAGACCAGCCTAGGCAATATGGTGAAACCCCACCTCTTCCAAAAATAAAAAAAAAATTAGCTGGGCATGGTGGTGTGTGCCTGTAGTCCCAGCTACTTGGGGGGCTGAGGCAGGAGGATTGCTCAAGCCCAAGAGGTTGAGGCTGTGGTGAACTGTGTTCACATCATTGCACTCCAGCCTGGGTGACAGAGTGAGACCCTGTCGCTAATACAGCCCCTTGGAGGAGAAAGACACGGCTCAACAAATATTGACTAACTTCTTACAAGTTATTGTACCAAACATATGGGGAATACAAGGAAATATAAGTCATGCACTAGACCACAAAAAACTCATAATCTAGGTGGCAGAATGGTTGAAAGTTAGAATGCACGAGGGCATGGAAGGCAATGATCTAATAATTCAGTGGATGCCAGAGAAACATATTGTAGGCATTTTGAGAAGATATAATTTAAAAAAAAAGATAATCAGTAAAGTCTTGATGGAAGTAGTGAAATTAAGCAGACATTTAGGGGAGGTGGACTCTAAATGGGTAAAAAAGAGGGGGAAAGGCAGCTTCTTGGTGAGAATTACCACAAGTAAAGACACAGAGGCAAAAGAGAAGCCCACAGACTTGGGAGCCTCAGGGGTGGGATTGGGAGGTGAGTAGACACATCTGATTACAATGAGGGATTGATATATGGCAACAAGAGGAAGCAAAACCTGGAAATTTGAAAAGGCTAAGGGGTTTAGACTCTGCTTGGAGGCCCATCTACTGTGGATGGGTTGGTTTCTTGTGTAAAGATTCAGGCAGAGTAGCAGTTAAGTCCCAGCCTCGCTACATATGAACAATGCATTACTTAATGATTTAACTTCTTTGAACTTCAGTTTCCCTTCCGTACAAGGGAGATTATATCTGCTGAGCAGAGTTGTGAAAGCTGTGTGAAATAACAGTTCATTGTGATCTAGCCAAGTGAGTGGTCATGACATTAGTGGTCACTTCCTCTCTGTGGTAAGTGGGTGGGGCAGGCAGGCCACACTAAGGGCTTGTGAAGAGGAAAATGACATCATTGAAGGGATAGATGTGAGGTTTGGGGACTGTTAATTTTGTGATGGTGTGCGGAATGAACTGAAGAAAGGGAGTGTGTGTGTGTTGGAGGTGAAGGGAACATTAGACCACCCAGGAAGAACCGGGGCTGGAACTGGCTGTACTGGCTATGACCAAGCCAGCAGAAATGATGAAGCCAGCTGGGCATGGTGGTGCACACCTGTAATCCTAGGTACTCAAGAGGCTGAGGCTGAAGGATTGCTTGAGCCCAGGAGTTTGATCCTAAAATGAACTATGATGGTACCACTGCACTCCAGCCTTGGGTGACAGAGACCCTGCCTCTTAAAAAACAAACAAACAAACAAACAAAAAAAGCAAAAACAAAGTGAACCTTAGAGGACAGGAAACAAAGGGATTTGGAGAAGATAAGCTAGATTTAAAAAATAGAATCCAGGCCCTGTGTGGTGGCTCATGTCTGTAATCCCAGCACTTTGGGAGGCCGAGGTGGGTGGATCAACTAAAGTCAGGAGTTCGAGACTAGGCTGGCCAACATGGTGAAACCCTGTCTCTACTAAAAATAAAATTAAAAAAAAAATTAGCTGGGGCGTGGTGGCAGACGCCTGTAATCGCAGCTACTTGGGAGGCTGAGGCAGGAGAATTGCTTGAACCCAGGAGGTGGAGGTTGCACTGAGCTGAGATCGTGCCATTGCACTCCAGCCTGGGTGATGGAGTGAGACTCTGTCTCAATAATAATAATAATAATAAAATCCAGAAGAAAAATGTATTAATTTTGGGTTAAAGAAAGAAGGATCACACTAGTAGAAGGAAATACTAATGAAGACCTATGTTAGTATTTGTTTGTGTTTGTTTCTGTTTTGTGTCTGCCCAGTTTATCCAGCTCTTTCCTTTGTTTAGGGGCTCTTGTCTCACTTTAACAACATGTCTTAATCTGGCAAATCAGAGCACTTGCGTTTCTTGGCACCAGTGATTGGTGTGGAGGTGAGCATGTTATAAAACTGGGCTGGTCAGCCTGCTCTGAGTTTTTCTACCTGACATTAAATCTTTTTGGCCTCCCTGGATATAGAAGCTAGAAGGCTGTCATCTGGAGAAAGCTGCTGGCAGAAGCATATGAAGCCAAATGGAGACCACAAGAGATTAAAGGAGAAACAGAAAGATTTAGAAGCTTGGTAAATGTTGATGATAATTTTATTACCTAAGGCCCACAGAGTTGCCCTGATTACTGCAAAATCAAGTTGAACAAATTGGGAAACATTTGCAACAAATACAATATGATAAAAAGGATAACTATTCTTATTACATGGACAGAGTTTCTAAATCAATAAGAAAACATTAAGATTCCAAGAGAAAAATAAGCAGAGGTCATGAACAGACCATTTGCCGAAGAAAAAATACAGAGTAAATAAGAGTCTGCCTCAATAACAAAGAAATATAAACCATGACAGGAAAGTATGATACTTCACTAATCAAATTGTAAATGTAAAAAATCTGGTAATAATATTTGGGTACAATGTGTGTGTTATTCCACACACTGAGTGGTTATCCCACTTTTCTTGAGGGGTTTTCTTGTGGTATTAAGAGCCTTAAAAATGTCCATAACCTTTGATTGAAACATTCTATTTCTAGGATTATCCTAAGAATATAAACAAAGATGTGCACAAAGATTTGCATACAAGGATATTTATTGCAATGACATTTATGTTAGCAAAATTATAAATGTGTAATTGGGTGATGGCTGAATAGATAATGAGAAATGAACAGTCATATGATGAAAAATTATGAGCCAATAAAAATCATGTTTAAAAAAATCATGTTTTTGTACTGCATTTTTTTTTTTTTTGAAACTGAGTTTCACACTTGTTGCCCAGGCTGGAGTGTAGTGGTGCGATCTCAGTTCACTGCAACCTCCGCCTCCCGGGTTCAAGTGATTCTCCTGCCTCAGCCTCCCGAATAGCTGGGATTACAGGCATGCGCCACCACACCTGGCTAATTTTGTGTTTTTAGTAGAGATAGGGTTTCTCCATGTTGGTCAGGCTGGTCTTGAACTCCCGACGTCAGGTGATCCACCAGCCTCAGCCTCCCAAAGTGTTGGGATTACAGGTGTGAGCCACTGCACCCAGCCTTGTACTGTATTTTTATAATGATTGTCACATGACTCTTCCACTCCCTTTTTGTACTCCATATCTGTCTTCCAGAAACATCACCTGCCTTTTCTCCTGTGGTCTCTTAATCCTATAATTGTATTACTGCCGTTATACGATGCAGTTATTAACAAAAAAAAGAAAAAAATCATGTTTTTGGAATATAGTTTTGTGACACAGGAAATGCTCACTCTATAATGCTAGTGGAAAATAAGTATGAGGCAAATGATGTGATGTGGTCTCAATTATTATTATTATTATTTCTTTTTTTTCCTAAAAAAAGAAATGGGGTCTCACTATGTTGGCCAGGCTGGCCTTGAACTCCTGGCTTCAAGCAGTCCTCCCATCTTGACCTCCCAAAGTGTTGAGATTACGGGTATGAGCCACTGTGCATGGCCTAAGTATTATTATTTTATGTGTGTATGTGTGTGTGTATATGTATTAGGATGTGAAATGGACTTTTTCTATCGTCTTGAACTTTTGGCCAAAGCCCAAAGCTAAGAATAATTGATAACAAATATCCTCATATTCTCAAAAAAAGGGGTTAGACAGAGCTTCACAATATTTACTGTAAATTTAAAAAAGAAAAGCCTAGTGCTCACCGTTATCACCAGCAGCAGCCTATATAAGAGATTTCTCAGAAAGGACAATTGAAGTGAATTTATGGGGGTAGAGAGTGCTTTGTGGCATAGACCCCGGTGCCTGAGACAGCTGTGGCAATATCCGAAAGTGGGAAGTTGGCTAGAGTAGTCCACAAAGTCACGGCAAAGAGAGAGCGAGCACCAGTAGGCACAAGCCTCACTTCCACCCTTGGAGTAAGGGTATATGGATTTTCTCACAGTGTGAATAGGATGGGGTGACAAGAATGACAAAGCAGACCTTGACCTGTTCCACTCCAAGCCCCTAAACTGCAGATCCTGAGCTCAGGGAGGCGGAAGTATTGACTTGACTTAGATATGGACTTTTAATGCCGGCATGTGACTCAGTGCCAATACCTGAAAATGACAGGAAAGCTATGGGATCTTCCTGAACTGTGGCTCAGGGCAGAAAATGGGGAACTGATGAAGTATGCCCCAAGGCCGTGGTGGGAAGGAAGCCATCAAGCTGTTTCATCTATGGACTCCACCAAGCCCATCTTGTTTAATAATCACTCCTAAATGCATCAATCAAGATTGGAAAAAAATGTTATCTGAAATCATCTGAGTGGTGGGAGTACAGGTGTTTTTTAATGTCTTTATACTTTTCCTGTATATTTTTCAAAATTTCCAAAACTAACATGTATGCTTGTATAATTTAAAACACAAATTAAAAAAATTAAAAAAATTTAAACCCAATCACCACCAACAAAAAACAAGACATAAAAATAAAAGACGTAGAGGAAATGGATCCAGACAAAAGGAAAGAACCAAGATGAAAATTTTAAAAGGAACAAGAATTGTCTCCTACTCTAATGATGCACACGTTGTGTCTGTATTTCTGCTGAAATACCTTTTGTCTTTCTCCCTTTTCATTTTCATACGTCCACACTAGTGCTAACTCTGGCCACATTCCCCTTAGAAGACTGCAGTGACCTCATAATTGATATATTTTCCTCTTATGCACCTCCACACCACTGACAAGCCCATCTTCTCAAAACACGTTCTCCTCTCTCTTATCTCTTCCCATGTGTTCCAAAGTAACTTTCCCACTTCAGGCCAGTTTTTTTCCTTTCCTTTTCTTTTTTTTTTGAGACAGGATCTCACTCTGTCATCCAGGCTGGAGTGCAGTGGGTGTGATCATGGCTCACTGCAGCCTTCCCCTCGGGCTCAGGTGATTCTCCCACCTCAGCCTCCCCAGTAGCTGGGACCACAGGCATGTACCACCACGCCCAGCTAATTTTTTTTGTTTTTCATAGAGACAAGGTTTTGCCATGTTGCCTAAGCTGGTCTCAAACTCCTAGGCTCAAGCAATTTGCCTGCCTCAGCCTTCCAAAGTGCTGGGATTACAGGCATGAGCCACTGTGCCCAGCCCAGTTTCTTCATACTCTCTCTCTCTTTTTTTTTTGAGATGGAGTCTCACTCTGTCGCCCAGGCTGGAGTACAGTGGCACAATCTTGGCTCACTGCAACCTCTGCCTCCCGGGTTCAAACAATTCTCCTGCCTCAGCCTCCTGAATAGCTGGGACTACAAGCACATGCCACCACACCCGGCTAATTTTTGTATTTCTAGTGGAGACGGGGTTTCACTGTGTTGGCCAGGCTGGTCTCGAACTCCCGACCTCAGGTGATCTGCTAACCTCGGCCTCCCTATGTGCTGGAATTACAGGAGTGAGCCACCCAGCCTGGCCCATACTTTCTTATAAAAGGCCAAGCTTAACCTTACTTGGGCTCTTGTTAATTTCCAACATTCAAAGGACTTGTCAGTCTATTTAAATTGTAACTTGTTCGCTGGAGCTACCTTGGGTCCCTCATCTTCTCTTATTTAAGAAAGCAATAGGCACTGGGTTTAGTAGTTGGTTACATGTTAAACAGAGTTCTCTGCCTTTTCACATATGTAAATAATTATAAGTTCCATCAATGAAGGTACCATGCTGTGTGCTTTTGTGTGTAGATCCTCGTGTGACACACTACAATGCATTGTTTAGCACATAATAGTTTCAGAAAATACCATTGAATTGATTGCATCTAAATAATTCTTATGGAACTATTTAATCTGTTAATACAGAACACCAAAGCTACCAGGATTGTGGAATTTAAAATAGCCCTTCAGTTCCTTTCCTGAATCTGGTAATCTTTCTAAATCATCATTTCCCTTTTTTCCACTTCAGGTACGTGGTCAGGTGAAAGTAATTTGACACCATAATATCTTAAATAAAACGAGAGTATAGACTTAGATGAGAGCAGAATAAGACAGTAGACTTAGATAAAAGTCACTTAAATCCATTCATATTTGCAATGAAAAGAAACATTTTCATATTACTATTGTCATTTAAAAAATTACTTTTTGGGTCTCTGAACAAAGGTTATTAAAAATATAGAAAACTTTTTCACACCTCCTCCTACTCCACCATCTAGAAAAAAAAAAAAAATATATATATATATATATATATTTACCTTTCTGAACAGATCCAGGGAAATATAATAGAGGTTAATACTTGTTTTCTTTACATTTAGCTTTTTTAACTTATAAGTAAGTTTATCTGACTCTACACAAGCCAAGTATTAATTAAAGTGCAAATAAGAGAGACAGGTTAGACATAGACAAAGGCCGAGGGGTCTCTCAAATCTACAAAAGGGCCTTATCTAATAGGATTGACAAACATTCAATATTTGTATTCAGAATTCCATAATAATAGTGTATTAAATTGGATTTGACCTCATTAAGTACAATACTGATCAAATACTGATCTAGCTTTAGTTGTAAATCGTTTTTTAAAAATTCCTTATTTGACCTCACCCAGAAACCTGACAGACTTTTCTTAGTTCCCACCTTCTCTTCCATTAGAACCCCCAAATCCATTGCTCTCTGCAGCATCAGTGCAGTAGTGTAGACTCTGTGATGGGAGTCCTATCCGGGCTGAACATGCCACCAAGGCCTGTCTTCTGAGTTGACACACAGGGGAGCAGCCTGAGTCTCTGGAGGAGCCCAAAACCCTGAGGCAGCCCTTCTGAACTCCCCTGCCTGTACAGCCTGCTTCATCTCCCAGAGTCACATCTTTCTGTTTCCCTCATCCCTTTTAATTTCATTTTTGTTCTTTTGTGTTTTTTTTGAGACAGAGTCTTTCTCTGTCTTGCCCAGGCTGGAGTGCGGTGGCACGATCTTGGTTCACTGCAGCCTCTGCCTCCCAGGTTCAAGTGATTCTCCTGTCTCAGCCTCCCCAGTAGCTAGGATTACATGTGCATGCCACCACACCCCGCTTATTTTTGTATTTTTAGTAGAGAGGGGATTTCACCATGTTGGCCAGGGTGGTGTCGAACTCCTGACCTCAGATGCTCTACCCGCCTGGGCCTCCCAAAGTGCTGGGATTACAGGTGTGAATGAACCATTGCACCTGGCCTCATTTCATTTTTGAAACAGGGTTTCACTCTGTAGTCCAGACTAGAGTACAGTGGTGTGATCATAGCTCACTGCAGCCTCTACTTCTTGGGCTCAAGTGATCCTCTTACTTCAGCCCTCAAAGTGGCTGCCCCTGTCCATTAAAAAACAAACAAACAAACAAACAAACAAACAAACAAACACTCTCTAGGCTTCAGGCAATTCCCTACCTTTGGGATGGCAAGCAGTGGAAGGTGAAAGCTGGGCTGTTCCTGCTGATGGCAGTGGCAGAGTTGTGATCCTGGCTGGAACTTAGAACTCACTTCCCCATGGCAACCATAGAACCGCAGGATATTGTTAGGTAGGTTCTATCATATGTGTAGAACTCCAGATGAGGTCTGTTGGTCAAATAGAGTTTTGTGAGTTCTCCTGACCACCTACCCACAACTCTTTAGTTTGTTTAGGGAGGAAAATGGCTCTGAGTTCCAAACAATTGACCATAAATCATCTTTGTGTAGAGGGAGCCCCAGGGGCATAGGTCTAGAATGTTTCTCTGCTATGGACTCTGATAGGTGTGTGGGCCCCTTTGAGTGGCTTCTCTTACAGGACGCCCACTCCAAGCCCAAGACTCCTGAGTCATTAGGGTAACCAGGAGTCCCCTCTGAGTGAGCACCCAGAAGGGAAATACAGACCTGAGGGAGGAGAGGATGCACATGAACTTGATGTAAGACCTTCGTTGGAGGCAGGCAGAACAGGAGGCTAAGGGCTGGTGAGGGTGGAGGTTTCCAGAAGGCATTTTGGCCTAACCGCTAGAGATGTTAACAGCGTTATATTGTTAAGCTAGTTCCTATAGACTTGTGCCAGGGTTGTTGGCAGGAGGGTTGTAATGAAAAGCAAGTGGAGCGAACTATATCTTTAGAGTTCTCTAAGTAATGGAGGCCAGGGTAGAGTTATCTTGTGATGAGTAATGGAATACATCACGGGGTTGTGTGTGTGTGTGTGTGTGTGTGTGTGCACGTGTGTGGACACATGCACACCCCATCTCCAAGTACCATCACATTGGGGGTTAAGGCTTCAACATATGAAATTGGGTATGGAGTGGGGCATGCAATTCAGTTTATGGCATCTCTCACATCAGAAACCTGTGGGTCAGTCTAGAATTGTTCCTTCTCATCACCCCACTCAATAGATAAGTAGATCATTCAGCTGGAACAAATAAATGTTCCTTGGCTACAGTCAAGGCGATACCCAGCTGGTGATGACAGGGCTGTGACAGTGGCAGCAGGGAAATGGTGAAAGAACTGGAGGCCACCAATAAGGTAGGGGAAAGAATGGTCATGACCACTTATGAGTCTGTGTGGAGTCCCATAGGATCAGAACAAAGAGGTTTCTGGGGGACTGGGATTCAGAGATTGAGAAAGAGGGGTCTAATATAGACTTATCAAATAAATAATGTTCTTGATACTCTTTTGATTGTGCCCTGGGGAAACTTAGCTGCTTTTATCTTTCTCTTGGTACATAGTTCAGGGTCATGCATGAGGGAGCCCTCAATAAATGTTACTGGCAGCCTAAATAAAATAAAATAAAATAAAATTAGTATATAATAAAACTAAATATATTGAGGTTCAGACAAAAGGCAAAAAACATTGTGTGCTATAATACTGAAGATGCACTGTGCAGTTTTGAAATCTGATTTTAGTCTTTGTCATTTATGAATATCGCTGTTAAACATGCCCATCCAATCTTTGTCTTTAGAGAAGCTCAGTAGAATTATGAAGAGAAACCAGTGTTCACTGTGATAGTGTAAAGCTGGTTTTATAGTCTTTAGAAGTGGTTTGCTAGGGCTCTGAGCCTCCTCTCCTAACACATGGTGCAGTGGGTACTGCTGTGTTGGTGAGTTGGCGGGACAATTTAAATGGTGTGATGGTGGTGGGTGGGGGTGGGGAGAAATTTTTTATGCGAAGTGTAATGTGTTTTCCAGCTTTTGCCTCCTGTTGCTTGGTCTCCCAGGAGTTTTGAGTGAAGTGTGACTGCAGAATTTGGCTCTTCTGTCCAAAAACTGCAACCTACTTGTTACTGTTTGACATATGAGTTGAGGCCAGGGCCGAAGGAGAGACTCTATAATAGATGAAAATGTATGCCATGAAGGTACTTCATAAATGCCAAATGATCTTATGGAAAGTGTCCTTTCATTGTCCTTTGATTTAATATTTATTGAGCTCTTATTACATGCCAGGATTGGGGTCCACTCTTTGGAAATATCAGAGGTGTCTTCAAGTTTTTGTGTTTTTTTTTACTATAATTCCTCAAAAGAAGGGACTTAGACTATCTCATTCATTTTTTTGATTCCTGTGGGATCTCTTTCCAGGAATTTTTCAAAGTTGCAAGGAAGGAGTAGCTCTCTTTCTTCTTGGATTCCAGAACTGCTGGTGGAATATCCCTTGCCACTTGAAGGGCCTTGAGAGAATGAGCCCAAATACAGGTGAAGCCAAAGGGACAGGGAAAGAGAGAGACAGAGGTCAGGACAGAGAGCTAATCCTGGTGCTTTTGGAGTTCAGTTTTGAAGAAGTTTTCTCAACCCCTACTTTCCACCATTTGGTGAATTTATGAAGTTCCCTAAAGTAGTTTGATATGGATTTCCATGACTTGGCAGCCAGAGTCCTGATTTATACAGTGTTAACACTGAACTCACCATCTTCCTCTCCCAAAAGAACCTCCTTCTGTATCCTGGTTAATAGTACTCTCTACCTAGTCTCCTGTGTTAGTCAGCTCCAGCTGCCAAACAAAATACTGGAGCCTGAGTGGGTTAAACAAGAGGAATTTATTTATTACAGTTCTGCGGGCTGAGAAGTCCAAGATCAAGGCACCAGCCAATTCTTTTCCCTAGTAAGGGCCTTTTTCTTGCAGATGGCCACTTTCTTCCTGTGCCCTCACAAGGTGAAGAGAGAGAGAGAGGAAACAAACTCTGGTGTCTCTTCTTATAAGGGCACTAATCACATCATGAGGGCCTCAACCTCATGACCTCTTCTAAATCTAATTAACTTCCTAACTCAGGAATGGAAAACCAAATATCGTGTGTTCTCACTCATAAGTGGGAGCTAAGCTATGAGGATGCAAAGGCATAAGAATGACACAATGGACTCTGGGGAGTCAGAGGAAAAGGGTGGGAAGTGGGTGAGAGATAAAAGACTACAGATTGGTGCAGTGTACACTGCTCGGGTGATGGGCGCACCAAAATCTCACAAATCACCATTAAAGAGCTTACTCATGGAACTAAACACCACCTGTTCCCCAGTAACCTATGGAAATAAAAAATTTAAATAAATACATTTAACTTCCAAACACCCCATCTCCAAATATCATCACATTAAGGGTTAAAGCTTCAACATATGAAACTGGGTAGGGAGTGGGGCACAGAATTCAGTTTATAGCATCCCCCAGGTCAGAAACTTGTGGGTCAGTCTAGAATTCCTCCTTCTCATCACCCCGCTCAATAGTCAGTGATAATCATCAAGTCCCAATGATGCATCCTAAATATGCCTTGCATTCTTCTCCTCTCCATCCCTGTTGTCAATAGCTCAGTACAGGCCTTCATTAACTCTTGCCTGGAGTTTTGCAATAGCCTTCTACCTGGGCTCCTTCCAATCTCATACTTGTTAAATCCATCCTCCAAGTAGCAGCTACAGCAAGATACCTGAAGTGCAAACCTCACCTTATCAGTATGATGCCTGTTTCCCATGACTCATTCCCACCCTCTCCAAATTTCTCACTTTTCATATAATATAATGCTTGATTGTCAGTTTCATGGAAGACCATTTTTTCTTGGAAGCAGGGGATGATTTCAGGATGAAATAGTCCCACCTGAGATCATCAGGCATTAGAGTCTCATAAGGGGCACTCAACCTAGATTGAAGTCTCCTGTGTTCAAAAGCTTATTATTTCACACACAAACCAAGTGCAAGCTCTTAGATCAGTGGCTTTGATACTGAAGAAAAGAGATGGTCTATTTCCATTGACTTAATTTTCAACAGTCTTCAGCACTTCATTTCATATAACAAGAAGCCTAAGTTTTTAGCTTGTTATTTAATTTTCTCCCTAATTTTTCAAACTTTTTCCCCCAACTAAAACTCTCTAAGAATCATTGCTTCAGTCAGAATATTCTATAATAATTACAGTTACTTATCACACTCTTTCCTCCCCTGGATAGTTGTTTATACAGATCTTTCTGCCTGCAGAGCCCTGTGCTTCTTTCCTGTCCGTTTATTATACCTACTCTGAAGCATTCCAATCTCTACTGATTTCTTGCTCTTCCAGCCTCTAAGATCTTAGTGTTTGTCTTACTCTTTTTATCACTTATTACACAGAGCTTTATATTGATATTTGACTCTTCGTGAGTATGTCTTACCTCTGCCACAGGTCTCCAAGCTCTGTGAGGGCAAGGACCATGCCTCACACCACTGAGTGAGCCTAGCATGCTGTCTTGTATATGATGGGTCCTCATTAGATGCTTGTGGATTTTCTTCTAATGCAGGTGTCCTCAACCCCTGGGCTGTAGATGGGTGCAGGTCTGTGGCCTGCTAGGAACGGGGCTGCACAGCAGGAAGTGAGTGGAGGGCAGGGAAGCGTTATAGCCTGAGCCCCGCCTCCTGTCTGTTCAGTGGTGGCATTAGATTCTCATAGGAGCACGAACCCTATTGTGAACTGCACATGGGAGGGATCTAGGTTGAGTGCTCCTTATGAGAATCTAATGCCTGGTGATCTCAGGAGGGACTATTTCATCCTGAAATCATCCCCTGCTTCCAAGAAAAAATGGTCTTCCATGAAACTGGTCCCTGGTGCCAAAAAGGTTGGGGACTGCTGTTCCATTGGATCCATTTTCTTCTCTTAGGTCATGGTAGTGGTAGCACCACATTTTGGTGAGTTTTTAACAAATGGGTTCAGAGAAGACAAGGCCAGTAAATTTTTTTAACTTCCAAATGTAAAAGTTATTTCGAGGTCAAATTCCTTAATTCCCACAAAGGGGATAATCACTTTTGTGAGATGCTGAGCAATAGTCTTAAGTTCTACTGAGACAGGCCCAGGAGTCTAACTTTTGTGTCAATAAAAAATTATAATTACTGAGTACAGTTACAATGCTGTGGAAATCTTGAACACCATAATTTATGCATCTGTAAAATTGCCATTTCAGGGCTCATGAAAGATACAATGAAAACCTTGGAACCAGATTTCTGGTTATAATAAAGAAGTTACTTGAAGATGGTCTGGGATTATAATTTTTAATTATCTTTACATATATTCCTGTTTATTTCTGTGTATTTCATCTTAAATTGGAGCTTATGAACATAGATACTCTTCTAGTATTTCTGTCTATTTTATTTTTCTGCTCTCAAGACCATCTTGGCTGGGCGTGCTGGCTCACATCTGTAATCCCAGCACTGGGAAGCCAAGGCGGGAGGATCTCTTGAGCTGGGAGTTTGAGACCAGCCTGGGCAATATGGTGAAACCCTGTCTCTACAAAAAATAGAAAAATTAGCTAGGCATGGTGGTGCACGCCTGTAGTCCCAGCTACTGGAGAGGCTGAGATGGGAGGATCACTTGAGCTTGGGAGGTGGAGGTTGCAGTGGGCTGAGATTGCGCCACTGCACTCCAGCCTGAGAGACAGAGCAAGATTCTGTCTCAAAAACAGAACAAAACAAACCTCTCTTATCTTTTTTCATGGCTTTACTACAATTTTGATGAGAATTTTAGTTAACATCTTGATCATCTTGATATATGAAGTGTTTTTCTTCTAAAGATCTTGGACACTGTTTACATTTTTATCCTCCCCTAGAATTTAGTATTCTTTTCATTGTAAGTGACAAAGTACTTGGCCTATGCAAAAAAAGAATTTATCAACTCACCTAAACTGAAAGTGTGGGGCTAGATCAAACTTCCAGCACAGCTGAATTAGAGCTCAAAAGATAGCATAAATATTTGGTTTTTCATTATCTTTCTCTTCTGCTTTTCAAGTGTTGCCTTTAGTCCTAGGCTTCATGTGGTAGCAACAGAGTTGCAACAGCTCCAGGCCCTATATCTTACATTTCAAGAGAGCAGGAAAGATACTCTTTCCTGGAAGGCTGTCAGTGCCTCTCATTGGCTCTCAGCGGTTATGTGCCCATCCCTAAGCCAATCAACATGGCCATTATCTACTTAAAATTGGTGGGGAGGCAGGGTAGACAGGCCCTAGCATCAAGGGTGTTTAATTCTCTATCAGAATCTCATGATATGATTGTATGGGTGGAGTTGATATTGATCTTCCAGACATCACTTATGTTGAACTCTCAGGAGCAATCAACCTTGTTGACTATAATCTTATTATTATTATTATTATTTAAATAATAGGTTTTCTTTTTCAGGTCATTATCTCCTTTCTCTGGTCATTAAATGTTCCAGTCTCTCAAGGCTGAGTCCTAGGCACTCTCCTAACTGAGTTCCCTCCTAGGTGATTTCATTCATCCGTGAGGCTTTAATGATCACCTCAAAACCAAGCATTTAAAATTTCCTGTGCAACCAGAGGAAATTCTTCACTCTATACTTCTGTCCCCAATTGCCCATTTGATTTTTCTACTTAGTTTTTTTAAAAGTCACTTCAAACTCAACATGTTCAAGACCATATCCCCAAATAAACTTGTGCTGAGTACAGTGTTTCTCCTTGCAGTGAACTGTACCACTATCGATTGAGTTCTGCAAGTCAGAAACCTAAGCCTCATCTTTAACATGTTCCAGCCCTCACTCCTCATTGCTTAGCTGATCTGAAAGTCCTACAAACTTTACTTTCTCAATATTTCTCAAATCCTCTGACCTGTCTCTACCTCCTTAGTCTGAGCCATTATTTTCAATCATACAACTGCCTCATCTTCAATGTGTTTCCTCCTTCTTCCAATCCATTTTCCATTTTATAGTTAGAGTGCATTTTTTTCAAAATGCAAATTCAATGACTTTCCATTGCTCTTAAGATATAGAACAAGATTTCTATCATGGTCTACAAGACTTTGCTGATAGTGCTCCTTCTTACCCCATCATCACTGTAACTCTCCATATCCCCTCTTTACCCTTTGTGTTCCACCACAGTGGCCTTAGTTCACTTTCTTGACACACCTTGTAGATGGAATAATGGCCAGTTCACCCCCTCCATGACAAATGTCCACAACTTAATCACTGAAACCTCTGAATATGTTACTTTATATGGCAAAAGGTATTTTGCAGATGTGATGAAGTTAGGAACCTTGAAATGGAGAGATTATTCTGGAATAGCCAGCTGGGCCCAGTGTAATCACAAGGGTCCTCATAAGAGGAAGTCAGGAGGGTCTAAGGCAGAGAAAGTGATGTGATGACAGAAGCAGGGGGCAGAGTGATGGGAGGAGGAGGCTGTGAGCCAACGAATGTGGGAGGCCTCTAATAGCTAGAAAAGGCAAGGAAATAAATCCTCTTCTACAGCTTCCAGAATGAATGAAGCTCTGCAACACCTTGATTTTAGGACTTTAGAACTGCAAGATAATTAATTTCTGTTTCAAGCTACTAAGTTTGCAGTAACTTGTTACAGCAGCAATAGGAAGCTAATACACAAACGATTGAGCTGAGTATCTTCAGCTTGCCCTTCTTCCCTAAGAGTGGAGGCTGACTCTCTACTCCTCCTGCTCAAGGATGACCTGTGTGTTTTGCATCAGTGGGCTCTCTTCCCTTCTGGTCCTGATTGGGCTTGGCCAAAGGGAGGCACATGTAGGATATTGGGGGATGGAAGGAAAGTGAAGTTGGGCTATTTGTTTCCCCTGCTACCATCCTGCTGGAACTCTGTGGGCTGGAAGCATATCCATTGTGAAGGCCACAGCTCCTATTAGAAGGCCCTCACCACACCCGTTCCACATTCTGATAACTGTTTTATCCCCTTCCTCCTTTAAGCTTGGTGGTGTGGTGGTTAATGGCTCCTTGCTGTTGCTAGCCTAGGGTACTGCACTATCTTGTACTATTTTCCCTATGGCTTGGCCTCTTGTTGTTAAACAGTCCTTTATTGAACACCAGTACAATTACCCAGTTTGAAAGGGCCATCTGATTCCCCACAAGATGATGACTAATTCCCTTCTGCCTTGGACCTTTGAAAATGCTTCTTCCTGTGCCAGGAAAGCCCTTCTTCCCAAGTGTGCTCTCCTTCTGAAGAATTAATCTTCAGAATTCTTAAGTAGCACTTCCCCTCAGGCAAAGTCAGGTATTCTACAACCTCTTAACACTATGTATCTATACTTCCTATTACTTATTATAATTTTAGCTGTAGAGTTGTTAATGAGAGCGTTTGATTCTTGTCTGTCGTCTCCTCTAAAGCTGCATTATTCTATAGAGTAGCCGCCAGGCACACATGGGTGCTGAGCACTTGGAATGGGGCTAACTTATCTGAGGAACTGAATGTTAAATTTTACTTATTTTTTATTAATTTAAATTTAAGAACTAATAATAACGTTTTTGGAAAATTTGTAAGCATGCTTGGAACTACTTGGGGATGTGAATCTACTTTGTCAACTGTAAAATTTATGAAATCTAGATACAGGTCAAATATTTCTGATGAAATTTAGTGTCTAGAGATGGGCTGTGTATTAGTCAGGGCTTTCCAGAGGGACAGAACCAATAGAATATATGTATATATGAAAGGGAGTTTATTCAGAAGAATTGACTCATACGACTACCAGGCGAAGTCCCATGATAAGCTGACTGCAAGCTAGGGAAAGAGAGAGGCAAGTAGCATGTCTCAGACCAAGTCTGAAAACCTCAAAACCAGGAAAGCTGACAGTGCAGCCTTCAGTCTGTGGCCCAAGGCCCGAGAACCCCCAAGAGGCAGCTGATGCAGGTCCCAGAGTCCAAAGGCTGAAGAACCTAGAGTCCGATGTCCAAGGGCAGGAGGAGGGGAAGCAACCATCTGGCATGAGAACAGAGAGCTAAAAGACTCAGCCAGCAAACCTATCCCACCTTCTTCCACCTGCTCTGTTCTGGCCATGCTGGCAGCCAATTGGATGGTGCCTACCCACATTGAGGGTGGATCTGCCTTTCCCAGTCCTCTGACTCAAATGTCAGTCTCCTCTGGCAACACCACCACAGACACACCCAAGAACAATGCTTCCCCAGCCATCTAGGCATCCCTCAATCCAGTCAAGTTGACACCTATATTAACCATCACAAGTCTACCCTTTGTCAACATGGCACCCATACATATGTCCTTGAATCATACTTATCTCCAATAAAGATCATAATAAGGTCACAATTATGCCTAACATAATACAACTATCCTTTGTACAACCAAACTTGCACTAATCCTTAAGTACTATTACATGAAAAGGATTAACACTTAAATGCTGATATGAAGTCAATAAATCTTATGTTACATGATAAAAGAATAAGAAAGGAAATAAAACAAAGATACCTGCTTGATACAACTATATATATGCACACATTTATTCTTATCAAAGTAAGAAGGAAATACTCATAACAATTACATTCCTCTTTTCTGTAACTAGTCACATGGTTGTAGCTGGTATTGAAAACTACCTTCTTCTACTACCCATTCTATACTTCCTTTGCCTTCAGCAAGCACCTCAGCTGGTCATGGTTTTTAACTTGATGGAGTGACCCAAGCCTTCATTTCTGAAGGGTCTGGGCCATTTGTAGTCTTCCTAGGATTGGGTTGTTGTGGTTTCCCATTGGCTTTAATTATAGGGCAGGGTGATACTAAGAGACACCCTAAGGGATCACCTAAATTCCAGGCATTCTTCCTTATCTCCATTGTGGAGTGGTAGTCTGATTTCATCCTGACAGTCTGGGTCAATCACCCCAGCCAAATTGTAACTCTCTTCTTAACCTGTTGACTTAGAGGCATGAGGAGTAAAGTAGCCAGTGGCAGTCTTAATTTCCAGTTGGACAGAATTGTATTGTGTCTCCTGGTGGCAGCATTTCTCCCCTGGAACTAAGACCTCTAGGCAGCAGAACATAATGTCCCAGGAACAGGAAGCAAAAATTTTGCTAGTGGGTGACTAGGGATGATGATGAGTGGTGCCATTTCTACTTTCACCCCTTGGTTCCTGGACCCATGAATCCGGGCTTTGGGAGAAACAGTACCATATACTGAACGCAGATTCAGAGCATATACAGCCTTCTGGAGAACTTTGCCCTGATCCTGCAAAGTATTGTCACCTAGTTGGCATTATAATTGCAACTTCAAAAGGCCATTCTACTGTTGTATCAAGCCAGCTGCTTCAGGATGATGGGGAATATGGTAAAACCAGTGAATGCCATGAGTGTGAGCCCATTGCTGTACTTCGTTGGCTGTGAAGTGAGTTCCTTGGTCAGAAGCAATGCTGTGTGGAATACCATGGCTGTGGATAAGGCATTCTATGAGTCCAGGCTTAGCAGAAGCATTGTGTGCAGGAAAGGCAAATCCATATCAGAAGTAAGAATCTATTCCAATAAGGAGAAACCACTGCCCCTTCCATGATGGGAGTGGTCCAGTATAATCAACCTGCCACCAGGTAGCTGGATGATCACCCTGAGGAATGGTGCCATATCGAGGGCTCAGTGTTGGTCTCTGCTGGTGATGATTGGGCACTCAGCAGTGGCTGTAGCCAGGTCAGCCTTGGTGAGTGTAAGTTCATGTGCTGAGCATATGCTGAGCCAATGTCCATCAGTGCCACCGTGGCCACTTTGTTCATGAGCCTATTGGGCGATAACAGGGGTAGCTGGGGAAAGGGGCTGAGTGGTGTCCACAGAATGGGTCATCCTATCCACTTGATTATTAAAATCTTCCTCTGCTGAGGGCAACTTTTAATGAGCATTTATGTGTGACACAAATACCTTCAGTTTTTGATCACTCAGAAAGGTCCATTAACATACCTCTTCCCCACATTTGTCACCAGTTTTCCAATCATGATCCTTCCAAGTCCCTGACAATCCAGCCAAACCATTGGCTACAGCTCATTAATCATTATGTAAATGCACATTTGGCCATTTCTCCTTCCATGCAAAGTGCACAACCAGGTGTATTGTTAGAAGTTCTGCCCACTGGGAAGATTTCCCTTCATCATTGTCCTTGGGGGATGTTCCAGAAAGGGGCTGTAGTTCTACAGCTGTCCACTTTCAGGTGGTATCATGCAGAACCATCTGCAAACCATCTTCTCTTCTCTTCCTCTGCCAACTGATCATAGGGAACTCCCCATGAAGCCATAGGTACAGCTTGGGAGAGAGAAGGCTGGGTAGCAGAAGTGAGGACCATGGCATTTGGGCCACTTCTTCAGGTAAGTTACTTGTGCCATCAGGACCTGCTTGAGACCACTGACATATATTCCACTTCCATTTGATGATGGAATGCTGCTGTGCAGGCCCAAGTTCATAGCTAAATGGGTCAGAAAGCACCCAGGACATGATACGCAGCTCAGATTGCCTGATAACTTGGTGACTCATAGTCAAATGTTCAGTTTCCACCAAGGCCCAGTAGCAGACCAAGAGCTATCTTTCCAAAGGAGATTAGTTACCTGCAGAAGATGGTAAGGCTGTGCTTCAAAATCCTAGAGGCCTCTGCTGTAATTCACCTAGGAGGGCCTGCTAGAGGCTCCAGACAGCATCTCTATCTGGAGCCAGTGACACCTCAAGTACCACTGGATCTGCTGGATCACATGGCATAAGTGGCAGAGCAGCTTTCACAGCAGCCTGGACCTGTTGTGTAGTCTTATCCTGTCCTGGGTCCCACTGAAAACTAGCAGCCTTTCGGGTCACTCAATAAATGGGCTGAAGTAACATACCCAAATGAGGAGTGTGTTGCCTTGGAAATCCAAATAGGCTCACTAGGTGTTAGTCTGTTCTCCTGCTGCTAATGAAGGCATACCCAAGACTGGGTAATTTATAAAGGAAAAAGGTTTAATTGACTCACAGTTCCACATGGCTGGGGAGGCCTCACAATCATGGTGGAAGGCAAGTGAGGAGCCAAGTCATGTCTTACATGGTGGCAGGCAAGAGAACATGTGCAGGGGAACTCCGATTTAGAAAATCCTCGTATCTCATGAGACTTATTCACTACCACAAGAACAGTACGGGAGAAGCCACCTGCATGATTCAATTATCTCTGCCTGGCCCCGCCATTGACTCATGGGGATTATTACAATTCAAGGTGAGATTTGGGTGGGGACATGGGCAAACAATATCAGCCTCTTTCTTGGTTATAGGAAGGGCCAGATGCAACAGCTTATCCTTCACCTTAGATGGAATATCTCGACAGGTCCCACACCATTGGACCCCTAGAAATTTTGAGGTGGAAGGCCCCTGAATTTTAGTCAGGTTTATTTCCCATCCCCTGACATGCAAATTCCTCACAGTAAGTCGAGAGTACTTGCTTCTCGCTTACTGTGTCCAATCAGCATAATGTCGTCAATGTAATGGACCAGTGTGATAGCTTGTGGAAGGGAAAAGCGATCAAGATTTTTGCAAACAAGATTATGACACAAAGCTGGAGAGTTGAATATCCCTGAGGTATATTGCTGGCCTTGCCAGATGAAGACAAATTGCTGCTAGGTGGGGCTTATGGACTAGGATGGAGAAAAAGGCATTTGCCAGATCAATAGCTGCATACCAGGTAACAGGAGATGTTTTAATTTGCTCAAGCAATGAAACCACATCTAGTAGAACAGCTGAAACTGGAGTTACCACTTGGTTAAGCTAATGATAATCTACTGTCATTCTCCAAGATCTACGTCTTCCGCACAGGCCAAATAGGAGAGCTGAATGGAGATGTGGTGGGAATCACCACCCCTGTATCTTTCAAGTCCTTGATGGTGGCACTAATCTCTGCAATTTCTCTAGGAATGCAATATTATTTTTTATTTACTATTTTCATAGATATAGGCAGTTCTAACAGCTTCCATTTGGCCTTTCCCACCATTGTAGTCCTCACCCCACAGGCCAGGAAACCAATGTGGGGACCTTGACAGCTGTTAAGTATGTCTATTCTGATTATGCATTCTGGCACTGGAGAAATGACCACAGCATTGGTCCAGGGATGCACTGGACCCACTGTAAGACAGACCTGAGATAAAACTCCATTAATTACCTGACACCTATAAGCTCCTACTCTAACTGGAGGGCCACAATGATATTTTGGGTCCCCTGGAATCAGTGTCGGCTCAGAGGCAGTATCCAGTAGTCCCCAAAAGTTCTGATTAATTTCCTTTCCTCCATGCACAGTTACCCTGCTAAAAGGCCAGAGGAAGGTTGGGAGAATGATTAACAGTATGAAATTTCAGTAGTGTAGTGGGGTCCTTCCTCAAGAGGACCCAGCCTCCCCTTCATTCAAGGGGTTTTGGATCTGTAAGCTGGCTCCAGTCTGGAAATTGATTGAAGGGCCATGATTCTCTGTTTTCATAATTCAAATTAGACTTTTGGTCACTTGACCTGGAAGTTTTCTGCTTATATAGATCAAGTAAGAAGGTGGTAGGCTTCCTGTTGATTTCCCTTCTAGGAACACCATGATTAATTAGCCAATCCTAGAGCTTTACAGGTGTCAGACTATTCTGATTGCTACTTTGCCTCTGCTGTCCACTACTAACTATGCCCACCTTGCCTTTGACGGATGAGTGCTGCTACTTGGCCTCTGTCATCTCAGGATCCAATTATTCCCATTGCATTTAAGTTTTCCAGTTGGGTGGCTGTGGTTCCCACTGTAAGATCTGGCATACAGAAAAGAGCAATCACAGAGGTCTTCAAGGATGCTGGTGCTCTCTTCACAAATCTATTTTGCAAGATATTCGTGAAAGTTGTGTATTCTGGACCCTCCCAGTTGGGATGAGTAGGTCCTCAGTGACAAATTCATTCTAGCATTCCAATCTCCCTAAGCCTTTGGGTCCTTCTTCTACATTAAACCAAGGGAAATCAGGCATTGCCAGTTCACTCACAGTGGGCCATCTTTTGACCCATGTTTCAGCTAACCAAGCAAATAAATAAACTATTACAACCTTTTTTAACTCCCCGAGCTGCAACATTAAAGGCAGTCTCTGCTTAGAGGGCCCATAGCAATTTATTCAGCCTGATCCAACTTTATGGCCCTTTCTCCACTATCCCACACCCTTAATATCCATTCCCATACCTGTTCCCCGAATTTCTGCTTATATAAATTAGAAAACTCAGTAGACCTTTTTCAGTGTAGCATGCCTTCTCATAGGTCACACCCTGAATCCTACCTCTAGGGTCCTGCTGGGTCTGGAGTCCAGTTAGAGTACAGAGGCAAACAGGTAGGGGGAGAACCAGCATTGTCTTTCCTGGCATCTGCCTTAGGGGAGGCCATCACTGTTTCCCTGGGTAATGCAGGGTTAATCTCAAAGACGGAAAGGCTGGTACTGCAGTGGATGGGCAAGGGCATGTTGCTACCACTGGGGGTGGGGAGGCGATTCCCTCTTGCTAAAAAGGCTCATCAGAATTTAGTATCTCAGTATTCCCAGCTTCATTAGGGCCCCTCGACGTGTCCCCATCTCAACTTTCAAGGTCCCACTCTTTTCCAATCAATGTCCTTCCTTTAACAGTAGACATCCAGTGAGGCTGAGCATGTACCTTTCGTTGCAGGTCAATCACCTGCATAGTAACAGCTTGTGTCTGATTTTCAGCAATTTCAGCCGTCTGTTTACAGAAGAGCAGACTCTCACCCAGGGCAGTCTTAGAAGATTTGAGCTCAGTGTGTGCTTCTGGAGCCTGGAGATAGAATCCCTGAGCTTATCCTTTTCTTTCATCATTTTGCCCAGTGAACTTAGGAGCAATCAACCAACTTCACTATATTCCTTGGTTCTCCACAAATGTTCAAAGGTATCACTTATAGAGTCACTAAACTCCTTGCCTCTCAGGAGCAGGGAATCAGGAATATCAAATGCATTTATTTTGTATAACTCTAAACAGTTTACACCAATAACTATCAGTGCTGTCTGTACTATTAGAAATGAGAGTCTTTAGCATTTTTGGGTTTAATTTGATTCGATAGCCAACTCCAGAAACCCCAAACCAATGAAGGAAATTCATCCTTAAAATTCTATTCCTTTAGAACCACACCTGGTGCCAAAATCTGTATTAGGGACAGAACCAATAGGACAGAGGTGTATAATAAAAGGGAGTTAGTTTATCAGGGAGAACTGGCTCACAGGATTACAATGTGAAGTCCAACAGTAGGTCATCTGCAAGCTGGGGAAAGAGAGGAGCTGGGAGCATGGCTCAATCCAAGTCTGAAAGCCTCAAAATTAGCAAAGCCAACAGGGCAGCCTCCTGGTTGAGGCTGAAGGCCTGAGAGCCCCCAGAAGGTTGCTGGTGCAGGCAGGTCCCGAAGTCCAAAGCCTTAAGAACCTGGAGTCTGATGTCCAAGGGCAGGAGGAAAGGAAGCAAGCATCCTGCATAGGAAGAGAGAGCGTGGGAGAGGATTCAGGAAGCTGTTTCTTCCCCTTTTCTGCCCGTTTTGTTCTAGATGTGCTGGCAGCCGATTGGATGGTGCCCGCCTATACTGAGGATGGGTCTCCCTCTCCCAGTCCACGGATTCAAATGTCAATCTCCTCTGACAACACCCTCACAGACACACCCAGGAATAATGCTTCCCCAGCCATCCAGGCATCCTTCAATCCAGTCAAGTCGACACCTAATAGTAACTGTCACAGGCTGTTAAGTAAAAATATTAAATATACCCTGGATTTCAAAGACTCAGTACAAAACAGAATGTAATCTGTCTCATTAATAACTTTAAAATATAGATTACATGTTGACACAATAATAATTTGGGTATATTGTATTAACTAAAATATATTGTTAGGATCAATTTCAGTTGTTTCTTTCTATCCTTTTAAAACATGGCTACTAGGCTGGGTGTGGGTGGCTCATGCCTGTAATCCCAGCACTTTGGCAGGCCAAGGAGGGTGGATCATATGAGGCCGGGAGTTCGAGACCAGCCTGGCCAACATGGTGAAACCCCGTCTCTACTAAAAATACAAAAATTAGCCAGGCATAGCAGTGGGTGCCTGTAATCCCAGCTACTTGGGAGGCTGAGGCATGAGAATCGCTTGAACCTGGGAGGTGGAGGTTGCAGTGAGCCGAGATCGTGGCACTGCACTCTAGCCTGGGCAACAGAGTGAGACTCCATCTCAAAAAAAGAAAAAAAAATTACATGTATGACTCACGTTGTTATTTCTCCGGGACAGTGCTTCTCCTGACTGCAGTATGAGGTTCAAGAGGGCAGTTTTCTCACCCTTGTATATTCCTGCTTATACTGCCTGTTGCTTAATAAGCACTGCACAATTATTTAATACATGAATGAATGCCTGGATGTGTGTGTACTACAGAGCAGAGGAGTCTTAGGGAGCAACCTCGCCTTATCAATAGATTTCTAGCCTATGTCACTATATATCCTAAGAGTCAAAATTTTAGGGGCAACAGTGGTAAACCCACATTTAATGAGACAGCTTGTTTCTATCTCTTCACAGGTAAAATACCTATAGCCTGGTAGGTACAGTTGCCATGGGTAAGCAATGGCAAACAAGACCATATCTTGTGATGAGGTGGGGTGTGTGCTGGGGGTGGTGGGGTAGGCTTTGCTGCACTTGACAGGAAGCAGGCTTCTAGGAGGTTTTGAGAGAAGGTCAAGGCCATCTGTGTCAGAGAGTCTCAGGGCACTCATGTAAGAATATGCCAGGGTTGTGCCTGTCAGCAATATTCACTTTCCCACAATGTTTCTTGCCCCTGGTGACTCCTCCCTCCTTCTCCCTGTAAGATAATCCTTATCGTTTTACTCTGGTGTTACTCAGCCTAACCCCACGAGGTGTCTTACCCAAGACACTGCATCCAACCGGGGATGTTTATTTTGTGGATTTTAGGTCTCTACTTATCCGAATGGACTTTTCAAAGGGAGATTGGGCAGCTTGGTGAGAAAGGGATCATTTGGTTTTTGTTGGAAGCAAGTCAACTATGTTAATAAGACCTCTGCATTGCAGGTCATCCATCTCCACCTTTTCAGCCCCAAGCACCTCTTCTCAGCTTGCAAAATGGCATCCTCCCATATAGCTTGTCTCTTGTGCTCTTCGGAGCCCTTCTTTCTTTGAGAAGAAATATGTATAGACGCAGGCAGAACAGTGACTCCACGTCGTTAGGATTAGGGTCCCTTAAACATTCACTCTTTCTGACTCTGTCAGCCTGTCTGACTAGTAAGGCTGTGAGGTCTGAGTCATCCGAAAGCTCCCAGGGGGACTTCCCTTGCTGGCCTCACCCTGCCACTCTGCCCATCTTCCCTCCATTTTGGCAGATCTCACACAAGCCCCATCCAGCAGCTTATTCTCATTCATTCCATCTTTATACTTCCTTTAGTGCAATGACCTACTTAAGTTAAAGGGAAATACAAACCCCCAAGGAAATTTGCTGACAGCTCTTTCCTGGGTAGAATTAGGATGGGCATGTGTCTGAGATAAGCTCTAAGAATCATTTTGGCTGCAGATGGGAGTGGAAAGGGAGGGACAGAATGTTACCAAAAAAAAAAAAAAAAAAAAAAAAGTCTGATGACAAGTGTTCCTGGGGAAGTGACTGGAAACTGATGGTGGCAGGGAGGGCTGGGTAAGAAATACACCCTCC
Organism: Gorilla gorilla gorilla; assembly: GCF_029281585.2. Classification (NCBI taxonomy): domain Eukaryota; kingdom Metazoa; phylum Chordata; class Mammalia; order Primates; family Hominidae; genus Gorilla; species Gorilla gorilla. The sequence continues at coordinate 80,525,752 of NC_073241.2, forward strand.
AGGGCAGTTCTAAACTGGCATTTAGATTTTCTTAGATTTCAGTCTCTTCCCTCAGTTTTCTGCTTAGAAGCTCTACTCCCAAGGTCATAGGTCTAAAGAATATCAGAGTCCAGATAGAGCAGATGAAGCCAAACCATTATTGGGAAAAAAATACATACTTTTATTAGGCTGATGATGTTCTTACACAAGCATATCAGCACAGTTTTGAAAATAATTTAAGGATGAAAGATGACAGGTGGAAACAGCTTCAGACCAGGTGCTGGAACACATGAACTTTTTGGGGTTGGATTTTCCAGGAACTGGCTGAGTACCTTAAGCAAGTCATTTTCACCTCACTTAAACCTCACTTTTCTCATCTGTAAAATGTGTGGTTTAGACTAGATGATGGCTAAGATGCTTTTCAGTTTTTAAGTTTCTTGAAACACATAAAATTATTTGCCTGTTGGCTATGGTAGCTAACAATTGCTATTATTTTGGTAAAGTTGTTAACAAGTAGTAGATTGATTTATGTTTTTATTCTTTTCCTTTTTTGGTGGAGGTATTTTGTAGGATAGCCAAAAGGTGGGGCACAGAAAAAGTGAAAGATCCAAATAAGCCTCAAACCAGACAATGGGCCTCTGAATCATGGAAGCTGATTGGCTATGGACCGTAGAGTCCCTTCGGCAATCTCTGGTATGAGTCACAAGCCTCACCACCCAAGGCATTCAATCCCATGAGGCAATCCTTTCCTTATCTATTTGTATAGTATGAGAGAGGGCCAACCACTGACAGCCCAGAAACTCCTGGCTGAGCCCTAAAATGCACTTTGCATGCTGTCTTCATTGGTGGTAATGGTGTGACTGGAGTGGGCACTGAATAATGTTTGAAGCTAAATTCCACAACAAAGGATCTGTTGTTTATTAGGAAAACCATTAAAACCAGTTACAGCAGAAAAAGTACTCATAGGTCAGTTTATAAGCTTAAATTTAAAGTGTTAGAGAGTTTTAGAGCCAAAGACACAGGAATCCGTCTGACCTAATACACTTTAGAGATGAAAAGAAGATGAATTGTCCAAGGTTGTAACTTTATTAGTGCAAATTTAGGACTAGAAAACACCACTAGATTCTCAGGTCTGTGGCTTTCTAGTATGCTATATTGCTTATGTAAGAATCTGAGTATGTTTTAAATACAATGATTTTTAAATAGACAATGCATACACTACGCAATTTAAATGACAGAAAGTTTACAGTGAAAAGTTAGTCTTCTATTCAATGTTTTCTCTAAAGTCTCTTCCCTCTTTGGCCAATCTGGAATTTATTTTAGTTTAAGGTGTGAGGTAGGGATTCAACTTTATTTTCTTTCAGATGACTGTCCAGTTATTTTACTAGCAGATAAGTTGTATTTCCCTTATTTGTCCTTCAATTTTGGAGTTTTTGTCTTGGTATTTTCTTCTTTCTCTCCTATATAAACTTGAGAAATCAGCTTACACATTAAAAAAATTCTGTTGGTTTTAACAAATGAGATTGCATCAAATGTATAGATGAATTTGGGGAGAATTGACAGTTTTATGAAGTCTGCTATAGAGCTTCAGGACATACTTTCCTCTCTGATAAGAAGAAACATGGTACAAGATGCTGTCCTTTCTGCCTTTTGATGTAGTTCTGTGAACATGTCATTGTCATAACTTCAAACATTACACCTGATCTCGCTCCTTATACTAAAATAAACTTCAGCCACACTGGCCTCCTTGCTGTTTCTTCAACTTAACTGGCATGTTCTTTCCGCTCAGAAAAACTCTTCCCCCAGAAATCTGCCTGGCTCATTCCCTCATCTCCTTCAACTATCTGCTGAGTGCCACCTTCTCACTGAGCCTACACTGACCACCCAATTTATTTTTATTTTTTATTTTATTTTATTTTATTTTTTAGGTGGAGTTTTTCTCTTGTCACCCAGGCTGGAGTGCAATGGCGTGATCTTGGCTCACTGAAACCTGCATCTCTTGGGTTCAAGCAATTCTCATGCCTCAGCCTCCTGAGTAGCTGGGATTACAGGTGCCTGCCACCATGCCCAGTTAATTTTTTTGGTATTTTTAGTAGAGATGGGGTTTTGCCATGTTGGTCAGGCTGGCCTTGAACTCCTGACCTCAAGTTATGCACCAGCCTCGGCCTCCCAAAGTGCTGGGATTACAGGTGTGAGCCACTGTGCCTGGCCTGACCACCCAATTTAAAATGACTCTTGCCTCCCACTCTGAGCTCTCCTCATTTTCCTATCCATTCTACTTTATTTTCCATATGACTTATTGTCTTCTTACAATTTACTTAATCATGACACGTGTTTATTGTGCGTGTCCAGCACTAAAATTTAAGCCTCAAGAGTACAGAGATATTTGTCTATTTTATTCACTGTCATAGCCCGAGTGCCTAGAACTCCCCCTGGCATACAGTAAATGTTTAATAAATTTTTGTTTAATTGAATTTAAAAAACTATTTTTGGCCTGGTGCGGTGGCTCACGCCTATAATTCCAGCACTTTGGGAAGCCAAGGCAGGTGGATCACATGAGGCCAGGAATTTGAAACCAGCCTTGCCAACATGGTGAAACCTCATCTCTACTAGACAAAAATTAGCCATGCATGGTGGCATGCACCTATAGTCCCAGCTACTTGGGAGGCTGAGGCAAGAGAATCCCTTGAACCCAGGAGGTGGAGGTTGCAGTGAGCAGAGATCTTGCCACTGCACTCCACCCTGGGTGACAGAGAGAGACCCTGTCTCAAAAATAAATAAAAAATAAAAAATAAAAAATAAAAGAAGCTATTTAGTAACAGATTTTATTTAGAATAAACACTGCAATTTTATCAAATATCATATCTCCTTTCAGCGGTCATTGAAATAATCATATGACTTTTGTCTTTTCATTGCCAGACATGGTAAATTATATATTACATTTCCTAATAGAAAAATAGCCTTGCGTTTCTGCAATAAACCCCATTTAGTCATGGCATATTATTATTTTATGACCTGCTTGATTTTGTTTGCTATTCTATGTATTATATTTAAGTTTGTGAATTGATACTGAAAGTGAGATTGGTGTAAAGTTTTGTCATGACATCTTTGTTTGGCTTTGTTATCACAGTTATGCTAGCTTTAAAATATAATTTAGAACATTCCCCCTGCCATACATTTGAAAAAATACTCTGGAATACTTCAAATAGCTTTGACTTTGTTTTTCTTTAAAATATGGCTACTGGTTGGGCATGGTGGCTCACGCCTGTAATACCAGCACTTTGGGAGGCCAAAGCAGGAGGTTTGCCTGAATCCAGGAGTTTGAGACCAGCCTGGGCAACACAGCAAGACCCTATCACTACAAAAAAAAAATAGCCAGGCATGTGGCATGCTCCTGTAGTTCTAGCTACTTGGGAAGCTGAAGCAGGAGGATTGCTTGAGCCCATATGTTTGAAGCTGCAGTGAGCTATGGTGGTGCCAGTACACTCCAGCCTAGCCTGGGTGATACAGCAAGACCTGGTCTCCAACAATAAATAAATAAATAAATACATAAATACATAAATAATCTCCATCACTCTTCCTAGTTTGTTGATACCTTCTGGGCCTCAAACCACCTTAGACTTCTCTGCTCCATCCAACATGGCTTCCACTCTCAGATCCTCCAAATAGAAACATCCCTTTGACAATGTTCAAAACCTTAAGTGGTTCTAGGGAGTACAAACTTAAACTCAAGAGGGCAAAAGATGAAGATGTTTACTTTTGTGTTTAAAAGAAGGGATCTCTGGCAGTTGATCAAACCTTGTTCAGTCAGTGCAGTGAGGTTAACACTATTGATTTATCTATCCAGAGGGTTTTCTTAGCTTATTTATTTTTATCATCATTCTTAAAACTTATTCTTTTATCTAACACATTGTGAGTACCTGCTGTGTGCTTATCTCCATTGTGATTCTACAGAATTAGAAGACATGCTCCCTGCCTGAAAGAGTTTTTAGTCTAGTTGGTGAGACAAGACAAATGGAAATAAAAAATAAACAATAAAGCAAGTCAATGTACAATATACCTCAATGGGTAGAATAGATAACTATTGCTATTGAGCACAGGGGAGGGATGATTGCTGTGGAATATACCAGTTCTCATTTGCCCCAGATTTGCCCGTCTGTGGTAAGCCTGTGATGATTAATTTTATGTGTCAATTTGACCAGGTTATGATACCCAGTTGCTTGGTCAAACGCTAGTCTAGATGTTGCTGTGAATGTATTTTAGAGATGTGATTTACATGTAATTCAGTAGGCTTTGTGTTGAGCAGATTACCTTCTATAATGTGGATGGGCCTCATTCAATCAGTTGCAGGCTTTCAGAGAAAAGAACCTTTGAAGAGGAAGGCATTCTGTCTCCAGACTGTCTTCAGACTCAAGACTGTGATATCAAATCTTCCCTGGGGCTCCAGCCTGTTGGCCTGCCTTGCAGATTTTTGACTTGCCAGCCTCCACAATCGCAAGAACCAATTCCTTAAGATAAATATCTCTCTCTAGATATATATATCTAAAAATATTCTCAGTCAGGCCGAGTCAGGTGGCTCGTGGTGGCCTGTAATCCCAGGACTTCAGGAGGCTGAAGTGGGTGGATCACTTGAGGTCAGGAGTTTGAGACCAGCCTGACCAACATGGGAAAACCCCGTCTCTACTAAAAATACAAAAATTAGCTGAGCATGGTGGATCACGCCTGTAATCCCAGCTACTTAGGAGGCTGAGACAAGAGAATCACTTGAACCTGGGAGATGAAGGTGGCAGTGAGCCAAGATCATGCCACTGCACTCTAGCCTGAGTGACAGAGTGAGACTCTGTCTCAAAAAAAAAAAAAAAAAAAAAATCTAGGTTAGTATTCTTCCAGAGAACAGACCCAAAAGCATATATATGAAACATGGGCTCAAGCAATCCTCATGCCTCAGCCTCTTGAGTAGCTAGAACTACAGGTGCATGCTACTGTGTCTGCTAATTAAAAAAAAAGTTTTATTTTTTAGTGATAAGGTCTTGCTTTGTTGCCCAGGCTGGTCTTGAAATCCAGAGGTTCTCTCTGGAAAACGCTGACTGATACAAAGCCCGGTATATATTGATATTCTCACTGAGATGTAATATCATTCATTCATTCAATAAAAAAATTCATTAGTTATCTATTAGTGTGGTGGATTAAAAGTATAGGCTTTGAAACCAGCCTATCTAGGTTTATTTTCTAGTATAAGCTTCAGTTTTCTCATCTGTAAAATGGGGATAATGATATGTATATTTTATGGGTTTTTTGAAGAATAATTGAGTTAATAAAAACATGCTAAGTGCTTTGAACAACACTCAATACAGTTATCACTCAATACATGTGAGCTATCTTTATTTTGACTACATGTCAGAGCATTGTGCTTGGCTTTGTAGAAACAATGGTAAGTATTATACAGAGTTAACCCTTAAATTGCTCATAGTCTAGTTGGGGAGTCAGAGAAATAGATGTACATGCCAATACAGTGTGCTAAGGATATTGACAGAGGTGTGCACAGGGCCACAGGCTGTGCAGACAGAGCAGGTACTCAGGACCCTGAGGCCCGGGCTAAGAGAATCTGTGGCCCCCGAGCTGTGAAGAGAGGCAGAGGGAGTAACCTGCGGGAGGCTGGAAGCTGAGAAACCAGTGTTTTCCAGGGAAACTTTTTGCATGGAGTAAAGACTGTGAGGGTGAGCTGGTGGAAGATGATGGGGAAGAGATAAGCCTGGGGCCAGATGCTGGAGGGCTTTGTGTACCAAAGTTAGAGATCTGTTTGGTCTTTATCTCTCTAATACTTAAGATCCCCATTCCTGCAAGGGTTTTAAGCTTTTTAAAGCCTTCTAGTAGGATAAGTAATATGGCAAAACAAAGAGGCACAATCATACATCTACAAATGAATGAATGAATGAATGTCTATTTTTATTATTATTTTTGGGGTGGGAGAACAGAGTTGAGCTTCCTATAGAGTGGTGGCTCTCAGCTGGGGTGATTTTGCCTCCCAGAGGGGACATTTGGCAATGTTGGAAGACATTTTTGTCATAATTGGGATACAGGGGGTGCTACTGGCATGTGGTGAGTAGAGGCCAGGGATGTTGCCAAAAGTTCTACCACATCCCTGAGAGCCGCCGACAATAAATTGTCTGGTCCAGAATGTTCATAATTGTCAGGTCCAAAATGTCCAGCTGAGGTTGAGAAATGCTGCTGTAAAGAGACAGTGAGAAATAGGTTTGGAGGAGGAGGAGCACAACTTATAGTACACCTTTAATGTCCCACAAGTATTTTGGACTATTCTACAGGCCATTAGAAAGCCAGTGAAGGTTTTTGAGTAGAGAGGATGATGAAGGTCATGTTTAGGAGGATTAATCTGGCTGTTGTATGCAGGATTCATTAAAGGGTTGGCGGGACCAGAGGCAGGAGGATCATGTAGATGGCTGTTGTGATTGTTCAGACTCCGGTGTTAGGAGCCTGCATGATTGGGAAAAGAGGGAGAGAAAAATAATAAAAATTGATGGACATGGGAAGCCTGGTGAGGAAGCTATTTTGGAAGATGATAATGTGTTTTTTAAGAAAACATTCATTTTAAGAAAAGCGTGCAATTCATGCAGAAACATATCCTAGGCAGGAAAGAAGACAGGATTTGACTATAAGAGTCAACAGCCTAGAAGTGACAGGCAAAATGTTGGCAGTGGACTAGTTCCTGGGGGAAAAGGCCTGAAAATAGATCATGCTGTCTCCCATTTTAACTTTTTTCTTTAAAGAACCCCCATTCCCCAGCAATGTTGTAAATAAGAGGAAGGGAGACAGCTGCTACTCCCAGGTAACCTGACTTTACCGGTATTCAAGGCCCTAAGCGGCTGTTTGTTGTGATGGGCCAGGTGCTTCTGGAAGGTTGACTCCCATGGGAAAACTAATCACTGAAAATGAGCCTGATCATCTTAATGTTTCTTGTTACTTTTGGTCCTCATCAGCCTAGGGAGTATATTTGTAATCAGGAACAAAATCGGCTAGACTCCCTCTTCTCGTGCCAATACCTGAGTTGGTGACATTGCATGGATGTTTTCTTAGATCCTATTTTTATAGAATACTGATCACTGCCTTCCCTGATGTGGTTTTTTTCCCATGTCTTACTAGTATTTTTCTCTCCCAAATGCCATATTATCTACATAATTCTAGCATCTTTGCAGGTTGAAAACTTGATCTAAGTGTATAGCCATGCAATGAAAAAGATAGTGTTGAGGAAAATAGAAAGACAAATAATTTTATTTGGTTTTTTAAAAAAGAAGGGCCATTAAAATGGCTTTTTTTTTTTTTTTTTTCTTGAGGTGGAGTCTCACTCTGTGGTGCAGGCTGGAGTGCAGTGGCACGATCTCGGCTCACTGCAATTCTCCGCCTCCTGGGTTCAAGGGATTCTCTTGCATCAGCCTCTCGAGTAGCTGGGATTACAGGCACCCACTACTATGCCCGGCCAATTTTTGTATTTTTAGTAGAGATGGGGTTTCACCATGTTGGCAGGCTGGTCTTGAACTCCTGACCTCAGGTGATCTGCGCACCTCAGCCTCTAAAATTGCTGGGATTACAGGCATGAGCCACCATGCCCAGTGGTTTTTGTTTTGTTTTGGTAGAGATGGGGTCTTGCTATGCTGCCTGGCTTTTTTTTTTTTTTTTTTTGAGAAAGAGTCTTGCTGTGTCACCCAGGCTGGAGTACAGTGGACATGATCTTTGCTCACTGCAACCTCTGCCTCCCGGGTTCAAGTGATTCTCCTAAAATGGCTTTTTTTTTTTAAGTGAAGAATTACATAGCTAATGTTTTAAATGGTTGTCATACAGGAGATACTGGCCATCTATTGTTGATCTTCTCTAACAAGAATTTAACATAATAATACCATGTAATGTAAAAACACATAAGTTTACATGTGTAAACCCATTTCACAGGCTGGAGCTTAGAGAACTGAATGTTCAAGGCCTCAGAGGAAAATGGTGGCACTAGGGTACTGGTCAATCATTGTTCTTTCTGTGCCAGCTGCTATAGTGTAGATTGAGTTACTAGATGGAATTTGTGTGTGTGTGTGTGTGTGTGGCCAACTTTCCCCTCTCCTTTTCACAATTTCTACTTTTTCCTTGGAAATCATTCTGTATCAGAACATATAGAACATCTTGTTATTCTTTTTAGTGGCTATACAGTATTCTATTTTAATGGATGTAGCTTAATTTGTTTACTTAGCATTTAGGTTTATTTTTCCCCATTCTTGTTTTGCTTTGTTTTGTTTTTGAGATGGCATCTCGCTCTGTTGCCCTGGCTGCAGTGCAGTGGCATGATCTCTGCTTAGTGCAACCTCCGCCTCCTAGGTTCAAGTGATTCTCATGCCTCAGCCTCCCTAGTAGCTGGGATTACAGGCACCCGCCACTATGCCTGGCTAATTTTTGTATTTTTAGTAGAGATGGGGTTTCACCATGTTGGCCAGGCTGGCCTCGAACTCCTGACCTCAAGTGAGCCTCCCACCTTGGCCTCCCAAAGTGTTGGGATTACAGGCATGAGCCACTGCACCCAGCCCCCATTCTTTTTCTACGAAATAATGCTTCAGTGAAAAACCTTGGGCATACATCATTTCGCACAGAAGTGATAAGTACAAATTCCACTTCTAGAATAAATTCCTAGAGGTGGAATTGTGGGGTCTGGTGGTATGTGGATTTGTAATTTTGATAGATATTGCAAACCTCCCACAAACTATGTACAGGACTGTTCTTGTGTTCTTTTACTTTTCTTTTTTTCTTTTTCTTTTTCTTTTTCTTTTTTTTTGAGATGGAATCTCACTCTGTCACCCAGGCTGGAGTTCAGTGGCGAAATCTCGGCTCACTGCAACCTCTGCCTCCCCGCTTCAAGCGATTCTTGTGCTTCAGTCTCCAGAGTAGCTGGGATTATAGGCATATGCCTCCGCACTTGGCCAGTTTTGTTCTTGTGTTCTTAAACTTGCTGTTTTTTGTACTTCTGATGGATAAATAATAGCTTCCTGCACTTTTCTTTTTATAGTGTGATTGAATATATTTTCATATGTTCAAGAGCCATTAGTATTTATTTATTTATTTTTGAGACAGGGTCTCACTCTGTCACCCATGCTGGAGTGCAGTGGTGCGATCTTGGCTCACTGCAACCTCCACCTTCCAAGTTCAAGTGATTCTCTTGCCTCGGCCTCCCAAGTAGCTGGGACTACAGGCATGTGCCACCATGCCTGGCTAACTTTTGTATTTTTAGTAGAGTCGGGGTTTCGCCATATTGGCCAGTCTGGTCTCGAACTCCTGACCTCAGGTGATCTGCCTGCCTCAGCCTCCCAAATTGCTGGGATTAGAGGCATGAGCCACCGCTCCTAGCCCAACACATTAGTATTTTTAATGTCCTCTGGGCCTTCTGAACCTAGGAAAGGGCTAGCTTGTCCCTAGATGAGCTATGTTAGTAGCTTCCTGCCAATGGGGTGGACCCTGTCTTCTTTCCTTTTAATGATGTTTATTGAATGATTGGACAAGAGTTCCCCCTTTTTGTCGCTCTGTAAGAACTCCCCCTGAACAGAGGGAATCTCAGCCCCTGCACATCCTTCTGTCATTCTTTGCTCCTGCTATTTCTTCTCCCTTACTAAACTCACCTGCCTCAGACTGCTAATGGGCAAATGCCATAGCCAGTTGATCACTCTGGCCACCAGCCTCCATTGTACTGACCCAGTTTTCACCTCTGACTTTCTTGGGTATCTGTTGCCATCCAGCCCCATCTAGAGTTCCATACTTTCATTTCCTTCTGGTCACCTACTCTCAATGCTGCTAGTCCTTTGTTTAGCCAACCATAATGATGTAGTCTACCACGTCTTTGAGAGTGTAGTATGCATCAAGCACTGTGCTAAGTGTTTTGCAGAAATGATCTCATTAAGGCTTTATAAGAGCCTGATTTTATAGACAAATAGATGAATAAATTGAAGCTCAGAGAGGTTAGATAAATTTCCCGAGGGCAGATAGGTAGTGTGATGGTTAATTTTAGATGTCCACTTGACTGAGTTAAGGGATACCCAAATAGCTGGTAAAACATTATTTCTGGGTGTGTCTGTGAGGATGTTCCCAGAAGAGATTAGCATTTGCATTGGTAGACTGAGAAAAGAAGATTGCCCCCACCAGTATGGACAGACATCATCCAATCCATTGAGAGCCGGGATGGAACAAAAAGGCAAAGGTGAATTTGCTCTCTTCTGGAGCTGGGGCATCTATCTTTTCTTGCCCTGGGACATCAAAGCTTCCCCGATCGGTGGGCCTGTGGACCCAGGAACTTAACATCAGTGGTTTCTCCAAGTTCTCAGGCCTTTTACCTTGGACTGAGAGTTTACACTACTGGCTTCCCTGATTCTCCAGCTTGCAGACAGCATATTGTGGATGTATTGGCCTCCATAATCATGTACACCAATTTCTATAATAAATTTTCTCTCATGTATCTCTATGTATCTGCTATGGTTTGAATATTTATCCCCTCCAAAACTCATGTCCGCTCCAAGACTCATTTACTCTCCAATGTGTTGGTATTGAGAGGTGGGGTCTTTAAGAAGTGATTAAGCCATTCACGGATGAATGGATTAATAAATTAATGGATTAATAGATTAATGGGTTATCATGGGAATGGGACTGGTAGCTTTATAAGAAGAGGAAGGCCGGGCACGGTGGCTTATGCCTGTAATCCCAGCACTTTGGGAGGCTGAGGCCGGCGGATTGCCTGAGGTCAGGAGTTCGAGACTAGTTTGGTGAAACCCCATCTCTACTAAAAATAAAAAAAAAATAGATAGATGTGGTGGCGAGCGCCTGTAATCCCAGCTACTCAGGAGGCTGAGGCCGGGGAATTGCTTGGGCCAGGGAGGTGGAGGTTGCAGTGAGCCAAGATCGCACCATTGCACTCCCACCTGGGTGACAGAGGGAGACTCCATCTAAAAAAAAAAATAACAATAATAATAATAAGAAGAAAGAAGTGGAAGAGAGACCAAGAGACCAGAACTAGCACACTCAGTCCCTTCACCATGTGATGCCCTGCCCTGCCTTAAGACCCTGCAGAGTCCTCATCAGCAGGAAGGCCCTCACCAGATGCAGCCCTTAGAACTTGAACTTCTTGGCCTCCATAAGTATAAGAGATAAATCTTTTTTCTTTATGAATTACCCAGTTTCAGGTACTCTGTTATAAGCAACAGAAAATGGACTAAGACAATATCATATTGGTTCTGTTTTTCTGGAGAACCCTGACTAATTAGAGGTGGTGAGTGGAGGAGCTAGAACTCCATCTCTGTTTCACTCTAAACTGCATGTTGCTAATTGTCCTTGTGGTGGTGCTAAGTGGACCTCAGTCTCTGGGGTTTGCTCTTTGGTGCTTTCTGGGGTTTGCCACCATCTCTCTCTAGCTCATGTAAATCTTTCTGTTTTGCTTTTTCTCTGATTCAAGTGTCTTTCTCTGCAAATTGCCCAGGTCTATTTTCTGAGGGATGGGTGAAGGGTAGAAACCACTATAGGGGTCCTCAGGCATAGGGACTGAAGCCCATGGTGATCCAGGTCTTGAGTTTTACCATTCAGATGTCTTCTTCCTAAGGCACATGCACTCTGGAGCAGGAGGAATGGGGGCCGAGGAGGTGAAGAAGAATGACCTCATATTGTATAGAACCCATCACTCCCATTCAGCACTCACTGCTCAGTCTGGTCCCCAGCCTGCCCCACCCCGCCAACGATCTCTAGACTTCTACCCTATCCAGTGGGATTTCTCTCTTGGGCCTCTGTGTCCTTGTGTTCTGGCTTCTACTGGGTGTCTCAGGCCAGCAGATCCACACATAAGTGAATCCTTCATACTGGTTGGACTTGAAAAATTGCCCAAGTGAAAAAAAATTTCCCAAGGGGTTCCCAGGATCTAGCAAATCAGGGGCTGCAACTAGACGCTTGTGTAAGAGTCCCTTGTGTAAGAACCATCTTCACTCTAGGCTGAACACATAGAATGCCGACAGGCTGTGTTGTAGCCAATTGCACATGCTGACATTTCTGGGCCTTAACCTTGGTGTTGCTAAACCATCCCAACATAATCTGCCCCCTCATGAAAGCCATGTTCTGTAGTCTTGCCTGAAGATGGGATGATGGACTAAACAGGCTCTTAATGTTGAGTTCATTTTCATCTATATTTCTGTCCCATGTTCCTTTACCTGGATTCCTGTCTTTAGTACTGCTGCTATCTCTTAATTGTCCAATTTAATCCCAGTACCACTGCCTTGGGCAGCTGCTCCTTCATGACTCTCATTCCAAATAGCTTGGTTCATACCCCATATTAGTCTGTTCTCACAGTGCTATAAAGAACTGCCTGGCCGGGCACAGCGGCTCACGTCTGTAATCCCAGTACTTTGGGAGGCCGAGGCAGGTGGGTCACCTGAGGTTAGGAGTTCGAGACCAGCCTGGCCAACATGGTGAAACTCCATCTCTACTAAAAATACAAAAATTAGCCAGGTGCGGTGGTGCATGCCTGTAACTCCAGCTACTTGGGAGGCTGAGGTGGGAGAATTTATTGAACCCGGGAGGCAGAGATTGGCAGTGAGCCGAGATCACGTTACTGCACTCCAACCTGGGCGAGAAAGTGAGACTCTGCCTCAAAACAACAACAACAACAACAACAACAACAACAACAACAAAAGAAAACCACCACCACCAACAAAAAAACCAAAAAACTGCATGAGACTGGGTAATTTATAAAGAAAAGAGGTTTAATTGATTCACAGTTCTGCATGGCTGATCCTCAGGAAACTTGTAATGATGGCAGAGGGGAAGCAGGGAAGTCTTACATGGCAGCAGGCGAGACAGCGTGTGAAGGAAGTGAAGGGGGAAGATCCCCTTATAAAACCATCAGATCTCATGGGAACTCACTCCCTATCATGAGAACAGCATGGGGGAAACTGGCCCCATGATCCAGTCACCTCCCACCAGGTCCCTCCCTCAACACCTGAGGATTACAATTTGAGATGAGATTTGGGTGGGGACGCAGTGCCAAACCATATCACATTCTTTCTTCCCAACTGCCCTTCTCCAACATGGTTTATCCCACTGCTTGTCAGTCAGCATTACCAGCTGTTACTCCAGCAGCCCTTCCTGACTCTCCTTTCCCCCCATCCCAACTGCAGAGGCAGCTTGGACTCTGATCTTGCCTTCTGGCCACTCCCCAGAGCAGATGGAGCATGGCCGCAGCCTAGAGGTGTTTTGTCAGCAGAGCTCTGCTCTAGCTTCTCTGTTTACTGGAAGATAGGCAGGACTGAGAGTGCATTCATCTGGAATTGGAGGGTCTGCAGCCAAACACAGCAGGATATCAACTCCATAGTGATTTAGTTCACTGTTTTTCCCAGAGTGGAAGTGGGAAAACAGGAATACTCGAGGTTGAAAGAAATGTCAGAGTCCTCTGATCTCCTCTTTAGCTCCTAGCTGTGGCCATCATTTAACCTACCTGGCCTGCAATTGGAGGCCTGGCAAGATGACCTCTTCAAATCTCTCCCCTCTCAGAGACAGGTGAGTTTATACTACACGTAGGTGTCAGCACACACATGGGCAAACTTGAGGTTTTTGGAAAAAGAGAAAAATATTTTTCAGTAGAAGGTTTATTTTGTAACATGCAGCACCAGCAATTTCTTTGGCTGAAAACAGGGTCGGTTTTCAAGGATGTGCTGTAGGGAGGGACACAGTGTGGTGCAATGGGCTTGGGGTCTGTCTTAATCTGTTTGGGCTGCTACAACAAAATACCATAGACTGGGTGACTTATAAACAACAGAAATTTATTTCTCACAGTTCCGGAGGCTGGGAAGTCCAAGATCAAGGCTCAGGCAAATTTATTGTCTGGTAAGGGCCCACTTTCTCATCGATGGCTCCTTCTTGCTATGTCTTCATATGGTGGAATGAGCTCCCTTGGGTCTCTTTTATTTTATTATTTTTATTTTTTTCTTTGAGGCAAAGTCTCGCTCTGTTGCCCAGGTTGGAGTGCAGTGGAACGAACTCAGCTCAAGGCAACCTCCACCACCTGGGTAGAAGCGATTCTCCTGCCTCAGCCTCTTGAGTAGCTGGGATTACAGGCATGCGCCACCGTGCCCAGCTATTTTTTTTTTTTTTTGTATTCTTAGTAGAGATGGGGTTTGCCATGTTGGCCAGGCTTGTCTCGAACTCCTGGCCTCAAGTGATTTGCCTGCCTTGGCCTCCCAAAGTGCTGGGATTACAGGCGTGAACCATGGCAGCTGGCCCCTTGGGTCTCTTTTATAAGGCCACTGATGCCATTCATGACCATATTCATCATTTAATCACCTCCCAAAGTCCTGACCTAAAAATACCATCACATTAGGAATTAGGTTTCAACATGTGAATTTTGAGGGGAGAGGGGCACAAGCATTCAATCCCTAGCAGAGACCCAGAACCTAGTTTTAGTTGGCTAACTTGTGTAACTTCAGGAAAACAACTTCACTCTCTGAGCCTAAGGGTTTCCCATCATCTGTCAGTGATGGGGCTGGGCTAGTGGTCTCTGAAATTCTTTCCAGCTGTGATATGCCAGGATAGGCAAGCAACTGTTAGCCTTCACCCAGGCAAATAACCGATGGTATCAGCTTTTAGCCACAGGGGAAACAAAACACATCTTTTCCCTGCCTGGGCTACCCTAGGTTTTCTCAATCTCGCCTTATTGACCTTTTTGAATTCTCTTCCTGAAAGCAAACTCTTTCTTCAAAGGAATCTGGATAGACAGTAGAACACAAAGGGGCTGCCCTTTGCTGTTTGTAAGCTGAGGTCTGGGAAACAGACCACAGCAGGCTCAGCAGCCTCTTCATTATGGGTTACCCTGAATATTGTATTCTAGAAACTTCAGCAGCCTCAGGCAAGCATTTCTATTTGTCTGTATTTGCCCTGGCCTTGAATATCTTCATGCTGGCTACCTTGTAAACAGTGGTGCTTAATGAGTGTCTTGAAGCTCTGGGAGAGATTGATGTTTGACTCACATAAAAAGCATTTTCTCTAAAGTTTTTTCTGAGAGACAGGGAGACTCTGTAAATCATTAAATGAAGACTATCTTAGTCTAAACTCTTAACAGGTCTCATCTTTGCTCTAGGCTACGTGTGTCAGGATTAGGCGAGCCTTCACTGTGAGGGGCTGGTGCACTGTGGCGCCTGTTAAATAGAGCATTAGGGATAGAAGCAGCAGGATTTTGAAGTGTGTTCAACAAAATGGAAGCTGAATGAAATGAATCCACAGAGCCAGGTAACTGCCAAGGGTACACTTTTGAGAGAGGGAAAACTGTGGATTGTATAGTCAGTTTCTCTTCAGAAAAGAGCACCACTCAGGTCAATTTAAATAGATTTGGCTACCCTCAAGGGATAGGTTGCAGGCATATTGCGAGTTTGATCCCCATCCCCATAATCAATATATTTGCCAATGAGGTGTCATCGGTCTGTGCATCCAGGGCCAGCCTTGAGAGAAGGGAAATTGGGATGATACTTCTTCCAAGGCCAAGTGCAGCCTAAGGGGTATGTGGGGAGAGGCTAGCGAGGAAGATCCCAGACCCAGCTGCGGAGCCCAGCCCTCTGCTTTTTTAGTTGCTAATTTCTGTAGGGGCGGTTTCATGTATTTTCAGTAAAAGCTCAGAGTAGCACTCCCTCCCAACTCATCTGGTTCTTTTGTTTATTTGGCGTGTTTATTTGTTTTGAGACAGGGTCTTATTCTGTCACCCAGGCTGGAATGCAGTGGCACAATCACAGCTCACTGCAGCCTCAACCTCCCAGGCTCAAGCAATCCTCCCACCTCAGCCTCCCAAGTAGCTGAGACTACATGCATGTGCCACCACGCCCAGCTATTTAAAAAAAAAATTTGTAGAGATGAGATCTCTCCATGTTGCCCAGGCTGGTCTCGAACTCCTGGACTTAAGGGATCCCCCTGCTTTGGCCTCCCCAAGGGCTGGGATTATAGGAATGAGCCACAGTGCCTGGCCCCATCTGGCTCTTGCAGTAGCATCTTCTCAACTTCCTCAACTTCACACCCCTGAACCAACAGCCAGTTCTGTCTGTGATTCCCCAGGGTTGGCACAGCAGGTCAAGAGAAAGATAGGGGCAGTCTGCAGACACAGATGCAAGGGGTGCTTGAAGCAGGGAGGAGTTTCTGTTGTTATTAATTCCCCTTTCATTTCCCCTGACCCCTTACCTGGTCTCTGCCTGCTCAGTCTCTGTACCTTACTTGTAAGATCTATGTTTCTGAAGTCCTGGCCTTTCCCTGTGGCTTCCCTCTTCCCACCTTGTGAAACTTTTGATGGTCTTTAAAGCTTAATTCAAGTGCTACCTCCTCTGGGAAGGCTTCTTGCCTGGCATGCTTGGAAGCCCCTCATCTGTGTTCCTATCACATTTAGTACTTCTGTCTTTCGAAGAGTTTATACTGTTTAGTCAATGTCTGTTTTCATGGTTATCTTTCCCCATAATTTGCTGAATTCCTTGAGGGCACGAATAAAATTTTTTATTTCTATATATTCTAGACCTTTCAGTCTTGGCCCACAGTAGGTCTTGAATAAATGTCTATTGACCAATATTAATAACGAGAATTTAGGGGGCCCATCAGAATCTCCCTGGGTAGGGTTTTCAATGTATACATTGCCAGGCTCCAGCCCTAGAAATACAGATGCTCTAATCTAGATTTGAAAAAACCTCATGTGATTTTATTTATTTATTTATTTTTATTTTTTATTTTTTTGAGGTGGAGTTTTGCTCTTGTTGCCCAGACTGGAGAGCAATGGTGTGATCTCGGCTTACTGCAACCTCCACCTCCCGGGTTCAAACTATTCTTCTGTCTCAGCTTGCTGAGTAGCTGGGATCACAGGCATGCGCCACCACGCCTAGCTAATTTTTTTTTTTTTTTGTATTTTTAGTAGAGACAAGGTTTCACCATGTTGGCCAGGCTGGTCTCGAACTCCTGACCTCAAATGTTCCACCCACTTTGGCCTCCCAAAGTGCTAGGATTACAGGCGTGAGCCATCTCGCCCGGCTTTTTTAATTTTTTAATTTAATTTTATTTATTTATTTTTTGAGACAGAGTCTTACTCTATCGCCCAGGCTGGAGTGCAGTGGTGCCATCTCACTGCAACCTCCACCTCCCAGGCTCAAGCTATCCTTCCACCTCAGCCTCCTGAGTAGCTGGGACTACAGGTGTGCACCACCAAGTTGGCTAATTTTTGTATTTTTTATAGAGACAGGTTTTTGCCATGTCGCCCAGGCTGGTCTTGAACTCATGAGCTTACATGATCTGCCCACGGTGGCCGCCCAAAGTGCTGGGATTACAGGTGTGAACTACCGTGCCCAGCCTATATTCATCTTAAAATGTAAAAGAGGCTGGGTGTGGTGATTCATTCCTGTAATCCCAGCACTTTGGGAGGCCAGGGCAGGAGGATCACTTGAGCCCAGGAGGTTGAGACCAGCCTGAGCAACATAGGGACACCCCTGTCTCTACAGAAAAAAAAAAAAAAATTAGCTGGGCATGGTGGCATGCACTTGTGGTCCCAGCTACTCAGGAGGCTGAGGCGGGAGTTTCCCTTGAGCCTAGGAGTTCAAGGCTGCGGTAAGCAGTGATCATTGCACTACATTCCAGCCTGGGCAACAGAGAGAGATGATGTCTCAAAAAAAAAAAAAAAGGAAAAGAGATGTGTTAGGAAGAGGAGATTCAGTGAGACATGAAACAAAATATCAGTATGAGACTAAAGTTCTCTGGTTCTTCAATAACAATAACTATTATTAATGATAATAAACCCCATTGTATTTGGAAGTATAGACACTACTGATGATGTTGCAGATGTTGGAGGGAAAAGCCATGATCACACTCAGCTGATGGCAGTGTGCAAACAACCCAGCCCAGATCAGCCCAGCTTTTTTGTTTATAAAGTGCGTAGACAGCATCTGCTTAAATAAACAAAGAGCCACCCTTGGGTTGTTGATTGCTGAAGGAGGGAGAGATGTGGAGAATTTAGTCCAGTGATCTCATTTTAGAGATGAGGAAACTAAGGCTCAGGGAGGGGCAGTGACCTCATGTGCAGTAACCATTTAATGGAACCGCCGGGCCTAGAATCGAGTTTCCTGACTCTCTGCACACTGGTTATTCCTGAACAATCTACCTAAATGTTCCTAGGTTCGGGGAGAGTCTACTAATTCCCCCAAGAGTCCCAGAGTGTCCCAGTCAGCCCAATCCATGCCCCACCCTGATCTGCCCAACCCCTTCCCAATCTTCTCCCACCTTTGCCTCCAGGGTTATTTTTCCAAAAGTCAGTGCCAATCAGGGCCTTCCTCCCCACCACAGAAATTTATGCTGGGTTCTCAGAGTAATAAAATAAACTCTAAACTCCTCAGCAAGGCACTGCTGGTCCCTTGCTTTGTGATCCAAGTGGAGCCTGCTCTGATGTCATCTCCCGTCCCTCTTCCATGCCCTGACGGGCAGGGCACTGTGGCTTGCCTGCTCACGTGCATTCCTGACCCTCCTCTTCTGTCTGGCAGAGCCCAAAACCTATTAGAGAGGTTGCGAAGGCTAAATGCTCTCTTTTCCCATTCAGTTGAACCCAGAGCATAGGGTTGTGAGCCAGCACTGCCCGTCAGGATGATGCCCGTGGACACCTACTGTGGGGGATAGAGGTAGCTTTTGTTTTTCTCCTTCTAAAATAGAGAGATGTACATAGAGAGGCCCTTCCACCTTCTTCCTGGTTTCGGAGGACATGGCGTGAGCACTTGGTAATGAAGCTGCTGCAGTTATCTTGCAGTCCTGAGGGAGAAGGCCAAAGAATCCCAGAGAAGCTGCCCCGCAGGCCAGATATCACCAACCCAGATCAACCAGCGCTGGAACTTTCCACAGCTGGACTTATTGTTATATAAAATATAAATATATTATATGGTAATCTATAACAAATGACTAAATAATAAACTTACAAATTCACAATTACTTAAGTCTTCCATTACTTGCATGCTGACCGATACAATAGCTATTCTTTGTTTCTGTTTTTTTTTTTTTTTTGAGATGGAGTCTTGCTCTGTTGCCCAGGCTGGAGTGCAGTGGCGCCATCTTGGCTCACTGCAGCTTCCTCCTCCTGGGTTCAAGTGATTCTTCTGCCTCAGCCTCCTGACTCAGTAGCTGGGATTACAGGCCCCTGCCATCATGCCCAGCTAATTTTTGTATTTTTAGTAGAGATGAGGTTTCACCATGTTGGCCAGGCTGGTCTCGAACTCCTGACCTTAAGTGATCCGCACGCCTTGGCCTCCCAAAATGTTGGGATTACAGGTGTGAGCCGCTGCACGTGGCCAATAGCTGTTCTTTGACTGAATCGGGCCTCCTTCCCTCAGCTGCCCGCCCCCTCAGGAAATGGAGACGAGAGTTAAAACTACAGAAAAGCTCAAGTCTCCCCTCTGTATCCTGGACTTGCTCCTCATTCCTTCCCTTTGTGGGCCTCTGCAGTAGGGTTTCTGCTTCTACAAGGCCAATGGACACTCCAGAAAGGTAGCATCTCAATGCCCTGGAAGTGTTCTCTTGACTCATACTCACAGCTCCTTCCACCTAGTTCTAGACTCTTCTGGGCAAGGACTTCAGTTCTTGTTCTCTATTTTCTGTTTATGTAGCAATTCAGGCTTGACAGAGTCTGGGTGTCCCATGAGGGAGTTTGGCTTCCTTTAGGAGAGAGTCTGCCTCCCACTCAACAGGGCCTCCTTGGACCACGTGAGGGCATGGCCTTCCCAATTCTACTCTATTTAGAGATTCTCACTTGTTGTGATCCTGGTCTTCATGGTTGGATATGGACATTACCACCTTTCACCTCTCTCCATGCCTGGAGGAACAAATTCTTTGCTCCAATCAAACCAGTTTACATGCATGCTTCAAAAATCAACTTTCTCTTCTTCTTTCAACAGTTTCCTCCACCTTGAATGCTCCTTTATACCAACATCTCCACCTATCAGAATCTGCCCCAATCTTAAAAACCTCATGCACATTCACATCCTCTGTGTGTGAATTTTCTCCATTCCAGCTACAGAGCTCTCCTCCCTTTCAGCACTTGCAAGACCATGCATAGCCTAGCAATTACTCAATGTGTGTTATACTGCCTTGTTTTTGGGTTGTGAACATGTGTCTCCCAGCTGGACTACAAGCTCCTGGAACCACAGTTTATATATCTTTTAAATCCTCTCCGGAGAAAGTGCTGCAGGTCAATCCAAGTCAACAAATATTTGCTGTGCTTGGTGATGCTACCTCAGGACTTCTTGTTATGGGGAATAATAAATGTAGCTATTCTTCAAAGATAATTTTATTTGGGATTGCATTTCCTTGCAACCAAGAGCACCGTACCTAATACATATACCAACAAAGGAAATAGATGTAGGAGTGGAAATGATTTTTCTACAGTTTATTTCGACTTGGGTGATGTATAAGGGGGAATGACCGAAAGAAGGGAGAGGGTAAGGATTGGTCTCATAAATATGTATCCATAATAATTTTCAAAAAGTTTTAAAAAGTTATAATAAGGTAACTATAACTAACAATAATTTATTATCTATTTCAAAAGAGCTAGAAGAGTTGATCTGAAATGTTCTTAACACAAATGATAAATGTTTGAGGTGATGGCTATCTCAAGTGCCTGATTTGATTATTACACATTGTATGCTTGTATCAAAATATCATATGTACTCTATATATGTGGATATACATAACAATTTTACATAATACTATTATTAATATTAATATAATAAATAATAATAATCATAATAATAGTATTATGTACAATTATTATGTATCTGTAACCATATAAAATAAACAAATTAGAAAAAGAGTTCGTGTATGTGTGTGTGTAAAAGCCCAAAGCTAAAGGAAACTCATAGTGACTGTGTGTACAAATGTTGTGGTGGGGGGAGGAGGGTCATGAGGAGGTTTATTTAGGAGCAAGATTAAAATAATAAACTTCACGTTCAGTGCTATCCTCATATAAATTAGTAAACTCTAGATATTCTTTTAAGCAACAAACATTTCTTGAGTGCCCCACGTTTGTGAGGTTTGGATAAAAATACTCTATTTCTTAACATTTCAACTTACCTCATCCAAACGAATGCTTCCTGACATGAAATTTGATTTTACTCTCAATAGATAAAGAAAATAGTTTTTATTCTCCATTTAGGTCAAAAGCAATTTTGGCAGCAGTTCAAACACTTCTCAGGGCACCAAAAATAACTAGAAGTGTATCTTTGTGAATGTCTTTTTTTGGGGCAGGGGTTGGGGGCTGTTTTTTTCTCTGGTATTTTTCTTCTCTATCTTTTGAATTTTCTTTCTTTTTAACAAATTTTGCAATTTTTGCTTTTTTTTTCATCACATCTCTCTCTGCTTTGATATTGCTTGACAGTTTGAAAAACCTAGGTGTTCTTTCATTCCTCTGTGAGATGACGGTAACATTTCAATAATTCATATTAATGGGGTTGGGGAGTTGGAGTCCCTGGAGGAGCAGGAAAGCAGTTTGGTAAAGTGGAGGAAGGCTTGGACCTGAGTTTGGGGGACCTGGGTTTTCATGCAGGATTTTATCACTAACTGGCTGGATGACCTTGGGCAAATCACAGCTACTCAGAGTGTTCAGGCCCTTATCTCTAACAAGAAGGGTTTGGCCAACATGCTGTCTAGGCATTAACATTCTATCACATTTCTAAAAACCAGCTTTCTATAAAAAGTGAGATTTGTACTTGTGTTTGAAAATATGGGTCTTTGGTGATAATTAACACTGGATTTAAAAGGCTTTTTGTATTCTGCAACTTTGTGGTTACTTGAGCTTTATAAATGAGGACTGGGATTTGGGACCAGCATTTCTCAGGTTGTCGTCAATCAAACACTGGAAACATTTCCAGATAAGAGTTGACTCTGCAGGAAATGGGGAGAAGAATAGTAACAGTCCTTGACTTGTGCTCTTTTTTTTCTTTTTTCTTTTTCTTTTTTTTTTTTGGTGGTTAAAAAATCATAACATTGAAATCTATCCTACTAGCAAAATTTTAAGTTTACAGTACAGTATTGTTAACTATAGGCGTGAGGTTGTATAGCAGATCTCTAGAACATTTTCATCTTGCATAACCAAAACTTTATATCCATTGCATAGCAATTCCCCATTTCTCCTTCCGTTTCAGCCCTTGGAAACCACGATTCTACTTTATGCTTTTATAAGTTCGACTACTTTAGATACCTCATATAAGTGAAATCATGTAGCATTTCTTCTTCTACGATGGGTTTATTTCACTTAGCATAGTGTCCTCAAAGTTCATCAATGAACTTTGACAGGATTCATCTCTTTTTTAAGGCTGAATAATATTCCTTGATTTGTATTCTAAATAGAATTTTTCTGAGTTTGATACAAATAAAATTAAAATTCATGTATTTTGTCTCAACACTCATTGCTGCTCTAATTCATGGTGCCCTCAACAATGCAAAAACTCTTTGGGCAGATTTGCCTTGCACCCACTAGCATCTAAAGATGGCTTTGTTTACCTTTGGATGTGTTCCCAATATTGCTTGATTATTCTTTTATGATTTTAAGTTATAGTCAGGCTTATACACAACAGAAGTCTTTGTCTGCAAACATCTTTTTAAATGGAAAGATCATACTATTTTGGAACAATCTAGATTCTTGTCTTGACTTTGTGCAGCCTTGGGCAAGTCTTTCCCATGATGGCCCTCAGTTTCCTCATCTGTAGAATGCAGGCATTAGACTAGTTGGGTGGTTCTCAACAAGGGCAATTTTGCTTTTCAGTGGACCTTTGGCAATGTCTGAACACATTTTTGGTTGTCCTAGCTGGGGAGGGTGTGACTGGCATCGAATGGGGAGAAGCCAGGTTTCCTGCTGAACATCATACCATGCATAGAACAGTCCCTCCCTCACCCTCCAAGTTCTCGAAAGAATTTTCTGGACCTAATGTCAATAGTGGTGACGTTGAGAAATCTTAGATTTCTAAGTTTTCTACCATCTATAAAATGCCACAACTCCTTCCATCTCATCACTTTTGCCCTTCACTCTCTCGTGGGCTTGGGCCTAAGATAAAACTGTAAAGAGCTTATTTAATTTCTTCCTTGTCCTATAGTTTGTTCTTCCCAAGCTTGCATTCTTTGTCCTCTTCTTTCCCTGTCTCATCATGACCTGGGACAAATTTAAGAGGCATATACATTTTAACAAGGTTTAAATTCTGGGTGGCATCAGGCTGGTTTGAAGGAGAAAGACATTTAATCGGCCTAGGCCTTTGCTGCCAGACGGCTTTCATCTCGTTTTGAGTCCATGTGAGAACACTTCCCTGCCAGTTATGTAAGCTGGGGACTGGGGAAGGGTGGACTACTGTTCAGTATTAAAATAAGGTGATGTTTAGTTTTTAGTTTAAGTTTTGAGCCACTGTCAGATTTTGTTTCTTATTCTTTCATATTCCAACAGTCTCCATCTTGTACAGAAGTTTCACATGCAAAAGTAAAACAGCAGCATAACTGCTCAGGTAGGTTTTGGTCCCAGAGAAACAAAAGCATAACATCTCTAATGTATACCTAGCATTTAGGACACAATCTTTAATCATTTATTTCTTGCGTGTCTATGCTAGAAATATAGCTGGTATCCAAACAGGAAAGACAGAACCTAGGTGTTATCTCTGATAACCTTCCTCTCTCTCATCTCTCATACCTAATCCATCTCCAAATCCTATCAATTTTGCCTCTGAAATATTCTGCGGATCTACCCCTTAACTCAACCTCTTTCGATAACTGCAGTCCAAGTCACTGTCACCTTGTCCTGGACCACAGTCATGTATACTTAACCACTCCAAACCCATCTCCCCTGGTCCCCTCCACTCTACTCTTCACAATGAAATACAATATAAGTCACTGTCTCAAAACACAAATTAGATCACATCAGGCCCTTGGATGAAACTCTTCAATGGCTTTTCACTCTGCTGAGGATAAAGGCAAAACTGCTTTACATGGTCTATGATCTACCTCCCTCCCCACCCTCATCCTCCTGTCCTCCTACCCACTCAAGTTCTCCAAATACATCTCATCCCACCTGTTCCTCATTTTTTCTACTCCAATGACAGTAGCATCTTTCAGTCCCTGGAACTTTTCATGCTCCTTCCTACCACAGTGCCTTTGCACAGACCTTTTCTCCAGCCTGAATGCTCTCACTATCCTTACTCCTACCTCCCTGTCTTAGACTGGGTTTTCCCAGAAGCAGACTTTGAGACTGGGACTTGAGTTTGTGTAATTTATTGGAAAGGTGATCCAGAAAGCACTGCTAAGGGAGTGGGGACAGTGAGTCAGGAAAAAGGGGAAGCCAGCACAGGTACAGTAGTGAGCAGAGTCCTAGAGAGGGCAGTTGAGGCTGAGACTCACTAAGGCCTTCTGGGAAATGGCACAGAACATGCCTCTGAGTTGTCCATCCTGAGGGGTGAGAAGGTGAGTTATTTGTACTCTAATTCCTATTGATTATAGGTTGATGACTACTCCTGGGATTGCCAATTTCCTGGTACTTCTGGCCTGTCCTGTGCATGGGCTGAGGCCACTCCCATGGCCAGAGAAAGCACTTGGGGAAAACATGTGTTTGCAGTAGGAAGCTATCCTACTGCCCAGGAATGTGGTGATAGGGGAACTGAGCAGGGGACTGGTAGCATCTGCTTCACCACACACCCCTTCTTCATCTAATAGTTAATTCCTGCCCATTCTCTGATCTCAGTTCAGCACCTCTTCCAAGAAGCACCCCCAGACCTCCCTGAGGTAGTCAGTACCCTCATAATCAGCACACCTGGCACCATGGTCCTTTCCTTTGCAGCATCTGCCACAGTGTGATTGTTTCATTAATATCTGTCTCTAGCACTGGACTACAGATAACCTGAGGCAGGGGCTGTGCCTGTGTTTACTCACCTGTGTCTTTACTGCCACCGTGGCAGCCAGCTCTGGCTTTGTGGCATGTAGGATGGATGCTCTTTAATTTTATTCTTTTTTTACCCCTAATGGGACATAAAATTTTTCTCTTAGTCACCATCTTAAGCACAGCTAACAGTTCTCACCTTTGTTTGGATTATATTCTGTTTCTACACAAGGATTAGAACTTGGTCTTAATCAAGTCATTAGAAAATTATAAACGTTAAAAAATCCAAACAAGCACTGAAACATTGCTGTGTAGACACAGACTGAAGTGTTTAGAGATAGAACTGTGGACTGGCAGGCAGTGTGATTCTACCACGGCTCAGAGTCGCATGAAAGGTGATTTTGGCCTGTCTCTAAGGTGGAAAGAAGTGTGATTTCTTTTGTTTTGGAGACGGAGTTTCACTCTTGTTACCCAGGCTGGAGTGCCATGGCACAACCTCGGCTCACTGCAACCTCCACCTCTTGGGTTCAAGTGATTCTCCTGCCTCACCCTCCCAAGTACCTGGGATTACAGGCGCCCGCCACCACGCCCGGCTAATTTTTGTATTTTTAGTAGAGACGGGGTTTGGCCATGTTGGCCAGGCTGGTCTCAAACTCCTGACCTCAGGTGATCTGCCCGCCTCGGCCTCCCAAAGTGCTGGGATTCTAGGCATGAGCCACCATTCCTGGCCAAGAAGTGTGATTTCTACAAAAGTCTAATGAATGAAAGCTAAGGGCTATGCCATGTACTCATTGTTTTCTTCTGTGAATCAGAATAGAGCCAACCCATAACAGCTATGCGGTATAATCTATCTTTTTAGAGAAAAGCTTCTGATGCTGTAAAGAGAGGGTGTAATTCTTGGGAGTATATTAGTCGAGACTCCAACACAGACTACTATAAAGGGAAAAACCAGATGCAAGACATGGGATGGATGGGGTGGGAGGGGGTCAGGGTTACAAGAAATATGATTGGTTCTCTTTCCTTCTCATTCTCTCCCCCTTTCTTATTCTCATCTTCTCCCCTCCACCTGTTTGATTCTTTCTGTGCTTTCCACGTTTTCTTCTACTGTGGATAGGCTGCTTTTATATGTAGGAAAACATGAACACTGGCATTCCCAAGGATAAGTAATCTAGGAGCCTCAGTAGCAAGGAACAGAATCTTTCTCCCACAATCCATACACTGGGGAATTAATTGGTCCTACTTGAGTCATCTACCTGTTCCTTGGACCAATCTCTGTGGTTAGTGACAGGGAATAGCATGATTACCCAGAAGGGATGATGTGCACCCCTGTGGTAGTGTTGGAGAGTAGGGTATTTTGATTGGCAGCCCCATCGGAACCACATGGAAGGAAGAAAGAGGGCTGCTACTACTGAAATAAAGAGAAAATGCTAGGCACAAGAAAATGACAGCTATCTCTAGAAAAAGAAACTGATTAGCTTTTTAATTCATTAATTCATTCAGACACAGTTATTTATTCAAAAAAATCTATTGATTCTCTGTTATGACCAAATACTTCCAGTCATAGAAATAAAAGGTAGTTTCTCTCATTCAGTAACTCAGTATGGTGGAAGAGATAGACAAGTAGACAATTACAGTAGGAATCAGCTTTTAAGATCTTATATTATTAGAATAGCCCAACTGCAGGAACTTTAAAAATAGAATTCTTTATGTATTTCCAAAGAAGCTGGGAGCTACCATGAAAATAAGAATCGTCTTCATTCCTTCTGATTCCAGCCACAACAAAGCTAATTAGCTGTCCTTCTGCCCTTCTGGTAAAGTCTGGGTGGGAGGTGTGGGGGAATGGGGAGAAGACAGCTCAAAGAGATACTGAACATCTGCTCAGACAAAGCTTCCCTCTGGTAAGGGAAGATTATAAAAATTCCAAGGATTCTCTGATTAAGAAACCTCTTAGTCAACTCTCATGTGCTAGACTGCAAGAATGAACTGCTATGTCTGGAAGTTCAAGAGTCAATCATTCCTGATTTGCTGGGTGAATTTCTTAGCAAAATGCACTAAGCTTGTCAACCACCAAGCATTTATAATGCTCCAATTGTTTGATCGATCTTGCTTCTTAAATGGTGTTCTCAACCAAGTGCCCTCCTATAGAACTTCAATGGCCTTGGCCAATGTTCCATGAGACATCATCTTCTGGAATTCATATTCAATTCAGAAATTTTCCAGGGACCACCTGCTTGAGAGATAAAAATGAAAGAATATGGTTTATAATAACACTAACCAAAGGCAATCACAGCTAAGCAAACTTATTTCCTACTGAAAAACAAAAGTGATTTAGAGTGAAGTTGACCTGAGTAGTTTGTTCTAGTAATACAGGACCATTTTCTTTAAGGTCTACAATCCTTTAACTATTTTACTGTTGCCTAACCCATGCACACGCCTCCCCAAGCATATGTTTCAAGCACTCTGCTTGCTATAGCCTTCAACACTTTAGGTCTGAGAACTTTCCCTATAGGAAGATAAAGGGCTATAACTCACAGAAGTTCTGAGATTTCTTGTGGAGAGGCAGCTTTTATCAGTTCTGGAACAGGCCTTTTAATAACATAACCTACACTCTGACATGAGGTAGCCACACCTGTTATCTCAAGCCTTCTAAAGCAGGTCAATCCTCAGAGCAGTTTCAAGGAACATCAGTGGCAGGAAGAAAAACTACCTAAATCTAACAGGAATAACTCCCTTATTGACTTAGCCAAAAAAGGCTAGCTTAGATAAGTACGTTGCAAGTCTCTAAGTTACCAAATCTCTAGCTGAAGTAATGGCAAACTTGTTAAAAGCCATAGGAAGGGTCCCTCGATATTATTTAATCCAACTTCCACCTTGAACAGTGGAAGAGCAGTGAAATGACTTTCCAAGATCCCATCATGAATGAGGGGCCTAGCCCATCATGTGCCCTTCTGATGCTTTCCTCTTGGTGTTAGCTACAAGTAACAGAAGAGCACAATGAATATTTATCAAACAAAAAAATTTGTTATCTTACATAGTAAGACTGGAGGTAATGAGGCTCTAGGATTGATTAGAATTTCAGTCATGTTATAAAAGTTTCAGTCTCTTCCATTATTCTCTTTTTGCTCTGCTATTCTTGAAGTGTTGAAATTTGACCTCAGGTTTGCCCTCTCACGATTTCAAGATGGCTTTAAGCATTTCATCTGCACACACCATCAACCAAAGGCTGGAACAGAACCTACCCCCAACCCATTCTTGAGACCATTTTTTGATTGGCAGTCCTATCAGAACCACGTGGAAGGAAGAAAGAAGAACCGCATGGAAAGAGTATGGAGAACTTTCCCAGAATCCCCAGATTTCTTTTCACACCTCATTGGCTGGAATTGCACCAATCAATAGCAAGGCAAAGTGATCTACTGTGATTGGCTTAGATCAGTGGTCTGCATACCTCTGGGGATCCCAAGACAATTTTAGGGGATCTGTAATGTACAAAATTTTTCATAATATATTATTTTGCCTTTTCCATTATAATATGACTTTTCCACTGTATTGACTATTGCTGGTGGTTCAAAATCAATGGTGGATAAAGCTGGTACCTTATCGTGAGTCAAGGTAGTGGCCTCAAGCTATATCAGTTTTAAAAAAGCCAATTCCACCTATGAATTCCTTGATGAAGTGGCAAAAACTCTAATTTTAATAAATTACAACCTTTGAACACACACATATTTTAAATATTAAGCATTACAGCACTTCTGCTACAAACCAAGACAGAACAACCTGTGTGGTGATTATCTCAAGAAAGAGCACTTTTGCATTTGTTTGAGTCGCCAGCTAGACTAGCCATTGTTGTTTGTTTGTTTGTTTTTTCCTGGAACACCATTTTTACTGGAAAGAACAAATGTCAGACAAACTATGGCTATTCAGACTTGGGCATTTGGCAGATATTTTCTTAAAAATGAACAAAGTCAGCCTGTCACTTCAAGGAAAATAACTAACTAATCAACAAAATGAAAAGGCATCTTACAGATTGGGAAAAATTACTTTCACATCATATATCTGATAAGGGGTTAATATATCCAAACTTTATAAAGAACTTGTATAACTCAAGTACAAGAAAACACATGACCAGATTAAAAAATGGCCAAAGGATCTGAATAGCTGTTTCTCCAAAGAAGATATACAAATAGCTAACAGGTACACATATGAAAAGATGCTCAACATCACTGTCAGGGAAATGGAAGTGAAAACCACTATGAGCTATCACCTCACACCTGTTAAAATGGCTGTTATCAAAAAGGTAAGAGAGAACAGGTGTTGGCAAGGCTGGAGTGAAAAGGGAACCTTCGTACACTCTTGGTGGGAATGTAGACTGGTGCATCCATTATGGAAAACACTATGGGGTACCTAAAGAAATTAAAAATAGAATTACCATTTGTCTCAGAACCCCGTTTTCTAAGTTTATACCCAAAGAAAATGAAATGACCACCTTGTAAAGATATCTGCATGCTCATGTTCATTGAAGCGTTATTCTCAACAGCCAAGATGTGGGAACAACATAAGTGTCTGTCATAGACAAAGAAACTGAGGCATATATTATTCAGTTTTAAAGTGGAGGAGGCTGGGCATGGTGGCTCACATCTGCAATCCTAGCAATTTGGGAGGATGAGGTGGGAGAATCACTTGAACCCAGGAGTTAAAGACAAGCTGGGCAACATACTGAGACCCCCATCTCTATTAAAAAAAAGATTAGGCCGAGCGCAGTGGCTCACATCTGTAATCCCAGCACTTTGGGAGGCTGAGGCTGGCGAGTTATGAGGTCAGGAGTTTGAGACCAACCTGGCCAACATGGTGAAACAAAATACAAAAATTATCTGGACGTAGTGGCGGGCACCTGTAATTCCAGCTACTTAGGAGGTTGAGGCAGGAAATTGCTTGAACCCAGGAGGTGGAAGTGGCAGTGAGCTGAGATTGCACCACTACACTCCAGCCTGGATGACAGAGTGAGACTCCGTCTCAAAAAAAAAAAAAAAAGATTAAATAAATAAATAAATAAGGAGATCCTGCCATTTGCAACAACATGAATGAACCTAGAGAACATTATAGTAAGTGAAATAAGACAGCCACAGAAAGAAAAATATTGCATAATCTCACATGGATGTGGAATCTAAAAAAACTGTCAAATATGCAGATACAGAGAATAAAACAGTGGTTACCAGGGGCAGGATGGAGGACAGGAAATAGGAAGATGTAAGTAAAGGATACAAAATAGCACCTATGTAGAAAGAACAAGTTTAAAGATCTAATGTACAACATGAGGACTGTAATTAATAATAGTGTATTGTATCCAGATTTTTGGCTAAAGGAGTAGATTATAGTTGTTCTGGCCACAGGGAAAAGAAAAAGGTTAACTATGGAAGGTGATGGCTATGTTAACTTCTTTCACTGTAGTCACCATTTTACTACATATGTATCTTATAACATTGTGTGGTATACCTTAAATATACACAATACAATTAATTAAGAGGCAAACAACTAAAAATGTATATTGTCAATGAAAATTAGAGGGTTTTTCTTGAGACAGGATCTCACTCTGTGGCCCAAGCTGGAGTGCAGTGACCTGGTGTGATCTCAGCTCACTGCAGCCTCCACATCCTGGGCTCAGGTGATCCTCCCACCTCAGCCTCTCGAGCAGCTGGGACTACAGGCGTGCACAATCACGCCCAGCTAGTTTTTGTATTTTTAGTAGAGACATGGTTTCTCCATGTTGCCCAGGTTGGTCTCAAACTCCTGCGCTCAAGTGATCTGCCCACCTTGGCTTCCCAAACTGCTGGGATTACAGGCGTGAGCCACCGTGCCTGGCCAAAAATTAGACTTTCAAGCAACAATTAGAATTTCAAGACCAGGTGTGGTGGCTCATGCCTATAATCCCAGCCCTTTGAGAGGTGAGAAGATCACTTGAGCCCAGAAGTTTGAGATCAGCCTGGGCAACATATGGAGACCCTGTCTCTACAGAAATAATAAAAAAAATTAGCTGGTCATGGTAGTGTGTGCCTGTGGTCCCAGATACTAGGGAGGCTGAGGTGGGAGAATCACCTGAGCTTGGGGGGTGGTTAAGACTGCAGTGAGCTGTGATCATGCCACTGCACTCCAGCCTGAGTGACATGACGAGAGTCTGTCTCAAAAAAAAAAAAAAAAAAAAAATTTCAAAAAACTTATAGCTGCCACTGTATTCTTGACAACTTCCCAAACCTGAAAGACCTATGTTTAGAATGGTAGTGATGTAAGTAAATTGTGGTTTTTTTGATATTGTGTAATGAAACACATCAACATTAGATCTGCGTCATTCAGTAAGCTGATGTCTCGAATGACGAAAGCGTGATGTTACACAGTCATGCGTGGATAAAAATTTCAAAGTTCAGGACAGAGCAGTAGATTTTAATGTAACACATATGAAAAGCTTAGTGATTTGGTTTCTGATTCAACATCACTACTAACTGCTAAGAATAAATCACTTCTTGGGCTCTTGCTGTCCAGTGTGTAGGGAGGAAAAGCCCGGTGAGGTCACAGTGAGAAGTCATCATCTGCAGACTGGAAAGAGAGCCCCTCCAGAAACCAGCTCTGCAGCACCTTGATCTCGGACCTCCAGCCTCCAGAGCTCTGAGAAAATAAATGTTGTTTAAGGCAAAAAAAGAATATATTACTTATTAAATTTTAGTGTAGTATTAGGGAAGAATATCCACAATTATTTAAAAACTATTAAAACACTCTACATTTGAATTAAGCTAGATTCTCTTTATTTCAACAAAAACAATATTGCAACAGATTGAATGCAGAAGCAGAGAATCCAGGTGTCTTCTAGTAAACCAGATATTAATTTGCAAAAATGTAAAACAATGTCCGTTTTCTTGCTACATTTTTTTCTTCAGAAAATTATAGTTATTTTTCATAAAATATTTTAGCATGTAATTTGTTTATTACTGTTATTTTTAATGAATTAATAAATGCTTTAAAATTTCTCAGTTTTAATTTCTTGTACAATAAATATCAATAGGTATAATCCACATAAAAGTGCTTTGGAGATGTTCAACGATTTTTAAGGGTTTAAAGGGATGTGGAGATCAAAAAGTTTGAGAACATCTGGCTTAGGGTAATCAAAGGTCAGTTTCTGGGTAGGTATAAGCCCAGCTTCCCCTGAAACACAAGGTTCCCAATACCTGAACAAATTGGGGTTCTCTGAGGAAGGAAGAAGAGGAGAAGCCTTTAGGGTTCCTTTGAGGCAATCCTATCTCCTCCAAGCCTCAGGTAGTACATGGCTGTTTTTCCAAAATTAAGGCCAGGAGCAGTGACTCATGCCTGTAATCCCAGCACTTTGAAAGGCCAAGCAGGGGGAGGATCACTTGAGGCCAGGAGTTCAAAACCCACCTGGCAGGCTGGGCGCAGTGGCTCACACCTGTAATCCCAGCACTTTGGGAGGCCAAGGCGGGCAGAGCACGAGGTCAGGAGATCGAGACCAGCCTGACCAACTTAGTGAAACTCCGTCTCTACTAAAAATACAAAAATTAGCCTGGCATGATGGCATCCACCTGTAATCCCAGCTACTCAGGAGGCTGAGGCAGGAGAATCGCTTGAACCCGGGACGCAGAGGTTGCAGTGAGCCGAGATTGCACCACTGCACTCCAGCCTGAGCAACAGAGCAGGACTCTGTCTCAAAAACAAAACAAACAAACAAACAAACAAAACCCCACCTGGCCAACATAGTGAGACCCTGTCTCTAAAAACAAACAAACAAACAAACAAACAAACAAACAAACCGAAAGAACCTCCAAATGAACTAAAACTGAATTTGGTTTGTGCTTCTTCAGAGAATTTGAACCAGAATGTTCTCAACCATTATTAAAGGAATGCAAACAAAACAATAATTAGGTAACTTTCTAAAAAATATTAGATTTGCAAAAATTCAAAAATCTGATAAATCCAATGCTAAAGACACAGAAAAATAAGTAGGAGCATAAACTGATGCAACCTTTATTATTTTTGAGGAGAGGGATATGGAATTTGCTCATAGCTATCAAAATTTTAAATGCTTATTCCTTTTGACCCAGCATTTAACTATTAGAAATTTATCCTACAGATATATTCCAAAATATGTTAAAATGCTCATTTCAGTGTTGTTTGTAATGCTAAAACCCTGAAAATAACCTAACTGCTCATTAATAGAATATTGACTGATTTAATATGGAACATCCATGCAATGGAAGGCTAGGTTATTAAAATAAGCTATTTAGATACGTATGTGTTATTACTGAAAGATCTCCAAGGTATTTTATTAAAAACAAAAATGTAATATTCAGAGCAGTGAGTAAAATATGATCACTGCTCCAGTTGTCTATTGCTGCATAAAAATCATCCCAAACTTAGTGACTTCAAACTACAGTTATTAATTATGCTTGCAAACCTGCAAATTGGGAGGGCTTGGCAGGAGCAGCTTGTCTTGTTCCACCTGGAGTTAGCAGGATGGCTTAGAGGTTGGGGGTGACCTAATGTTTAGAGATGGAATCATGTGAAGGCTTCTTGTTCACACATCTTCTAGTTGATGTTGGCTGTTGCCTTGAATGGGGCATCCTTATGTGGTTGTCCCACTTGCTTACAGCATGTGGCTGAGTTCTGAGAACAAGCATCTTAAGACACAGGAAATGGAAGCTACCAGTTTTTGAGGTCTTGGTCCAAACACTTGGCACAGCATCGCTTGTACTATATTCTATTTGAACTTGAGTTAAGCAGTCAGTGAGTCCAGACCCAAAGGGAGGGAATTTAGACTTTGCCTCTTGATACAATGAGTGTCAAATAATTTAGGGTTTATGTTTTAAAACCTCCGCAATCCCATGTATGTAAAAATTTAAAGGCACACACATGTAAAGTACAGATATGTGCAAGATTTTTTTTTCTTCCAGAGAGGCTGCAGAAAAAACTGTTAAAGTAGGTCCAGGCATGGTGGCTTATGCCTATAATCCCAGCACTTTGGGAGGCTGAGGTGGGCGGATTACCTGAGGTCGGGAGTTTGAGACCAGCCTGACCAACATGCAGAAACCCCATCTCTACTAAAAATACAAAATTAGCCAGGCATAGTGGCGCATGCCTGTAATCGCAGCTACTCGGGAGGCTGAGGCAGGAGAATCGCTTGAACCTGAGAGGTGGAGGTTGCGATGAGCTGAGGTCGCGCCATTGCACTCCAGCCTGGGCAACAAGAGTGAAACTCCATCTCAAAAACAAACAAACAAACAAACAAAAAGCAAAGAACAAAAAACAAAAAACCTGTTAAAGTATGACTACTTTTTGGGTAGAGAAAACATGGGTTAAGGATGGGTTGAGCAGGAAAAAGAAGACTTTAATTTCTGATTTTATACCTTATTACACTCTTTGAGTTTTTGTCCATGAGGATATACTCCTTTTATTTAAAAAACCCCAAAATAACAGCAACTTATCCAGGATAAGAATGAAGTCTTTCCTTGGGCCTCCATGTCAAGTATCTTATTTTATATACACAGCAAATCCTGTGAGGTCATTAGGGAAGGTATGACCATCCCTCTTGTATTAGTTCATTTTCTCTTATTTTTTTTTTTTGAGACAGAATCTCCCTCTGTTTCCCAGGCTGCAGAGCAGTGGCACGATCTCGGCTCACCACAACCTTCGCCTCCTGGGTTCAAGTGATTCTCCTGCCTCAGCCTCCTGAGTAGCTGGGACTACAGGCATGCTCCACTATGCCTGGCTAATTTTTGTATTTTTAGTAGAGACGGGGTTTCACCATATTGGCCAGGCTGGTCTTGAACTCCTGACCACGTGATCTGCCCGCCTTGGCCTCCCAAAATGCTGGGATTACAGGCTTGAGTCACCGCGCCCAGCTGTATTAGTTCATTTTCATACTGTGATGTAGAAATACAAATACCTGAGACTGGGTAATTTATAAAGAAAAAGAGGTTTAATGAAATCACAGTTCCATGTGACTGGGAAGGCCTCACAATCATGGCAGAAGGTGAAGGAGGAGAAAAGGCATGTCTTACATGGTGGCAGGCAAGAGACTATGTCTAGGAGAACTGCCCTTTAGAAAACCATCAGATCTCACAAGACTTATTCACTATGATGAGAACAGCATGGGAAAGACCCACCCCCATGATTCAGTTACCTCCCACTGGGTCCCACCCATGACATGTGGGGATTATGGGAGCTACAATTCAAGATGAGATTTCGGTGGGGACACAGCCAAACCATATCACCCGTTTTCAGATGAAGATCAGAATCTAGGTCTCAACTTCCAATTGAATGTCCTTTTCCACTTTTTAATTAAGAAGAACCCAGGCCTAGAATTTGGCCTATCTACTTGGAGGGGCAGATTTTGAATGCAGTTTTAACAGGTGCAGGGAAACTGTTCATGCTGGGTGCTTGAACCTGAATCCAAAACCGTAACAGTAACTCTCCCAGCGTCTAGCACATTGTCTGGAATCAGTTTGCTGAATAAAGGAATACAAAAAATCCTTATTATTCAAATCTATCCTCCATTCCCTCCACTCTAAATCACAGACATAATAAAGTAGAAAATTGACCTTATTTTACTCTTGTTCAGAATGCTTCAATGTGTGAACTCATTTTCTACAAAGGTGCCAAGAACTTATATTGGGAGAAAGGACAGTCTCTTCAAAAAACCATGGCTGGGATGACTGGATATCCATAGAAGAATGAAACTCGACCCCTATCTCTAGCCATGTACAAAAATAAAATAAAAATGGATTAAAGACTTTAAGACCTCATACTATGAAACTACTCAAGAAAACACTGGGGAAAAATCTCCAGGATGTTTGTCTGGGCAGAAATTTCTTGAGTAATACCCCACAAGCACGGGCAACCAAAGCAAAAATGAACAAATGGGATCACATCAAGTTAAAAAGCTTCTGCACAGCAAAGGAAACAATGAACAAAATGAAGAGACAACCCATAGAATGGGAGAAAATATTTTCAAACTACTCATCTGACAAGAGATTAATAATCAGAATATGTAAGGATCTCAAACAACTCTACAGGAAAGAATCTAATAATTCAATAAAAAATGGGCAAAAGATTGGGATAGATATTTCTCAAAAGAAGACATACAAATGGCAAACAGGAACATGAAAAACTGCTCAACATCACTGATCATCAGAGAAATGTAAATCAAAACTACAATGAGGTATCATCTCACTCCAGTTAAAATGGCTTATATCCAAAAAACAGGCAGTAACAAGTGCTGGTGAGGATGTGGAGAAAAGGGAAACTTCATATACTGTTGGTGGGAATGTAAATTAGTACAACCACTATGGAGAACAG
This sequence comes from Gorilla gorilla gorilla, assembly GCF_029281585.2. NCBI lineage: Eukaryota > Metazoa > Chordata > Mammalia > Primates > Hominidae > Gorilla > Gorilla gorilla. Next base: position 80,561,990 of record NC_073241.2, read on the forward strand.
TTTGGAGGTTTCTCAAAAAACTAAAAATTGAGCTACCATATGACCCAGCAATCCCACTGCTGGGTATATACCCCAAAGAAAGGAAACCAGTATATGGAAGAGGTATCTGCACTCCTATGTTTGTTGCAGCACTGTTTATTATAGCTAAGATTTGGAAGTAGCCTAAGTGTTCAACAACAGATTAATTGATAAGGAAAATGTGGTACATATACACAATGGAGTGTGATTCAGCCACAGAAAAGAATGAGATCCAGTCATTTGCAACAACACAGATGGAACTGGAGATCATTGAATGAAATAAGCTAGGCACAGAAAGACAAACATCACATGTTGTCAGTTATTTGTAGGATATAAAAATCAAAACTATTGAACTCACGGACATAGAGAGTAGAAGGATGGTTACCAGAGACTGGGAAGGGTTGTGGGGGGCTGGGGAAAGGTGGGGATGATTAATGGGTAAAAAAAAAAAAAATAGAAAGAATGAATAAGACATACTATTTGATAGCACAACGATGTGACTACAGTTAATAATAACTTAACTGTACATTTAAAAATAACTAGAAGAGTGTATTTGGATTGTTTGTAACTTAAAGGATGAATGCTTGGGAGAATGAATACCCATTCTCCATGACGTGCTTATTTCACATTGCATGCCTATATCAAAACTCTCATGTACCCCATAAATATATGTGCCTACTATGTACCCACAAAAATTAAAAATTGAGAGGCCAGGCGCAGTGGCTCATGCCTGTAATCACAGCACTTTGGGAGGCCCATGCGGGTGGATCACTTGAGGTCAGGAGTTCAAGACCAGCCTGGCCAACATGGCGAAACCCCATCTCTACTAAAAATACAAAAATTAGCCGGGCCTGGTGGTGCATGCCTGTAGTTCCAGCTACTTGGGAGGCTGAGGCATGAAAATCGCCTGAACCAGGGAGGCGAAGGTTGCAGTGAGCCAAGATTGCACCACTGCACTCCAGCCTGGGCAATGGAGTGAGACTCTATTTCAAAAAATTAAAAAGAATTAAAAAGCCAAAACTAAACCAAAACAACAACAGCAATGAAACAAAATTCTTCAATGTGTTCCACCTTCACCTGTAGAAAAAGAAGTACTCTAACATCTATGTTATGTTCCAGACATTATATTAAATGCTTTGCATGAATTAACTCATCTGATTTTTTCAATAACCCTGTGATGTAAATGCTATTTTTGTTTAGTGTCTCTATCCTACAGATGAGGAAAGCAAGACAAAGAGAAGTTAAATAATTTCTCACAGCTAATAAGAGGAAGAGCGAGGCCTTGCACCAAGGAAATCTGAAATCAGAGTCTGTGCTGTCAACCACTTCATTATCCTGCCTCCAAACTTCTTGCGCCATTGACAAGGTCCTCCACTGCTAACTGGGGGTACTGTAAGCACAAAAACAGTGAGATGGGAAAATGCATGGCGCGTTTGAGGAACAGTCATGAGGCCCAATTAAGCTAGAATGGAGCTGTCAACCTAAAAAAAGACATGAGAAAATTATCCCTAAATATGTTGAGTTTAATCAGGAATAAGAAATAAGGATTATAATTCAGAATGCATGGAATGGCAAACCACCAGTGCATTGAGGGAAGGATAAGAGGAGCTTTTATTAGCAAAAAGAGATTTACATAAGCTGCTTAGAAACAGAGTTCATTGGTTCCTGAGGTTCAAAGCCAGAGTTGTCAGTTTATTGGTGGAGATCCTGTTACTGGGCAAGTGTTCTTCAGAGAACATCTTATCTGAATTACTGCAGTCCTTCAGAGTGTCTAGTGATAAACTTTATCAAACCGGGAGGTGCATAAAGGATGTGAAAGGGTTTCTTATGGGGTTTTTAGAAAGTCCTTGGAAAGAGTTCTTATCTCAGATGTGTAAACGGGAGTCTTCTCTCCTTCATACCTTCTCTTCCTGGCCCTACTTTGCCTGGGTCTGACAAAAGCAATTTCATCCTGGTATCTGCATCTTTCACAGAGCCAACAAAGGGAAAAAACATAGTTACTTTATGACAGAGAAATAGGCAGGGGGAAGATCACAGGGGCTTGCTGACCAGGGTAAAGAGTTTGGAGTTTATTTAATGTGGGATGGAAAATCCTTGGAGGGTTGAAAGCAGAAGAGTGATAAAATTTGTTATAGCTTTTTTTTTTTTAAGTAAAAAAATTTTTAAAAAAATCTTTTCTTTGGTAGAGTTGGGAGACTCAGTATGTTGTCCAGGCTGGTCTTGAACTCCTGGCCTTCAGTGATCATCCTTCCACAATGTGAGCCACTGTGCCCGGCCATTTGACAGTTTTTTTTTTTTTTTTTTTTTTCTTGAAGCAGAGTCCTCCTCTGTTGCCCAGGCTGGAGTACAGTGGCGTGATCTCTGCTCACTGGAACCTCTGCCTCCTGGGTTCAAGTGATTCTTCTCCCTCAGCCTCCTGAGTAACTGACATTACAGGCGCCTGCCACTACTCCTGGCTAATTTTTGTATTTTTAGTAGAGACGGGGTTTCACCGTGTTGCCCAGGGTGGTCTCCAACTCTTGACCTCAAATGCTCTGCCTGCTTCAGCCTCCCAAAGTGCTGGGATTACAGGCATGAGCCACCACACTCAGCTCATTTGATATAGTTTTTAAAAGTTCCTCTGGCTAGCTGGGCGCGGTGGCTCACGCCTGTAATCCCAGCACTTTGGGAGGCCAAGGCGGGCGGATCACGAGGTCAGGAGTTCGAGTGTGCGGCACTGGGCCATTTCCTTCTTCTTGGTCCATTTGCCATTCCTTCCGTTGTCTGCCCAGTGAACACCTATTACCTTTTAAAACATAGTCACAGCCTCCTGTCTGAGGCTTTTTCCAACTCATCACCCTCAATAAAATTATCTCGTTCTTCTTTGCACCCCCACAGAACCCACCCTGAATATTTTATTTGACCACTGTGGATTAATACAAAAGTATATTTGGTTTTTGTCCCCAGTTCCTGGCATGGAGCCACTAAAACCCTTGGCATTTTCTGAGTGAGGGGAGTGTCTTTTGTTATTCATAACAAACCCCTTTCCATCACACCTGAGTTTATGCTAAGGAGGTGACTTACAGTGGGACCCCTAGGTAGCCTCAGGATGGGGCTGGTCACCAGAAAGAGCAAGTGATTAGAGGGTTGGAACTTTCAGCCTCACCTACCGACTTTGGGAAGGGAAGAGGTGAGTGCTGAAGATTGAGCTGTATAAACACTACTGAACAATCCAGAGAGCTTCTGGGTGGCAGACTCATCGAGGTGCTGGGAGGGTGGCGCACCTGAAGAGGGCATGGAAGCTCTGTGCATCACCCCTGCCGCCCCCTTCCTATCCTGCTCTATGCATCTCCTCCATTTGGCTGTTCCTGAGTTGTATCTTGGTAAATGTAAGCAAATTGCTTTCCTGAGTTCTGCCCACTGTTCTGGCACATTATTAAATGGGCTTATGGGAACCTGGAACTTTGTTGCCGAGTTGAACAGAAGTGTGGGTAACCTGGAAACCCAATACTTGCAATTGGCGCCTGAGGTGGGGACAGTGTTGTGGATCTCAGCCCTTAAACCTGTGGAGTCCGGGTAGTTAATGTCAGCGTTAAATTGAGTTGAGTTGTAGGCCACCTAGTTTGTGTTGGAGAATTGACTGTTAGTGTGGAAAATCCTCATATTTGTTTCTGACACCAAAGTATTGCAGAAAAAAAAAAAAAACTTTTAACCACTAACTTTTTTTTTGTGTTTCTGCCTTCCTTTTAATAACCATAAGCTCCTACGGAAATAAGAAAAAAAAAAAGACCATACCACTGTTACTCCTGCATGCTATCTCAGAACTGTCTGGTATATTGGACGCATTCAGTAAATATTTACTGGTAACTGAAAGAGCTAACTAATTCATATCTGAAGTTCATTTGAGTTGGTGGACCTTGTGTTGACGGTTTCAGTTTCTCACTCCTTGTTCTTTTATGATGCAATGTTCCTGAAATTTGAGAATTAACAATTTTCTAATCTTTATGAGCTTTAACTTAGTTATGATACGGTGTAATATTTTACATTTAAGGTCTATATTTATCTATCCTGCAGCATGCACTTAGCTTTTCTGATAAATAACTGAGTTAGCTCATTAATTAAGTAGCCTTTTTCCTTTTTTCCCTTATATTCCCCAGCAACTGGTCTTGGTGTGGCTACAGTTTCTCTTATTGAGTCTGGGTGGAGACAAGATGGGACTTCAAAAATCCTGTGGCTTTTCTCCAAGTCAAAGCAATCCCATCAGGGTGAAGTTTTTGGGCAGCTGTCGGCTCAGCTAGGGCCAGGCTGGAGGCCTGAGCTACTGTCTGTTTTGCTGCATTCTTGGCTGAAGGCCAGGCTGAGTTTCTTCTGAACTTGGGCAGTGGCTTAGGTGAATCTGGCCTGTTCAGCAATTGTCAGGTTCCTTGGTTAGAAGAGTAGCAGCCTCTGGAGAATAGCGGGGAAACATTCTCCACAACCTGGCCAGTGGTGGGATGTTACAGTGAAAGCACATTTTTGACAGAATTCTGCCAGATATACAAGCATAAAAATAGTCACACATTGTGCTCCTTAAACTCAGGGGAGGCCCCTCTCACTGACTTCATCAAAGGGTTACTTAGAGGTGGATGCTATGATTTCTGATGACTTTGAAGTCAAGTCAATCCCAGAGCCTAAGATTGGCCATCCTGGCTATCGTAAATCATTGCAGCCACTTTGGATTAAAATGTTAACATGAGATATTGGTTGGAGTCCCTAAATTGTGGGGACAGACACTTTCTCTAATGTTTTCTCCAACGGTATTAGATCCTGGGCTTGCCTGTTCCTTATACTTCATTCATGTAGGCATGGGAGGGTCTACGTAAATTTTTCTCATTGTGATAAAATATACATAAAATTTACTATTTGAACGATTTTAAACTATACAGTTTTGTGACATTAAGTACATTCATCATGTTGTGCAACCAGCACCACCATGCATTTCCATAACTTTTTTATTTTCCCAAACTGAAACTCTACATCCATTAGAAAATAACTCTCCTTTCTCCCTTACTCCCAGCCCCGGGAAACCACCATTCTACTTTTTGTCTCTATGAATTTGACTATTCCAACTACCTCGTATAAGTTGAATCATGTAATATTTGTCCCTTTGTGTCTGGCTTATTTAGCATTAATGTTTTCAAGGGGCCTGGATAATTTTTAGGCAACCTTATTCCTTGAACATCACTCATTTTGCCAGTGTCAATTATTTCGAACATCCTTCATGCTATTTTACAAACCTGTGGTGTGGACTTAAGTAACAATCAGTATTTGAGGGGCTGAATAGCCACCGCTGGATTGTGAATTTTTGCTTGGGGTTCTTCATATGCTAACGAATCACCCTTGACACATTACATAGCTCATTCCAAAGTCTTTTAAAAGTAAATGACCACACTGACACTATGACATAGCCAAAATTCAGAAACTCCTGACAGAGGTAAAGTAATGAACATCATAAAGAAGGGGCTTACCACTGGATGTCAGGATCACATTTTGGTCCTGTGAGGCAGGGGGGTTTTAGAGATACCTAGAGTTTTGCACAAAACTCTCTCTCTCTCGTGTGTCTGTGTGTGTGTGTGTGTGTGTGTGTGTGTGTGTGTGTGTGTGTTGTTAGGGTAAGAGTTCAGGACTTTCATCAAATTCTAATGAGGTTTCTGATCTCCCTAAAAAAGTTATGTCATATTGAGAAGGGAAATTCTGTTTTCTATATAGTTTTGAATACAAAACAATAGAATAGAAATAGATAGCTATAAGTAGATAGAAAATAGAAAGCATAGGAATAGAAAGAACAGAAATAGAAGGGAAAAATTCTATTTCCTATGTTTGCTATAGTGTTTTGGAGAGCACAGATGGAAAACAGTCCGTATATCCAGGTTGGTGAGAATACTTGGAAGTATTTCACTGCGTGTGTGTGTGTGTGTGTGTGTTTGTGTGTGTGTAGGGGGATTCCTTAGTTTTCTTATTTATTTATTTATTTATTTTTGAGACAGGGTCTTGCTCTGTTATCCAGGCTGGAGTGCAGTGGCATGATCACAGCTTACTGCAGCCTTGAACTCCTGGGCTGAAGCGATCCTCCCACTTCAGCCTCCTGAGTAGCTGGGACTACTGGCGTGCACCATGACGCCTGGTTTCCTTAACCTTAATTATGTTATGGCTTTCAGTATAGGAGCCCATGCTCTGTAATTTCTCTTATTGGAGCCAGTGATTTTACATCAGGCTTGCAGCCTTAAAGCTTTTCCTTACCCACAGGGCAGCCCCATCACACACCTCTAGGGGGCACTGTTTGCTTTCATCCTCCATGACTGGCACCTGCTGGAGATGGGCAGTGCACTTTCATCCTCTGGCATGGCTGATGTTGGGCAGTGCACTTTCATCCTCTGGCATGGCTGATGTTGGGCAGTGTTGACTCCCAAGGCTTTCTTGTGAGTACAAAGGCCATGGGTCTTCACCGATCCCATCTTTCTCAAGGCCAATCTACTCTTTCAGAGAGATATGTTTAGCATGGGCTGTGGAAAAGATCAAAGAATCAAGAATAGAATTCTTGCCTCTGTGTTCCAAATTAGCAACGGGATTCTTGGTATTTTGAGAATATTTTTACAGTGATTGGCTAATGAAGGAGCCCATGGAGATAAATAACATCAGGAAGCTTTCAAGGCTAATAATACCTTAATTTTCTGTTGTAGCCTTTACTCTCTAGACTTCTAAACGATATGCCAGTTTAGCAAGCTGATATAAATATTCTTTCCTACTTGGAATGCTCTTCTTCACTATGCCTGTTTAACTTCTCTACATCCTCAAAATCCCAGTTCAAGTCCCACCACCTCCAGGAAGTCTTCCCTCACCACTTTCATCCACAGTCACTGTTCCTTCTTCTGAATTTGGTACTACTCAGAGCCTGCATCTCACTATTAGCCATCACCTAGTGTGCACTGTTGGTTTTCTTTTTATATGTGTGTATTAGGAACTGTTATCTTGTCTAATTCTCATCGCAGTTAATTTTTGTTGCTCTGTGGTCCTCTTTTCCCACTGAGGCTGTGGAAGCTACTATCAGGGGGTGAAGAATTAGACAAACAACCCTCAAGACCACCCTCACTTCTGATACCAAATGTTAAGTTCAGGGGGTTCCCAAGACCATCCCCACGTTTGGTCATTTGCTAGAATTTTCTAGAAGGATTCACAGAGCTCACTGAAGGCTGTTATACTCATGGTTACAGTTTAGTACAGGGAAAGCATACAGATGAAAATCAGCCAAGGGAAGAGACATGTAGGGCAGGGTCCAGGAAAATTCCAAGCATGGAGCTTTTAGCCATCTTCTCCTTGTGTCATGGACAGTGTTACTCTTCCAGCAAAGATATTTGATAATACATATGGAGTACTGCCAACCAAGAAGCTCACCTGAGCCTGGGTGACCAGGGTTATTTTATTTTAGAAATAGGGTCTTGCTCTGTCATCCAGGCTGTGGTGCAGTGGCACAGTCATAGCTCACTGTAACCTCAAACTCCTGGGCTCAGGCAATCCTCCAGCCTCAGCCTCCCAAGTAGCTGGGAATACAGGCATGCGTCACCATGCTTGGCTAATTTTTAAATTTATTTTGTAAAGGCAGGGTCTTGCTATGTTGCCCAGGCTGGTCTTGAACTCCTGACCTCAAGTGATACTCCCACCTCAGCCTCTCAAAGTGTTAGGATTACAGGCATGAGCCACTGTGGTAGTCTAAGAGTTTGTACTGAGGTTTCATGGTCAACTTTCCACATGGCTGACCTCAGGTTCCAGTTCCTCTAGAGGTTGAACTGATATCATATGACTCAAATTTTCACTATAAATCACACTGTTGGACTTTCTGGTGTAGTCCAAAGTCCCTTAGAAAACAAGGACACTGTTATCAGGCAGGACATTCCAAGGGCTTAGAGATGACTGCCCAGGGGCCAACAGCGAAGTCCAGACCGCTCTTTGAGCAAAGTTAAATCATTTACTACACAGTGGGCTTTGCAAAATCTAACTGAAGACTAGAGATCAATTTCAGTTCCTGACTTCCCAGATAGGGTCTCAGGTGCATTTCAGAGATAATAATCAGGATTTTCATTTGCAAGATTTTTATGTGCAGAGCCAGCTTCTTTGGGAGAAGTAAGGTTTGTGGGTTCTATGTGAATCAAAACTGGAGGATTAGAGTTTTGAGTTTATTCATGTTAACAATAGGAGAGGAAATTAGGTAGGATGTCATATAGGGCAATTTCTCACCATACAGGAAGGCAGTAAAGACCCTTTCTGGGCTGGAAGGAGGAGACTGGGAGAGAGAGAGAAAGGAGACAGGAGACAGGTTCTCATTTGACCCACTTGTGGGGTTGAAATCAAGGTGTGGGGACAGGTGGGGTCAAAGGCTGCTCAGATGCATTTAAGGATCTGGACACAGAGGGTACACTTGCTCTTCCTTCTGTCTGGAAATCTTGGACACCAGCTCAGAGAGAAAGACCCGCAAAAACAAACTATAAAGATTGAGCACACATGAAGTTTTTTGAGTTGTAAGCAAACAGCATCCCCACATCAAAATGGCAGGTGTGGGACAATGTACATATCCATTGTTATGTTGCGTGATCCACAGATGAACAGGAATCTGTCCACATCAATGGCAATGGTTATGTTATTTATTTATTTATTTATTTATTTTTGAGACAGAGTCTTGCTCTGTCGCCCAGGCTGGAGTGCAGTGCGCGATCTCGGCTCACTGCAAGCCCTGTCTCCTGGGTTCACGCCATTCTGCCTCAGCCTCCCGAGTAGCTGGGACTACAGGTGCCCATCACCACGCCCAGCTAATTTTTTTGTATTTTTAGTAGAGACAGGGTTTCACTGTGTTAGCCAGGATGGTCTTGATCTCCTGACCTCGTGATCTGCCCGTCTCGGCCTCCCAAAGTGTTGGGATTACAGGCGTGAGCCACCGCGCCCGGCCTGTTATTTTTTTTAAGGCAGAGTAGGCAATTTACATCTTTTCTTGTCTTTCTTGGTTAGGTATCTAATCTCTAAATTAAAATAGTTGTGGCGAATTATATCTGATCACTTATGACTATGTCTTTCTTGCTTAAATGTTGTCAATAAAACTCCCTGTTTCTTGGCCCAGCATTCAGGCCTCCAAAGTTTGGCCTCCGCCTTCCTGCCTGACTTCATCTTCTATTCCTTCTCCTTAGACAGTGCCTGCTGTAACAACATACTGTAAACTGAGTGGCTTAAACAGCAAATATTTATTTCTCACAGTTTTGGGGGATGGAAGTCTGAGACCAGGGTGCCAGCAGGGTTGGGTTCTTGGTGAGGGCTCTTTTCCTGGTTCACAGGCAGCCATCTTCTTGGTGTGTCCTCACACTGGAAAAAGGAGAGCTGACTAGCTCTCTGGCTTCTTCTTTTTTTTTTTTTCTTTTTTAGAGACAGGGTCTTTCTATATTGCCCAGGCTGAACTCAAACTCCTGGGCTCAAGCAATCCGCCTGTCTTAGCCTCCCAAGTAGCTCGGACTGCAGGTGTGTGACACTGTACCTGGCTTCTGGCCTCTTCTTATGTCAATGAAAAGAGTCAAACTGTGTAAAATATTTGAAGAGATTTACTCTGAGCCAAATGTGAGGACCATGACTCATGACACAGCCTGACGAGGTCCTGAGAACATATACCCGAGGTAGTTGGGTCACAGCTTAATTTTATACATTTTAGGGGGACAGAAGTTATAGGCAGACATCCATCAATGCATGTAAGGTGCACGGTGGTTCAGTTTGGAAAGGCAGGACAACTCCAAGTGGGGTGGGGTGAGGTGGAGGCTTCCAGGTCACAGGTGGTTTCAAAGGTTTTCTGATTGGCAATTGGTTGAAAGAGTTGATTCTCTCCTAGATCAGGGAAAAGACTTGGAAAGGGAAGGAGATTCTCTAGAGAGTAATTTTCCCTACAAGAGGCAGCTTTGCAGGGCCATTTCAATATATGTCAAATAAATAAATTTTAGGGAAAAATACTTTGATTTCTTTCAGGGCCTACTATCTATCATGTGATGCTATAGTAGAGTCAGGTTGGAATTTGGTATCTTATTGCTGCAAAGAGTCTGTTTTATCAATCTTAAGATCTCTGTTTTAATGTTAGCACTGACAATTTGTGCCTAAATTCCAAAAGGAGGAGGGTATAATGAAGCATGTCTGACTTCTGCTTTCCATCACAGCCTGAACTAGTTTTACTTTGGAATGCCCTTGGCTGAGAGGGGGCTTCATCAGTCAATTGAAGGGCTTAGAATTTTATTTTTGGTTTACACATCTAAGAACACTAATCTCATTCATAAGGGCTCCACCTTCATGACCTAATCACCTCCCAAAGACTCCGTCTTCAAATACTGTTGCTTTGGGGTTAGCATTTCAACACACAAAGTTTGAGGGGATACAAACTTCAGTCCATTGCAGATAAACTACTCTCAGCTAAATGGAACTCAGCAGTTCTTGAATGCACTACCCCATCTTTTTGCCTTTACTTAGACTGTTTCTTCTTCCTGGACTGTCTTTCCCCAATTTCTGTCAGGCTTAAATTCCACTTCCTCCACGAAGTCTTCAACTTTCCACACTGGAAGTTAGCCTCCCACAGCACAGTGTCTTTACTTCTCTTACAGGATTTTCAAAATGTACCCATCTGTCATTATCTGAGTATAAGTCACATACCTGATTGTTAATTTCTGGAAGGCAAAGATTATGTTTTTCTTTCTTTCTTTTTTTTTGAGGTGGAGTCTTGCTCTGTCTCCCGGGCTGGAGTGCAGTGGTGCGATCTCAGCTCACTGCAACCTCCGCCTCCTGGGTTCAAGTGTTTCTCATGCCTCAGCCTCCCTAGTAGCTGGGATTACAGGTGCCCACCACCACACCCAGCTAATTTTTTGTATTTTTAGTAGAGACAGCATTTCACCATGTTGGTCAGGCTGATCTTGAACTCCTGACCTTAAGTAATCCATCTGCCTCAGCCTTCCAAAGTGTTGGGATTACAGGCCTGAGCCACTGCAGCCGGCCATGTCTTTTTTTTTTTTTTTTTTTTTTTTTTTAAATCTCCATGTGTCTAATAGCACTGGGCTCAGGGCCCTGCATGCTCGAACACTCACTGAGGGTCCGCTGAACTGACTCTCTCTCACAGATGCAGACACACATGGGGAACACATATATTTTCAGACTAAGTCTTCTACTGTCTGGGAGTGTTAGGGCAAGAGGAGTAAAGATGTCATGATCTGGCAGGAGCTGAGGCTGAGTTCTAAAGGGAGAGGAGGGGAGGGGAGGGAGCCAAGAGATGGCTGGTAGGGTTTGCCATTTGAGTAGACTTGTCTTTAGGTTGAGTGGCTTCAAAGTTCTAGAGCCAGAGATAAAAAAAAAAAGCTGGCAGTTTCTCCATCACACCTTTGCAGTCAAATTTGGTTAGCAGGCAAGGGGTTTGAGCTGGAGTGAGGGTAGGTCCCATGGGAACTGGGGAACTTTGCTCCTTACTCTTGGAAATTCTCCAGAGTAGACAAAATCAGTGTCCTTTGTATTATCCTAAGGTTTAACATGTGGTAGGACTTCAAGGAGTCCAGGGACAAAGGTCAAGAACTCACTATTCAAAAAAAAAGATAAAAATAACCTATAACTATTTTCTGAAATATTTGTTCTCGGCAGTAGTCAAAGAACTGTAAATCCAGACAACGAGGTTGTCTCTGCCTTTTATTTTGTCCATGTGTGGGTGAGGTATGGGCTGTTCCTTTGTGCATTTTACTTTATTTACTTTGAATCAAAAATTTTTTCTTTCTAATAAACATCAGGGGAAAGCACACACACAGTCCCCCGCTACCACAAATTATGCAGCTGAGTTTCCCACATTTGGGATAATCGCAGGTATCAGCACATCTAGAGTGCAATGGATAAGCCTCACCCTGGGAAAACCACCTTTGTGATTGTGGTATCTCCTATGCCAGGTGCTTTGTGCGTTTTAATACACAAATGTAAAATTGATAGAAACTTGGCCACTTTGACTATCTATTTTAAAAGCTGTCTATTAAAAAAACCTGTATGTTCTTTGATCTAGAAATTCTACCTCTAGAAATTTATCTTTAAGAAAAGGATAAATTGTGCATTTATGATAATGCATAAAAATCTGGCAAACATGTTCACAGCAGTCCACTTTTTAATAATAATAATATATATATCCTAAATATGATTATAGGAATTGAATAAATAAACATTCTTACCATAGAATACTCTGAGGTTGATAAACACGATGGTGAAGATGTTGAGCAGTTTTCCTTAAAACTAGTTCTTAATTCACTGCTGATTTGTGGAAATCTGGACTGTCTATACCAGGCAGCAACTCTAAGCCATCTCAAGAACTGAGGCACAGATTCCTTTAACTTTGTTTTTTTTGAGACAGAGTCTCACTCTGTGGCCCAGGCTGGAGTGCAGTGGCGCAATCTCGGCTCACTGCAACCTCCACCTGTTGGAGTAGCTGGGATTACAGGCATGTGCCACCATGCCCAGCTAATTTTTTTTTTTTTTTTTTTTTTAGTAGAGATGGGGTTTCACCACATTGGTCAGGTGAGTCTTGAACTCCTGACCTCAAGTGATCCGCCTGCCTTCACTTTTCAAAGTGCTGGGATTACCAGGCATGAGCCACTGTGCCCGACCAGATCCCTTTAACTTAAACTGCCCTATGCGTGCTTGGTTCAAGTTTTGCTGAGGCCAGAATGAGCAGAAGGTGGGAATGGGTCTTGGTATTGAAGCTCCTGGCCCCACATTTAGGTAGCTGGGTTTGTGCACGGGCGCTGAGTCGGGAGGTGCTGCAGGATTGGCCTCTCCCAGGGGGCAGCTCTGGGGGGAGTCTCTTGTCTTTACCTTTGGTGGCTTTTTTTCTGTATCTAATCTATGGAGGAAATTGCATGGACATCAGGCTGACTCTGACCTGCCTGATGTTAGAAGGGTAATTCTGACGTGGAAAGATGCTCAGTATCCATTGTCAAGTGAAACAAGCAGTTAACGAAACAGAAACATCCCAGTGCAGTATTGTTTTATTTTTTCTTGGTAGACACATTATCTGTATCTGCACCTACACCTAAACTTCTTTTTATCTAGATACAGGTAGAATAACATCCAGAAAAAAGGTTTACCAAATGTTACTTCTTGTTTCTGAGTTGTGGAAATGCAATAATTTTCATTTGTGTTTATACGTCCTTAAACTTTTTGTTTACTCTCTTTGTTGTTATAAAACCATATATATTAGTTGTGTAACGAAAATTTACAAAGAAAAATGATCTCTGGGGAGCTCTGCCTCTGATTTCCTTTTCTCTGCCCATTAAGCTTTAATAAGTAACTCCTGATTCCAGGTCTTTTGGCCCACAATGAGAGTCTGGTCGGAGGAGTTGTTCATCCTGACTGGGCATCTGGGAATGTCACGAAGCAGGTGGGCTTTGAGGAGCTGGCTCTGTAGGGAGAACTCTGATGGGAGGAAGGCCATGCCACGCTGAGGGGGCAGCATGAGAGAGAAAAGGGAATGGCCCACTGTGGACAGTGAGTTAATTCCAGGCTTTTATGAACGTTGATGCCGAGTGCAGGTATCTGAGATGCTTCATGGGAGAAGGCAGCTAGCCAGGTACTCACTTATTGACTTCCATATGGATACAGGGAACTGCTTTAATTGTTCTTTTCCTCTTTTTCATTTGAAAGTCTTGTCTTCATGAAAGGACAGGTGCATGGAGGGCAGAAACTTATTTTGAAAGTCCCTCAGCAAATTTCCCAGTGCTGGGCAGAGGGGATGTCAGTGGATGCCTGCTGGCGAGACTAGAAAGAACTTGAGTTGACACTGACAGGCAGAAATATATGCCACCCCAAAATATGTCAGCCTAAAAGATGCCTTCTCAATTGAAGGCAATTGAGAAGAAGCAGATACAGGAAAACCTCTCTGTCTCGCCCTTTCCCCAGTAATTTGCCTAAAAGCAGAACATACATTTGTAAAGGGGTCCCTCTTCCCCTTCCTACTAGTTAGGACAGAAATTAATCACTGAGGACAACACTAGACCCATATCAGCCCAGAGATGGCAGCAGAGTAACCCACGTACAAACCTTAGTTAGCCTTTATCTTCCATTATTTTCTCCATATATTTGCCTTTCCACAATTTGCTGCCGCTAGAAGCTCAAAGTTTTTTTCCTTTGTCTTGTCACTTCTCTAAAAATTTATTGTTCTTTTGTTAAGATGTTATATAAGCCCAAGTTCTAACCATCCTGATTTACTCATTGATGGGTACTGCCATGTGAAGGCATGATGCGCCTGTTAATAACCTGTTTTTCTCTTGTTAATCTGTCTCTTCTTAGTCTAATTTGCAGGGCCTCAGCTGCAGAACTCAAGATGGCTAGAGCAAAAGATATTTTCCCTCCCCTACAGCATGAATTCCATTAAGGTAGCTTTAGGGAATAGCTCCCTGTCTCTTGTTATGGGTCTGTAGGAAGCTTAGAAGATGGCTAAGCTGGATGTGGTGGCTCATGCCTATAATCCCAGCACTTTGGGAAGCTGAAGAGGGAGGAATTTGAGACTAACCTGGGCAGCATGGCGAGACTTCCGTCCCTACAAAAAATAAAAAATTAGCCAGGTGTGGTGATGCATGCCTGTAGTCCCAGTTGAGGTGGGAAGATTGCATGAGACCAGAAGTTTGAGGCTGCAGTGAGCCATGATTGAGCCACTGTACTCCAGCCTGGACCACACAGTGAGACCCTGCCTTGAAAAAATAAAAAGAAAGAAAGAATGAAAGAGAATGGCCTATTTAAAGAATTCTTTCCTCTAAAGCTGTTTTTACTAGAGGCATGAGGGTTCTTATGAGTAATTTGGTACACATAGTAGTTGATATGGTTTGGTCCTGTGTCCCCAGCCAAATCTCATGTCGAATTGTAATCCCCACATGTGAGGGGAGGAACCTAGTGGGAGGTGGTTGGATCATGGGGCGGATTGGATTTCATCCTTGCTGTTCTCATGATAGTGAGTGAGTTCCCACGAGATCTCATCACTGAAAAGTGTGTAGCACCTCCCCCTTCCCTCTCTTTCCTGCTGTCACGTAAGATGTGCCTTGCTTCCCCTTTGCCTTCCACCATGATTGTAAATTTCCTAAGGCCTCCCCAGTCATGTGAAACTGTGAGTCAGTTAAACCTCTTTTCTTTATAAATTACCCAGTTTCAGGTAGTTCTTTATAGCAGTGTGAATATGGACTAATAGTTAAATTTAGCTTATAAATAATTTGCTTTTTGTTTATCAGGATAGATTCAGGGATATCTATATGATAAAACAACTCAAACTCACTTGAACACTGACATGCTTCTTGCCTGGGAGAGACTGTGGGCCTGCTGAGAATTATATCTAACCTCCTGCTCTCATGACCCCCACAGCATAGTGAACCACCCTCACTGATGTACCTGGATAGTTAAATTACTCATACACTTATCAAATGTTCCTCTATCTGCCAAACCAGGAACAAAGAAAACTGGCAGGTACTACTTGGGGTCTTTTCAAAATCTAGCCTTTCCTTGGAAACGCACTGTAGTTCCCTGCCCCACCCTCGTGTGTGATAGGGTGGGGGTGGTTGGCTCTGAGGTACACGTTTGAGATGGGAATTCCATGCAGGCAGCTTTAGGGAATGGCTTCTCCCCTGTTAGACAGGAGCCCACGAACAATGCTGGTGTGCGTATGCTCAGAGGGGAGACACAGGAAGGGAGATGGGGCCTGGACACCTCTCCTCAGCTGCCAGAGTCATCCCTGTGGCAGCCGAGGGCCTCTCTCACTGCTCCCTGGCCAGGCAGGGAGACTTGGAGGGGACCATTATTTTCGCAGTTTGTGAACTTGCCTTATTAGTTGGGGGATGATTTCCCAAGGACTTGAAAGGAATGTCTGAACATAGAAACCCGCAGGAGGGATTAGGAGTTCTGTCATCCCAGGAGAGAAGGTGGCATTACCTAACCGTGTTCCCTCACAGTTAGGCCCTGGAGGAGATATTGGCAATGGGAACATTCACTGCAGACTGTCAGTGTCCAACTCTCTGGAGGTCAAAGCGAGTCCTGCCCTTTCCCCAGCAGTCACTTTGCTGCTCTCCTTTGTCCTGCCCTGAGGTCCAGAAGCCCTTGAACACAGCTGTGAGGGTTTTAGGAATGTTTTTGTTTTCCTTACACCAGAGAAGCCTGTTTTAAACTTGCAAAATGACAACTTAAAAAAAAAAGTGCTGATGATTGGCAGATGGATGAAGCCCTGAGACCAAAACTATATTCACCTGCCAACCCACGTACCATCCAAGACTAATTTTAGCTACAGTCTCAGTTTTAACCCCGTCTTCATCCAAGAAGGTGGTTGTTGAACTCTGCCTGGGCTGGGCTTGGGACCAGACACCAGTGAGGCTGTGATCTTGCAGACATCCAGCACTTCCCTTTACCCCAAAGCAATCTAAAAATCTTGCTCCAACACCTTGTCTATCCAGTGGGCCATCTAGCATATAGGTAACTCAGCCATGGCTGAGAAAGAAAATAAATAAACAACTTTGATGTTAGCTATCATTTCTTACACACACACACACTCACCTGCACACACATACACTAATTCACACACAAACATAGACACATATACCTGTACCACACTCACTCATATCTACCACCTCCTCTCCACTCCTCAACACTCACATGTTTCCACACAGGCAGTGTGATGCAATGGAAAGATCCTTGACTTTGGAATTAAACCCAATGGTCATGTGATTTTGGGCATATTAGCTAAAGTCTCAGAGGCTCCATATCTTTCTGTTTTTTTTTTTCTTTGAGATAAGGTCTTGTTATGTTGCCCAAGCTGCAGTGCAGTGGCTATTCACAGGCATGATCACAGCACACTGCAGCCTTGAACTCCTGGCCTCAAGGGATCCTCCTGCCTCAGCCTCCTGAGTAGCCAGGACTACAGTTGCATGTCACCGTGCCTGGCTCCTCAGTTTCTTAATCTGCAAAAAGGATGCACATACTTACTTTACAGGATTTTTGTGAGGACTAGAAAGAAGTGAACTAACATATATAGGCAGTGTGCTAAATGGGTGCATACTGCAAAAAATGTTTGTTCCTTTATACCCTACCTTCCCCAGAGCGTATAGTCTACACTCTCACACACACAGTAATACTCATACACTATAGTGTATTGTTTCTCAAAAGTATGCCCATTCTCCTATCAAGACTCACCATCTAAACTTAATGCAGGGAAATCACTGCCCTCTCTCTTCCTATTGCTCACATGGAAAGTATCCTGGAATTCTTTGACTACTGACCCCCAATTGAGTGAAGATTCTCTGATAACCAAGCCTGATACACTGAGTTTTCCTTCTCACATCTCCTGTATTCTTGACAGCTGTAGAGCAGGTATTTTGAGGGTGAGAGATGGGGCTGTGACACAAATCATTAAAACCCCAATTTCTGAATGCTGATGGCTCTTTCTGGGCCTCTTAACGTGAGATCTTAGGTGGAAAAAAATGGTGAGAGTGTGTCTCCACTCCTTGTCAAGAGGCTTGGGGCCCACCGGGTTTCCTCCCATCCCACCTGTATCAGCAAGGATGTTTTCAGCTGCTGTAAGTAATAGAGAACACAACTGGAAGCAATGCAAACTGTAAGAACAATTATCTTACTGAGAAGTAGCATGGAAACAGGTGATTTCAGGGTCGGTGCAGTGGCTCCACCACATCATGAAGACTCGGGTGCATCCCATTTGCCCATTTGCCATCTGCATTTTGGTGGTGTCTCCCCTTAGGGTCATGAGTTGACCACAGCAGTCCAAGGTGCTACATTTCCTCATCAAATGGGGAAGATAGCATTATGTAGGAGGAAAATCTTTCCCAGCAGCCCCTCAACAGGTTCCATAGGCCAGAATTAGGTCATATACTCACTCCTCAGCTGCAAGGGGAGCTGGAAAAGTGGGTGAATGGCACTGTCACCTCTGCAGAGGGCAATGGGCTCTTCAGCATGGAAGACGGGTTGAAAGGATGCTTTTCGGGTAGGCAACCATGGGCATCTGCCATATTTCCCTGGTTTCTAGTTCTCCAAACATCAGACAGCAATATCTGAAAAGTACAAGTCCCACTTGTCCACTCTCAGCTTGTTTTCTCTGTAGCTTGCAATCTGTTGCTGGAATGTGGAGGTTCCTGTTTCTGGATCATGGTACACCATTTCCTGTCATCGTCTCTTGTCATTTTGTTCTGTTGGCCAGAGCCCAAATCATAGGTGCCAGTTTGTCAGCAGTCTGACTGGTGGCCCCAATACTTGTTGCACTCTTCTCGTTGTCTCTTTGAAAAGCTGTCTTCCTGCTGTGCCTGTATCCAAGCAGCTCTATTCCCCTTCAATAGAGTGTGAATCCTATCTTCAGAGAGGTGGAACTCTAAGACAGCCTTCTCTGGCTGACTTCAATAGGGTCTGGCAGCATATTGTCTGGTTTCTTTGTTTTGTCCCCTTACTTGTGAGTCTGAGAGAACACAGTTATAACCATAACTCAGGGGATCACACCCATGGAAGGGCACTGCTGTGATTCTCCTCCAGTGGGTTAGTTTCCAGGAGTGCTTGTGTGCACTGATTCACATTGTGTTTCTGACTAATACAGATGAATATTTTTTCCCTACCTAAATCTCATGTTGAAATGTAATCCCCAATGCTGGAGGTAGGGCCTGATGGGAGGTGATTGGGTCATGGGGGCTGATCCCTCATGAATGGCTTAGTGCTGTCCTCGCGATAGTGAGTGAGTTCTCACAAGATCTGGTTGTTTAAAGTGTGTGGCACCTCCCCTCCACTTCCCACTCCTGCTTTCTGCATGAGATGTGCAAGCTCCCAGTTTGCCTTCCATCATGATTGTGGCTTCCAGAGACCTCCCCAGAAGCAGATGCCGGCGCTGTGCTTCCTGTACAGCCTGCAGAACCATGAGCCGGTTAAGCCTCTTATAAATTACCCAGTCTCAGATATTTCTTTATAGCAATGCAAGAATGGCCTAATACACTGACTCATCAGTTATAATTACATCAGACTGTTAAAAACAGAAACCTGATTGTGATGAACCAAACAGAGTTTTTATTTTTATCATGCAAAAAGAAATCTGGAGGAAGTCTGTCTAGAACTGATACAGTATATCCACAGTGCTATCAGAGACCCAGGCTTCCTCATTCTTCCTGCTTTGCCATCTGTAGTGTGTGGCTTCTGTGCTCATGTGTGCAAGATGACTGTTTCACCAATAGCAATTGCATTTTGTTCCAGGCAGGAGAAAGGGAGAAAGATCATCAAAAAGGCTAAGACAGACCTACCTACCTTTCTTTCTTTCCCTTTCTTTCTTTCTTCCTTTCTTTCTTTCTTTCTTCTTTTTTTCTTTCTTTTTCTTCTTTTTCTTTCTTTCTTCTTTCTTTTTCTTTTGTTCATTCTTTCATTCTCTCTCTTTCTCTCCCTTTCTCTCCCCTCCCTCCCTCCCATTTTCCTTCCTTCCTTCCTTCCTCTTTCTTTCCTTCATAAGGTAGTAATTAAGTTTTTCTAGAATAGCCACGCTATTGGCTTCTACTTTACCTTTTTGACCAGAACTACATCCCATAGCCACTTCCCTTCCTGCAAGGGAATCTAAGCGAGGTATGAATGCACCTTGCCCAATAAATTGGTGTTCTAATAAGGAAGAGGAAAGAATGGATACTGGGTTGGCAGCTAACAGCGTCTGCCACGGAAATCCCTCCCTTCAGGTCAGATGTGTCCTGGGGGAAAGGGCAGTAAACCTGAGAGTCATGGAAACGTCCCATCCGCCATATTCCACCAAGGCACTTAGCTCCTACTTGTGAAGAGTGCCTTAAGAATCTCCTAAATTTTCCAGAACACTGGTAGATATTTGCATAAGGGCATTTCTGCAGGATCCCCGGTTTCCTAAAATGATGAATATTCACTTGAACCTTTTGTCTCTCTCCTTCTCTCCCTTCCTTGGTCTCTCCCTTCCTTCCACAAATAATTTTTGAGTCCCTCATTTGCATCAGACAATGTGCTAGGCACCTAGGGACACAGGCAGATGTTGCTCCTTCCTCTCCTGAACAAATGCAAGTTTGGCTACTGGAGGCCAGACAAGAATTGTGACTCTCAGGTGGACATCACCTGTTTGGAAGCAGCCAGGCAAGGGAATGTGCTTGAGGCTTGCAATGAGTTCAAGGGATTTCTGGAAAATGTGTTTGAGTAGTCTGCCATATTTGTGAAAAGTTACTCTGAGAGGCAAGACATAAGCCCTGGATCTTTCTGAAGGGCTGAAGTCATCCCTGATCCTCCAGCTGTTGACATCGCACATGTATGTGGGAAGCTTGTTTTCCCAGTTACAGATGGCTGGACAAGTGAACTCAACTTCACACAGCATGGTGCCAGACTCTCCTTGGCTCCCACTCCCATCATTCAGGATTCTTGCTGGTGATGTATGCAGGAGGTACACCAGTAGGGGAGACCAGGCCTAAAGAGGCTTATGGCAGTACAGTCACACATCCATGTCTGGGTCACAACTCTTTCTTGAAAAGTTCTTAACCTGTAGATAAGAAAGCTGTGCATGACATCCAATTACACATGAAAGGGAGAAGGTGTCTGCTAGGGAAAATCGGAATTAATCAGGAATGACTATTAAAATGTTCTACTATTAATAACTACTTACACTTTTAAACAAGTTATACCTTTCAAAATGATAATGTATACTTGATCTCATTTGGGCTTTACAAGAATTTTACTGTAAAATCTATATCATATTATATATTTAAATATTTATAACTCTTTTACTTCCACCTAACAAAGCCAATAAAATGTACATAGACACTGAATATTAATATCTTAGGAACACTAAACCTCAAATGTTTTACTTTCTCCTTTTGTTTGCTTCATGATCCTGTTTTTTTTCCACATGTGTTTTTGTACTTGTCCAATTCTCCCCCGACCTTTACACATTTTTGTTACTGCAGAGCATCTTTATCCCTGGAATTTCATTTTTGATGTTCTACTGCAGCTCATTTCTTTTGTTTATTTTTTGCTTTTTGAGTTTTTAGAGACAATGTTATTGAGGTATATTTGGCGTATATTAATAGTAAACCACACATATTTCAAAGTAATAATCTGATATGTGTTGACATATGTATAAACCCATAAAACCATCACTACTGTCAAGACAGTGAACATACTCATTTATTTCAAGTGCCTTTGGTGGGTCTTTATTATTTGTAATCAAAAGAAACTTAACTCAGATACCATCTTATTGACATTTTCTGGTTCTTAATAAATTTGTAGGGACTCTCTTCCTGGTTCTGTACCCTTGGGGCTGTCAGTTCACCCTGGACCTCGGCTCTAATAAGTGACCCCATAGTCCATGCATCACTACCTCCCATTTCTCTTTCAGCAAGTCCCGTCCATCTCATGGAGTGGTTGAAAGAGCATAGTCTGGAGTTGGGAGACTGAGACCATACTTCTGCCTTTCCTCTTCTCAGATGCATGACTTTGGACAATGATGATAATCGTGATGTAGATTTCACCAGGTTGTTTAGGATCACATGAGAATCTCTTTATGTAACATGCTGCTAATATGGAAGTTTGTGTATAGACATCAAGTCAGATATACGTGATATTTCAAAATCAAATCACCAAATGGACAATTTACAAAGAAAATGTCATCAAACTGGTTCAAGACCTCTTGAATCCTTGCCTATTTTAAGGCAAGGAAAAGAGCCAAGAAAGGGAGAGGAACAAAGATTGTGTGAGGAAAATATTTTCTTGGGAGAGTACTATCGCCATGATGTACATCTCCCACACCTTGAAGTCCATTGGGAGCAGATGGCTTCAAGGTGTCCATTCAGAGAACTTGTCATGTGTCCCTGTGGTTGGGGGAAGAGGCCTAGCAGCAGCAGGATAGGTGAATTTCCTGACCTCCAAGGGATGTGGAGGGCTAAGGGTTATATAGAAGGGTTTCCCTGCAGTCAGAAGTTGGCCTCACTGGAGGAGGAAATGGGCTAGAAGAGTCCAGGAGGCCCTGACAGTCTGCGTGGAGTGGACTGTAGAGGTCGGTGGTAATTGACAGGGTGCGGTCCCCTGAGGAGCACAAGGCAGGACCCATATGGTGGGAGTGGCCAGAGAGGAACAGCAGAGAGGCTTTCAGGGAGCCCAAGAAAGCACCCGCAGGGGAAGGAGTCTGCCTACCTGGCCATGAGAGCTGAAGCTATCAGCCACAGATAAATTCCTTGTCCCGCCTTACTCCTTCCCTTTTCACTCCCCATATGTCAGCCTGGGAGCACTTCATGCCACCTCCAAGGGGTTTGGAAGCATGGTGGGGAGTCCCATCTTTGTGGGTGTTCTATAATTTCTGAATTGGGAGATGTTTCATAAGAGTGAGTAGAAAAGTCATAAAAGGCTGGGTGTGGTGGCTCACGCCTATAATCCCAGCACTTTGGGAGGCTGAGCAGGCAGATGACTTGAAGTCAGGAGTGTGACACCAGCCTGGCCAACATGGTGAAACCCTGTCTCCACTAAAAATATAAAAATTAGCCAGGCCTGGTGGCATGTGCCTGTAATCCCAGCTACTTGGGAGGCTGAGGCATGAGAATTGCTTGAACCTGGGAGGTGGAGCTTGCAGTGAGCCGAGATCACAACACTGCACTCCAGCCTGGGTGACAGAGTGAGACTCTGTCTCAAAAAAAAAAAAAAAAAAAAAAAAGTCATAAGACCTGACTATACATTCATCTAGAAAAAAAGGATATTTTAAAGGAAAGTGAAAGATAAATTAAAATTGTGTTTTTTTGTTTTTTTTTTAGTTTTAATTTAAATTATTATTTTTTTTTGAGATGGAATCTTACTCTGTTGCCCAGGCTGAAGTGCAGTGGTGCGATCTTGGCTCACTGCAACCTCTGCCTCCCAGGTTCTAGTGATTCCCATGATTCAGCCTCTCGAATAGCTGGGATTACAGGCGTGCGCCACCACGCCCAGCTATTATTTTTGTATTTTTAGCAAAGATGGGGTTTCACCAAGTTGGCCAGGCTGGTCTCAAACTCGTGACCTCAAGTAATTCACCCGCCTCTGCCTCCCAGTGTGTTGGGATTACAGACGTGAGCCACCACACCTGGCAAAATTGTGTTATTATTATGTTTGTTTATCATACAAATGACACTCAAACTGTAAAATATACAATTTAGTTACTGTTTTAGACCATTTGCATTGCTATAAAGGAATACCTGAGGCTAGGTAGTTGTTAAAGAAAAAGGGTTTTTCGGCTCATGTTTCTGCAGGCTATACAACTGTACAAGAAGCATGGTACCAGGCCCCACCTCCAATGCTGCAAATCAAATTTCAACCTGACATTTGGAGGGGACAAATATCCAAACTATACCTGTTACTATGTTCAGTACATCCTTTTCCTCCAGCGCTTTTCTTCTTGCATACTTAAGGTTCTCAACCTTAAATTGCACTGAAGTGTCTGGAGGTCTTGGCGAAGCACAGATTTCTGGACCCCACCCCCAGAGTGTTTGCTTCAGTGGGTCTAGGGTGGGAGGCCAAGGCTTTGAATTTCTTACAAGCTCCCAGATGATACTGATGCTGCTAGTTTGAGGACCACAACTGGAGGGCCACTGCTCTAAAACCCTGATGCTTAAACTTGGCTCTCACTGGCACCACCTGGGGAGATTCAACAAGTACTGATGCTTGGGCCCTACCTCCAGATATGTTATTTAATTCATGTGGCCTGTACATCATGGATTAAACACTCTCCAGGGAATTAGGGGTGGAATATTTATTTTTAGTTAAGTCTGTTTTACTTAGTTCCTCACTGAGGATTTTTGCCTTATACATTTTCAGTATTATTTGAATTATTAACAACAAGCATAACTCATTTTATAACTAGTAAGCAAAATTGTGACTTTATTCTTCTCTTCAATTATGTCCATTTTAACGTGTCATAACTCTTTATTTATTTATTTGAGACAGAGACTCATTCTGTCGCTTAGGCTGGAGTGCAGTGGTGCGATCTCGGTTCACTGCAACCTCTGGCTCCCAGGTTCAAGCGATTCTCCTGTCTCAGCCTCCTGAGTAGCTGAGACTCAAGCGTGAACCACCATGCTCGGCTAATTTTGTATTTTTAGTGGAGATGGGGTTTCACCATGTTGGCCAGGCTGGTGTCGCACTCCTGACTTCAAGTCATCTGCCTGCTCAGCCTCCCAAAGTGCTGGGATTACAGACGTGAGCCACCGCGCCTGGCTAACATGTACCATAACTCTTTAAAACCAAAAGGATGTTTGAAACTCTCCGCCTTCCATTATTTCTCTTATGAAAAAAAAATCTTCTTTGTCTAATAAGATATAGCTCATTCCCAATTCTACAAAATTTCTTGCCTATTGAGAAACTAATTTCAGTTATTACTATGGGATGTTGAAAAAGACTATCTTACACCTTAGGCTTCACAATCTATAACTTTTCCCTCCTACCATCCAGAAAATTCTGCTAATTTACTTCTCTTTCTGGTGTGTGTATATTCCAGGAATGCGTTTGTAAATGTTCTTTATTCACATGTCCTCACAAATCAATAGAAATCATTATTGAAGGCTTAGAATGCACCAGATATTGTGAGAATTATTTTCATTTTACGTACCAGAAAACAAAAGCTTAAGAGGTCTTCAAATTCATAATTAGAGAGTTATGTATATAGCTTTATAGGTCCCCTTTTTGTCCAAATACTTACTATCTACTGTTAGTAAACAAAGAGAAGGAACACATTCAATTTTGACTAGTCCAGTAGCCCACTGGCCATTAATTCTTCAATCGACCTTCCCAAACTCTTCCCAGAGCCCCTATTTGATATAGGTTGAGTTCTGATGAGTTTCCATGTGTACACCTTTTAAAACACACAGTTGAAATATTCTTGCACAAAGGAAAGATTACTTTTGGGAGGCAGCTTCACATTTTGTTATTCCCAGTCTCCCGTTCATCTGCAGCATTATAAATATGCATCTGGCAACTGAGATTTTCAAACATCTTCGTTTTGTATATTAAACACAATTCTACTTCCATATCATTCCCTTTGCCTATTATTGACTTGTGGGAAGACCCCTAAACACACTCCCTTTATGTATAATACAAATGCTCTCTAGGCATTAAGCTTTATTTCTTGCAGTAAAATCATATCCACTGTCTTCTCTCTCTTAGGGCCATGGCAACTGTGACTTTAACGTTTTGAATCTTACTATTTGTATGCATTCTTAAATTGTGCCTTTTCTATATGGATGTAATTTTACTAAGAATTACTCGTTGATTTCTTTCTCCTCTTTGCTTCCAATCTTTCCTCTACTAGGATTGGGGTCCCTGTGTTCAGAACCCACGATTCTTATTTTCTTTGGGCTTCCTCCACCTTAATTCTTCTGTTGTCTTCTTTTCCTCCACTGTTGATTCATTAGACATAGGTGACGGCTTCCTTTTCTCTCCATGAGTTAGATTTTCCCCAACGCTTTTGCCCATAGCTTTTATGAATTTACCATTTTATTACCTTATTTACTTATTTGCTCATAAGAAATTTATTAAAATATTTCAAAACACATAGAAGTTTGAAACATTTTATAGTGAACACCCATATACTCACCACTCAGATCCTAGAGTTAACATTTTAGTATACTTTCTTCATCACAAGTCTACTCGCCTATTCACTTCTTTTTCTATCCATCAAACCAACTTCTTTTCTGATGCATTTCAAATTGAATGGCAGGCATCAGTACCCATCACCTCTGCAGATCTCAGCAACATAATATTAATGAGTTCAGTATTGGTCTATGGTTCTTTTTTTGTGGTAAAATTTATATAAAATGAAATACATAAAACAAATTTGCTATATGTTGTTTTGACAAATACCTGTACCTGTATAATCTAAATCCCTATTAAGATATAGAACATTACCCCCCAAATTCCTTTTGTCCTTTTTCAAAAATCTTGTCGTACCCACTTTTCCCATAGACAACTGTTCTGATATTTATCTACTATATATTAGTTCAATCATCCTATATGAAGTATATGTCTTCTGTGTGAGATTTATTTAAAAATTAAAAAAAATAAAGATAGGGTCTCACTCTGTTCCCCAGGCTGGGGTTCAGTGGTGCAATCATGGCTCACAGCAGCCTTGACCTCCCAGGCTCAAGTGATTCTTCCACCTCAGTCTTCTAAGTAGCTGAGACTACAGGCATGTGCCACCATGCCCAGCTAATTTTTTAGTTTGTATTTTCTTTTAGAGATGGGGTTTTGCTATATTGCCTAGGCTGGTCTTGAACTGCTGGACTCAAGTGATTTGCCCACCTCAGCCTCCCAAACTGCTGGGATTACAGGCTTGAGCCACTGCACCCAGCCAAGATTTCTTTCTCTCAGTGTGTTTTTGCAATTCCTCCATGTCATTCCCAGTATGAGTAGTTTGTGAAGTGGTATCCATTGTGTGAATATGCCACTGTGAGTTTGTCCATTCACCTGTTGTTGGACACTTGTGTTGTTTCTACTTTTGGGCTATTGTAAATAAACCTGTGATAAACATTCTTGTATGAGTGTTTTTGTAGTCAGATGTTATTTCTCTTGGCAAAATTTCTGGGAATGAGCTGCTGGGTCACCTTGAGGCCTTTTTACAATTTTGCGCATCACTTTCTAGTGGTTTCTTTTTGGTCTCTTTCCTATTTTATTTTTTTGAGATGGCATCTCACTCTGTCACCCAGGCTGGAGTGCAGTGGTGTGATCTCGACTCACTGCAACCTCCACCTCCCAGGTTCAAGCGATTCTCCTGCCTCAGCCTCCTGAATAACTGGAATTACAGGCGCATGCCACCATGCCCAGCTATTTTTTGTATTTTTAGTAGAGACGGGGTTTCACCATGTTGGTCAGGCTGGTCTCGAACTCCTGGCCTTGTCATCTGCCTGCCTCAGCTTCCCAAAATGCTGGGATTACAGGCGTGAGCCACTGCACCAGGCCCCCACAACCTCCCTTTCTTTTTTTTTTTTTTTGATATGGGAGTTTCACTCTTGTCATATAGCCTGGAGTGCAGTGGCGCTATCTTGGCTCACTGCAACCTCCGCCTCCCAGGTTCAAGTGATTCTCCTGCCTCAGCCTCTCAGAGTAGCTGGGACTACAGGCGTGTGCCACTATGCCTGGCTGATTTTTGTATTTTTAGTAGAGACAGGGTTTCACCATGCCGGTCAGCCTAGTCTTGAACTCCTGACCTCAGATGATCCACCCATTTTGGCCTCCCAAAATGTTGGGATTACAGGTGTGAGCCACCATGCCTGGCCTCCAGTTTTTTTATTTAGCACTCTCAACAAATTCTTTGATCTCTTTCTACCATTCTTTTCCTTCTACCAATACCTGACATCTATTGTCTTCCTGACTTCTAGCCTCAATCTCATTTTGAAGTCATAGCATGCCCCCTGCCTTCTCTGGGGGCACATACACTAACTCCATGGTTTATCTCTCACTCTCTCTCTTTTTTTTTTTTTTTTTTTTGAGATAGTCTCACTGTTTGCCCAGGCTGGAGTGCAGTGGTGCAATCTCGGCTTACTGCAACCTCTGCTTCCTGGGTTTCAGCTGCCACAGCCTCCCAAGTAGCTGGGACTACAGGCGTGCACCACCAGGCCCTGCTAATTTTTGTATTTTTAGTAGAGATAAGGTTTTGCCATGTTGCTCAGCTTGGTCTTGAACTCCTGGCCTCAAGAGATCCACCCATCTCGGCCTCTCAAAGTGCTAGGATTACAGGTGTGAGCCACGGTACCCAGCCTTTCTTTCTTTTTATGTGCTAGAGTCTCATTTTTTTCATACTTTCAAATTTTTTTAGAGACAGGGTTCCCCACATCAAACCCCTTCTCTGTCTGCAACTTTGCTGGAACTATTATTCCATCTTAGTATATAACTCATGGGAAGTTTCCTGGACGAAGCAGGCCTTGAGCTGCAAGGGGCTAATTAATATGTAAAGGACTGCTAGAAATCACCAGGAGACAGACCTACAAACCAATAGAAAAATGAACCAAGGGCAAGAACAGCCTGTTCATAGAAAAATAAATTAAAAGGACCTTAACACATGAAAAGATGCTGAACTTTGCTTATAATAATAAGCAAATACATAAAATATTATACACTATAGTATTAATATAAAATCACACAAATTTGTATTGTAATAGAATTATATATTATGTATATGTTAATATATAATTAATAATTATAAACGCACAATTCTATTATTAATATATAATGTAATTATTATATAACATGTAATTATATATATAACATATTATATATGTTATATATATAACAATTAATATATAACATATAATAATTATATTATAACTAATATATAATTATATTATATATTAATTATTATAATTAATTTATAATAATATAATATATAACATAATTACATTATATATTAATAATTATATATTAATGTACTAATTATATATTATATATTAATTATATAGCATATAATTAATATATAAATATATAATATAATCATATTATATATCAATAATTATAGTGATATATTATAATACTATATAATTAAATACTATATAATTATATTATATATTAATTATATATGTAAAATACCAAAAGGAATAATAAAAGAAGTGTCCATTAATGCTACAATAAAATATTACAGTAGTCCCCCTTATCTGTGGTTTTGCTTTCCATGGTTTCCATTATCTGTGGTACAATACAATAAGATATTTTGAAAGAGCACATTTACATAACTTTTATTACAGTATATTGTTATAATTGTTTTATTTTATTAGTAGTTATTTTTATTACTCTCTTACAGTGCCTAATTCATAAATTAAACTTTATCCTGGGTATGTAGAGGAAAAACACAATAGATACTGGGTTTGGTACTCTTGCACTCACTGGGAGTCTTCGATTGCATCCCTTGTGGATAAGTCAGGACTACTGTATTTCTCACCTATCAGGCTGGCAGAACCCTGATCCTCTAACTTTCAAGAATTCATAAAGATCAAGTCTGGCACACAGACTGGCTTCGCACTTCTTTATGGTATTACTCAATGCTAGATAACACTAGAACAATGAATAGTACGACGATTATAGAGTCCTTGGGGTGGAAAATGACTCAATAGTTTTGCATCCAGCTAAACTATGTAAAAGTAAATAAGCAAGTGACAAATATTTTCAAATAACAGGACTTAAAGGATATATTCATGGCTGCCACATAAGGCCACTTTTTGCATAGACTCTAATATGAATTAATGGTGCTCCCTGGATATGGGCAGTGTACAGCCTGCACAGATGTACATAACAGTCTTGAATACAGTTCCTGTAAGATCTTGAAAAAACACTAAATGACAAAATTTAGCTGTCCAAAAGATGAATACAGAACCAGAGCATAAAGATTGACAGGAATAAAACTAATACAGCAGTGGCAATTATGGTTACGGAACCCATAAAAGTTATAAAGAAAAGCATTGTAGAAAAATGATAACTAAAAGCACCAGATGGTAGAGGAAGTGAGAAGGCGGGCAACAGTGTAAGTATCAGATCTTCTCTGTTTTCATAGCAGGTGATGCAAAGATATTAAGTTTGCTAAATCAAGCAACAGGATACCAGTACATGCACACATATAAAGTAAAATAATAGAAGAAACAAATATAACCAATCAAAAATGAGTAATAAAGGGGAGAGAAGGGGAGGAGGAGATAGGTTAATTTCCTATTCATTTATAACGTGGGCCGAGAGATTTTCTTAAAAAACAGAGAATTAAGTTGGATTTTTCCTATATATTAAAAATCAATAAATAAAAATTATAAACATCACTGTTTGAAAAGCAAAAACATTACTGTTAAAAGGCTGGGCTCTGGCTGGGCATAGTGGCTCATGCTTGTAATCCCAGCACTTTGGGAGGCCAAAGCAGAAGGATCACTAGAGGTCAGGAGTTTGAGACCAGCTTGGACAAAATAGCAAGTCTCCGTTTCTACAAAAAATCAAAATAAAAAACTGTGCTCTGAAGTCAGACTGTCTGGCTTTGAATTCTAGCTCACTTGTTAGTTGTGATACCTTGAAAAAATTCATAGAACTTTCGTTCCTTAGTTCTCTCATTTGTAAAGTGAGATTTTTAACACAGGTTGAGTATTCCTTATCTGAAATACTTGGGACCTGAAGTGTTTTGGTTTTTGAATTTTTTCAGATTTTGTAATATTTGCATATACATAATGAGATATCTTGGGGATGAAACACATATAAATGCAAAATTCCTTTATGTTTCACATACACCTTTTACACATAGCCTGAAGGTAATTTTATACAAGACGTTTAATAATTTTGTGCATTTTGACTGTGACCTGTCACATGGGGTCAGGTATGAAATTGTCCACTTGTGGCATCATGTTGGTGCTCAAAAAGTTTCAGATTTTGGAGTATTTTGGATTTTTAGACTTCATAAGTTTGCAAGGAATGAATGCAATAATGAATCTAAAATGCTTAGCCATAAATGCTCAATAAATGTTAGCTATTATTATTGCCATTTATTATTTTCATCATTAAGCATATATTAGACTTGTACAGAACACCAAATTGAAATAGATTCTGAACCATTGGGGTTCCTGTGCATATTGAATAGATAGAAATGCCACACTGACATGTCCCAGATATATTGAGAACAAAATACTGTTACTTTTAATGTAGAGGCTACAATTTTAGAAAAAATCATGATACCAACATAATCAAATGACTTATCATTATTCTAGTAGAAGTCAAATGTCAGTCTTTTGCAGATCCCTGTCATGTCTGTGTGGAGATTATATTTCTATTTACCTAATATTTTTCTTTACTATTTACCTAATATTTTTATTTAAATCATTTTAAAATCTACTCACTTTTAAAAAACAATCTCATGCTAAGTAATTATATTCATAAAATCATTTTTGATATTGTTCAAATTTTTAAACATGTTATTAAATCTGTGATTATAAAAATACTAGTCCATACGCCACCTAAAGTTATCCTGAGTACTACCAATGGTTCACATAATGCACTTTGGGGAGTTCTGCTTTTTATTCCTTTAATAATTCATTCTGAGCACCTACTATGTAGTAGGCACTGTTCTAGGCAGTTGAGGTACAGCAGCAAGTTTAGCACAGAAAAATTCTTGCCCTCATGGAGCTTACATTCTAGCAAGATAACAAATAACATAAATACAATTTATAGTATGTGAGATGGTGATATGCATTATGCAGAAAGGGAAAGGAGAGATGGGTAGTGTTGGAGGAAGGACAAGGGGATAGATTGTCATTCATCCTGTTAGAAAGGTCCCATTCAGAAAAATTCTAAGATTGGGGAGTAAATAAGCCATATGCATATTTAGGGAAGAGAATTCCAGGCTAATGGAAGAGCAAGTTCAAAGGCCCTGGTGTAAAAGTATGCCTGGCATGTTCAAGGAACAACAGGAAGGTCAGTGTGTTTGGAGTACAGTGAGTGAGGAGGAGACTGGTAGATGCGGGAGGTCAGGAAAGTAATGAGGGCAAGGAGGTGAAGTACATCTACTCCTTTGCTTCTGCTGCTACTGGTGCTGCTATGAATGCTGCTGTTACTACTACTCATGCTGCTGCTATGAATGCTGCTGTCACTAATTCTACTATTATTTTAAAATATTAAGAAGAAGGAGAAGAAATATATTGAGGAGACATAGAGTTCCTAAATAAGTTTGTGTTTAGAGCCTAATTCTTAAATTTTTGGCTACAGTTCTTTTGGTCTTTGCAAACCTCCACATCCTGCTTGCTGCTTAACAATCCACTGCACAGATGAGGAGCAGAGCAAGATGGCTGGATAGAAGCCTTCACTGATTGTTCTCCCTATAGTAACACCAAATCAAACAACTATTCACAAAAATGTACCTTCATAGGAACCAAAAATCAGGTGAGTGATCACAGTACCCGGTTTTAACTTCATAGCACTGAAAGAGGCACTGAAGAAAGTAGGAAAGACAGTCTTGAATTGCTGGTGCCACCCCACCTGCATCCCCCTGGCAGTGGCTGTGTGGCACAGAGAGAACATTTGTGTGCTTGGGAGAGGGAAGGAGAGCGCAGTGATTGTGGGACTTTGCACTGGAATTCAGTGTTGCCATGTCACAGTGGAAAGCAACACTAGGAAGAAATCATGGAGGGATGATTTAGACCACATAGAGGTCTGAACGATTTAGAACACATGGCAGGAGCATTTAGACTAGCTCTGGCCAGAGGTGAATCACCCATTCCAGCAGTCAGGTCCTGAGTTCTGGCAAGCCTTGGCACCATGGGCTAAAGTGCTCTGGGGTTCTAGATAGACTGGAAAGGCAGTCTAGGCCATAAGGACTGCAATTCCTGGGCAACTCTTGATGTTATTCTGGGCTCTGAGCCTGTGGACTAGTGGGGCATGCAACCTAGTGAGACACCAGCCAGGGAGACTAAAGGAGTGCTTACATCATCCCTCCGCCAACCACAGTCAGCATAGCTCAAAGCTCTTGCAGAGATTCCTTCCCTCTGCTTGAGGAGAGGAGAGAGAAGAGTAAAGAGAACTTTGTCTTGCAACTCAGATACCAGCTCAGCCACAGTAGGATAGGGCACCAGGCAGAGTCATGATGCCCCCGCTTCCAGGTCCTAGCTCCTGGATGACATTTCTAAACACATTGTGGGCCAAAAGGGAACCTGCTGCCTTGAAGGGAAGGACCTAGTCCTGTCAGGATTCACCACTTGCTGACTAAAGAGCCCCAAGGCCCTGAATAATCAGCAGTAATAATTCAGATAGTATTCATCGTGGTCCTTGGGTGAGACTCAGAGATATGCTGTCTTCAGGTGTGACCCAGCAGATTTCTAGCTGTGGTGGCTATGGGGAGTGACTCTTAATGCTTGAGAAAAGGAGAAGGAAGAGTAAATGGGACTTCATCTTGCAGCTTAGATACCAGCTTGGTGACAGTGGGGTGTAGCACAAAGCTGGTTCTTGCAGTCCCCAGTTCCAGGCCTTGGCTCTTGGACAGTATTTCTGGATGTGCCCTGGGCTAGAAGGGGCCCACTGCCCTGAAGGAAGAGTCCTGGGCCTGGAAGCATTTACCACAACCTGACTGAAGAGCCATTGGGGTTTGAGTGAACATCGGTGGTAGCCAGGTAGAACTTGCCATGGGCCTGAGGCAGTGGTGGCCATGGGGAAAGACCCCTCTGCTTGTGGAATAAAAGAGAAGAGTGGGAAGGACTTTGTCTTGTGACTTGGGTGCCAGCTCAGAAACAGCAGAATAAAGCACCAGGTAGCTTCCCAAGATTTCCAACTCCAGGCCTGGGCTCCTGGATGGCATCTCTGGAGCCTCAGGGGCCAGGGGGATCTTGCTACCCTAAAGAGAAGGACATAGTCTAGCTGGTTTTGCCACCTGCTGATTATGGAGCCCTAGGGCCTTGAGTGAAGATAGGTGGTGGAAAGGCAAGGTTTATTATGGGCTTTGAGTGAGACCCAGTGCCATACTAGCTTCAGGTCTGACTCAGCACAGTCCCAGTCGTGGTGGCCACAGGAGTGCTTATGTCACCCCTCTCCCAGCTACAGGCAGCTCAGCACAGAAAGAGAGACTGTCTGGAAAAAATAAGGGAAGGGAGCAAGAGGCTCTCTCTGGTAATTCAGAGAGAGTTCTTCATGATCTTATCCAAACCATCAAGGCAGTACCTCCATAAGTCTGCAAGAGCCACAGTATTACTAGACTTCGGATACTCCCTAATGCAGATATAGCTGCAGTGACCCGAAACTTAAATTGCAACACCCAAGACCCTTCAAATACCTGGAAAGCCTTCCCAAGAAGGGTGGTACAAACAAGTCCGGATCATGAAGGCTACAATAAATACCTAACTCTTCAGTGCCCAGACACTGATGAACATCCACAAGCATCAAGACCATCGAGGAAAAGATGACCTCACCAAACTAGCTAAAGAAGGCACCAGGGACCAATCCTGTAGAGACAGAGATATGTGATCTTTCAGAAGGAGAATTCAAAATAGCTGTTGTGAGGAAACTCAGTGAAATTCAAGATAACATGGAGAAGGAATTCAGAATCCTATGAGATACATTTAACAAAGAGATTGAAATAGTTAAAAAGAATCAAGCAGAAATTCTAGAATTGAAAAATGCAGTTGATATAGTGAAGAATGCATCAGAGTCTCTTAATAGCAGAATTGATCAAGCAGAAGGAAGAGTTAGTGAGCTTGAAGATGGGCTATTTGAAAATACCTAGTCAGAGGAGTAAAAAAAAGGAAGAATAAAAAAGAATGACACATGTTTACAAAATCTAGAAAATAGCCTCGAAAGGGCAAATGTAAGAGTTATTGGCATTAAGGAGGAGGTAGAGAAAGATATAGGGGTAGAAAGTTTATTCAAAGGGATAATACCGGATAACTTCCCAAACCTAGAGAAAGATAGCAACATTCAACTATAAGAAGGTTATAAAACAACAGACAGATTTAATTCAAATAAGACCATCTCAAGGTATCTAATAATCAAACTCCCAAAGGTCAAGGTAAAAGAAAGGATCCTAAAAGCAGCAAGAGAAAAGAAACAAATAACATACAATACAAAGAAACAAATAACAACCAATACATCTGGCAGCAGACATTTTTGTGGAAAACTTACAGTCCAGGAGAGAGTGGTGTGACATATTTAAAGTGCTGAAGGAAAAAACCTCTTATCCTAGAATAGCATATCTGGCAAAAATATGCTTCAAACATGAAGGAGAAATAAGGTGTAGAATTTTCACTAGTTTTCTCTTTGCTTGTTAGTTAATTTGTTTATACAATCAATGTTGAGTTGTCATCGGTTTAAAATAATGAGTTATAAGATATTATTTGCAAGTCTCATGGTAATCTCAAATCAAAAAACATGCAATGGATACACACACACACACACACACACACACACACACACACACACAAACTAAAAAGCAAGAAATTAAAATACACCACCAGGGATAAAAGAAGACAGGAAGGAAGGAAATAAGGAAGACAAGACCACAAAACAGCTAGAAAATAAATGACAAAATGGCAAGAATAAGTTCCTACTTATAAATAATAATGTAAAATGTAATGGACTAAACTCTCATATCAAAAGACAGAGTGGCAGAATTGATACAAAAAGAAGATCCAACAATCTGTTGCTTACAAGAAACACACTTCACCTATAAAGACACACACAGACTGAAAATTGAGGGTTGGGCAAAGGTCTTCCATGCAAATGGAAAGAAAAAAAGAGCAGGCATAGTTATATTTATATCAGACACAAAATAGATTTCAAGATAAAAAGTATAACAAGAGGCAAGGATAGTCATTATATAATGATAAAGGGATAAACTTAGAAAGAGGATATAACAATTGTATATATATATATGCACCCAACACTAGAGCACACAGATATATAAAGCAAATATTATTAGAGCTAATGAGAGAGATAGACCCCAATACAATAATAGCTGGAGACTTCAACAATACACTTTCAGCATTGGACAGACCATCCAGACAGAAAAATCAACAAAGAAACATCAGACTTAATCTGCACTATAGAACAAATGTACCTAATAGATATTTACAGAACATTTCATCCAAAGGCTGCAGAATACATTCTTCTCCTCTGTACATGGATGATTCTTAAGGATGGAACATATGTTAGGCCACAAAGACAAGTCTTAAAAATTGAAATAATATCAAGTTTCTCCTTTGACTGCAATGGAATAAAAGTAGAAGTCAATAACAAGAGGAATTTTGGAAACTATACTGTATTAGTCTGTTCTCATGCTGCTATAAAGAACTGCTGGAGACTAGGTAATTTATAAAGAAAAGAGGTTTAATTGACTCAGAATTCTGCAGGGGTAGGGAAGCCTCAGAAAACTTACAATCACAGTGGAAGGGGAAGCAAACAGGTCCTTCATCACATGGTGGCAGGAAGGAGAAGAATGAGAGATGAGCGAAGGGAGAAGCCCCTAGTAAAACCATCAGATCTTGTGAGAACTTACTCACTACCATAAGAATAGCATGGGGAAAACTGTCCCCATGATTCAATTACTTCCCACTAGGTCCCTCCCACCACATGTGGGGATTATGGGAACTACAATTCAAGATGAGATTTGGGTGGGGACACAGCCAAACCATATCATATACAAACAGATGGAAATTATACAATGCTCCCGATTGGCCAGTGGACCAATGAAAAAAGTAAGAAGGAAATCTAAAAATTTCTTGAAACAAATGATAATGGAAAAACAACATACCAAAACCTAGAGGATACAGCAAAAGCGGTTCTAAGAGGGAAATTTATAGTTATATGCTTCTACATCAAAAAAGTAGAAAAAGTTCAAATACAAAACTTAATGACGCGCATTAAAGAGCTAAAAAAGCAAGAGTCAGCCAAACCCAAAATTAGTAGAACAGAAAAAATAAAGATCAGAGCAGAAATAAATGAAAACGAATAGAAGAAAACAATATAAAAGATCAACGAAACAAAAAGTTGTTTTTTTTTGAAAAGATAAAATTGACAAAACTTTAGTGAGACACTAAGAAAAAAAGAAGACCCAAATAAATAAAATCAGAGATGGAAAAAGGGTACATTACATTGATAACCACAGAAATTCAAAGGATCATTAGAGGCTACTATATGCCAATAAATTGGAAAACCTAGAAGAAATGGACAAATACCTAGACACATACAACCTACCAAAATTGAATAATGAGGATCCAAAACCTGAACAGACCAATAAAAAGTAATGAGATGGAAGCTGTAATAAAAAGTAACCCAGTAAAGAAAAGCCCGGGACCCAGTGGCTTTACTGCTGAATTTTACCAAACATTTAAAGAGCTATACCAATCCTATCCAAACTATTCTGAAAAATAGAGGAGGAGGGAATACCTCCAAATTCATTCCACAAGGCCAGTATTAACCTGATACCAAAACCAGAGAAAGACACATGAAAAACAGAGAACTATATCCCTGATGAACACTGATGCAAAAATCCTCAACAAAACACCAACAAACTTAGTTCAACAACACATTAAAAAGATCATTCATCATGAGCAAGTGGGATTTATCCCTGGCCTGCAAGGACAGTTCAACATATGCAAATCAATCAATGTGATATATCATGTCAACAGAATGAAGGTTGAAAACCATATGACCATCTCAATCGATGCTGAAAAAACATTTGATAAAATTCAACATCCCTTCATGATAAAAACCCTAAAAAAACTGGATATAAAAGCAACATACCTCAACATAATAAAAGCCATATATGGCAGACCCACAACTAGTATCATACTGAATGGGGAAAAACTGAATGCCTTTCCTCTAAGATCTGAAACATGACAAGGAGGTCCACTTTCACCACTCTTATTTAACATAGTACTGGAATCCCTGGCTAGAGCAATCAGACAAGAGAAAGAAATAAAGGGCATCCAAATTGGAAAGGAAGAAGTAAAATCATCCCTTTTTTTGCAGATGATATGTTCATCTATTTGGCAAAACCTAAAGACTCCACCAAAACTCTTAGAACTCATAAACAAATTCAGCTAAGTTGCCTATCTTGACTGAACATACCAACATACAAAAATCAGTAGCATTTCTATATGCCAACAGTGAACAACCTGAAAAAGAAATAAAAATATTAATGCCACTTACAATAGCCACAGATAAAATTAAATTCCTAGGAATAAACTTAACTAAAGAGGTGAAAGATCTTGGCAATGAAAACTATAAAACATTGATACAAAGCATTGAAGAAGATATAAAAAAAGGGAAGATATTCTATGTTCTTGGACTGAAAGAATCTATATTGTTAAAATGCCCATACTACTCAAAGCAATCTACAGATTCAATGCAATCCCTATCAAAATCCCAGTGATGTTCTTCACAGAAATAGAAAAATCAATCCTAAAATTTACATGGGACTACAAAAGAGCCAGAATAGCCAAAGCTATGCTGAGCAGAAAGAACAAAACTGGAGGAATCACATTACTTGACTTCAAATTATACTACAGAGCCATAGTAACCAAAACAGCATAAAAGCAAACATATAGACCATTGGAACAGAAGAGAGAACCCAGAAACAAATCCATATATTTACAATAAAGTCACTTTTGACAAAGGTGCTAAAAATATACATTGGAGGAAAAGACAGTCTGTTTAATAAATGGTGCTGGGAACACAGATTTCAAGGAAGCATGAAACTAGACCTCTATCTCTCACCATATACAAAAATCACAACCAAGTGAATTAAAGACTTAAATCTAAGACCTCAAACTTTGAATTACTAAAAGAAAATATTGGGGAAACTCTCAAGGACACTGAACTAGGCAAAGACTTATTGAGTAATATCCCAAAGCAGAGGCAACCAAAGCAAAAATGGACAAATGGGTTTACATCAAGTTAAAAACTTCTGCACAGCAATCACAACAATCAACAAAGTGAAGAGACAACCCACACAATTGGAGGAAATATTTGCAAACTGCCAATCTGACAAGAGATTAATAGCCAGAATATATAACGAGCTCAAACAACTTTATAGGAAAAGATTAATAATCCAATTAAAAATGGACAAAAAATCTGAATAAACATTTTTTGAAAGAAGACATACAAATGACAAACAGGTATGTAAAAAGGTGTTCAACATCATTGATAATCAAATAAATGAAAATCAAAAGTACAGTGAGATATTGGGCATAGTGGTTCACGACTGCAATCCCAGCACTTTGGGAGGTCAAGTCAAGGCAGAAGGATCCCTTGATTCCAGGAGTTTGAGAACAGCCTAGGCAACATAGTGAGACCTCATTTCGTCTTAAAAAAATAAAAAAGCCAGGTACGGTGGAGCACACTTGTAGTTCACCTCAGCTTCCTGAGTAGAGGTGGGAGGATTGCTTGAGACCACGAGTTTGAGGCTGCAGAGAGCTATGATCATGCCACTGCACTACAGCCTGGGTAACAGCAAGACCCTGTCTTAAAAAAAAAGTACAATAAGATATCATTTTATTCCAGTTAAATGTCTTTTATGCACAACAAATGCTGGGGAGGATGTGGAGAAAAGGGAACCCTTGTACACTGTTGGTGGGACTGTAAATTAGTACAGCCGCTATGGAGAACAGTTTGGAGCTTCCTCAGAAAATTAAAAATAGAGATAGCACATGATTAGCAATCCCCCTGCTAGGTATATGCCCAAAAGAAAGGAAATCAGTATATCGAAGAGATATCTGCACTCCCATTTTCATTGCAGCACTATTCACAATAGCCAAGATTTGGAAGAAATCTAAGTGTCCATCAATAGATGAATGGATAAAGAAAATGTGATACATATACACAATGGAGTACTATTCAGCCATAAAAAGAATGAGATCCTGTCATTTGTAACAGCATGGATGGAACTGGAGGTCACCATGTTAAGTGAAATAAACCAGGCCCAGAAAGACAAACTTCACATGTTCTCACTTATTTGTGGGAGCTAAAAATTAAAACAAGTGTACTCATGAAGATAGAGAGTAGAATGATGGTTACCAGAGCCTGGGAAGTGTAGTTGGGGTAAGGGAGAGAGGATGGTTAATGGGTACAAAAATATAGTTAGATAGAATGAATAAGGTCTGGTATTTAATAGCACAATAGGGTGACTACAATCAACAAAAATTTACTGTACATTTAAAAATAACTAAAATAGTATATTGGATTGTTTGTGACACAAATAAAGGATAAATGCTTGAGGTGATGAATACCCCAGTTACCCTGATGTGATTA
This sequence comes from Gorilla gorilla gorilla, assembly GCF_029281585.2. NCBI lineage: Eukaryota > Metazoa > Chordata > Mammalia > Primates > Hominidae > Gorilla > Gorilla gorilla. The sequence goes on from NC_073241.2 coordinate 80,601,770, forward strand.
TTATGCATTGCATGCCTATATCAAAATATCTCCTGTACCCCATAAAATATATACCTAGTATGTTCCCACAAAAATAAAAAATAAAAAATTAAAAAAACCCATTGCATCAAATCTGCCTCCTAAAAACAGATGCTATATCAATCAATAAGGAATAATGGAATAAATGAGAGAAAATTTATTGGCCTCTGACAATGGTCTATCACTGTACTGTGTGCTGTGCAGAATACAAAGGAAATTAGCCTTGGTCCCTGACTCCAAGGGAGTCATAGTCTTGTTGGAATAAAAAACTTGAAGATGGACAGGAAATTCTTTGAGTATAGTGCACATGAAGTTCTGTGTTGCTGGCTCAGTGCAGGAGGTGGGAGGAAATGACTCTGAAATGGATGGCCAGGGAAGTTTCCTGGAGTAGCAGGCCTTGAGCTGCACTCTGGAAATTTGAAGCAAGAGGGAAGAAAGAATAAGCAGCAAATGCATAGGCACAATCATGAATCTGAGCTTGAGTGTGGAGTGGGAGATGAGGTCACATCAATTAGGTTAGGGAGGACCTTGAAAGATCAACAGAGGAGTTTCAAAGGTAAACGACTAATTTACTTTTCCAGGAGTGTACGCTCCTCACCAGACTACTCACTGATATATTCTTTTTAGGGAAGAGACTGGCCAGAAGCCCACCTGGATGTACCACAAGTAGAAATTCTCTTGGGGGAACTGCCTGGCAAATTCTGCTGAAAAGAGCTCCCTTGATGCCAGCTTGCCAAAAACTCCATTTCCTATCTGAGGGAAGTTAGGGAATTTCTCTTATCAGACCCCTGCCTCTAGCTGCTACAGCCAGACTGTAGTCAGTTATACGAATGCATTTTAAACAAGTTGCAAGATTAGAGACTCCAGAAATGGCAGAGGGAAAGGCTGTACTTATCCTATTTTCAGCAGATAAAGGGGAATTCAGGGGGTGGAAAAACGAGAACATCTGTTGTTGGGGGTAAAAACAGGCCTGCCCCACACTCTCCCCCTTGAACTCAGGGCCCCATCACAGGTGCACTCCTCACACCAGTCTCTTGCAGGTTAATTCCTTCTGCTGCTCCTGCAGCCCTGAGAAACCCTTGATTTCTGACCCACGAGTCTGATTTCCACCTCCACTCTTCTCATAGCTATCTCTCCAGCTACTGATCAGCTGATAGGTTTGACCCTTAGTCTCTGAAGAGAAATCAGGCCGAGAAGAACAGAGACAACCATTGTGGGGGAAGTGTCAAGTTTACCGCAGCAGCTCCTGCCTGAGCCACAGGTCCCATGTCTCCTTCTTAAATAGTTTCTTGTAGATCTCAGTCCCACTCCAGCCCAACTGAGTTCAACTTTTTGTTTTACCAAGAACCCCTAGGCAGATGAATCAAATGCATATTAAGGTGTGAGAAGCATTGTTCTTTTTCACTCCTTGGGAGTCAGCGCTTCAAGAAGAAACTCCTCAGACAGAAGTTTGAAGTAGATGGGTCAGCACTGCTGTTTGATTTGGAGAGCCTGGCTTTATAAAATTCTTTCTGGAGGTGTCCTTCCCTCCTCTTCCTCCTGTAAACACTGGTTGAGAGCTTGCAGTGTGCCAGGTACCAGGCCAGGCTCTGGGGATACAAGTTTGCAAGGAGGAGCTGGCCCTTCAGCAGCTGATGATGCACTGGGAACAGTGCATGCAAATAACTCACCTAGGGGTGTACTCATGGCTACCCTTCTGCTTAGAATTTTCATCTTTCCTTCTTCACTAGCGGTGTCCCTTTAGGTGAGTCTTGTATTTTCCAGTTGTTCCTTCACCTCCATTGCCCGATTCCCTGGCCAGCTTCAGGTCACGCTATACTGACTCTGACATCCCTTCTTCCCAGCATATAGGTCTGCATGGCCACCTCCTTCAGACTTATCATCTCTGCTCTTCAGTTTTACTGTCAGTAGGTAAGTCCATTTCTTCCCACGTCAAGTCCTCCCTACTTTGCCTCTGCTAATTCTGGAACCCATCCCCTTTTCCTTTACTTCAATACTGTGAGTTTAATCCAGGCCCTCCATCCTTATCAGGAATGATTCACTATCTTTATAACCAGTCTTTCTGTACTGTGTCTTGTTCCCATCAAATTCAATCTCTTTGTGTTTGTTCTTTTTTTTTCTGACTACATCCTGCATGAAAATCCATTCTCTACAGGAGACAGAGTAATCTTCCTAATACATAAAACTGAATGCGCATTAAAGTCCTTCAAAGACTCTATGCAGGATACTCAATGCCTTACCAAAGCATATGGCACCTTTCATGAACTGTCTCCCAACTGTCTAGCCTCATCTCCCATGACTCTATCTTATATTTCAGCTGCAACAAACCTCTTGACATCTTGTATTTTCATCCTTGTTTCATGTACTTGTGACCATTTGTCTGCTTAGAAAGTGCTTCTTTCTTTCTTCACCAAGTTGATGTCTGGTCTTGTCGCCATATCCAGTTCAACTTTCCTATTGTAAGAATTCTATTGGTTTTTAAACCCTAGCTGCATGCTAGAGTCACTTGCGGGTGACTAAAAATACCAATATGTAGACCGATACCCTGGCCCTGTCCCCAGAGAATCTGGTTTGGTTGATTTGGGGACTGATGTTTGGGCATTGGTGTTTTTATTTTTTTATTATTTATTTATTTTGAGATGGAGTTTTGCTTTTGTGGCCCAGGCTGGAGTGCAGTGGTGCAATCTTGGCTCACTGCAACCTCTGCCTCCTGGGTTCAAGCGATTCTCCTGCCTCAGCCTCCCGAGTAGCCGGGATTATAGGAGCCCACCACCATGCCTGGCTAATTTTTGTATTTTTAGTAGAGACAGGGTTTCACCATGTTGACCAGGCTGGTCTCAAACTCCTGATCTCAGGCCTCCTGAAGTGTTGGGATTACAAGTGTGAGCCACCATGCCCAGCTGACATTGGTATTTCTAAAAAGTTGCTTAAATTGGTGCTTCTCAAACTTTAATGTGCATGCATCTGAGTCACCTGGGGATCTTGCTAAAATGGAGATTGTGATTCAGTATATCCCAGGTGCCTGAGATTCTGCATTTCTACCACACTCCCTGGTGATGCTGGTGCTGGTGGTCCATAGACTGCACTGTGAGTAGCGAGGGTCTTGGGGGGAAGATGCTGAAGTGCAGCTGGGTGGGAAGCCCCTATGCTGCAGGATGTTTTCAGGCCTCTCAGTCACTGATTTCTCTTTGCTGCCCTGCTGTGTGCGTGCTGACTTCTAACTGCTGGACTTATTACTTTTGATTTCCCCATGTTTCTTATAGCAAAAGGACTTCCTCCAGTTTTCCATGCAACCATTGGTAATAAAAATGCCATGGGCTGTTTTATGAGGGAGAAAATTTCATATGCCTTTTTACTAAGCAAATACTTTGGCCAAAAAAGTCACTTTTCTTTAAGATGCTTTCAAGTAGATTCGTAAGACATCAAAGAAAGAATATTTTCTGTGGAAGTGAAAGAAGGTGGTTTGTTTACTTAAGAAACGGAATTCACTGGCCTATCTGAAGTGTTTGAAGGAAGTAGTAAGTTCATATATAAAAAGCAACCCTAAAAAATTTATAATAACACCAATAATGGTAGTAATAATGATAATTGGTTACACATATTAAACATTTTTTAAAATCAAGGCACTGCTCTAAACATTTTATATATAACAACACAATTAATCCTAAAAAATCCTTTGAGGTAGCACTATTAATTATCCCCATTTTACACATGAGGAAATGAAGACACAGAGGTCTTAAGTACACAGCTGTGTGAACTGAGAAAGTTGCTTTACTGAGACAAGTTAGTAGTAAAAAGTGTTTTAAAGTGCTAGCATCATCCAGGGGTTAAAGCTATTATTTAACATTCGTGAAAGGAACAAGAGATTACTGAAGAAATCTTCAAGGAAAATGGCCCTTCCCTAGCATATGCTGTTCACAGACTTTCAGTGGTATTAGGGAACATCAAATTGGAAAGTTTTTTGAAAGATGTGACTCCCAATTTTGAGTGCAGTTCAAATATCCTGGGGGCAATGTAAAGATGCTTAGTCTTGCTTCAGGGAGACTTACCAGGAAGAGATGTCATCTTTCGTCTAAACTTTCATTGTACTCTTACTTTAAGATACTTCACTGAGTCTAATCCATGTTGTAAACATCTCCTAAAATAACTCTTCCAAGATTACTTTTAAGTATTTGGATTTAATATTTAATAGATATCTATAAAAGCATATGCCTGCAGTTGCATGTTGTATGGTATTTCTATGGTATAAATGATTTTCCAGGAATGAAATGTACATTTACAAAGCTGCATCTATAGGAGACAGGCATTTCACTTATGGCCTGACAATTCTCCTTATGACTGTTGGCCAAAACTTAAGAAGGTTGAGAGTGGATTTGTGCACAGGTAAGTTCCTCAATACTTTATGTGCATATGTCCTCTAGGGCTTACTGATATGCTTTGGCTGTGTCCCTACCCAAATCTCATCTTGAATGGTAGCTCCCATAATCCCCATGCGTCATAGGAGGGACCCAGTGGGAGGTAACTGAATCATGGGGGCAGGTTTTTCCCAGGTTGTATTGTGAAAGTGATAAGTCTCATAAGATCTGATGGTTTCATAAATGGCAGTTCCCCTGCACATGCTGTCTTGCCTGCCGCCGTGTAAGACATGACTTTGCTCCTCCTTTGCCTTCTGCCATGATTGTGAGGCCTCCCCAGCCATGTGGAACGGTGAATCCATTAAACCTCTTTCCTTTACAAATTACCCAGTGTTGGGTATGTCCTCACAGCAGTGTGAGAAAGGACTAATACAGCTTACCTTTTAAATCGGTGCCTGGCATGATGCTCAATATGTTTAATTGAACCAAACCAGTACCAATAGCCAATGTGTATAGACTGCTTTCTCTGATCCAGGCACTATGCTAAGTGCAGGGATTATCTCATTGAAGCCTCTCCACATAAAGCCGTGTGGTATGAATGCAAACCTATGCCTTATAAAGATTGAGGCCACCCTCTTGAGCTTGTTAGTGCTTCTGCAGCTAAAGTGTGGCCTTGGGCTGTGTAGAGGCCACATGTCTTTCCAGCTGCCAGGCTGTCTGCAACTCCCACACCCAAGTCTTCTCAACAGACTGCTCTCTCTTCCTGAACTGTTTGAGGAGCTTCTCTCTTACACAGCACATGAGCTGGGCAGAAAAGCTACTGACACACCTTGAATCCAAGAAACCACAATTTTAACATTTTATCCACTTTATGAAAGTCTCCCTGAAACCTAAATCAAATATATATTTTCCAGTTTAAATTTTAAAAGAATTTATACTACTGAAGTTTTACCTTCGGATCCCACATTTAATTACAAGTGGTCTTAAATGTGGCCCAACTTCAGTTGTCAAATAACCTTATGATTTGGGTATTTTCTCTACTTTACAGGTGAGGAAACTGAGGCATAATAGGGCCTCACCCAAGTCACACAGCTGCTGAGTGACAGCAGCCTGATCCCAGGATGCCCGACTGCAGCTTCATTGCCCTTTTCCTGAGACCAAAGCCCATGTCTGTTTCCAACAGCATGTGGCATTTTCCTGTTTTCAGAGCTTTTTCCCATCATCCTCATAGCCATCTCATGAATCACAGCTCAGGTATTATTCTCCCACTTGACAGTTGACAACACGGAGGCCCTGAGAGATGAGGATGCAGTCTTGTTACTCAGGTTGTTCAGTGGAGGAGCCAGAACATCAGCCCAGACCTCCTGACAAATACCTGGAATTTACAGAAATGACGGCAGACATTGGGGGTAGAAAGGCCATTGCATCTCCAGGTTATTCCAGATAAGGCCCTAAACTATGTTGTGAACTTGAATTTTTGCTGAGGTGGATGCTGAGACCAGGAGAAAGGTGGGGAGGAAAAGGGAGACAACGATGTGTGGCTTCTCACGCCTTCCCAGGTCTTGCTGACCACCTCTGCTCTGGTCCCATCTCCACATTGTACAGATGGGAAAACCAAGGCCCAGAGAAGGGAAGTGACTTGCCTGGGTAAGGGAGGCACTGCCTTTGGGTTTGAGTAGTCTTGGGGTGGGCTTGTCATGATGCATGAAGTAACTTCTAGTGGCTCCCAGGAAGCTTAAACTTTTCTTTTGACTATCTATCACCTCATAATCTGGCTTCATCCTACCCATCCATTTGTTATGTGCTGCTTCTTCCTAGAGTCTCAGGCCAGAGACACACAGACACTCAGAGGGTGTTTGGTCTGGTCAGCCCTGCCTCACCACTGTCGATGCGCTACACCCCAGTGATTTCGGGGTGAGCACCCACCTACTTCTCTCCACCTACCCACATCTCCTTCATCCTTTAAGACCTAGCTTAGCTCAAGTTCCAACTCCCCCATAAAGCCTTTCCAGGCTAATCAGCTCTTACCTATTTCCCTCTCCTTGGAGCATGGCACTCAATTTAACACCTAAACATGTGGTATCTTGTGAGATTTGCCATTTCTTCATTTGCATTGTTCTTATCCACATTCTTCATAACAATAATAACCAGTAGTATTTTGAATATTTACTACCTGTCAGGCTTTTTCCTATGTGCTTTTCATTTTTTGACTTGTTTAATTCTTACAGCAACTCTGTGAAATAGGGATGAAAATTACCACTGAGGCATAGCAATGTTAATTGCTTGCCCAGTGTAACACAGCCCCAGGGACTCTGGCTCTAGTGCCCACACGGAACCACTCCCCTAATTGGTCTCTTTGGAGTGTAAGCTTTTTTTTTGCAGCCAGGCACCATGTATTTATCTTTATCTTTCTTTCTTTCTTTCTTTTTTTTTTTTTTTGAGACGGAGTCTCGCTCTGTCACCTAGGCTGGAGTGCAGTGGTGTGATCTCAGCTCACTGCAACCTCTGCCTCATGGGTTCAAGCAATTCTCCTGCCTCAGCCTCCCTAGTAGCTGGGATTACAGGTGTGAGCCACCACACCCAGCTAATTTTTTGAATTTTTAGTAGAGACTGGGGGGGGGGTCAGTATGTTGTCCAGGCTGGTCTCGAACTCCTGACCTCAAGTGATCCACCCACCTCAGCCTCCCAAAGTGCTGGGATTACAGGCGTGAGCCACCACGCTCGGCCTTATCTTTTTCTTCTCCCAGATCCATCGCTTAAATTCTCTGAGCCAAAGACTCCTCATTATTCCGTGGAGATCACACCTTCAGAGGAGGCATGACTGTGAGGATAAAGTGACGTTATACAAAGGTTAGCATGGTACCTGGCTCATGATAGGTACCCAAATATTTGCTGTATAAGACTTAGGGAATCTTCTCTGAACTCCTCACTTCTGGCTTCTCTGCTAGTAAGAAAAATGAAGCTGCTCTTTGACAGAAAATCACATATCTAAATTGTGTGTCATCTACATCAGTTAACATGGGAGTATAAGTAGATTTACTTCAAAAAAATTTTTTTTAAAGATTAAAACCACCTACTGCAGTCAGCCCTTAAGGTCCAACTCACCTGGAACACATTAATAGCTTTAAAAGGTAATTCGTCTCCTAATGTGCACTGGGAGATACAGCATAGGGTGCATGCCCAGATACTCAGGATGCAGATTCAAGGAGATACAGGGGTGGGGTGCAGTGGCTCACGCCTGTAATCCCAGCACTTTGGGAGGCCGTGGAGGTTGTAGTGAGCCGAGATCACACCACTGCGCTCCAGCCTGGGCGACAGACAGAGACCCCATCTCAAAAAAAAAAAAAAAGAAAAAAAAAAGGAGATACAGAGACTCACACACTTGGTCTTTATTTGAGGTAACTTAGTTCAAATGACTTCTTAGAATTATATGGGATAACGACCACAGTAGAAATTTCTGGAGATTCTTGTCCTACCCACAGCCTTCCTTACTAGAAACTACTCTCCCCACCAGTAGTCTGGGTGGAAGGAGAAGTGGGATCCAGGAAGACTTTGTTTGTACCGTGCTCCCTCCCCTCCCCTGATTGGATCTGTGGTGGATGCCTGACCAGAGTCCAGCCAATCCACTTGTTGGCCAGCATCCAATCAGATTCTCTCTTTTGAGAATTTGAAACTGGAGACAGAGAGAGTGAAGGGGTCCTGAAAGGTCCAGTTGACATAGGCTTGTGTCTATAATGCAGCTCAAAGAGAAATGGAGAGGAGAGAGCAAGATCTGGGAAAAAACACATAGCTCTGGAGAGGTAGAACAAGGTCTGTTTCCAGGGCAGGAATTTTTGCATGTCCTACAAGGCATTTCTTTTTGATTGGAATCCACAGTCGGATGGATTTATTTATTTATTTTTTATTTGAGATGAAAAGTCTTGCTCTGTTGCCCAGGCTGGGGTGCAGTGGTATGATCTCAGCTCACTGCAGCCTCTGTCTCCCCTGGTTCAAGCCTCCAGAGTAACTGGGACTACAGGCCCATGCCACCACGCCCTGCTAATTTTTGTATGTGTGTGTGTGTGTGTGGTTTTTTTTTTAGTAGAAACGAGGTTTCACCACGTTGGCCAGGCTGGTCTCGAACCCCGGAACTCAAGTGATCCGCTTGCCTCAGCCTCCCAAAGTGCTGGGATTCAGGCCTGAGCCCCTTCACCCAGCCAGTTGAGTGGATTTCTGTTCCTTGAAACCCACTGATTCCTGAGAGAATGATGTGAACCATATGCTTCTCTCTGGTTGTGACAGCATGTATTGACTTATCTACAGTATATTAGTCTGTTTTCACACTGCTGATAAAGACTGGGAAGAAAATAGGTTTATTGGACTCACAGTTCAATGGCTGGGGAGACCTCACAATCATGGCGGAAGGCAAAAGGCACTTCCTACACGGCATCAGCAGAGAGAATTTACGCAAGTATACGCCCGTTTTTAGAACCATCAGATCTCATGAAACTCATTCTCTATCACGAGAGCAGTGCAGGAAAGACCCACCCCCATAATTCAATCACCTCCCACTGGGTTCTTCCCAGACACGTGGGAATTGTGGGAGTTACAATTCAAGATGAAATTTGGGTGGGGACACAGCCAAACCATATGATATGGTATGTTAATTTATGTAAATGTACTGGGCGTGGTGGCTTACACCTGTAATCCCAGCACTTTGGGAGGCCGAAGAGGGTGGATTGCCTGAGGTCAGGAGTTTGAGACCAGCCTGGCCAACATGGTGAAAATCCCGGCTACTAAAAATACAAAAATTAGCAATGCCTGGTGGCAGGCATATGTAATCCCAGCTACTCGGGAGGCTGAGGCGGGAGAATCGATTGAATCCGGAAGGCGGAGGTGCGGTGAGCTGAGATCTGGCCACTACACTCCAGCCTGGGCGACAGAGAGAGACGCCGTCTCAAAAAAAAATTATGTAAATGACATACAATTTAGAGTTTTTTGGGGGAGGGGAGTTAAAGACTAGTTGTGTTTTTCTTGACAAGATAGTGTGAAGTCTCCGGAGTGGAATCCTCAATTCTTGTTCAGCAAATGTTTGAGTACCTGCCACATACCAAAGGGACTCCTGTGGTTGGACACATCTGCACTACTCCAGACAGGCTTTCCTCAGCCTTTCCTATGCAGCTAAGACCTGGTCAAGAGACAAGATTATTCAGCTTCTGAGTGATACATATTGCTTGCTTCTCTGTCTTTCGGCTCTGCCTGCATTTTCCAAGTTTCAGGCTCCTAGGTGTCTCTGCCACTGGGTGGAGGAAAGAACAGAAGAGATGCAGGGGAAAATAATTAAAGCCAGCCAGTCTTGCTCCATACTTTGAGTTCAAGCTCTAAGTTTGGTGAAGGAAATAGTTCACAGGCTGATGGGGAGAATGTTTAGTTAAGAAATCTTTACTTTTGAATTATCATCGATGTGTCCATTAGATTCCTGACATTTCCAGTTCTGTGGAGGCAGCAGAAGGTGGGGGAAGAATCCAGCCTTCAGGCCTGTGTCCTTTCCAATCCTGGCTTTACTAATGGGGGGATGTGGGCAAGGTTCACTCTTGTCTTCAAGCCTTTGTTTCCCATTGATAAAATGAACATTAATAATCTAACTCAGAGAGTGGTTTTAGGAGCAAATAAGAAACTAGATGGAAAGAAATTTCCACATCATAAGGAATAAAGAATGTGTGGGGGATGGTCAGTGAGGCCGTAGTGGAGAAATGGCTGTGTCTGCAGCACAAGTCTCAACCTGCCCTGACTTGCAACACCTCCAAGATTCCAGACTCAGGATTCTTTTCCTTTTAATCCTTCTTTTCTGTAGCTCTCTCTGGGGAAAGAAAAAAAAATGCCTCCAGTAGGGGGATTACAGAACATAGAAACCAGCCTTCATTTTGGAATACTTAGTAAGGTATTTCTCTCTATTGAAGATTTTTGATCAAAGGTAAATCTGTTTTATATTTTGGTCAATTTGAGTAAAAGTCACTGAACTCTTTTCCTCCCACAGTCTACACAGAAGGTGAAAAAGAAGAACCATCAAAGGGCTGGGCATTTCCTTCCAAGCACTCTCCCCCAGGGACTGCTCACTGGGACCTCTCACCTCTAACGATTCTGCCTTAGTTGGTCTGGGGTGCCGCCTGGACATCTGTGTTTTCAGAAAGTTCCCAGGACATTCTAATGGGCATCGAGGGTGCGAACTTACTGAGCTGGTCTAAACCATCAGTTGGCAGATGAGGAGATGGAGGCTGTGATTTATTTCAAACTATAGCCCTTCACTTAAATTCCTGTTGGCCTCCTCAGGAGGTTTGGCTAACACCGAAATCTCAAGTATTCTAAAATGGAGAAACGGTGCGGTGGCTCACGCCGTTGATCGCAGCACTTTGGGAAGCCGAGGCGAGAGGATCGCTTGAGGTCAGGAGTTTGAGACCATCCTGGCCGATGTGGTGAAACCCCATCTCTATTAAAAATAACAAAAATTAGCCAGGTATGGTGGTGGGCACCTGTAATCCCAGCTACTCAGGAGGCTGAGGCAGGAGAATCGCTTGAACTAGGAGGTGGAGGTTGCAGTGAGCTGAGATGGTGCCACTGCACTCCAGCCCGGGCGACAGACTGAGACTCTGTCTCAAAATATATATATATGAGAAATGTTCCACCCCAGCCAGCCTAAACTCTTAATGTCATTACCATAATGATCCTCAACACCTTCCTGACAATGTCAGGCATCTTTAATATCCTCCGTATTCCCAAGGTGACTTCTGGAATTGGGAGAAATACCTTCTATTTATGTTTCTTGCTTCAGTCCATTTCTTTCTGCTTCCACTGCCCTCCCACTGGGTCATGTCTTAGCTGACATCTGACCTGGTCCATCAGCCTGCAAACTGGTCTCCTGCTCTCTGCTTTCCTTTGCTTTATTCTACCTGAAATACCAGGGTCTCAATGTCTCAGCCTGACCAAGAAAGTCTCCCACCTCTAGTTTCTGAACATATTTTGTATTATTCTGCCCTGCTTCAGGCTTTGCTCTTCACCTTCCACTGCCTTTTCTGCCTTCTGAACCTCATTTATTCTTCAAAGTTCAGCTGAAGTGTAGTCTCCTCTATTGAGTCTTTTGGGATCTCCTACCACTAGAAGGATTTCTCCCTGAATTCCTGTCACACTTTATTTGTGCTTGGCTTTGACACATAGCAGATACTGAATCTCACACAGAGACTTTGATCTCCTTGGGGATCCCATCCTTTATATCTTTCTACCTCCCTACATAATATCTAACATGGTCTTTTTTTTTTGGCCATGGTTGGTGTGTGGTAAATATTTGTCACATGAATGAATGCAAAATTGTACAAATGGTTAAGTGACTTTTGCAAGATCATCCAGCTAGCCTGATGGACAGAGTAGAGAGCCAATTCATGTCTCTGATATCTACACTCAATACCATCCCCAGAAGCCCATTTTCCTTAAAGACAATTCATAAATGGCTCACTTAAAAAAAATTAGCTATCTCATCAAGAACATCTGTTTGCTAATTTAGAAAAAAATGAGTAAGAAAAAAGTAATTTGGGAGAGGAAAAAACTGTCCTGTGAGTAGCTCAACCAAAACAAAGTGAATACACAAAATCTCCCAAATATTAAGATTTGTTGAGAGCTATATTTTCCTGTTATTCTTGGGAGGGTCTGAGAAAGCAGGAGGTTGGGGTAGAGGGGATAAGAACAGGTTGCTCCCAGAAGATCAGCTGTCTCAGGCTTTGTGGAAGCATCTACTCTGCCTGAGTGCTATGTGGTTGCTGCATATTCTCGACATTGCATGATAGACTTGGTATAGCCTGGGTTAGCAAGGGTTAGGGCAGTTTCTTCCCCATTATCATCTCATTAAACTTCTGAATGCTAAAGCTTTACTAGCTGAGTCTATCAGGTTTAATCTCTCCTGAATTCCACACATTTCATTTAAGCTGCCTAGTTAATTGCCTAACGGGTAATTGAAAATGAGGCATGAAACATGTGGTGAGTGAAGGCTAGAATACAGACCTTAACTTTACGTTCCTCGTGGCTCTGTGAGCTCAGCATCCATTAATTGCATTCCCTTTGATTACCAGCAATTGGTTCAGCCAGTGAGTTAGCTCCAAGTGCCTGCTTTTTAGAATCTTAACTGCCATTTCCATCTCCCTCCTTCCCCACTTCCCATCCCACCACCACCGAGCACACACCCATACACACATCTGCACGTACACATACACTCCTCTTTTCTATTCCTGGGATAGTGGCCTCTCTCAAACTATTCACTATCTGAAGAAATCGACTTTTGAAATGAAGCCTAGAAAAGCAATTACTGGGCCTTGTCTGGTTTCGTGCTGATGAGTGGAGAGTGCAAGGCGCTCGCAGCTGTGGACTCATCTGACACCCCTGGCTTCTCAGCAGGCACCTGCTCTGCTGTGCACAGATGCTTCTTGAGTTATGGCCCCTTCCTTGTTTCTCCTGCTCTGTGATCCTGGAGCACGAGGGTTCTGGTGAGTGCTCTCTGCTGCACAGGTTGGTGTTTAACCACCAAGCCCAGCATTATATTCATGCAACCTCTTTTTGCCTCATCAAAATGAAAAAATAAATCCTTGTTTCTAGATCCTTAGAAGAAAGGTCTTGTATCTGTGAGGTCTTATTTTTAGGGGACTCTGGAACCAAAGAGCCATGCCTGCCTTTGTGCAGAGGTGGCCCGCAAGCCTGGCAGGGACCCAGAAACATACAGCTAGACCAAAGACAAGAGTAAACTAATGGAAGATCATTAATGAGTGATTGCACTGACTGCTTGTTCCTAGTTGATTTGCATAGAATTGTATAATATTGGATGCTTATTAAAATACAAAGGTAAAGTGTGCTGTGTGTGGGCAGAGAGGTGGGACCATGGAGTGGGAAGAGCTTTGGGCTAAGGGTTGGGGCTTGAATTCCATCCCCAGCCCAGTCCCTGAGTGTATCTGGCTTTTTGCCAAGTTGCTCACTGTCTCTGGACCTCACTGTCCCCATCTCTGAGATCATCTCTTGCAGCCTTTCTGGCCACAGGACAGGGTGATGTTTAAGAAGGGCTTTGAGTGGTGCTCAGAAACCATGTAGAGATAAAGCAGCACAGCACGGACTGCCAAGGCCAAGAGACTGACCCAAATAAAACCCGGTCACATCCCAGTGCTGCCGGCAGACAGCACCAGCTCTGCCCACCGTCGTTCATCTATTGCCCAATTTAATTGAATCCTATCTCGTCTCTGCTTTGTTAACTGAACTCACTTAGGATTGGTCATTTATAGATTTGTAGATTTGTAGATTTTTTCCTCTTCTGCTGTGGATTTAAGTGCTTATAGCAATTGAAATCTATGCTTGGTTGTGATTGGGAGATAGCGATTAAATTAATAGCTCTTTCCAACAAGGATAAACTTCAATGAAGGTAGTAGATAAAATGTCTAATTAAACAGGCGTATCATTATCGACTTTGAGTCTAAATAAATTTACCTCTAACTTGGGTGGGCTAAGAGGTTAATTAGAAAGCAGAGGATGTGACTCACCTGGCGTGCTCATGGATAAATGTGGAGTCTGGGCTGAGAAGGCAGGAGGATGATTCCGTCCAGTGTCACTCTTTCCCATCCCTCCAGTGTAATACTTGTGACAGACACGAGCCCAGCATGGCCTATGCTGTGTCCCCCACACAGTGAGTCTGCAGTGAGGAGTATTGGTTTCCTGTGAATGGAGAGAACTCACAGACCCAGAACTGAGGAGGGTGTGGGGAAACACACAGGGATGTTTGCCTTGTCTGTCGGAGATGATGGTGACATGAGGACAGCAGTGGGATTCGGGCTCAGCCACATTTTGCTTTATTCTGGGGGAAGCAAAAGCTCAACCCTTATATTTCTCCTTCCTCCAACGTCAGCTGACTAACATTTATTTAGCCCTTGTAGGGTCTACATTTAAACTGCAGAGTTAGTGTGTACCATTCTTGTGGTCTACATTTAAAAAAAAATTCATTGTTGTATATTCCACATTATACAAAATGCATCATTTTAACCATTTCTAAGTGTACAGTTCAATAGCATTAAGTACATTCACATTGTTGCGTTATCAGCACCATCCAGCTCCAGAACTCTTTTTGTCTTATACGATGGAATCTCTCTACCTATTAAACAGTAACTTCCCATTCTCCTCTTCTTCCAGTCCCTGACAACTACCATTCTACTTTCTGTGTCTATGAATTTGACTACCCTTAGGTAACTCATATAAGTGGAATCTTATAGCATTTTCTTTTGTGACTAGCTTATTTCACTTAGCACAATGTTCTCAAAGTTCATACATGTTGTAGAATGCCAGAATTTCCTTCCTTTAAGGCCAAATTATATTTCATTATACGTATGTACCACATTTACTTATCCATCTGTTGATGGACACTAGGTTTGCTTCCACCTTTTTTTTTTTTTTTTTTTTGAGACAGAGTCTCACTCTGTCACCCAGGAGGCTGGAGTACAGTAGCACGATTTCAGCTCACTGCAACCTCTGCTTCCCAGGTTCAAGTGATTCTCCTGCCTCCGCCTCCCTAGTAATTGGGATAACAGGCGTGCACCACGACACCCTGCTAATTTTTTTTTTTTTTTTTTTTTTTTTTTGGATTTTTAGTAGAGATGAGGTTTCACCATGATGGCCAGGCTGGTCTGGAGCTCCTCACCTCAAGTGATCCACCCGTCTTGGCCTTCCAAAGTGCTGGGATTACAGGTGTGAGCCACTGCCCCCTGTCTGCTTCCACTTCTTGGTTATCAACAATAATGCTACTATGAACATGGGTGTACAAATATCTGTTGGAGATCCTGCTTTTAATTCTCTGGGTTATATACCCAGGATTGGAGTTGCTGGATCATATGACAATTTTATTTTTAGTTTTTGTTGAACTACTCTACTGTTTTCTGTAGTGGCTGCATCATTTTACATTCCCACCAACAGTACACAACGGTTCCAATTTTTCCATATCCTTACCAAACCAATCTACCTTCCTTCCTTCCTTCCTTCCTTCCTTCCTTCCTTCCTTCCTTCCTTCCTTCCTTCCTTCCTTCCTCCCTCCCTCCTGATGGGTATGAGGTGTATGTCATTGTGGTTTTAATTTGCACTTTTCTAACGATTAGGGATGTCCAGCATATTTTTGTGTGTCCTGTGTCCTACATTTTGTTAGGTTTGGAATTATAGTTTACAATGTAGCCGGGAAGAGGACACTTAAACAAAGAAACATGGAAATTTGTGTTAAATTGAGGTCTCAACTGCAACTTAACACCCTAACAGTATTAAGACAGGGAGGACAGTGGGGTCAGCTTGAGCTCTGAAGAAGAAATAGACCTCCAGTGGGGAAGTGACTTGTGCACGTCCTGCAGCCAGTGAGGAACAGGTCTCCTGGCCAGCAGGCCTTCTCTTTTGGCTGGGGTTTTCCACATGCAGTGTGTATAAGACTCATTAGGGGCTTTCAAGTTTCTACCTTTCAGAGATTCTGATGAAGTGGATCTGAAGTGGGCCCAGGACCTTGCTTTAGAGTCAGTGCCCTCATGGTGAGTTTGATACATCAATGAATATATTAATTTCCTATAGCTGCTCTCACAAATGACCATAAATTGAGTGACTTGAAACAACACAAAGTTATTATTATTATTATTTTTTTTTTTTTTTGAGACAGAGTCTTGCTCTGTCACCCAAGCTAGAGTTCAGTGGCGCGATCTCTGTTCACTGCAACCTCTGCCTGCCTGTTCAAGTGATTCTCCTGCTTCAGCCTCCTGAGTAATTGGGATTACAGGCACCCACCACCGCGGCCAGCTAATTTTTGTATTTTTAGTAGAGACGGGGTTTCACCATCTTGGCCAGGCTGGTCTCGAACTCCTGACTTCATGATCCACCTGCCTTGGCTCCCCAAAGTGCTGGGATTATAGGTGTGAGCCACTGCGCCCGGCCCAAAGTTGTTTCTTAAATTATATAAACAGAATTACTGCATCAGGATCTTGATTTGTGTGTATGAATATATCGTGACAAGAGGGGAAAATCTAGAGTCTGAAGAATGAGAATTTTTGCTGGCAGCATCCTTGAGAGTCATTAGTGGCTCCTGGCAACTTAGGGATCTCAGTGTTCATATAGCTTGGTGGGAGATAGTCTGCAGCAGTGAGGGTAATCAAGGCTCTGAAGAAAGACCTACCCTGGATAGAATCATAGGTGGGGATAGGGGTGATGGCATTTATCTAGTCATTTGGACCTCTGTTTTTGATTCAGCAGTTGCCTTTGGCCTCTTGGTAGATTTAATTCATTCTTTTCTTGGTAGAACTGGTGTTTCGGCCTGACATCTCCTGGTGGTTAGAAAATAGCATTAACTAGTTGAGGCTATGCATTTATAGCAGTATGCATTGACATTAAAGCCAAAGTTATTATCTTATAATCACTGGGTGAAAACTAAGGAATGGGCAGGGCTGTGTCCCTTCTGGAGGCTCTAGAGGAGGGTCCACATTGCCTTTTCCAACTTCTCAAGGCCACCCCACTCCTTGGCTTGTGGCTCCTTCCTCCATCCTCAACGCCAGCCGCAGAGCATCTTCACACCTCTCTCTGCCTCTCACTCCTCTGCCTCCCTCTCCCACTTTAAAAGACCCTTGTGAGTACGTTGGGCTCACTTGGGTAATTCCGGATGATCTTTCTTATTTTAAAGTTAGCTGAAAAGCAACTTAATTTCACCTGCAACCTTTATGCTTCTTTGCCGTGTAACATACCCTATTCACAGGTTCTGGGGACTAGGATGTGGACATCTTTTGAGGCCATTATCCTGTTCATGATAGCAAAGGAAACACCCAGCAGGTTGGAGCTCAGGAAAGAGATGAAGAAAGGGGGGAAACTTGTTTTTATTCCCTCCTCCTTTTCCCTGTGTCCTACTGCCCCTGCTTTAACTCTCTTTAGTCACTGTCTTCTCATTTTAGAAGAGGGGGCCTAATGGTAGACATCCTTAGTATGGAAATCTGACAATTTCCGGGTTTGTGGCACGAGTTGGAGAACTGTCCACATATCCACTTTGTCCCTCCGAACACATCTATGCACACTCATGCCTACACATGTCAGATATAAGTGCAAGAGTAGCAACAAAGCCAGGCCATATGACCCCTGATTTATTCAATTCAAATCAATTTGTCCAACATTATTTTAGAGTTTAGCTAGCCTTGTGCTCTACAGAATGAAAAGAAAAAAGTTAAGAGATAATCTCTGACCCGGAAATCTGTGGGAAAACAATTTTAGTGATAAGAAATGACCAGAGAATAATACCAGTCAGTATTTAAGCAGCTGATAAGTCAAATATAATCACATTCTAATATAATCAATGAGTATAATCTCCTGGATGCTGGGGAGAGGCAGAGTGCAATGGTCTTGGCTGAGGTGGTTATAGAGGCTTCCTGGGAGAAATGGGCCAGGAAGGAGAGATCAGATGGGGCCAGCAGAGAGGAGGTTTGAGGATATTCACAGAGGAGGGAGGGAGGGATACAGGTTCCAAAATGAACATTCTGTGTAGAGTCCATTCTATTCTTATCCCAGAAACAGGGGGAGCCCCACACCAATTTACTAGCTCTGTTGGGTGACAACTTTGACTATAAATCCCAAGAGAACATTTTTTTTTTTTTTTTTTGAGACAGAGTCTCACTCTGTTGCCCAGGCTGGTGTGCAGTGGTGCAATCTCGGCTCACTGCAACCTCTGCCTCCTGGGTTCAAGCAGTTCTCTTGCCTCAGCCTCCAAAGTAGCTGGGACTACAGGCGCACGCCACCACACCTGGCTAATTTTTTGTATTTTTAGTAGAGACAGGGTTTCACCATGTTGCCCGGGCTGGTCTCAGACTCCTGAGCTCTGGAAACCACCTACTTTGGCCTGCCAAAGTGCTGGGATTACAGGTGTGAGCCACCATGCCTGGCCCAAGAGAACATTCTGTGGTCATCCTCTTCCCTTCGATTCTATTTCCCACCTTGGGCTTGGCCTCAGCTTCATTCTGATGCTTCCCCTAGCCCTCTTTACTTTTCCTATTCACACGTTGAATTTCTGAGCTCCTCTTTCTAGGTATGTCGGACATCTCCCCTGGGGGAAAAATATGAATACTTTCAGGAAATTCTTTTCTCATAGTCATTAAGGGTGGAGTTGGCCTCTCTCCAGGGATCCTCTCCTAATATCCAGCTCTAGAAACAAAAGGGAAAGAAAAATGTGGTGAGCTCACTGTGGGAAGACATTTGTCACAGAATTAAAAGCGTTGCTGACATAACAGACGAGCTCATGGCTTGTCTTTAAAACCCAGAATATGCTAATATTTCTCTCTATTTCAGTGGAAAACTACTTAATCAAAATTTGTAGGTACAGGCCCTGTGGGCTGCTCTTCATTGTGGTTTGTGAGAAAAGAAGGTAGGGAACAAGAGATGGAAACCCTCTCTTAAGATTATGAATGTTTTTGGTTTTATTTATTGTTCAAAATGCTCTTTTTTTTTTTGAGGGAGTGGCAAATTTGCATATAAGATTTGCTGTTGTTTTATAGAGAAGGGTGTCTCTGTATAGAAAATGGGGCTAGGTGCTCACACCCACACCATTTAGATGGGGCAGTGGGTTGACCTACTGTACTCTAGCTCTGCAGTTTAAATATTGGTCCAGGAGAGGCGGATCTTTCTTGTACTGACCCTGCAAGTGGGTACAGAACTTACATGACCATTGTTTGTTTTGTCTTTGCTTTTCTTTCCTCTTAAAATGTTTTCTTTTAAAGGCAGCCCAAGGTTAACAATGGATAATTTGCTGCTGTTTGCCCAGAGCAGCTCTTTCTGAAGGCTGTTTCTCTGTGGTGTGCAGCGGAGGCTTGATAATGACATAGCTTTATCTTTGAAAGCAAACTTCGTTTCTATCAATGGATGCCTAAAACCCTTTGCAGGGTTAATTAATGCAGCTACAAAGTGGAAATAAGAAATGAAAGTGGATGGGAAGGGAAGAGCAGCTCAGAGCTGCAAGCAAAGGAGAAAAATGACACCTCTTATATTCCAAAGACACGCTAGTCTTCCCAGCTGCAGTACAGACTCTGTTAGGTCCAATTTAAACACTTATTAAAAAGGCAAAAGGAGATACATCCAGGTGCCAGTGTGTTCAGACCTCTCCTGGTGTTATATTACAACAGTGATGATGATGATAATATGGCAGCTAACAGCAGAGTGCAGTCCATGCACCAGGCACTATGTTAATATTCTACATTAGGGTTTCTTGACCTTGGCACTATTGGCATTTGGGATAGGATAATTCTTTCTGGGGGGGGGCTGTTGGCTTTTCTGTGCACTGTAGGATGTTCAGCAGCATCCCTGGTCTCTGCTCACTAGATGCGAGGAGCATTCCTACTTCCCAATTTGTGGCAACTCAAAATATCTCCAGATATTGCCAAATGTCCCATGGTGGGCAGACCATGGGATTAATCCAGTTTACATGGATTATCTCATTTAATCGTCCTATAATGTGAGAGGTAATATTATTTCCATTTTACCATGGAGAAACTGGAGAGGTGAAGGGGTTAGATGGCTCACCCAAGGTCATAACATATACAATTTCAGGCACTGAGGGCACTGAACATAAAACTAAGTGGTCTATTATGACTAATTTGTGTGCTCTTCTTACAAATGAATAGCCATTCTTAGTAGTTATATGCCATCTTATTTACCAAAATCCTAATCATATATAATCCTTGTATTACCTTTACGATGATAATGAAAATCATTATCATGCCTTTATACTCTGCTAACATTACTTGAGACGTGAGGTGTCTTTAAATGTTGCCCAATTCATTATAGTTTTTTTCTAAAAGAAAATATTTCAAATATATCAAGATGTAAAGGATGATACAATAAATGCCTGGATACATACCACCACATTTGTTTAACTTATTAATTTGTCATGTTTGCTTTAGAATTATTTTATTTTATTTTGTTTTATTTTTTGAGATGGAATTTTGCTCTTGTCACCCAGGCTAGAGTGCAATGGCACGATCTCAGCTCACTGCAACCTCCGTCTCCCGGGTTCAAGTGATTCTCCAGCCTCAGCCTCTGGAGTAGCTGGGATTACAGATATCCACCACCACGCCCAGCTAATTTTTGTATTTTTAGTAGAGATGGGGTTTCCCCATGTTGGCCAGGCTGGTCTTGAAGTTCTGACTTCAGGTGGTCCGCCCTCCTCGGCCTCCCACAGTGCTGGGATTACAGGCATCAGCCACCATGCCCAGCCTAGAATTATTTTTAATTAAAAAGAGAAGTATTACCATGTTTTCTAGTTCCCATTTCACTCTGTTCCTGTCCAGAGGTAACCACTGTTCTGAATTTGGTTTATCATGCTTATGAATATTTTCATGTCCTATGATTTATATATGTAATTATAGGACATGAAAATATCCATGAGCATGTTTGTGTCCCCAAACAATATAGTTTCCCATGTTTGTAAATGTTATTTGAATGTTGTTATAATGAAATGTTCATTCTACATTTTCTTTTGCTTAACATTTAAAAAATAATCTTTTTATTTTGAAATTATTTTAGATTTACAGAAAGTTGGCAAAGAGTACAGAGAGTTCTTGTATACCCTTTAGCAGGTGTCTCTTACTATTACCAACTTACATTACCAGGTACATTTGTCAAAGCTAAGAAGCCAACATTGTTAGAGTATCTGAACTAAATTCCAGACTTTATTAAGATTCTATTAGTTTTGCCGGGCATGGTGGCTCATGCCTGTAATCCCAGCACATTGGGAGGCTGAGGTGGATGGGTCACTTGAGGTCAGGGGTTTGAGACCAGCCTGGCCAACGTGGTGAAACCCCATCTCTACCAAAAATATAAAAAATTAGCCAGCTGTGGTGGCATGTGCATCTGAACTAAATTCCAGATTTTATTAAGATTCTACTAGTTTTGCTGGGCATGGTGCCTCGTGCCTGTAATCCCAGCACTTTGGGAGGCCAAGGTAGGCAGACCACCTGAGGTCAGAACTTCAAGACCAGCCTGGCCAACATGGCGAAATCCCGTCTCTACTACAAATACAAAAATTAGCCGGGTGTGGTGGTGGGCATCTGTAATCCCAGCTACTTGGGAGGCTGAGACAGGAGAATCACTTGAACCAGGGAGGTGGAGGTTGCAGTGAGCTGAGATCGTTCTACTGCACTCCAGCCTGGGCAACAGAGTGAGACTCCATCTCAAAAAAAAAAAAAAAAAAAGATTCTACTAGTTTTTCCATTAATGTCCCTTTTCTGTTTTGGGATTCATCCAGAAATAAACCACATTGAATTTGGCTTCATTGTCCTTTGTTTTTCCTCAAAGAACAGCTTTATTGAGACACACCATACAATTCACCGATTTAATCAATGTTTTTAGTATATTTACAATTTTAAAACATTATCATCATCCTCAAAAGAGACCTTGTTTCTATTAGCAATGGTGTCCCATTGCCCCCTCTCCCTGGGGGCATTAACCATTAAGCTATTTTCTGCCTCTATAGATTTGTCTATTCTGGTCTTTTCATATGAAGAGAATAATACAATATATGGTCCTTTGCAGCTGGCTTCTTTCACTTAGTATAATGTTTTCATGGTTCATCTATGTTGTAGCATGGATCAGTACTTCATTATCGGATATTATATATTTTTTTACCTTTGGATATTTCATTGTATGGATTTTCCACATTTTATCAATTCACCAGTTGACACGCCTAGATTTCTACCTTTTGGCTATTATGAATAATGCTGCTATGAACACTCTTGCAGGTTTTTGTATGAACACGTTTTCATTTCTCTTGGGTATATAGATGGGAGTGGAGTTGCTGGGTCATATAGCAATGTTGTGTTTAACATTTTGAGGAATTGCCAGATTCTTTTCCAAAGTGGCTGCAACATTTTACATTACTACCAGCAGTGTATGAGGGCTCCAATTTCTCCACATCCTCACCAACATTTGTGATTATCTGCCTTTTTGATGATAGCCATTCTAGTGCATGTGAAGTGGTTCATTATATGATTTTGATTTACATTTTCTTGATGGCCTATGATGTTGAGAACCTTTTCATGTGTATATTGCCTTTTTCTATATCTTCTTTGGAGAAATGTCGATTAATGTCCTTTGCCCATATTTTAATTGGGTTATTTGCCTTTTTAGTATTAAGTGGTAACAATTTTTTACACATTCTGGATACAAAACTTTTAATAGGTTATATGACTTGCAAATATTTTCTCCCATTCTGTGGGTTGTCTTTTCACTTTCTTGATGGTGTCATTTGAAGCAAGAAAAGTCTTTAAGTTTTATAAAGTCCAATTTATCTACTTTTTCTTTCGTTGTTCAACTTTTTTTTGAGATGCATTCAGGTTGATTTAACTTTTTTTTTTTTTTTTTTTGAGGCAGAGTTTCACTCTTTTTGCACAGGCTGGAGTGCAATGGCGCGATCTTGGCTCACTGCAACCTTCACCTCCTGGGTTCAAGCGATTCTCCTGCCTCAGCCTCCCAAGCAGCTGGGATTACAGGCACCCACCATCATGCCCAGCTAATTTTTTATATTTTTGGTGGAGACGAGGTTCCACTATGTTGGCCAGGCTGGTCTCGAACTCCTGACCTCAGGCAATCCACCCGCCTCAGCCTCCCAAAGTGCTAGGATTACAGATGTGAGCCACTGCACCCAGCCTCCGATTTAACTTTTTATAGTTTAAGCTGCGTAGTGTTTGTGGTATAAATTTTAAAAATTATTTTTATATTGCATCTCCCATTGATGGACATTAGATTGTTTCCAGTGTTTATGCGATTATAAACACTATTGTCCCATGATAGACATTAGATTGTTTCTATCACTTACACTATTATAAACACTATTGTACATGTCTTCTTGAGAACACTTGAGAATGTTTCCCTAGGCTATACACTTAGAAGTGGGATTGCTTGAGTCTTAGATATGAGTGTCTTCAATTTAACAAGATTCTTCTAAATTGCCTTACAAAGTTGATGAACAACTTAACATGCCCATTTCAGTATATGAGTGTTCCATCTTACCAGCTTTCGGTGTAAACAGATTTTAATTTTTCGCAATGTCATTGGATGTGAGATGGTATATCACATGGCTACCTTCCTTTGCATTTACCTGATTACTAGTGAGATTCATTCTTTTATATATTCCTAGGCCATTGTTTCTAACCTTGGCCCATTCTTCAAGTGTATTCTTTTTCTTAGGTACTACTATTAAGTATTATTAATAATAGCTTTTATGTTATTTTTGTTGTAACTGGATATTAATTATTTTTAGGTTGCTTGTGTTGCAACTATGTTTTGAATGAATGCATCAAATAGGTCTTTTTACCCCTATGATTTTTGAGTTGGGAATCTTTTTAAAATAATTCCTCCCTATTTCAAGGTAAGAAAAATGTGTTCCTACACTTTCTTCAAAGTTTCAAGTTTAACTTTATATCATTTAGGTACTTAATAACCTTGAAATTGCTTTTTGAGTACTGTGCAATTTGCAGAAAACTACCTTTTTTTCTCTGAATAGGAAAACTAATGGTCCTTCCTGGAACCATTTATTGAAGAGTCAATCTTCTCTCCACTGATTTGTAATGATATATATATATATTTTTTTTGAGATGGGGTGTCACTCTGTCACCCAAACTGGAGTGAAGTGGCACGATCTTCATTGGAATTGCTCACTGCAATCTCTGCCTCCCAGGCTCAAGTGATCTTCCCACCTTAGCCTCCTGAGTAGCTGGGACCACAGGCACATGCCACCATACCCAGCTAATATTTTTTATTTTTGAAAGAGACGGAGTTTTGCCATGTTGCCCAGGCTGGTCCTGAACTCCTGAGCTCAAGTGATCCTTCCACCTTAGCCTCCCAAAGTGCTGGGATAGAGTGAGCCACTGTGCCTGGCCATCTTTCTGTTCTGTTTAAAACATTTTTAATATATGCTTTTATATAAGCTTAATATATGGGTCTATATCTGGGCTGTCTATGATACTTCATTAATTGACTTGCCTATCTCTGGTCAATACAACAGTAAGTGCTATATATAATAAGTCTTTATATGTGGTAGAGTAAGAATCCTCTATGTTATTATTCTTCTTCCAAATTGTCTTAACTATTTTTGGCTTTTTGCTTGTCAATCTTAATTTCAGTATAATTTAAAATCATTTTAAGTCATAACTTAAATTCAGTTTAATTTAAACAAATCTTTTGGGATTTCAATTAGAATTGCATTTAATTTGTTTGGAAACTGGAACCTTCTTATGCTGAATATTTCTATCCATGAAGATGGTATCTCCACTTATTCAGGTCTCATTTTAATACCCTTACTTTCTTACCTTTTACTTTCATATAATTTCTTCCATAATTTCTCTCTTTTATTTCTGTTTTCAGTTTGTATAACTGTGTTTTACTCTTTAACTCACTTCCACAACAAATGAGCAGCCATGATTTTCTCAAAGATTTGAGATCTGCAGCTAAGGAAACACACCAGGGGCTAAGACTTATTGAACACACCATAGACCAGGGGCAATGGAGCTCATCTTGTTGAGACAAATCCCCCTCCTGAAAGCCCTATACACATTCAGCTTTGTTTGCAAGCACCATAGGGTCAACATGATTACATCTGATATGTCCTTTCATCTTTTATATTTCTCCTTTAGAACTTCACCTTCTCTAGAAATACTTTGATTTCTCTGAATGTTTTTATCTTTCCTTCTTCATTAAGATAATTTGCTAATTATGAAGTCAGAATAGCATTTCTGAGAACTTTCCAGTCTTTGTGAGCCATGTCTTCTTCAAAATTTTTTATCATGGAGCCAGGCACGGTGGCTCACGCCTGTAATCCCAGCACTTTGGGAAGCTGAAGTGGGCAGATAGCTTGAGCTCAGGAGTTCGAGACAAGCCTGGGAAGCGTGGTGAAACCCTATTTCTACCAAAAATACAAAAAAATTAGCTGGGCATGGTGGCGTGCACCTGTGGTCTCAGCTACTTGGGAGGCTGAGGTAGGAGGATTGCTTGAGCCCAGGAGGTGGAGGTTGCAGTGAGCCAAGATTGTGCCGCTGCACTCCAGCCTTGGCAAAAACCAGACCCCATTAAAAAAATCTTTTGTCATGGAATTATAATCATCTTTTCTTAATTTTCTGAAATTGAAAATGCTAGGGCTTATATCTGATTATGCCCAAAGTTTCTTTCATGGTTCTAAAATGACAGGATACTTTTTCCTCAACAATACCACACTTTTATTTTGCCAATAGCTTTCTTTCCATGAGCAAGAATTAGGTGCAGAACAGCAGTTTCTTTAACAGCTTCTTTTATTCTCTGGGGGACAGACTGCTAAATGAGTCATATGTTCTGTTTTTATTTGAATGAGATTTCCATTTCCAAATATCTAAAGTCTCCTGTGACTACTGTCTATTTTATTTATGGTCTACCTCAGGAATGTATCATCTATTTCCCCATATAATCAAGTAGGAAAGTTGGAAAATGTGGAGGAGGTGATTTGCAACTACACGAGAAGAAAATTCGAGGCAACTTTCACATCCACTAGTGAGATGTTGAACCAGTATTTCACATAGGAAAAGACAGAAAGGAAGAAATCAGAAAGAATTACACACACACAAACACACACATCCATATCAACCACTCCTTAGTCTTCTTCAAAAAGTGCTCAGCATTGTAACCTGAAGGTGTTTCTTGTCCTGCCATCAATAGAACTTGTGCAGCGGCATGGTTTGCCCTACATCAGCAACATCCCACTCCTGTGCCTGGTCCTCATATAAATAATGACAAACATTTTGAGATAGCTAATTGTGGTCAGGAATGTAGTATAGGTATATGGAAAAAGTGATCCTCTGTGTGAAGCCAATGGGTCATTTCTTTTTTGAGGAGAGGTGTTGGGGGTGGGTGTTCCTTTCTTGCTGATTCTCTGATTGGTTGATTATGAGACATTTTTATCTAGTAATTTGGCCTTCTCAAATGTCAGTTCTTGTCTTAGATTTTTGTTTCACAGTTAATGAGTTGATGTTTGAATCTAGTTGGGCTACTTCTTAGTGGCAATCACCTCACCTATGAATTGAGGAAATATCTTTAGCAAAGTAAGAAACAAAGAAATCTCCTACTCTCCCTATAAGAAGAACATGTTTCTTTACATTAGGCGTTCTCAGTCTTGGCATTATTGACATTTTGTACCAGATAATTCTTTCTGTGAGGAGCTGTCCTGGTCATTATAGAATGTTTAGCAGCATCCCTGGTCTCTACCCAGTAGAACCAGTAGCACCTCCCTCCCTGCCCAGTTGTGACAATCAAGAATATCTCTAGACATTGCCAAATGCCCTCTGGGAGACTAGATTTCCTCCTGTTGAGAACAACTGGTTTTAGTTCTTTGAACCTTTATAAAGAAATGAGTGTATATGAATAATTTTTCTGGTATTCTCGTATTATAATTTATAGCAGTATATTAAAACTAATCTCCTGTGGTGCAAGAGCTAATTAATTTGTGTTTGTAAAGGGCTTTGAGATCCAAAACTGAAAGTAGTTACAAGGAACAAATATCATTACAATGATTTATTTGTATCCTGTTATTTAATGTTATGATATGGATGAGGTTTTGCAATTTATTATCATAAGGTGAAGGAGAACTCATTGCCTGCCAAAATGAAAATATACAGTAGATACAGTAATATATCTATTCCATATATTTTAACAGGGAGTTGCCTGCTTGCGTTTATCAACTGTGTTAGGTGAGGGTGAATTATGAGACCTCACACGAAAAGGTGTATCTCTTTTTATGCACTCATAATTCAGAAATAGTGGCTGAATGAATTTGGAGAAGATCACTTTCTTAAAAAAAAAAAAAAAAAGCACTATAGGACTCAGGTCAGCTTGAGGGATTTCAACTCCCAGAATTATTTCTGTGCCTAGGGGAGTATTAAAGTGAACTAATCAGAAAGTACATGCAAAGTAGAGAAGGCTGTAACTTTTGTCTTTATTGCTGTGGTCTAGTGTTGCAAGCCGAAGAATCTCAAGCTAACATTTTGAGGTATCATGCTACTTAAACAGGAAGGTCCTTTTTATTTTTAGTGGCAGATTTACTTATTATTTCTATTTTATAGGTGGAAAAACCAAGTTAGAGGGAGATTATTCATCTGCTATCTGATGGAGAAATTGCTTCAGCTCTTGTCACCTCAGCACTAATCATTAAAAGTAACTGGTACAATCTCTTCAATATTAACCAGGTAAATTACTAGCAGAGAGCCTGGCACACAGTGGCCATGAAGCTGCTGTGTCAGACAGTCTGCTGAGGGCTTTAGGCAGATTATTTCATTTGATCCTCATATTAGCCCTAAGTGGTGGTAGTATTAGCTCCATTTTAAAGATGCAGAAACTGAGGCATAGAGAAATTGAGTTAGTGATGGATCAAGATGCAAACCTATGCCTGTCTGAGTCCAAAGTCTGTGTCCTTAACCATTGGCCCTCTAGTGCTGGTCAATACAGTCACCACAAGGCACATGTGGGCTGTGAGCCCTTGAAATGTGGCTAGTCAGAATTACAGTGCAGAATTTGTGGTAGGTGTAAAACACATCCTGGATTTTGAAGACAAAAAAAAAAAAGAATGTAAAATATCTCATATTTTAAAAATATTGCTTATATGTTGAACTGATAATATTTTGGATATATTGGGTTAAATAAAAAAGTATTATTAAAATTAATTTCACTTACTTCTTTTTAAACTGTTTTAATGTGTCCACTAGAAAATTTTAAGCTGCGTATGTGGCTCACATTGTATTTCTGTTGGACAGCACTGCTAGACCCTGCTATAGCTATCTGTTGTATTTTTACCATAGTTCTCTGCCCACAGTAAGCCCTCCACATGTTCTGACTCACCCATGATTTATGTAAATGTGGACAGAAGCCAGAGAAGAGGAAAAAAATCATAAATTGCCAGGTGATTCCTTGCAGCATGAGTAGAATACAGCTTTAAAAACTCAGAACACAGGTGGCAATTTCCAGGACTCAGGGCCCCATCACCCTCCTTCTCTCCCGCCCCATCCTTCCCTCTTTTCATCAACAAACATGCAGGAGGCTTTAGAATAGACCAGGCACTGTGCAAGACCCTAGAAATTACAAAGGTGCGTATAACCTAGTTGTTCAGAAGTTTACTTCCAAATAGAGAAAATTGATCTGTACTAGTCTGCCAGAGCTGCAGTAACAAGTTAAGTTGTAGCAAGGTAAGTAACCAAAGAGTGGGTGACTTAAACCACAGCCATTTTTTCTTATAGTTCTGGAGGCTAGAAATCTGAGATCGAGGTATTGGTAGGGCTGTTTTCTTCTGAGTTCTCTCTCCTTGGCCTGTAGATGGGTCATCTTTTCCCTGTGTTTTCACTTCATCTTTTCTCTGTGTGTATCTGTGTCCACATTTCCTCTTCTTCTAAGGACACCAGTCATACTGGATTAGAGGCCACCTAATGACCTCATTTTCAGTTAATCCATCTTGGTAAAGGTGTGGTCTCTAAATACGGTCACATTCTGAGGGACTGGGGTTAGACTTCAAGATATGAATTTTTGGGTGGACACAGTTCCACCCATAACACGACCTATGAAGCAAGTGGCATGGCCACATAGAAGATGGAGTGTCTAATTCTTTGTGGGCTGCATGTTGAGGTGGTCAGGAAAGCCTTACATATGTGAGGTGGGGATTGATGTTCTTTTGAAGGTTAATTTCTTTTTTTTCTTCAGTCCAATATGCTGCCAGCTGCTTTCAATCCAGGAAGAACTTAATACAGATATTGAAGGCTGCTATGGACAGACTTGTGTCCCCTCACAAATTCCTGTGTTGAAGTCCTAACCCCCAAAGTAACTAGATCTGGAGGTAGGGCCTTTAGGAAAGTAATTAAGGTTAAATGAGGTCATAAGGGTAGGGCCCTAATCTGATAGGACTGGTGTTTTTTTCTGGCAGGGACAGAGTCTCGCTCTGTTGCCCAGGCTGGAGTACAGTGGCATGATCTCGGCTCACTGCAACCTCTGCCTCCTGGGTTCCAGTGATTCTCCTGCCTCAGCCTCTCGAGTAGCTGGGATTACAGGTGCACACCACCTCACCTGGCTAATTTTTGTTATTTTAGTAGAGACAGGGTTTCACCACGTTGGCCAGGCTGGTCTTGAACTCCTGACCTCAGGTAATCTGCCTGCCTTGGCCCCCCAGGGTGCTGGGGTTACAGGTGTGAGCCACTGCACTGGGCCTAGGACTGGTGTTCTTATGTGAAGAGGAAGAGACGTCAGAGATTGCTGTCCATGTGTACAGAAAAGAGGCCATTTGATGACATGGCAAGAAGGTGGCTGTCACAAGCCAGGAAGAGAGGCCTCACTAGAAACTGAATTTTCTTGCACGATGATCTTGGACATCCAGTTTCCAGCACTGTGAGTAAGTAAATTTCTGTTGCTTAAGCCACCCAGTCTGTGGTCCTTTGTCACAGCAGTTTAAGCTGATTGAAACAAGGGCCCTGCTCCAGTTTAAAGGTGCTCGGAGACAAAGGTGGAGCAAGACTCTTGTTTTTGTGAGGGGCTCTGCAGAAGTTGTCTCACTGCTTGGGATGCAGAATTGGTAGTTCAGAAGGTGGCCAGGCGTGGTGGCTGTAGTCCCAGCTACTTGGGAGGCTGAGGTGGGAGAATCGCTTGAGCCCAGGAGTTTGAGGCTGCAGTGAGCTGAGATCATGCCACTGCACTCCAGCCTGGGCAACAGAGTTAGACCTGGTCTAAAAAAAGAAAACTGATAATCAGTTTGCTAAAGGAGCCTAGGGTAGTTAGGAAACTAGTGGTGGTGGCAGGAATGGGTGGCAGGATTGCTGTGAAGAAAAGAGTTGTCCATACTTGTGACTGGTTTCAATCCAAAGAGCCAAGTGTATTGGGAGCCTGGTTTGACCCAGTGTATCACTGAAGTTGGAAGCCTCTCAGGACCCAACACCTTTGGAGGATTTGAGCTTTGGGGCAGTGGATAATTGTAAGGGTGTGAACATAAGGAAGGTGCCCCTGGAGTCCAAGTGTGGGGCGTCTGAGGGGGCTTGGCCCAGCTGGAGCATAACAGCAGCATGGTCATGAATTCATTGGATTGTGTACAGGGGACAAGTGGCTGTAAAATGTGTATGGAGTGAACAAGTATCCAAGGTTTCCAGGACAACACAACAAGGCAAGGAGAGGGAACAGCAGCAGGAAGGATCAGACTCCAATTCTCTCTACTTGGCTTGGCAGTGGATTGCCCTTTTCAGGGATGAATTAGCCCCTTTGGTTTGTTAGAAAAAAAACAAGGTTATGGAGAAGTCTCAAACAGAAGGTGAGTGTTAAAATAATTAACTAGAAAAAGGAAAGAGAATGTGACTGTCATTGTACTTTGAATTCGTGGACATGATTCCAAAGATAACAGAGTGGGTAGAATGTGACCTGGGGGTGGAAAAATGAGTTGGAGATTTTTAGGAAGGCAGAGTTAAAGGAAGACACTCCTGGAGGAGAAAAGAACAATTGCAAAGACCTAAAAGAATCTGGACTGCTGGAGAAGTGATTGCTGGTGCTGTAGAGTTTATGTGGGAAAAGGTGAAAGGGATAAGGCTGGAAAGACACAGCAGTCTGGTGCAAAAGTTTCTGTAAACGTGAAAGAATCTGGACTTTATTGCATAGGTAACAAAGATTTGGTCATGGCAGCTGTGGGACAGGTGAGAAGGAGAGAGGTGCTGGGAGGTGACAGCCACTGCCAGCATCTAGGCAGTGATTCCTGTGATGGAATCTCCAAAGTGGGTGGGGCTGTGGCAAATGACTCACTAAACTGTGGGAAAATAGTAAAACTTATTTATGAATGCTAAAAAAGCAAGTGAAACATTGCCTGGTATTTATCTACAGAGTGACATTGCACCTTCACCTCATTTAGTCCATATCGTGGGCAGCCATGAGTCATACAGGACTTGAAGTATTCTGAAGGATACATAGAGGCTCCACTCCACTCCTTTGCCTGTTTCTAGTGTATTTTTCTGTAGATTTGCCTGGCTAAATGTATCTACAGATTGTTTTATTTGGTCATATCTCATTTAACCTGCACAAAATTGACAAGTAGCTGAAAGAATTCTGAAATGAAACTGCAGATTGAAGGTAGCACTAATACAAACAACAGGCAGAGTATGGGCAGATGGCAGAGCAAACCCCTCTATTTCTAGTGCGAGGTCTTTGTCAAACCCCACACGAGGCAAAAACAGTGGCAATGGAATCATCTCACAAGAAGTTGGCCCCCAAAATAGAAATCGAGAAGATTATTTAAAATATGAATTTATATCCACTGTTGCTACTGTCAAACCTTAACCTAAATGTATATTGGCCAATAATAAATTCAGCAAGATATTTAGTAGAAATGTTATTGGCTTCTTCATTATACTTTTCAAAAATATCTTTTTTAAAATGAGTGTTATAATGTATATATTATTAGAACAATTACATATGTGCATAATCTATAAATAAGTACATATATATGCATATATATATAAAATTAGGGAATGAGCTTTCAGAATTTTTACTGAATTGGTTTTCCGTTACAAAATTTTGAAGCCTACTGCTTTAGGCAATGAGAAATTGCAATAAACACACAGACCGCCTATAGGTCCCTCGTTGCCCTTTGGGTGTCCGGTGAGTGTTTTTCCATGCTTTACTAATAATCATTTGATGCTTATTAGTCCACTCTAGACATCTCTGGACATCTTGGGTATCCAGGGTGGCCTGAAGACACAGCTACGGAGCTCCTTTCCATAGCATCCTCCTTTCTAAGAGGGGTCTAATGGTGTCCTTGGACTGAGGGATGGTGGGAAGTATCTCCACCGTTGTCAAATTATGTGGCCTCTGATGACCTGAGGCACAGGCCAGGCTTGGCTGCATCTCATAATAGACCTTGATCATTGGTGAGCTTCTGGATGCTGGCTCAGTGATATTCCCAAGCACCCATCAACAGGAACCTGATGAGTGTCCCTGGCCTCGGTGGCCAGAATCAGGTCTTGGTCTTAGGCTGGCTTTAGGGCACTGGAAAGTACTGCTCCCAGTGGTTTCTCTCACTGTTTGCTTATTCTGACTTCCTGGGGGAAGATACTTACCATCAAACAAGGGTGAAGGCTCTGGATTTTGACAGAGAACCTATTTTATTTGGTCTCTCCCTACTCCAGTTGGTTCCAGCCCAAATCCTCTTTATTCTTTCAACCTGCAATATCCCTCTTTCTTTCTTTTCTATCACATGTGTAAACAGAAAAATCTTAGACAAATTAAATATAACAGAGTTTAATTGAGAAAAAAATGACTTGTGAATTGGGCAACCTCTGGAGCCACAGTAGGCTCAGAAAGACTCCAGTGCAACCATGTGGTGGAAGAAGATTTATGGACAGAAAAAGGAAAGCAATATTTAGAAAATGGAAGTGAGGTGCAAAAACAGCCAGATCGGTTACTGCTCAGCATTTGCCTTATTTGAACGTGGTTTGAACAGTTGGCTGCCTTTGGTTGACATTTGCTGATTGGCACAAGAGTAGGTTATAGTCTGTTTACATATCCAGTTAGGTCACAGTTCCCTATGCATGGAGAAACCTTTAGGCCAAGCCTAAAATATGTAAGGAGGCAGTTTTAGGTTAAACTTGATTTAACACGTGGTTCTTGCTGAAGTACAGAGGAACATAAATGGCCCAAAAGACAAAGCTCCAAATCTCGACAACATTAAACATTTCTCCCTCCTCAAGGGTAAAAAAGGCCTAGTTTTTGCAGACATGGAGCCAGCCTTCACACAGGAGTTGGGCATGGAGGGAGAACACATGCTTTCATTCTTCCCTTTGGAGTT